>NC_090272.1:226105692-227508192 GCF_040414725.1 Anabrus simplex
AAAAAAAAAAACAGGTCATTATTATTCCCTTATGTTTAAAGTTTCACTGCTGTCTTTAATTAAAACTTTTGCACTTGAATTTGTTTACAGCTAAAAGTCATACTCATTCCTAATGGAATATTAAGTACCATAACTTCTTAACATATCAGAAAAAAATTATCAGATAGCATACCTCTTGAACAAAAACTGTTATCCATGTATCCAAATAGTGTACCTCCCATACACATCTGTGAGGGTGAGCATGTGGGATATGTTAGGATTTGAGTTCTTCTAACAGAGTAGTCCCTCTTGCCCACAGTTGCCAAGGAAGTTTGTGGAAGGAAAAGAAAGGATAGAAATGCAGGCAAACTATTCTTCCTTCTTGACTTCAAAACTCTCTGTTCACCATCCTGCCACTCAATCCAATGTTCAGAAAACATCCAGTATTCCTCTTTCAGTGTATTCAGTATCTTTATATGCCTATATATTTATAATGTAGGGCCTAGAGAATTCAAAAATCATGGCTAGCATTTAGACCTAAAAGCTATATAAGACAAAACAGAAAAGTAACTAATAATCTACAATCTTAAATAGGTGGGTCAAAACTTTATTTTATAACTTACTATTTAATTACTGGAGACACAGATTACATCCATGTTTCTAATATTTACTATCCTTCGGTATAGTCATTGCCAACTGGGAGGGATTGTCGAATACTATTAGCACCATCCCTTTTTTGACGGTGTGAATGGAGCAGTTTGCTGTCTTAAGGAGTCCATGGAATAGTTCTGAGGTGAGTGCCATCTTAGGAATCGAGTCAGAGTCACAGGTCTTAGGTCTGGATTGTAGAACTCTTCCTGCCCTCAGTGTGCACTAAGTGTACCATTGTGCAAAAGGATGAGTGGATTCGATTTTGCTGTTTTTTGCATAGCTGGTTGCAGGTTTAGAAAAACACAATCCCAATTATACATGGGAATCACTGTATCTTTCACCTTCGTGGAAGTCTAACAAATGGTCAAACTGTGTGGTTATTTGTAATAGTGTCATTCATTCAATTGCTGTTTAAGTTTTGTCTTTTATAATCTGGCCTATGTTTCAGAAATAAAGTACAACTCTCATCCTGTCCTTAGGGCTTCAAGAGCTCTCAACTTGGAAACATTAATGTTGCCTATAGGGCTCCTAGCTGAGTCTGACACCCACTGTCATCTTTCATATTAGACCTCCCTTTCTTAACTCTTGTTCTCTTCTGACCTTGATGGTATAAGATTTTCTTGCTAAGGAAGTCATTCTGATACATTTAATGGTCCTACCTTTCCTTTTACACCCCCCCACCACACACACACACACACACACACACACACACACACACACACACACACACACACACACACACACACCCACACACCCACACACCCACACACACACACACACACACACACACACACACACACACATCAAGTAAAATTTTGCATCATCCCTGTGTGTCATTTAACTCTGTTGCTAATCTGCCCTGCCCTGTGCAACTGGAAAGATGAAGATGTTTGAAAACATACAACTGCATGTACCCCAATGCTGTGGTCAAATGGGAGGCAATATTTTACTTGAAGTTGTAGCATGAATGTAAAAGCATTAGAGAGGTGTTCCAAGTAGTGTAGTAAGCATCTATGTAGGATGACTCGACGGGCAATGGTCGACATGTAAACCACCTACATGCAATCGCATTATCTCATGAAGGATGGTCAACAAGAGCAGCTGCTCAACGTGTTGGCTGTAATCAAAACAATGTAGTTCAAACATGAAAGCAGTACAGTATAGGTTTTCCAAGAGCTACAACTGAAAATTTCAGATCAGAGGAACCCTGAACACAATGCAACCATGCTGAACAATGATCTTCAGGTAGCCAAGGTTGTCGCATTTAAACTCAAACTGGAAAGTGATCTAGAATGCAAAATAAAGCTTAAGCATCTCATTTACATTGCATGAGGCACAACTTCACTCTCAATGCCCAGGTGAGGCCAATCTCTAAATCTTAGGCTTCATGGAGTGCAGTACAGATGGGCCCTACATTATGCTGAAGTGGCATGAAGTACTTTTCACCAGTGATTTTCGCATAGGCCTTATTCCTGACAATCATCGGTAACATATTTGGAGGTAATCTGGTCTCAGACACACTGTCCACCATGTGTAGCAAGGTGGTGGTTCCCTGTTGATTTGGGGGTGGCATTATGTGGGGTCACTATATGTCATTCTTATTCATTCTGGGCAATTTCATGGATGTATGATATAGAAACAACATCCTCCGACCTATAGTGATACTATTTCGCTAGTTTTGGAGGAGAATTAAGATAATGGATGATAATGCGTGCATCCATTGTGTGGTTCTCATTAATGAATTCCTTTTTGATCACGATTCGCTCAACAAGAGTAACCGCCTTGTTTCCCGGATATGAATCCTGCTGAACACGCCTGGGATAAATTAAAGGCTGTTTTGGACATCACGGCCTACTAACATCTCTGTGAGATATACACCAAATCACCATTGAGAAGTTGAACAATTTCCGTCAACATTACCTTGATGATCTAGTGGACAGTATACCAAGATAAGTTCAGGCATGCATCAATGCAAGGGCATCTGTTACCAAGTATTAAAGGTACTGGTGTGTGCTGTATTTAGTAATTCAAATTGAGAAAGTGAATCTATTGTTGTAAAGGCTCTCATTTGTTGTTTTCTTGGGCAAATAAATAATGCTGAAATGGTACCTCTGTATGTCTCTCTTTTGTTATGTTTTGTGTTAAGTGTCTGGAACTCTATGATCTGAGGAAATGCAAAACTTTTTTCAAGTATGTATGATACTTTATCTTCCAAGAAATGTATCCCTTCCTTTTCCTCCTGTGATCAGAGTTAGAGGATGGCCATCTCATTGTCCTTCTGCTTAAAACAATAATAGTAATCATCATCATCATCATCATCATCATCATCATCATCATCATGTGTATACTCAAAGCCATAGATCCCATGTGTAGAGGATAGGAGTAAGGGTATTATTTGGAAACACTGATAATATTTTTCTTAATCTTCTCTTGTATACTTCATATTACATTGATATTGTTATTAATATATGGATCTTGAGTTTGTACATGTATTCTATTGCTAACTCAGAATTATTTGTTTGTCCATAGTCTGTCTCCTTCATAAAATCGGTACAGTATACTGTAATCACTTCTTTCAAACATTTTTCACCATTGTATTGTATAAAAGTATTGTCAGCCATGAATTAAAAGTCACACATTTCTCTGTAGCTTCTGAGTTGCTGAACCAGTTTACTCCAGACACATTACAAAACCCAAAAACTTCACTCTACATTTACTTAATATAAAGACTGTGATTATAATCTCTATAGTTCAGTTTTCTTTCTTCTTGCCTCTCAGTTATCCATTTTTCTTCTAAAATAACCACAGTTAGGACTTCTCTGCCTCTATCTTCAAAAAATATTTCCACTGTACCATTTGCCAATATTCATACCTAAGATTTATATTTATGGATGGTTTGGAGGCTAACAGGAAAGTGGATTATCTATTTATTATGTTAAAGGCATGAAGATTTCCTGACCTTAGCCATGCAGCATGTTCTCTGAAGAGCACTTTACTGTTTTGGAAACACTTCATTTTTTTAGAATCGTAGAGATGATGATATTTTCTATGATGTACGATATTGATATTTCAAGTCTGTTGTAACAGAAGCCAGTTTTTTCTTCAGTTTTGACTTAGTTAATTTACAAAGGTGAGGCTCTTCAGTCTGTTGAAACTAACTCAGTATTATATAAACTTATAGTATATTATACTGAAATCATTTCAACAGAATGGAGAACCTCACACTATCATTTGTGTTTCCCACAGCACCTGTTGATGCAAAAATTCATGACTTGCTATATGCCACAAAAGGAGACAGTAACTATTTCTTAGAGTTTCGTTACAAGTAATAAACTTCTTTCTGGTTCTGTATTGACTTTAAATACCTAAGATAAAATTGTAAAAGAATTTAATTGTATAAAGTCCACCTGTTCAATACACGTTTGCCATTTGATAAATGGTCTGTCTAAAAAGCTACATAAGACATGTTTCGACTTAGCCTAGAGGACATCATCAGCTAACATAACATAGAAAAGAAAGACATATACAAAAACAGTAATACATAAAAAACTTAAGATAAAATACAATCAACAAGTGCAATGGAAATCTATGTTTAAAATGTTCATAGCTTCAAACTTGGACAAATTTAGTTGTATGTATGGGTCCAACCATATTTAATACAACTATTGGTTGGCTGAAGGAAATACTTAAAAACTGTGAGGATTGTTAAATGTTGTTCTATTTGTCATGCTTCTGGAAATGGAGTGGAGCTTTCCTCCAGCCAACCAATAGTTGTATTAAATACAGTTGGACCCACACTTAGAACTAAATTTGTCCAAGTTTGAGCTATGAACATTTTAAACACAGATTTCCATTGCATTTGTTGAGTGTATTATATCTCAAGCCTTTTGTGTATCACTGTCTTTTTTATATATATCTTTCTTCTTTATGTTATTTTAGCTGATGATGACCTCTAGGCTAGGTCGAAACATGTCCTATGTAGCCTTTTAGACAGACCATTTATCAAGTGGCAAATGTGTATTGAACAGGTGAACTTCATACAATTAAATTCTTTTAGAATTTTATCTTAGATAGAGTTCCGTTATCGAGTCACTGTCGGGTGGAAGAGAACTACTTGAGTGACAGAATGATAAAAGTCCAAATCAAGATTGAATAGAAACCTTCTACTCCAGTGGAATGGCCATACAGGCATCTGTACACCATGTGAGGAGTGACCTTGGTATGTCTGACAGTAGCTCGAAAATGCCCATGCGAGTCCCAGAGCACCCTGACCTGGTGGTTAGCATCTAGTATAGGCTCCAGCTCAGGATTATGAAGAAAACCACAACAACATCAACAATGGAGAGGGTGGGGTTTTGTATGGCATGTGGTAGAAGAAGCAGACCTAAATCTGTAGCTTTGTACTCCAGTAGAATGGCCACAGAGACCATAATTACCTTAACACTGACTGAAAAAGCAGAAGAAATTGTGGATTTCATGCAAAGTGGAGGTATTGACATGTTGGGTCTTTCATAGGTGAAATAGAGAGATAATGGAGAAAAAGAACTGAGGAATGGATTTAAATTGTTTAGAGTGGAGCTTGCTCTGACAACACATATTGAGGCAGGTTTTGAAAAACGATTGAAGAGTGGAGCAGTGTTTATTGATCTAACAGCTGCCAGCTGATCAGTCTGGTTTTCATGAAGAGTCCCATTATGGCAGGACCCATAATGCATGAGGAGAAAAAGTCGTATTAGCAGAAGCACAATCTATGAATTCACTAACTCATAGCTACACAATACAACCAATAATTTCGGCAAATGGACAACTCCTGCCGAAGTTGCTAGTGATGTTGAAAGAAAAAATGGCAAATTTGGTCCTAATACAGAAAAAAAACTATTTACCGCACCAAATGTGTACACTTTGCCTTCAAAGTCTGGAAAACTGACCAAAGAACTTGTACAGAAATGGTTACGCAGTGTTTATTGTGAGCTAGTACCAGAGTACAGTGTTTAAGTTCTCAATTCCTGGACCGGACAGAAAGAAGAAAATATTTTAAATGCTAAAATTGGGAGTAAGAAAATCATTAATGTTCAAATAATTCTGAAAGGAGCCACTGGACATATCCAGCCATTAGATGTTTTGGGCTTCCGCATTTGGAAGCAATTTATATGTATTTTGTACGATTTAATTTTGTTAAACTTGTTAGACATCAAGGTACATTTAAGGAACAACATTTTAAAAGTGCAATCTTTGATGCATAACCAGTTCTCCACTCCGTGTTTTCGTAGCATGTGGCAGTACAGTTGGTACAAATGTGGCTATGTTAACAAGAAACCTTCACAATTTGTTAATCCAGTCGATTATTGTTTCAAAGAAGAGCCTTCCTATAATCAATGTAATACTTGTGAAAGCGACAGCGCTGTAAGATGTACATGGTGCACACAGTATCTGTGCCTTGTACACTTTTTTGTAAACAATCACTATTGCACTAATTACAACGAGTAACAAGAACTCAGGCGTGAATTCTTCAAACCTTATTGGCATCGTTGTTCAAACATCGTCCTTTGTACACTTGTTTCATGTCACATTTATGTTTTGCACATCTAATCGGGAAGTTAAGGGGAATGCGCTAACTATATACTGCCTGGCTGCTGGGACAGCTTGACACAGCCCACTTGGTTCACGTCCGCTGCTTCGCTCCTCCCTACCTCTCCGCCAAACCCCGATACTCCCGCGGCACTTCTAATTTTACGACTATTTATTTGTTCTATTTTGGCATTTAAACTTGTGCTGGGGACATACAGTTTTCACCTTAGCATTCTACTGCCTCCCATGAATATTCCTACCAAATTTCAACCGAATCTGAGTGAAACACATGTATGTGTTCCCTCGTTAGATGAAAGGTAAGGCAAGCATGGAACATAAATAGCTTGCTTTTCTAGGTCTACATCCCGAGCCTGATCCAGGTCCCTTTCAAAGCGAATAGTGGGATCTAAGACCATCACTTTGATGTCCTCTCTGTTGATGGCTACAATGTCTGCCCTCCGATTAGAGTCATCGGTAGAGACGCAGTGAACCTCCTCGTGCTCCTCCCATCCACGCTGTCTCAAGCCTTGAGCAATTTGACGATCTTACATGGTGGTGGCGGTGGTTGCGCATTAGTTCAATGCTGCAGCAGAATCCCAGCACATGTCCAAGGGTTTTTGTCTCGTTGCAGCCATTTTGGTGGCAACGAGTTGTGTTGAATGAGCTACCGGGAACCGACCTGACTGCGGTGAGGTTGCGTGTCATCTTCACTGCATTTATGTATTCAGAGGAGGACAGAGGTGATTTATGAGTCAACCAGGAGTTTGCTTTCGGGCAGTCTGAATATAACACTACTCCTTTTCCTTTATGTGGTAGCTGACACCACGACTGAAAGGATCGATTTCTCATAATTTCGTGTAGTTTTCTTCCATCAATCTTTGGGGGGGGGGGGAGACTTTCCTTTTTTATGTCAAGTCTGTGGAGTGCCATATCTTGTTCTTCAGGTAACTTCCTTACGTATGGTAGGTGAATGTCCTGAACATGGAGTAAGCGATTACAAATGTTGTAATGCTGTATATTAGCTTCCCATTCTGCACAAATTATTCCCATCCCTCTGACCTTTCTGGCACTATACAGCATCGAATTTGGAGTATCATCAGGCAGCATCATTATTTATTTTACAGAACTTCTTATAATTTTGTCCAGATCTTTAAGGAAAGTGTTTGATAGTTGTGTCAGAGGGGCACATTGTAGAGGATTGATCAAACCCGGCCAAACAAACTCGTTAATAATCTTGATCTTTTGCTCTGGTTTTAGAAGTTTTGTTTTTACCAGATTATTTAAGTCAGAAGTTATTGTGCTTATTAGTTTATGTCTGTCAAGAAAGATTTCATTGTTGAAGTCAATTCCTAAATACTTGATTCGTTCATTGTTTGTTTTTATCGATGGGATTATTGATCCTTCGACTGTAGTGATGTTTCCTTCAGTTAATTTTCCTTTCTTCAGGATTATAGATTTGCTTTTAAGAGGATGGATATGTAAACCAATTTCTGCAAAGCTGCTTTCAGCCAAATTTAACAAGGTAGTAGCATCATTTTCAGTTTTGCTGAGTATGACTAGGTCATCTACGAAAGCAACTGGCGATAACGACGGTAGATCATCAGATAAAATATAGCCATAACGTTGGGATATGTCATGGTCAGTGAGATTTTGTATTACAGTATTGATTGCTGAATTGAACAGCAGTGGTGAGATAGGGGACCCTTGCGCTACGCCACACTTAATTTTGATGGGTTTTGATTTCTTATGGTCAGCTTCCACTTGAATTGTGTTCTTTGTAAGAAATGCTTCAATTAACGTACATATGTTAGGAGGAATTTTAGATTGTCGAAGAGATCATTTGATATGTTCATGTGCAATAGAGTCAAATGCTTTTGTGACATCTAAAAAATATAACGCAACAATCCTTTTTGTTGCGTTTCGCATCCTGGAGGCAACCATTCACGAGGAAAGCGTTGACATGAGTACCAGGTGATGGCACGAAGCCACGCTGGTGAGGACTTAGTGTGACATATGAACGCAGTCTCATATCTAGTACTTGTTCAGTTATTCTCCTAATCACTGAATATATGGTTATAAGTTTCCATTCTTTAATATCATTTATGTCTCCACCCTTATGTATTAAAACTGTTCTGGCCATTTTAAGTTTTGAAGGTACGTAGGAGAAATGAAGCATCGTGTTGATGAGTAACGTCAGAAATTTAGTATCCTTGAGGTGCCGTACTACACGAACTGTAACATTATCTGGGCCTGGTGAGGTGTCAACTTTAATGTTATATAATGCCTTATGGACATCATCTACTGAAATATTAATATCAGCAGGTAAGTCAGTGCTTTTTTCCACAAGAGATAGAGGAGAATTGTTATTTTCGGTACCAAAAGTCTTTTCAAAATGATCCTAAATCATAGTTATTGGGATTTTACAAGAATGGGCCTTATTAGTTTTGTCCAAAATTTTACGAGCAATTTTCCACCTCTGATTATAGAAATTATATTGGGCTACCTTGTAGGCATAACGCTCTCTTCTTAAAAAGAATTCAACCCCTTTTTTAGTCTTTTTCACCCCTCTCCGGGTGGATTTTCCAAAAACAAAATAATACATGTTTCTTTATTTTTAAAGAAGATTCAGAATACCAATTTTAACATCTGTAACATCTTCAGTTTCTGAGATATAAATATCCTCATAAAAATAATTCAACCTTTTCATCCACGCCCACCTAATGGATTTTCTGAAAACAAAAAATATGTGTTTCTTTATATCTAAAGGAGCTTTCAAATATCAATATTCCCCATTAAGGGATTCAAACCTTTTTTCAGTCATTTTCACCCCTCCCCCTTAAATAGATTTTCCAAAAACAAAAACAAAAAAATATATATTTCTTAAAGGAGACTACAAATACCAGTTTTTACATCTGTAACATGTTAAGTTTTTGAGATATAATCATTTTAAATATTCACCCCATTTTCACTTCTTTTAACCACCCTATAAGTGGATTTTCCAAAAACAAAAAAGTGTATTTCTTTATTTTTAAAGGAGATTCCAAATACCAATTTTTACATCTGTAAAATGTTGAGTTTTTGAGATATACCCTCATATTAAAAATTCACCCCATTTTTTACTTCTTTTCACCTCCCGTTAAGTGGATTTTCTGAAAACAACAAATAGCGTTTCTTTCTTTTTAGAGGAGATTCCATGTATCAATTTTCATATGTGCAACATCTTCAGTTTTTGAGATATAAGTATCCTCATAAGAATGATTCAATCCATTTTTCACTTATTTTTGTCCCCCTTAAGTGGATTTTTCAAAAACAAAAGAATAAGTGTGTTTTTATTTTTAAAGGAGATTCCAAATACCAATTTTCACATCTTTAAACTGTTAAGTTTACTCATACTCTTTTTAAAAATTCACCCCTTTTTTCACCCCCCCCCCCCCTTAATGACGGAATATCCAAAATTTCTCCCTTAGTGAGCACCTACACTGAAATATAAACGTGTCCCCAAAATGTAATTTTTTTATGTGCAGTAGTTCTGGCTTGGCAATGATGAATCAGTCAGTCAGGGCATGTTATTTTATATACATATACTAGCAGTTACCTACAGCTTCGCTCACGTGGATTTCGTAATTTGAAAAAGTAATCATTCTTCAATACTGTTATCTGAAAATCCCTAAAATATAAAAACTCACCATAAAATTGAGTTTCATTTACCCCAGAAACTCTTTGTAAACCATGTTTGTATTATTGCCTATTGCGGCTAAGATGACCATGCAACATAGAACTGTACATATGAGAAACAGTCTTCTCTCAAGTTGAAAACAAACATTACATGTTTCTTTATTTTTAAAGAAGATTCCAAATACCTATTTCCAAGCCTGTAACACCTTCAGTTTTTGAGATATAGGTATCCCCATAAAAAATAACTCACCCCCTTTATCAGTCCTTCCCCCCAACCCCAACCCCACCAAAGTGGATTTTCCAAAAAACAAAAAACAAATACATGTTTCCTTATTTTTAAAGGAGATTCTAAATACCGATTTTCACATCTGTAACATTTTCAGTTTTTAAGATATAAGAATCCTCATTTAAAAAAATTCAACTCGATTTTCACTTCTTTTCACTCCTGTTAGGTGCTTTTTCCAAAAGCAAAAAAATGCATGTTTCTGTATTTTTAAAAGACTTTCCAAATACCAAGTTTCATGTCTGTAACATGTTAAGGTTTTGGCATATACCACAGATATACTGGTACTCATTTTATAACATCACACGCTTTTCCAATTCAATTCAGCCCCTTAAATGGATTTTCTAAAAACAAAAAAATTTGTGTTCCTTTATTTTTAAAGAAGATTCCAAATATCAATTGTCACGTCCACAGTTTTTGATATATAACTATCCTCATAAAAGGAATTAAACTCGTTTTTCAATTCATTTACCCCCCCCCTTAATTGGAATTTTTGAAAACAAAAGAATACATGTTTCTTTATTTTTAAAGGAGATTCCAAATACAAATGTTTACATCAGTAACGTCTTCAGTATTTGATATATATAAGTATCCTCATAAACAGAATTCAACACTGTCTTCACTTCTTTTCACCCACTCCAGCCCCTTAATTGGATTTACTGAAAACAAAAAATACATGTTCTTTATTTTTAAAGAAGATTCCAAATACAAATTTTCATGTTTGTAACATCTTTGGCTTTTTTGGGTATAAGTATCCACATAAAAGGAATTCAATCCCTTTTTTAGTTTTTGAGATGTCAGTATCCTAATAAAAATAATTCAACCCCTTTCAGTCCTTTTTACCTCCTTAAGTGTTTTTCCAAAAACAAAAGAATACTTGTTACTTCATTTTTTAAATAGATTAAAAATACCAATTTTGATGTCTGTAACAGGTTCAGTTTTTGAGATATACTGTAGATATACTCATTTTAAAAATCCACCCATTTTAACACTTCCGCTTAAGTGGATTTTCAGAAAACAAATTATGTGTTTTCCTTTAACTTTTACAGGATATTCCAAATACCAATTTTCATGTCTGTAACATGTTAAGTTTTTGAGATGTACTGTAGATATACTCATTTTAAAAATTCACCCCCTTTGTCACTCCTGTTCCTCCCCCCCCCCCCCCCCCAAGTAGATTTTCCTAAAACAAAAACTATGCATTTCTTTATTTTAAAAAGAGATTCCAAATACCAATTTTCATGACTGTAACATCTTCAGTTTTTTGAGATATAAGCATCCTCATATAAGGTCTTCAACCAATTTTTCATCTTTTTTCACCTCCCTCGCCCCCTCCCACCGATGGGATTTTCTGAAAACAAAAAAATACGTGTTTCTTTATTTTTAAAGGAGATTCCAAATACCACTTTTCACATCTTCAGACTGTTAAGTTTTTGAGATATAGATGCACTCATTTTAAAAGTTCACCCCATTTTTATCCTTTAGCAATGGAATATCCAAAAATCCTCCCTTAGTAATATAAATGTATCCCCAAAATTTTATTTCTTTTTATGTCCAGTAGTTTTGGCTCGGCGATGATGAATCAGTCTTTTATTCAGTCAGTCAGTCAGGACATGATATTTTATACATATAGATGGATTTGTTAAGGCACCTGACCGTAAGCTCATTATGGTGCAATACATACCAGGTATTCATAATACAAATTTATTCATACTAGTATTACAAGTTTGTAATATCTAATCAATACAGGGCAGTAATTTAGGTTACATGAATAGATCCAAAGAACAAAGATATTACATTTATGTTATTAATGAATTAGATTCTACATCCTACATAATATTATTATTATTATTATTATTATTATTATTATTATTATTATTATTATTGATTTAAGCCCACTAAGGAGCGCTGATGACTAGTTCTTCCTCGATGCACTTCTTTGTTCCCAATATCTCTTGAGCCCTGCTGATAATTTCTCCTTTCTCTTCTGTGAAAGGGGCTTCCGATTTCTAGGAACTCTAGGTGGTGGGGTCCAAGACTGTACCATAGCACAAAATTTGGAACGATCTTCTATATCAATGTCTGAAATCCCAGCCGAATCCAAGTCCTTCTGTACTTCATTAACCCACAAGCTTCCAGTCTTATAGCTTTTAACCAAAGAAAAGATCTTCTTGGTAAGCCTGTTGCTGTCCATTCGTTGTAGGTGTCCGTAGAACTTGAGCCTCCTACGTCGCATGCTGGTATTGGCTGATTCTAACTGTCGAGCCGGGCTGAGTGGCTCAGACGGTTAAGGCGCTGGCCTTCTAACCCCAACTTGGCAGGTTCGATCCTGGCTCAGTCTGGTGGTATTTGAAGGTGCTCAAATACGACAGCCTCATGTCGGTAGATTTACTGCCACGTAAAAGAACTCCTGCGGGACTAAATTCCGGCACCTTGACGTCTCCGAAGACCTTAAAAAGTAGTTAGTGGGACGTAAAACAAATAACATTATTATTAACTGTCGATACAGCTCAGAGTTCGATTTAAGTCTGCAGGTTCCATCTGGGAGCAATCTCGGTCCATGAATTTTCCTGAGGATATGTCTTTCGGCTTTCTCTAGATCATCCATGGTGTCTTTTTTGTTCATCAGGAGGGTCTCTGAGGCGTACAAAAACTGTGGTCTGACAACAGTTTTGTAATGACAGATCTTAGCACTTTTCGAAATGCACCTCTTATTATAATGGTTGTGGGATAGTTGGTACGCTGCATTGAGTTTGTTACACCTTTCTAGGATGGATGTACCGTCTCTACCATTGGGGTGGACCCATTCACCAAGGTAGCGGAAGCGACTGACTTTCCCAATCGTTCCATGTATGGTCCTCAAAGGGGGGTTTCCAGGATGCCGAGTCTCAAAGTACTTAGTTTTGTCGTACGATATGTGTAATCCTGCCTTCACCGCTATCTCATGTAGGGCTTCGATAGCAATGACAGCATCCTTAGAGTTGTTGGTTAGGATTGCAATGTCATCTGCGAATGCTAGGCACCTGATCTCAATCTTTCGGGTCCCGGCTCCAATGGCAAAACTGGTTTGATTTCTAGATTCCTCAGTGTGCATTCCCAGTTCTTGATGACTTTATCAAGCACTAGATTAAACAGAATGGGTGAGAGGCCATCACCCTGTCATACTCCAGTTTTTATCTTGAAACTCCGAGATAGTTCTCCCCTGAACTTCACCTTAGATGTTGTATCCGTAAGAGTCTGTTGGATGAGGGTGCGTGTGTTGTAATCAACACCTCGTTCTTGGAGTACGGAGAAGAGTGTCTGGCGGTCGATGGAATCATAAGCTTTTTTAAAGTCGACGAAAACCACAGCGATGTTCATACTCCTTACTTGTTTTAGTTGGAGAATGGTTTTTAGGTTGAAGATCTGCTCAGTACAGGACCGTCCCCGCCGAAATCCTCTTTGATATTCACCAATCGTTCGATCACATTGGCTTTCTACATTGTCCAGTAAAATCCTTGACAGCACTTTGTATGCTACTGACAGCAGAGATATCCCTCGGTAGTTGTTGACATCACTGCGGTCACCTTTTTTATGTAAAGGGTGTATGATAGCTGATTTCCAGTCATCAGGGATCCTGCCAGTCTCCCAGCAGTCTATCAAGATCTGGTGTATGGCCTCTGTGATCGTATTTCCACCTGCTTTTAGAGCTTCCGCAATGATGCCATCTTCCCCGGGTGCCTTGCAGTTCTTAAGATGCCCGATGGCATTAGCAACTTGCTGCATTGTTGGTGGGTTAGATGGGAGATGTATCTCTGGAAGATCTTCAACAGGTAATCTTTCCATGGGCTCTTCGCAATTGAGCAGCTGCTCAAAGTAGTTTGCCAATAGTTCCCCGATCCGGCGGTTACTCCCCGTCTGTATTCTTAAAGTGAAGACATTGTGGTTTATAACCCAAGAGTTCCTCTTTGAAGGCCCAATAAAAGTTTCTGGTGTTGTACATTTTGAATTCTTCATCTAACTTCTCCAGTCTTGACCGATCGTAAGATCTTTTCACACATCTGATGGTCTTACTCGACAGTTTCCGCATAATTCTGAAATTCTCCCAGTCTTCCTACATATTATGATCCTGTACAAGAAATTATTTTGAATATCTGTATATATGGCTTTAAGTAAAAAAATCTAATCCACATCTTACAATTTCAAAATAAGTTTTCCTCTTTTTTTTTTTTTTTTTTTTTTTTTAGTGATGTTTATCAAAATTTGTGAAACATTTCCTAATGTGTATTTGTATTTTCTGCCATATTACCAGAAAATACACTGTACTACTTTATCAAAACATTTTATGAATACAGTGTGGATTCTCTTTAATGCATCAGTAAGCAGGAAATAATTAGGATAGTATGATAGTTATTTAGCAACTTACTTCAAAGTAAATTATTCTAGATAAATAATGACTTGTCTTTGCCCAGATCTAATGCAAGATTCAAGAAAGCATAGTGTGAAATGACATACATGAGTAGTTATAATTTATCTATAAACTTTAGGCTGTACCGAGTACAATCTTTGATCCTTAAAGTTGCTAAGATGGCATATAGAGTGTATCAGTTCATCTTTACAATTCATTTTAGTAACTGGAGATAAAGGAATGATTTTTCCTATTAATTATTAAGTAAGTCTGGCTCCATGGCTAAATGGTCTGTGTGCTGGCCTCTCGTCACAGGGTCCCGGGTTCGATTCCCCGCAGGGTTGGGAATTTTAACCATCATTGGTTAATTTTGCTGGCACGGCGACTGGGTGTATGTGTCGTCTTCACCATCATTTCATCCTCATCACGACACGCAGGTCGCCTACGGGTGTCAAGTCAAAAGACCTGAACTTGGCAAGCCGAACTTGTCCTCAGACACTCCCGGCACTAAAAGCCATACGCCATTTCATTAAGTAAACTTAAAAGGTGGAGAGAGGCCATTGTTTTGTGTAGGCTGTAGATTCATGACCTTCTAGCCAGGTTGTTCGATGCTGGCACCAGAATTGCTTTCACATGGCTTTCAAACCTAGATAGTTGTTTTAAAGTGGGCTTTGTCTTCTATTTTATAACTAGTTTCTTAAATTGTGTGTCCAGACTTGTGTCCAATAAAATGTTAACATTATATACTGGGAAGACCAAATCTGTGACAAGGATAATCTACCACTTATGATTCCAATTTTTAATAATCTGTTCATGGGTATACACTTGTTTATAGCACAAATAATTATTTGTTTCTTCCAGATGAAATGTTTCCAGTATAAGTTTTATCATCTAAAATAGGATGGTAAAATCTGTAGAAGAAATTTCATGTTAACATATCTTTATGAATAAGAACTGCGAACTGTACAGCAGTTGATATTTACTGTAGTTGGTTTAGTTCTGAATTATTTTGAACATAACATTAAGCTGTGAACTTCAAAACTAAGTCCCATTGCAGTTTTAAATTTGTTAGCATTCAAAATATTACAGTAAGTTATGTGCTGCTACTTGACAAAGATTTTCAGAATGTCCATGGGATTCAAAACCTATGACAACCTTGGGACTTGAACTGATATGACATTGCTTCCACTTTATTTGTGGAGACTTCTCTCTTTCTTCAAAGGGTTAGATCACTTCCATTTTTCTTCTATGGTTTGTATTATGAGGATCTGAGAATTCTATTGTTTTGTCCCTTAAATCAATACCTCCAAAGAGTCTATCCACTCTATGTGCAACGCAGCGTGACCAAGAGATGATTTAACCTAAAGGAGCTCCAAAGGAGTTGAAGATATCCCACAAATGAAACAGAAGTCGATCCCCACTATGACTGCTAGTGAGTACCTCACAATGACTATCTGACTGTGTACATTGTTACTCTATGGAATTTAATTACCTATGTAATCTAATCATTGTGTAATATTGTGTGTATGGCCATTGGCTGCAATAAATTATTATATTATATTTAATATGCAGTACCAGCAGAGGTATGAAAACTGGCCAAATGCCACATGACTGTTGGGATTTGAATTGATAGCTTGTGTTGTGAGTTGGATGTGGCTATCAGTGGCTGTCTTGAGCAGACCCCTAGCGAGATACCTCCTTGGCTAGTTCCACGACTGGATATACAGTTAGGTCTACTCTGTGGACCTAAGGTGAACACGGATGCCTCTGTTCATTGGAGGTACAGTATTTCCAGGACTTCGCTCACCAGTTTCCGGACTCATGACTGGTCTTCACATACGGTTCTAAGATAGCAGAGAATGTTGGATGCTCCTTCGTCTCCAATGATGTCATCACCAAGATCTTACTTCTTACTGTCTGTAGCGTTTATACTACAGAGCTCTTCGCCTCCTTAGAAGCTCTGCGGTTTGTGCTGAATCACGAAATGAGATCACTTTCTCATGTGTACTGACTCATTAAGCTCTCTGCAGTTCCTTGATACCTCTTTCCTGCAATACCCACTGATGCAGCAGATTCATGACCTTCTAGCCAGGTTGTGCAATGCTGGCATCAGAATCACTTTCATGTGGCTTCTAAGCCATGTGGGGATTGCGGAGAGTGAACTTGCAGACCAAGATGCAAAAGAAGCGGTACTTTTACCATCTACAGTAGACCTATGACAGCACCTGCTAGGAACATTTGTTCTCATGTAGCTATCATCTTGCATTTGGAGCATAGTGGCTTCAAACCCACTGTCGGTAACTCTGAAGTTTTTTTCCTGTGGTTTCCCATTTTCACACCAGACAAATGCTGGGGCTGTATCTTAATTAAGGCCACAATCGCCTCCTTCCCACTACTAACCCTTTCCTATCCCATTGTCTCCATGAGACCTATCTCTGTCGGTGCAACGTCAGGCAAATTGTAAATAATAAAATATTCGTTCTCAGCTACATCCAACTATCTTGGCATCCTGGGAATTGGAGTGGATAGTTATCCAAACTCCTAACAAACTGAGAGCAATTAAGAAGATAAATGCCGCGTGGTGGTCCATTTTCCAGCCTTCACGGAGAGAGGCCATTGTTTTGTGGAGGCTGAGGATAGGTCATGGAAGGCCTACTGTACACACTCTTACCTCCTAAAGAGGGTGTTCTTGTGGTGCTGAACTCACCGTGGCCCACATCCCCACAGAGTGCATGGATCTCTCTGACCTAAGATGGAACTTCAGCCTGCAGGAGACACTCGAACTCAAACGAGCTGGACAAGAACACTGCTCATTTCATAATTTGCTTTATGTGCAAGAGTAGATTAATAAAGCATATACAGATTTCAAGTGGTTATTCAGGGAACTTATGTTCCTTTTTTGATGTGCGTGTGTTCTTTTTAAACTAACACATTTTTTAATTTTAATTTTATTTTTAATACCTAATTGAACTTCCTCATAAAACAAAAATCACCACCACCACCACCACCACTCAAGGAGGCATTCTTTCTTCTAGCTAGTTTCTGAAACTCTGCATTTAAGGCAGACACCTTTTGATCTTTCCCTTTTCATTTTTTATTTTATTTTTTCTTCTGCTATTTGCAATGACTCATACGATAATCATCTGATATTCTCGTTCTTTTTCTTGGGAATATGTTTTTCTGCTGTCTTCTTAACAACACAGGACACTTCATACCAAAGCTCTTCTGGGACTCTGCCTCTTAAATTTAGTCCATTAAATCTGTTCCTAACATATACTGTATATTTATGAGGTATACTATTTAGGTCATATCTTCATGATGGTATGACTTTGTTTACCCCTTTCATTTTAAGTTGGAATTTGGAAATTAAGAGCTTGTGATCTGATCCACATCTGACTACAAAGTATTGTCAGTCTGATTCTGATATTGACTATCTGGCAAGGTCCAGGTGTATAGACGACGTTTGGGCAATTTAAGCAGTGTTTTGGTAATGACCAATGAGTTTTCTTCACAGAATTTTAGGAGTTTCTGCACGCTTTGTTTGTTGTATTGTAGCCAGATTTTCCTGTTATGCCATCTACAATTTGATTTCTTACTTTGCCAATCCAGTTGCCAATAATGAAGATGACATCTTTTTTATGTCAACTGTAGTATTTCTCCTAAATTATCATGGAACTGGTGAATATTTTCTTCTTCAGCTTCGGCAGTTGGAGCATGAACTTGTATGACTGTTATGTTAAAACGATGGCCTTGAAAACATACGTACCAAGCTTGATAGTTGCAGTCGCTTAAGTGTGGCCAATGTCCAGTATTCCAGTATTCGGGAGATAGTGTGTTCGAACCCTACTGTTGGCAGCCCTGAAGATGGTTTTCCATGGTTGCCCATTTTCACACCAGGCAAATGCTGGGGCTGTACCTTATTAAGGCCACAGCTGCTTCCTTCCCACTCCTAGCCCTTTTCTGTCTCATCGTCGTCCTAAGACCTATCTGTGTTGATACGACGCAAACCAACATACTGACATCATTCTATCGGTTTTAAAGTTGTACCCTATTACTAACTATGAGGTCAACTCAATTTTTTCTTGGGTTTTCCTGTCCAGAATAGTATGACATGTAGTTATCCATAGCATATTCACCCACAGCAGTCCATCTCACTTCACTTATTCACAAGCAACACACAGGAGGCTCGCCTGACTCCTGTGAATAATGGGCAAAGTCTACGGTATTAGAAGCAGGTAGGGCTTAAGAAGATAGCTCAACAAAGAAAGAAACAGATTGTCTGTTTGGAATGAGGAGATTCATTTTGATTCACTAAATGTCAGAACAACAACTGGCAAAAATGGGTGGGAATCATGGAATTAATGAGAGCAAGAAGGCTGGACATATTATGCTTACAGGAAACTGAATGGAAGGATCAGCAAGCAAGGGAACTGAGGGAAGGTTTCAAGCTGTTCTATGTTGGTCAAGATGGCAGGAGAAATGGTGTTGGAATCATACTGAGCCCTAGATTGAAGAAGAGAGTTACAGAAGTAACTAGAACATCAGACAGGATTATAGGGTTACACATAGCATTGGAAGGAGGAAGTTTTTAGTGTAGCAAGTGCACATGGACCTCTGTCAGGTTGTAACGATGAAGAGAAAGATGCATTTTGGGATGATCTGAGTTGTAGAAGGAAAAGTATACGATTAACTGAAAAGTTAATATCTTGTGGTGACCTAGATGGACACGTGGGAGAGAGCAATGAGAGCTCCAAGGGAGTACAGGGTGTGCAAGGACTTGGTGTGAGAAATGACAAATTATGATTATGGTGGTAGTGGTGATTATTGTTGTAAGAGTAAGTAGATAAATGACAAAGGCCAGATGATTATTAACTTCACAGTTGATGCTGATCTTGCAATACTGAACACCTTCTTTAAGAAGCTGCTAAACCAAAGAATAACCTACAAAAGCAGAGGCAGAGAATCACACATTTACTTAATTCTCTATTGTAGATTGGATATAAGCAAAATAAATTATTTCAAGGTGCTGCCTGGAGAAACGGTGAGCCATCAACATAGACCTGTTGTTTGCTGCCATAAAATGGCAGATACAAAGCTGAAGAATAATAAAGACATTACAAAGACAAGATGGTGGCTGCTGAATGATAGAACTTAGAAGAATAGATCCATGCAAAGAGTGAATGAAGAGGTGATGATGGACGATGTGGAGAAAACATGGGAAAATATATTCCCTAAAATTCAGAAGGTTGGAGAGAAAGTTCTTAGTCAAATATCAGAAGAAAGACAAGAAAACAATAGGACCTGTGAAAGAAGCTTTGGGTAATTTGGTTCAAAACTGTAGATTTTTGTCTAAACATAATATACCTCAACACTGAACCATGGAAAACCATTGTTTGAACCATAAACTCACCCAGTTTCTTGTTAATGAATTCCATATGACAATCTTTCTAGTAAGCAAAGTGGTCTCCTGTGATGCACCCAATAAAACTGGGTATACTGGTCACAAAGTCCCATTCAATGACAGCATGGACAACCAGAGGCACCTGTTTGTGGTTAAAATGTTTGCCTAAGTTTGTAATTTTAAAATGTCATTTCGGTACATTTTTTGTTATATTTATTTTATTTCATCAATAATTTCGCTAAATTTTGTTTCCACTTTTTGGCAATAAAGCTGAACCAAATGGTAGTTGACAGCATATTTGCGGCAAAACATCATATTTTGTTTTTACTTATGTACAAGAAATATGAAAGTTATTATTATTTTGCTGAAAACTTATATATCAAAGCAAGAATATTTGGAAAAATATCCTGCCACTTGAACAAATAGGATCTGGCCTACATACTGTATTTACACATCAGTCTTAAAAATACAGAGATACCGTGAGTTCCATATTACTGGGAGTCAGGGCTGTACTCTTGTCACATGTTATATTACAGTATGATGTAAATGGCCTCTCACTATATCAGCATTACTGACTGGGATCCGTAAAACCTTCACTGCAGCTTCCACAAAATGCCCATATGCTCATTTCAAGGAAAGAAGAATGGCAATCACATCAATATATTTACCTGCTCTTCATGAACTACAAACTAGATCCCTAAACACAGATACTGTGATGTTGAAAGTTCTCATAGGATTGTGGAGAGACTTCATGATGTTTTAAATCATGTTTCCTAATGCTTCTTTAATCCAAAAGCGATTCTATATAATTTCGTCAGTTATTCAGCCAACGAGTCGGACAAATTATTATAGTTATTTCGTGATTTTGCTTAGAGGTAAACAGTTTCGCATTTTGAGCCAAATTTGTAAAACTTTGCAAAGATTTCATGATTTTGCGCTCTGAAAAAAAACAGATGCCTTTATGGATAATGCATTCGGTCTGTCCTGGCAAATGGTTGATAGAAGTGTAGAAAAGCAACGTTCGCTTCTAATGTAGTCATTGGAGTTGTGATGAGAATATCCAGCAGTTTAACAGTTTCCTTGAAAGTGTCACACAAATAATGCATTAAAAATAATTTAAAAACCAGATGACCCATGCTGCTCTGCAGCATTCGTTATCAATACGTCAGATAATGTACCTTGATATAAAACTGCTCCATGCGCTGCCCGGGTACTTTTTTGAATGTTTACTTTTGCTAGTTGCTTTACGTCGCACCGACACAGATAGGTCTTATGGCGATGATGGGACAGGGAAGGGCTAGGAGTGGGAAGGAAGCGGCCATGGCCTTAATTAAGGTACAGCCCCAGCATTTGCCTGGTGTGAAAATGGGAAACCACGGAAAACCATTTTCAGGGCTGCCGACAGTGGGGTTCGAACCTACTATCTTCCGAATACTGGATACTGGCCGCACTTAAGCGACTGCAGCTATCGAGCTCGGTTGTTTACTTTTAGGATTTGTATTACCTGTTAATTATGTGTCAAGTGAATTACTGGTAGATTTCTTTATTGTGATGCTGACTGATATTTTATGAAGTATTTTGTAGTTTTAGATTTATTGTTGTGTTTAATTTAAAGTTTTAGATTATTTTGTTCTGCATATTGTAGCCCATATTGTCTGGGAGGTAGTTGATCCTTTCAAATAAATAGTAAAAATGAGTGATAATTGTATGTATTTATGCGCATACTATAGATATGATGTACGCGATTCCAACTGTCAGTGGGACTTAGACCAATTAGCCGAGCTAACCTGAAGACTGTGGATTCAATACTAATCTTGGTCATTTTGTACATTTTCTTTTTCAAAGCTTCTGACCCCCATGCGAACGGAGGATGAATTTGGATGTAAGTGGCATGCATAATGTCGCAGTTCATCACAGCGATCCCGAAAAGTATGGATTTGACACTAATACTGGGTGTCTTACCCCACTCACAGTACTTTTTGCAGTCTACTATACACAAAAATGTGTCTCCAACATGATTGCTGGTTGGGTAGTAGTTTTAATACAAGGTGGGCAGAAGAAGACAAACAAGCAACATGAATAGCACAGAACACTTACCTTAAACATTCCTTCTCTACAAAATGCCCATTTGGAAGTCATAATGCAAAATTAAACAGGAGGGGAACTTACAGTGTCCTACCCTGGGAAATAGTATCATTCTAAATCTACTTAAATGAGACAACCACAGTAGATCTAATTTAATGCCAAAACACAATGCAAAAGGTAAGTATACAGTATATATATATATAATCTGAAGGAAAATGTTAAAACAATCAACCAGCAGATGTAAACTCATGCCATTCCATGTTCAAAATAATTAAACTGAACAGAGGATAAATACAAAAGAAATTAAATTGGTTTAAAACATTAAATCTGAATCAAAATATACCTTAACCAACCAGAAAATATTAACTGGCTATATCCCCTATTTTTGATAATTGTTATGGAGAATTGTTTCCTTTAAAAGCTTATATAACCAAATCAATTAACTTAAACTTAATCCATTAATTTAAAAGTAAATTATACTTCATTGGTATTAATTAAACATTCGCTGAATCTTGACTGGGATAGAAAAGTTCACGGATATTACAAAGCTTGAATTATTAAGTTTTCACTTAAATTACCTGAAATAGATCACCAAAATATAGCAAGGGTGATACCCAAAAAGGAAGATAAACTTCACTAAATTCCAGAAGCAACACACGTTATAATTAATAACCACACTCAAAATGTCATACAGCATGAAGGTCACAGCACAATGTATAAGACAGTAAGAGACTGTTCAGATCTCACCCATTTCCAATGACAGTTACTGATGCAACTCACGACAACAAAGCACACACAGATAAGATAAGATCAAACCCAGATGTATGTATGTATGTTGGGTATTCAGCCCGAAGGCTGGTTTGATCCTCTACAGCTTCACCAACAGCTGTCATAGATAGCATAGGTGACACTAAAGAGGCATACTAGGGCAATGAGGAGTGAGGTAGTTTCCCATTGCTTTCCTCACTGAGCCAGGAGTTGCTATTACATATCAGCCTGCCAAGCCCACCGAAATGCATATCCAAACTTCAACTGACCATAAAAATACTTAGATTATTCAATTAAATATAACTGTACACATAATAATGATAATATTATTTAAAAATTTCAGCACACAGCTCACAGGAAATTTAAATAACATGGAGAAGAAACACATACTTGTGTTAACATAATAATAATAATAATAATAATAATAATAATAATAATAATAATAATAATAATAATAATAATAATAATAACAACAACAACAACAACAAATACCACTGACCAAACCTGGACAATGAGGACGAAGTACGGTGACATCAAAAGAGCTACAAAATTTAGGTACCTAGGAGAGATTTTGACTCCAAACATGAATGAGAAAGCAGCAATTCAAGAACATGCAAGAAAGATGGAAACTGCATATAGATTATGTCAGAACACCTACAAATCTAAGTCACTCTTCTACCAGGTCGAATTCAAGCACTACAGCACGATAGTCAAACCTGAATGTTTATACGCAGCTGAGACAGTAGCCACAAAGGGACTCTCAGATTTGGAAAAGAAAGAAAAGAGGTTCCTTAGAAAGATTCTTGGACCCAGAAAATCATCAGACAAGTTTATGTTTCGCATGAGACCAAAGCAAGAACTATACCAACAATTTGAAAACATCACCACCACAATGAAAAAGAGGAGATTGACGTTCTATGGACATATTAAAAGGATGGAATTAGAGAGACTCGCCAACAGGATCCTCACCTTCCAGAAGAACAGGAAGACACAAGTCCCATTGGTAAAAGAAGTCCACCAAGATTTAGAAAAATGTGGTATCACGGCAGATGATATAACAAACAGAAAAATCTTCAGGCAGAGAGTTGCGGAGGTGAAGGACCTAGCTGATGAGAAAATGAGGAAGAATAGAGTATTCTCAGCAGAAGAACAAGACAAGCAAGCCAATGGATGAAGGAATACTGGCGAAAGAGGAAGGAGAAAGAACTTGAGAAAGCAGTGGAAGTTGCATAATCACAGCCCATAAATGGCCGAAATGAAGAGAATGATGATAATAAATTTAGTATCTGCTCATGACCATTTTAAAATTAAGGTAACTTGTATATTACATGCACTGAATACAACAACGTTTAAGTTCAGATCAACCACACAGTAAATATATATGTATTGATATAACCAGTTAATATTTTCTGGTTGGTTAAGGTATATTTTAATTTAGATTTAATGTTTTAAACCAATTTAATTTCCTTTATATTTATCAGCATGTGTGTTGTAAGAAGGGGTTAAAAAAGTCCAAAATGGCAAGATTATGGATGTCTGTGTGTATGTTTCAACATGGCCGTCAACCAAACTGGTACACATGATGTATTGTCCAAAAAACAAAAAATATTGGGTGGGGGTGGAAAGGGAGTGAAGTATAAAATAATAGAAAACAACCAATATTAATGTAGAATCCATATATATATATATATATATATATATATAAAGCAGAATGTCTGTCCATCCGCCTGCCTGTTCCTTAAACAAAATCCATACCATTCCACCAATCTGAACCAAATTTTGTACACTTACTTTTAAGGACCCTGCAGGTTATCCCGTCTACAAGAAATTTTAACAGCCCTCTCTATTCCTCAGATGTAGGTCCTTTGGCATATTAACATAGGCGAATATAGACAAAATATTAAATTTGTCATACAAGGACGAGACAAAGCTCCTTTTAAGCTTCACGACACAAAGAACAAAACTTGGTAAGACCCTGTAGGCCCAGGAACCATGTTTTAAGGCCCTAAAATCCAACCGTTATTGAGATATTGGCACAACACTATCCCCACTCTAGGAATCAGATGAAAAAATGACTGGCTGTAACCATGGCAAGGTCAGCTCAAGGATTCTACAGTAGAATACAGGCCTGGTGTTCGAAGTAGGCATGTGCGTGAATATAGGCTATGCCAAGGAGAGATTCTGCTGCACATATGAGTTACTGTCTGGAAAAAGGCACTCGGGGGAGGGGAGGGGGGGGCACCCCTCAGGGTGGAGGTGGGTATGGGGTGGCATATAAAAATAATCAAAAATAATCTTAAATCTATAGTTTATGGGGATGCCGAGATGAACAGTGACAATCTGCATGTCATTTAAGTCCAAGTTCAGCCCCATCAGCATGTGTGTCGTGAGAAGGGGTGAAAAAAGTCCAAAATGACGAGATTATGGGTGTATGTTTCAGCATGGCTGTCAACCATACTTGGTACACATATGATGTACTGTCCAGAATAAAAAATATTATGGGGGTAAGACACACACAGTACCCCTCTGGGTGGAGATGGAAAGGGGTGAAGTATAAAAATAATAGAAGACAACCATTATTATTGTAGAATGCATAGTTTTCAGGGTTGCTAAGATGAATAGTGATATTCCAGATGTCGTTTAAGTCCATGTTCAGCCCCATCGGCACAGGAGTGAGAAGAGGTGAAAAAGAAAATGTCCAAAATGACCGAAATTACGGATGAATGTATGTTCTAGCATAGCTGTCAACCAAACTTGGTACACATATTACTTATTATCTGGAAAAATAACTCTGGGGGCAAGATACTCCTGGGGGAGGGGGTGAAATGTGTAACCGCACCGGGCCAATACGCTTACACATAAAAATAATATAAGAATAGTAATAAAATAATACCAGTAGTAAATAATATAATACTTAATAATATGAATAAGGAGATAGAAAAATGACGCAGTGGCGGTGAATTCACATCAGAACATGGAAACGTGACGAGTATCCTTCAATAAGCAAAATTAAATCAAATACAAGGGAACACTTACAGGCCTGAAAATGACAACTAAGAAAGTAGAGTGGAAGCTGCAAGGGCCCTACGAGGTCGATGGGAACGTATGATGTTATGGGGAGAAAAGACTTACAATAATACACCCAACAGACAAATAATTATTGAGAAAATGAACATACAATAATAAATGAACAAATAAATGAACTGCAGATTAACTGATACTTGAGATACAAACAAAAGATGTGTAAGGGAAACTATTAAGCTCTTCGGTCACGAACAAACTTTGACATAGAGTTTCAGAATTTACAGAATGAAAGGAGGCAACCTCGAATGAAACAAAATTAATTATACAATTCAAGAAAGTGTTACAGTTACTAACTATTACAACTAGATTTAGAAAAGAAGGTTTGCCTCAAAAAACAACACGTTGCGGACTAGCACAATCACTAAGTCATATAAATGCTCTATTTTGGAAAATGTGGAAAACTAGAGGAAACTCCAGCACACAAGACGAAATACTACATAATTACTGAAGGTACGTTAAGTGACAATAGTCCGAAACATAAGAATGCATTAAAATAACATAAGGCAAAACAAAGCGCTTACCTTTGGCGGCTGAAGATCCATTGCTGGGACGGACAGACGCAAAACGCGTCCGTCCTCTCTAGTGCTCCAAATTCAAAGATGCAGACCAAGTGACTCGCACACGCGAGGAGCCACAAACAGAAAAATAGAGAGATTAGAAATAATCAATAGCAACACTCCAGTTTGCCACATTCACCAATTAAAAATTCTAATATACCGGCCAATAAAAACACTTGTACTTTTGGCCAATGATGATTATCTTCTGGAATGATCCTTTCTGCTGAAATTGCATCTTCGCGGATATTACAAAATGACAGGAAAGGGCCACTTACACGTGGCACACCCTGCCTCACAAGTCATGAATAAAAATTCCAAATCCCTTTCTATAATTTACAGAAAAATACAATTTAAATAAGGAAATGTAAATACCATAAATCTTCTTCATAGGCCTAAATATGGAATTATAATTCTTTTAAATAAGAAAGCTTCATACAATAATTTACTTTGCATAAACACTTCAGTTCCTTAAATGTTTTTGTTTACCCAACATGATAACAAGACAAAATTAAATAATTACAAGACAAAATTTATATCACAAGGACTTCTGTTGCTTTACTGTTTTCCGTACAATGCTGTTCAACAACGATTACCGAAAATGTCCGATATTAGTGTCGAATCCATAGTTTTCCAGCTCACCAAAATAAACTGTGACAGTCTGGATGCTGTTTAAGTCATAGATATCAGTGTCCTTTCAATATCATTAGTCAGTTTTGACATGTTATAAATGCTTAATAATATATCAACATGGGACATAACATGATGAAAATATGTCAACCAAAATATGAAATTGTCCACAACATTCACTGTGTTGCTTTTGAAATTCCATCATGTTGGTGCAGAACAAGGTACCCACAAGTATAAAGGGTGAGTTTTTCACCTAATCAATACTTCAATTTAAATTTGATTAGGTGGAAAACTCACCCTTCATACCTGTGTGTTTAAATTATCAATACGGACAATGAAGCTGATAGATTATAGAACAAGGTACCCTTTGCTGTTCTGTCTTTTTCAGTATGGCAGTACGTTGTGGAGAATTAGAAAAGAATGCTGATATTTCTTGTAAAATGAAAAAAAAAATGTGATTTGCTTCTTTTCTGATGAAGCTTGGACGATTGTTAAGTTCAACTGGTGGGTATAACAATGCACAAAATGAGCTGTTTGATACTTCTCCTTAGTTTTGGTTTGGATACGCCCTTGCCTGCCACTTCTTTCTTCTTCTTTATTCGTGTCAGAAGTATCAACTTATAGATATTTAACAAAAAGCAACATCTACATTTCTACTACACAAATATACAAGTCTATTATACAATCACAGATAGAGCAACAATATTCAAGAGCTAGATGATGCTTGCCCAGTATTGGGCGACGTCAATAGCGTTGGGGGAGGCTGCAATCAAGTCTTTCATAGTGCACATTGAAGGACATAAAACACACTGACATAGATGTTGGATCGTCTGCTGCTCTCCGCAATCACAAAGTGATGAATCACTTGAGAAGCCCCACTTCCGCAAGTTTACTTTGGTTCTGCCGACTTCTGTACGGAGTCTGTTAAGGGCTTTCCATACTGTCCACTTCTCCTGGTGTCCACATGGAAGACTTTCCTTTGGCTCTATCCAGTTGGAAAGGTGGTGGATTCTTTCTTTCCACATTGTGACTCTAGCATTCTCTGCTTTCCCCTCAAGGTTGACTGATGTGCGGAGAAAACTTTTCCTAGATTTTAGCCTCTGTGTGGCTGGTTGGTATCCATAGAGAGGATGTGCTTCTGAAGAAGATGCCTGGAGCCTTTCTTTGTTAGCTGCTACCTCCCTACGAATCTCACCGGGAGCAATACCAGCTAAAAGTTGGACCTTCTCAATGGGTGTAGGTTTCAAACATCCAGTGATGATCCTGCAGCTTTCGTTTAAAGCTATGTCGACCTGCTTCGTATGAGCTGACCTGTACCAAACTGGGGAGGCATATTCTCCTGCAGAATAGCATAGAGCTAGAGCTGATGTTCTAATTGTTTGTGGTTGTGTTCCCCAACTTGTTCCTGATAACTTTCGTAGAATGTTGTTTCTGGCAGCTATCTTTTGTTTCAGGTTTTGGCAATGTTTCTTATATGTTAATGTGCGATCCAGCATAACTCCCAGGTACTTTGGCGTAAAGCAGTTGCCTGCCACTCATGACATTTGACCCTCATAACACTGAGCAATTAATTTATCTGGAGGAAAGAGAGGAAAATTTCATTTAAAATTGTTTTGAGATTGTTTCCACTTCAGAATCAGGAAGTAAAAAAATTCACCAAACCGGACAACCATTTACAACACACCAGTAAACTTAATCCATCTGACATTGTTGAGCCCAGTCACTCATTTCATCATTCATTATGTAAATAAATAAACAAATAAATAAATAAATAAATAAATAAATAAATAAATAAATAAATAAATAAATCAATCAATCAATCTGCACTCAAGACTGTCACTCAGGTGGTAGATTCCCTATCGGTTGTTTGTGTTCTACATACATACATACATACATACATACATACATACATACATACATGCATGCATGCATGCATGCATGCATGCATACATACATACATACATACATACATACATACATACATACATACATACATACATACATACATACATACATACATACATACATACATACATACATACATACATACATACATCATCATTATAGATCCTTATGCCTTTCAGCGTTCAGTCTGCAAACCTCTGTGAATTTACTAAACGTCGCCACAATCCCCTATTTGCAACTAGTGCTGTGGCATCATTTAGTTCTTATCTTTAAATCCTTCGTCTAACCATTGTCGTCTTGGCCTCCCTCTGCTCCTCTTACCCTCCATAACAGAGTCCATTATTCTCTTAGGTAACCTGTCCTCCTCCATTCGTCTCACATGACCCCACCACCGAAGCCAGTTTATGCGTACAGCTTCATCTATCGAGTTCATTCCTAACTTTATCTCCTTGTTCTGAGTACCCTCCTGTTATTGTTCCCATCTGTTTGTACCAGCAATCATTCTTGCTACTCTCATCTCTTTTTGCAAGTTGTTGACTCTCATCTCTGTTACTTCTAATTTATGAATAAGATATTCTGAATCCACCCGGCTATCACTCCCCTAAAGCAAGTTGGTCTGAAAACAAACCAATGTAAAGATAATTTTGTCTGGGAGCTGACTTCCTTCTTACAGAACATTGTTGATTGCAACTACGAGCTCACTGCATTAATTTTACTACACCGCGATTCAATCTCACTTACTATTTTACCATCCTGGGAGAACATACAACCTAAATACTTAAAATTATATACCTGTTCCAGCTTTGTATCACCAATCTGGCATTCAGTTTTGTTGAATTTCTTACCTAATGACATCAGTTTAGTCTTCAAGAGGCTAATTTTCATACCATACTCATTGCACCTATTTTCAAGTTCTATGATATTAGACTGCAGGCTTTCACCACAATCTGCCATTAAGACCAAGTCATCAGCATAGGCCAGACTGCTTACTACATTTCCACCTAACTGAATCCCTCCCTGCTACTTTATACCTTTCAGCAGGTGATCCATGTACACTACGAACAGCAAAGGTGAAAGATTACAACCTTATCTAACCCCTGTAAGTACCTTGAACCAAGAACTCATTCTACCATCAATTCTCACTGTAGCCCGATCGTCAACCTTTGGTTGATTTTAATAATCTACCCTTAATTCCATAGTCCCTCAGTATGGTGACCATCTTCTCTTTCAGTACCCTCTCATATGCTTTCTCTAGATCTATGAAACATAAACACAACTGTCTATTTCTCTCATAACATTTTTCAATTAGCTGGCACATACTGAAAATCTTATCCTGACAGCTGCTCTGTGGTCTGAAACCACACAGGTTATCATCTAACATCCTCTCAACCACTGATCGCACCCTCCTTTCCAAGATGCCAGTGAATACTTTGCCCGGTATATTAATCAATGAGATACCTTGATAGTTGTTGCAATCCTTCCTGTTCCCTTGCTTATAGATAGGTACACTTACTGCTTTGGTCTAGTGTAAAAGTACCTCACCAACACTCCACGCAAATTTTACTACTCTATGAAGGCATTTCATCCCTACCTTCCCACTATACTTCACAATTTCAGGTCATATTTCATCTATTCCTCCTGCTTTATGATAATGGAGTTTATTTACCATCCTTTCCACTTCCTCAAGTGTAATTTCACCAACATCATTTTCTTTCTCCCCATGAGCTTGGTTGTTCGTGATACCACCAGGAATATTTCCTTTTACGTTGAGAAGATTTTAAAAATGAGGCGTCTAGTATCAAAACCGGCCAAGTCACAAAATTTACGAAAATGAATTAAGGCTATAAATTTGAAGTAGAAGTATAGCACTATCAGGTGAAACAAGAATATGCTTTAAAATCGTCCATGTCTTCATGTAATAGAGCACTGAATTCTCCGTCATGCAACAGAATCGGCCAAGTCATGCAGCCAGTGAATTCAAAACCGGCCAAGTCAAGGAACGAGCGACAATCTTTATGATGCAGCATTATTGTCTGGAACCTTGTGTTGTTACATTAAGCAACAATATGATAATATCAGTAGGCAAAATCGTTCCTTGTAATGTATATTGCTTGAAGTCATAATATTTTGTTTTTTGTTCGTTTGCAACACTGATTTACGTATTCGCGGGCTTCTTACCGTCATTGGCACCAAAGTAATCCTATTTCCGGTGCGCTCGTATTTTGTCATTATTGTGTGCTGTAACGTGGATATTGTTCAGAGTGGTGAACTGAAAAAATTACTTTCATACCTTGTGAAATTGTACAAAATTGCAACAAAAACGGCCAAGTCAAAATTTAAATTAACAAAAAAGATGGGTTAATTATTAGTTAGATTTCTCAAAACAGCGGAACTTAAATATTAAACCATTAAGAATATAACTGTGAAAAAAAAACCTTTTCTAACCATCATTGCTTTGTCTCTACAGGTTTTTCGCCCATATTGAAAAATATGCCTTGAGTGACTTGGCCGGTTTTGATACTAGACGCCTCAAATATTCCCTTCACCTGTCCAGTGATTTCTTGGGATTTATTATGAGTTCAGCTGATTTATCCAAAACATTGTTCATTTCCATTTTCCCTCCCTTCCTAAGATTCTTTATTACTGTCCAGAAAGGTTTCCCTGCTGTTTGACCTAGCCTTTACAGGTTATTACCAAAATCTTCCCACAACTTCTTTTTGGATTCAACAACTATTTGTTTTGCTCTGTTTCTTTCATCTACATACAATTCCCTGTCTGCATCTATCCTTGTTTGGATCCATTTTTGATAAGTGTTTTTTATGTTTACAAGCTGCTCTTACTTCATCATTCCACCGAGATGTTTGCTTTTTCCCGTCTTTACACACAGTCGGTCCTAGACATTCCCTTGCTGTTTCTACTACAGCATCCCTGTTTGCCACCCATTCTCTTTCTATATCTTGAACCTGCTTACTGTCTACTGTTTGAAACTTCTCACTAATCATATCCAAGTACTTCTGTCTAATTTTGCCTTGGAGATTTTCTACCCTTATTCATTTGCAGACAGATTTTACTTTCTCTACCCTAGGCCTAGAGATACTTAGTTCACTACAGATCAGATAGTGGTCTGTATCATCAAAAAATCCCCAAAAATCTTGTACATTCTTAACAGACTTCCTGAATTCAAAGTCAGTTAAGATATAGTCGATTATGGATCTGGTACCCCTAGCCTCCCATGTGTAGCGGTGAATAGCCTTATGCTTGAAGAATGTACTTTTAACTGCTAAACCCATACTAGTACAGAAGTCCTGCAAACACTTCCCTTTCCCATTAGCTTCCATATCTTCCCCACATATAACAATCACCCTATCATATCCTTCAGTTCTATTTCCAACTCTGGCATTGAAATCACCCATTAGCAGTATCCTATTCTTGCTGTTGACCCTGACTATGATGTAACTCAATGCTTCGTAAAACTTGTCAACTTCATTCTCATCTGCACCCTCACATGGTGAATACACTGAGGCAATTCTCATCCTGATTCCTTCAACTGCCAAATCTACCCACATCGTTCACTCATTTATGTGCCTAACAGAAACAATGTTGCATGCAGTAACAGCCATCAAGTATAATTTATAATCTCCTAACTCTTCCTCATTATCTCCCCTTACCCAAATATCACTTAGATGGCATCAAATTAAAATGCCTGCACCCAGGAAATAATGCCATATCATCATCATCATCATCATCATTTCTCCTTTATAAAAACACACAATACATTCTTCTTCTTCAATTACATGCAGTATTTCGGATGACATATATCATCAACCCTCCACAAAAAATTTACCACTTGCGGATGTTTCCTTCTGCGAACTTAATTTTTTTATATAAAGTCAAGTGAAGACACGTGCTTCCCCTAGTGTACCATCAGTGCATTGTCCTATATAGGAGGCTTGCAGTGGTGTCTCAATGGCGCACTAGCGACCAGCGTCTTGGAAATGTGTAGCAATCCAAGTGATGACCCCACTGCTACAATGGGGTGAAGTGCTGGTAATTTCATGATTGAGAAGGCCTAAAGAGCTTAAATGTTTTCAACATTTGTAATTGATGAAATTAAATTATGGTTTCCTTTTGGGAACTTAATTTTTTATACAATTTTTTTGTTTATTTCTTGTGTCCTGTTGTCAGTAATGATAATATTACCAAAGAATCCTTTGTAACAAAGAGAGGAGGAGTAGTAAGTTTTGATCTTCCATGCTCCATTCATTTTTATCTTAATAGAAAAGTCTGAATACTTGAATGAATAGTCTCTCCCAAAGCAGGATGCGAGCATGATATGCAATCTAAGAAAGTTACCTTGTTGAGTGGAACAGCCTGTCTGAAAATTCTTCAATCAATACTGATCTGCATTTAGGGCAGTCGCCCAGGTGGCAGATTCCCTATCTGTTGCTTTCCTAGCCTTTTCCGAAATGATTTCAAAGAAATTGGAAATTTATTGAACATCTCCCTTGGTAAGTTATTCCAATCCCTAACTCCCCTTCCTATAAATGAATATTTGCCCCAGTTTGTCCTCTTGAATTCCAACTTTATCTTCATATTGTGATCTTTCCTACTTTTATAGACGCCATTCAAACCTATTCATCTACTAATGTCATTCCACGCCATCTCTCCGCTGACAGCTCGGAACATACCACTTACATGTAATAAATATCAACTTCTATTCACCAACTTCATATCCTCAACGTGTTCTACAACTTCACCATATGCATCTGACTTTCATCCTTTATCTTCAAGATCATAATGAACTTCGGATCTCTCGACTAACTTTGACTTTTACTCTCTCCTCTTTACTTTGATTACATAAGATTTTTCGCCATCGTCTAATTATAACCGCCATTACTATCAACTTTACTTTTATGCAATCTTACTACTTGTTGTATAACAATCTGTTGTTTTATTCCATTGTACTTATTTTAGCAGCCTTCTAAGGTTAATTTTGTTAATACTTCCACTATTGTATCTCATCACATTGTATTTTCAAACCATCATTGTTATTTTTAATGTTATTTTACTTCAAATCTCTTCAAGATTTTAAAATTCATTTCATCACTACATGTTATTTAGACGCTTATTTTTAATTTAAGGTTAAGACTATGGCTGATGATGCCTTCAGAGAAGGCGAAACATGTCCCACTATTAGCTAACAAATTTATGTAAATCATCCAAGACGATTTTGTATTGATTAGGTGGTCTAATAAATAACTTAATGTTATTATTTCAACATACCACTTAGTCGAGCAGCTCTTCTTCTTTCTCTCAATTCTTCCCAACCCAAACATTGCAACATTTTTGTAACGCTACTCTTTTGTCGGAAATCACTCAGAACAAATCGAGCTGCTTTTCTTTGGATTTTTTCCAGTTCTTGAATCAGGTAATCCTGGTGAGGGTCCCATACACTGGAACCATACTCTAGTTGGGGTCTTACCAGAGACTTATATGCACTCTCCTTTACATCCTTACTACAACCCCTGAACACCCTCATAACCATGTGCAGAGATCTGTACCCTTTATTTACAATCCCATTTATGTGATTACCCCAGTGAAGATCTTTCCTTATATTAACACCTAGATACTTACAATGATCCCCAAAAGGAACTTTCACCCCATCAATGCAGTAATTAAAACTGAGAGGACTTTTCCTATTTGTGAAACTCACAACCTGACTTTTAACCCTGTTTATCAACATACCATTGCCTGCTGTCCATCTCACAATATTTTCGAGGTCACGTTGCGGTTGCTCACAATCTTGTAACTTATTTATCACTCTATAGAGAATAAAATCATCCGCAAAAAGCCTTACCTCCGATTCCACTCCTTTACTCATATCATTTATATATATAAGAAAACATAAAGGTCCGATAACACTGCCCTGAGGAACTCCCCTCTCAACTATTACAGGGTCAGACAAAGCTTCACCTACTCTAACTCTCTGAGATCTATTTTCTAGAAATATAGCAACCCATTCAGTCACTCTTTTGTCTAGTCCAATTGCACTCATTTTTGCCAGTAGTCTCCCATGATCCACCCTATCAAATGCTTTAGACATGTCAATCGCGATACAGTCCATTTGACCTCCAGAATCCAAGATATCTGCTATATCTTGCTGGAATCCTACAAGTTGAGCTTCAGTGGAATAACCTTTCCTAAAACCGAATTGCCTTCTATCGAACCAGTTATTAATTTCACAAACATGTCTAATATAATCAGAAAGAATGCCTTCCCAAAGCTTACATACAATGCATGTCAAACTTACTGGCCTGTAATTTTCAGCTTTATGTCTATCACCCTTTCCTTTATACACAGGGGCTACTATAGCAACTCTCCATTCATCTGGTATAGCTCCTTCGGCCAAACAATAATCAAATAAGTACTTCAGATATGGTACTATATCCCAACCCATTGTCTTTAGTATATCCCCAGAAATCTGATCAATTCCAGCCGCTTTTCTAGTTTTCAACTTTTGTATCTTATTGTAAATGTCATTGTTATCATACGTAAATTTTATTACTTCTTTGGCCTTAGTCTCTTCCTCTATCTCGACATTATCCTTGTAACCAACAATCTTTACATACTGCTGACTGAATACTTCTGCCTTTTGAAGATCCTCACATACACACTCCCCTTGTTCATTAATTATTCCTGGAATGTCCTTCTTGGAACCTGTTTCTGCCTTAAAATACCTATACATACCCTTCCATTTTTCACTAAAATTTGTATGACTGCCAATTATGCTTGCCATCATGTTATCCTTAGCTGTCTTCTTTGCTAGATTCAATTTTCTAGTAAGTTCCTTCAATTTCTCCTTACTTCCACAGCCATTTCTAACTATTTCTTTCCAGTCTGCACCTCCTTCTTAGTCTCTTTATTTCTCTATTATAATAAGGTGGGTCTTTACCATTCCTTACCACCCTTAAAGGTACAAACCTGTTTTCGCATTCCTCAACAATTTCTTTAAACCCATCCCAGAGTCTGTTTACATTTTTATTTACCGTTTTCCACCAATCATAGTTACTTTTTAGAAACTGCCTCATACCTGCTTTATCAGCCATATGGTACTGCCTAACAGACCTACTTTTAAGACCTTCCTTTCTATCACATTTATTTTTTAACTACCACAAAAACAGCTTCATGATCACTAATACCATCTATTACTTCAGTTTCCCTATAGAGCTCATCTGGTTTTATCAGCACCACATCCAAAATATTTTTCCCTCTGGTTGGTTCCATCACTTTCTGAATCAGCTGTCCTTCCCATATTAACTTATTTGCCATTTGTTGGTCATGCTTCCTGTCGTTCGCATTTCCTTCCCAATTGACATCTGGCAAATTCAGATCTCCCGCTACAATCACATTTCTTTCCATGTCATTTCCCACATAGCTGACTATCCTATCAAATAATTCCGAATCCGCATCAGTGCTACCCTTTCCCGATCTGTACACTCCAAATATATCAAGTTGCCTATTATCTTTAGAAATGAGCCTTACACCTAGAATTTCATGTGTCTCATCTTTAACTTTTTCGTAGCTTACAAATTCTTCTTTCACCAGAATGAAAACTCCCCCTCCCACCTTTCCTATCCTATCTCTACGATACACACTCCAGTGCCGTGAGAAAATTTCTGCATCCATTATATCATTTCTCAGCCATGATTCAACTCCTATTACAATATCTGGTAAATATATATCTATTAAATTAAATTATTTAATTCTATTCCTTTCTTTACAATACTTCTACAGTTCAACACTAACAATAATTTTATGTCATCCCTACTTGATTTCCAGTTCCCTGTTCCCTTATCACCGCTCCCTAGGCCATCCCGTTTCCCTGAATGTACCTCCCTATTACCCTTCCAAACAAATTTCCTAACTTATACGTACCACTGCGGTTTAAATGAAGGCCATCCGAGCGCAGATCCCTTTCTCCTACCCACCCATTAGGATCTAGAAATTTCACTCCCAGTTTCCCACATACCCACTCCATAGTCTCATTTAAATCCCCAATCACCCTCCAGTCAGTATCCCTCCTACACAGTATTCCACTAATAACAATCTCCGCTTTCTTAAACTTCACCCGTGCTGCATTTACCAGATCCCACACATCTCCAACTATGTTGGTACTTATATCAGCTTGCCTTACGTTGTTGGTTCCAACGTGAAACACTACCACCTTCTCCTTCCCCTCCTCCCTCTCTTCTACTTTCCTCAACATCTCCCTCAACCTAATTCCTGGATAACATTCTACCCTGGTTCCCTTTCCTCCACACACTTTCCCCACGTGTCTAACGATGGAATCCCCCATGACCAGAGCCTCAACCCTACCCACCTCATTTGATCCCCTCCCCTCCTGGTCAGCCCTATCTTTCCTGATAGCTGCAGAAGCTACTTCCTCCTCCCTTTTCTCCTTCCCATGACCCTGTTCCATCTGTCTTTTCCTATCCTCTACTCTACATTTCCCTTTCCTACCTTTTCCCTTCCTCCTACTTCCACGCATCTCAGCAACAGTTCCCTGTCCCTCATCTTCCCTCTGTTGTTCTACCTGGAGTGACTCGTACCGATTTCGCACAGACACCTGTCCTGAATTCTGATCCTGAATAGAGCCCTTGGCCTGCAATCTCCTTCCCCTTAGAACATTAGACCACCTGTCTTCTACAACTCCTCCCTTTCCTTCCCCTCCCTCTTGTACACCTACTGTAACCTGTACATTGTTTGAGGGAGTCCTATCTTCCTTCCCGTCTTCTGTGAGAATCCTAATTATCTCCCTCAAACTTTCCAACTCCTCCCTCATACCCCTCAATGCCTCACCACACCCACAATAAGTACACTCGCGCTCCTTAGCCATTCTTTACGGGGGGGAAAATTTTAAATTAAAAAATAAAATAAATTATTTGCAAAAAAATAAATGAACGGAGGGATATATTGTCTGGGATAGTACACAACAATAAGGTAATTAATATACGACTACACTACAATACTACTTAGTCGTGCTCTATTTTTTTTATATATTTTTTTTTATTTTTATCCTACAACCCCTAACAGGATAAAAGCTGCTGTTAATTACTGAATATCGAAAGTAATACACAAGAACTACACAATTCCAAACTCCAATTAAGCCTATCCTAATTTCAACAATATTTTAGTAAGAGTTTCTACGGATACCTCTACCACACCAGTAGGGCCTACTACACAAATATTTTACAATAATAAAATAAGCACACTAAATTCTAATAGGATATTACTCGTATACTACTGTACAGTACACTACAGTAATTTTTAAACTACTTTCAGACGTATCCTAATTACGATACCGGTACCGTACCGTATGTCACTACTAAGCACAACAGAAATGAAATTTGCAAGAACTACTGTACTCAAAGATTACCAACGAAGCTAAATGCTTAGACAAATTATTATTAGTATTACGGTCTAATAGATATACACGAAAGATAACACACGAATATAGCACGCAAGATACGGCACTATCTAAATGTACTGTACCTATACTACAATGTATCTACACTACACTACACTGCGTTTGGTTAAATGCTTAAGTATCAAAAGGATTGCCGTACATGAAGAAAAACACGAATATAACTGGCAAGATACTATCTAATATATTATACCTTATCTTCACTACAATTCTACTGAAATGTGGTTATGTGATTATTACAGCTGGTGGATTACTATTATTTTTCCTACTCCACGGGACGGAGAAAAAAAAAGTGTCCTTAATTAGGCCTACTGAAAAATACGAGGTTGTCTACAATAATTTCTCAAATATTTCTATCAAAACTACTACTACTACTACTCCAGGGACTTGAACTGCAATTACTGGGATATATGATTATTAGCTAACCGCTCATAAATACTGAAAGATCGAGGGAGCGAAATATAAATTACGGATACTAACTACCAACTCAGAAGTACAAATGAATGGAATACAAGGTCAGCTGATTTTTATTTATATTTACTTGGCTACACTACACCCTTTGTTCACGACTTTAGCCAACAATGCAATATTTGAATATGAGGAGCGACAATAATCAATAACAATACGACTGTTAACTATTACCGTGTAATCTCTTTAACTTCTTTTTAAATGGAAGTTTACAGGCGTATCGTGTTTTTTAATGTAGTAAATTATTACCTTCGCGATAGTTTGAACGTATATCTATACGAAATACCGGAGAAGTTGCTGGGTATTTAGATAACTTTCTTCTTTATCTTGCCATACCTATGCATCATACATATTCTGGTAACTAACTACTGGTACTTAATGCAGTGGTCTATCATGGCATTCATTATTCAAGTTATTCCATTTGTACTATGAACATTCTGATAGGAATAGGGAATTTACAGGTGGAAGCCAGATTGCTTTTTCTCCATTTACTTGAACCGACCTGTCAGAGACTGATATGATAGCTAGTTGAGAATAATCGAAGTAAAAAATTATCCTTGTTATCAGTTTTATGAAAATCTATTATTTTTGCTTACACATCATAAATGGTTTTGATACTGAATAACAAAATGTTAGAGGAAGAAAAGAAAAGAAGAGAAGAAAAATCTTTAGTGATTTCTCTATAGAAATATTGTTTGATTAGACAGATATTGCAGTTTAGAGTGGTATCTTCAAAGTAAATTACAAGTAAATTGTTTTTTCAGTCAGCTGCTTTTAGGGTAGGACTAATCTCTATGATGGTGACTGATGGATAAAGAAATCTAGTGCATAATTCTGCCCGTTTGCCTTCAAGTATCAGATATTAATATCCTTCTTTACAGGTAATCATCCCATCTTCATGGAGAGACATTTGCATGGAGTATGGAAAAGCTATTCTGAGAAACTTTATCAAGCAACAGCATGTGGTCTGTAGTTGCTAACAAGTTCAACAATAGCTACTGCAGATAATTATTTGAACCTTGTAGCTTAATTTCATGTTCAAAGAAGTTCAGAACTTAACCAACTGCATATCAGTTACCATACTGTTCATAAATTCTTAACATAAAGTTTTTTCTGCAGATGATAAACTAGAAACATTTTGTCTGGAAGAAACAAAGGAAATATTTTTGTGCTATAAATAAGGATCTGTACATTTAAAAAAATTGAATTGAATCATATGTGAATGTTGGTTCAACATTGCCACAATTTAGTTCTATTATATTGGTTCATGTTTCCTGCAACACCCACTGGTGCAGCAGATTCATGACCTTCTAGCCATGACCTCCTGATTCATGATCTTCTGGCACGCAAATCATCTTGGCATGGCTTCCTAGTTATGTGTATATTATGGGCAACAAACTGGTGAATCAAGCAGCAATGGAAGCAGTATTTTTACCACCTACACCTATAAACGTACCTCGTAGGGATATTTGTTCTCTGCTATGCCAAACCATCTTGGCATCATGGGAATCGGAGTGACTGGCTATCTGAACTTTCAACAAAATGAAAGGCCATATGGCCTACATGGAGAGAAGGCATAGTTTTGTTCAGGCTGAGGAAGAGGTCATGGAAGAAGTTCTATGCACTCTTACCTCCTAAAGTCAGAGGGAAAGAAAAAGGAAGAAAATCTGTGTGTTCATATTTGTTCATCATGACCAATATCCTTACATAGTGCACCGATCTCCATGGTCTAAGATGGAACCTTGGCCTGCAGGAATTATAAAAACTCATACTAGCCAATGACGAGAATATTTCTGATCTCATGATTCGTTTTATTTGTGAAAATGGATTAATTATTCAAATGCATATACATTTCAAATGTTCTGTTACTAAGGGAACTTACATTCTGCTTAGATGTGTTTGTGTCAGCATAATAAAATAATTTTTGTTCCATTTCTTATTTCATTTGTTGAGTAAATTATTTTATATTAATTTCATTTCATTTTTGTTTACACTTAATTTTTTCGAAGAGGATGGCTATCTAGTTGTACTTCCTCTTAAAACAAAACAACAAAACTACTACCACAATCTCTATAATACTGGATATAGAGTTATTTGATTTTCTGGACATGCAATTTAACAAACTGGTAAAAAAGAAAATTGAAAGAGATCTTGCTTAAAATGAGGGAGCTGAGTTTTATTGATTTTTAAGGTGTGCTTAAAAATGAGTAAGAATAATAATTCTGTTGTTTACTACTACTCATCCTGTTAAATTTTGTAGTTGGATGGTCTCTGTTCTATTCTTTGAACTGAGGGCATTATCCTGGTTCAGTTCCTGGCAAAGCATGGGTTCTTTACCATGTACTTGTATGTTTAGTTCTTACCACTCCTAAAAGGGGTGTATGTTCTGAAAATCACAAATCATACTTTACACTCCCTTTCCAGTGACATGGTGTTTAATTCACATTGACGGAAGCTGCACATCCATTGAAGAGTCTGCCAAGAGTTCTTTATTTTAACGTAAAAGATTGCATCCACTATCTAAATTCTAAAGATGTATTGATACTGTAGAGATGTCATATTGACATATTTAATAGTTAAAGAATGTACAGAAGTGCAAGAGAAATTTTTAGGATAAATATAACTACTCACTAGGTCTATATCATTTTCCACTATGCCCTCTAAAATATTCAAATTTGAGAGAGGGTTAGTACAGTTTACAGTACTTGCTATCCCATTAAGTTAAGAATTTTACTTAAGCTTATTACTACTTGATTGACTGCTCGTGTGACTCAGACTGTTACAGCTACACTTGCTATGACAAACAGTGTTTTGTCATATAAAGAGGAACATTGAAAGGAATACACTTATTTGTTCCTTTCCGTTACTTATATTAGTCAATGCTTTGTGTTGACCTACATAATTTGTGTCATTATGAGTTAAATCAATCACTCCACTCACTAGAGTATGCCTTCTAATTATTTTCATATGCATTCTGCTTGGGGTTTTTAAATTTTGCCATTCCATTGGTGAGTTTTAATATTTTGACAATGTTATGATGTGTTTCAGAATGTCATTCTGGAACACAACCCAAAGATAGTCTCAATAAATGCTAAAGAATTCATTCAGAGTGTTGCAGACAGAATGAGATCCAAGTTATGTACTGATTCAAACTCTGAAGGTGACCGAATGTTGAAAAGACATTGCAGTACGTCATCCTACTAAAATCAGGAAAGGAAACATGTGTCATGGTGAAAATGAACTAAGAAGAATCTTCAAAAGTTTTAATCCAAATTCATCACCTGTAATGCAAGGATTAAGGGGTTTGGTAGACAAATGTGCACTTGAAGACATCTCAGATCATATGTTATCAGAGCTAAGAATAATTACAACATTGCCATCCATGCTCAACTACAGAATGTGAGCAACTGTTCAGCTTGATGAATAACATAACTTATGGTCATCACTTTTGGTTACTAACATCTCGAGCCTTATATTCATTAAAATGCCCCACGAGCTGACCAAATTAAGCCTGAGAAATATGTGAAGATGTGTCTAGAAAACCATCATACTGTAAGAGACAACATTTCAACAGTTTGTTCTAGTGAGAAGAATGATCGCAAATCCAAAGAGACCGTTTATACACCCTGGTAGAGGGAGCAATACCAGAAGAACAGTTTGGATTCACAAAGGGAAACCTTACAGGCAATAAAATGTCTATTAGAAGACATAAAAGACGCATTAAGAATCCCTAAAGGAAAGCTAGCTTTTGATTTATTAAACAGGACTATGATCATTTAGAAACTAGAAGCAATTACTGTTTTTTTATTTATTTAATCGTATGGTAATTATAACTACAAATTTATAAGTCCAGGTCCAAGTGTTTCAGCCACTCTACAGCACTTTTTGAAAGATGAAACAGGTCACTGGGGCTTCTGGAGTAGGCATGAAGAGGGCAGCGCAGGAAGACATGGTCCATGGTCTGCTCCTCTTCACTGCATTCACACATTGGAGAATTCATCCAACCCCACTTATTTAATTTTTTTTTTAAGTTAAAAACTTCATGATCGTTCCATATTGAATAGAGAAATAAGAAAATGTACAATATTAGAAGGATCACACCTTTCAATACTCTGTTGTAAGTTGAACTAAAAAGAAGTCACAACTTGTTTATTGGGACCGGTTTCGACACATTACAAGTGTCATCATCAGCCAAATAGTAAAATAGGGCAAGATATAAAGATCTTAAAACAACTAATACATTGAACACAGGCAAAAAAATTAACATTGATTCATATCGTAGAAATTCAGTTAATGTCCAAAACACAATGATCGCAGTCAAGAGAGTAAACAGAACATCATTGTCTTGCGCCGAAAACTTGACCTGCTTGTGAACTTCAACTATAGTATTAAAATAGTAGTATTTTAATGTGCTTATATGTTTGTATAATGGGCAAATTTCACATTATTTCAATGTAATACGTACTGCAAAAGAACGCAAGATTTATTGTTATCAGCTGTTTTAGACTTTCAAAAAATGCATTTAACCATGTTTGCTAATATTTTAATGTAGATATATAATATGTTCTATTGAACTATCAGCATATAATTCCATTTGGTTAGCGTATTTTACTGCTAATTTACTGCTATAACATTAATCACTTCACAAATATCAACAAAGCTCGCCTCATACATGACTAAACATTTATAAGAATGGAGCTTATTTTAACTGAATAGGCAAATGCCTATGGTAAACTATTCCTACATACTCATTACGCATTAGAAAAAGACAAACTCATTTATTATAATTATATGTGTACATTGGGTCATTATATTATGTAATAAGAGTATTTAACATGTTATAATTTTAGCTATGTTGTAACATTGGAACTCTTAGAAAAAGTGTAATCAACATAATGTTGTTAAATTTCAGAGTATGTCATAAAACTTTCAAGAATGAGGCATAATATAAAAAATGCAAACATAAGATTCTAATGCAGCTGAGGATGACCTTGTAATAGGTCGAAACCGGTCCTATTATACATGTGATATTCTATCATACATGTGATAATAAATAAGTATTGATTAGGTGGAACTTTTCTTTCTTTTATGACATTTGGTGGCTATCAATACGGAACAAAAATGAAATTTATAAATCAGGATAAGGTTATTGAATTGAACGGCATAATTACTGGTAAAAACTACATCACAAAAATATTGAGGAATATTTTGAATAACAACATGATACAGATAGATGACAATGTGGGTGTGTCAGACCCACTAGAGCAGAAGATTGGCGTATTACAAGGAGATCCAATCAGCCCCTTGATCTTCAATATTGCGACTGCGGACATTTCCAGGATCATTGCTTCAGGAAATGTGAAAATATATGCATACACAGACGACATAGTACTGGTGTCTCATGAAATAAAAAACCTTCAAGAAGCATTCAATAAACTTACATCATGGGCTATACACAATGGATTGCAACTAAATGAGAAGAAAACAGTGACAATGACTTTCAGGAAAGGTGGCAAGGCAGCAGCCAGCGATATAATATACTACAGACTAGAACCCCTAACAGTTGTCTCACAGTTTAAGTATCTTGGATTAACAGTACAGACAAACGGAAACACCTTCAGCTACCACATCGAGGAAAAAGTGGCAAGTGCCATATCTGCCATGAACAGCATTCAGAATATACAGAAAATTTCATTGGAAACTGCGTTGAAAGTGTTTAAGCGAAAGATCTCACCGATATTAACCTACGGCCTGACACTAATCTGGGAACATCTGCAAAAGAAATTGAAAAGGTAAAAGCTAGATTTCTGAAAAAAGTATTGGGAGTCTCTAAGTTTACCCCGTCACGCTTGGTCTACCTGCTTGCCAGAGAACCCTTCTATATTGAAGATCTAAGGCTTGAATTATCATTGCCCATGTCAGGAGCATACCAGAGCCTATTAAAGGAACTTCAGGACAAAAGGGAAGATATATGGCTAGATTTCTTCTCCACAGATGTGATGATCAACAGGGAATGGATAACGGCTAACTATGAACTGAAGCACACCATGACTCGCTTTGTGGTCCATGGTTTCCACTACAAATCTGCAAGAGAGATACCTACCATGATCCAAGTGAACTGTGCCAGTGTAAACTCTGTGGTGACCAATGTGATGGATACCATGTGATAAAATGCAAAAGCAGACAAATCTCGCTGACAAAATTCTCCAATAGTTAAGTGCTATATAAACTATAGACCTATACATTGACCACTATAGCTTGTACTGTATTATTATATAGCCATTGGCTACATTAAATATTATTATTATTATTAATTGATAGCTGCAAATAGGTCCAATAGAAGACTACAGTGTAAGTAAACTAGTATTTTCCTCCATCCTTTCTGTTTAAATGTATGCCTTAAAATGTGGATTTCTTATTTTTCATCTTAAAATGCCTTCTGTCTTCTTCTTCATAACATATTTTCCACAACAGTGCAGAGTCTGCTATTTTGCATGTCATTCACCATTTGGCCCTGTTAATGACGTCATTAGGTCTGACACAATATTCATGTCTTCCCCAAGACGATTAGGTAATCGTTTCTTAGAATGGCCGCATGTTGATTTCCTCCTGGGTTATACTGAACAGCCGTCCTTATACTTAATCACTTGTCTCTTCTCATTAGTGTTGGCAGATTTACTGGCATGAAAAATAAATCCTGCAGGACAAAACTCTGGCACTTTGGCATCTCCAAAAACTGTAAAAGTAGTTAGTGGGATGTAAAACCAATAACATTATTATTATTCTCGTGACATTTCCATACCATCCGAGGTGAGCTTCTTGGATCTTGCCTGAAATTAGCACAACTCCCATCCGTTGTCTAATGTCATTTTGTTTCTCTTAACAATCAGTGCAGCATTTTCATTTCCATTTCATGGAAGACTTGCTCATGTCTCATTAAGGCTGGCCAGCATTCTGAATCATGAAGTGCAACAGGATGAATCCTGGAATTTTATACTTTCCCCTTGAGATCAACAGGTAGTTAAACTTTCTGTCATTTCACTCTTTGTCTTTCTGTCAAAAACATGCTGAGTTTGCTAGTACTTGAGAATCAAGAAACATTTCACCATCTGAGCTGAAGAAGGAACAGAGGTATTTAAATTCGGTGATTTTAATGAGATCTTGGACAGTAATCTTTTTTAAAAAATAAGTTACTTTACGTCATATCGACACAGATAGATCATACGGCGACGATGGGACAGAAAAGGGCTAGGAGTGGAAAGGAATCGGCTGTGGCCTTAATTAAGGTACAGCCCCAGCATTTGCCTGGTGTGACAATGGGAAACCACAGAAAACCATCTTCAGGGCTGCCAACAGTGGGGTTTGAACCCACTATCTCCCGAATACTGGATATTGGCCTTGCTTAAATTACTGCAGCTATTGAGCTGGCCAGTAACCTTCATAGTGCCATCTATATGTGTGTCGCACTCTATATGCAATCTGGTATCTAAGATTTGTCATGCCCTGTCATAGACTATACCCTGGCTAATAAATGTAAGTGGCGCTATAGCTGATACAAGTACAGTTTGTAAATAAGTGATTGTGAACATTGAACATTTGAAACAAGATGTTTGAAAAATCAGTGACTTGAATGTCCTATCCTAAATATCAATTTTGACCCCTCATGGGATACCATTGCTCTCTCTGAACCTGAGATGATGATAGCACAACATGTCCCTATAATCCTTTGGGACAAATTTACTCATGGTTGAAAAGTGTGAGAATTTATTCATTTACTTCATACTGACTTGGAATGTAAATTTTTGACCCAAGATTTGAGTTAAAGGCTATAAATTTAATTTTTCTGTATTGACGGTTGAACTCTTACAATAATGCAAATAGGTATTTATTATTCCTCCTATTCAATACATCAGTATCATTTTATAAGGTGGAGTGTTTATTAACTAGACATATTTCACCTCATTTTGATTCATCTTCAGTACAAACATACTAAAATATGGTTAAGATTAAATTTATTGTGTATAAAATATACATTAAAATGTTTCCTTAATATTTATGATAAAATGGAAGGTCCAGTTGGACATATTATCTTATGAGTGCCAAGATTCACGATGTTGAGAGACATAGCCTCTTGTTTATTTATAAAAGGTTTTCTTAATATTTGTTATCCAGTGCCTCTGAATTGGATCAGAGACTATAGCTACAAACAATGTGTTGATTGCATGCATTTACTGATGCCTACTTATGAATGTATTTTCTTGTAATATTTCTTCTCATGAATGGAACTGTCAATAAATATGATCTGTGATGGAAATGAAACTAATGAAAAATATGTATAAAAATAAGAGCTGGTTTCAAGGCTAACATGTGTGACTTACATTTTGTTGCCCACTTAACCATCTTGTGTCTATTTGTTTTGGTGTATCGCTCTTGACTGCCATGTTCTTACCGGTGAGGTGTGGGTACTGTAGTTGGAAGGGGGAAGTGCGGATGTGCAGGGTGCGACTTGCGTAAATGTGGGGATAGTTTCAGAACTTATATTCTGTGGGCGGAGCTTATTTCTATTGTGATATTGTTCACAGATGATTGGAGTAAAATTTTCCCATAATGTTTCTCTTTTTTTTTTTTTTCATTTTAATTACCTGGAAATTCGGACAGTGATGTGGTATCTGTATGATGGTTGTCCTGTCGACTCTGCAATTAACACTAGGCAGACACTTGATAGAGAGGATGCTGCAAGCATGTAAATTGGCCAGCCCATTCTCCTGACTTTACCCCTTTGAAGTTCTTTTTGTGCGGTAGGTTACAGGAGGAGGTCTACCATGATGAGCCTACTGCTCCAGAAGACATAAAACATTGTGAATAGAGGCATCCTGCTGTAGGATTACATCAGACATGTTGTGCTCTGTTATCCATTCATTATGTGCCTTATTACAAGTGTGTGCTGACAATAATGAGCAATACTACAAGTTTGTAATTCTGTATTTGAATGTGAACAATTCTCTGATAAAGGAATTCCATACAGTACAGAATTCTTACAAGAACAAAATTAATAAAATGTTAGCGTGTGCATGTAATGCAATTTTTATGTTTATTTCTTTACAAACCATACTGTTGCTTTATCACTGTTCTTCCTTCTACTGTATTCTCCAATCAACATGTGATTGAACTACTGAGGAGTGTATCTTAGGCATCAATTTCACATTACAATTACTCGGGATTGAATTTACATATTGCCTTTTAACAAACAACGTTATCAGTCTCTCTTTTTTTTTTCTGCTTTCAGTTATACTCGAGATAATATTATGGTTCTGTTTCTGCAATGGATACATATTGTCCATTGGCTTATGGCACAAAAAATCATTTTTAACAAGTTTAATGCTATGTTCATTTCTACATTGTTATTCTTTGCTCCTCATTCTTTTTTTACTTTTACTCATGTAAGCATCGTTTTATGATTTCCTATTGTGACTCAGTTGGACTTCATTTACCACAGTGCTGAAGTTACAAATTTATAAGAAAAATATAATTTATCTGTTAGATGTGAGAAGAATCACTATAATTTCCAGTGGCGAAGCTAGCTATATTACTTGGGGAGTCTAAGAATATTGTTCAAGCTTACCTTAAATTCTTTTATACAGCAAGTGTATGCGGCGCTCCTTTCTCTCTGCAAATGCATCAATGACACGGTCCCTGAAGCTCTGATTATTTGACAGTTCGTGCAATAGAGATTTCTCTATTGCAAGTGTACTTAAATTACATAGTCTACTGTTTGTCATTGAATTCCTCAGGAAGGTTTTTATGCGTTTTAGCGCACTCATACTTCTTTCACTCGAACACGTTGTCACTGGAAATGTGAGAACTAAACGAACCAAACGTGTTGTTTGTTCGTAAACCTTGTCCAGACCATTATTCAACATATATTTTAGCAGTATTTGTGGAGGTAGATGTTTAGCTTCATCAGAGTACACATTCACAAGTTCATTTGTCAGTTGTTCACTTTCGAAAAAAGGGTACATCTTCAGGAGTTGTTTCATTTTCATTGAGGGAAAACTTGTGTTGTAAGCCTTAAATTGATTCTCATCCAATAATTCTGCAAAATGGAAGTTTTCAAAGTCACAGAACCGTATTTCCATCTGTACCACGGTGGTATCAATTATTTCATATGCTAATGCTGTGAGGGTTGGCACTACAAATGATTCTGTTGCCATTGCGGTATTGAGAGCTTTGCTGGTGTCTATGCATTCATTCACTGTTTCTTCATTTCTCAGATTTTTTAAGTTATTTATGGTTTGCTTTATCTCATGGTTGCAGATATTTACATTAGATGTGCATTTTGCTTGCAGCACCTTGAATAAATTATCCGTGTAGCAAAATATCTTGTTGAAGACGCACAACAGGAAGAGGAAATTAGGGTCATCTAATCTCTTAACCAGTCCCATAGCACCATTAACAGATTCGCCATCCCATTCTTCATCTTTATCAACAATGTGTGTAAGAGCTTCTTTCAAGTCCTTGAAATGGGATGCTATTGTTAGTGTTGCTCTGGAGTGGAAGTTCCAACGTGTCATACATGCCGGGGGAAGTTTAAAGCCTTTATCTCTTAGGACTTGAGTTCTCTTTGATGACTTGCTGAAATATGTATGGAAGGCAGTCAAATCATAAGTAAAGAGACGCACTTTCTTTATAGCTTTTGCTCCATACAAGAGTACCAAATTAAGCTTATGTGCATAGCAATGTATAAACATTGCATGTGGGCAAACTTGCTTTACGATAGTTTGAACACCCCCTGTAGAACCCGCCATTACGGAAGCCCCGTCGTAAGTCTGACATATTAACTTCTTTTCTACGCCCCATTTTCGTAAGACATCCAATATTACGGCTGACAGTCCAGTGGCACTTTTATCTTTTGAGACGTCATAGAACCCCACAAACCTCTCGTGAACATTATAACCAACACAATACCAAAATATAATGTTCATCTGATTCTGACAAGATATATCTAATGTTTCATCCGCCTGAACTGATACAAATTCACAAATAGAAATTTCTTTCTGAATCTCTTCATTCATCACTTGAGTTACACAGTCAATAAGTTCATTCTGAATGTCACTCGAAGTTCCTTTAAATCCTGAAGTTGCTCCCAGATGCTCTCTCATGAATTGTTCTTCTTGTGCTAGCAATTCCAAGGTCTCGAGGTAGTTACCTTTATTTACGGAGTCACTACTCTCGTCATGCCCACGGAATGGAAGTTCTTGTTTTCCGAGAAAACACACCACTTGAACTAACCTGCCAAGAACCCGTCTATTATGATTTACTAACTCATTATGCTTTAGAGCTGCAAGACGAGCCGCTTCTGATATCGCATGATCTATTCTACTCCTGCCGAGAAGAAGAAAACGCTCACTGTTCTGAATATGTCTTTTTGAAATCTGGTGTTTACGTGCTCTTCTATGAAAATTTTTTAGGGTACTGATGCCACCCTCATTCCATTCACTATCACCTCCAAATAATATGCAAATGTAACAATAAAACTTATAATCTGTCACACTTGCTGTAAGCCATGTAAAATCCTTACACCATTGGGACTGGAAAATTCTTATTTGGTTTCCATCCTTTTGCACAATTTTCAATAATGGCTGTGGCCGCTTGTCTTTCAGGGCACATTTTTCTTCGAAAGACAAAGAAGAAAATGGAGTTCGAAGCAAGTATGTAATAAGATCATTACTTTCATTCATTATACACGGATTTAAAAAATACTGGCAACTCTTCACAAAACACAAACCACTAATAATAAGTTGTAAACTTCACAGATCAACAGATCAGAACGCAAACATTAACTCGTAACTCGCGACTTGGAGACTAGACTCCCAGCTAGGTTTCAAAGCGAGCACTTACCGCTGCATGACGTCATACGTTGTCATAGCAACCAGTACAAGCCCCGCCCGCTAGCAGGAAGGTAAGAGTCTGGCTGAAGCCAGACTCAACGGATAGGCTCAGTGCTCTGCGAGTACGCGGCAGATCGGAGAGCCGTGAAGTCTATTAAGTTTATTAGACATAATTTTCGTGCCTTATATCAATAATTTATTATTCGTATTTCGTCTGGGGAATCTGAGACTCTTAGATTCCCCCCAAGCTTCGCCACTGATAATTTCCTGGTTATAACAAGTTTCCCACTGCGTTGCATGGAAGGAGTCTACTTATCATTAACTAGACCCAGCTGTGCTGGCCCCACTGTCTAGCATTAGCATGGCTGCCTCTCACCCAGAGGTTGTGAGTTATTCTTGGCTGGGCCAAGGATTTTTACCTGGACCTGAGAGTTGATTCGAGGTCTACTCATCCTATATGATTACCATTGAGGATCTATCTGACAGCAGGATGGTGACTCTGGTCAACGAAACCAAGAATAAGGGCTGAGAGGATACTTCGCACTGACAGCGTAATCTGCAGACTTTCGGACTGAGCACTAGTCGCTTGTTAGGCCAAGGCCCAGTCCCCAGGCTGTACGTGCAGGCAACTATAGTCAACAAGCATCACTTTCTAAACAGTGTTTTAATTTTAATGAGCACTCCAGTTATAACTATGGCTTCTTTCACAGTTTGGGCCCCAGGTAAACAGGATAATTACAACTATGTTCATTTGTTTATTTATGTACTGTATATGACTTAACTACATATTTACAGGGACAAATCTGTACATCACAGATCCTCTGGGAGGTTTTCTGTCTACTCAATAGCTGTAGGGGTAGCATTCAATTTATCTTCCCACTATTCAGCAGAGTGTGTACTAGGACATTCTTTCACATTGTGGTACACCATCTGTTTAGCAGCTCCACATAGACAGTTTGGTGAGCCGAAATTCCCTACTTATCCAATAAACACAATGGGTTATTAATGAGTCCGTCGTGAATGAAATGAAAACCTACAACCTGTTTTCCAGTCATTGACCGGGTCAGGGATGTAATGAATGAATCAATCATATATAGGCTATTAGTACGATGGGGTCACCGCTCCCAAAGTGATTGATTAATGACTGATAGATGCTATGAAATGAGAATGGAGAGTCTTGCTGGAATGAAAGATGACATGACACCGGGTGAGTTGGCCATGTGGTTAGGGTCACGTGGCTGTGAGCTTGCATCCAGGAGATAGTGGGTTTGAATCCCACTATCGGCAGCCCTGAAGATGGTTTCCCGGGTTTCCCATTTTCACACCAGGCAGATGCTGGGGCTGTACCTTAATTAAGGCCACGGCCGCTTCCTTCCAACTCCTAAGCCTCTCCTATCCCATCATCGCCATAAGACCTATCTGTGTCGGTGTGACCTAAAGCCACTAGCAAAACAAAAAATGAAAGGTGACAGGGAAAACCGGAGTACCCGGAGAAAAACCTGCCCCGCCTCCGCTTCGTCCAGCATAAACCTCACATGGAGTGACCAGGATTTGAACCACAGTATCCAGCAGTGAGAGGCCGGCACGCTGCTGTCTGTGCCACAGAGGCTCTATTAAGAGTCCGTCCTGTCAATATTTATTGTTTTCATTGAAACATGGTTAATCTACATCATTGCATGTTATAAAGCTCATTCCGTATTGATGGTTATCACTTTAAAAATAAAAAAATCTTATATAATCCTCCTTTTCAATATAAAAAACCATCTATATTAGGTGGGACAATATATATATGTTTCAGCCTATCTAAAGGCCAGCCTCAGTAGAAGCTCAAATATTACATTTATGCAAACAAATAAAAACACTGATGAAGTGTGTGGAATTAAAATACAATGTTCATGATTGACATATTAAAAACATGTTGAGGTAGAAAAATCCTCGTCTGAAAACTTGTCTGGTTGACATAAAACTTGTTAATCATTTTAAAAGTGGAACACTGTATTGCGCAGCATAGTGAAACCATCAATAAAGGGAGTAATGAGTGTGCATCATCTGCAATGGGGAAAAAGAAACAAAAAACAAGGTTCTTGTGTTACAATAGGACTTCCCAGACTGAACAAAATAGACCCAAACCTTTAAATTCTCATTATCCAGGTCTCAGCCACTTAAGTCAATATTGGTGCATAATACATTTAGTACATTATCTCTTTACACTTTCTTTGTACTTATTCCACACAAGGTTTCTCTACACTTGCTCTATGGTAGAATGCATTATCCTATTGCAGTCTCTTGTTCATTTCCATGTCCAAACTTGTATTTTGCTTTAATTACTCCCTTGGTATTTCAATCTGTCCACAATTTCAAGGTTTTGACCACCAATTTTCACAATGACTTTCCTTGTCTTTCTCCTCTTGAAATCACCATGGTCTTGGTTTTTCCCTTTTGGAAGATATGTGACCATATTACATACCAAACTTGCTCCATATCGAGAGGTGACTCAGGGAAGCTTTCATGTCATCTCAATTGTTTTCTTATACACATACTGCACATCGCTAAAATTCCAATGTAAATTGTAACTGCTATGGATTACACAACAAGGAACAAGACAGATAATGAAATTTACATATAAATTTCAGTCGCACCAAATAAATAAATAAATAAATAAATAAATCTAAAGAACCAGAGAAATAAGGAAATGCCATTTGGTCCTTGTTTCAGTGATGGTGAAATCCTGACATTCACCTCCCCGCGGTAGAGAGGGGGCAACGACTGCATATAAAAATAATATTTTGTATGCAGGCGGCTAACGAATGAAGGGATCGATTATCTCCCGGTATAAGGAGATCCCCTATACCAAGTGCCAACAGTCTCTTTGAGAGTGGATGAGCGGGTATGGGTAAGGGCACTCTATTGTCCTGGGGACAAGAAATTGTTTCCAAAGGCGGAGGAACCAGTTTCGTCAATGGCATTAGGATGCAGAAGGCAACGGGAAACCACTGCATTAAAGATCCTGAGAGATATTCCAGTAAATCCACATGGCATGGCTGCAACGTCAAGATCGGAGCTGGCGTGTGGATCGTCTACCTCCATTTGGAGACGACGGCTTAAGAAGAAGAAATAAATGAAACATACACACCACGTTAACACTCTGAAAACAACGTAGAGATATAAATAACAGATTAACCAACATGACAACTAAAAGAAAGGAAATGGGAAGCGGTTGGGAATCCTACCAGGTCCGTGAGGAGGTAGTGCATTGCCAGGAAAATGAAATCAATGGTGATCTCAATTGAACACTACATTTACTGAATTTAAAAAAATTGAAAAATGACATCACTAAGTGAGGCCAATAATGAAATACAAATAAAATTATCATAGTAAATAAACAAATTTTAAGATATCAATAGTGTCAATAGTACAAGCTTCAGCTTCACGCCAACGATTTTAAAACAATGTAATAAATTTTTAACAGTCATAATTTGAAGTCATAACAAAGTAGTTCCAGACGATATCAACTTAAAATTATATACAAGAAAATATAAGCTCACAATTTAGCAAGGGCTATCCCTTTAAAACCAAAGAAGTTGAGAAAAAAAAATACACGTTAACATAACATCACATGCAGGTTAAGACATTAGCAAGGAAAAGAAAGTGTGTTAATTATTAATAATTCTAACTCAGAGAGCCCAATCAAGTAGCTGCCTTTTCAAAAACACTCCTAAATAAGGTGCATACCTTAAACGGGAACACGTTAAGATGAAACAGGACTACCGGAGACAATTCCAGAGGAAATTTACATATTTATTACACAGTATATAAAATCAAAGAAAAGGGGAATGCCTCCAAAACAAAGCTGCGAGGGCTAAGTCATTTGAAATTAAATTTGGCGAATGGAAGATACCCCAAGCAAACTCTGGTGCAGAAAGAAATTTAAAAGAAGAATTTATATTTAAAGGTTAAAATCCAAAACATGAACCAAATAGTGCTCACCTCGGAGGGCCAGAGGCCTCATCATATGGAGGAGACAACTGCTCCCTTCGCCGGTTACAAATCAGAGACGACGGACACAAGCATGCCCCTCGCCAAGTCGCCAGGAGCCGGAAATTGGGCAATCAAGAGGTAACCAATTAGCGCACTCGCGGCTCTTACATTCACCAATTAGAAATCTTTTATATTAGCCAATCAGGGCTCCAAAATATTTGATGAGTAAAGATCTTTACATCTTCCAGAAACTTCCTTTGTGATGCAACGGGAAATCACTAGAAGCATCTTACCAATGCAGACACATGCAGCTACACCCTGTCACACAATTTATTACCTAAATCCAGATGCTAATTACACAGTTATTTACATTATAAAATTTTTAACCAAATAAATTTGGAGGAGTAGCAGAGTAATTAAATAACCCTAAATATCTTCACATACAGCAAATAAAATGATAAGATAAATTTTACAGTATTAAACCATTTTCCAAAAGTTCTTCTTCTTGGTCCTCAGTCAATTTTTCAAGGCAAAACAAATTAACATTTTACAGAATCAAATGGAACAAAATCAAAATGAAAGCGATGAATCTTGTCCTTCTGTAATGTACTTTAATATCTTTTCTTGAGGTTTTCGAAATAAAATAAAGTGATACACAACATCTCTCAAAATATGATTAAACACAGCTGCTTTTCCATACCATAACATAAATAAATTGTCACAGCATTTATATAATCTCTTCCCTCCATTGTTATGTAAATCAGTTACCATCTTCGGATTCCCCATTCCATAAAGAATATCCCAGTCTTTATTAAAAGTGGTTAATTCAAAATCCCTCATTTTTACAGGAACTTTAGTAAAAGGGTGCAGATTGTAGCACCTGGTGAGTGCATACACGTTGTAATAATAATAATAATAATTATAAATGAAAAATAGAAATAATATGAAATAAAAACCAAATTAATGCCATGTTCGCATTGCATAAACTCTAACTTACAGGTGTAACAAACAACAACCATGGAAGGATATGGAAATGTGGAAGGAACCTTACTAGGCTATGAGATTGTATCTCGTTGTGGGGAAAGGGAAGCATGCAGCAAAAACCCTTGAAACAATATCATTATTATCAAAAGAAGAGAATACAAATGAAATAAAACAAAACAAATGACATAGCCAATGACAATTAAGCACATTTAAAACAAAGGATATTTAAATAAATTTATAAAACACAAACGGTAATTTTCCGACGATATGGATTAAACTTGAACATAGAAGTTGACACTGCATGACGGGAGGCAATCTCAAAAGAAAACAAATCTTTACATAACATCATTAATCAAGAAAAGGAAGTTAAATTTACATTTGGTTACAAATACTGAACAAGTAAAGAGACTTGCCTCCAACAACAAAATGCTATGATTGCCCATCGAGGCAACAGTCATTCAAAACCCAAAATTGATGAATGTGGAAGTCTAGAGGAAACTCCGATATGCAAAATAAAATTTACATTATCACAGAAATTTACTTTAAATGAGAAAGGGCCGAAATAACAAAAAAGAATTTAACTTAAATCAAATATAAGAAGATAGCGCTTACCTAGAGAGACCGGGGACCCCCAGACGGGGTAGACCCCAAGTGTGTGCACTCACTAGGTCGGTCCGATGGAAAAGACTCAGAACACACGCATCGCACACACGAAGCCGGCGGAGGCCGGAAATGGACCGAACACAAAGTAACCAATAGGGGCACAGAATTTCCCCAGATCTTCATATTCACCAATTAAAATGACTGTTATTCCAACCAATAAAAATACACTTCCTTACATGGGCAAGTTCTAGAGAGTTTGATTGCAAAACATATAGAAATTTCGTTATTACAATTACATGTGCCAGTACACGCTGTCACAAATGTTAGTTACAATTTTAAATGCACAGTAACTCAACATTACCAAATTCCTTAAAACAAGCATTCATCACAATCAAGTTTCACATTCTTCATAGATCAAAATATCTTCATAATTAATAGCTCATGTTTTCCTAAAATTTCTTCAAATTACATTTTTTTAAAATCAATTTCTTCTTTAGAGTCCATTTTCTTCATAAGCCTAAATATTAATAATAGTAATAATAATTTTGTCCAATCCTAAATAATTTCTTCATTGGAAATAATTTTGCACTAAGATAATTTTGCAGTTCAAAAGGTCCCATTTAAACCATAAATGAATACTGTACAAAACCAAATTACGTTTCTGATTATTCCAAGTCTTGGCTGTCCGACCACAGCTGACACAGATTATAATGTTGTTAGGGATGGAACTTCCTTCCATTAAGGGCACAGAGCATGCTGATACTCCACTGGGCAGTGGGTGTAATAGTGCTCGTAATTAAGTACGATAACGTTTAAGAAGACAACTGCCAAACTGCAGTCCTCTTTTCACCCTTCATGAAGATAGGCCATAGTTTTGTGTAGGCTGAGGACAGGCAATTGAATATCTACACACTTTTACCTCCTAAAGAGGGAAGACTCCCCATAGTGTTCATACGGTGCCAAATTCACTGTGGCCTTCATCTTCATGGAGTGTGATGATCTCTCTGACCTAAGGCAGAACCTCAGCCTGCAGGAAACACTCAAACTCATCCTAACCATTGACGAGAATTCTGTTGCTTTATGTATGAGAGTGAATTAATCAAGTGCATATAAATTTTAAGTGTTCTGTAACTCAGGGAACTTACATTCTCTTTTGATATGATGGTGTCCATTTCAGCTTAATAATAATAATAATAATAATAATAATAATAATAATAATAATAATAATAATAATAATAATAATAATAATGATAATGATGATGATAATAATAATAATAATAATAATAATAATAATAATAATAATAATAATAATAATAATAATAATAATAATAATAATAATAATAATAATAATAATAATAATCACATACATATGTACATAAATAATTATTTGTGTACTCTCTACTATAGTCCAGTAGTGATCTCACATGATTCTTGCACACATAGAAGTAATATTTGTCATAAAACTGGTCACATAAACTACATATACACTCTCTGCTGAGGTCACGGTATTTAGGGTTTTAAAATCAAATAATAATATTAGATTAAAAATTCCACCTGTTCAATACATAAGTGTTTTTTATTTAAATTTAAGATATAGTTCTTAAGATATTACATACAGGGACATGTTTCACCCATGTTGAGGGCATCATCAGCCTAAAAATCTCAAACCTAAAAGAAAGATAGATCAGGATCCTGATTGTTTTTATACTTAAGTAAGAGGTACAATTTGTATAGATTTTTGCGAATGTCTTGTTTTTTTAAAATGTGGTAACAAGTGGTTAGTTAGAAGTTTAAAAATAACACGTAAAATTGCGCTGAATTAAAATTTGGTAAAATATGGTGCCTTATTCTGGAGATGGCATAAGTAGCTTATAATAGCTTAATAAATTAGGAATAAAAAACACTCTTAGTGGTAGTAAGTTGTTCAAGTGCTTTTATGTCCCTTTGACAGTTGTGATGTTAATTCTTCAACTCACATCACAAAATTAACATCACAACTGTCAAAGGGACATAAAAGCACTTGAACAACTTACTACCACTAAGAGTGTTTTTTATTCCTAATTTATTAAGCTATTATAAGCTACTTATGCCATCTCCAGAATAAGGCACCATATTTTACCAAATTTTAATTCAGCGCAATTTTACGTGTTATTTTTAAACTTCTAACTAACCACTTGTTACCACATTTTAAAAAACAAGACATTCGCAAAAATCTATACAAATTGTACCTCTTACTTAAGTATAAAAACAATCAGGATCCTGATCTATCTTTCTTTTAGGTTTGAGATTTTTAGGCTGATGATGCCCTCAACATGGGTGAAACATGTCCCTGTATGTAATATCTTAAGAACTATATCTTAAATTTAAATAAAAAACACTTATGTATTGAACAGGTGAAATTTTTAATCTAATATTATTATATGATTTTAAGTACATTTCAATACGGAACATAATATGAGATTTATAACATATAATTTAGAGTTTTTCCATATTCTGTGCTGAAAGCCATGTATCACTAGCTTTGTGAATGCAAATCGCATGCTGTGGCTTTCTTTTGTAGGTCCCCTGTCAGTCATAGCATCTGTAGAATTCCGATTCCTTTTGCTTGTCTCATCGGAGGGCCAGTAGTTTAACCACTTGTTCAGTAGTGATGGCATCTTTTTTCAGTAAAAAAGGTTTCTCTTGCAAGTTCATATGCAAGCGCTGTAGGCACAGTTCTTCCTACTTCCAGGGCTCTTTTCAGGAAGTGCGCTTTTACCTTCTCTAGTGTCTCTAGGTCTGTGATTGTTAGATGTTCCCAGATCAATTCCAAACCATATATGAAAATTGGCACTATTTTAACTTTAAACAGTGTTATAGACTTATTCGTGGATAGCTTCATAGTATTCACCAAATCATACATGAGTCTTACAGCAGCTGTTGCTATTTCTGTGATGTGTATTCTGTAGGATGTTCTTGATGTCTGTAGAATTAATCCTAAATATTTGAATGAGGTAACCAAATCGAGTAGTTTTGTTCTTAGGGTTAGCTTATCATCTGCTGTTTCTCTGCTGCCTTTTCAGAAAATCATACAGACTGTTTTGTCCTGGTTTATGATGAATTAGCTGTTCTCTGCCCAAGTTTTCAGTAGATTAAGGCTCTTTGAAAAGAAAATACATACATATATTGTGACACTGACTCTAGGTTTTCGGTTGGTATTGTTACGTCAGATAAAATGTTGAATAAAAAGGTGCTTATCAGGTCCTTTTCAAGTACCCCATTAGTTTTTAAAATCATTTTCAATCTACTTGTTCTGTCATTGATCTCTACGTTGTTTTTTGATGGCAGGTTTCCTTTGATATTTATAACTGCCTTGGCATCTGTCTTGGAATCTAGCTTGTCTATCCTGTTCAACATGTGAATGACTTTGTAAAGTCTATTTTTATTTATTTGTGTCAGAAGCACTTGCAATGATTGAAGTTAATATGGTAATAATGAATATGTACATGATACATGAACAATATAACATTGAATTGGCAGTTCATTTACACTTTTGCTGCTAGAAGTTAGTAACATCGAATGCATTTGGTGTAGCACAAATCAGGTCTTCCAGAGTACATGATGTTGGACACTGACTACATTGGAGCAGGTGGAACGACGTCTGCACTTCGCAACATTCACATAGCGGCGACTCTGTATGAAAATCCCATTTCATTAAATTATTCTTGCATTTAATAACACCTGACCATAATCTATTGAGTGATCTCTATATGGCCCATTTCTCTGTGTATCCAGCGGGAAGTTTTTCAGAGGGTGTGAACCATCCCTCAGGGCTGTTAAACCTTGCACGCTGGAGATCAGTTCGGGAGTGCTGTGGTGTCCCGATAAGAGCCTCTGTTGTTCTGTTGATGTTAGTCATGGGGTTTCTGGTTGATATCCATATAATGGATGTGCTTGAGAAGTTTGCACCTTGTACATCTCACGTTTTGCTACTACCTCTCTACGGATGTCAGGAGGTGGCAATACCAGCAAGGCAATAAAGCTTGTCAAGCAGAGTGGGCTTTAAGCACCCGGTGATGATCTGACAAGTATCGTTAATAGCAATATCCACTAATTTGGCATGACTAGATCGAGACCATACTGGACTTGCATATTCCCTGGCAGAGTAACAGAGTGCAAGAGAAGATATTCTTACAGTGGTAGGGTTAGCTCCCCATGTTGTGCCTGTTAACTTCCTTATAATGTTGTTTCTCACTGCTGCTTTTTGTTGGGTATGCAGGCAATGCCTCCTGTAAGTTCGAGCATGATCGAAGGTGATTCCTAGATATTTCGGAGTTGTGCAGTGTTCTAGTGTATTTCCTTCCCAGGTAATATTAAGGGTTCTTGCTATAATAGTCAGACAATTCTGTCAATGCCTTAGTAAGTGTCTGTTCAACATTTTCAAAATAATGAGCTTGGACAAGTATGGCACAATCATCTGAATAGATGAAACTCTGCGTTCCCTCAGGTGATGGTTGGTCGTCAGTATAAACGTTGAACAGCACTGGAGCAGGCACACTACCCTGGAGTAATCCGTTCCTCTGCAATTTCCATCTGCTTCTTTGTCCTTGAAATTCAACAAAGAATCTTCTATTTTCAAGGATATTCCTTATGAAGCAAGTTAGCTGATAATCTTTAGTAGCATTATAAAGTTTCATTAGAAGTAGTCTGTGATGTATTGTATCATAAGCTGCTGTTAGATCTATAAATACAGCTCCTGTAATCTCTTTCCTTTCAAAACCATTTTCTATGTGCTGTGTTAGTTTCAACACCTGAGACATGCAACTCTTCCCTGATCTGAATCCAGCCCCTGTTGTGGAATGTAGACTGCCTCTAGCTTTTCCATTATTCTGTTTAGAATGAGCCTTTCAAGAACTTTATACAAATTACAGAGGAGAGATAGGACAGTAAGAAGTAAAGTCTATGAAGACTGAGTAGTATTTGCCCTTAGGGTATTTTAAAGCATTCAGAATGCCTTCTTGTAAACATTCTATAACCTGCAGTACTGGTATTGATCTTTTTTTCCTAAATCTGAACTGTTGCTCTGGGATTTGATGGTAATTTATTTTTTTTTCCTCCCTTTTATCATACTGGAGAAAACTTTAAATGTGTTTTTCTCTAATGCAATCCCTCAGTATGAGTTTGGGATGTTGAAGGATACTTTTTCTTTATAAAATGTCTTTATTCGGGACTTCATCCAGGCCTTTCGGATTGTTCCAGTTTCTAAACACTTATTCTAAACATATCTCTGCTTGATATTATGCCAAGTCTTTTAGTACTTTGTTACTTATTCAGTCTGGTCCAGTTGCCCTTCTGTCTTTCTTGCTTATTATTGCTGCTTTTATTTTGTCTGCACTGATGGAAGTCAACCCATAGTTGTATTTATATTTTTCTGGATAATATGCTATTATTGTGTGTTGACCTTGTTCAGCAGCTGACTGGAGTGATTTTCCCAATTTTGTATGTGGATTTGTCCAGGGGATTCCATAGTTTTCTTTCCTAAAGCTAGGAAAGGATCTTTCAGAGCATCTTTCACTAGTTTAATTGGTTTGTGCATGTGTTTCATTTTTTTTTTTCACAATTTCCATGTATTTTTTTCCTTTGGGTGATGTAGTACTTTAGGTCGGCTTCTGAGTTGGAGATTTTTGCTTTGTGAAGTGCATCTAGGGTAGTCTTTCTGAGGTTCAAGTACACTCCTTGTCAAACCATAGCTTTTCCTTCCTTCATTTGGGTGGAAGGCTGGCATCATGAATAACTGTTACAATTAATTTCAAAGCTGCATCAACATTGTTTTTCATTATTAAGAATTTTGTTATTTGCAGGTTCTGTATTTTATTTTCTATAATTTTGCAATCAAATTTTCTTGGCACTCCTGCCGCTACTTTGTTGAACCTGTTAGGTGATGTTTTCCTTAGTTTGAACTTGGTTTGAATTGGAATATCCTCACATAGTGGTGAGTTGGTATGGTGCTAGATTAATTTTTGGCTTTTGACAGAAAAACTGTTTCCTCTGCAGAAGACTAGGCCTATTGTGCTTGATCCATTGTGGGCTATGTATGTTTTGACTTCCTTCCAGTAAAGGAGAGTGTAGCCTTATTCTTGAATTAGTTCTATTATAGCTTTTGTTTTTATTTTATTTTTCACTTTATTTTAAAATTTGTTCATTGAATACATTATTTTTGCTATCCTTTAGTTTGTTAAGAGAGGATAGTTGCCAAGCAGTTTTCTTCCTCTTAGAACAAAAATCACCACCACCACTGCACAACATTATGTATGTATGTATGTATGTAAAGTCCTGTTTTCTCATAGGGGGTTGGGGATGGGGTGAGATGAAATTATACATGGCAGGTGTTTATGACTGTATGCTCTTCCTGATGCCAACCTCAGTTGAGGAGCGAATCAATATGAAATGAATAATGGTAAATGATATTGTAGATTCTGATTATTATTCAGTGGAAGTGAAGGGGTGTAGGAGTGACCAAAATCTTGTAAATCTTTCACTAAAGCAATTCAGTTGGTATAAAAATGCAATGCAGGAGTACAACAACCATTCTGCATGTCAGTGTCACAAAATGGCTCTTCTCAAAATTAAATAGTTTTAAGAAAAGAATGGAAGGAAATTATACTGGTCCAAGTCTAAAGCCATTTGAAGAAACTAGTAGAACAAAATAGGCAGCAGTTAGTTCCAATCATAGAAACTGTCCTTTTATGTGGTTGTTTAAATATTCCTCTTAGGGATCATAGGGATGACAGAAAAATCCATCTAGATTCAAGCATGGTGTCTGAAAGAGAGCAGAATGTTTGCACCCTTCTTAGGTAGTCAGTGGTGGTAATAATAATGGTGCATGACCTCCAGACGACTATGGTCCAGGTCTTTCGAGTTGACGCCTTATTAGCAGCCTGCACGTCTGTGAGGATTGTGCAGTATTGAAAGAACATTTAGATATAGCTTCTAAAACTGCAACCCTTATCAGCAAAACCACTCAGAAGGATTTAATTAAATGTTGTGAGGAGTTAGTACTTTAGAAAATAGTTGATCATATAAAAAGTGGTAGAGGTCAGTATTTTACAATGGTAGTGAATGAGACAACTGATGAAGGTACCTGTGACCAATCAACATTGTGCATAAGGTGGTTTAGATCTACAAGTAATTCATTAAGGGAAGATTTTGTAGGATTCATAAATGTCTGATCTATCAGGAGTTCTAACAAACACCATACCAGCCATGCTTAGCAATATTGATTTATTAGATCAAGACTTATGAGGGCAAGCCTAATGATAGAAGAGCCAGTACTGCAGCAAACTATCTTGAAGTGCAGGAATGAATTCCTATGTTGCAACCGTTAACAGTCTATAGTCTCTGAACTAAAAGAAAAAGAAAAAAGCTTAAAACCCTCTTCAGCTTATCTCAATTATTTCTGGGGTTGCTGGAGCCACCCAGGCTCATTTTAGTTTTGGCCATGGGTTTAAGACCTGATGGCCTTTCTGACAACACTTGATTCTTGAGATGAAAATCTCGACCCAGCTTCAACTGGGATTCGAAACTCAGCCTTTCGGATGAGGTATTGATAGTACTCCAAGAGACGTATGATTGAAGTCTTTGCACAGAAACACCGGTGCCAGTTGCAGCTCATACATATATAAATGTTTGGTGCCTTCACTCTTAGTTAAAATTAATAACAGTATTGGTGTCTAGTGTTGTAGGATATGTGTACATTTTAAACACTTTATTAGTATTATGGTGACATAGCTAATTTTCTGCTGGAGTCAAGAAAAAAACTGCATATTTAAGTGATTAGTTTGTGTGTGAAAGAAAAAAGAAGTAGAAACTTCTGTTTGCTGAATTTGAGATCTGCATAGGGTGAGTAGAAATCTACATCATGCCATATTTATAGTTTCTATAACCATAAATTGTGTTTTTGAGTATGTCTAGTAAACCCATATGCAGTAGACACTCGTATCCTGGCCCCTCCCCCACCAACTAAAACATTTTTCTGGATCTGTCTCTGGTTCCTGCCTATTATGGCTGTCACCGTTCTTTCGGGACAATTACGGTTACCATAATAATAATAATAACAATATAGAAATAATATAATAATACTTGTAGTAAATAAGATAATACTTAATAATATGAATAAGGAGGTAGAAATATGACGCAGTGGCGGAGAATTCATATAAACCAACACAGGGAACACTTACAGGCCTAAAAATGACAACTAAGACAGGATGTGGAAGCTACGGGAAGCCCTTATCGAGGTACATGGAACGTATGACGTTATGGGGAAGAAAAGATTTACAAGAATCACCCTCTAACTCAACTATATTAAAAATGACAAGAAAGTTTTACAAAATACAGTTCCACGACACGGAAACAAGACATACTTAAGTAACTTAACATAAAAGTTGATTTAACAATGAAGGTGATGCTACATTAAAGGTATAGTTTAAAGCGAAAGTATTTAATGGATGAAAGAATTGAAAGTACGGCAATTGGAACCTAGGGTATACTCGGACTCACCAAATTAAACTTTTAAGATGACATTAAGCGAAGAAATAATGAAACACAAAAGGAATTAAACTAAATGAAACGAAACCGGAAAACATTGAGAATAACATTGCAAAAACACTGAAATAACACTTACTTCGGAAAGGCAGGAATTCCCGAGGGCTGCAGCCCTCGAGCGCGAACGCTCGCTTAGGCGGTCGGATGGAAAAGACGCCGAGCTCGCGCATCATTTTTCCCAAGCCGGCAAGAAGACCGGAAATGGCCCGATTACAATCAACCAATAAGATCAAACTTACCCTAGATTCCTGGACCTTTTGCCAATAGGAAATCTCGTTACCATATATGGTAATTTTAACATCGTTAGCAATTACACAAGTTCTGGAACATTACGATTACAACACCAAAATTTCATCATAGGAAACCACACGTGTGGTACAGGTACAGGATGCTCCAAAATAAATCACCTTACAAATTTTACATCAGATTACATAAAAACTACATTTAAAAAAAACACTTCAAAACACTTTTGCATGTTGAAATGTTCATACAGTTCAATGTTTCTTGATGTTTCCATAAAATTCCAGTAGAGTCCACAGTTGCAAAAAAAAAAAAATGAAAATTTACATTTCCAAACACACTGTAGTTCCAATTCTCCGTCCCACCAACCGGTGACATTCTCCTCCTCCCAAAGTCGAGCTCTGCTCGACAAAAAAAAAATTTTACCCAAAATAACAAAATTTAAATGAACTTAAAAATGGGAGGCCTAATGGAGATTTGAAGATTCTTTCAACGCCACAAATTGCACCACACCACAATTTCTTATCATCGTTCTCTTCAGGAACGTCCATACAGGCAAAAACCAGTAGAGCGTTGGTATCGCTGTCAAACGAAGTCGTTGACCGTGGCCGTTGGCAACGTCTCCATCCCTATTGCAATCCAACCATTGCTCACTTATAGCCTTAGCACAGCCCACCCAACTTAGTGAACAGGTCCATAACTGGCGAAGGCAGATGGCACAGCACAGACTACTGTCACCATTAAACACCTTTCCATTCCATCATCAGACATTAGTGGCCAATAGGTGCGTTGCAGACTCCAAATAGATATCCCAGGTCGAAAAGTCAGTGGCATAGCAGTAACTGGAACATAAACAAACGCAGCAGAAACTTGGAACTGAAGAAATTTAGGCCGCTGGCCTGAACTATTGCTGATGTTAAGAGGAGCCTAGAGTTTCGAGGGTGGGTTTTTTGTGTTTTTTCATTAACAATTACAAGCCTCCTTAGGGAGATTCCCTCTCATGTTTCTGGGAAACCCCAGCCCTCCTGGCAAGTGCTATTTCAGAATTTCAAAATTTAGGAAAATTAAAAAACTAAAAGAAAATTTGCCAGAGTTTACCCTAGTGCCAAAACATTATAAAATCCCTAACTAATCATCAATAAACTTCTAAACTTACCCCAACAGACATTACATTAAATTATATCTAATATGATTATAAATAACCCTTCCCATTACAACTAAAGTAACTTAACTAAATTATTAACTACAAAACCCGAAAAATTGTGCGCACCAATCAATTAAAATATGCTTACAACTAATTCCATATAACTACCAAATCAAGTTACCGTGTGCATTCTTAATCACCCAACATTAAGGAACAGAACGAGACAAATAAAAGGAAGATTTAGAATGTTACAAGGGAACTCAAACCAAGAAACAAATACTAACTTACGTTGGCTTGCAACCACCTTCAATGAATTGAGGTTAGTAAGTCACTATTTATTTACCATGTCATGTACTTATGAAATTTTACATAGATAAACTCACATTACGTATTACGTGTCACACCAGTCAAATTAAGGCGCAATAAAGCCAGGAATACCAAATGAAAATCATATTACCGACAGGAACTCAAAAATGAAAAATAAAAGCGATGCAAGAGTGCACAAGCAGACATCCAACTCACTGATATAAGAAATAAAAAGGTACAAGTACAACCTTCATACCAGAGATTACCAGATAACCGCACAACACACAAGACTACCAAGCTTATCTGTCCTTCGACATACACACAGACAACATCAAACCACTAAAACAAGTGCGACGATTCCTGAATCAGCATAACCAATGAATGGTAAAAGGCACGGACGACCTCAATACTGACTCTCACCACGTGACATACAAACACAGTACACACACACCCGTGCAATGACACATCAAGAAGTACCCACAAAATAAAAGGACAGAACATCAGAACATGACCTCAAGTACCCTTGAACTTATCACACGACAATGAGACTCTTAGGGCCAATATTGTACTCCTAGAAGAGGAACGGCCTCTCAGCACCTTAACCCTAACTCTCAGTACACACACACATATACCTACCAAAGGCACAATTATATACAAAATTTGTAGGACAGATACAGCACAGCTACAAATTTAGAACTGTACTCAGTCTACAGAATCCCATACTTCTACAAATTGAGTACATAAATTTGGAAGACACGAACCCGTAATGCAAGACATTCTTACTATCGATAAACTCGAACAAGACAAAACAAGCAGAAAATTTAACTGAATGGCTTAGCTAAATTACGATACCCTCAAAATTTCACTAGTGACAAATTTAAAATAACAGAACGTTAAATCTTGGCCATCTGCAGACCTACTATGAATTTACCAATTTATAGCTCAGCGTAAGGACACCAAAATGAACATTTGCAGAAAATCTTCCTAGTAATCATTCTTATAATCACAAGGGACATCATTCTCCATCTAGGCACCTAATACCAAGAAAAAGATTACGAGGAATCTCATACCAGATACACTAGATTTCCAACATGTCACGAGCACAAGTGCAGATCCGTAACCCGTCAAATTTGCTCAAAATGAGCCTCAGCATTACCTGGTCTAAAGATATGGTGAACACGTGTCACCCTATGAGCCTATCCAAGTCCTCATAGAACCCTCCCTAGCAAATATAGGAATACACGGGTAAATAAATATACGTGACAAGGAAACCGACAATTGCACGATGGAAAAGCACAAGACAAACTAGGAAACTTTCGTAATTTAGCAGCTAGTTGGGAAACAGTCACCAAAATAGTCCCATACCTACTTGGAAACGAACCCAGATCCAGCAAAAGACCAAAAACAACACAACATGACCGGAAATTTAAGTACATACAGAGCTACAACATGACGTAAAAATTACCTTTAAAAGATCACACACGTGGAATACTGCCAAATATAACATACCAGGCGACAAGAAACATAATTTAGAAAATAATTTGCCGAAACACGAGATTAACAAACAGACAAACACGCGAAGAAATAGCAATTTACGAACTTAACCTTAAAATTATTACCGACAATTTACGAAGACATACATTTCAGAAAAACAAGAGACTCCATGCTAAAACTTGACCAAAACACACACTACAATTTACGTATCTGGAAGAAGAAAAAGATGATTACGACACGATAAACTTTTATAAGATTGAATTGAGCGCTCATAATCTCGGAAGTTAGTCAAGCAATCATCTGTTTTCAACACAATACGCAACTCAGCTGTTTGGGAGATAACATTAGGTCATGCACTGAAGTACAGCACTTAGCATAATTTAATGACATAGCCTAAAGCCACAAGTAATCTCACAGGTGTTACGATGAAAACACACGAATCGAAGAAAAAAAAAACTTGACATAATCAAACATATTGAAATTTATCAAAGAAGACTTTCGGAACGCGAACACAGCACACGACATGTGAAGATATCACTTTACTAAAAAAACACGTGGTCAAGTGAAATCTTGCCACACAGGAAAATTTATTGAAATTAACGAGACCAAAAAACTTGTTACAAATAGTGACGCACTATTTCCTCCAACCGTTAATTACAAGAGAAACACAGTAACACAAGACTGCACATCGCGGAACGAAAACACGTGGTGACATGGGCGCCCGCAGGATCTTTTCCAGGGGGGGGCACATTAACAATTTTCTTGAATATAAAAACCAATATAACGTCAGCAGCATTAAATTGTTTACAGAAACTTCCAGTTATAACATATGCTAGATGACTGTCAGTAATTTCAGTTTATTAAATAATCTGGTATGATATTAAACAATTGAACATCAACATTTTTAGAATTCCAGGGGGGGCAAGTGCCCCCCTTGCGGGCGCCCATGCGTGGTGAGATGAACTCGCGCAAGAATCACGAAAACAAAAGCGAGAATTAAGAACACACACGATACACTTACAACCTATATTCAAACTTAAAAAATTTAAAATTAATTTTAGAAAAGTTAGCCGAGGATGATCATTGTAAGTCTTCGCTCCTTACATAACACGCTCTGATAACAAATGAAACGTTCTTTCGGGACAATTACGGTTACCATAATAATAATAATAATAATAATAATAATAATAATAATAATAATAATAATAATAACAATATAGAAATAATATAATAATACTTGTAGTAAATAAGATAATAATAATATGAATAAGGAGGTAGAAATATGACCAAATACAGTATTTGATATGACGCAGTGGCGGAGAATTCATATAAACCAACACAGGGAACACTTACAGGCCTAAAAATGACAACTAAGACAGGATGTGGAAGCTGCGGGAAGCCCTTATCGAGGTACATGGAACGTATGACGTTATGGGGAAGAAAAGATTTACAAGAATCACCCTCTAGCTCAACTATATTAAAAATGACAAGAAAGTTTTACAAAATACAGTTCCACGACACGGAAACAAGACATACTTAAGTAACTTAACATAAAAGTTGATTTAACAATGAAGGTGATGCTACATTAAAGGTATAGTTTAAAGCGAAAGTATTTAATGGATGAAAGAATTGAAAGTACGGCAATTGGAACCTAGGGTATACTCGGACTCACCAAATTAAACTTTTAAGACATTAAGCGAAGAAATAATGAAACACAAAAGGAATTAAACTAAATGAAACGAAACCGGAAAACATTGAGAATAACATTGCAAAAACACTTAAATAACACTTACTTCGGAAAGGCAGGAATTCCTGAGGGCAGCAGCCCTCGAGCGCGAACGCTCGCTTGGGCGGTCGGATGGAAAAGACGCCGAGCTCACGCATCATTTTTCCCAAGCCGGCAAGAAAACCGGAAATGGCCCGATTACAATCAACCAATAAGATCAAACTTACCCTAGATTCCTGGACCTTTTGCCAGTAGGAAATCTCGTTACCATATATGGTAATTTTAACATCGTTAGCAGTTACACAAGTTCTGGAACATTACGATTACAACACCAAAATTTCATCATAGGAAACCACACGTGTGGTACAGGTACAGGATGCTCCAAAATAAATCACCTTACAAATTTTACATCAGATTACATAAAAACTACATTTAAAAAAAACACTTCAAAACACTTTTGCATGTTGAAATGTTCATACAGTTCAATGTTTCTTGATGTTTCCATAAAATTCCAGTAGAGTTCAGAGTTGCAAAAAAAAATGAAAATTTACATTTCCAAACACACTGTAGTTCCAATTCTCCGTCCCACCAACCGGTGACAATGGCCTTTCTCTTTACCTACTATCCTCATTCTATGAGGAGTCAGGACTTGACCTCTTACTCAATGCTGCAGCAATTTACACCACGGACCTCGGTGTCTGGACGTGAATGTCCCTGACTGTCAGATGTATTTCCAGAGCATCATTAACCAGTTTCTGAATGTTCGGGTGATATTCATGAATGGAACTAAGGTTGGAGAGATTATAATTTGTATGTGCAACACTCTTTGGTGCAACATAATCTTGACCATCTTACCTGGTTTGAGGAATGTTGGCACCAGGATCACTTTTGTGATGCTTCTAAGCAATATGGGTATACCTAGAAGAAAAGAAAATAGCAGACAACGCTGCAGAAGAAGTGATATCTCTACCACCTAGATACTTGACTTACTTGACTTATTTCCTTTAATTCCTAGGTGGAACCTAGGGCCTTGACAATATTTCTCCAGCTTGTTCTATCCGTCACCAATGCTTTCACTTCTCTCCATGTCTTGTTGATTCCAGCCATCTCCCTGTCTCTCAATCTGCCAGTTTCATACATAGTTTTCACATTCCAGATTCCAATTTGTGTCCTGTGTTTCATTGCAAAAGTCATCTCCATAAAATATGGCCAGCATAAATTTTGTCTGGTTTCTTTAATGAACGTGTTTCAGGTTCTGCATAGATAAAGGATGACAATTTCCTTCCAGTTCCAACAGAAGTTGGCCATAGTTTTATGCAAGTTAAGTAAGGTAATGGACCACCTACACATTTGTATGTTGTAAAAAGAGTCAATGTACACCTGTGGGACCAAGTTCACTGTGGATCACTTTCTGATTTTATTTTTGGACCAGTACCGGTAAGCCAAAGAAGCATGTCTACAGCATGAAAGTAGTCCTGGAAAATATGGGTGATGTTTGCGTGGTCATTATCTTGTTGAAATGTCATATTTTGGAAGTCTTTATACAGTATTTCTAACTTAATGTATGGATTTCCTATAATGACAGACATAACCTGTCGTAGGACAGAGATCCTAATTACGATAAAACCTTCAATAATCGTATTTTGGCGCGCGGCTGTGAGCTTGCATCCGGGAGATAGTAGGTTCGAATCCTACTATCGGCAGCCCTGAAGATGGTTTTCCGTGGTTTCCCATTTTCACACCAGGCAAATGCTGGGGCTGTACCTTAATTAAGGCCATGGCCGCTTCCTTCCAACTCCTAGGCCTTTCCTGTCCCATCGTCGCCATAAGACCTATCTGTGTCGGTGCGACGTAAAGCCCCTAGCAAAAAAAAAAAAAAAATAGCTTCCTTCCAACTCCTAGGCCTTTCCTGTACCATCGTTGCCATAAGACCTATCCATGTCGGTGCGACGTAAAGCCCCTAGCAAAAAAAAAAAATCGTATTTTGAAGTTTTACGATGAGCCAAAAGTATTACGGTATGTTAATATATTTATGTTTCATGTCCATGGACGTATAACATACATATGCTTATCCTGGTTAACATAGCAACGGACATACGGACACACAGACTTCCAATATGGCGTCAAGGAACAGCACCATTAGATCTCTGATGTGAAACATGTATAAATTCTATGTAGATGGTTTTGAGAGCGATCGTTTTGTATTCTCAGAGAGGCACTGAATGTTTTTTTCTTCTTCTGACAGGATAAGTTTCGTAGAGATAATAAAGTTGTTTTAGAAATACATAAAAGTGTTCTCATGTGATATTTTTATTGCGTAAAATAGAAAATCGCATATAGAGAACAATAAATTGGCGACCGTGACAGGATTTCCGAAACTTAACGATGAAAATTGATCAAATGACCTTAGTGATTTTACGAAAGGCACTGGCATCCCAAGTGTTACCGACGGCTGGGAGCAAGGCGGAACTACAAGAGAGGCTGCGCCAGGATCTGATAGAAAGACTGAGGATCCATGGACTTACTTGCCAAGTCAAGAAGTGTCAATTCACATCAAACTCGGTTGAGTACTTAGGTCATGTAGTGACGGATAGGGGATTAGAGGGACAAATTGAGAAGAATAGGGCCATTCAGGAACAAGAAAGACCTCGAACGAAACGCCAGGTATGTCAATTTTTAGGCCTGTGCGGGTGGTACAGTAGTTTTGTGCCGCACTTTGAGACGAAAGCTGCTCCGTTAACCGACCTCCTCAACAAGAACGTACTATTTAAATGGACTCAGAGGGAAGAAACAGCCTTCCAGGAGATAAAAAGAGCTATTTGTGATGCTCCAAGTCTAGCCTATCTTGATACAAACCGAAAAGTCTGCTTACAGACGGATGCGAGTGACGTCGGTCTTGGGGCTGTACTGTTCCACGAGAAAGAAGGAGGAAGCAAGGATATAATTGAGTATGCCAGTAGGAAACTTTCTGCTTCCGAGAGAAACTATTGTACAGCCGAGAAGGAAGCATTAGCAGTGGTGTGGGCTGTCGGGAAGTTTAGAGGTTACCTAGAGGGAAGGAAGTTCAGGCTATTTACGGATAACTCTTCACTTCAGTGGTTGAACCAAGTATCTGGATCGAAGTCCAAACTCATGCGATGGGCCTTGATCCTTGCCGACTTTGACTTCGAAATTTGTCACGTTCCTGGGGTGACCAATCAAGTGGCGGATAGCCTATCAAGAAATCCTGAGGACGGGCAGATATCAGCGATGAATTTATTAGAGAGAGAGATCCCTCTGCCAACTAAGAGGCCTCATACCGATCATGTGCTTCTTGCTATCCATCGAAGGAATAATGAGATCGATTTGGGATTAATAAGGAAATGGCAAACTGAGGACATGTCCTGTAACCGAATGAAATCCTGGATCAGCAAACGCAGTACTAATCGTCAATCTGTCCCAGTCCAGTTTAAGATGTGCTATAAGAACTTCCGACTCGAAGACGGCATACTCAAATACATTTCACATCTGCCTGGATCTTCCCCGTTCATCGTCATCCCGAAGTCGCAAACCACGAGGATTTTGAATAAATATCATGATGATCCAGAAGCAGGGCATCCTGGTCAAGAGGAAACATATTCTTCGATTCGGCGATGTTTCTTCTGGATACACATGCGTCAAGAAATTAAGAGCTATGTCCAAGCATGTGATATCTGTGCTCGCACTAAGGCGAACAATCAGAAGGCGAGTACCAGCATGAGAGGACGCCGACCCCATCAACCTTGGGAGGTACTCGCTATTGACCTTATGGCACCCTACCCTAGGACATCTCAGGGAAAAACGGGAATAATCATGGTGATTGACCTATTCACCAGATGGGTGGAAGCATTCGCCATCCCCGAAGCTACATCGGGACGTATCATACACCTCTTAAGGACAGAAGTCTTCAGTCGTTATGGATATCCTCGGTGTATACTCACAGACAATGGTAGTCAATTCACTTCGAGACAGTGGTTGCAAACTTTGTCAGAATGGGGAATCGAACACTGGACGACACCGATCTACCACCCACAAGCGAATCCAACCGAACGGAGAAATCAGGAGCTGAAGAAGATGTTCCGAATTCACTTGGTTGACAAAGAACATACCAAGTGGGACCAACACCTACATGAGTCCCTTTTGGCCATCAGACAGCGGATTAATCGCGTCACAGGTTTCTCGCCCGCAGAACTTTTTCTTGGATGTCCAATTAAGAGAACCGGTGACTGGGACTTCATCCATAGGCGAGAGGAGGAACTGGAGGGTCTTGATACATGGTATGTGCATAAGCAGCAGCGAATGCAACAGGCGCATAGCCAAGCCGAAGAGCGTTCCAGGAGAGAAGCCGAGAACAACGATACACCGGAAGAAACGGAGCTCAGACCGGGAACACTGGTTCTTCGTCGAAACCATCCCCTCAGCAACAAGCCTCAAAAGTTCCACGCTGGGATGGCCCCAAAATGGCTCGGACCTTTTGAGGTGGAGAAAAAGTTGGGAAATGGTGTGTATCTTCTGAAAACTATGCCGCCGCCGAAGGTGCATACGTCAGAATTAAAGGTATTACCTCGACCCCTAACAGAAGGCAGAGGGACCGGCGAGTGGGATCTCTCTAAAGGACCCCAGAAGGACACGGACTCCAGAGAGGATCAACATGTGTCGGTACCGACCTTGGAGGATGAGAGAACTGAAGACATGGAGATTGGGATCTCTAGGTATAATTTAAGACCTAGAAACAGAAAGGTCTAGGATAGGTATTGAAGGTTTTAGGGGGGGAATATGACATAAGCAGACCTTGCAGCGAATGCGTATAAATCAACATCAAAAGCAACGCATTCTAGAGGAAACTGAAGTTCCGGCATACACTGTCTGATAGAACGAAGTTCTGTGCCATTTGTAAGCTCAATTACAAGCAGCCAAATCAACACACATGACTTCTGAGGATCATGAGAATACGGTGAAATTCTTGAATCCATATTGCCGGGTGTGTAAACAAAGATTCAATACACTAATGTCTTATGAATATCATCTGTGTTCCTTGATCACATCAAGTTCAAGGCTCTCTTGGCTGATAAATCCAAGAGTGACGATGAAGAGAGCGGTGGAAAAGATGATGAAAAGGAGCGCAACTTTGTCAACTTTATGATTCTGATTCAGTTGGTTCTGTGGTAGTAAGGAAGGAAAAAGCGGAGGAGATGGAAAAGCTGATAAGGAAGCCGGGGGAGAAGAAGAGAAGGAAATCGCACCCAAATCTTAAGACAAACTGAAACCATAGGTGCTGAATATGCCCGGAAGGTGGGGGTGTATTACTATGATTTGTGTCATACCTACTTGTCATGGTATGAAGAACAAGAGAAAGTTCTAACCGTCCATTATCACTCAAGGGCAGCTGACGGCGATATGTACGTTATCGTGAAAATAGAAAATCCATATAGAGGACGATAAACCTTGACCTCCTAGAAATATTCAGTCTCATTTTTACTTTTTAAGTTATTTCACTCTCTATATGCATAGAGTACCAGTAAGCCTTTTTTTTTAGCTGAGCTTGGAACTCTTAGGGCTATACTTTATTATTAGATTAGCGTAATGTATATTACAAAATCATGATATGAAAAACAAAGTAATTATACATACTGGTACTTTACCATTAAAAGAGCTACACTCTGAAGGCACGGAAATAGCCACTTATCTGTGTAATAATTATAGATGTCCCGCTCAATCATTTAGAAGAGTATAAAGGTTATTTTTCAAGACCAAGCAAGTCAAGATTGAACGTTACACAATAAATTTAACAGTATAATGTTTCATGATGTGTGACATAAGTGTCAAGTTTTTCATCACAAACTGTTTCCTCTCTTTTAGATGTCTTTGTATATTCCAATGTTTTATTTACACCAATTTTTAAATCTGTATGGCTGAAGATGACCCGAGTGACCAAGACTAGTCCCTTATGCTAATAATGTGATGATAATGTAACTAATTATAGAGAAAATACAGTCATAGTTGTCATTAGCCTTGTGTTGAATAGGTGGACCCATTTTACTTACTAAGTGTAACAACTGTCAATATGGATTATCATGAAATTTTTATTGTATGAAGAAAGGAACTATGTAGAGTGTCACAAAAAAAAAGTTGATTAAATTTCAACATATTTTCTATCCAGAATTTACTTAGGTGAATAGAAATTTTGGGTTGTAACAATGTAATTAAGTGGGAAGATGAGATGAGCTCAGTTTGAAGGAATTTCCTAACAGAGATTAACCATATTACCAAGCTTCTGGGATCGGTAGGAGTAAGCTGAATTAGTGATTGTTTTAATGGTACAGAAATGTACTGATTGATTTGCTGAAGTATTGACAGTCATGAGAGAGTTTTCAGAAAGATATTGATGAGATAAGAGAGGATTAAGGGGGTATGAAGTTGAGGGTCAAATGAAGTATTAAGAGTGGAATTAGAGGCGAGTGATTGTTTTTCACTGATGGAAACTGTACCAATTAACTGGTGTAGAGCCACAGATTGATGAGAAAGGGGAATAGAAGTGGTCGTCTGAAAGTACTGAGTATCATAAGTGGGGGGATTTTCAGTGAGATCAGGAAATGAATCTATTAGACAATGATCAGAAGTTCTGGGGATAGGCAATGAATAATATTATACATGGGAGGTATTGATGAATTATTAGGGGAGAAAGTGTAAAATTATCAGAGAAGCAACATAAATTAGAATACAGGAATACAGTATTACCCTGCTTGTTCATTCATGTGTTTTCCAATCATTTACAACATTATTTGTTGGTCTCCTCATTTTTCCTGTACTCATAATGTTTTAAAATCCACAAATTTACATTTGAAAAATTTTATGCTTCCCATCGTTTATGCCACGTCAATCTCATTGAGAGGGGAAAAAAATCAAAGTTAAATGGCATCGCAAGTAACGTAGAACACTACGAGTAACCAGGGGATGATGACTGAATCAAACAACCAGGATCTTTAGCATGAAACTCTTCTGCTTTCCCTCAGGGCTATGCATTCAGTGATGTTTATTCTTTGAGAAGCTACATCGGTGTACAGTCATGGAGTCATTAAGTGATTCAGCGTTCATCTTGCCTGAGTTTGTTATTTTGCGGTTATTGTTTTACACTTGCTTTTTTTGTTTGTTGTTGCAGTTGTTAAAGTTGTTGCTGATTCATCGCATTCTGTTTTGTTATTTGTTACAATTTTGTTCTTTTTATCTGAGTTGAGCGGCCAAAGTAATTTGTCACAATCTTCTGGTTACGTTGTTTGTTTACAGTATGTTCGTACATATTTGTTATTCCTTCCTTGTTATTGCTTTGTTGTTGGTGTTTGCTTTTCTGGATAATTATGAAAGAAAAGAAGAAAAGGAAAACTTATGGAAGAGAACGTTTGAATCTTGAAAAAAGTTGATACATTTCCACAGGATACATATTGCACTGGCTGCTTTTTGCTAGGACCTTTACGTCGCGCCGACACAGATAGGTCTTATGGCGACGATGGGATAGGAAAGGCCTAGGAGTTGGAAGGAAGCGGCCGTGGCCTTAATTAAGGTACAGCCCCAGCATTTGCCTGGTGTGAAAATGGGAAACCACGGAAAACCATTTTCAGGGCTACCGATAGTGAGATTCGAACCTACTATCTCCCGGATGCAAGCTCACAGCCGCGCGCCTCTACGCGCACGGCCAACCCGCCCGGTATATTGCACTGGAACGCGAGTTGAAGCGTTCTGTATCTACGCTGAATACAATGGTGAAAAACAGAGGAAATACAACATTAAGTGCTTCAGAATGCAGACCAAACTCTTTTAAAAAATGAGAAATGCATCATATTCCAAATAAGAGGAATTGGAAAAATTAGTAAAATGTTGGTTTAAAACTTCAAGAGCTGCATGCATTCCAATCGATGATGTGGTCTTAAGAGAAAAGATGTGTAGAGTGGCAAAACATTCTTGGCACTGAAAATTTCAGCATGTCCAATGGCTGGATTGACCATTTTAGGAAAAGTTTTAATATAACCTTTTTTGTTTGTTTGTTTGTTTGTTTGTTTGTTTGTTTGTTTGTTTGTTTGTTTGTTTGTTTGTTTGTTTGTGGTTTAACAACAGAAGGATGGAAAAGGACTAGGATTGGGAAGATAGCAGCCATGGCTTTAATTAAAGGTACAGCCCCAGCATTTGCCTAGTATAAAAATGGGAAACCACAGAAAAAGATTTTCAGGGCTGCCAACGGTAGGATTTGAAACCACCATCTCCCGAATGCAAGCTCACTACTATGGGACCCTAACTGCATGGCCAACTCGCTTGGTATAAAAGGGAGTTGACTGCAGTTAGTGATGAAACTGTGGAAGAGTGGAACAATGAAAGATTGTAGGAGATGACCAACAAATACGAACCCAGGAACATTTTTAATGAAACTGGACTGTTTTTCAATGCCCAGCATTCTAAGGGTATAAATGCCATGGAGGGAAACACGCAAAATAATACTCACAGTGATGTTTGGAACCAATGGTGATGTCCCTGAGAAGTTTAATTAGGGAAATCTTCAAACAAGCCTTGTTACTTCAAGCTGTGCAATCATTACCAACTGCCTATGATGCCAATCATTAATCTTGGATGACCTCAGATATTTTTTGACAGCAGCTGTCTGCTTTGGATGCAAGAATGTGCAAAACTAGGAAGATACTTCTTTTCATCGAACGTTGTCCTGTGTATGTTTATATGAGGAACACATGCAGTTAGAATAATTTCTGCCTGGTAACTGTACAAGCAAGCTGCAGCCTGTGGATTTAGTGGTTATATACTCCTTTAAGTCACTTTGTAGGAAGAGCCTGGTACAGCAAATTTGATTCCTTATAGAAGAAGAAAGAAAAAAAGAAGAAGAAGACATGATGTATGGAGAATGTTGCTGTCAAACTGCACTACTGAAGACTTTCTTCAGGTGGTTGATGGTGTGATAAGTGGAGAGGAAAGAAGTGTGGAGGAGTTGGTTGTAGAACAAACAGCAGCTATGTCTTCCATCAGTGAAAATGAAGATGAACATAGTGAAGTGATGCCTTTGCGTAGATCTGGAGAGGCGGCTGCAAATAATTTTCATAACCTTTATATGTATTTGGAAAACAAATAGAAGACAATAGAAATAAGAAGTGTAAACAGAGATTGATTCTGAACTATTTCAGTAGGAAGCAGTAATTGTGTAGTTTTCCATTTTCCATTGATGTAAATAGGTATAACAGTAGCAGTTAAAATGTTCCATCCAGAGAAAGAAAATTTATTGCACTGTAGATAATTCTATAGCCATTCTAAGAAAGATAATCAGATTTTAAAAATATATATTACACAATAGTTTAACTACCTGCCAGTACCCTTCTCCTAGCCAGAGGATGAACAGAATTACAAAGGCAGTGTAGTATCAACAGTTAATTTTCATTGGATCTTCATTTGAGGTAAGTAATACAATTAAGATTGAGACACGCTATAAATTGATAATATGCATTTATGTTACATTTAACTCCTTTTTCAGAGCATTATTACATATATAAGTTGTTTTCCATTATTGACACTTTCCCCTGTTTATACCAGTATTCCCTGGGCCCCTTGAAAAGTGTAAAAGAGGGCGTAATCCTGTATTTAAAATTCTGGAGTGAAGAAAATAACTGAATTTTAAGGTGTAGTGAGAATAGCTCGGTCTACGACAGCAGTTTGGATGAGACTGCAGAATAATTCAATTACCAATATCCAAAGGAGAGAAAAGGGAAACACAGTGAAGAGTGTGCGTACAACTAGATAGGCACTAGTTGATGGTACAAGAACACCAAAGAGAGGAAAGGAAAAGCAAGTTAAGAATTCTAGAAAGTAATCCATGAAAGTGAATTGCACAGTAGTTTAAGGTACAATATCAAAGGGGACCTCTTTACACAATAAATTTTACTGAATAGAGGAGAGACCAAGAAGTGTCACAATACATGCATACATATATAAAAGGCATTAAAATATATACAGACTAAACTATGTAGTTGCAGGATTACACTTGTTAATTACCTTGAGCAAGTCCTTGACTGAGGAACTGGCTGGATACGTAGTGACCTGTGGCCTTTTCTTCTCTGCATCATACAAAGTTCCTGCTTCTTATGATATCTGACATCCACATCATCCAATCTACCATGTAGCCAAGAGGGAGAAGTTCATCAGGCATCATCTGGCCTACCACCCTTGAATCCTTGCTTGATGTAATGTTCCTGCCAGTGCATTAGTATATATTAAGAAGCTCCTTCTTGTTTTGAGATGTTGGCAAATTGGCTGCTTTCCAAATAGATGATGGGCTTGATATGTCATTACATTGGTCTTTTTTTTCCTAACAGTTATGTCTCGACAGATGTCAGGAGATAATATACTATCAAGATGATGGAGATGGGAGACCTAGATAGCCAGTAATAATTCAACATATCTCATTGAGTGCCACATCCAGAGTTTTGACATGATAGGATTTATACCACACTGGACATGCCTCCTCAGCTGTAAAATAGCATAACTGAAGAGCAGATGTCATCATTGCATCTGGATATGCACCCAAAAGTATTCCAGTCAATATTTGCTTTATGTTATTTCTAGCAGTCACTTTTAGTTTGATGTTTGAGAAGTGCTTTCTGAATGCCAAAGCACAGCCAAGAGAAATTCACAGATATTCTGGGTCTCTTCAGTGTTCCAGTGAAATTCTTTCCCAGCTAAATTTCAAAATTAAAAATTCTTGACCTTTCTTAAAATGGAAAGCAAAAGTCTGCATCTTTGCTGGATTAGGTTATAGCTGGTTCTTACTTCAATGGACAAAGAGTGTATGTAGAGCTTTGGACAACTTCTGCTCAACAAACTCAAAATTATCCTATTGAGCTGTGATGGCTTGATCATCAGCTCAGATGAAATTTTCTATTCCATCGGGTAACACTTGAATATTAGTGTAAATATTGAACAGCAATGGTGCAAGCACACTCCCTTGTGGCAGTCCATTCCTCTATCTGCTCCATCTTATTCTCTGTCCCTGGAAACTCATCAAAGATATTCTGAAGCAAGTTGCAGATGACACACGTAAGATGGTAGTCCTTTTCGATGTTATTGACCTTTAAGACAATGATTAACAGGATCATACGTTGCCAAGAGGTCTGTAAACTCAGCTCCTGTGATATAATGCCTTTCAAAGCATTTTTTTTTTATATATTGAGTTAGTACCTGTGAAAGGTCACTTTTTCCTTTTCTGAAACCTGGTTGCTGTAAAATAAGAAGTGGCTGTATCTTATCTATCAGTTTGTGTAAGATGAATCTCTCCATAACCTCATCATCATCATCATCATCATCATCATCATCATCATCATGAGTCGTGTAACTCATTGCTGAGTGTCGTGACCCCAGTTGACTTCACATACTATTCTTGATTAAGCAGCACCAACTTTGACAATGTTCAGCTTCTCTTAAAGCCTGCTGAAGAGTCAGACCGGTGGTACGCAGAACTTGATCAATCCACCTGCTCGATGTCCTTCCTCGTGGTCTTCTGCCAATAACTTTGCCTTCCATGATACACTTCTCCAGATTTTCACTATCCCGTCTTACAATATGTCCGAGGAATTAGACCATTCTTCTTATGGCGCGAGGAGAGAGACTTTCGGAGATATTTAGTTCTTGAATTATAGATGCATTCGTTCTTCTTTCCGACCAAGGTACACGGAGCATCCTTCTCCAACACCACATCTGAAAGGCATCGATACGATACTTATCTCTTGCCTTGAGGGTCCAGGTCTCAGAATCATAAAGGAAGACAGAGAACACAAGATAATCAACTAGTCTAATCTTTGTACTGTTTGTTATTGCTCTGCTCTGCCATATTTTTGTGAGTTTGCTCATGGCAACTCAACCTAAGGTGATACGTCTCCTAATCTCTTTGTCAGAACTTCTGGTATGACATAACCTCATAAAGATAGCATAGTCACCATAAGACCTATCTGTGTCGGTGCGACGTAAAGCCCATAGCAAAAAAAAAAAAAAAAAGATAGCATAAAAGAGAGATTGCCTAAAACTTGTAGGGTCATTTCAATTTTTGCCTCATTTTAGAATGGCTATGTCCCTTGCTTTTCTCCAGATTTTCAGGATCTTAAAAGATTTCTTATAGTTTATGAACAACTCCAAAAACCAGAGCTTCATGGTAGGACTAAAGTTCTTAATTTCTTCCTCTCTTAGGTCATACAGACCAATTGCTTTACTAGTATAATATTTACAAAAGGTCAGTTTCAGTTCATAGATTTTGAAGGGCTTTGGTAGTTCATTGCCTTTATTGGCCAGCTGCCTGGCCATTGATTTCTTGCCTATTTTGGTGCAAAATATATGTTTCCCATTCATTAAAAGTAGATTGGCTATTTGATCTACCCTTACATTGGCATGAGTATTGGTTTGGCAAGAATCATTGCTCAGCCAGGCATATCCAAACAAAGCTGCCAGACATTCTGGCATTGGTTGTTGGCTACTAGAAAAATAGAAACTTTCTCCATGCATGGCATCATATCCATCAACATTTCATATTTAAGAAAATGTTGTATGAAAAGTAGGTGGATTGTTACACAACATTCAAACACACTTAGTGGTAGAACTCTATTGAGGTACAATTCTTAGGCCTCTGTCATCCTGAAGTTTATCACAGATGGTATTTTGGACAGGGAATGCCTTCAGACATGCTGCTGAGGTAAGGTCTGTAGAAAAGCATTAACTGACATTACTTTAAGTCTTACACATGATTGTAAGTTGTAACTGCAATATGAAATTCACTTACAGTGCATATCTTTATTTACCAGGTCAGTTCTGCAGACTTCAACATGCTGATGACTTACTTTTTGATGACATTTTCACTGCTGGTTACTTCAATCTACAAGAAAAAGAGCATGTTAAAGAACACATTTTTTTTCAATTATTTAATAATAGCAAACCTTGTTATATCATTAATTGGTGCAATATATGGGAAATATTATTGCCCACTATCGTTCACAGAGATGGAAAGAATCCAACTGAGTGAATTTATAAATTTATGTTCTGAATATTATTTTCTTTTAGACATTGTGGCTTTCTTGATTTTACTTGTGTCTGTCAAGTTTGCTGATGATAGATGTAAATATTTTCAACTTTTGTTGTGTTTGGTAAAATGTTTGGTATATGCCATATTTTTAATTATTTTATTAGCAACTCTTGCTAGTTTCATATTATTTTTAGTTCCTCTCATCATCCATTATGTTTTGAATGTCTCTCCAGAATACCATTCTTTGTTTGCAACTTGCTTCTATTTTGTTTCCTTTAATTTCTTTGTTTCAACTGTAATTGGTGTTGTAGTTGCTATTGCAATGCGCAAGTTAAGTCCTTGTGTAGAAACACAGATTAGTTATAAAGAAATGGGGTTTTATAGGCAATATTTGATCTGCTGCAATAATGAAAGCTGTAACAGTGATGTAAATACTGAAGTGATGCGACTTCGTGGAGGATCAAAGACAACAAAAGGTAGTAAAGATTCAGATTCTAAACTTCAAAGGAAAAAAAGGACAGAAGGTAATTCTGCATCTCTGAGTCGAAGCACAAGTTCCGCTAGATCTGTGGGACAAAAGAAGACTCTGAAGAATGATGGTGTCCGCCATAAAGCAGTGGCAGAAGAGAAAGGCAAGCAAAAAGAATCTACTGAGTCTGTCAGACAAACAAGATCAAGGAAAAGATGTCCTCCTACAATAAAGAGTGCAGATGCTTCAAGAAAGAAGACACCCAAGTCACAATATCCATATGATCCAGAAGAGCTTAAGAAAAAGGAAGGCCCTGATGTAGACCTTAAGGAAAAGGAAGATCCTGGTGCAAATTGTAAGGAAAAAACAGACCCTAATGCAGACCTTAAGGAAAAGAGAGACCCTGATGCAAACTGTAAGGAAAAAACAGACCCTGATGCAGACCTTAAGAAAAAGAAAGACCCTGATGTAGACTTTAAGAAAAAGAAGGGTTCAGAGGCAGAAACAAAGAAAAAACGGGCCCCTAGTTTACCTTGTATGAAGAAAGAAAGCTCTGATTCAGGTACCAAAGAAAAGATAGGGTCTAATGCAACTATCAAAGATGAAAAGCTGACTGATGTAAGTAACAAAAGTGAAAGATACTCTAGTAGATCTGGAAAGAAGCCTGGAAGGAAAAGGACTCCATCCTCAAGTGGTAAGAGTAGCTCTTGTGAATCGAAGACGAGCTCAGATTCTGGAAGCCGTAAGATTAGCTCGAAATTTGGTGATCGTGCGATAGTGAGGGTAGTGAAGCATACTGAAAGTGATCCTAAGGATAAAGAGAGTACCCACAAATCTTCAAAACACAAGATGAGAACAGAGAAAACTTCTCCAAAGTGCAAGGAGAGCACCCATAAATTTCCAAAACACAAGATGAGAACAGATAAAACTGCTCCAAAGCACAAAGAGAGTTCAGATCATGCTGGCAAACGAACAGTGGGTACCTGGAAAAAGGGTAGTACAAAAGATAAACCAAAGATTATGAAATGCAAAGGGCCAAATAAACTAAGGAATAAGATATCTGCCTCAGACATGATTATTTCTGAACGTCCAGAAATCTTGACTAGCGATTTGGATAAGGTTCCATCTAAAAATAAAAAGATACAAGCATATGTACGTGACCCACAAGTCCTTTGTCCTGTATGGTCCAGAAAACTTCTGCCTAAATTTGGACTATGGGATCCGAATGTATTGATTGTTCAGTGCCCTCATTGTCAAGGACTTATGGTCGATGAAACCCAACGTAAGAAGGACCTATTGAAAGCAGGAATGGGTCTGAGTATATGTAAATGTCCACCCACCACTCCCTTCATATTGCCTCATTCTCTGAATTCAGAAAGTGAGTCCAATGAACCCAAGCGAGGAAAGAAACGATGGTCATCAATATTTTGTAGACAAACATCAAAAACAAAAGAGAAAGAAAGGAAGAAGGAAACACTCAAGGGGGGACATGAAGGATATGGTGAACTAGGTGGTTGTGGTGGAAAGGATGGAGAAGCTCTCGTTCTGTATAAGAGTCCCAGATATCCTTCAGATCGCTCAAGGGCATTACCTAAGCAAAAGGAGGATGGGAGGGAACTGAGAGATGTAGACTCTAGAGACCATCTCCTTGATATACAAACTGATGTTATTTTAAGAGTCAAGATACCTCATAAAAAAAATAGGGTATCTGATGGTCACGATCAGGCTTCTGGTTTAGCTTGCTTTTTCGACCCAAAAATGTTGCCTGTGTCTTTTGATGAGCCTGCTCAGGTTGTGCGATGTGGTAAGTGGCGACATGGGACCTTTACTGAGACGGTGAGCACACGTCAATCTCTAGATTCAGGGAAACTTGTAAAATCAATGAGGTACACTAAGTCTTTGTTTAAATCAGCAAGTAAAAGAAACCTGACAGATGCTTGTGAATGCTCAATACAAGCTCGTCCATCAGATATAGGGATAAATGTTGACGTAGATATTGTCAGTCCGATAGGGCGTGGAATAGGAAAACCTGTACACATGCAGCTGGACAATCAACTAACTAAACTGAAACTTCCCTGTGACTGTGATCAGTGTCAATCTAGTATGGCTCAGATTGGTCCCTCCAAGTTGGATTACAAGTTACGGCATGCTCCTTCAAGATGCTCTCCGATGTAAGATTTTCTAGGCTCAACTTGTATCTTTGCAGACTTTTTAAAGAAAATGTTATTCTGGAGAAGACACACATCCTCCATCAAATATATATTGTCATTATTGTACCACTTTATCAAACACAATCTAGTGTGGCAGTGATATCATGTGTTTCACGTGTGAAAAATTACAAACTAATATGTTTTGTTTGCCAGTGTGGAGTGTAAATAAAGTGCATTTAGGTCTTATTTATTTATTTATTTATTTCATTATTTATTTCTGAGTCACAGTCAAAGATGTTTAAGATATGGTAATAGAAATCTGTCATTGAATCTGTTATAAAGTCCAAGGTTGAAACATAAATGTGAGTTGAACAACTGATGTGTTGTTTTTATACCATCAGCTTTCAGCATTATAACAAAACTTGTAGGTATGAAGAGTGTTTAAGTACTAAGAAGATGAAATAGACCTCCTAGCATTTATGATACCATTCTGGAGAGTATTCAGGAAAAAAAAACTGGGAAAGGACCCATATAGTCTTGTGCAGCTGTTTTAGAGGGAGATGAAATAATAGGTAGTGTGAATCCTGGAAGAAAGTTGTATCTTTACCAGTTCCCTCTTCACCAATGTTTCACTTCCCATTTAGAGGGTATTATTCAAATTAAACTTTTATCTGATATCAAAGGTCATGTAGGCCTAATCATGTTTTTCAATCCAAATATTCTTATGGTACAAGGTGATATTATAACAGCCAGTATATCCTGCTTGAGTAGACAGTTCTCTTATTCTTACTTGTTAATTTCATCTCCAAATAGGGAGAATTAAGTTAAATTCCTTGAAGAATTTTCCTCAAAGTTGCTGCTACTAATCCCTCAATTGCTTCATTCTCACATGCAGAGTTCTGCCCTTGAACTATGCCAATTGCCTATAGACCAATACCAGAGTTGACAGCCTTATCATTATGTGAGAGTCACCTGGAAATGGTACCTTAAGTCAAAAAATGCATTTGTACGTTTATTTTATTACGTGGTACAACATAATATAATTATAGTTTTCTTGAAAACAGTGTTTACAGAATTAAAAGTTTTTGTGCAAAACATGTATCATTTTGCTTTTTAGAGATTCTCTATTGTACTACTAGTGCTGTTAGTGTCACTTTTATGTAGTTTAAGGAACAGGCTAATAAATGGCACTGAAATGAAACATAGATATTTCTCTCCACAACACATCTCTCCCCCTCCCCTTCCCCTGTAATGTATTTCCTTGTGACTTATGGTATGGTTTCCTTCAGAGTATCACTGTGTCACATATAAGTAAGCTTAGCTTTTGGTATCTGTGGTTGCACATTTATGTTGGTTAAAATCTTGTTGCCTCCTACACAGTACTGGCAAGGGAACTGCAAGAGGTTTCATACATTCATTTCAGACACCGATGCTGATCTAATGTACCACTTGACAGGATAGGCATGGAGGACAAATATGAAAACTAGAGCACAATAGGCTTATCAGATATAACTTGTTAAATTGTACAAAAGAAACATAACCAGTGTGATTGCAAATATATGGAACATCATACACATTAGTGTTCTTCTTCTTCTAACAACTGCTCTGAATGAATCAGCTGATGATGAATTGGACCGATGGTGACCAGGACCTCTTCTTCCTTTACTTTTCCTTGAAGTATGAGTTGTTGAAGGTGATAATTCTCATTACGCATAATGTGGCCAAGGTATGCTATCTTCCTTTCTTTGATGGTCTTTGTTACTTCTAATTGTTTACTCATGCACTGGATAACCATGCCATTTGTTACGTGATGCAACCAAGATATTCTGAGCGTATGATGATAACACCAGAGTCAAAGGCATGAAATACGTTAATTATTATGGCCATGAGTGTCCAAAGATCTGCACCATAATACGAAGTGGAGAAGACATAACACATAAGGACTTGAGTTTTAAGATGAAGGTTTAAGTTTAGATAACAAAATACTTTCTTCTTCCGATAGAATGTCGTTCATGCTTTCTCAGTTCAGATTTTTATTTCTTAATATTGGTCCCATCCCTCGTTCTTCTTCTTCTTCTTCTTCTTCTTCTTCTTATTATTATTATTATTATTATTATTATTATTATTATTATTATTATTATTATTATTATTATTATTATTATTATTATTATTATTATTATTATTATTCATAGTATTTTCCCACTGATGCAGGGTCCACTGTGTTAATCTTGGCTCACTATTTTGCATGATCTTGGTCATCATGTGGTCTTAAGTTGAGAGTCTTCATATCAACATTTACTGTGTCATGCTTTGGATGTCCACATGGACGTTACCCGTCAGTTTCAAAGGAGTGGGTGAAATTGGCAACTGTTCCAGGTGCAGCATGCAGGGCATGACCATACCATTGAAAATGTTTTTCGCTTGCCTTCTCAGTGATAGGTGCACTGTCCATTTGGTGACAAACAGTGTCGTTTTTGACATGATGCAGGATTGTGATGTCATCAGCACACAGAGTATATGCATTTACGTGTTGTGTAATTGGTGCTCCGTAGCTTTGTCAGCTGGTCACCATTCAAGACAGTATAAAGTAACAGGACATACTACCATGCAGTACATTTTGGATTTCTATCACATTTTGCTACTGGCTTTATGTCACACCGACACAGATAGGTCTTATGGCGACGATGGGATAAGAAAGACCTAGGAGTTGGAAGGAAGCAGCTGTGGCCTTAATTAAGGTACAGCCCCAGCATTTGCCTGGTGTGAAAATGGGAAACTATGGAAAACCATTTTCAGGGCTGCCGGCAGTGGGATTCAAACCCACTATCTTCCAGACTCAAGCTCACAGCCATGCACCCCTATCCGCACAGCCAACTTGCCCGGTGATTTCTATCACAGATTATGCCTTTGACTTCCCTCCATATCATCCATGCTGCCTTTATCTTACTTTGCACTTCATCACGTATTCCACCATCAGTCTGTAGGCAAAATCCTAAATACCTGAAGCTTATGGTCTTCATTAAGATCTCTCCATAAACTCGGATGGAGCTATGGCTTGGATGGTTTCCAGGTATTCAGTCTTCTTTTTGGTAAGTCTACGGTCATATAATGAGAGACACCTGTTCTAATCTTCATTTTGATGCTACAATCCTGTTCTGGTTGTATCACTAAGTGCAACATCATTTGCATAGTTATAAGAGAGTCTAAGGAACACTCCTTTACAGGTCCCATGTGATTGTGTTCATGATAAGGACAAAGAGCAATGGAGACAGTGCGGAGCATTGGTGTACACCTGCTTTCACTGGGAAGCTCTCCGAGATGCTTGTGATTTCATGTGTAGCATCTTGATCCAATGAGAATCAATTCTGGTATGCCATGGTGCATAACCAGATCACATGTTGTGGAACACGGTTAAAAGATAGGTCAAGGAAGGCAGTATGCAGTGGCTGTTCTTTCTATCGGTGCTCTTCAGTGAGTTTTCTGGCAGCAAGATCACATCTGTTGTTCCAGATACTTGACAAAGCTGCACTGCTTGGCACTAACTCTGATGACGCTTTTGTCAACCAAGGATTCTCTCAAAAAATCTTCATTGTGTGCAACAGGAGGTAAATTGGACGGTAATTTATATATTGTGCTGGATCACCTTTTTGCTTAAAGATGATGACTGTAGCTCAATCACTGGAACCAAAGCCAGAGTCAACTATTTCACTGAAGAAGTTTTTCAGCCAGTTCATCACAGGTTCTTTAACCCTGGAACTAGTAAGCGGCTTATCTTCAAGCGGCAAGTATTTAGGCGAGTTTTGAAAGCAACTTTTAAAAAATTCATAAAAATGTTGTTCTTCAATTTATTTTTATGTATAACTTGTCATTTTATTCAGAAAAGGATGAAGAATTCTATAGTAGGAAATTAAACTTACCAATTTAGTATCCTGAAGCAGTATGGGCGAAGTATCCAACACACGCTAAGTATTCCAAAATAATCCGAATGTTCTGGGCAACGTGTACGTAAAAAGTAATATTATAATATGACAATTTTACTATATACAAAATTTGCACAATTTTATGCTGATTAAAAATATGTAGAAAGGTTTCACTACATTGAAGTATTGTAAAGTAAAATAGAACTGAAATAACACAAGCACATCGCACCAAAATGTGAGTCTACTTAGATTCATCCTCGCTACCTTCTGGTTGGCTCCTCTTTCTTCCTGCTTTCATAGGCCTCCAAAAATGTTCTAATTTATGGTAGTACTGTTTATGGACACCACAATTACATCCTGGGCACCAGAAGTAGGTGCGTGACTTTTTCCTGCAGTCGAACAGACAGGGCACAACCGCTATTTCTTTCGTGGGAGACGTACCAGCTGATGTCCCATTTCTCCTGAAGGTCCAGGTGGAATGTTTTGAACAGTTTCTTCATCTACAAGACCTTCGACAATACTAACCATAAATTCCTCGTGTTCAAGGGGTTTGTCGGTGTTCAAACTATAGAGTATGTAGGCATCAAAAATTACCATTACCAACAGGTTATAGAATATTTCTTTCCAGTTAAAATGTTTTAGTGACATGACTTTAGAAAAATATGGAAATATTTGTGACTTTGAAGTGCCCCACTATTTTTCAATATTGTTATTAGGGTTCAGACTCATATTTATAACTAGAGAAATTATTTTTTTCATTTTTGATACTGTAATGTCAACCCATCTTTGCAGACGAAAATACGGACCCATATTTCCGGAATTTGTTTTATTTTGAATAATTTCCTGTGCGTATGTATTAGTTTCAGTCACTAAAACACTCCAAATAGCATTAGAGAAAAACAAATAGAAATATGTTAGAGGAGGACTGTTTCTCAGAGGGCAATTTTGTACACCTGTGTTTCGAACCTTGAACTTCTCTTCCACTTTTATTTTTGGCTCTGGAGGATAAACTCTTGTATACTTCGATTCCGTTTGGTCAACTGCATTACTGTCATTATCATTATCATCATCAGTGGCTGGTTCATTGTGTTCATTGTGCTGCCCATCGTCGTCAATATCAGTGTCAAAATCACTTAGCCTAGGCTTATATAACTCGCCACAACCTGACAAATTATTGTCAAAATCATCGTCAATTCCTTCTAAGGATACGTCACTATCACCTTCGCTGTCCAGATCAAACAAACATTTACAAATTTCACTACTTCCTTACAATTCACTCATTTTTCGCCACGAAAGGAAATGCACATCGGACAACCACAGCAAGCACAACAGAATGACCGTCTGCAAAGCGTTCTCGTCTTTCCAGCTGTATACCGCACACTCTGTCACATTAAACTACTTCAGAATTGTGCTGTATTATAGAGTAGAGTTTCCTCTTCAACATGATACAAGATATGTCATAAAGACGTTGAATGTCAAGGCGCTATCTCGAAATTAGTCAGCGCTGGCGTAATGCGTCTCGATAGCAACTCTGCCGGTTGAGTAACAGGGAAATGAGTCGCGATCGCGATGACTGCCGGTTCCAGGGTTAAATTCCTGCAACTTCCAGAAGTCTGTTGGAAGTTCATCTGGTCCTAGCACCTTATGATTCTTCATACTCCTGATGGCACTGGTGACTTCCTCAGATATGATGTGTAAGACAGGACCTGCTGTTGGATTACCTTCTGGAATAGGAGAATGTGGGAACTCAGCATTGAAAATCTCTTCAAATTGTTGTTGCCAATATTTGAGGATGTCCTGTCTGTCCTGTAATTGCTGACCATTTTTGCCTTTTATGTACACAGTGCCCAATATCCTGTACCAACTTTGTTCTAATTTTTTCAACCAGAAGATAGATATTTCTCCTTTCTTTGAGTCCAGGTCATTATAGTGACTGCGCCTAGCTTCAGCGACAGCTTTATTAGTCTCTCATTTGATTATGACTTATATTTCCCTGTCTCTGGAGTCTTTTGTGAAACCCAGCTTCTAAATTCCTTCTTATTTTTATGTGCACCTTTTCTTGGACTTCATCATCCATAACCACATTTGCTTGTCAATACAGTGGGAAGTAGGTTTTGGAGTACCCAAGTTTGCTGTGGCGGTTACAGTAGCAGATTTGCAGAATGTGTTCCTTCACATATTGTCAATCACATTCTATCTGCTAGAGATAACAGAGATAAGAATTTTAAGGTTCAACATTTTCAGTATAAATTACGAGTTGTATAAGATATTATTTACAACATTTATTTAATAATGGTACCAGTTTTGACATTTAAATGTCATCATCAGCCATAAAACACATTAATCACACAATTGAGTAAGGACATAATAATTAAAATTTGATGTTGTGACACATTAATACATAATTTCTTATCAATAAAAGATTAATTAAAACTTTATAATTAAAATTTTGACATATTATCAACATATAAAAGTCTTTGAACTGCTTATTTACACTGTGTGCTAAATAAAATAATAATAAACTTTTTGCGATGCTCTGTTTTTGTTGATCTGTTTATGTGCTAATACTCAAATCATCACTTGTCATGTTTACAGTTGCATTTGGATCTTTAGCGATAATTTGTTAGTCTGTAAGACACTTTTTGTTCAAATGTTGTCAAAGTGAAGAAATAATTTTAGTTGTTCGTGTAAAGAACTTTAGAACTATGTGTTAATATATCTCAATACACACGTTGTCTTGAAAGGCTTGTTGTGCTCATTAAATTTTTTTACATAGATGTATATACAAAATTATGAAGTATAAAATGGTTAATGGTAATTGGCTGTTCTGTCTTCTCTTCTGATGTAGTAGAGATGAACTAAAACTTTTTTTTTTCTTAGTTCTATTGGATGAATTTGAATCAGCCTGAAGCAAAATCAAAGCAAAGAGACTATAAGTATTGAAGTATAATGGGCCTGGACAAGCTAAAGTGTGTGTAATATACGGTATATGTGACTCACCTTGGACAGCGTGTTGAGAGGTCAAACTTGTGGGAAGGTACGGACTATTGTGCTGACGGGTGGAGTGTAGTGAGGTAGGCTATATCTGGAGGGGGAAGGAACGCGTAAGAGGAGGGGTTCAAGGTGGGTCTTGTGAATGGTGTGGTGGGGGTTTGTAACGTGTATCGCGCTAAGTATTGACCGTCCCTTCGCAAGATCAACTCAAGACAATTAAAAAATCAAAAAGAATGTTTGTTTTTTCTGAGATTTCGTCTGCTAGGGTCTTTAGAGATCCTTAAGTCTGCTGTAAGCAGCTTATGTTGAGGGGCCACACAGTCAGATGGTATGACCTTCACATCCGTTACTAGTCGGAGATCACAGCGTTGAACAAGGATAAAGTAATTTGGCTGCTATAGTCATCACTGGTTTAGGTGATGAGGGGGTTGATGCACTTTTTGAAAAGTGTATTACCAATAACCAAGTCATTTGCCTTGGTGAAGTCCAAAATTTGAGTTCCATCATCAATTTGGATCCTGTAGCCATTAACACTGTGGCAGCTATAGCCATCTTTAGGGTGACCAACATGCCCATTAAGATAACCACAGAGAAGTGGAAACTCATTTTGAGAACACACTGAAACATGATCTTGTAGCTCCTGCCAAAACTGTTCCTTTTCTAGGTCATCACAGCCAGATTGTGGCATAAATACAGAAAACACACAAAGTCGAGAGGACTGTAATTGACATAAGGCAGTCTGAATAGCGCTGAACCTCAGCAACCCAATCTTGCAGGCTTGTGTAAATGATGATGGCAACGCCATTCATATTGGATGTACCATGATAAAGTTGTTTATAGCCATTTCTGATGTCACAAAATTTCTAGCCTTGTTTCTTGACAACATGCAATGTCCAATTTCCATTTTCTTAACACTGCTGCAAATTCATGGTTGCATCCTGTAAGAGTCCCAATGCTGAGTGTGGCAGTGCGTGAATGTTCTCTGCATTGGGCTAGCTTCTTTAACTGGTTCTGCCCTTGAACCAGTAGCCTTGTCCATTTGTTGCAGCGGCCAGGCGAGGCCAATGCTTGCCACTTCTAGGGGACGCTCTAGTATTAGTCAACAAAACTGACAAAGACATGATCCTTGAATAGCGATAGAGTTATCAACTGACTTGTTGCCACAGCCTGGTGTTGGGCATTTTATAGCTACTGCCAGCAGAAACTTAGGCTGCTCCTAACATGAAGAACAAATGCCTTTTGTAACTGCTCCTAATGTAGACAACAGACACTAAAATTGATATATGCCCATTCTTATGGAGAAATACATGTTACTCTTACTAATCTTGAGTAGTAGGATGCAATGTCCACCAGCTGCATTGCTCCAAATTCCAGCTTTTCCACTGTAGCCACAGCTCTTATTTATGACCATCATTTTCGTTTTCACTGTGTTAAGATGCATTCCATATCTTTCATTGAAAATTACTACTTAGTCAACTATTATTTGTGGTCCTTCTGCAATATCAGAAGGACAGATCCTTGGATATACTGTGTCATCTGTATATCCAAGGATCTGTTCCATTTTCAAATGCACATAAGCAGGAGTATACTATTGAATTAGTTGCTTATCTTTGTATGCACTTCATGAATCTATGATCAGTAGAGTGTCTTTACCCGCAACACTGAGGAAGAATACTTCCTCCAGAAATCCTTCAAACAGACTGCACTGGTAGGTGCAAGAGGATATTATAAATATAATTATGTACAGCAAAGAAATCAGGAAATTTCTCACCCACCTATTGAGCCAAGATATACATTGGTGACCATAGAGTGCCATCCATAGAAATCACAAGGATGATCATGTAAAAGTGTGTGGTGGCTGCACTTGAACCACAAATGGCAAAGACCTGTTTGCTACCACCCAGTCTAAACTTTTTCCCACTACAGGTCTCTTTAACAAAGCAACTCTGATCACAGTTTGGCACCTGTAAAGGTGGAATTTTGTTCTGGTGATTAGATCCTTGATTCTGCACACAGAGTCATCTTATAATTGTTGGGCGACGTAATCTTATCCGACACAATCTGTAATTGCATGAGACACAATTCTGTTTCTCTGTTTAAATAACTGCACCCTTCTGCAGGATACTGTGAAATTGATGGCAGGTACAACTTCACTCTTATGTTTAAGTGCTGTCTGCCTAATAGTTCTTTCATGAATTATGCTGTATGCTGCAACCATCCTGCAAAGGTCTTTGAAGGACCATATTTTAATGGTTGTCATGTGTTCCTAATAGGTGTTGCCAGAGTGTTCTGCATTCTCTTGTATTTTTTCTCATATCAGTAGACAACTCTGATATTGGAAAGTTTCCTAAATTGGTTTTTCACAGTTTTCCATTACTGTAGTTTCCCTAATTTTGTTGCACATTTCTAACACTTGCATGTCCTCTGAAGATAATCCTCATCATACATCTGCTTTGATTTCTATGATGGCAATGGCGCTTATTCTGGTTGTGAGCTTGGTACTTCACCAGGACTGTCCTCTTCAACAGGTCTATCTCCAAACATATTGGACTCATCCTCTTCATGGATGTAACAATCCTTAACATCCAATGTTCTCTCTTCATCCACTACATATCTGGGCCATATCACATTCCTCCCTATTCAGATCTCCATTGTATTCTCCAGGAAAGGCATATGCCAGGAGAAAGCCAACTGCTTTTGGATTGATTTTTGGCATTTGTGAACAAGAAAAAGGAAATGTACTACTATGGTGCTTCCCTCACATCTCTCTCCTAGTCCTGTGTGATGTTTGTGGAAAGACTGCACCAGTGTCTTCTCTACCCCTCCCTGTCAAAATTCATCACCATCCGTTTCTGACAAGGTCCCTGGTGTGTGGTTCTTAAACAATGTAATTTTACATCTACAGCATCCTTGCATCCTATTTTAATGGAAAGACCAAGGCATATCTATATCTAATGATTCCTAGTAGATATATGTGGAAGCCTGTGACAACATATTGTTTCTACGTTTTATCAGGCTGCGATATTATGTTGTTGAAATACTGTAGGATTATGCAACTTACATTCAGCAGTATTCACCATAAAAGAATTAAGCTGCCATCCAGCATATGATAGTCAAGCAAGCGCTGTTTCTTACTTGTTCAACACTCCATATCATGTACTAGAAACTCTTATTGATGCTCTGTGCTGATGTTTACCTAAGTCTGCTATTCATACATCTTATTAAACAAAATTATTGGCATAAGAAATGAACCTGTAACCAGTAGGCCTATATACTGAAGTCTCTAGATAATTAAAGTAGCTTCTGGTATATCCAACGTGTTTGTAGCCTACTCTGTAACATATTTTTAGTATGTCCATGTTCTAATGCCCAGGTATTTGGATATGAGTACACTGACTGCAACGACCAGGTGAGTTGGTTGTGTGGTTAGGGACATGCAGCTGTGAGCTTGCATCCGGGAGATAGTGGATTCGAACCCCACTGTAAGCAACCCTGATGATGATATTCTGTGGTTTCCCATTGTCACACCAGACAAATGCTGGAGCTGTATCTTAATTAAGGCCACAGCTGCTTCCTTCCAATTCCTAGGCCTTTTCTGTCCCATCGTCACCATAAGACCTATCTGTGTCGGTGTGACGTAAAGCAAATAGCAAAAAAAAAAAAAAAAAAAACTGACTGCAACGATGGGCGATTAGCAATCTTCATTTATTTGTGTGCTCCATCTTTGACCAAGGAGTTAGGTATTCCTTGCTTCAAAAGCAAAGATTATTATGCAAGTATACCGGGTGGCTCACCAGCCCCTTATTTTTTCGGAGGTAGGTAACCCAACTAACGTGTATATCATAGTCATTCCGTAAAACATTAGTACCTGCTCCTTCATGGCCTTCGTACAACTATACCGTTTATATAATGCTCGCGAATATGGTAGAAATCATTAGCGGCAGTGTCATTTCTATTATTTAAACTAAAATGAATGTGTAAAACAATCACAGCTGTGAATAACACTATCGTTTGGGCAGGAAGCATCTATAAGGACTACAATGTGCTAGCTGTGCACCACGGCTCGCGGTAGCTAAGGTGGCTAAAGCATGTGTCACTGCTGTTGTATCAGCCAAGCTGTCTGGTAGTAGATTTGATTAACAGGCTGGTATACCTTTCTTTTTTTTCCCCGACTAACGCCTTTTACAGTTGCTGTAATATGGTCATATGCCATCCTGTTCCAAAGAGTGAATTTTTATTTCGTCCTGAAAAGGACCATTTTTATCTGATGTTCCATAGCCAGGTTGGACTATGACATGATGGTCTGTAGGTAGGAAGTTAGGTACCCTGCAAATTCACTACCACCACATATTCATTTTAACAAGTATTCAAAATATTGAGCCCCTTGGTTTATGCAGATTTCAGCACAATGTCTTAAAGACATTCTTGCACGTTGTAACATGTCAGGTGTAACAGGTTGGCATGCCTCGGTGATGAACTGCCGAAGGTGATCAAAATCTTCAGGCTCCTGTGCATGCACTACTTGCTTTAAGTGACCCCACAGGAAGAAGTCAAGTGGCGTTAGATCGGGTGATCTGGTGGGCCAGTGAACGGGTCCGCCTCTTCCTATCCATTTATTTGGATATGAAGTATGAAGATGGTTCTGGACGACTACTGATCCCTGAGGTGGAGCCCCATCCTGTTGAAACCACATTCGTAATCGCTCACGTAGTGGCACATTCTCCCGCAACTGTGGAGTTCATTTTGAAGAAAATGAAGGTAGCGTGCTCCCATTAGATATCTGTCGAAGAAATATGGTCCAATGAGATAGACCCCCAAGATCCCACATCGGACATTTACTCCTCACTGCACTTGAAATGGGCCCTGTCTTAACCCAGTGGGGATTCTACATGCTCCAATAGTACATATTGTACCAATTCACGATGCCAATGTTGTGAGATCGTGATTCGTCTGAAAACAGGACTAATGACAAAAAGGCTGAATTATTGGTCACCCTGCGTATTGCCCATGGAAAAAATGTTACTCTAGCATTGAAATCACATCCATGGAGCTGCTGATGTAACTGCAGATGGTATGGGTGAAATTTATTGTTACGCAGTATACGCATGGCTGATGATTGGCTGATGTTAGTCTGTTGTGCTAGTGTCCGAAAAAAATACGGGGCTGGTGTATCACCCGGTATACTTGCATAATAATCTTTGCTTTTGAAGCAAGGAATACCTAACTCCTTGATCAAAGATGGAGAACACAGATAAATGAAGATTGCTCATCTCATCTCATCTCATCTCATCTCATCTCATCTCATCTCATCTCATCTCATCTCATCTCATCTCATCTCATCTCATCTCATCTCATCTCATCTCATCTCATCTCATCTCATCTCATCTCATCTCATCTCATCTCATCTCATCTCATCTCATCTCATCTCATCTCATCTCATCTCATCTCATCTCATCTCATCTCATCTCATCTCATCTCATCTCATCTCATCTCATCTCATCTCATCTCATCTCATCTCATCTCATCTCATCTCATCTCATCTCATCTCATCTCATCTCATCTCATCTCATCTCATCTCATCTCATCTCATCTCATCTCATCTCATCTCATCTCATCTCATCTCATCTCATCTCATCTCATCTCATCTCATCTCATCTCATCTCATCTCATCTCATCTCATCTCATCTCATCTCATCTCATCTCATCTCATCTCATCTCATCTCATCTCATCTCATCTCATCTCATCTCATCTCATCTCATCTCATCTCATCTCATCTCATCTCATCTCATCTCATCTCATCTCATCTCATCTCATCTCATCTCATCTCATCTCATCTCATCTCATCTCATCTCATCTCATCTCATCTCATCTCATCTCATCTCATCTCATCTCATCTCATCTCATCTCATCTCATCTCATCTCATCTCATCTCATCTCATCTCATCTCATCTCATCTCATCTCATCTCATCTCATCTCATCTCATCTCATCTCATCTCATCTCATCTCATCTCATCTCATCTCATCTCATCTCATCTCATCTCATCTCATCTCATCTCATCTCATCTCATCTCATCTCATCTCATCTCATCTCATCTCATCTCATCTCATCTCATCTCATCTCATCTCATCTCATCTCATCTCATCTCATCTCATCTCATCTCATCTCATCTCATCTCATCTCATCTCATCTCATCTCATCTCATCTCATCTCATCTCATCTCATCTCATCTCATCTCATCTCATCTCATCTCATCTCATCTCATCTCATCTCATCTCATCTCATCTCATCTCATCTCATCTCATCTCATCTCATCTCATCTCATCTCATCTCATCTCATCTCATCTCATCTCATCTCATCTCATCTCATCTCATCTCATCTCATCTCATCTCATCTCATCTCATCTCATCTCATCTCATCTCATCTCATCTCATCTCATCTCATCTCATCTCATCTCATCTCATCTCATCTCATCTCATCTCATCTCATCTCATCTCATCTCATCTCATCTCATCTCATCTCATCTCATCTCATCTCATCTCATCTCATCTCATCTCATCTCATCTCATCTCATCTCATCTCATCTCATCTCATCTCATCTCATCTCATCTCATCTCATCTCATCTCATCTCATCTCATCTCATCTCATCTCATCTCATCTCATCTCATCTCATCTCATCTCATCTCATCTCATCTCATCTCATCTCATCTCATCTCATCTCATCTCATCTCATCTCATCTCATCTCATCTCATCTCATCTCATCTCATCTCATCTCATCTCATCTCATCTCATCTCATCTCATCTCATCTCATCTCATCTCATCTCATCTCATCTCATCTCATCTCATCTCATCTCATCTCATCTCATCTCATCTCATCTCATCTCATCTCATCTCATCTCATCTCATCTCATCTCATCTCATCTCATCTCATCTCATCTCATCTCATCTCATCTCATCTCATCTCATCTCATCTCATCTCATCTCATCTCATCTCATCTCATCTCATCTCATCTCATCTCATCTCATCTCATCTCATCTCATCTCATCTCATCTCATCTCATCTCATCTCATCTCATCTCATCTCATCTCATCTCATCTCATCTCATCTCATCTCATCTCATCTCATCTCATCTCATCTCATCTCATCTCATCTCATCTCATCTCATCTCATCTCATCTCATCTCATCTCATCTCATCTCATCTCATCTCATCTCATCTCATCTCATCTCATCTCATCTCATCTCATCTCATCTCATCTCATCTCATCTCATCTCATCTCATCTCATCTCATCTCATCTCATCTCATCTCATCTCATCTCATCTCATCTCATCTCATCTCATCTCATCTCATCTCATCTCATCTCATCTCATCTCATCTCATCTCATCTCATCTCATCTCATCTCATCTCATCTCATCTCATCTCATCTCATCTCATCTCATCTCATCTCATCTCATCTCATCTCATCTCATCTCATCTCATCTCATCTCATCTCATCTCTTTATTTGCAAATGAGGTGTCTACCTCGGTGGCAAATGGTACACTAAAATACATTATTGTCAAGCCTAAATATTAAATTAACAAGAGAAGAAAAATTTTCCTATAATACAATATTATACAATTTACGCTAACAATGTTTTCTATTAAACACACAGCTCATCCTTAATAAATTTATATTGTTTACAAAATTCTACTTATAATATCTCCTGTACTACTTACAAATATAGTCAACTGATATACAGTATGTGGAATTACTTCAAATGATGCTATACAACTGGTATAAGATTAATATTTACATTGCATTTATTTATTTACTTTTTTTTTTTTTACCCATTCTGGATCCTAAGTAGCATAACGACCTGCTGCGTCTTAACCAGAGCCCCTTTTGCCACCACTTTTCAGAGTTCCTGAAGGGCCTTCACAGCTACCGTAGTGGTCCCAGGGCCCTCGAAGTCCCCACTGTACTTCACCCCTACAGGCAGTCCCCTACTTTGGCTGTCCAAACTCCTTAGACCAGGGGATGGAATTAATTTATTCACACACATTTTTTTATTTACAATAACCTGCACTGGTCGAATGCCCTCTAACACTTCATTTATTTTCTCTGTTGCTGTTTATTCTCTTCTTGAATATCTGTACAGATTTTGGAAAAGGATCAAACACTACCCCTGGTAAACTGTTCCACTCCTTCACACCCTTCCCAATGAATGAAAATTTACCCCAATCGCTTCTGCCAAAGTTCCTTCTAATTTTATATTTGTGGTCAGTCCTGCCGATATAATTATTTTTCAACTGAAGCCTCTCACGGATATCTCCCCATGCTTCTTCTCCTGTATAGGCTCTATATAATCCTATAAGACTAGTTTTCTCCCTTCTCTTTCTTAAAGTTTCCCACACAAGTTTTTTTAACATTTCTGATACACTACTCTTTCTCCTGAAATCCCCTGTTACAAATCTTGCTGCTTTCCTCTGCACACTATCTATTTCTTTTATTAGGTATTCTTGGTGAGGATCCCAAACACTGTTTGCATATTTCAATAATGGACGAACCATACTCAAGTAACTTTTTTCTTTTAATTCTTTGTTGCATCCTTTAAGTAGCCTCATTATGACATGTAACGATCTGTATGCTTTCCCAACAATGTCATCAATATGACCCTTCCAGTGCAAATTACTTTCAAATCTCACACCTAAGTATTTGCACTTGCCATCTTTTGGAATAACTACCTCATCCAAAGTATATTCAAATTCAGTTTTAAAGCTCCTGTTTGTAAAAGTTGTAACAGTTGATTTGCCTCCATTAACCTTCATATTATTTTCTTCAACCCATTGTTGGATACTTTCAAGGTCCCTTTGTAATTCTGAACAATCCTCAATGTTATTTATTTCCCTATAAACAATTATGTCATCTGCATACAATCTCATTTTTGATGTTATATTGTTGCCTAAATCATTTGCGTATATTAAGAAAAGTAACGGACCGATTATACTACCCTGTGCAATTCCCTTCCAAACTTTCTCTTCCTGAGATACGTTATTTCCTACTTTGACTTTCTGAACCCTTGAATTTAGGAATGTTTTTATCCAACGTGTAACCCTTACGTCCAATCCTATTCCCTCCAATTTCTTTAATAATATTCCATGTTCCACTCTATCAAAGGCTTTGGAAAGATCTATGGCTATGCAATCTAACTGATCTCCTGAATCCAATTGATCTGATATGTCCTGCTGAAATCTCACCAGTTGTGCCTCACAAGAAAATTTCTTTCTAAATCCATACTAGCTCCTCATGAACCAATTTTTATCATCACATATCCCTCTGATGTACTTTGAAATTAAACTCTCCAGTATTTTACTAACTATACTGGTCAGGCTGATTGGTCTGTAGTTCTCTGGTTTCCTTTTATCACCCTTTCCTTTATAAATTGGTATTATTATAGATTCCTTCCATTCCTTTGGTATTACACTATTATTTATGACATAGTCAAACAGAAATTTTAAATAAGGCACTATGTACCACCCCACTGTCTTTAATACCTCCCCAGTAATTTGATCACTTTCTCCTGCTTTTCCTTGCTGAAACAGTTGGATTTCTCTGAAAATATCTTCATTTGTGAATGAGAAGCTTCTTGTTTCCCTCTGTCTCTCTCCCTCTCTATCTTCTGTTTCAGTTTCCAACTCTTGACAATCATCTGAATCTCTAAATTCCCTACTAAATAGGTTTGCTTTCTCAGTATCTGTTAAATAGTGTTCACCCCCTTCTCCCACCATTGTAGGAATTTGGATTCCTTTTCCTTTTTGATTCCTGATATATGAATACAGCTTTTTCCATTTCCCTTTGTGGTCATTACCCTCTTGAAGTATGCCATTCATATAATTCTCTTTTGCTTCCTTTTTCACTCTATTCAGTTCCCTCATTAGCTGTTTTCTAGTTTCTCTACTCTCCCTACCCTCTTTGATTTTCCTGTTTACTATTCTGTATTTTCTTTTTAATTTTCTTATTTCCCTTGTATAATAAACAGGGTCCGAGGTCATTTTACTCTTCTTAACAGGTACAAATCTCTTCTCTCCTTCCCAAATGATTCCTTTAAATTTAGCCCAAAGTGTATCCACGTTACTCCCTTCACTTATCCAACAACTGAATTGTGATTTAAGGTAAGTCCCAAATTCATCAACTTTAGTTTTTCTGTACAATTTCTTGTCTTGTGTAACCCTCGTATTAAGCCTTTTTGGTACGAGTCCTACATCCATTATTACAGCCTTATGGTCTCCTATTCCTTCAATTACCTCAGTTTTATCAACAATTTCCCATGGTTTAACCAAGAATACATCTAGTAAGTTATCGCCCATCGTTGCAGGCAGTTTTTTTTTTTTGCGTCACACTGACACAGATAGGTCTTGTGGTGACGATGGGACAGGAAAGGCCTAGAATTGGAAGGAAGTACTATTTCAACCGTGTTATTGAAGTATAAAGTATATACACAGTCTTTAATGAGTAATTCATATTATGTAGTGCTAGAGGTGTAAATACTGTAATATTGTGCATAATAGAGTCTATTGTTGTGCTGTAATGGCTGTACCATTTCCCAAAATGGACGTTCATGCTGCATGCTAGGTTGCAGATTAAATTATACTGTTGCAGATACTTCAGTTTTTAAATTCCTTGAATATAAAGCTTTAAGGAATATACACCAGGAAAATTAAGTCAAAGACCAAACTGTTTAATGTATCAAACCAAGATTTGTGGTTACGAAAGTTGTGAGTTTTCTAGGAAGACAAGATGAATGTTGCGAAGTTCTGCGAACAATATTTGATCTACTTTTGATGATCTTAGAACACACGTCTGGTTCCACTTAATCTAGTGACAAAAGATGATACTGTTCCTTTTATTAAAGTACACGATGATTGTAGATTTGATAATATCCATCAAGGAATGGTTGTTTCAAAGTGTTGAATGCCTTGAATGTGAAGGTGCCTACCAAGACCTCCTGTATAACAGCTGGGATAAGCTGTACAATTTGGTGTGTCAATTCACAATTACGAACATCTTTCCACCTCTAATACGATGTATATCCTAGTGAATATTTTGTAGGATGCCTTTATTTCTGATTCGGTCTAGAAAGCCAAGAATAATGGCTGAGAGGATTCTTCGTGCTGACCACACAACACCTCATTATCTGCAGGCCTCCAGGCTGAGCAGTGGTCGCTTGGTAGGCCAAGGACCTTCACGGGCTGTAGTGTCATGGGGTTTGGTTTGGTTTGGTTTCTATTCCTGATAGAGATATGGATATAATAAGATGTAGTAGGAAAATAACATTTGCTTTGGAATGATATTGGAATTATTAGTTTCAGTTTGGGGTACAGTTTCCACCAGATGATATGGGTTCCTACAATTTCTTACATGTATCCAGGGGCCTATCAGTTAACAACATCATGACTATTTCATCACGTATATCTTTGACAAAATAGGTTCGTAAGAAAGTTTGCTCTAAATTTGACCAGAAACTCCTTGTATCCCACAGCTATCAAGAGGCAGAAAGTTGCTCTAGCTATAAGCATTTATCATAACATAACATATCATAAGACTTTACATAATTCGTGTATTGTTATTTCTGAGGGCACTATACAAATTCTAAATATAATATCTAAATAGTGGATCAACAGAGATGTGCCTAGCCTATATGTTCGCATTAACTTGCTTTGAATTTTCAACCATAGCTATTCTGTTTTTTAATATTTCCGTAACTCCTCAGTTAGGATTGCATTGATGAATATTGTCAAATCTACCACCATTGTGCACCTTAATAAAAGGAACGCTATCATACTTTATTACTATGTTAAGTGGGACCAGCTGTTTGTTAGATAAAATTTATCTATGACATGTTATATTTATTTTATTTACATGTTTTGTTTTGGCAGTGTTGTGTTATTCATATTTTAAATGATGCTAAGGTAATGCATTAACTTACCAGTAACTAATGCATTCGTTCCTAATCCTATTCTTGTTTATTGCGCATCATTCCATTTATTATCTACAAAGTACATGTTTTTGAAATAAAGTTATTTAGATAACTCCCTAACCTTGAACAATCGGCAACTGATTCCCCTATGATGTCAACCATTTTGGTTTTGGTTTTGGTATTACGGTCTGAGATATTGTAGTCGTTCTTGCTTAAACCAGGTTGATCAATTTCTGTGTTTTTAGTCAAAATGGTTTTGAATTGATTGCACATTATTATTCAAAGTTTGTGTACAGAATATTTGATTATCTATTTCGCCCCTCTTAAATTCATGAAACTCTGGTCAGTCATGTTTCATGACAATTTTTATCTGGTTTGAAACCTTACATGGAGTAAAACCAATCACAATTTATTTTTTATAATTATTATTAGTGCGTATGTCATCCCCAATGATGATATTTGTAATAATAATAATAATAATAATAATAATAATAATAATAATAATAATAATAATAATAATAATAATAATAATAATAATAATAATAATAATATTTTTAAGTACTGTTTTGATATAGGAAAATGCAGTTTTTTAAAACAATTTTTTTTTTTTTTTTACATATCAGCCTGTACCTTAAACTACTTTTTAACATAAGTTCCAAGCATATTAAGTCACTTGCATATCGTGAAACTAGCTTCTGAATTCCATCGTCATAGAAATCTGCTGCCTGATGTGCCAACCACTGCAGCAAAGTTGTTTTTAGGTCGTCATCGTCATCATGCTTTTTCAAGTGCAGGAACAAATGGTAGTCATTAAGCGCTAGGTCAGGACTATACAGAGGATGATCAAATTGTTCCCAACCTAATGAAGTAATGAGGTCTCGCGTTCGATTAGCCATGTGAAGTCGTGCATTGTCATGAAGCAAATAAAACCCCTTGTGAGCATGCCATGTGTGGTATTTTTTTTTTTTTTTTGGATTACACAACGGAGTTTACATCATAAGGTCTCACAATAAGTCTTGTCGTTTATTGTATTGCCTCGGTGCAAAAAATCTTCAAGCAACAAACCCTGCATATCCCAAAACACTGTGCACATGAGTTTTGTGAGCTGAAATTGTTTGCTTGCACTTCTTGGTGATGTTGCGTGTCTTCATTCCATGGGTTGCTGATTTGATTCTGGTGTAACATAAGCCACCCATGTTTTGTCACTGGTGACAGTTCAGCTTAAGAATTCATCACCTTCATTACTGTACCACTCAAGGAAAGTCAAAGCATTGTCTACACACTTGGTTTTGTGCACCTCTGTCAACATCTTCGGTACGCAGCATGAGCACAACTTCTGAAAATCTAAGCATTCTGACACTTCTTGAAATTTCAGGCAGCTCATAACATAATGATTAAATCGTAAAACATCTATTTTCTCAAACCTGTGCATCAACGTTTTGCACCGTGTCTTCAGTAATGATAGACGGTCGGCCACGTCGCTTCTCGTTGTGGACATTAGTGCGGCCTTCTTTAAATGCTCTCACCCATTTTATTACCATTCTTTCACTCATAGTGTATTCACCATATACTTCACTAATCTGCTGATGAATTTCAACAGCTTTCATGTCTTTTACATTTAGAAAATTAATCACAGCACATACTTTACATTTGGTGGGCCATTAATTGTCAGAGGCATTTTTAATACGCGCAAACAAATGTAAATATGGGTGAATGCTTCTGTAATGGTGTTTGTGGCTAGACTACAGATCTACATACTGAGCATGCATGTTCTGAACAACGACCAAAGCGCTGCAGTGGCTATATTTAAAAACGGTACTTAAAAAAATCATGCTTCGTAATATGCATTCATTTTGATGAACCAGACCATTAAATACAAATATACCGAGCTCAATAGCTGCAGTCGCTCAAGTGCGGCCAGTATCCAGTGTTCGGGAGATACTGGGTTCGAACCCCACTGTCGGCAGTCCTGAAGATGGTTTTCGGTGGTTTCCCATTTTCACACCAGGCAAATGCCGGCGGTGTACCTTAATTAAGGCCACGGCCGCTTCCTTCCCAGTCCTAGCCCTTTCCAGTCCCATCATCGCCATAAGACATATCTGTGACGGTGCGACGTAAAGCCAGTAGCATAGCATATAAACATAAACATAAGTGAAAATTAATGTAATATGAAGCTAAAGGAAATTCTAAGGAACACGACACCCCCGAATATTTTCGGCACAACAATGCACTTCAAAGATCTCATAAACCGTTGGACATAATAGTGGCTTTAACACAGATAACCTGACATCTGAATACCAGTGATTCTTCATCGACTCTAAGAACTGTATCCAATTCCAGCCTCAATATATGTAATATTTGAAAATAACACCCTTAACCCCAAAACTGTACCATATGTATATATGTTAACATTAAGTAATTTTAGAATAGTGGTATCATGTTTATTTAATGGCATTCTTGTTTAATTTTAATTTTAGTAGTGTTTATTCTGTACAGTCGCTATTAAGTAAGTTCTCTAGCAGCTGAAGACAACCTATTTACGGGTCGAAACCGGTACAGTACTGTTTTTATGTAAATAATTGACACTATGTAAAATAAAGTATTGATCAGGTGGAGAACTCATCCTTCATACTTGTATGTGAAGCTAAATACAAATATACAATTGTTATAATTAATGATACAGGCTACAGTCACAATAACATGAACATTTTTGATGATGTTGATTATTAATAAAAAATCACACTGGAAGATTAGGACTAAAAATTCTTTATTCAATATCAATGTTATTTAAGCTTTTAAAAGTGTATATCTCTGTAATCCAATAGAAATCCTTCCACCTTCATAACAATGTCATCCTTTTCCACATGTTCTGTGTCCAATATATCTGGGGGAAAAAAAAAAGTTGTCCTTAGAATTCACTCTCCCATTAAATTAACCCTGTATTCACAGTGACTGAAACACTTGTTAACTCAATCAACATATAGCCTGGTTGTTGGAAATTTAACCAACATAAAATCATGTATCCGAATATCTTCCATATTCTCAACTGGTATTACTGCTGTGTCATGTCCGGCTCCATGGCTAAATGGTGAGCATGCTGGCCTTTGTTCACAGGGGTCCCAGGTTTGATTCCCGGCAGGGTCGGGAATTTTAACCATTATTGGTTAATTTCGCTGGCACAGAGGCTGGGTGTATGTGTTGTCTTCATCATCATTTCATCTTCATCATGACGCACAGGTCACCTATGGACGTCAAATCAAAAGACCTGTACTTGGTCAGCCGAACATGACCTCGGACACTCCTGGCACTAAAAGCCATACGCCATTTCATTTCACTGCAGTGTCATGATTCACCCCTTCTCCTGTCATAGAATCTCCATTTTCTGAAACATTATGGTCCTCTTTGTTTGTTGCCAGATCTTCATTCTCATTATTTTCTGTCATTTCTCTTATAGTGATCCCTCTTACTGGAGTCATGTTTAAACATCTTCCAAGAGTTGTGGTTGAGGATTAGGGTTCACCAATGCGTGATTTCTGAAGATGGTGAACAAATGCCTCCATCCATGACATTTTTACACAAGTCTTCATTTTCTTCTGTCACAGCTGTAGTAATCTGAGAGAGAACTTTATCAGGATTTAATGGTACATTTCAGGTTTTCTTAAAGCCACCGACCTTCTCAGGTGTTTTCCACTAGAATTTCAAATGTATCCACCCCATCTACACCGCCCACCGCCTTCAGTCCACGCCATACGCAGTGTGTGGTGGCAGCAGTGATCCATCAGCTCCAGCCACAACGATGACACTAATGTTTGTTTTAGTTGTACCCATCACTCTCTCAGCATGCTTAACACCACGCTTGACAATGACTTTCACAAGACCTGGATCATCAGTGAAATTAGTGTCATTATAATTGAAGACCTCGGGGGAAAATGGTGATAACCGTCAAATTGTAAATCTTTCAGTTTTTGGTAGTAAATAGTTCTGTCCAATATGAAGATTCTTTTTTATCAAAAAGCTAGTTGATTTAATGAGAGATGGCAGCACAATTCAGCTTTATTTTTATAACAAGCCACATGTCTGCAGTAAACAATGACAATCCACATTTCCAAGATGGTGATCATGTTTCTGAAGATGTGCTTTCCGCCAAAGAAAATGTAATTTATGGTACAGAAAATAATTAAGTTGAGGAGTTTATGGACAGAGGTGAGAGTCTAAAGGATCCTAATTATGTTGAAACCCAGGAATATGATGAAAGTTCATCTCGAAATAGTGAACAAGTACGTTTTCCAGCTGGCTGGCAAGTTTGTTTACCATGTGGTTTTGAATGTTGGTTGTAACTATTTACGTGCTGTGATATAAATTACCTTTTGCAAAAGTATTAGCATTAGTATTCATTATTATTATCAAATCATGCTAACACGTACTATTACTGATGATGAACATTACAGACTTTCCACCCAAATACATGTTCCCGTTACAAAGCAAAAAATAAAAATAAACTAAATCTACTATGTGGACACTCACATGGGTGGAAAACCATGCCACATGTATGTGCCACCCCTATAACTACCATAACAAGGAACCTGAAAAATTAGCATCTATTTGTTTCAAAATTAGCATTCTATTTTTTCCAAAATTAGCATCTATTTTTCCAAAATTAGTATCTATTTACAAAGTTAAAAATCGCATGGTACGGTATTATTAATTTTAAGAATTCCAAGTTTATGAAGTGCAATTATTGTCCTTGGTCCACACACACAATACAAATTCATTGTTCAAAAGAAAGCATTGTCAGTACTTCGGCATTGTTTCTCAAATTGCACCGTCTGTCTGTAACCACTGTGTTGTAATGAGACAACACGCGCTTACTATCTACATTGTTCGTTGGGGTCCACAACAACTCAAGACAGTATTTAGCAAATATGCTGCAACTCTGTCTGAACTGCAGTTAATGCAGTCATGACATCACATTTTTCACTTTCTTTCATCTGGGTTTGAATTGCATGTTTCAGAGAACAGTAACCAGACCACATAACATTTCATGAGAGATCTGTTACTCCAAACAATTTCTCAAGATCGTCTAATTTATCAGTGATATTCAAAATTATATTTTTTGGATACAAAGCTTGAGAAATTGACACAAAATGCTTATGGTTGGGGTCTTTAGCTTTCAATGTGGCTAGCTTGCACTGTGAAGAATGAGCAGCTTTGACAAATCTGTCTCTACAGGCAGCCTGCTGTAGAAGAGTGAGCTTTATCAAAGCATCATTAGTTGCCACAGAAAAATTCTCACAAATGAAGGTAAAACTGGCATCAAGGTTATGCAGTTTGGGGTAAAGGAGATGAGAGGTAGGGTACAGAGACCCGTCAAGATCAGTAAGGAGGTCAAAGAATCCAGCTGCATTATCTGTGATGAAAACCATGTGGGAGTGAAGCCTGTTCACTTCTTGGTCACTCAGATAAGTCAGGTACTTAATACCACAGTTGTTGATGTCTTTCATGTCAGACATTTTGAAAAATATAACAACATCAGTAAAGTAAGCACTCAAATAGAAGACAGCCTGAAACCAGCTATTCCATTGGGTTATGACAGATGCAGGAAAAAGATGTGTTTCCTTTGAAGCACCCTACTTTGATGTTAAGAACTGTAAATAATTATTTTTTTGCTTTCTTGTGTTCAAAAATGCAGACTTTACCATCATAACCACATGATTTAAATCTGTCATCACTGCGACCCAGATATTGCCAACCAAGCTGATCTTATGTGCCCAGCACTGTACATGCATTAAATGATCCCCTATAACCACACTTAATGTTTCATAACACCGGGTCATGTATGGGGCACTGCCACTAACAAACACTTTAACTGCATCATATCGTACACTATAACGGTGCAGAGCTTGTAAAACAGCATGAGAGCAGTTTGTAGCATTTCCTGCATCAAGATAGTTCACAGAAACAACGTGCAGCTCTCTTTTTGATCCGGTTGGGACTTGGAATATGATGATAAAAACACAACGGCCCATTCTATCTGTAGTTTTATCACAGAGTATGTTGATATTCTTCCCCACTAGAGCCTCTGCTGTTCCTTTCTGGTGGTCAGAAGCAACTTCTAGAAAGGAAGAAAGACCTCAAATTATAACAAAATAAATTAAAATTACTGGATCAGTTGGGTACAGGTAAGACAGTTCGATATGGAAATCGCACTCAAATTCGGTAACCTTCAATTTTGCGTGTGGTTTTGATGTCGTACTACCTAATCCATACCCGATCAATGAAGTCAAAACTTACCTGGTAAATATAATTCACATAGAGTTCTCACACATGGCGGCTTTTCATTTGAAAACTCAGTAATCCAGGCTCTTAGCTCTTTGCTTTCCAGCTTTTCCAGAGGTATATTTGCTTTGGCAAATACTTCAACTGTGCATTTCGAGAAGTTATCTCTGGAAATTGTTTGTCGTTTACAACTATCTAACTATGTAAGCACAGAAGATTGCTTTCTTTGAGATGTACTAGCAGCAGGGGTTGATCTTTCGTTATTGCGTCTCTTACCCACGTGTTTTTCAGATTTAACATTTTTCACAATGCTATTTTTTTTTTTTTTTTTTCCCACCCAACTCGGCAATTACAATACTTTCAAAACACTGTCACTGAATCTGTGGCATATAAACCATCCTTTGCATATTGCTGAGCCCTTTCGTGCGCAGTTTTTGTCATGTGCCCCATAACCTAAACGATTGCTCGACTTTCTACTCTTCACTAGTTTCACTTTTGATCAACAGGAAAACTACGCTGCATCTATCTCGTTATTTCCGTGACACTAGATTTACATTAAGATAATAATCTATACAGATCTTATTCCCCTTGCTATTCCCATTGTAAATATCAATTAAAGTCAGCAAGCAGCAATCGATCGGCTACTTTTCTTCATTGATCGGAACAGTCAAAAGATGTATGCATCATATTTTAAGTATTTCTGATGATTTTGCTGAAATATGTTTTTTTTTTGTGCCAGTAAAATAGCACATTTTTGCAGAATTTGCACCAAAATTACATATTCATACTATTTTCACATTTTGGGTCACAATTTGCATTCTGTCGCACTTCTATTTTATTGCACATTAGAATGACCTTAGGCTTGGATTCAGTACAAGATTCAAAGATTCGCATTTATTGCAAATGTGATTTTTTTCAGATCCTTAACCATAACTCTAAATATCCTAACTTAATTTTGTGGCCCCTCACACAGATGGAAACCAATCCACATGTGAGACGCCACCCCTATACTACTGACCGTTCGTGTTGTCCCCCCCTTGGTGAGGAAAAAAGGAGCCATCCTCCCTGGAACGACACGTCCGGCCCTCTATACAGTTAACAAAGCTAGATCCTCACCATTCCATTTGGCGACAGGCTACACGTGTGCTGAAGTCCAGCTCCACATGTACCCTGCCTCTCTCTCTCCTTTCTCGATCTGTATCTATTAACACTTGCCAACAACAATTGGGATAGGACCGCCCTATCCCTCCCTCTTATGTTGTTCCCTCCCCCCTCCCCTTCCTACAAAACAACAATAAAAAATAAAAATATACTAAGTCTACTATGTGGTCACTCACATGGGTGGAAAGCCATGCCTCATGTAAGTGCCACCCCTGTAACTAACTTACTCTAAACTCCTAATGTAATTTTGTGACTCCTCACACCGGCAGAAACCAGACCACATGTGAGATGCCACCCCTAAAACTAATGGCCGTCCGTGCCATTCTCCCTTGGTGAGGAAAAAAAAAAAACCATCCCGGGAATGACACGTCCTGCCCCTCGTTACTGTAACACTACCCATTCAGCTCTCTCTTACACACACTTTTATATTCAATCCTCTCAGAATCAACATTTCGTCCTCAGCAGAGCACTGCTTCCCAGATCCACTGACTTAACATTTCATCATCCGCAGCGCATGTGCCTTCATTCTTATTACATATTGTCTTGATCACCTACTGACATAGCAGTTCATAATATTACATATGCACTGACCTACTTCCAGATAAATTCCAGTTCACTTGTGAGTCAACAGTTGAGCCATGTCTTTCATTATCTAACCACTACTATTTCAATCATACATCCATGTCTTGCCATATCAATATTAAAATGCCCTATTTTTATCACTTAAACCTTCCAAATTTACAATATCTTACCACTTCCCCAATCTTAATTACACTTCACAATCCTTCCACATTTACAATGTATCTCCATGTTTTACAATCAGATATAATTGAACCTTCTAACTTTTTGTCCTTACCTTAGCAATCCTTCACTCACACTTCACACACATTTATAACCATACTTTTCTTACTTAACGGCCCTTAACAAACCTTCCTACAAATCCTTACGTCTAAATTTTACTTATCACTCTTACACACTCCTCTAATTCATTCTCATTTTACACCCTTAGCTCTTTAAACTTTATTTCACATCTACTTTCAAGTCTTAAACATTCATGACTACACAATAAAACCTCACCGCCATCATTTAACTTATTTCAAACCCAAATAAGAACTTTCCTTTTTGAACTTTATTTCACAAACTCTCCTTACTGCACAAAAATACCTGTTTAAATCCCCCCCCACCGTTCTTCCATTCTTTTATAATCCACCCTAAATTTTTTTCTTACCCCCTTTTTCTAATAATTCCCATTTATTGGCAATCAAAAGTTTATTTCTTACCTTTTCCATATCTTTACAATTACCTATTAAGTGTAGATCATAGCCTGATGCCCCACATAATATGCATAGTGACATTTCTTTGTCTATCCCTTATCCTTGTATTACTCCATCAGCCACCATAGTAATCCTAATAGCCCTATAATTACTAATGATGTTCTTATTACCTTTCTTCTTGTATATTGGACATACAATTCCTGTTTCCCATTCTTTTGGGTACTTACCCCCATCAAAAATCTTGTTAAATGGGTTCACTATACCCTCTATATCAGCCCAATTTAGCTTAATTATTTCCAAAACCTATTGTTAATACAATTGCATCCTCCAGAAGACTTACCCCTAATTTTACCTATCACTTCCATGCCTTCTTCTTTTGAAATTTCTTTGTCCAGTTCAAATATCGATACCCTCCTATCTCTCCAAATAACTTCTTTCCCCTTCTCTCTATACCATTCCCCCTCCCCCAAGTAGTTCACTAAAATAGTTCACCCACTGCTCATCCTCAATACTTGGTTTGTCAAATCTCCTTCCAGCCTTGCTAATTCTGTTTATCCTCTCCCAAATTTTTTCCATTTTATTCGCCCTACACTCTTTATTTATCGCTTCCGTTTGTTCTTTTATACATGACTTTTTTCTCTCACCCTTTTGTAGTCTTTCCTTAAATTACAGAAAACTTCTCTTTCTGGATTCCCACCTTCTTTTCTATACTCTCTTAATGCACCCATAACCCTATTTTGCAATTCCTCACACTCCTTGCTGTACCAGACTTCCCCTCTCTCCTCTTTCTCCTCCTGCCTCTGTCAATCTGTACTATCCTTCTGATTGGGTATAAAATCAGTTCCAAAGCTCTGTCTATGTTGTTTTCCTCCACCGCAACCTCCCACCCATCATCATCATCATCCTAAACCATCTACAGTTTCCTGGGTGTGGTATATGAGCCTCCTCCATCTCATCCTATCCTTGTACCATTCCTCCTCCACCAACTTGTCCCAATCATGACTTCTCAGCATTTACATCATTGTTAACTAAATCTATCCATTTCATTTGTGGCCTTCCCAAGGGTCATCTTCCTTCTACTTTTCTGTCAAATTCCTTCCTTGCAGTTCTGTTAACTGGCATTCTCTTCATGTGACCAAACCACTTCAGTCTTGGTATCTGAATCTTATTGAGGAGAGAATCATCTATTCCTACTTCTAATTTTCTCATTCCTAATTTTGTCTTTCCTGGTTTTCTGGATCATAATGCGTAGGAATTCATTTCAGCTGCCTGGAGTTTGGAGTTATCACTACTGGTCAGTGTTGTGGTTTCGAGACTATATGTAAAAATCGGTATATAATAGGACTTGTACAATGTCATTTTTGTTTTCATAGGTATATGCTCATCCCACAGCGGGTGACTTACATGGTGGTAAAATTGTGTTGCCTTATTGATTCGATTGTTCACCTCATCTTTTACTAGGTTGTCATTTGATAGAACGCTACCCAGGTATTTGAAAACTGGAACGCTGTCCAGTTGGGCTTCATTTAACATGACTATTGGTTCTGCTCCTTCCCCATACACTTTCATCACCACCATCTTGGTCTTACTGATGTTTAAACCATATTTCTTAAACTCTTCATTCCAGCTTTGCATTCTCTCTCCCAATTCCTCTTCTGAGTCACTCCAGATCGCAACATCATTTGCAAATGTGAAGGCTTTGATATTTCCATGTTCTTTCCTTTTAATAGATTTCATTACTACATCCATCACAATAATAAATAGAAGTGGTGACAATGAGCTGCCCTGCTGCACTTCTCTCTTTGTTTCAAACCAGTCTGACAAACCACATCCTACTTGAATAAAACTTCTATTCCCACTATACAACATTTTCACTTTGTCTATGAGGCTATCTTGCACTTGAAGTTCTTTCATGCATTGCCAAATTCTTTCCCTTGGTACACTGTTGTAGGCTTTCTTAATGTCCAAAAATATTAGAAATAAAGGCTTTTTCTTCTCATTGCAAATATAAGGTCTGTAGTTGACCTTCCTGGTCTGAAACCATACTGCTCTTCTTCCAAAATTGGTTCAACAATATCTCTGATTCTGGTCTATTTTATTTTTTCCAATATTTTCAGGACATGAGAGAGTAGTGTAATACCACAATAATCAGTACATTCTCGTCAGTTTCCTTTCTTGAACAGAGGTACAATAATGCCCATCTTCCAGTCCTCAGGGATAGTATTTTCCTCCCATATCTTGTTGAGCAGTCTGTAGAGCCATTGGATTCCTGAGTTCCCGCTGCTTTCAGCATATCTGACTTAGTTCGCCTATGCCTACTGCCTTTCCTTTCTTCATGCTCTTGAGTGCATTTTCAACCTCAAGCCATGTAATTGGTGGTTTAGTTGTGGTTTCTCGACTTGGCTCTCCTCTAGCCATTGTTATGTTTCCCGTACCTCCATTCAGCAACTTTTCGAAATAGATCTTGACTTCCTGTTTAATTTCTCCCTCCTCTTGTGCCAGAGTTCCATCATCACGTTCTATTGCTTTTATGGTCTCTTGATCCCTTCACTTGTTTTTCACTATTCTGTATAGCAGTTTCATATTTCCTCTACTGTCTTCTTCCAGTTTGTCTGCAAACTCATTCCATTTCTTCTCTTTTTCTTCCCTTACAATGTTGTTTACAGCAAGTTTCTTGTTCCTGTATACTCCTTGGAGTCTTTGTATTTCGTGTTAATTGTGTTCTTGTCCCTGTTTCTATGATCAGTGAGAAATTTCGAACAGTGGACAGTAAGCAGGTTTAGGATATAGAAAGTGAATGGGTGGCATACAGGGATGCTGTAGTAGAAACAGCAAGGGAATGCCTAGGAACAACTGTGTGTAATTACGGGAAAAGGTGAACATCTTGGTGGACTGAAGAAGTGAGAGCAGCTTGTAAACGTAAAAAGAAGGCTTATCAGAAATGACTCCAAACAAGGGCAGAGGCAGACAGGGATTTGTACGTAGATGAAAGAAACAGAGCAAAACAAATAGTTGTTGAATCCAAAAAGAAGTCATGGGAAGATTTTGGTAATAACCTGGAAAGGCTAGGTCAAGCAGCAGGGAAACCTTTCTTGACAGTAATAAAGAATCTTAGGAAGGGATGGAAAAAGGAAATGAAAAGTGTTCTGAGTAATTCAGGTGAACTCATAATAGATCCCAGGGAATCACTGGAGAGGTGGAGGGAATATTTTGAACATCTTCTCAATGTAAAAGGAAATCATCCTGGTGGTGTTGCGAACAGCGAAGCTCATGGGGAGGAGGAAAATGATGTTGGTGAAATTACACTTGAGGAAGTGGAAAGGATGGTAAATAAACTCCATTGTCATAAAGCAGCAGGAATATATGAAATCAGACCTGAAATGGTGAAGTATAGTGGGAAGGCAGGGATGAAATGGCTTTATAGACTAGTAAAATTAGCATGGAGTGTTGGTAAGGTACCTTCAGATTGGACAAAAGCAGTAATTGCACCTATCTATAAGGAAGGGAACAGGAAGGATTGCAATAACTATCGAGGTATCCCATTGATTAGTATACCAGGGAAAGTATTCACTGGCATCTTGGAAGGCAGGGTGCGATCAGTCGTTGAGAGGAAGTTGGATGAAAACCAGTGTGGTTTCAGACCACAGAGAGGCTGTCAGGATCAGATTTTCAGTATGCGCCAGGTAACTGAAAAATGCTACGAGAGGAATAGGAAGTTGTGTTTATGTTTCGTAGATCTAGAGAAAGCATATGACAGTGTACCAAGGGAAAAGATGTTTGCTATACTGGGGGACTATGAAATTAAAGGTAGATTATTAAAATAATCAAAGGCATTTATGTTGACAATTGGGCTTCAGTGAGAATTGATGGTAGAATGAGTTCTTGGTTCAGAGTACTTACAGGGGTTAGACAAGGCTGTAATCTTTCACCTTTGCTGTTCGTAGTTTACATGGATCATCTGCTGAAAGGTATAAAATGGCAGGGAGGGATTCAGTTAGGTGGAAATATAACAAGCAGTTTGGCCTATGCTGACGACTTGGTCTTAATGGCAGAATGTGCCGAAAGCCTGCAGTCTAATATCTTGGAACTTGAAAATAGGTGTAATGAGTATGGTATGAAAATTAGCCTCTTGAAGACTAAATTGATGTCAGTAGGTAAGAAATTCAACAGAATTGAATGTCAGATTGGTGATACAAAGCTAGAACAGGTCGATAATTTCAAGTATTTAGGTTGTGTGTTCTCCCAGGATGGTAATATAGTAAGTGAGAATGAATCAAGTGTCGTAAAGCTAATGCAGTGAGCTTGCAGTTGTGATCAACAGTATTCTGTAAGAAGGAAGTCAGCTCCCAGGTGAAACTATCTTTACATCAGTCTGTTTTCAGACCATCTTTCCTTTACGGGAGTGAAAGGTGGGTGGACTCAGTATATCTTATTCATAAGTTAGAAGTAACAGACATGAAAGTAGCAAGAATGATTGCTGGTACAAACAGGTGGGATCAATGGCAGGAGGGTACTCGGAATGAGGAGATAAAGGCTAATTTAGGAATGAACTTGATGGATGAAGCTGTACGCAGAAACCGGCTTCGGTGGTGGGGTCATGTGAGGTGAATGGAGGAGGATAGGTTACCTAGGAGAATAATGGACTCTGTTGTGGAGGGTAAGAGAAGTAGAGGTAGACCAAGACGACGATGGTCAGACTCAGTTTCTAATGATTTAAAGATAAGAGGTATAGAACTGAATGTGGCCACAACACTAGTTGCAAATCGAGGATTTTGGCGATGTTTAGTAAATTCACAGAGGCTTGCAGACTGAATGCTGAAAGGCATAACAGTCTATAATGATAATGTATGTATGTATGTATGTATGTATGTATGTATGTATGTATGTATGTATGTATGTATGTATGTCCAGTGTCTTCCATATTTGGTTTCTTTTTTTTTTTTTTCGCCGCTGTTTTCACTCGTATCATTCCACCATGGTGTCTCCTTTTCTCTTTTGATGGAACATGTAACTCCACATAGGTTTTTGGCTTCTCCCACAAAGGTGTCTTTGAAAGCTTTCCACTCTTCATTAACGTTGGTTGAATCCTTAGTTTGTATTCTTCCTTTATTTGGACTTCTTACAACTTCCAAGTTTTAACCCTTGGTTTTTTTCATAGTAATTTTCTGCATTTCATTAGTCTTATACAAGGTTTGTCCGGAAAATACGTATAAAAGTTGAATAATAACATTATTTGACAATTATTCAGGTATTACAATATGGTCTCCTTCAAAGTACTCTCCCTGAGACAAGATGCACTTCTGCCAACGCCGTTTCCACTGTTGATAACATTGTTGAAAGTCTTCAGTTGTGATGCTGTTCAGTTGCCGTGTCGTTTCTCCCTTGATGGCTTCCACATTACCCAAATGCCACCCCCGAAGCACCATTTTGCATTTCGGGAATAGGAAGAAGTCACAAGGGGCTAAATTGGGTGAATAAGGCGGGTGGTCTGTCACGGTGATTGAGCTTCGGGCCAAAAACTCACGCACAACGAGCGACGTGTGAGCGGGCGCATTGTCGTGATGAAGGATCCACCTGCCCCCTTGTGCCAAATCCGGTCGAACTCGGGCCACACGAGCTCTGAGACTTGATGTTGATGCGCTGTTCCTCAATCAAAGAGAGCTCCATACCGATGGCAGGTGAAAACGGGTAACTTTCAACAAGCAGCCGCACACTGCTACTGACACGCAGAGCTCTCCGACTCGAACTGAGCATTGAGAAGATTGGCGACAACAGCAGTGCCACCTGGCGGCGCCTCCACGATACGTGATACGTCACCCCAACGGATTTATACGTATTTTCCAGACAAACCTCGTATTTGAAGTCTACTACCAGCAATCTGTGGTCACTGTCCATGCTTTTACCTTTACATCTGTGATGTATCTACCACCATCTTTATTTGTGATTGTGTAGTCAATCAATTTTCTATACTGGCCATCCCAACTGTACCTTGTTTACTCTGTGACTGTATTCGGGAGATTGTAGGTTCGAACCCCATTGTTGACAGCCCTGAAGATGGTTTTCCGTGGTTTCCCATTTTTGCACCAGGCAAATGCTGGGGATGTACCTTAAGTAAGGCCACGGCTGCTTCCTTCCCAGTACTAGCCCTTTCCTGTCACATCGTCACCATAAGACATATCTGAGTCAGTGCGACGTAAAGACAATAGCAAAAAAAAAAAAACTCTGTGACTGTCTTTTTTTGTGAAGAATGTATTTTTGTTTATAAGATCATTTCTTCTGCACAGATCTAATAGTTGTTCTCCTGGGTTCCTTTGTCCGAATCCATGTGGACCAATGATGTTCTCGTACCCCAGTCTGTCTACCCCAACTTGCGCGTTTAGATCTCCAATAATAATATTTTCCTCATTAACTGTATCTTGCAGGTCTTGCTGAAATTTCTCTTTGTCTTCCTCACTGCAGCCTGTCCATGGGGCATACACTTATATGATGGTGTACTTAGTGTTCTCCAGTTTCATACCTCCCATCCAGACTGTACTAATTGTAAATCCTCTTTTATTATTGTATCCAATTCCCATTTTGCTTTCTCTGACCATTCATATTTAATATACTCCCTACCCAGTTCTTCATTCTTCTTTAACTCTCTCTTCTTCTCCCTCCCTGCCCTCCTCTTTATCAACACCCACTTGGAAAGTGATGTGAACCAAGCCAATCTCCTACCTCCATCCTTATGATTTCGTCTAACATATCTTCTGAGCTTATTACTATCTCAATCATGCTTCCTCCCTGTTCTGTAACATAAGTCAGCTTCCCATTCCTGTTGCCCTCTTTCCAACCATTTAGAATATATAAATTTTCCGCTGCACACATTTCTAAAAGTTTATCTCCATAACTGTTTATGACTGTATCTTCACTACTTCTAATTTTCTTCATTACCCTTCCATCTTCTTTACTGTATACTGGGCTCTGCTCCTTTATTCTCGCATTCCAGTCCCCAAATAACAATTACCTTCTTCTTCTTCTTCTTCTTCTGCTTCAAACTTCCCTCTTATCATACTAATTTCCAGCAATAACTCCTCCATAATATGGAACAAGAAAATACCAACAAAATGTAAGAGAGTCATATATGAAACTTATTACGTATCTATCCTGACCTATGGTTGCGAAACATGGACCATGAGAAACAAAGATGTTGGTAGAATCCAGGCAGCAGAAACGAAATTTGTCCGTAGCATGATCAGCAAAACACGGAAGGACAGAGTCCGTAATGAGGAAATCCGCAAGCAGGCTCAAGTTGTAAGACTGCTGGACAAAATAACAGTGCAGTGACTGAGATGATGTGGACATATGCGACATATGGGTGATAACAGATTACCCAAAAAAGTGTACGATCTAAAACTTGAAGACAAAAGACCAAGAGGGCGACCAAGACTCAGGTACAAGGACATGGTGAAGATTGACATTCAACGGAGAGGACATACTTTGGAAAGCATTGAAGAAGGAGAGAAGTTCAGGGACCGCAACTGGTGGAGAAGCCTCGTTTGCCGACCCATCGCTTAAGATGGAACGACGTGCTATATGTATGTAACTCCTCCAAAACACGAACCACTAGGGTTACAATATGCAAAAGCTAAACTTACCTTCTTAAGCCACCCTTCTTCCCTCCCCATATTAAATTTAATCCAGATCAATTCTTACATCTCTGTCTCAATATCCTCTACTAGTCCACTAATTTCTTCCTTTATTAGAACCACTATTCCTCCTGGAGTTCTCCCCTTATTCCGCTTCTTTCTTTTGGACTTATACTTAACCAAAAGCCCTTCCCATGTTATCTCCTTCCATATTTCAAGCCATGTCTCCAAGAGTGCCACAATATCATAACCTTCCACTACTTCTTTAACCTTTTTATTTCCTAATTTGCCTAACAGTCCCTCAATATTCACAAACCCTATTTTCCAGTTTTGTTATAATTTACCCCCCCCCCTCCCCCTTTCCAGATTTCCTTCCATATTCTTGCTTCTTGTTATCATAGCCCTCTCACTTTCTGACTCCATTACTCCCTTTCTTAACATTTTTTGTCGCTCTCTTCCCTCTTTATCCTCCAAACCTCTATACCTTTTCCCCACAAGTCTTTTAGACTTCTTTCTTTGCTCATAGCTCCTTTTTCTTTCTGTTCGTCACATATATCACCACCTTTATGTTCACTTGTCCACTGTACTCTGCTCTCAAAGATTCTTGAGACTCTTTCTCAGCAATTCCCGACTCCCTTTTTCCACATCCGCACTGCACTGCCCACTTCCTCCTGGGTTGCTCTCCTCACTTACCTCCATTCGTTCCATAACTCGCTCTGCATCCTTCCATCTTTCCTTGCCATAACTTCCTCCATTCGGGCATAATCGTCCATCGCTTTCAGTTTTGACACCGGCCACTCTCAAAACCATCTTCAATTTGACTCCACTAGCCGCTGCCCCTTATGTGTGCCTTCAGTCCCTGGTGTCTTGCCCTCCATAGATGTCGCTTCAAAGTTTTCCTATTTTCACTTCCTTCTTTACCCATATATCTTTACCCAGATTTTGTGTCCTTGTAAATTGTTGGCATTCCTTAATTCTATTTATGCCATTAAAGAAGATAGTAACTTAACTCTAATTGGTCTGCGACCTTTAGCTTTACCCACTCTTTCCACATCATCTATATCCACTTCACTAAAATTTATTTTCATCTTGTTCTGGATGACCTCCACCACCTTACAAATTACGTCCACCTTGCCTTCCTTCTCATCTTTCTGAACACCATATACATATATGAATTTCTTCATCCTCTCCTGGTCTAACATGTACTATTAACTATTGTCATTATATTGAAATTTTTTAAACATAACCACTCTTTGCATGTCCTTTATGCGATTATGTGGGTTATAACTTTTTCACCAGTGCTATGTAGATTTTAATAATTAGTTTACCTGTTATTTTCTTTAAAATAATTGGGTATGTGCGTCATGTGAAATTTTAAAAAGTACGGAAATCTCTTTATGGGTAGCTTAGGCGGTAAAGCACTAGCTTTCTGACCAAGTTAGCGGGTTCGATCTATGTTCTGCGCAGTGGTATTTGAAGGTGCTCAGATACGTCAGCTTCACGTCAGTAGATTTGCCAGCATATTAAAGAACTCCTGCGGGTCAAAATTTCAGCATCTCGGCGTATCCAAAAACGTAAAAGTAGTTAGAGGTATGTAACGGCAATAAAATTATATTAAATTATTTTTCTTTAATTTAGTTCATTTTATTAAACATAAGTCTACATTCAGCATTCTTCTTCCTTTCCTAGGGCGGTAAGGAAAGCGCTTCAGTTGGTACCACCGGTATACTCTGAATTTTATGGTAGTTTGAAGTGCAGTGGTATAAACAGTACAGATATATTCATTGATGAGGAGGATGATGAGAGTTAGATAAGTCCAGTTGAGAGTGAGAAAGACTACTTACCTAAAGTTAATCAAATAATATTTTTATTATAATTGTGTTACTAACTTGTTTCTTTTTGTACATATTCATAAATATATTTTATAGAGATGTTTTCTTGTATTGTCAATTGTTCACTACTTTATCCACATTGAATGTAAATAATTATAACCCTCAAATGGACAGGCACATTCAGTCTTTAATATACTCTAATTCCCTATAATACCGGTTATTTATGCATTTTTTTTCAAGGATGTTATAAAATAGAGGACTACATGTACCATTGTCATGAGTAATAAGTTTCAAAGATCAAAAACATTAGCAGTAAATATTTTGTGAAAATTAATTTCATTATATCTCAGAACATACAAAATGAGGCTTATCACTATTTTTCCCCAAGGTCTTCAATTTATTACATTTGAAGGAGGGATAAGCCAAGAAGTTCAAACTACACTTGAGCCTCTGCTTCTTTTCATCTTTTTACTTATACTAAAAATAAGTTCTTGGTGTTGACTCAGAAAACAATTTATCCACTCTAGGCTGGATCAGTTGTCCCTGAACTAATTATCAACTCTACACAACCGGTTTAAATAATCCTGGACAACATTAGACACATTCAAATTCTTCAAAGGAAAGCTCCACTTCATCACATACTGCATTACACATTCTGTCAGCAGCGTTTCTTCATTGCCAAATAATGCTGTTTGTTGACCTATTATAAATTTATATTTCTGCTTCAGTTTGCCATTCATTGTAGTATATTGTAGGGCATATTTTTCACATGTTTTTCAGATGACTTCCTTATACTGCAAACATCTCTTCAATCATCACAGACTGCAATACATAGGTCCTGTTCACTGTAGTTCTGCTTCCCACCCAGACACAACTTCTTCTTATAATTTCTCATCATGATCAGTCTTATGTTACAATATTACACATTCATACATGTAAGTCAGTATGCAAAATAGAAACTGACATACCAATCCTATATTACCACATAACTATCTTCATGCTACACTGTATTCACCTATGTTAATCGATACTCAGTTATGAGTCAACGTTTAGAACACACTACAAAAGCCATGATTAAATTGCCCCTATATTATGAGGTTCGTGTATTCAATTGCCACTGATCTTCATTTAGGGCAGTCACCCAGGTGGCAGATTCCCTATCTAGTCTTTTCTTAAATAATTGCAAAGAATTTGGAAATTTATTGAACATCTCCCTTGGTAAATTATTCCAATCCCTTACTCTCCTTCTTATAAATGAATATTTGCCCAAATTTGCCCTCTTGAATTCCAACTTTGTCTTCATATTGTGATCTTTCCTACTTTTAAAAACACCACTCAGACTTATTCGTTTACTAATGTCATTCCGCACCATCTCTCCACTGACAGCTTAGAACATACCACTTAGTTGAGCAGCTCGTCTCCTTTCTCCCAAGTCTTCTCAGCCCAAACTCTGCAACATTTTCATAACACCGCTATTTTGTCGGACATCCCCCAGATGGGATGTTTTCCAGTTCCTGAATCAAGTAATCCTGGTGAGGGTCCCATACACTGGAACCATACTCTAGGTAGGGTCTTACCAGAGACTTATATGCTCTCTCCTTTACATCCTTACTAGAACCCCCAAAATACACTCATAACCATGTGCAGAGATCTGTACCCTTTATTAACAATCAGTATGTGATTATCCCAATGAAGATCTTTCCTTTATATTAACACCTAGCTATTTACAGTGATCCCAATAAGGAACTTTCACCCCATCAATGCAGTAATTAGAAATGAGAGGACTTTTCCTATTAGTGAAACTCACAAGCTGACTTTTCACCCCATTTATCATCATACCATTGCCTGCTGTCTATCTCACAACATTATTGAGGTCTTTTTGCAGTTGCTCACAATTTTGTACCTTATTTATTACTCGGTACAGTATAACATCATCCGCAAGAAGCCTTATCTCTGATTCCAGTTTTTACTCATATGGTTGATATATTATATAAGAAAACATAAAGGTCCAATAATACTACCTTGAGGAATTCCCCTCTTAATTATTACAGGATCAGATAAAGCTTCACCTGCTCTAATTATCTGAGTTCTATTTTCTAGAAGTATAGCCATCCATTCAGTCAGTCGTTTGTCTAGTCCAATTGCACTCACTTTTTCCAGTAGTCTCCCATGCTCTACCCCATCAAATGCGTTAGATAGATCAATCACGATACAGTCCATCTGACCTCCTGAATCCAAGATATCTACTATATCTTGCTGGAACCTACAAGTTGAGCTTCAGTGGAATAACCTTTCCTAAACGTGAACTGCTTTCTGTCGAACCAGTTATTAAAACATGTGTAATATAATCACAAAGAATGCTTTCCCAAAGCTTACATGTCAAACTGACTGGCCTGTAATTTTCAGCTTTATGTCTATCATCATCATCATCATCATGTCCGCCTCGTAGCGCAACAGTTAGTGTTATTAGCTACCGTCCCCTGGGGCCTGGGTTCGATTCCTGGTACTGCCAGAAATTTAAGAATGGCAGGAGGACTGGTATGTGGTTGAAATGGTACATGCAGCTCACCTCCAATGGGAGTGTGGCTGAAAAGAGCTGCACCACCTCGGGGTGAGGACACGAGTTTGCATCTTCATCATCATCATCATCGTCAACATCAGCCAATTCTATCATTACATGATGTGGCCTCTTTAAGTCATGAACTCAGGTAAGTCTGTAACAGAACTTTCCAGATGGAATGGTCTTGAGCAGTTCTCTGCCAGGTAGCACCAGTTGTTCTCTTGATGTCTTTGTCCCATCTGTCTGACGGTCTTTCTCTAGACCTCTGATGATCACTTGGACTCCATTCTAACATAAGCTTCATCCATCTGTCATCTTCCCTTCAGGCAATATGTCCAGCCCATTGCCATTTTAAGGTGGCTATTCTCTCAAGAATGTCATTAACTTTAGGGACAGATCTGATGTCATCTGCTCTCTTCTTATCTTTCCTTGTAAAACCCAGCATTGACCTTTCCATGCCTCTCTGCACTGCCCTAAGTTTCCCTTAAATTTGTTCAGTGTCCAGGTCTCACAACCATAAGTCAGCACAGGTAGAATGCACTAATCATAAACTATTTTCTCCAGATTTACTGGCATATTTGGTCTGCAGACAGTTGAGTTTCTTCCATACGTCTGCCATCCTAGCGTAATATGTCAAAAAATTTCTGATCTTATATCACCTTTCATATTCATCAACTAGCCCAGATAGATATATTCATTGACTTTCTCTAAAGGCATGTTGTTGATGTTCACATTTCCTGCTGTGACCCACTTGTCTATCACCCTTTCCCTCATACACAGGGGTTACTATAACAGCTCTACATTCATTTGGTATAGTTCCTGCATGCAAACAGTAACCAAAAAAGTACTTCAGATATGGTGCTACATCCCAACCATTATCTTTAATATATCCCCAGAAATCTTATTGGGCCAATGACCTAGATATTAGAACCCTTTAAACAATAAGCAGAAATCTTATAAATTCCAGCTGCTTTTCTAGTTTTCAAATTTTGTATCCTGTTGTAAATGTCTTTGTTATCATAGTCTGTCTGTTAGATCATCAGCCCTCAAATAGCACCACTAAAGGTTATGCGGTTATAAGGAAACCGCAAAACCCAATGGCAGCACCAAAATGTGGTGTACTAGGCAAGACGAGGAGTGAGGTAGTTTGCCATTGCTTTCCTCACTGGGTCAGAAAGTGCTATTGCAGCACGACTGACCCTATGAGCAACACCTTTCATAACACTCAGATGCATTAGTCGTCCTCTGAATGTCATTACTCAGCACCACCCATACCCCAGCAGCTTCCATATTGTCACAGCCATGGATAAGACTGGGATTTCGGTGAAAGCTACACTTTACTCTGGCCTGTGCCAAGAGACGGATACAAAAGTACTGTATCCGTCAAGAAATGGCAGCAGGCACTGTTATCGTAGGTAAATTTCAATACTTAATTAGTCACTACCTCTTTCTGGACATCTTCCTGCTGGCTGAATACTTTATTTTTACAATTGGCTTTTTTTTGCTAGTGGTTTTATGTCACACTGACACAGAGAGGTCTTATGGTGATGATGGGATAGGAAAGGGCTAGGAGTGGGAAGGAAGAGGCCGTGGTCTTAATTAAGGCATGGTGTGAAAATGGGAAACCACAGAAAACCATCTTCAGGGCTGCCGACAGTGCAATTCAAACCTACTATCTCCCAGATGCAAGCTCACAGCTGTGCGCCCCTAACCACATGGCCAACTCGCCCGGTACAATTGGCTTTATGTTGCACTGACCCAGATAGGTCTTATGGCGCTGACTCTTCTGAAGGTCCTCACATATACACTTCCCTTGTTCGTTAATGATTCCAGAAATATCCTTCTTGGAACCTGTTTCTGCCTTAACGTACTGTACCAGTAATAGACACGCACTTAATCACGTGTGTGATCGAACACGAGAAGTATCCTGGGCGTGTGCGGTCTTAGAGCAGGAGAGTGTACAGAGAGGGAATTGCAGCTGAATAAATATTGCACAATAGGCCACACTAACTTTATTACTATCGGTAGGTGAAAATAAATTCCCTGTGATGTCATGAAATCCTTGTCAGATGGAACTTGCATACCATCAAAATTTGATATTTGTAAGCAAAGTAAGTTTATTCTTGACGTTTGAATTCTGCTAATGATTGACAGTTATGGTAAAATGGCCAAAGTTCGTTCTTGAAGTTTCAAGCAAATACTCAATTCAAAACCATAACGAAATAAATGAAGTTCCTTCTTGGACTAATTAATCAGTTTGACTTATTATGAAAATAAATAAAGTTCACTCTTGATATTCTAAATTGAATGCCCAATTCAAAAAATTATCATAAATTAATTAGAGTTCATTCTTGAGGTAAGAAGTAAAATTGATATTACTCAAGTTCTAATTCACTGGGAAAATATATAACAAAATGGCTAAGTCTCAACTGCATTCTATAAATGTCCTTCAAAGTACTTCCCACTCATTAGCAAGTTTGTTTGAGCTTTGGAGTAGCTCTGGTAAGGCTTAATATTACACTAGCTTTATGTGTAAAATTGAGAGTTCTTTGCAAAATTGAAAGTCACTGAGAAATTGATAGTTACTTGAGAAATTGGAAGTAACTTGTGAACTTGAAAATTAAATTAGAAGTCACTTGAGAAATTGATAGTTACTTGAAAAATTGAAAGTGACTTGTGAACTTGGAAGTCACAGTTCATATAGTTTGAACTGACTGTTCTTTAAACAACACAGATGCATATCACCTTTAAGTTGTTGTTCTGGATTTTGAAGTTGCTGGCTCCGTTTGACTGTGTCCTCGTAGCCCCAGGGTACCATGTATCCACCGACAGCCAGGAATACCATCGCCATATATCCCCCGATGATCCAGAACACCATCACCACATATCCCCAAACCTACCATGTTCCTACGATGAAAGTTTGTGCGATGATGCGAGTGGTGAAGTCTATGCATGTGGCATCAAATTGCTCGTGCCACTTGGTGTGTTATAGCACTATCAGTTCATGATTAACAAGTGTAACAGCATAGGAAAGTTCCACTTAATAATGCAATCAAACCATCACTGTCCAACTGCAAAAGTTTGATACGATGAATGCACCATGTTCCCGACTGTAAGTTTGAATACAATTCATGAATTCTGAACAGAGTCTATACATTCTACCTCGCACATGATAATGTCGTAATGTTCAATTACACAATTTGTGTTCTCTCACAGGAAATAATGGGCATGTAATATTCAGGAAACAGCCTACTGCTTATCTCGCACACCATGAAGTATTTATGCTCAATTTCATAGTCTTATGTTCCCTTACGAAAAATAGCATGTAATTTTAAGAAACAAAGTCCTAAATAGCTGATCACTTGCAGAAGTTCAAATACATAAACCTGTCTCATTAAATTGTAAGTTAGTTGTTTACAGACAGTTCTGTAGCACACAGCTTAAAAATAATATGTCCCATTGAACGGCACTTTTATTTTCAAGCAAGCAATGTAATATGTTAAAGTGTTTGAATGCTTTTAAGCCTCTCGTGCGCGCAAGCCTCATATGAGGTCCCAAAATTATGTTTTGTTTAATGCGCCGTTTATTTAATATTGTTATGAATTTGTGGAAAATGTTGACTCTGTTCTTCACTTTAGACCTCATATGAGGTGTGATATTGGTTACAACTATATCTATGAGATTACAGCACTTCCTTGCAGCTGCGAAGTTGTAGGCAGTTATGGCGCTCTTGTTATTTGTGTGTTTCATATGGAGAGTAAATTATTGAAATTGATACGTCCTTTACAAGTATATGCAACGGATAAGTAAAAATGTTTTATATAGCAGAAAATCATTCTCTTTACAATGGTATTAGTATTTTTATTGTACATGCAATTTATTACCATTATTTTGTGTAATAATATAGGGGCCTCATATGAGGTCCAAATATACGAGAGGTTATGGTTTACAGTCATAACCTCAATTAGAACTACACCAAATTGTAGTGTTTTGGTGGAATTTTTGATGCAAACCAAGACAGACTACTGATGTTTCATGGCACATTTGTCATATATTCTCATTTCTACGCATTTAGAACAAAATGGATGAAGAACCAGGGCCATCTGTAGAAAATGTAGTCTTCACAACGAATGTCACAATATACTCTGCGCCCTGTCAGTAATACCTGACAATATGACATACAATCGCTTTTGCGAGATACGGAAGTATTTGCACTTCATTGACAATCAGAAAATTCCAGCAGATATCAATGATCGGCTTATACGTTTACGTTCTATGATTGACCATTTCTAGCACATCTTTAGATGTTCATCCCAGCCAGAAGAATTTTCATCAGTTGATGAGATGGTCCCTTTCAAAGGCCGATCAAAGCTGAAACAATGCACGAAGAGTAAACCCTAAAAATGGGGCTTCAAAATTTGGGTTTTAACCAGTTCCTCCGGATACATCCATAGCTTTGAAATCTATCAAGGAAAAGTGCAAAATGGTGAAGGTCATTCTGAATTTGGAGCAGTTGGTGATGATGTTCTTAGGCTGTGTGAAGACGGGAAGTTCAAAAGCCATAAGCTTTTGATAAACTGTTTATCTTGATTAATCTTCTCTGGAAACTTCTTGAAGATGGCATTTATGCTTCCAGGACTATCAGAGCTAACAGGCTTTGTGGTGCTGATCTCAAGCTGAGGTCTCTGAAAACCATGAAGAAGGAACCGAGAGGGTTGTACTCTGTTACGTCGCAGTCCAACATTACAATAATCTGCTGGTATGATAATTCATTTTTACACGTAGCATCTACATTTGCTGGAGCAGAACCTGTAGGTGATGCTAAGAGATGGTGTCGAAAACTGTGCGCAATCATTGAAATTCCACGACCATATTCCATCAGCATTTACAATTCTCACATGGGTGGCGTACATCTAATGGACTTGCGCGTAGGTATTTATCGGCACACCATAAGGCACAAAAGGGAGTTCTTCAGAGTATTCCATTATCTAATGAATGTAGCCCTTCTAAACTGTTGGATCCTGTGGAGAATGAACCCAGATTGTGAGAAGCTGGATCTGTTAGAATTCAAGTCCTCAGTAACTACTTCTCTCATTTACATGGGAAGCAATCATCAACCCAAGAAAGGAAGACCAGCTACTTAGACGCCACCAGCAATCAAAAAAGGGCTGAAAGTGAAGGCTACCTATAAGCTGAGAAAGGATAGAAGTGCCACCTTCACGGTTGTTCAAGGAAAACCAGGTATGTCGGCCTTTGCTGCCAATATGCCCTTTGTCCACAGTATTTTGAGGAATTCCATGCAGGAAACAACAACAACAGCCACTCCTTAAGACAAAATTTAGTTTGGTAAAACTTGCGTGTAAAACTGACATCCAGCTCACAGTATCTCCTAAGAAAATTATTCCTCAGTTCGGCTGTATTGTGGAGTGTGTGGACTCCCTTCATGCACATAGGCCTCATATGAGGTCCGTGGAATTTTCAAAGAAAATGAACTATCATTTCTTTTTTCTTTAATGGAATTGTATTCTGTAACCTTCCAATGAATAAAAAATTAAGACAGTATTTCTTTTCACTTCAAACTGAAAATGCGTGCACGAGAGGGTTAAATAAGTCCTTTAGAAGTGGATTAAAATTTTTAGAGAGTAAAGTTACACTGCTGTGACAGTCAAAGTTTTCACCTAGACCATGCCACGCTAATACTGAGTCTGAAGTTGCAGACGTCTGGAAATTGGTACTCCACGCACTAAGTCAAAGCATACTCGCAAGTACTACGTCATGCAGCAGACCTCCACCGGTCTCTGCTGTCGGTCGCTTTGTGTCGTTGGGGCTCCATGCTGGCCTTTTATTATACAAAAACTTGACCCTGTGCATGAACGTCACGGATATCACCCGACGTTTTAACTCTTACTATCTCCATAAATAATAGGATATGTCAACAGCAGCAAAAAGCAAAACTGGATGACTGATGAACTCCTGGAGCTTATGAATGAAAGGGGGAAATATAAAGGTAAAGACGCCGTTAAATACAAAAATCTACACAAAGAGATATGTAGAAAATGCAGAGAAGCAAAGGAATCCTGGATGTCTGACAAATGCAAGGAAATCGAGGAACTTCAGGAGAAGCATGATCACTTTAACCTATATAAAAAGGTGAATGAGCTGAGTGGTCTACAAAAGAAGCGATGCGGACAAATATTAAGGAACACAAACAATGAGATTATTTTAGGAGTTGAAGAAAAACTTAAAAGATGGAGGGAATACGTCGAATATCTCTTCAATGATGACAGAGATGATCCTCCACCACCTGACGAAAGAATCAATGAAGCCAGTCCTGAAATAACAAAGAGTGAAGTATTGAATGCCATTAAACTTCAGAAGAATGGTAAAGCCACTGGTTCAGACAGAATTTACGCCGAAGTTGTTAAAGTTATAGCTGAACAGGACTCAACCGGCCTCAGTCTACTAACATCGTTGTCAACATCATCTATACATCAGGAAAAATACCTTCTGACTGGCTGAGATCAACTTTCATACCAATACCTAAGAAGCAGAACTCCTCCCAGTGTGATGATTACCGTATGATTAGTTTGATGTCCCACGTCCTCAAAATATTTCTGCGAATCATACACACCCGGATTTACAAGAAATGTGAATCTTATATGGATCAGACCCAGTTTGGCTTCCGAAATGGGATCGGCACACGTGAAGCACTCTTCTCCTTAAATGTACTAGTACAGAGGTGCAGGGACATGAATGTCGATGTATATACTTGTTTTATTGACTACAAAAAAGCCTTCGACTCTGTGAAACATGAAAAGATGATAGAGATATTAAGATCGACTGGTATTGACCAATGCGATTTACGCATTATCAGCGCACTGTACTGGAATCAAACCGCAGATGTCAAAGTCGACCAAAGAACATCAGAAGCGTCTACAATCAGAAAAGGTGTTCGTCAGGGTTGTGTGCTGTCACCTCTCTTATTCAACATTTATTCTGAGGCAATATTTAAGGAGGTATTGTTGGAGGAAAACAGCGGGATAGTTATAAATGGACAGGTAATTAACAATATCAGGTACGCAGATGATACTGTTGTCATAGCAAATGAATTACCTGTGCTCCAACGCATGATAGACAAATTAGTCCAGCGCAGTGAAGAGTTTGGCCTATTTGTCAACGCTTCCAAGACCAAAGTTGTAGTCTTCTCTAAAAGAAAAATTCCAGCAACCCTGTCAATAAACGGCAGTAAGATTGAACAAGTATCCTCCTTCGAATACTTGGGTACTGTGCTAGATGAGGAATGTGATTCCAAGAGGGAGATAAAATCTAGAATAGAACAGGCCAGGAGGCAATTTTTTAGCATGAAACAGCTATTTACAAAATCGGACCTAAGTGTGCAATTAAGAATGCGAATGATTCGGTGCTATGTATTCTCCATTTTTCTCTTTGGATGTGAAAGCTGGACCCTTGACCAAAATCTAGAAAAAAGAATTGATGCTTTTGAAATGTATCTATATCGCCGCCTACTCCGAATACCGTGGGTGCTGAAAATTTCAAATGACGAAGTCCTCATCGCATGAAGAAACAAAAAGAACTATTACTTACTGTTAAAAAAAGAAAAACCCAATATCTAGGTCACATTATGAGAGGCGAGAAGTACCAGCTATTACAACTCATCATTGAAGGTAAAATACAGGGGAAAAGGTCTGTTGGCAGGAGGAAGAATTCATGGCTGAAGGACATCCGAAGATGGCACAACTGCACTTCAGAAGATGCTTTCCATGCTGCAACATCACGTCCAGAGCTGGCTATGTGGACCGCCAACCTCCCTAGGAGAAGGCGCCTCAAGAAGAAGAATTAGCTTGAAATTTGATTACGAGGAATTTGTTATTGCTAGCTACATATATCATTGTCTATTTGCTGTTATCTCATCAGGAAGGGAAGATAGAAAGAAAAAAGCTTCTAGATCATTCCTTTTGGCGTGCAGGCCATGTGTTCAATGATATCACGGTCGTGGCTTGGCAAGATGCAGCCAACCTTGCTAGCAGCGTGTGTTGCATCACAGACTACAATGCGCACAATTTAAACTTATGAAACACGCAGTGCAGTCTCCAGTTCGATTACAGGCAATTGCAGGCTTAACCGTATGGTTCCTGTTTCAGTACCTATACATACCCTTCCATATTTCACTAAAATTTGTATAACTGCCAATTATGCTTGTCATCATGTTTTCCTCATTGTGAGTTCCTTAAATTTCTCCTTACTTCCACAATCATTTCTAACTGTATTTCTTCCAAACTTGACCTCCTTCTTAGTCTCTTTACTTCTCTGTTATAATGTAGTGGGTCTTTTCCATTCCTTACTACCTTTAAAGGTACATATCCATTTTTATATTCCTCGACAATTGCTTTAATGCCATCATACAGTCTGTTTACATTTTTATTTATGGCTTTCCAATGATTTTAATTACTTTTTAAAAACTCCCTCGTTGTTAACTACAAGCAGAAACTAAATATAAATCCACCGTAGGAGGACATATCTTGCTCATCATAAAAATAAAGCCATTCTTATTTTTATCTGCTGGGCTAAAACTAGTGATACAGAATGTGGCACGAATGATTGGCTGTGCCCTGCACGATTGGTTTTATCCCATTTTACTTTTTTATAGTAAATATATTTAATTTTGATTTTATTTATTTTGTTTGAGATTATGAGGAATAGTTTTATTCATTTGTCAAAGTGGACCCTGTTTTGAACTCTTTTTGTGTTCATAAAATCAGCACATTCAAAACATCTAATTTTGAAAAATAAAGTTATGACTAAAAAAGTCATCTAGTGATTATAGTAGCCTACATGTAATTTTTATACATTCCTTCAGGAGAAGATAACTAAACTTCAATGGAAATATTCTGGAAGTGTTGAGTTTCCTGCAGTTCCAATTCACCATTTCCTTGCAGACACAATCTTATATGTTTTGTAATACTGTATCTGAAGCCATTGCCTTTCAGTTTTGACTGTTAGGTTCTTCAGTCTACCAAAACTAATTTTGAGTAATAAGTTTATAAACTACTTGCAAGAAAACACATGGTAACCGTACTGAGCCTGGAAAAGAAACAACTTCATTAAATTGAAAATGACATATTTCATTCTTAAAAGATCACTATCGGATTCTATCAGATCGCACTCAGATAGTTAGAAAAGTATAAATATTTATGTTTATTTCTGTTCAAATACTTATGAACCTCAAAATCTGGAACATATCTTCATGGAGTCTGGTTTCCTTTCCACTCCAGCATGAAATACGAAGTGATAAAAAACCGTTGCTCTGTCTTTGCCACGATTCCAGCCAGCAATGGGAGAGAGGTAAAAACCTAACTGTACTATACTATTCAGAAACCTAGAAAAGGTATATGATAGAGTACCTAGACTAGTCATATGGAAGAGCCTCAGAGAACTGGAAGTGCCTGAATATCCCATAGCAAGGTCCAAATGCCATTCCACAACTGTAGAAGCTGTGTGCGTATTAGGATTGGCATTTCAGAATGGTTTAATATTATACAGAGTGTCCAACGAGGGAGAGTACTCTCACCAATGCTATTCATACTGAAATGGACAGTATTCTTAAAAACCCAAAAAGTGTATAAGATGGAGAATTACACACATTGGTGTTTGCTGACAATGCACCATCTGGGGAGAGACAGAGGTAGAGGAACAAACTAGGCTGGATGAATGAATAGCCAAGTTCAAACAGTAACAGATGAAAGTTAGCACAACAAAACCTGTTACTCTGCAAATGAGTAGGAAAGATACTGGCTACCGCATAAAGCTTGTACAGGTATTCAAATACATAGGCAGCATGATTTACAGACCAGTCAGCTTGACGTGTTGTTTGTAAGCTCTGAGAAAGCATTCTTTCTGATTATATCAGACCTATTTGTGATTTCCAGCAGCAGTACTGCAGATTAAGAAATAGTAAACAGAGTGTCCAGCAGTTCCAACTTTCACATCCTCGTAAGACAGCTACTTTGGCATAACAAGGTGCCCATGAGAACCAAGATGACTCTGTATAAGTCATACATTGTGCCCATTCTCACATATAGTCTAAAAACATGTACAGTGAAAGAGAGAGAGAAGTTAGCAAATTGCAAGCATGTGAAATTAAGTTTCTATGAACTGCCCTCCAGAAAACAAACCAGGACTGTGTAAGGTACAGTGGCATCAGAATAGAACTGGAAGCAGACTCAATGAAAGAGAAGCTAAGAACATTGAGACTAACATGGTATGGACATGTAACGTGAATGCCTGGCACAAGAACACCTCATGCATGCCTAGAAAGAAGGGTTGAAGGAAGAAGACTAGTGGGAAGACCTAGGAAGAGATGGCTACATCAGCTGAGAGAGGATGTGGGGAGAAGAGGAGGGAATCGGGAGTCAATGGTGAGAGAGGAGGTATTTCTGGACAGAAAATGATGGTGAAGACTCGTTCAACACCACCCTACCTGGCACGCTGGAGGGGTTCTATTATGATGATGATGATGATGATGATGATGATGATGAAAAGTTCTATCAGGTGGACATTGTACCAGGAAATGCCCATATTTCATAGCTTGAAGAGCACGAGATGAACGCAAGGCGTGTATGGTACATTATGTAATATGTGGTGGGATGGAGAACTACAACTATGGGAAATATAATTATAAAGTTTTTTATTTAACGTGTCTGAAGGATTTCATTTTTATCTGTAATATTTTGTATTGTGAGAAATGAAGAAATAAGAACTCTGGACTCTGCTGGAATATTTTTTTATGCCATTGGAACCTGTTTGTAATCTTTTTGCTAGATGCAAAAGAGTTTTGAAGCAATTTTTTTTTTGTATGTAAATTTTATGTAATTCTGTATGTCAAAATTAAAATCTGATGTAAAATTTTGTAAGGTGCTTTATTTGAAGCATCCTATACCGCACGCGCGGTTACCGATGTTGAAACAGGTGATGTAATTCCTCTCACATCAGTAAGCCAGGAAATGACCATATATGGTCATGCAATTGTATTGGCAAACGGGAATCTAGTGTAAGTTTTGGTTAATTGTGATCGGGCCATTTCCGATCTTCTGCTGGCTTTGGGAAAATGATGCGTGTGTTTGACGTCTTTTCCATCTGACCGTCCTCGAGTCCGGAGATGCTTGAGGAGTTCACCTCGGGAACTCCAGTTTTCCGCAGTAAGTGCTATTTTCATGTTATTCCCAATGTTTTCTGATTTCGTTGGATTTAATTTAACTCCTTTTGCATTTCGGTGTTTTCTCGCTTAATATAATTTTTAAAGTTTTGTTTTAACCTATCCGAGTTTGCCCTATATTCTCGTAGGTTGTAACTTCTAGTCTTATACCTGCATTTTAATTGACAAGCCTTGTATAATTGTACAAACATTTAACTTGTGTTTTACTAAAGGATTTAAGCATCCTGATTATGTTTTCACTTTGGGTAGCCAACCTGTATCTGTCGTCGAGTCAAGCATCAGTAGCTATGTAATTTAACTTGCTTTTTGTAAAACTTCCTTTGTTATTTTTAATATACTTGAGCTAGAGGTTTCTTGTGTTTCTTGTAAGTCTTTTCTCCCCCATAATGCCATACCTTCCCATGGACCTCATAGGGTTCCTGCACCTTCCACTCTCCTTTCTTAGTTGTCATTATTAGGCCTGTAAATGTTCCCTTGTATATGATTTAATTTTGTGTATTGAAAGTTATCCGTCACGTTTCCACGCTCTGATGTGTATTCACCACCACTGCGTCATTTTACTACTTCTTTATTCACATTTAATGTCAATATCATTATTATTTTTGTATTATTATTATTATTGTCTCGAAGCAATGATTCACATTAAACTGGAGCGAGTACAGAGAGTGAGAGAGTTTTACTTCAAATAAAGTTCATGTCTATTTAAAACTGCGGATTTATTAAACTAAGTCAAGTACAGTTGGAGATCAGTTAGGCATGGTGTGCTTCCGTCCTGCTGCTAGCGATGTCCCACGTCGAACCACTGCTCCTCTCGTCCTCACCACGGAACATCTCTTAACAACACGGAACCACATACCAATCCCTCAAGAGCTGTTCTGGACGGTCTTGAAGTTCTAGATGTTCTGAAAGGTCTCGGAGTTCAAGTTACAGGTTTTGGTCATGTGGAATAATGGAGCAAGCACATGTATACATCCCGTGGACTTGTAGGATACACAAGTAAGGAGGTGTAACTTATAATTGATTTGCACTGTTCCTATGAAGGGATTAAAGAAAGGGTGATATTTCGTGTTGAATGTCAATGGAATCAGATGTGAGACATTTCTTTAAAGTGAATTGCACTAGTCTCTAACTTGAGATGAAAAATTAAAGAACTCAGACAAGATTTTTGTAGCTGAATGTTACTGAAATCAAATCCTCACATTTCCTAATATCACTTGCACTTGTAAAATTAAGCACACAAAACACAGAGGTAATTAGTGCTCTAAATGTTTGGAGAATTGAGGGCGCATATGCTCTTCGGGTCCTCTAGGATTTCAAGATCGTTTTGATTCTATTTGCAGTTATTTGGAGAGTTTATTCATTGAAATGAACACTGCTAGATGCCATAGGATTATTATTCACACTGAGTTAAATGACAATCACTTCAACTGGGTTTTAGAGGTAAAAAATTCATAATGTGTGAAATTAGTCCCATTCACATGCACACACCTTTACATATATAATATATATAATATATAATACACGACACTGTTAGAATGAAAACTATTGAGCAAAATTAGTCCCATTCTCTTGCAAGATTGTTTTAAAGATGTAGATTAATATTGTTAACTCAATTTCTGAATGGTGAAAATCGGTTTCGTTCACACAATGTCCTGAGTTCACAAATAATGTGAAACTATTTCACACGAAGACAGGCACTGTCAAGTTAGGAGAGTTACCAGTATTTCAAATTTTTAATTCGTGAGGCACAGTATCTCCCCACCAGCCCTGCACTACACCTTCCCCCTACGCTCCTTCCATCCTCACAAACACAGCTGAGCCAACAATAGACTCGATCGTGCAAACAAGACCATTACTTTGAGAAGGCCAGGCCATTTGAAAGGACAACCACCTTCTAAACACCATTAGTTTAAAGCTTTCTTCACACCCATTTCACACTTTTTACTTATTAGCCCAAGTTTCTCACACAACCTCATTTTTTTCCCATTACAGATTGGAACTTCATTGACGGTTTCCACTAGGTCACTTACAGTTTACCATGCATTTGTCATTTCCTCTAACACAGCATCTCAGTTTTATGTTGCGGCCCTTCCAACCTTTTATAACAAGGCAAACTAACCAGCCAACATTATGAAACAATAATCAAGAATGGGACCGCTAGATTGAGAAGATACTGAGAATGCTGCTGTTCTAAAGTTTTAAATTTCATCTGCATCTTTCCATCACTTGTCACAGGCATTTCGCCTGCACGTTATCTCAGGCTTGGTTTCTCAAACTTTTCCACTCCCACTCCTCTCTTAGCCACTCGATGTGAAAGTGTTTCCACAAAGACAGACTTTCGACCTGAATTTTCGACACAGTGATTTTATCCTGTTTTGAATTGTTATAAAACCAATATTTTGTAAACTGAGAGGTTCGCAACCTCACTATGTGCATTCATTTCCATTTGTATCATTTGTTTTCATTTCTTTTCTCCTTAGGTTAACACAGTTTTACGTTTCAATTATGTTTCGTATTAACCCCTGTTTTCACTGTATTTTATCGCAGCAAGTTGTTCTTTGCTCCACATGATGAAGTTAAATATTGTATATTGTGCTAATTTTGTTTCTGTCATGTCTCTCTTTTATTTTTTCATTTGTTCCTTCATTATGTTTTTTGGCATTTTTTTAGCTTGTATTATGTAAATTATTTCAACCCTCCCCTTTTTTTCCACTGAAGATGGCTCAAACGAGCCGAAACAATTTTGAATTTGATTACTCCATCTAATGATGGAATTATATAATGTATTGAATTAGGAGGATACACTCAATTTTTTACCTTTGTAACGTGAAAGCTGTCAATACGGAATGATTCTAATATCTTGTAATCCACAAAGTTTTTTGCCTTTTCTGATGATTCTCTATGTCAATTTGATTTTATATGGTCTTTGGCGCTGGCATTGGAGTCCTTACATTTTGTGAAATGTTTCATAATGAATGAACCTTGAAGACCTCTTTTAACGCTCGGCTTAAACAGAACACACGTTCGGCAAAAGACGCCCTTCAGTTCATGAGAATAGCATAGCCACGTAGAATAATCCTTCAACCACTGGTGTCTGAAATCGTGGCTGGTTCCAGCTCTCAAATCACTTTTAAAATCATAGGTTACTTCAGGACCCATGGTTTTAACAATAATTCATACTTAAGAGTGTCACCTATATTTTCCTGCAAAAGAACATGCCAGTGTCTTTTCTGTCACTTTCATCTTTCAGAAACAATTAATAATCCTTCTTGAATTCCACTTTATCACAGCATTGTTCTATATCTTTTGAAGATTCCAGTTCGCAAACACTGCACTCTTTGTTCTGTTCAACACTGTCACTTGACACACTTATTTCCTCACAACTTCCAGCCCCTTTACTTAAGTTACTAAGCTTAGCCATTTTGAAAAACCATCTTATATCCATTCCTAATGCATAAAAGTTGCTAAATTGTTTGATTTTATTAGCAATAATTTATAACCACTAAGTTAAATAGATAAAAATTAATAAATCACTTCTCACTATAATAGCCGCTTTGATAACAACACAAACATGGCAGCAGTGGCGTGCACTGAACCCCACCTACCCCAGCGCTGCTTGGGTAAATAACTTTGTATTTATATTTTCTTATTATTCCTTAGAACGCTTTTTATAAAGTTTAAAGAACTGCTAATATCTAAGCCAAGTACAGCTGTCTCGATAATCCGCTTGTACTACCACAGTTCAGCTTCTCCAATGAGCTGGGTTTCCTTGCCAGCGCGAAAGAGAGATACCCAAGCGAAATTTAAGTTGCTTGGATGACGCATGTACTTGAAGCTTCCTTGTCCTTGAAGATGTGGCCCCTCCCCAGACAGCAATTTACGGTGACAGGCCAGCTAGCTTAGGTAGAGCCTGTTAGTTTGAATACTTGACACTCAAAGTGTTCAGCGCCACACAGTAGAGGCTACAATAAAAATATCAACAAGGTAACAGTATAGCCACTTACACACTGTCTTGCTAATAAAAACAAAACCTGTTTATGAAATCAATTGTAATATAAAAGAATTTATTTTATTTTCGGATTTTGGCACGTATAAATTTTTTTCAATCAATTCATTGATGGCACGTGTACAGTATGTTTTCTGATAGTCGCAGAAAAATATTTAGGTTGCCCAGCATGAACACAGAGCTAAGCGAATGTTGTATTTGGTTGTCTGTAATGGTGGTCTATAGTGAATTTTTGTAGTGTTCCTCTTGGATTACAGGTGAAGTTTTCGTGAGTTCTGTGCCATTATTCATGAATATAACGTGTGTTATGCGTCGTGATGCTGTAGTTTGATTTATGATGGTGTCGTCACTGCTGTGAATATCAGTTTGGAAATATGTACGAGTGTACAGTGGAAAATATTCTTGAAAGGCCTTTCTCAGGTAGACCTTTCCATGAAAAATCCAGCCTTATAAAAGAAGGTAGGCCAACTCCAGATTTCCACGCTTAACAAAACAAGTAAAACATTTCACTAGTCACTTCACTGCTTCTTTGTTCGAAAAATATGTTTGGTTGACAGGATGCACCAAAGTGAATACTCTGTTCTGTTGGTCTTGCCTTCTTTTTGGTAAAGACAGAAACACAAGCTGGACTAAGACGGGGTATATTAATCTGGGAAATTTTACCAATGCAGCTGTTTCTCACGAAGAGTCTATAGAATATATCAGAGCATCTTATCTCTTAGCGCCGTTTGGTAAAGATAGGGTGGTCACACAATTAGATGACCAGTTCCAACAGGGAATCACTTTTCATAACGAGACGGAAAAATCAAAACAGGGAACTCTTGAAGCATTTCGTTAATGTTTTGTGCTTTTTATGTAAGCAAGAACTTTCTTTCTGAGGGCATGACGAGTGTGAAACATCGAGCTGTTACAATACACTGCAGAATATGACCCTCTCTTGAAAACCCACTTGGAGACATCCACAGTTTTTAAGGGTGTATCAAATAGAATTCAGAATGATTTAATTGATGCAGTGGCAAACTCATTGCTGGAAGAAATAAAATGTGAATTGAAAGAAGCCAAGTTTGTTTCAGTTTTAGTGGACGAGATGACTGATGTTTCGAACACTGCACAACTCTCTGTTGTTCTACGTTATGTTTACAATGGGCAAACAAAGGAAAGATTTGTCGGGTACTGTGACATCAGTGAAAACAGAACAGCTTTAGGCATTTCAGAAAATGTAAGACAATATTTGACTGAGTTTGACTCTAATAACAAGTTAACTGTGCAGTCTTACGATGGAACTGCTTCAATGACCAGGCATATGAATGGAGAGCAAGCTTTAATTAAAAGAACACATCCTCAAGCTTTATTTATTCATTGCTATGTGCACTGCTTAAATCTAATTTTGTCCCATACTGTGGACAAGTTGTCTGAATGCAAAATATTTTTTAGCTCTCTTGTTGGTATTGCTGCTTTCTTTTCACGTTCATCTAAACAGGCTAAATTCCTGGAGGAGTATTTGCAGAGAAGACTTTCTAGTGTTTCACCTACTAGGTGGAACTATACAAAGAGGTTAGTGAGCACCGTGTTCATTCACAGAAGTGATTTGTGTGAAGTTCTCAACTCAATGCTACGAAATTCCCTCGAAATTGAGAAATAAATTTTAGCTCCAGTGAAAGGTTACCTCCTCACGCTGAATGATTTCACATTTTGTTTTCTCCTTAGGACATTTGACAAAATATTTGCTTTCACTGATGTTCTCTACAATATCCTCCAGATGAAAACTTTTAACATCATTTTCTGCCGGAGAAAAGTTGATGAAATTTGGAAGGCCATTTATTCATTAAGGGGGTGAATTTGAGTCCATCTATGCAGAAACAGCACAAGAAATAGGTGAGCCATCAGAAAGAAATAGTCCTAATTACAAACAAATTTACTGTGAAATATTTGATAATGTTGACAGTCACCTCAAAATGCATTTTCAGGATTATGAACTTCTTAGGACTAATATCTACGGGGAAAGTATGACATTTATCAGAAAAATATCCCTCAAGCTGACATTTCTAGTCTTTTATATTCATACCCTGGCTACTTTGATGAAATTAGGTTGAGAAACGAACTAACAGTGTTCTACAGTAGCGAGGAGTTTAACGAAAAGAGTCCATTTGAATTAATGAGTCTCTTTTCAGAACGATCATTAATTTGTTGTTTCCCACATCTTTCTAAGTTAATTGCAATCATTTGTACCATACCAGTGTCTACTGCTTCGGTGGGAAGGACCTTCTCAGCTTTAAAAAGAATAAAAAACTACTCAAGGAACAGAACGGAAGAAAAAAGACCTTCAAGCTTGGCACTGCTTTCTATTGAAGCAGCATTACTGGAAGACGTTCACCAGAAAGATAGATTTTATGAAACAACTGTTCGCTACTTTGCTATGCAGGAGAGAAGAATGGAGTTCACCTTTAAATGAGGATGTCAATGTTGTTGACATGATTCAGGACAGACCACTCTGTCACTAAGCAACATGAAATTAATAATCTCATTATTTAGTGTTCACTACTTTAGTGGCCAAAACGGTTGGCAGAATGGCAAAATATCATCTTGGAGGAATTCTTCAATGTGCACCAAACTCTCTTTCACATTACAAATTTCAAGTGGATTTGAACTTACCCCCCGCCCCCCCTTCCTGACTGCAGAGTACCAGCTACTGGGAAAATCCGCAGCTGAGTTCACCTCCAAAAATCATTCATGTGAGTTATAATTTCAAAAGTTCTTTAATACCTAAATTATCTTTATTTATGTCCGACTCGTTGGCTGAATGGTCAGCGTACTGGCCTTCAGTTCAGAGGGTCCCGGGTTCGATTCCCGGCCGGGTCAGAGATTTTAACCTTCATTAGTTAATTCCAATAGCCCGGGGCTGGGTGTTTGTGCTGGCCCCAATATCCCTGCAACTCACACACCACACATAACACTATCCTCCGCCATAATTACACGCAGTTACCTACACATGGCAGATGCCACCCCCCTCATGGGAGGGTCTGCCTTACAAAGGCTGCACTCCGCTAGAAATAGCCACACAACATTTTTATTTATTTATTTATTTATTTATTTATTTATTTATTTATTTTTATTTATTTTTTATTTATTTATTTATTTATTTATTTATTTATTTATTTATTTATTTGCTTGTTATATTGCCACTTAGTTATCAAGTGAGTACATAAAATGGTGGGCTAGGATTGTTTATATAAAAAAAAAAACATTTTTGCAGCTGGGGCAACGAATATGTTCACCACATGCCACTGCATCGCAGAATCAATGAACTATTATACAATGATTTGAGTGTAGACGATTTAACACTACAAGTTAAGAATCTACTGTACAACAACAATGGCAGGCTGCCATTTTATTATAGCAATCGTCACTTTGTTCACAAGAAATTAGCCACCATATTATTGCACACCTTAAAAATAACAATATACAGAATTTCACAGCACGAACAAATATTGTGGTAAGATGAAATGGCATAACATTAGGCGAGAGCACAATAAATAATCCACTTTGTAAGTATGACCTTACACCACGGCAAGCTGTTTCGAGTTGAGCCTCACATTGTAATTTCTTTTAAAATTTCTTCCTATTTTTTATATATTTTTATTTGGTTTTTATTCTTTTTAACAATTTAAATTATTTAAAATTTATATATCCGCTTCAAATTGTCAAAATTAAGTCCTACACTGTTTTCCTAAGACTTCAATTACGTCACCTTTTATTCTTCAGCCGGAGAAACAAATGCCTACAAGACCTGCCTAGCAACAACTATACATAACTGCATATCACAAGTTCAATTTCATAACGAGTTATCCTTCGAATTTGCATATTAGATCAAGTCCATTAACTCGTTATCGATTTGAAATACAACATCTTCTTACGTCTTCATATGTGAATGCGGCATAACAGGATTGTACTAGACCTGCTTATGAACTTCAACTGGATTTGTTTCGGCATGAAATAGTGGTGTTCATTTTACTCTTTTGACTGTGATCATTGTGTTATGAACATCAACTGCAATTGCTTCGTCGAAATAGTGTTAATATTTTGCCTGTGATCATTGTGTTAGTTGTTTTTAGATCTTTATGACTTAATTTTTGCACTGATTTGCTAATTGCCTGATGATGACACTTCAAATGTGTTAAAACCGGTCCCAAATGAACAGGTTGTAACTTCTATTTGGTTCAACTTAACAATGGCGTATTGAAAGGTGGATCCTTCCTTCTATTGAATATTGTATATTTCTCTATTCAATACAGAAAAAACATGAAATTTTTAACTTTAAATGTCTAATATAATCAAAAAGAATGTTTTCCTATAGCTTACAAACAACACATGTCAAGCTGCCTGATCTGTAATTATCTGTTTTATGTTTATCACCCTTTCCCTTGTACCCCGTGACTACTACTGCAACTCTCCATTTGTTTGGTATTGGTCCTTTATGCAAACAAGAATTAAATAAGTATTTCACATATAACACTATATCCCAACCCATGGCCTTTAATATATACCCAGAAATGTTGTGTAAATGTTATTATCATAGGCAAATATCGGGAGTTTGCCAGTATGAATGGTCCTAAGTAGGAACCAAAACTAGTCCTGAAATAATAAAACAGGCTATTTAATACAACTGATAGATGAAACAAGGGACCATCATTGAAATAAGTATCAATCACTTCCTCTACCTGGACATTTTCCTTATATCCAGCTATCTGTACATACTGCTAACTTAATACTTCAGCCTTCATTTATACACATCCCTTGCTAATTAATGCTTGCTTGTTGTTGTAAGGGGCCTAACATCGAAGGTCATCGGCCCCCTTGCTAATTAATTACCCCTGGAATAACCTTCCTGGAGCCTTTAAAGAACCTATACATATCCTTCCATTGTTCCCTAAAACCCATATGATTGCCAATTATGTTTGCAATCATATTGTCCTTAGCTGGCCCTTTTGCTAAATTCTATTTTCTAACAAGTTTCTTCAATTTCTTCTTACTTCTGCAATCAATCCTAACTCTATTTCTTTCTAACTTGCTCCACTTTCTTAATCTCTTTCTTTCCCTGTTATAATGTAGTGGATCCTTACAATACCTTACCACCTTTAAAGGTGCTGCTTTCAGACTCCTCAATAATTAGTTTAAACCCATCCCATAGGCTGTTTACATTTTTATTTACCATTTTTCACTGACCATAATTGCTTTATAAAAATTCCCCCTTGCTCTCTTATCAGCCATATGGTATTGCCTAATAGTCCCTCTTTTACAACCTTCCTTTCAATCACATTTATTTTTAACTACAACAAACACAGCTGCATGATCACTTATACCATCTGTCGCTTCAATTTCTCTATAGAGCTCATCTGGCTTTATCAGCACCATATCTAGAATATTTTTCCATCTAGTTGGTTCCATCACTTTTTGATTCAGCTGCCTTTCTCAGATTAACTTACTGTTTGTCATTCACATTCCCTTGTTAGTTAACATATGGTAAGTTGAGATCACCCACTACAACACCGTTCCTTTCTGCATCATTCCCCCCCATAGCCGATTATTTCATCAAATAATTCTGTATCAGCATCAATGCCAGCCATGCCAGGTCTCTACACCTCAAAAACATTCAGTTGCCTATTATCTTTAGATATAAGTCTTACACCTAGAATTTCATATTTCTCAACTTCTTCATAGCTTACAAATTATTCTTTCATCAATATGAATGTCTCCCACCTCTAATCTTTCCTAATCTGTCTCTGTGATAAACACTCAGTTTCATAAAAAAATTCCACATCCATAATATCACTTCTCAGCTAAAATTCAATTTCTGTTACAATATCTGGTAAATATATATATTAAATTTCTTCATTCTATTCCTTTCTTTACAATACTTCTTCAGTGCAACATGAACAGTTTTATATCATCCTTATTTGACATCCTGCCTCCTATACTGTCATCACCGCTCCCTGGAACACCTCGTTTCCCTGAATGCACCTCGCTATAAGTCTTATAAATAAACTTCCTAATTTATTTGTACCATTGCGGTTCAAGTGATGGCCATCTGAACATAGATTGCTATCTCCTACCCACCCATTAGGATCTGCAAATCTCACTCCCTATTTCCCACATATCCACTCCATAGTCTCATGTAAATCCTGTATAACCCTCCAGTCAGTATCTCTCATACATCTCTGCTTCCTTTAAACTTCTCTCGAGCTGCCCTAACCAGATCCAACACATAATTATGCTGGTACCTATTCTTGCTTGCTGTACATTGTTGGTACCAACATGGAAAATTATCACTCCTGCTTGCCGTCCTCTTTCCCTTCTGTTTTCCTCAACATCTGCCTTAACCTAATGCTGGATAACACACTACCCTGGTTCCCATTCCTCCACAGACTTTCTCCACATGTCTAACAAATGAGTCACCCATAACCAGAGCCTCAACCGCACCCATCCCAATAGACCCCCACTTCTCCTGGTCCCTCTTAAGTTCCCTGACCCCTGCAGAACCTACTTCTTCCTCCCTTCTCTCCCTACCCTGTTACACCTCTGTCTTCCTATCCTTCTCTTCCTACTATTCCCCTTCTCTTGCCCCACTCCTCCTGTGTACATCTTCCCAGATCTCCATTTTCCCATTTCTGTTCTACCTGCAGTGACTCATACTGATTCCTCACCAATACCTGCCCTGGGCTCACTCCCTCGGGTTCTCCCCTTCCTTCCTTCCTTCCTTCCTTCCTTCCTTCTCTCCCTCTTGCCTACCTGCCATATCCCACACATTCCTGTCTTCCGTTACAAGCCTAATTTTCTCCCTCAAGCTCTTATCTCTTCCTTCAACTTCTTTAATTCTCACTCACAACCGTAGTCCCTACACCTGCCTCCCTCAGCCATTTGGTTACCTCTTGAAAGAAATGTGAAATAATATGGAAATATCAACAGAAATAAAATAGCATATTCTATGAATAGAAGTATATATGTCAAAAGGGAAATATTGTATACCACACAAAGATGTCATGACAATAATGCAAGCAAGATACTAACTGATAAAATAACTATACTACAATTATTCTAACTAGTTATAAAATACTAGAAATAACAGGCCAACTATAGAAATGTGTAGTTACACTAAAATAGATTCTTTCTTTCTTCCTCTGTTAGGGTCTTCTAGGGACCACAAGACAATTTCAATGCTTCATCCTTTGTTGTTCCTTCTTCCTCTCCCAGTACTCCTTCTTCCACTCACTATGCTTTCTTTTCCTCTCCTCAGACCAGTTTGAGCCTGTTTTCTTTCCTTCACGACCTTGGAATCCTTCCATTTTTAACATTTTCTTTCTAAAAAAATCAATATATCTCTCTCTCTCTCTCTCTCACAAGATATTTGAAGATCTGTTTGGTTAGCCTGTCATCATCCATTGTGTAAATGTCCAAAAAAATATTAATCTCCTCTTCTGCATTGTATGTATTATGTTTTCTATGTTCTGGTATATTTCATCATTACTTCTTGATTTTCAGAGTTCTGTAGTTCTTAGCAGGCCAAGTATTTTCCATATAATTTTTCTTTCCAGTACTTTTAATTCATTCAGCTTGTAATTAAGTACTAGACATTCACTCGCATATAGGCATTTTGGTTTGACTGCTATGTTGTAGTGTTTGAGGTTTTTAGATAACCACTTTTTATTGTAGATATTCCTAGTTATACCGTATGCTCTTTCCATCTTGTGTATCATTTCTCCTACAGCAGATTTTTCCAAACCATTTTCTTGAATTGTTTCTCCCAAATATTTACCTTCTTTATTTTATTTTTTATTTTTTTGCTATGGGCTTTGAAAACAAAGAATGGCAATAATTGAAAAAAAAAAAAAAAACAGAACTACTATTAACTGCTTCGCACCAAGCAAGCTTTCCATGTGGTTTGGGAGATAGTGGGTTCGAAGCCCACTGTTGGCAGCCCTGAAGATGGTTTTCCATGGTTTCCCTTTTCACATCAGACAAATTACCTTAGTTAAGGCCACAGCCGCTTCCTTCCACTCCTAGCCCTTTCCTATCCCACCATCACCATAAGACCTATCTGTGTCGTTGCAATGTAGAGCCAATTGTTAAAAAAAGAAAACGAAAACAACAAACTTATTTCACCAGTGAAATATGATGTTTTCATTGCAGATTTCTTTCTTTCAACAGAATTTACAAAGGTATCATGTTATTTAATTAGCAAAACTCTGTGGCTCAGGTGGCAGCATGCCAGCATCTCACCACTGGGTTCCGTGGTTCAAATCCCGGTCACTCCATATGATATTTGTACTGGACAACGCAGAGACAGGACAGGTTTTTCTCCCAATGCTCTGATTTTCCCTGTTTCCCTGTCATCTTTCATTCCAGCAACACTCTCCAATAGTATTTCATTCCATCTGTCAGTCATTCATCATTGTCTCAGAGGAGTGCAACAGACTTCGGCAGCTGGCAGAATTCCTGTCCTTGCCGCGAGATGGGGGCTCAATTCCTGACCTGGTCAAATGGCTGGAAACAGTGTGTGTGGATATTTCATAATGTTATTATTACATGACTCTAGCAGCCCACACTATTTAACCAGGCCTTTGAGTTTGTGTCTATTGTAACCGCTCCAGGACAAATACGGATACACATAAAAATAATAATAATAATAATAATAATAATAATAATAATAATAATAATAATAATAATAATAATACCAGAATAGTAATAAATAATATAATAATAATATGACTAAGGAAACTGTTGTAAATAACGCAGTGGGGAAGTATTCATCTCAGAACATAGAAGCATGACGAGTATCTTTCGATATACAAAATTAAATCAAATACAGGGAACACTTACAGGCCTAAAATGACAACTAAGACAGGATGGTGGAAGGTGCGGGAAGCCCTAATGAGGTCCATGAGAACGTATGATGTTATGGGGGAGAAAAGACTTACAATAATACACCCAACAGACAAATAATTATTGAGAAAATGAACATACAGTACAATTATAAATGAACAAATAAATGAACTGCAGATTAACTGATACTTGAGATACAAACAAAAGATGTGTAAGGGAAACAATTAAACTTTTCGGTAACAAACAAACTTTGACATGACGATTCAGAATTTACATAATGAAAGGAGGCAACCTTGAACGAAACAAAATTAATTACACAATTCAAGAAAGTGTTACCGTTACTTACAACTACAACTAAAGTTAGAAAAGAAGGTCTGCCTCTGAAAACAACACGTTGCGGACTAGCATAATCGCTAAGTCATATAAATGCTCTATTTTGGAAAATGTGGAAAACTAAAGGAAACTCCGCCACACAAGATGAACTTTTACATAATTACTGAATTTACAGTACATTAAGTGGGAATAAGAATGCATTTAAATAGCATAAGGCAAAAACAAAGCGCTTACCTTTGGCGGCTGACGACCCATTGCAGGACGGACGCAGAACGTGTCCGCCCGCTGTATTGCTCCAAATTCAAAGGCACGGACAAAGTGACTCGCACCCGTGAGGAGCCACAAACAGGAAATAGAGAGATTACAAATGACCAATAGCAACACTCCAGTTTTCCACATTCACCTATTAAAAATCCTAATATACTGACCAATAAAAATACTTGTACTTTTGGCCTATAATAATTATCTTCTGGAATCGCACATTGCATATTAGCAGATATTACAAAACGACAGGAAGGGCCACTTACACGTGGCACACCCTGCCTCACAAGTCATATATAAAATTTCCACATCCCTTTCCATAGTTAACAAAATAATACAATTTAAATCAGGAAATGTAAATGACCCAGGTCTCTTTGAACATAAATCTTCTTCATAGTCCATTTCTTCATATGCCTAAATGTGTAATAATTTTTAAATAAGAAAGCTTCATACAATAATTTACTTGCATAAACACTTCAGTTCTTTAAATGTTTTTATTTAGACCTACCTAAAATTATGACAAGATAAAATTTACATAACATTACATACATAATAAGGACTTCTGTTGCTTCACTGATTTCTGCTCACCAACGGCCACATCTATGGTTTATACAGTTTAGTGCATGACTGTAGGAACTCGCATTTTAGTTTACTGGATCAATCATCTAATGTCCATGGTTTATGTGATGTAATATATGAATAGGAACCCACAATATACTCAACTAAACCAGCCAGTTACTGTCCATGGTGCTTCCCCCTGAGAATATAATCATCACCATCAGTACCTAGTGTAGTAAACCAGTCTTACTTTGACCACAGTTCACAGTTCACATAACTATGGGATCTAGCGCTCTCTCTCTCTCTCTCTCTCTCTCTCTCTCGCTCTCTCGGGGGGGGGGGGGGGACGAAAGAGGGAGGTCTTATTCATTCCTGGTGGGTCTTGGAGCTCCTCGAAAGAAATTTGAAATGATTGAAAAGTGTTCTGTAGCCGATACCAACTATAGGTACTTGATCAATCACTCAACTACTATAATACGCCTACCATAGTGATACAATCCTCCAAATGTATGTCAGGTTATTTACGAATACAATAGGTGCTCAGTTTCTGATTATGCCTCTGAATGCCCATCTACATCAGGTTGCATTGGCTGCTGGCTACTAGGAAAGTATCAACCTCCTCCATGATATCTATCAAGGTTTCATAATCAAGAAATTCTAGTATATCAGGTTGTTGGTTGATATACAAAATATTCAAACATACCTAGTAGTAGAACTCTATCAAGGTGTGAGTCTTAGTCTTCTAACATTCTGGAGGTCATCGCAGAGATTGAATGCCTTCTGATATGCTGCTGAGGTAAGATGATGCAGTTTTATTGCTGTTCATGTCTGTAGAAGAGCACTGAGTCTATCACAGAAGGCATTTTGAACAGTAAATGCTTCAAATATGCTATTGATGTAAGGAGAGACAGTTTATTGCTTTTCATGTCTCTAGAAAAGCATTACCGGTGGTCTGTTTATCGACCATTGTATACATTAATTTGCCAAAAGCAGATATGTACATTTTCACTTTATCAAAAGCAAACTTTATGACCTGCTGAAAAATCAGTATTATATTTAATGATAACTTTTGATTGCTAATTGAAAATTAAATAGGAAATGTTCTTCTCTTTTAATGGACAGTGAGAACAATACCAGGAAAACCACAAAATAGAAAGGAAAAGAAGGGACTTAAATGCTTCTGCCATATTGTCACAGAATTATTTACTCAGACCACATGCATTTTCAGGATCAATTTTCAATATCTCATTCATCATGGTAGGGTACTATTATGTTTCACCCTGTAAAGAACATTATTGCTTTTCCTTATTACATTGCCCTCATAACATTCTCTGATTTATTATTAAAATTCTTGATAAAAATTATATATATCGTCCACCTGTTCAATACAATAAAATATTACCACTTAAATTGTTTTGATTAAAATTACAACTTTTATTATAATTTGGATCCACCTTACTCAATACATAAAAACTGTTGTTTAGATGAAATTACAACATATATTTCAAACAGAACTAGTGTCGACGCCCTTTTTGCGTCCTCATCAGCTCATATAGGTTCTTGGAAAAATTGGCAATCTCATAAGTTTATCTACGTCAAATTGAACACAATTTAAAACCATATTAACAACCTAAAACTGTGTTACCATTATACTGTCTCAAAGTCCATATTTTCTACAAGTCCGAGACTTGCGAGTCTTAAACCTTAAATTGGTGAAAACATATGTAAACCGGTTTGCTCACTAATAAAATAACGTGGATTTAAAAGAACAACAACTTAAAAATAAAATAGTCTTGAAGAAACATTAGCTTAATTTAACACACTTCTTAAAACGTGACGTGGAATCGTATTAAAATACTTCAATAAAATCTTAAGAGTCGCTTTAATGGAGCAATCATAGTGAGGTGGAAACGAACAATCGGTCCTTTAAGATGTTAACAAGTACAGCGTTCCCAGTTCAATGCGGACCTGAAATAATAGGAATGTAATAAATTATCAATTAACGGAAGAGGCAAAATATAAAATTACGTCTTACAACGTAAATGTTTTTACGTGACTCACCTCAAAAGATCGCCGTCCATGCGAAGCACAATGAAGCCTAGCGAGCAGTGTTGTGTTAGTAATCAAGTGTCCAAGGTTGGTCGGGACTGAAGGAGGGATTTAAGGGAAAGTGGGAGGAGCAACTGAGGAGCGGCAACTTGTTGGAGCTCCGGAGGGCGTGGTCGTAAAAAGCAACTAGTAAAGCTATTATGCATAATATGAAACACCATCCTATTGACCGGGATATGTACATTTTTTTTAACTCAATAAGGAAATCAAAAAGAATATTTGATTTTTCAGAAATTTCATTTAAATTAAGGTTTTGATTTAAATACTGATCCAGGTGTATATAGCAACCCTCCGTAACATCCAGCAAACTTCCTTTTCCTAAGTTCTCCAAGATCTCATTGTCCTGTTCAATAGATGTGAATTTATGCTTTAGATCATGTACATGCTGGCCTACCGCGGAAAAATATGATCAATGTGTTCAATTTGACGTAGATAAACTTATGTGATTGCCAATTTTTCCAAGAACCTATATCAGCTGATGATGACGCAAAAAGGGCGTCGAAACTAGTTCTGATTGAAATATATGTTGTAATTTCATCTAAACAACAGTTTTTATTTATTGAATAAGGTGGATCCAAATTATAATAAAAGTTGTAATCTTGGTTCAATACGGACAAGCAATGAAATTTACTAATTTAATTGATTAAAATTAGCGCTGATTTGACTGGAAATAAGTTCAGAGTTGAACAAAAAATGGTTGGCTGAAGGAGGATCATTGAAATCAGGTGGACTGTTTTCAATGAAAATGTCAAATGTTACTTACTTACTGGTCATCACCGTTGGAACAGGGTGAAATTTAAATTCTGTATTTCTTCAGTGAAGAATCAAAATGTTGATCAGGTATCTTGTGGGGAATTAAAAATATCAAGTATAAGAACAAAAACATTTTGAAACGGAGTTATGAAATAAAATGCCAAAATATGTACTCTCCTCTATCCCCATACATAAGTTGTTCAGGTCGGATTGAAGTTGACTTTGGCACTGACTTGGACTGCTCATAGATTATGTTCACTATGGGAAGCAGCAGATGAGGATAGGGACAATGAGTTGAAGGACAAGGAGCCGTACATGTATTTCATGTTTGTTTGCTAATTCAGACATCTTTCAATTATTATATGAACAAGAATGTTAAGTCTTTTCCTATACTTCATTGAAATTGTGAATGGAATTAAATTTTTGATCAAGGTTTATGTGATTATTTTCCAGGATGTTTAATAAAGTTCCTGTCTTGGCTATGTGCAGGATATCTAAATCCTTATCTATAGATGAAAATGAGTGATTGTAATCTCTCATGTGTTCACTCATAGCAGAAAACTTCCTGCATTTAGCTGTATTAAACTGTTCTTTATAATGGATTAGAAAATTCTTCCCAGTCTGTCTGACACCAATTACACTTTAACTTATAGACCCTTGATTGCGTAGATTTATTAAGAGTATTTTTGTTATAAATCAATCAATCAATCAATCAATATTGATCTGCATTTAGGGCAGTCGCCCAGGTGGCAGATTCCCTATCTGTTGCTTTCCTAGCCTTTTCCGAAATGATTTCAAAGAAATTGGAAATTTATTGAACATCTCCCTTGCTAAGTTATTCCAATCCCTAACTCCCCTTCCTATAAATGAATATTTGCCCCAGTTTGTCCTCTTGAATTCCAACTTTATCTTCATATTGTGATCTTTCCTACTTTTATAAACGCCATTCAAACTTATTCGTCTACTAATGTCATTCCACGCCATCTCTCCGCTGACAGCTTGGAACATACCACTTAGTCGAGCAGCTCTTCTTCTTTCTCTCAATTCTTCCCAACCCAAACATTGCAACATTTTTGTAACGCTACTCTTTTGTCGGAAATCACTCAGAACAAATCGAGCTGCTTTTCTTTGGATTTTTTCCAGTTCTTGAATCAGGTAATCCTGGTGAGGGTCCCATACACTGGAACCATACTCTAGTTGGGGTCTTACCAGAGACTTATATGCCCTCTCCTTTACATCCTTACTACAACCCCTAAACACCCTCATAACCATGTGCAGAGATCGGTACCCTTTATTTACAATCCCATTTATGTGATTACCCCAATGAAGATCTTTCCTTATATTAACACCTAGATACTTACAATGATCCCCAAAAGGAACTTTCACCCCATCAACACAGTAATTAAAACTGAGAGGACTTTTCCTATTTGTGAAACTCACAACCTGACTTTTAACCCCGTTTATCAATATACCATTTCCTGCTGTCCATCTCACAACATTTTCGAGGTCACGTTGCAGTTGCTTACAATCTTGTAACTTATTTATCACTCTATAGAGAATAACATCATCCACAAAAAGCCTTACCTCCGATTCCACTCCTTTACTCATATCATTTTTATATATATAAGAAAACATAAAGGTCCGATAATACTGCCTTGAGGAATTCCCCTCTTAGGTCAGATAAAGCTTCACCTACTCTAATTCTCTGAGATCTATTTTCTAGAAATATAGCAACCCATTCAGTCACTCTTTTGTGTAGTCCAATTGCACTCATTTTTGCCAGTAGTCTCCCATGATCCACCCTATCAAATGCTTTAGACAGGTCAATCGCGATACAGTCCATTTGACCTCCAGAATCCAAGATATCTGCTATATCTTGCTGGAATCCTACAAGTTGAGCTTCAGTGGAATAATCTTTCCTAAAACCGAATTGCCTTCTATCAAACCAGTTATTAATTTCACAAACATGTCTAATACAATCAGAAAGAATGCCTTCCCAAAGCTTACATACAATGCATGTCAAACTTACTGGCCTGTAATTTTCAGCTTTATGTCTATCACCCTTTCCTTTATACACAGGGGCTACTATAGCAACTCTCCATTCATCTGGTATAGCTCCTCCAACCAAACAATAATCAAATAAGTACTTCAGATATGGTACTATATCCCAACCCATTGTCTTTAGTATATCCCCAGAAATCTGATCAATTCCAGCCGCTTTTCTAGTTTTCAACTTTTGTATCTTATTGTAAATGTCATTGTTATCATATGTAAATTGTATTACTTCTTTGGCCTTAGTCTCCTCCTCTATCTCGACATTATCCTTGAAACCAACAATTTTTACATACTACTGACTGAATACTTCTGCCTTTTGAAGATCTTCACATACACACTCCCCTTGTTCATTAATTATTCCTGGAATGTCCTTCTTGGAACCTGGTTCTGCCTTAAAATACCTATACATACCCTTCCATTTTTCACTAAAATTTGTATGACTGCCAATTATGCTTGCCATCATGTTATCCTTAGCTGCCTTCTTTGCTAGATTCAATTTTCTAGTCAGTTCCTTCAATTTCTCCTTACTTCCACAGCCATTTCTAACTCTATTTCTTTCCAGTCTGCACCTCCCTCTTAGTCTCTTTATTTCTCTATTATAATAAGGCGGGTCTTTACCATTCCTTACCACCCTTAAAGGTACAAACCTGTTTTCGCATTCCTCAACAATTTCTTTAAACCCATCCCAGAGTCTGTTTACATTTTTATTTACCGTTTTCCACCGATTATAGTCACTTTTTAGAAACTGCCTCATGCCTGCTTTATCAGCCATATGGTACTGCCTAACAGTCCTACTTTTAAGACCTTCCTTTCTATCACATTTATTTTTAACTACCACAAAAACAGCTTCATGATCACTAATACCATCTATTACTTCAGTTTCCCTATAGAGCTCATCTGGTTTTATCAGCACCACATCCAGGATATTTTTCCCTCTGGTTGGTTCCATCACTTTCTGAATCAGCTGTCCTTCCCATATTAACTTATTTGCCATTTGTTGGTCATGCTTCCTGTCGTTCACATTTCCTTCCCAATTTACATCTGGCAAATTCAGATCTCCCGCTACAATCACATTTCTTTCCACGTTGTTTCCCACATAGGTGACTATCCTATCAAATAATTTTGAATCCGCATCAGTGCTACCCTTTCCCGATCTGTACACTCCAAATATATCAAGTTGCCTATTATCTTTAGAAATGAGCCTTACACCTAGAATTTCATGTGTCTCATCTTTAACTTTTTCGTAGCTTACAAATTCTTCTTTCACCAGAATGAACACTCCCCCTCCCACCATTCCTATCCTATCTCTACGATACACACTCCAGTGCCGTAAGAAAATTTCTGCATCCATTATATCATTTCTCAGCCATGATTCAACTCCTATTACAATATCTGGTAAATATATATCTATTAAATTACTTAATTCTATTCCTTTCTTTACAATACTTCTACAGTTCAACACTAACAATTTTATGTCATCCTACTTGATTTCCAGTTCCCTGTTCCCTTATCACCGCTCCCTAGGCCATCCCGTTTCCCTGAATGTACCTCCCTATTACCCTTCCAAACAAATTTCTTAACTTATATGTACCACTGCGGTTTAAATGAAGGCCATCTGAGCGCAGATCCCTATCTCCTACCCAACCATTGGGATCTAGTTTGGAGGTGGAGTTATCGGCTCTGAAAGCAATATATTAGGTTTGGTTCTTGAAAGATGTTTGAGATTTGTTACAGATTATTATTATTATTATTATTATTATTATTATTATTATTATTATTATTATTATTATTATTATTATTATTATTATTATTATTATTATTATTATTATTATTAAAAGTAAAGGTTAATGAAATCTCTTTTCCTTTCTTTTCTTTTATGAGTGTGGTAATGGGTTTACTCCTAATCTTATTTAAATTTCTGTTGCTAAAATCACTATTGTAACCATTATTGCGTGCTAAGGTATAGATAATGTTGATTTCTTTGTTGTAAGCCTTCTAGGGCATGGGGATGTTCTAAGCTCTATGTATTATGTTATAAAAAGTGGCCATTTTGTGGGTGCTGGGGTGGAGTGAATCCTGTCTCATGGTTTTTATTATCTGAGTGGACTCCTAAAGATTTCAACCTTGAAATAGTTGTCACATCTTCTAATTTTAAGGTCAAGAAAATTTATTCTATCCATTTCTGAATTAGGGTGTGTAACTGTAAATGTTATATAAGAGTCACAAGTATTAAGTTTTTCAAGGAGGGTTTTACTATTGGTGATACGTTGAACAATAATAGTGAAAATATCTACATTTATTGACCAATGGAATATTCCTTATAAGTTGACAAGTATCCTACTTTTTCCTAGATTATTTAGGTAGATTTCTGCTAACATTCCAGAAATATGGGATCCCATGGGAAGTCCTTTCTGCAGATGAATTGTATTATTGAAAGTGAAATAATTATTATTGAGAATGAACTTCAGAATATTTAAAAATTCTTCTACTTCTAGTTTACTCAAATGACTATACTTATTTAAATTTTCTTTGACCATATTAATAGTTTCAACTATAGGAATATTGGTATACATATTCGTAATATCTAAGGAATGTATAGTATGATGTGAATTTAAGTTTCTTTGTTGTTGTTGTTTGTCCAACCCTTGTCCCGTTTCCCTACGGGGTCGGGTATGAGGTGAGATGAATTTGTCGTGGCGGTTTTTTATGACCGGATGCCCTTCCTGACGTCAACCTCATCAGAGGAGTTAATGAGAGATGAAATGAATGACGTGATATATGATAGTAGGGAGAGGGTGAAACCCGGTGCCGGCACATAGCCTACTCCTGTCGAATAGCACCAAGGGGTCTGCTCAAGGCTTAACGTCCCCATCCGACGGACGAATCACCATCAACAGCGTCATATGCCCTCACTCCTGCCGGCCAACATTCTGATGGTGAAAATTTTTTCGACCAACGGGACTCGAACCTCGGTGTTAGACCGTTTTTAGACTTTGTGATATTACTAAATTCTATGGAGTTTTTAACAGAAGTTCTGCTAGAAAAAGTATTGTGCTTGGCCAAAATGTTTTGTATGAAGTGAGAAGTATTATAAAGAAGACTATTTTTCAAATTAATAATAGGCCTGATGGGAGCACTGATTTTGTGCATTTTAGGTAAAGCTCTAGCAGTAGGAATTTTGGGATTCATGAAAGTAAATTTAGAAATTTGTTGCTCATTGAAAAGGGTTAAAGTATTGATCAAATTCCCTTTTAAGGTTTTTTTTTTTTTCATTTCATTGGTAAGGTCTTTAGTTATGATAGAAAAACTCTTAACAGAAAACTTCAGTTTTATTGATATAATCATTCATATTCATTAAAACAGGAAGTTTTCTGCTATGAGTGAACACATGAAATTTTACGAGCACTTATTTTCATCTATAGATAAAGATTTAGATATCCTGCATGTAGCCCAGAAAGGAACATTCTGGAAAACATTCACATAAACCTCGAACAAAAATCAAATCCCATTCACAATCTCGATGAATTTCAGGAAAAGACTAACTTTCTTGTTGATACAATACTGTAATTGAAAGAAATCTGTATTAACAAACACGCACATTTGCTGCAACATGAAATACATGTACGGCTCCTTGTCCTTCAACTCATTGTCCCTATCCTCATCTGCTGCTTCCCATAGTGAACATAATCTATGAACAGTCCCAGTCAGTGCTAAGGTCAACATTAATCCGGCCTGAACAACTTATGTTCGGGGCTAAAGGAGAGAGAGTACATATTTTGGCATTTTATTTTATAACTTTGTTTCTACAAGAAAAAAGTTTAATTCTCACACTTGGTATTTTTAATTTCCATTTAAATACCTGATCAACATTTTTATTCTTCACTAAAGAAATACAGAGCTTAAATTTCACTGTATTCCAACATTGACAACCGATAACATTTGACATTTCCATTGAAAACAGTTCACTTGATTTCAACGATACTCCTCCAGTCGACCACTTTCTATTCAACTCTGGACTTATTTCTAGTCAAATCAACACTAATTTTAATCACAGAAAGACTGCTTTTTGTTTTTTTGTTGGCCTTTTCTTTTTTGCTGGCCTTTTCTTTTTTGCTTTACATTGCACCGACACAGATATGTCTTATGGTGACAATGGGACAGGAAAGGGCTAGGAGTGGAAAGGAAGGGGCCATGGCCTTAATTAAGGTACAGCCCCAGCATTTGCCTGGTGTGAAAATGGGAAACCACGGAAAACCATTTTCAGGGCTGCCAACAGTGGGGTTCAAACTTACTATCTCCCGAATACTGGATACTGGCCACACTTAAGCAACTGCAGCTATCGAGCTCGATTAGCAAGATTGGAGAATGATACGGGGGATGATTTAAAAAAAAAACGAAGGTTACAAGGCCGATATTCCTGGAGTTTTGTCTGTTATAGAGAAATTAGTAGTGTGCAGTACTAATACATGTGGTTGGCAACTGTGCAGTGTGTCAGTCACGCGCCGCCTACAGTGCTAGTTGTAGGTAAACACAAATGGCGGCTCATTTGGAAAACTGATCTCACGAAGAAATCCACTCAGTTATTCGATTTCTGTGGGCGAAACATGTAACCGTGGCTAAAATTCACCCTGGCAGCTGGTAGAGGTTTATGGAGAGACTGTAATGTCTCGTCAACATGTCGCAGAATGGTGTCGAAAGTTTGTGGCCGGTGCAGAAAAGGTCACCGACGAGGATCACAGTGGCCGACTCAGCACGGTATCAACAGATTTTAACACAGCTCATGTGAAGGAACTGATTCAGGACAACAGAAGGATCATGTTATTGCATATGATGGTGGAATTGGGTATGCCATTCGGAAGCATTCGTCACATTGTTCGCGATATTCTGCAGCACCAGAAAGTTTGTTCCCAATGGGTTCCACAAAATCTGTCCAACAAAACAAGGAGAAATGCATGGGAGCAAGTCTCCAAACTTTTGGGATGGTTCTCCACGGAAGGGAATGGTTCCGCCCTCCCCCACCACACTGTCGTGGGTGTCAAAATATGGATCCACCATTACACCCTCAGCGTAAGTGGTCATCAGTGGAGTGGAAACACACCTTCTCTCTAAAGACAAAGAAGTTTAAGGTGACTCCATCTGCAGGGAAGGTGACGGCCACAGTGATCTGGGACAGCGTGGGTGTCATACACATGGAGTTTTTGGAAAGAGGCCATACAGTGACCGCAGACTGATACTGCAAGACCTTCCCATGACTGCATGAGCAATCAGGTCGAAATGGCCAGGACTTCTCACCAAGAGCATCATCTTCCTTCACGAAAATGCGTGACCTCATACAGCTCAGCAGTTCAAGCAGTTTCACTGGGACATCATTGACCACCTTCCCTACAGCCCGGACCTCACTCCAAGCTACTTTCACCTCTTTCCTCACTTGAAGGAGCACCTAGGAGACCGATGATTTGCTTCAGACAAGGACGTGAAACACTTTCAGACAACATAGCTGAACACGCAAGAACAGGATTTTACCAGGAGAGAATATTCAAACTCATCCCACGACGTGACAAGTACCTAAGCCAATATTGAGACTATGTCAAAATATAACCGAATGTATGTACTATCAGTTGGCTGTATGAAATAAAATGTACACGTTTCACTGCAGTCTTTGTAACCTTACTTTTTGATCATCTGTCGTAAATATTTTAAACAAAATTGAATTTTTATTGTATACTGTTAAATTCTTTCTTTTTTTCTTTCTTTCTTATTATATTTTTATATACTACTTCTTTATATGTACTGTAACCATACACAAGTACCTACGATGCCTGATTTTAGGTCAGGAAATGTTTGTAAATGACGATCTCCCAATTTTAGGTTAGGAAATTTTTGTAAATAGTTTGTTACATAAAATAGTGAATATCGTGCAAATTTGTTAAATCAACATGTAAGAACATAATATTGTAAGAAGAATTTATAGTTAGGGAATATTGCATATGTGCATCATTATATTTTGTATAAATTTCTGTTTGGGTAAGAGTCTGTGCACATGGCCTAGTACTGAAGATTGTGCAAAAAGGAAAACAGTGATTGTATCGGTATAGATGATTGAAGTCAGTTTAAAGTATTGCAACAAGTGGTTTAGAAACTGAGAGTACAGCCGGGAATGTATGCTGAAGATGGTAATTCATCAATGTGGATGAACGTGCAAGATCGCTATTAGCGGATCAGCAGCTCGGTAACTAATCCGAAAGCTTCGATTTAGAATGAGGTTGCATTGACCAAAAGACGCTTGAAGATGTTGCAGTTGGAGCGTTGCTTCCAGTGACTTTTGCAGATATGACAGCCACGTGAAGCAAGCCTATATATATGCACATGTGCAATGAGTTTATTACTACCTGTTCGTAGCCATTGTGGTTGCTGTTCATGATGATTGCCATTATGAACTCTTTGCAGGACGACTTCTTTATGATTGCATTAATGTACCATTATGAAGTCATGACGAGTGCATTACTCGGTAATTACAAGTTCCCGGTGAGCAGTTGGTGGAAGACGCTACAATGTTCTTTTGTAAGTCAGACTCTGGACTATTCCTCTCTGAGGAAACTCACACTGTGGGTACCGTAGTGTATTATAGGTGTAATCTGGAGATAATGTGTTGTTGTGCACAGAAGAAATTGTACGCCACGTGTTCAGCGCTTGGTCATTCTTTGATTGATTTGACGTGGCCTTTGTCTTGCATCTAGTCCTCAGAAGTTGTTTTTACATGTTGAGGTTGTTTGATTAACAGAGCATAGTGAGGTCACTGGGTTTGTTTTAACCTACAGTTATAACCCAAGATAATAGATTCCATGGTGATGATGCTATCATGCTAAAGTATATAAGGTTAAGAATGGACAGTTGTCATATTCGTAGTACACTAGTGTCCAAAAGTTAAGCATAAGTTATGAGTAAGCAGGGCAACAGAAAATAGACCACAGATTGCATGACATATGGACCTACCAACCTTACGTGTTCGCCTTGTATAGGAAAGGAGTGTTCCCTGCTTTGACTAGCGGCATACCTGCAAGGTAATCACAGCCAGTGCCTGCGTCCCATACTCCCTCAGTCGTGTTTGCCCTGTTATAGTATGCGGGGTGTAGCCTCGTGGTGAACGTGACAACATAATGGCACAACAACGCCATTTGGACCCCGTTTTGCAGGGTAGAATACTTGGCCGCCTGGAAGCAGGCCAGACATAGACCAAAGTCACTGTATCCTTGAATGTGCCACAAAGTGTCATTTCCAGGCTTTGCAGACGATTTCGAGACACAGGAGACGTTAGTCGTAGGCCAGTACCAGGTCGACCAAGGGTAACCACCCCACAGCAGGACCGATATCTGGCCTTAACCGCCCAACTAAATCAGAGTACACCTGCAAGACAATTGTCGGTGGAGCTTGCAGCCATCTCAGGGGTTGCCGTTTCCTGGCAAACTGTGTACTGAAGGCTCAGAACAGGAGAGCTGTTTGCCCAACGTCCAGCGGTGTGCGTCCCGCTCACTCCAGCACAGAGACGGGCCCGTTTACTGGGGAGCTGTCAACATCAAAACTGGACCATAAATGAATGGATGCATGTGCTCTTCACAGATGAATCCTGCTTCAGTTTGCAGAATGATTCCCATCACACATTAATCTGGAGAGAACGGGTAGCCGATACAATCACAGGAACATCGTGGAACGGGACCAGTATGGTGGTGGTGGCGGCATCACGTTGAATGGCTGTACGGACGGATCTGCACATCTTCGTGGGTGGCCTGAGGAACACTGTTAACGCTCGGAGATACAGGGATGAGATACTGAAACCACATGTTCGACTCTTCAGAGGTACGGTTGGTCCAGACTTCCTCTTAATGGACGATAATGCCTGACCGCACCTCGTTGCTTTGATGGATGAATTTCTAGCTGGGGAAGACATTCATCACATGGACTAGCCAGCAAGGTCTGTGGATCTGAATGCTATAGAACATGCCTGGGATGCATTGGAGAAGTGAACTGCATCCTGTCAACCTCCACCAAGGACCCTCCAAGACCTTCGCATTTCCCTTTCGGAGGAATGGAATCAACTGCCACAAAAGCTCTTGGGCCATCTGATAGAGAGCATGCCACATCGCTGCAAAGCACATGTGGCCATTAGGGGTAACCATACACCCTATTAACAGCATATTTTGTTATGGAAGACATTGCCAAGTTTTGTTAGTTCGTGTCAGAGGTGTACGTTAGCTATCAGAACCTTTCTGACACGGTTGTATTGGACAAGTTGTATGACATATGGTGTGTGATTCAGCTTCCATTTGTTTAGCAATCCGTCTGACATTCCTATCAGGCGGTATGCTTAACTTTTGGACACTTGTATACATACCAGAAGAATGGCCGATGTATAGATTTTTCTTCTTTGTAAATTGTAGATGTTTGTGGATGTTTATTTTTGTAAGCAGCAAAACAAGTTAGTGTCATCACGTGATGACAATTGTTGGCATTTATTTTGTTTTGTTTTACAGTGGAACCTTGATATCTCGAATCACCTCGGGAGCTAAATTTTATTTTGAGATATAGAGAATACTGTTTTTGAGCATTTATAGCACATAATTGAATCATATGTATCTACAGGCTTATACTGAATACATTAAAAATATACAAACAATCTTTATTTTACGGCATCTCTTTAATTATAACCCTTCTTACAGTAACCTTTTAGAAGACAGGATGCAGTACATACAGTAGTGAGACAAGAAACATACCTCAATTAACACCTTTGGAAAAAAAAATCCATTAGGCTCTTCTGTTTGTTACTGTTAACCTTTCTTCCCTTCAAGTTGGAACTTCACGTCAGTACCGCACAGCCGAGATTCGTAAATGGAGCTTGTCATCTGCAACTTCGGGAGTTGTTCTCATAAGTGACCGGTAATTAATTCACACCCGAGAAACAGCGAGGCTTCGCCGATTTTCCGATCGTTAGAAAGACTAGGATAAACGGCTGGGAAATGTAAGTTACTTTGAGAAACTGAAAATTCGAGTAATGGAGGTTCAAGATATTGAGGTTTGACTGTATTTCATTTCGGGATTAAATTCATGTAGTGAAACTTGTGGTAAATATTTTATTGGTGGAGTAAGGAAAAACCTGGCATGCTACCCAAATTTATATTCTGAGTTAAACAGTAGTAGGTAAGGCAATGAAACAAAATTGAAGTCTTGTCAGCCTGATGACCATCGCTTTGGGAGAAGGAGTGCATTCATGCTCTACAGAGTCAATTATTCCTGTAAATCTTTTGTAGGTGGCACCCAATTTCATTATTTATATTTATTTCAAGTTAATATCTTGTTTCATTACCCAGATTTAGTGCTCAAATGTTGCCATAAAGTTACAATATGTCTTATTTCTTATACATCAAACTGAAAATGGCACAGTTCAAAACATGTCCATAGATCAATGTATAGACAGGCCATTTAATTCACGTAACAATATTTCATTTTATTGAACAGGTGGCAATATTTGTAAATTATTATCAAGAATTTTTTTGATACGTTGAAGTCAATATGCACCAACACACTTCTGCGTATTTGGACTGCTGCCAGTGCCACCGTGTGACGACCGCAGATCAAATGCACCACATGGTCATACCCCGAGGTGATTTAAAACCGCAAACCGCCCACCATAGCGTTGTTTCACCATGTATCAGCATTATCCTTAATTTCTGAGCATGAGTGTAGTTGCAGAATTACAACAAGTAGTTAATAACAAGATGCAGGTGACTGTCTGTCAAAAACACAGTCATTCGAAAAAGCAAAACTGGTGAATATGGGAATCTAGAGCAAACTCCAACACGTTGAATTTAAATCATTGAAAGTTACATTAAACAAGAAAATACCGAAACACTGGAAGGAATTAAATAAAATCAAACATAATAGAAAAAGCATAGAAATAGCACTTACCAATATAGGCTGAAGACCCCTGGACAGATCGCAAGTAACCAATAGGACACCAAATTTCTCTAGATTCCCGTTTTTGCCAATTGGAAAAGTTATTATTCTGACCAATCCAATTCCATGACCATATATGGCCAGTTCCTAAACTGCTGATGCAAGTAGAATTGCATCACCTACTTCCTCCACGTGCCAGTACTTGTTGGTTCAAAAAATTATGTACTGCACGTGTTTTAAGGCCGGTCTCCACTGCTTAACATTTAACAACAACATGTTAAATGTTAACTGGTGACACCATCAACATGTTAAACGTTAAATGTTGAATACTGTTTAATTTAACATTGTGTCCACACTTAATAAACATGGTAAACTTGCCTTCCTTTTTCTATATGCAGGTAGTTCATTATATCAATTTGTGGTAATACATTTAGGTGGTGTCTAGTATTTTCAAACAAGAACAATGGACTCGGATGAATAGGATTACCGGGCGAGTTGGCCGTGCGGTTAGGGACACGCGACTGTGAGCTTGCATCTGGGAAATAGTGGGTTTGAATCCCATCTTATCTTTGTCGGTGCAACGTAAAGCCACTAAAAAGAAGAAAAAAAATATGACGAGTATTTGGCCTTTGTTATTGCCACTGTTGCTTCTTGTTATGATTTAAAAATGCAGTTTTATTAGGCACATTTCCTCCCCTCAACCTGCCCATTGCTTTAAAAGCAAACCACTTTGAAGTATAAACTTCGTCCACTGCTGCCCCTGACTTTTCTGAACATTTTACAATTCTCGACTGTACCGTACTGGGAGCGGAGGGACGCTAGTATTTTTTTTTATGCACTCACAGCAACAATTTTAGATAATTTCGAGTTCCTGGAAACTGTCGGCTTTCTTCACTTTATCTCTGTATTCCTTTGATGAGACATCCCACAAACAAGGCCTTTCTATTATGTCATTACGTCCAGAGTATTCTCCTTGCTCCACTCCATTTCTGACTATAAATTTTAGTACTGGTATACTGCATAGAGAACGACATACTTGTGTGTACTGTATTTGTAGCATACAACAAAGAGAATGAGTATTGCGGAGTGTTGTAACTATAATCCTACTTCATGAGAAGTACGTCGTTGTGTCATTTAGGCTATCTTTTGGAATGGAAACAGCACGGAAGTTGCCGAAGCTGTGCCGACATCTCACAAACAACGAATTGACTTGACATGTATTGCACTTGGTGCAGAATACACGCCAACATGTTACAAGTGTTAACCTCAACATTCTGAGTTAACATGCAAAGTCAATTGAAAGACACAATCACAATATACATGTCAATTGTAACAAGTTAAATTTAACATGTTGGGGTTAAATGTTAATCAGTGGAGACTGGCCTTTATCAAAATACAATATTAATTTTCTTCAAGTCCAGAATGTCTTCCTTGAATCTTCTTGAAATTAATTTACATGATACACAACCTTTTTTCCAAATTCAATCAAACACAACTACATGAAATTTAAATACAAAAATTACTTCAAAAATAATTCTGGCATCTTGCAAAGTTCATTTACAGTTCCAAATAATATCTTTATCTGTTCAAGAAAATAAAATGGTAAAACAACAAAAGAAATACTATAATCAATGCATTTCAAAAGTTCATGAGTCCCAAATTCTATTCTTGAGGTTTCTTAAAATATGATGATGATGATGATGATGATGATGATGATGATGATTGTTGTTGATGTTTAAAGGGGCCTAACATCGAGGTCATCGGCCCGTTTCTTAAAATAAAAGGTAAATAGTTTACATTTCCAAACTCAATAATATAATTTCACGAAACACAATGCTTATATCCAGCAGGCGAAACTGTTTGATATGAGTTTTAATGGAAGAGATCACTTCACGGCAATTCCTCACAGAGATATTGTCAGATGTAAAGCTGTAAGGCCAGACAGACCCCTAGTATTCTGCAAAAAGTTTGAAGTAACACTGTGTCAAAGATACTTTGAACCTTACTACGGTCAATAAGGGCTTTTCAATCACAAACTGTGTTCCAGTAACTGAAACATCCAAAATTTAGTTCAGATAATAAAGATTTAACATAAAACGCACTAAATAGGTAGAAATGCATTTGTTCACTGTTACAGTATATTTTGATCACCAACATTAAACACCTGGCATTATATTTATAAACCAGGTGATTTTCAGCTACTGGATGGGTATCAGGGTGAACAAAATGTATTATTAAAATGTTGTTTGTACATGAATATTCCTGAGATAATTTCTCAAAACTTGGCAACAAAAAGTTGGGGTGTGGATTTTATTTGTGTCAGGGTTGGTACAGTGCTTCTGACATACAGAAATTGGGAAGATGATATTTTCCCATCCATTGTGCTCCCTCGTAGAAGTGTGCTGCATACTTATTGTGTCAGTTTTATTAATATCATGTCATTATAGGTTGTTCACAGCTAAAGAAAAGCTCCACCTTGTCGAAGAGGTAGAGCAAATCGGTATTTGTGCTGCAGGTAGAAAGTAAAGCACAATGTGGGTGAGAGTTGCATGTGTGAATAGAGGAAAAATAAAGCTCGTCTTGAACAAAGATTAACCTTCGAGGATGTGACAAAGAGAGGCAGTTAGAATGTGCAGTCATGAGTGAAACATATCTAGTAAAACCTATAGCAATAGTAAGAGAGTTAAAAATGTATGGGTTGTAAGGCTAGCTGCGGATGGTTTATTTGTTTAAAATAACTTCAGTTTTCATAGGAAAAACTAGCATTGCACAATATCTCCCTGCAATTATGAAAAACAGAGTGTAAATTTCTACAGATTTGTTATTGTTTCACATCAAAGAATTTCATATTTAGTAATGCAAACTGGTAATGCCTACGAGATGTCTATATACCAGGTCCATCAAAAAAAAAGTATACACATTTTAACAGAAGGTATCTGCATATTGTTTACAGAGTTGCATTGAACTATCTGTGAAATATGTAGTATGGTATTTTGCACTCTTATGACTAACATGCGACATATATGACAGTGAAAAATAGAAATGGCCAGGACATGTCTGAGGAACAGAAGCTCATTTTAAAGTGGAGTCAAGTTTGAAAATACTGCTAAAATTCACTGTGCATTAATGTGTGATTTTGCAACTCAACCTCCAACACATTTGATAATTACATGACTTGTGCCATTTGTGGTGTGCACAAAGGAAGATCCAGCAGACCTTGTACATCTATAACTCCTGTCTCTTCAGCTGTGATCTTAGAAAAGTTTGTTACGTCACTTCAGGAGTCTACTACACAATGTGCTTGTGAGACATGGGTTAGCATTGTGAGTGTGCAACACATCCTGAAAGCCTCTGAGTGGAAAGGATACACATTGCATTCATTAAATAAGGATGATCCTCATCACCAAATAGAGTTTTACAGAATCTGCAGGGCCACTGAATAGAACGAAGGGATGCATTTGAGATCTTAGCATTTTCACAAGATTTAACTCCTCTGGACTCTTTGGACTCTCTGGACTTTTACCTTTTGGAGGACCTTAAAGGATGCCACGTATTGCAGGAAATCACTTTGCTGGATACCCTTCATCAAGAAATTATAGCAGCACATGCAGAAATCCCTGCAGACGTATTGACTAACATTGTTCAAGCAACCATCACCATTATGAAATTTGTTTGGCTGTTAAAAGAATTGAAGGTAACTGAACGGGAACAGAAAGCTTGCGTTAAGCCTGTGACATAGAATTAAGTTCAATACTAACATGCAGGGGAGCCTCCATGGCTCAGACGGCAGCGCGTCGGCCTCTCACCGCTGGATACCGTGGTTCAAATCCCGGTGACTCCATGTGAGATTTGTGCTGGACAAAGCGGAGGCGGGACAGGTTTTTCTCCGGGTACTCCGGTTTTCCCTGTCATCTTTCATTCCAGCAACACTCCATTATCATTTCATAGCATTTATCATTCATTAATAAATCACCTTGGGAGTGGCGACCCCATTGTAATAACAGCCTATATATGTTTCATTCATTCCATCCCTGACCCGGTCAATGACTGGAAAACAGGTTGTAGGTTTTCATTTTCACTAACATGCAATAAAAAGCACGTCTGGTGACCATGATCGTTAATGCATTGAAGTCTAAATGGTCTGACATCATGGTCAGTTGGTTTGAGTCCTGTTGGTTGGAAAAAATTTCACCATCAGAATGTTGGCCAGCAGGGTAAGGAAGGTGGTGGTATACAATTTCTAATCACTAGATTGGGTGCCAAAAGCCTGGATTAAATTTCAAACCTCTCCACAGTGCTCATATGGAGTGAGGACATATGATGCCGTTGATGGTGATTTGTCCTTGAGCGAATCCCTTGGTGCTATTCTACAGGAGTAGGCTATGTGCTGGCACTGGGTTTCACCCTCTCCCTTCCTACTATCATATATCACGTCATTCACATCGTCTCACTAATTCCTCTGATGAGGTTGACATTAGGAATGGCATCCGGTCATAAAAACCCACCATGACAGATTCATCTCACCTCATACCAGACCCTGTAGAGAAATGGGACAAGGGATGGACAAACTAACACATAATAAAGAATTTGTGTTCAATAATGAGTGTATTCATTTTTTTATGGACCCGTGTATTTTAAAATGCCACTGGACTATACTATAAACAAATTTTTTATTGTAGTATGGTTTTCAAAACAAATATCTGAACATACCTACTTAAAAAACTATAAAAATAATTCTCAAAATTTCCCTTCATAAAATTAGGAATGGTGATTGTTCAATAGCGGGGATTTATTTGCATAAATATGGTATATTTTCTGAACAAGGGAAGACAGTTGAGCTTTAATGACATTACTTTAAGTAAATAAATTGTAACTGCAATATTAAGTTCACTTACAATGCCTATCTTTATTTACCAGGTCAGTTCTGCAGGCTGCAACATGCTGATGACTTCCTTTTTGATGACATTTTCACTGCTGGTTACATCAATCTCCAAGGAAAAGAGCATAAGAAAGAAAACATATGTTTCCAATTATTTACATGTAACAAACCTTGTTATATCATTAACTGGTGCAATATATGGGAAATGTTATTGCTCACTATCATCCAAAGAGATGGAAAGAATCCACCTTAGTGAATTTATAAATTTATGTTGTGAATATTATTTTCTTTTAGACATTGTGGCTTTCTTCATTTTACTTGTGTCTGTCAAATTTGCTAATGACAAATGTAAATATTTTCAACTTCTGTTGTGTTTGGTAAAATATCTGGTAGATGCCATGTTTTTCATTGGTTTGTTAGCAACTCTTTCTTGTTTCATGGTATTTTTAGTGCTTCCCATTATTCATTGTATTTTGAATGTCTCTCCAGAATACCATTATCTATTTGCAACTTTCTTCTCTTTTGTTTCCTTCATTTTCCTTGTTTTCACTGTAAGTGGTGTTGTAGTTGCTGTTGCACTGTGCAAGTTAAATCTCTGTGAGGAAGCACAGACTAACTATAAAGAAATGAGACTTTGCAGACAATATTTGATCTGCTGCAATAATAAAGGCTGTAATAGTGACATAAATACCGAAGTGATGCGACTTCGTGGAGGATCGAAGGCAACAAAAGGTAGGAAATCCAGTTCTAAACGGAGGAATAGTGCTGGATCTGTGAATCGAAGCACAAGTCGTGCTAGATCTACAGCACAAAAGTCTGTGAAGGATGACGATGATGACCCAGAGAAAAGTTCTGTTCTAGTGGTGAAACAGAAGGCCAAGCGAAGAACCTCTACTGAATCTGTCAGACGTGTACCAGCAAGGAGATCTTCTAGGTCTCCCTCTAGAAGAAAGAGTTCTACCGGGTCTTTGAGTCGCAGAAGTAGTTCAGATGCTTATAGAAGGAAGTCATCTGTGTCAAGATCACCAAGCCGCAAAAAAAGTTCTCATTCAAAGGTTAAGGAAAAGTTAAGTTCTCCTTCATTTTTTAAGCGAAAAACTGGCTCTGATAAAGGACTTAAGAAAAGGAAAGACCCTGATGCAGACCTTAAGAAAAAGAAGTGTTCTGAGGCAGAATCAAAGAAAAAAAAAGGTTCTAATGTCTATTTCAAGAAGAAGGGCACTGTTTCAGGTCCCAAAGGCAAGAAACGGTCTCTATCTAATATGAGAGGCCGAGATGTCAAGAAACGGTCTCTATCTAATATGAGAGACCAAGAATGTGATGTCAAGAAACGGTCTCTATCTAACATGAGAGGCCGACAATCTGATGTAAGTATCAGGGAAAAAAGAGGGTCGGATGTAAGTGTGAGAGGCAAAAGAGGTTCCAGTAGATATTCAAGGAAAACTGGAAGAAGAAGGAGTCCATCTTCAAGTGGCAGGAGTAGCTCTGGAACATCCAGGAGGAGCTTGGAACGTGAAAGACGTAGGAGCTCAGAAAGTCGTGCTGAGGTGATAGTGAAGCGTAAACCTAGCCCTAAGCCCAAGAAAGAGCCACCAGTCTGTTGTACTCCAGAGAATATCTGTATTTCAGAGAGTGTCTGTATTTCAGAGGTTAATGAGGAAGATATGAGTACGTGTAAATGTCCAACCACCTTTCCCTTCATAGTTCCCCGTGCTGTGGATTTACAAAGTGACTGTCAATCATGCAAGAAAGTAGTTACTTGCATACGATCAGGCAGTATTTCTAAAAAGGATTCACAAAGTGACAGTCAACCATGCAGGAAAAAGGACAGAGACAAGGTTACTCGCAAACGATCAGGCAGTATTTCTAAAGGGGATAGTGACAAACAAAGAAGAAGGACTTCATCCTCAAATGAGAGTATATCTGGACGATCCAGGAAGAGCTCGAGTTCTACAACATGTAATAAGAGTTCAAGTGAGCATTCTATGCATGGTCGTAAGAGTGGAAAGAGAGCTGATAAATGTCCAGATGGCAGGAAGACCACTGATGATTCCAACAGGGTCTGTAAAAAGGATAGTGACAAGAATGCTGACAAACGATCAGGCAGGAAAAAGGATAGAGGTAAGGTTTCTTGCAAACGATCAGACAGTATCTCTGAAAACGATAGTGACAAGTGTAAACCCAAGATTATCAAAGTCATAAAGCCATGTAAAGAAGACAATGTAGTCCTTTGTCCGGTATGGTCCAGAAAACTTAAGTGTGGACCAACGGATCCAAATGCATTAGTCGTGAAATGCCCTGATTGTCAAGGGCTTGTTGTAGATGAAACCCAATGTAAAAGAACAAATGTGAGTATGTGTAAATCTCCAACCGCCGTTCCCTTCACAGTTCCCTGTCATTCACCAGCGTTTTCTAGATCAACATCAAAAACAAAGGAGAAAGAAAGAAAGAAGGAACCAAGCAGTATTGAATGTGGGGCAATATGTGGACCTCCTACTGGACATGGTGGACAGTGTGGACCTGCTGGACGTGATGGAAAGGAAGCAGAAGCGCTCGTTCTATATAAGAGGCCAAGACATCCTGGAGATGCCTCAAAGCAATTACAATGTGGTCAAAAGCAAAAGGAAAATCGTAAAGAACCAAGAGATATAGACTCCAGAGACCACGTCCTCGATATACAAACTGATGTTGTTTTAAGAGTCAATATACCTCGTAACAGGAATAGGTTTCCTGAGTGTAATGATGAGACTTCTGGTTTAGCTTGCCTTTTAGACCCAAAAATGTTGCCAGTGTCTTTTGATGAGCCTTCTCAAGTTGTGAGATGTGGTAAGTGGCGACATGGGACTTATACTGAGACTGTGAGCACACGTCAGTCTATAGATTCACGGGAACTTGTAAAGTCAATGAGGTATACTAAGTCTTTGTTTAAATCAGAAAGTAGAAAAAACCTGACAGGTGCTTGTGTATGTTCAGCACAAGGTCGTCCATCAGACATAGGAATAAATGTTGATGTAGATATTGTCAGTCCGATAGGGCGTGGAGCAGGAAAACCTGTACACATGCAGCTAGACAATAAACTAGCTAAACCTAAACTTCCCTGTGACTGTGATCATTGTCAGCCTAACATAGCTCAAATTGGTCCCTCCAAGACTCAAGACTTGGATTACAAGTTACGTCATGCTCCTTCAAGATGCACTCCAATGTAAAATCTTCTAAGTTCGGTCCATGTTCTTGCTAAAGAGTTACTTGCAACAGGTATGTGCTCCTGGGTACATCACTGCACTCCTTTTTTTCAAATGGAAATTATTTTCTGAATGTTATTCTGGAGAAGACACACATCTTCCAAAAAATATATGTTATCATCATTGTTACACTTTATTAAACACAATCTATTGTGGTAATGATATGACAATAAACAACATGTCTTCATCTAAAAATTTACAAACTAATGTTTTGTTTGGCAGTGTGGAGGGTAAATAAAGTGCATTTAGGTCTTATTTTATTTATTTATTTATTTATTTATTTATTTATTTATTTATTTATTTATTTATTTATTTAATGTCACAATTAAAGAATTTTCAGATATGGTAACAGGAATCTGTCAATGGAACTGTTGTAGAGTGCCTGGTTAAAATGAATCCGCATTATGAGTTAAACAGCTGATGTGCTTTTATATCTTCATCTTTCAGCAATCTAATAAAACTGTAGAAATGAAAATCTTTCAATTATTAAAAATGTGAAGTAGGTCTCCTAGCATACTATTCTGTAAAGTGTCCAAGAAGATAAAGATCCCTTAAAGCCTTGTGAATGTTGTTTTAGAGGATGATGAAATAATTTGTTGTGTGAATTATAGAGGAAAGTTGTAAATGTTTAATTCATGTAAGATTCAGAGCGTAGTTTTTAAGAAGCATTACTCTGATACCAAACACCGTGTAAATCCAATTAGGCTTATGGTACAAGGTTATATAACAGCTTGTGTATTCCACATGATTAGACACCTCTCTTGTCCCTCAATGCAAATTTCATCTCCAAGTAGCGAGAATAATGGTTTGTATATTAAGTTCTTTGAGAATTTGTCCAAATTGCTACTATGAATCTTTCAATTTCTTCATTCACTCATGCAGAGTTTTGCTCTAGAATGATGCCATTTGCATACAGACCAACATCTGAGTTGACAGACAAACCATTATATGACAGTTGCCTACAAATGATATCTTCAGTTGAATAATGTTATTTTATATTTTATTATTTGATATAGGTGTCCGTTCATCATCATAGGCCAATGGTGTAGCACTCTTTACTTCCTGCAACACAGTAACTGAGAAGGTCTATCTTAGAATGGCAGTCCAATCTGTGATGTTGACTTATTAAGTATGAGAGAGCTCTGGAAGTAGCAACTCTCTCATTATCATCATCATCATCTTTATTTCCCATTTCCAGCTTTCTGGGTTGGGTTGTGAATCAAGCATCTCCATCACTGCCTGTGACTCGACCACACTTATCCTTTTTTAAATACATCTTCTGGTTTTCCTCCCCTCTTCTCTATGCATTCCCACACTGAATCTGTCCACCTCTTTCGGGGTCTTCCTCGTGGTCTCTTTCCTGTTAACTTCTCTGAAAAAGCTCTTTTCGGTAGTCTATGCTCTCGCATTCTCATCAAATGCCCATAACACTTTAGCTTTGTTGTTTCTATCCTGTCTTGAAGTTTCAAGATTCCTGTCCTTTTCCTTATCTCTTCATTTCTAACTCTATCCTTCCTGGTCTTGCCCTCGATACCTCTTAGGAATTTCATCTCCACTGCCTGTATTCTACTCTCCCCTCGTTTTGTTGTAGTCCACAATCCAGCTGCATAGGCTAGTATGGATTCATAATAGACTGAATATAATACTATAATATAATACTAATACTCCCTCTTTCCATCTAATTCTTTTTTACCATCATATCTTTGCTCTCTTTCCTCTCAGATTTCTGCATATCATTTCTATAGCCAGTCACCAAGTACCTTGATTGTCAGAATTGCTTTCCCACTCTCTGGCTTGGTTATTTATTTAATTTTTTTAACAATCAGCAATGATGTGGTCATATCTTACTCTCAAGCTGTTCTCCATGAAACAAAGGAGTATTCCCTCAAGGTCCATTTGTCTTAAATGACCCAGCCATTGTATTTGCCTCTGACTAAGCAAAGCATACATAATGGAGATTCTGGTTGTGGTGCTGGTAAAACCAGACGAACTCTGTAGAGAAAATGAAGTAATGGATGGTATTAGTGATCATGAAGCTGTTTTTGTCATAGTTAATAATAAATGTGATAGAAAGGAAGGTCATAAAAGTAAGACTATTTGTTAGTACCATATGGCTGATAAGACAGGCATGAGGGACTTTTTAAAAGGTAATTATGATCAGTTCAAAATGGTAAATAAAAATGTGAATAGACTGTGAGATGGGTTTAAAGCAATTTTTGAGGAATGTGAAAACAGGTATGCACCTTTAAAGGTGATAAGGAATGGTAAAGACCCGCTATATTATAACAGAGAATAAAAAATGCTAAGCAGGAGGTGCAGATTGGAGAGAAATAGAGTTAGAAATGGCTGTGGAAGTGGAGAGAAATTGAAGGAACTTACTACGAAATTGAATCTAGCAAAGAAGTCAGCTAAGGATAACATGATGCCAAGCATAATTGGCAGTCATACAAATTTTAGTGAAAAATGGAGGAGTATGTATAGGTATTTTAAGACAGAAATAGGTTCCAAGAAGGACATTCCAGAAATCATTAATTAACAAGGGCAGTGTATATGCGAGGATCTACAGAAGGCAGAATTATTCAGTCAGCAGTTGCAAAAATTGTTTTTTACAAGGATAATGTCCAGATAGAAGAGGTGACTAATGCTAACAAAGTATTGAGATTACTGACGTTAACAAAAACATATGCAATAAGATACTAAAGTTGAAAACTACAAAGGCAGCTGGTGTTGATAAGATTTCTGGGGATTTACTAAAGACAATGAGTTGATATATATTACCATTTCTGAAGAACTTATTTGATTACTGTTTGCATGAAGGAGCTATACCAAATGAATGGAAAGTTGTTATAGTAGCCCCTGTGTATAACGAAAATGGTGATAAAAATAAAACCAAACATTACAAGCCAGTCAGTTTGAGATGTGTTGCATGTAAGCTTTGGGAAGCAATCTTTCTAATTATATTAGATACTTTTGCAAAATTAATAACTGGTTCGATAGAAGGCAGTTTGTGTTTAGGAAAGGTTATTCCACTAAATCTGAACTTGTAGGATTCCAGTAAGATAGAGCAGATATCTTAGATTCAGGAGGTCGAATGGACTGTATCCTGTGTATCCTGGTTGATCTCTCTAAGGCATATGATAGGGTAGGTCATGGGAGACTATTGACAAAAATGAGTACAATTGGTCTACGTAAAAGAGTGACTCAGTTAATTTATTATTTATTTATTAAATATCCTGACAGTTTGAACCCTATTGTACATGAGTATATTAGGGTTATAGTTTTGATTTAATTATTGGTTCTTGACACAAAATTAGGAAAATGAATTATTGAAGACGTGGTGAATGAACTTAAGGAACTGTTTGTAGTGGCAGGATTTCCTGAACAGATGGTATAATGGCTTTGAGAGTTCCACATTACAATAGGGAACATGCATAATTTTCAAAAATATTTTTTTTTGAAAAGTACACCAATGAAATAGTACGTAAATATAACACAATCTGGTAAGTTGCCTTGTTTTCTACCATTTAAAAAAAATTTTAAAAGTGCCTTTTCGCAGGGCGAGTGAAACGGCCTCTGACATATCAGTATGCAATGGTATATTGATAAACGGGGTTAAAAGTCAGGTTGTGAGTTTCACAAATAGAAAAAGTCCTCTGAATTTTAATTACTGCATTGATGGGGTGAAAATTCCTTTTGGGAATCATTGTAAGTATCTGGGTGTTATTATAAGGAAAGATCTTTATTGGGGTAATCACATAAATGGGATTGTAAATAAAGCATACAGATCTCTGCACGTGGTTATGACGGTGTTTAGGGATTGTAGCAAGGATGTAGAGGAGAGGGCTTATAAGTCTCTGGTAAGACCCCAACTAGAGTATGGTTCCAGTGTATGGGACTCTCACCAGGATTACTTGATTCAGAAACTGGAAGAAATCCAAAGAAAAGCAGCTCGATTTGTTCTGGGTGATTTCCGACAAAAGAGTAGCGTTACAAAAATGTTGCAAAGTTTGGGCTGGGAAGAACTGAGAGAAAGGAGACGAGCTGCTCGACTGAGTGGTATGTTCCAAGCTGTCAGCGGAGAAATGGCGTGGAATGGCATTAGTAGACGAATAAGTTTGAGTGGCATCTTTAAAATTAGGAGAGATCACAATATGAACATAAAGTTGGAATACAAGACAACAAATTGGGGCAAATATTCATTTATAGGAAGGGGAGTTAGGGATTGGAATAACTTACCAAGGGAGATGTTCAATAAATTTCCAATGTCTTTGAAATCATTTAAGAAAAGGCTAGGAAAACAACAGATAGGGTTTCTCCTGGTTCGGGGGTGGCGTCTTCTTCCCGGGGATCTCTTCCCAGCAGGGGAATAGGCCTTGTCCTGGTGGCCGTCCTCCCGGCCTGGTGACCCCGGGGTAATGGGTGGCCCCGCTGCATCGCGGTCTTCTCCCTCCTTCTGGGTGGCAGCTGTGGCATCGATCGGTGCTGACACCCGATTGCCTTTCCTGTCCTGTGGGGCGCACATCGATGTCTGCAGCTCGACAGACACGCTGGCAGACTGAGCTTTACAATGGCGAAAAATGAGAGTATCCTCCTATTCAATACATCATATATTCCGTCATTAGACTGAGCAAACAAATTCAGACATGTTTCGGCTCGCTTGAGCCATCTTCAGTGAAAAAAATTAGGGGGGTTGGAATAATTTACATAATATAAGTTGAAAAAATGCTAAAAAACATAATGAAAGAGCAAATGAAAAAACAAACAAAAGAGAGCCTAGACGGAAACAAAATTAGCACAAATATACAATATTTACATCAATATGCAGAGCAAAAAACAACTTATTGCGACAAAAATTCAGTGAAACAGGTGTTAATTTAAAATAATAATTGATACTAAAAACTGCGTTAACCTAAGAAACAAGGGAATGAGAAAACAAATGATGCAGATGGAAATGAATAATAGTAGCACATGGTGAGGTTGTGGACCTCATAGTTTACAAATTATTGGTTTAGCAAAAATGACAAAACAGTTTGAAATTGCTGTCAAAATCATCCTAGTGGAAACCCATCACATCAAATTGGTCAGGAGGAGAGCGGGAGCAAACATTTTTGAGAGAAACCAAGCCTGATATAACCTGCAGGCGAAAATCCTGTGACAAGGAGAAAAAAACACCATGAAATTTAAGGCTTTAGAAATAGCAGCATTCTCAATATCTTCTCAATCTAGCGGTCCCTTTCTTCATTATTGTTTCATAATGTTGGCTGGTGTTTTGCCTTATTATAAAGGGGTCGGAAGGGCCGCGTATAAAAATTGAGAAGCTGTGTCAGGTAGAAGACAGATGCATAGTAAATTGTAGTAATCTAGTGGAAACCGTCAATGAAGTTCTAATCTGTAATGGAAAAAAATGAGGTTGTATGAGAAACATGGGTTGATAAGTAAAAAGTGTGGAATGGTTGTGAAGAAAGCTTAAACTTACGGTGTGCAGTAGGTGGTTGTCCTCTCTAATGGCCTGGCTTTTTCAAAGTAACGGTCTCGTTCGCGTGATCGAGTCTATTGTTGGTTCGGCTGTGTTTGCTAAGATGGAAGGAGCGGAGGGGGAAGGGGAGGTGCAGGGCTGGTTTAAGGAAGGGAGGGGTGGTGAGTTGGAGAGATGGAGGTGGGGTTTGTTTGGCAAATATAAGGAACGAATGTTTCAAGAGGATGTTAGTTTACTCGCTGACTTCTAAAGCTCGAATGGCGTGGCCTTCTCAAAGTGATGGTCTCGGTCGCGTGATCGAGTCTATTGTTGGTTTGGCTGTGTTTGCTAGGCTGGAACGAACGGAGGGGGAGGGTTGGTGTGAGGAGGGGGGAGTGGTGGTGAGTCGGGGAGATGGAGGTGGGGTTTGTTTGTGTTATGGAAATTCTGACAAATGTATGGAATGAATGTTTCAAGTAGAATGTTCTTTTTCTCGCTGACTTCATTTAAATTGTGAGTGGGGTTCATAAACTGATCTAAATCGATGTGGATGCTCTCGAGAACATTGAGCAAGGTGCCTTTTTGCTCATAATGCAAGATCTTCAGGTCTTTATCTATTGAAGTGTATTCGTGGCTGGATGCTTTATGGTGTTCGCTCATAGCTGAAAAACGATTATATTTGAGAATGTTGCGATGTTCGGTGTATCTTATGACAAAATTGCAGCCTGTTTCACCTATGTAGCTGGAATTACAGGATTGGCACTTTAATTTGTAAACTCCAGAGTTCAAATATTTGTTGTTGATGTTGCTATTGTTATTGTTGACAGTGTGTGGATTGAAAATGAGTTTGGAGTTGGTGTGGGAGGTTCTGTAAGCTATTTTGATGTTGTGTTTCTTGAAAATATTAGAAATTTGGTAAATGCCTAATTTTTTCACTGAAGATGGCTCAAGCGAGCCGTAACATGTCTGAATTTGTTTGCTCCGTCTAATGACGGAATATATGATGTATTGAATAGGAGGATACTCTCATTTTTTGCCATTGTAAAGTGAAAACCGTCAATGCGGAATGATTCTAATATCTTGTAATGGCAGACTGAGCCTCGATTGCAGCCTCCGAACAGCAGGAGGCGTCCTCCTCCACTGCTGTGCTGCCGTCCGCCGTCAGGGGCGCTTTCTTGGGTAGGCCTGGGTCTGCGTCCACTTTGCCCTGTCAGGTGGTCGACGTTTCTGGTTGGCGTCCTTGTTGGTCTGCGTGTACTTCGTGAAGTACAGCAAACCAACTGGGGTCGCGCTGCCATCGGCCTCGGTCATCGGCTCCGTTTGGGGGGCTGCCTCTTGGCTCCCTGTGTCGTCCAGCTGCTTCTTGACGCCTAGTTGGCGGACAAGCTGGAAGTGTTGAGACACCAGTTCCTTGTAGACGCGGAAGCGGCTTAGGTCCTCAGGGCGGATGACGACCGCCCAGCCATGGATCACCTCGCCGATGTGCTGGATGATCGGCTAATCTCCGATGAACTCCGCAATCGCTGTAAGGTGATCGATTATGAGAATCGTCTCCCAGCAGAAGTGCTTTCCTCACCGGTTGTACACCATCAGCGCCGGGAGTCTCAGGTCCGGGGCGAGCTCCAAACTCAGCCTGCCTGAAGTTCCTCTGTGGCTGCCCTGCAGTCGTAGTCGGTCGGTACCGCTGGAATTGATAGCTTCCCCATCCTTGTCCTCCTGAAATAAAATCCTGAAAGAGAAATAGCACTAAAAAGTGCTTCCTGACAAAGCTCGTACTGCTTACTTAAAAGTACACACAGTAGCCAATGCTCTTTCGGAGATGTACCAAAATGTACAGTTGCCTGACTGGTACTGGGAAAGTACAAATCGCCTGCCTGAAGTTCCTCTGTGGCTGCCCTGCAGTCGTAGTCGGTCGGTATCGCTGGAATTGATAGCTTCCCCATCCTTGTCCTCCTGAAATAAAATCCTGAAAGAGAAATAGCACTAAAAAGTGCTTCCTGACAAAGCTCGTACTGCTTACTTAAAAGTACGCACAGTAGCCAATGCTCTTTCGGAGATGTACCAAAATGTACAGTTGCCTGACTGGTACTGGGAAAGTACAAATCGCCTGGCGAGTAGAGATGAGTCAGCGGGAAGCACGAAGTTCCTCTCCTTGTGACTCTCAAGCTCGTCCTCGATTTACTACCGACATAATCTCATCCAACTGCAATGAGTTGGTAGTAGAATACGGACAGGAACCAGCTGCCGGTTTTTCTGGTCATGATTTGCTATATGCTGTATTCAATTTATCCACGCCAAAACAAATTCCAAAAACAATTCTTGTTCGAGACTTCAGTAAATTTGACGTAAACAAGTTTCGTGCTGACGCTGAATTACTACCCTGGAATGTGTTTTTCCAGTCTAATGACATAGATCAAAAAGTCTCTCTTTTCAACAGCTTTGTACTTTTTCTTTATGACAAGCATGCGCCCCCAAAAAGAATTCTCGTAAAACACCAGTCAACACCATGGTTCAATAAGCGTATTAAGGAATTGATAAGTAAACGGGACAGAGCTAGGAAGAAATTTATTAAAACAAAACTTCCAGATGATTACGAGCAATTCAGGGTCTTGCGTAATGAGACAAAACAAGTCATTAGAAACACTAAAGTGAAGTATACGTACAACATCTTCCGTAACTGTAAGAGCACCTCAGCTTCTTGGCGTGCTGCAAAATCACTTGGTATTGGAGCCAGACACTCTCAAGATAGCCAGATGCCTGTTACTCCATATGAATTAAGTGAATATTATATGGCATCAGTCTCTAACTTCAACTCTCCAAAAGTATCAGAAACTACCAAATATTATAGATCTGTCACTCCAAGTAACAGAGATAAATTCGATTCCATGTACGTACACCCTTCACAGGTAGAAAAAGCAGTCAGATCAATTCGAACTAAAGCTAAAGGTCCAGATGATATCTCAATATCCATGATTTATAATTGCATTGACATATTTCTTCCTGCCCTTGTGTATTTATTTAACTTCTCTCTACAGAATGGAGTGTATCCCTCAGAATGGAAGCATGCCAATGTACGTCCTGTGCCCAAAAAGAAAATCCCAACAGTCTGTAGTGATTTTAGGCCTGTCAATATCCTCTGTGCACTTAGTAAGGCATTAGAAAGAATTGTTCATGAGCAGATATGTGAATATCTGTCTAAATATCACATCCTAAATCCCTACCAATCTGGCTTCAAGAAGGGCCATAATACTACTACGGCTCTGCTGAGAGTTACGGACGATATACGCGCGGCCATCGATAAGAGGCAGCTTACTATCTTATGTCTCTTTGATTTCTCTAAGGCATTTGAGTCTGTTAATCATGAGTTGTTTCTTGCAAAGTTGAAGTCAATTGGTTTCTCGCAGAGTGCTCTGTCTTGGTTTGAATCATATCTATCAAGTAGATCACAAAGAGTTACGTTTGTTGACGGGAGATCACCTATCTGGGAATCAGTAAACTCTGGCGTACCACAACGATCAGTCCTCGGTCCTTTATGTTTTTCTATTTATATTAATGACATTTCTGAAGTCTTTAAAAGTAGTACTCTCCACATGTATGCTGATGACTTACAAGCTTACTTCCACCAAGACCGACTCCAATCCTCAGACCGTAATATAAGAAAAACATGGCGGCCGAAGTAGCCGAATTGCTGGTATTGGCTAACACGAAAATATCACGTGCATTTTATATAAACGGCCGTAATTTAATATGATAAATGTAACATCGTAAGGAAAAGCACTTTTACACGTATGAAAACGCTTCGCCAACAAGTACGCACCACATATAATCAACTAGAATCACATATATTCTACTAGAAAAGAGACCAACAAGCTGATTATTTAGACATTTCAATTCGTCAAATAACGTTTTCTCTTAGATTTCACTTCGCTGGATAGATGAAAATACGTGATAAAACTGTTAAAATGATATTTCTAGCATCATTTTGAATATTTCAAAATAAATTAAGGTGCAATATTCCTCGATTTATTCGCTCTCATGAGAACTGCGAAACACAAACATAACTTGTTGCCTTAGTTTTGAAGTGGTAGATAATTTCTTAAATTCACCACCCAATGAATGGGAAGTACACCCGAAATCATAATGTTATTCGTTTTACGTCCTACTAACTACATTTTTTACGGGTTTCGGAAACGTCGAAATGCCGAAATTTAGTCCTGCAATAGTTCCTTTACGTGCCAGTAAATCTACCGACACGAGGCTGACGTATTTGAGCACCATCAAATACCACCGGACTGAGTCAGGATTGAATCCAGCAACTTGGGATCAGAAGGCCAGCGCCTTAACCGTCTGAGTCACTCAGATCATTGCGAGTTTTTTGCTAATTGCTTTACGTCGCACCGACACAGATAGGTCTTATGGCGACGATGGGACAGGAAAGGTCTAGGAGTGGGAAGGAAGAGGCCGTGGCCTTAATTAAGCTACAGCCCCAGCATTTGCCTGGTGTGAAAATGGGAAACCACGGAAAGCCATGTTCAGGGCTGCCGACAGTGGGGTTCGAACCTACTATCTCCCGAATACTGGACACTGGCGCACTTAAGCGACTGCAGCTTTCGAGCTCGGTGTCACTCAGATCAAGTACACCCGAAATGATTATGTTAACATGATGTTAATATAACGTTGACATATGGCATAACAGCACTTCACGCAATGATAGTAACCTTAGTAATGAAACGTTCAAACACTAAAGATATAGCCTAATAGGTTTTTACCCATTAAATAACATGAGTGGAAAAACTCTATTGACTAAATATTGATATTTAACCACATGCACGAGCTTCAGTTCGGCACAGTCTGCTTGATAACTGATAGGTGTTGGTAGTGTAAAACCCTACGTTACAAATCCAGCTAATCCCTCTAAGTCATTATTTCTTTTGTGTAACAGTATACAGATTGCTCCATCTGTAACACTTATAAGTTTTGTTATACTCCAAGATCCAGCCAAACATTTCCGCAGGCAAAGCACAGATTATTGTAAAATACACTTGCATCTAAATCACTAGACACTTTGAAGCACATAGACACTGACGGAATAACACAATATCAATTATATTCTATCTAAGTTAATATTTTTCGAGGAACACGAATAGTTTGGAAGTAGAGAACTAGATTTCCTAACCTCAGACTTATTCTCAAAATGATGTATGCACGCTACGGTTTTGCCATGGACTTCAAAATAATCACGATGTATATTCCTAATCGATTTCTCTTCTAATGTTCTATTTCGTAGGAAACTTAAGAATAGTTGTATGAGAGGCATTGCCATAGTTAGACTAAAAACTGGTCCACCTAGTGCACTCATGTTTTTTAATGAGTAAAAATACGATCAAAACAAGCACATTCTCACATTGCTGCGTATAATTACAGATCCTATGTACCCACCGACTCATATAAATACACTCGCACACTTACAGTATATTCTACAAAGAAACTAACATTTATCGTCAAATTTAATAAACTTACACCGACTACATACGATAACAACAAACCAAAACAAACCCACATTTCCAACAATTTCGGCTACTCGATTCGCCATCTTTGAACGATCGAGAGTAGCATTAAGGTCTGAGGATTGGAGTAGGTCTTGCTTCCACTTCAGTCCCACTAACGTACCTTCTTGTATAATGCATTTCAACCATGATATCTCTCGATTGATCGAATGGAGCGCAAATCATAACCTCCAATTAAATGTTTCTAAGACCCAGCTTATTTGCATAGGTTACTCAAAACTCCTGAAAACTGTTGACCTCAAATCCCTCCCAGCAATAAAAATTCTAGATTCAGATATCCATTATAGTGACACCGTTAACAATCTAGGACTCATTTTCGACAGAACCCTATCCTGGTCTGATCATACGTCAAATGTGATCAGAAAAGTTGTGCCATCCATGCATATTTTGAAACGTAACGTGTCATGTACACCACCTTTTATGCGGAAACTACTTGTTCAAAGTCTTATATTCCCCATAATTGACTATGGATCAGTCGTATACAACGACTTATCTGAAACTTTGAACATACAACTACAGAGGGTACAAAACGCATGTGTTCGGTACGTGACAAATGCCAGGCGTGATGAACACATAACACCCCATTACATACAGCTGCAATGGTTGAAACTCCATGAACGACGGGAAATCTCAGTAGCCGTTGCTACACACAAAATTCTCAAACTGAAGACCCCACCTTACCTATATAATGCATTTAAATCTATGGAGTCAGTACATAACAGAGATAATAGGTTTACAAAAACTACCCTTCAAATTCCCCTTCATCGTACCACTAAATTTAACAAATCTTTTGTTTGCACTGCATCCCGTACCTTCAATGTCTTTAATCTTCACCGTTTCGCAAATGACAGGAACTTCACCCAACTAAAGCAGTCCTTAACATCTATCTTCCTGGAGGAGTACGCAAGGGGCTGAGATCAGGTATTCTTGTGTCTAATAATAAGAAATATGTATATTTCTAAGAAAATTGTTTCTGTTTTTTATATTCCTGAGATTCTTGTAGCCTAAAATATTTAAAAAAATCTAATGATATACTTTATTACTTCTTATATGATTTATGTTTTAATTTTATTGGAATTGGTATCTGTATTTTAATTTTTAAGTTTAATGTTTAATTTAATATTTTAATATTATAAAATGTACTTAGTATATTCATAAACTTGTATTGTGTTATAAGTAGACGCTACATAAAGGGGCTTTTCAGCCTCAGTGACATGTATATCATCATTATCAATAAATTCAAATTCAAATTCAATTCTCTCGTGGCCCTCTTCTATACGTGAAGGTCAGACCACGGGCTTCAAAATTCATACAAATCTAACTTCTAATTAGTCGGCTATCTTGCCGCCGATCTTCCTAAAAGTTGGTATATCACCCTATTTAATACTATACTACATGATGGTGTAGTCAGAAATTTGATATTATGTTTCATTCAAGAGATAGTGAAATACGACGTACAGAAGGTTCTATTGTCACGTCATTTTTCCTTGGCAAGCTCAGAGCAGGGAGCAGGCGCATGACTCACTGCCATGTCCGTTGCCTGTGCACACAGTGGTAGTTTCAGATCACTTAGACGGGTCTTAGCTTACGTTGTCTCAGAAATACTTTCGGCGGTTTTTCTTGTCCCCGTGGTTAAACGCTTGAATGGCGACGTCGAAGGGTTATTCAATGCTGCCAACGTGAATAAATACTTTGTGAGAAGGTAGAGCAAAAGAAAATCTTGTGCTAATTTTCCTTTTTCCCTAAGTGCAGGGGGGGGGGGGAATGAAACGGGAATGCCGTGGTTTCGGGGTTCATTTCGATGTTTTCGTTTCTTCTCTGTATATGTTCTTGGTACCCAAGAGAAGTAGCTCCGGGTAGACCTTCTCTGGTTCTGTTTTTCACGTACTCTCGGATGTCTCTCCAAAGTCTTTCAAGTGCTCCTCGCTGGGTATTCTTATTCTCATTATTGGGCTGATTAGCGGTTCGTTGCCGTGAAGGTCCTTGCTGGAAAGAGGTTCTCTCATCATAGGGACGTTTCGTAAATTTCCTATGCCGGAAAGGTAGATCTCGACAATTCTCTCTTTCTTCTTGCGGCTCCGGGTTTACTCTGGATGGAATCTTGACCTCAGTGGAATTCGTCGCGACTTCCTTGCCTTTGTTCGTCTTAGTCAAATTCTGAGTATGAGCCGTATCAATCTTTCGTAAAACATCATCAAGTTGTTCTTGGTCCAGTACATTAGCTGCTACTAATATTTCTTGAACATTAGGCGCAAATTGGAGAGTGATGTGTATAAGCTCTTGCTCCGGTAAAGGAGGATCGAAAAATTGCACTTTCCTGAGCTGAGATATCAGAAAATCTGAGTATCGTGAAGAGTTGGCGGATGCATTATATTTCCGGGAGTATAATTGAAGCTTAATCAGGTGTTGGGTCTCAGAGTTCCAAAAGCGTTTGAGTAATGCCTCTTTGAATTCCTGATAAGTTCGGATACTGAACTCCCAGTAATCGCGACGCTACACGCATTTGGTGATCCGATTTAACGCGATTCTCCTGAAAGTATTCTTCGAGATTGAGGAGAAACTCCTAAGCCGTGTACTCCTCTTTCCCGAAAATTTTGCTGGTTTTTCCTCGGTTAGCTTGAAAGCAGCAGAGACGTTAAGTGTGTCTCCACTGATAGTCTGAAAACTCGATGACAGTACATCATGTTCAATTTGGGAGACCTTGCTGTTGAGAGATTCCATGTTCATATGAAGTTCAAGTTTAATAGTCTTAACCTGCCCCTGGAGGGAATTCTGAACCTCCTTAATCTCTCTCTCCAAGTCAGATTTAATTTCTGCTACGTCTCGACCTATACGGGTAATATGAACATGAGCAGTGTCCGATTGAGTCTTGAAGCGCTTCTCAGCTTCCTCTTGTCGCGTCTTCAATAAATTTATTTCGCTTCCCAGCTTGTTGAAATTATTTTTAACTAAATCGTGAAGGTTATCTTGAATAGAGGCCATCTTGGCTTGAGCAAGTGACAATTGAATGGATAAAAACCATACCGGTATAAGTGACATTAAAAAAAAATAGTTAAGTGCAGGATGTAACTCCGGGAGGATGTATCCTTTCACCAGCAAAGAGATACAAGTGATAGCGATAATATTCTGCGCTCTAGTGGTGGGTGGTATAACTGCAAATAGCATGCTTTATATGAGTGTTGGAGATGTTTAAATGCCTTTTTCTCTGAATGACCAAAATGCTACTTATACCGTTATGGTTTTCATCCATTCAATTGTGCATGCGATTCTTTAAAATCGCCTTTCAAAGTCTCTACTTTTCTAAGAACATCTATAGAAGTAGGGAATGCAGTTTTTAAATCATCAGCTACCTGCATTTTAATCTCTTCCTTTATCGTTTTTACTGTAAGTCACGTATTAACATTTCATTTATCTCCGTGAACTTAGAATCCATTTTATTATTTGACTCTTCGAACCGTTTATCAACCTCGGCACCAGCATTACTCAGTCTTCATTTTAAAATTATGGTTAACCTCTGCGAATTTCTGATCAACAGATTCTGTTACTTTCGTAATGTTGGCCTGATTAGCCTCCCTAAGTTCAATTACGTTAGCATTTGTGACCTCAATTCGATTTCCTAGGCTACCATTTGAATCTGCAATCCTACTCTCTAAAGTATTGCTAAGTTGGTTCATGCCAACGTTAGTTGCCTTAATCCTACTCTCCGAAGTATTGCTAACTTGGTTCATACCAGCGTTAGTTGCCTTAATCCTACTCTCTAAAGTATTGCTAAGTTGGTTCATACCAGCGTTAGTTGCCTCAATACGACGTAGGTACTAGATTGATGTTAGTTTCGGAAATCTTCTCATTTAGACTCATTTTAAAGCCAAATCTATTGCCGCAAGTATATTTTCCATGTTGATATTATTGTTTTCACAAAATGCAGAAAATACTATCATTCCAGTAAGATTTACTATTAATGTCCAATGGCAAAGTTCATTATTTAGTTACCAAGAATATGAAACACTTAAACACTAAACCGTGCATAAAGTTAAATTACTGTTCCTATATAATTTTACACATAAAAAATAATTATCTCACTTGTGCCTTTCAAAGTTACTGTGCTCTAGGTTGAAATTCATCAAAGTCACTGAAATTGTTGTTGTTGTTGCTATTTTGCTTTACGTCGCACCGACACAGATACGTCTTATGGCGACGATGGGATAGGAAAGACCTAGGAATTGGAAGGAAGCGGCCGTGGCCTTAATTAAGGTACAGCCCCGGCATTTGCCTGGTGTGAAAATGGGAAACCACGGAAAACCATCTTCAGGTCTGCCGACAGTGGGGCTCGAAACCACTATCTCCCGATTACTGGATACTGGCCGCACTTAAGCGACTGCAGCTATCGAGCTCGGTGTCACTGAAATTATTAAAGTTTATGGTGCTTAAAGTTTATCTCTGAATGTAAAGTAACGAATTCACTGTTCTATTATTGGATCCAGCTAGTGTCACTTTTCCTAGTTCCACGAACCTACTACGCTGGCATAGCAGGGGGAGGTGATACTCCCACGGGGCGCGTCCCAGGTAGAGGATAGGGGGTCCTAATCGGCTTGCCGGCGGACTCGAGGCAAATAAAATACCTCTCGCGGACCCAACAAACAAACCTCTGTGGGTGGGGGGACGCCGACGAAGAATTCGCCCATGGTATCGCCTGCCTGTCGTAAGAGGCAGCTCAAAGGAGCGATGAAGGGATGATCAAATTAGAACCATGAAACTACTTGTGATTAGTGCCGCCACGAGGGGAACACCATGGGTCGCTTATACTAGCGCGTAGTACCACTATGTTGGGTACCAAATAGGTTTGTGATTAGTAGCAAACGAGGGGGCGACGGCTTTTACAGTACCTGTGATTCGTAGCACTATATGAGCGACACCATGGGATGAGGGAACCCATAGTTCTGGCTAGCCTATGATTAGTACCCACTATAAGAGGAAATCCACGGGATAGTATGAGTCCCTGTGGTCAGTACCCTTATGTGATGAACACCATTGGTTTGCGTTGCCTGTACATGGCGCCGCAATGTGCGAACAGCGTAGGTCTGTAATTCATGTGCGAATTCTATTACCTGTGAGTAGTACCATAATGTGTGGAATACCGCGAGTCTACGCTACTCTTGATATCTCGCACAGTGTCGCGTATTTTCTCTACTGTATTTGACCTAACTGCTAGGCATTCGCTCTGCTGTGCCAAGAAAATAATACACTAAATTGAATGATTTAGTATTTTTAATATCATCGTAGGTAATTGGCAGTGATGGGAAAAGTGCAAAATAAAAGTAATCGGTAAAATTAGTTACTTCTCAGAACGTGAGTCGTTAGGGAGTGTAATTACCGTACTAAAGGAAAAATACATTTCTTCATTTTGTGTGGTTTTTTTTTTAGCGTACAGACGTAAAGTGGCTGTCATCACTAAGACTAAATAATCTTTCAAAATGTTCTTTTTGCTAGTTGCTTTACGTCGCACCGACACAGATAGGTCTTATGGCGACGATGGCACAGGAAAGGGCTAGAAGTGGGAAGGAAGCGGCCGTGGCCTTAATTCAGGTGCAGCCGCAGCATTTGCCTCGTGTGAAAATGGGAAACCACGGAAAACCATTTTCAAGGCTGCCAACAGTGGGTTTCGAACGTACGATCCCCCGAATACTGGATACTGGCCGCACTTAAGCGACTGCAACTATCGAGCTCGGTTCCAAAATGTTTGCTCTCAAGCGAAGTTTTAATTACTTTCAGCAAAACTAATTCAAAATACAGTATTTATTCAAATAGGGGAATGGAAATTCCTTAACCCCTTCGCCGCAACATGTGTATTTCCGACAGTGGCGAAACTACTTGGAGTCATTTGAGGCAATGCCTACCGTAAGAAATACGATTAAATTATATAAATATCCTAACAAATTTATCTGCTGTTGTTATTGTCCTAAAACTACAATATATCCCGGTAATTGCAGTTCAAGTCCCTGGAGTAGTAGTAATAATTTTGATAGAAATATATGAGAAATTATTGTAGACAACCTCGTATGTTTCAGTAGGCCTAATTAAGAACACTTTTATTCTCCGTCCCGTGGAGTAGGAAAAATAATAGTAATCCACCAGCTGTAATAATCACATAACCACATTTCAGTAGAATTGTAGTGAAGATAAGGTATAATATATTAGATAGTATCTTGCCAGTTATATTCGTGTTTTTCTTCGTGTACGGCAAACCTTTCGATACTTAAGCATTTAACCAAACGCAGTGTAGTGTAGATACATTGTAGTATAGATTCAGTATATTTAGATGGTGCCGTATCTTGCCTGCTATATTCGTGTGTTATCTTTCGTGTGTATCTATTAGACCGTAATACTAATAATAATTTGTCTAAGCATTTAGCTTCGTTGGTAATCTTTGAGTACAGTAGTTCTTGCAAATTTCATTTCTGTTGTGCTTAGTAGTGACATACGGTACGGTACCGGTATCGTAATTAGGATACGTCTGAAAGTAGTTTAAAAATTACTGTAGTGTGCAGTACAGTAGTGTACGAGTAATATCCTATTAGAATTTAGTGTGCTTATTTTATTATTGTAAAATATTTGTGTAGTACTGGTGTAGTAGAGGTATCCGTAGAAACTCTTACTACTGTTGTCGTAATTAGGATAGGCTTAATTGCAGTTTGGAATTGTGTAGTTCTTGTGTATTACTTTCGATATTCAGTAATTAACAGCAGTTTTATCCTGTTAGGGGTTGTAGGATAAAATAAAATAGAGCACGAATAAGTAGTATTGTAGTGTAGTCGTATATTAATTAGCTTATTGTCGTGTACTAGCCCAGACAATATATCCCTCCGTTCATTTATTTTTTGCATATAAGTTATCTTATTTTAAAAAAATTCCCGTAAAGAATGGCTAAGGAGCGCGAGTGTACTTATTGTGGATGTGGTGAGGCATTGACGGGTATGAGGGAGGAGTTGGAAAGTTTGAGGGAGATAATTAGGATTCTCACAGAAGACAGGAAGGAAGATAGGACTCCCTCAAACAATGTACAGGTTACAGTAGGCGTACAAGAGGGAGGGGAAGGAAAGGGAGGAGATGTAGAAGACAGGTGGTCTATTGTTCTAAGGGGAAGGAGATTGCAGGCTAAGGGCTCTATTCAGGATCAGAATTCAGGACAGGCGTCTGTGCGTAATCGGTACGAGTCACTCCAGGTAGAACAACAGAGGGAAGATGAGGGACAGGGAACTGTTGCTGAGATGCGTGGAAGTAGGAGGAAGGGAAAAGGTAGGAAAGGGAAATGTAGAGTAGAGGATAGGAAAAGACAGGTGGAACAGGGTCATGGGAAGGAGAAAAGGGAGGAGGAAGTAGCTTCTGCAGCTATCAGGAAAGACAGGGCTGACCAGGAGGGGAGGGGATCAAATGAGGTGGGTAGGGTTGAGGCTCTGGTCATGGGGGATTCCCTCGTTAGACACGTGGGGAAAGTGTGTGGAGGAAAGGGAACCAGGGTAGAATGTTATCCAGGAATTAGGTTGAGGCAGACGTTGAGGAAAGTAGAAGAGAGGGAGGAGGGGAAGGAGAAGGTGGTAGTGTTTCACGTTGGTACCAACAACGTAAGGCAAGCTGATATAAGTACCAACATAGTTGGAGATGTGGGGCATCTGGTAAATGCAGCACGGGTGAAGTTTAAGAAAGCGGAGATTGTTATTAGTGGAATACTGTGTAGGAGGGATACTGACTGGAGGGTGATTGGGGATTTAAATCAGACTATGGAGTGGGTATGTGGGAAACTGGGAGTGAAATTTCTAGATCCTAATGGGTGGGTAGGAGATAGGGATTTGCGCTCGGATGGCCTTCATTTAAACCGCAGTGGTACGTATAAGTTAGGAAATTTGTTTGGAAGGGTAATAGGGAGGTACATTCAGGGAAACGGGATGGCCTAGGGAGCGGTGATAAGGGAACAGGGAACTGGAAATCAAGTAGGGATGACATAAAAATGTTAGTGTTGAACTGTAGAAGTATTGTAAAGAAAGGAATAGAATTAAGTAATTTAATAGATATATATTTACCAGATATTGCAACAGGAGTTGAATCATGGCTGAGAAATGATATAATGGATGCAGAAATGTTCTCACGGCACTGGAGTATGTATCGTAGAGATAGGATAGGAATGGTGGGAGGGGGAGTGTTCATTCTGGTGAAAGAAGAATTTGTAAGCTACGAAAAAGTTAAAGATGAGACACATGAAATTCTAGGTGTAAGGCTCATTTCTAAAGATAATAGGCAACTTGATATATTTGGAGTGTGCAGATCGGGAAAGGGTAGCACTGACGCGGATTCGGAATTATTTGATAGGATAGTCACCTATGTGGGAAACGACGTGGAAAGAAATGTGATTGTAGCGGGAGATCTGAATTTGCCAGATGTAAATTGGGAAGGAAATGCGAACGACAGGAAGCATGACCAACAAATGGCAAATAAGTTAATATGGGAAGGACAGCTGATTCAGAAAGTGATGGAACCAACCAGAGGGAAAAATATCCTGGATGTCGTGCTGATAAGACCAGATGAGCTCTATAGGGAAACTGAAGTAATAGATGGTATTAGTGATCATGAAGCTGTTTTTGTGGTAGTTAAAAATAAATGTGATAGAAAGGAAGGTCTTAAAAGTAGGACTGTTAGGCAGTACCATATGGCTGATAAAGCAGGCATGAGGCAGTTTCTAAAAAGTGACTATAATCGGTGGAAAACAGTAAATAAAAATGTAAACAGACTCTGGGATGGGTTTAAAGAAATTGTTGAGGAATGCGAAAACAGGTTTGTACATTTAAGGGTGGTAAGGAATGGTAAAGACCCACCTTATTATAATAGAGAAATAAAGAGACTAAGAAGGAGGTGCAGACTGGAAAGAAATAGAGTTAGAAATGGCTGTGGAAGTAAGGAGAAATTGAAGAAACTTACTAGAAAATTGAATCTAGCAAAGAAGACAGCTAAGGATAGCATGATGGCAAGCATAATTGGCAGTCATACAACTTTTAGTGAAAATGGAAGGGTATGTATACTTATTTTAAGGCAGAAACAGGTTCCAAGAAGGACATTCCAGGAATAATTAATGAACAAGGGGAGTGTGTATGTGAAGATCTTCAAAAGGCAGAAGTATTCAGTCAGCAGTATGTAAAGATTGTTGGTTACAAGGATTATGTCGAGATAGAGGAGGAGACTAAGGCCAAAGAAGTAATAAAATTTACATATGATAACAATGACATTTACAATAAGATACAAAAGTTGAAAACTAGAAAAGCGGCTGGAATTGATCAGATTTCCGGGGATATACTAAAGACAATGGGTTGGGATATAGTACCATATCTGAAGTACTTATTTGATTATTGTTTGGTCGGAGGAGCTATACCAGATGAATGGAGAGTTGCTATAGTAGCCCCTGTGTATAAAGGAAAGGGTGATAGACATAAAGCTGAAAATTACAGGCCAGTAAGTTTGACATGCATTGTATGTAAGCTTTGGGAAGGCATTCTTTCTGATTATATTAGACATGTTTGTGAAATTAATAACTGGTTCGATAGAAGGCAATTCGGTTTTAGGAAAGGTTATTCCACTGAAGCTCAACTTGTAGGATTCCAGCAAGATATAGCAGATTTCTTGGATTCTGGAGGTCAAATGGACTGTATCGCGATTGACCTGTCTAAAGCATTTGATAGGGTGGATCATGGGAGACTACTGGCAAAAATGAGTGCAATTGGACTAGACAAAAGAGTGACTGAATGGGTTGCTATATTTCTAGAAAATAGATCTCAGGGAGTTAGAGTACGTGAAGCTTTGTCTGACCCTGTAATCGTTGAGAGGGGAGTTCCTCAGGGCAGTGATATCGGACCTTCATGTTTTCTTATATATATAAATGATATGAGTAAAGGAGTGGAATCGGGCTTTTTGCGGATGATGTTATTCTCTATAGAGTGATAAATAAGTTACAAGATTGTGAGCAACTGCAACGTGACCTCGAAAATATTGTGAGATGGTCAGCAGGCAATGGTATGTTGATAAACGGGGTTAAAAGTCAGGTTGTGAGTTTCACAAATAGGAAAAGTCCTCTCAGGTTTAATTACTGCGTTGATGGGGTGAAAGTTCTTTTTGGGGATCATTGTAAGTATCTAGGTGTTAATATAAGGAAAGATCTTCATTGGGGTAATCACATAAATGGGATTGTAAATAAAGGGTACCGATCTCTGCACATGGTTATGAGGGTGTTTAGGGGTTGTAGTAAGGATGTAAAGGAGAGTGCATATAAGTCTCTGGTAAGACCCCAACTAGAGTATGGTTCCAGTGTATGGGACCCTCACCAGGATTACCTGATTCAAGAACTAAAAAAATCCAAAGAAAAGCAGCTCGATTTGTTCTGAGTGATTTCCGACAAAAGAGTAGCGTTACAAAAATGTTGCAATATTTGGGTTGGGAAGAATTGAAAGAAGAAGAGCTGCTCGACTAAGTGGTATGTTCCGAGCTGTCAGCGGAGAGATGGCGTGGAATCATATTAGTAGACGAATAAGTTTGAATGGCGTTTATAAAAGTAGGAAAGATCACAATATGAAGATAAATTTGGAATTCAAGAGGACAAACTGGGGCAAATATTCATTTATAGGAAGGGGAGTTAGGGATTGGAATAACTTACCAAGGGAGATGTTCAATAAATTTCCAATTTCTTTGAAATCATTTAGGAAAAGGCTAGGAAAACAACAGATAGGGAATTTGCCACCTGGGCGACTGCCCTAAATGCAGATCAGTATTGATTGATAATCTCTATTTAATATGTACTAGATGGTTGACAGCAGACTATGAGCTTCGCTGATCGCCCGCTAGATGGTAACAGCGGACTACTTGTTTTGACAGGGAGGCAGCAAATAAATGGCCTCACCCTGGACTTTTTGTTTTGTTTGCATTTCGACAGCTTGATGATTGGAGCGGGGTGGTGGAGGAAATGTAGGTTACCGTCCGCGCCCCTCTCTCTGGTAAGTCTATGGCCGGTTGAGGCATGCCTCTTTTCCTCTTCGAGTGTGTAGACATTCCTAGCGCGAAGGCGACAATGAAGTACGTATTGCTAATTGTGTAAGTTCGCGGGCTATTCTTTCGAGTTAGTAGGCAATCAGTGCATTATTGGCAATGTTAATGACAATTCAGACATGGAAACAACCAGTTCATTTTCTGAGTTTCTGTTGTGTAAAACAAGACTGACATCATCTGGCTGAAACTCGCGTTTAAATAATGTGTAAAGCAGGTCCTTTCGGGAACTTCACAAGTCTTTTGAACTCTTTAAAATATAAACCGTTCCCTTTTTGGACTTACGAAGAGAAGTGTGAAGCCAAAATCAAAATATGTATGCCTAATTTAGATATCGGTATTAAGTAGTCTATTTTGACAGTAAAGTAGGTAGAAAATTTCATTTATCTTGGTATACACGATATTCGTGGTTTTGTTATAGGGTCTACTTCATAGTTTACAAAGAGAGCTTGCCTGCTATTAAACTGAACAATCTTATGAACATCTTATGAACCCATCTTAAATAGAGAAATACTGGAAAATGAATTGATAAATATTTTTTCCGATACAGAAAAACATTTGTCCCCTCAAAGCTTTTATTTTATATTGTATTCAATGATTTCGAGCCAGTGTATGTTGAAGTGTCAACATTGATTCGCTTAATATTAACATTTCCCGTGATCACGGCTTCCTCTGAAAGGAGTGTGAGTACTCTGAAAGGATAAAAACCTTTTTTTGTGTAATACAATGATCAATTAAAGATTCAGCAGTCTTAGAACCATTTCTGTCGAGAAAAAGCATGTGAAGGAATTGACGAATGATGAAGCATTGAATGACCGTGTGATTGACAATTTTGCAACAATGAAAACTCGACGTTTGGAACTACTGTACAAGAGACTTTAAGCTAAGTTTCCCTGCCTACCCATTCACTAACTAATAACTTCGCCACTGATTCCGGTTCTGTTCTTGACCACGCAACCTTCGTCCGTGGGGTTTGTAAAATAACATCCCTTGCCTATCGTAATAAGTAACTAAAATGGGGACTAGGGACTCCCCACTAGGGAGCGTGGGCTGGCAACCACTTCCACTTGCCAGACTCCTCGGTTTCATCTCTGCTGTCAGACCTCCCTTGGTCAACCGTAGTTTTTTACTGACCCCGACATTTTTGGGGCATAGTGAGTGTCATTTTACTCCCATTTCCTTTTATTTTGCCGATACCTTCAGTTTGCGAAGTGTCGGTCCTCTGCCAATTTTCATCTTGATACTGATAATAGAGGATGGTTGACAAGCTGTACTTCCTCTTAAAACAATAATCACCACCATCGTCCCGACGACGTAGTACTTGATTATCTAAATCTCAACCAGCAACCACAACAACCTGCGAGTAAATGAACGAATTAAAAATAGATTACGTCCTACTAACTACTTTAATGGTAGGTGCCGGAATTTAATCTCGCAAGAGTTCTTTTATTTGCCTTCTTTATAGTTCAGTTATTATGAGTTTCGACTTGACGTCTGAGCGCTGCCTTTTGGCGGAGGGTAAGTGAATTAATCAACAGCCAATCATAGGCAGCCGATCGCTCCGATAGAGCGCGTTAGACTCCAGTTGCGGTTAGCAGTGTTGTCGATCTGTTGTTTACCGTAACCACGTGCTATCAGCTGTGTGTTGTACTGTGCTCAGTTCTTCTCGCGTTCTTTGTGTGTCTTTGTGCTAGGTTGTTGTTCGTTTCTATTTCGTAGTGTAGAGTTTATAAATGAATTGTTTAGTATTTTTAATAGTATAACGCGTTATATTGTAGTGAATAGTGTGTAACAGGTGATCTAGTTTATATAGTAGCTTATAGTTCCGTTTTTATAAGTTTCGACTTGACAGTTAGCCGGAAGTCAACCGGTGGTGCCAAATCGCCACGAATACAAACAGCTGATTTACGATACACAACACGAACAGAAATGTAAATACTGGAATATAAGTCCATAATCGGTTATTCTTTGTAGCAATATACATGATTCACGTAAGATCAATAATGCACAACACATTTAGGATAAGGCTACAAGATAAAAATATGTCAATGCTCGAACAGATAAACCGTGAGAAAATTAAATTAAATTTCTCCTCACCATGTAGAAGATCTCGCGTTGCTGTTAGATTCAGTTTCCCGTAACGAAGGAAATAATCCTACAAAGCGAATATACCACTCATTTCTCAGTCACTATCGGCATTGTCATCGTCTGTTGAGGTTTCACTCTCGCTTGACCCTAAAGAGATAATAAAGTCTTCAACATAATCGTCTGAACTACTTTATGCCCGTTCCTTCTGGCTATCCACCACATAAACTGGGTACTGGGGTTTGTTTTGTTTCAAGAGATGCATAAGATCCCCCTTCTCCATGTCATCGCGAACTGAAATATTGTGCTCCTTCAACCACTTAATCAACTCATTCTTTCTAGCTGCCATTGTTGGTGCTTTGTCAAGAATGACTCTCTAACATCACAAACAATTTCCCGGGCCCGGCTCCTTAGTGGAGTACCGCATCCGAAGGGCTTTCTTCTCTTGGGAATTTCGTCCTTAAACGTAGGCGTCGACATGACAGAACATCAAATTCACACACGGGCCTAAAATTAACCTACTATATAAGTACCGAACGAAATGTTAAACTAAGCTACTATATAAAATAGATCACCTGTTACACACTATTTACTACAATATAACGCGCTATACTATTAAAATACTAAACAATACATTTATAAACTCTAAACTGAGAAATATAAAGGAACAACAACCTAGCACAAAGACACACAAAGACCGCGAAAAGAACTGAGCACAATACAACACACAGCTGATAGCACGTGGTTACAGTAAACAACAAATCGACAACACTGCTAACCGCAACTGGAGTCTAACGCGCTCTATCGGAGCGATTGGCTGTCTATGATTGGCTGTTGATTAATTCACTTACCCTCCGCCAAAAGGCAGCGCTCAAACGTCAAGTCGAAACTCATAATAACTGAACTATAGTTTAATATTTCGTTCGATAGTTATATAGTAGGTTAATTTTAGGCCCGTGTGTGAATTTAATATTCTGTCACGTTGACGCCTACGTCTAAGGATGAAGCTCCCAAGAGAAGAAAACCCTTCGGGCGCGGTACTCCACTAAGGAGCCAGACCCGGGAAATTGTTTGTAATGTTAGGGAGTCATTCTTGACAAAGCACCAACAATGGCGGCTAGAAAGAATGAGTTGATTAAGTGGTTGAAGGAGCACAATATTTTGGTTCGCGATAACATGGGGAAGGGGATCTTATGCATCTCTTGAAACAAAACAAGCCCAATTGCCCAGTTTATGTGGTGGATGAAATAGCCAGAAGGACGGGCATAAAGTAGTTCACCTTCCACTATACCATTGCCATTTTAACGCCATAGAACTGATTTGGGCCCAAGTGAAGGATTATGTAGCTGAGAATAACCGACTCTTCACAGTTTCGGAAGTTGAAAGACTTATTTTCGAAGCCGTAGTCTGTATAAATGCGGAGGAATGGAGCAACGTTGTGAGACACACGAAATCCGAGATAATTAAAGCTTGGAAGAAAGAAAGTCTCACAGACAATTATGCTGAAAACTTTATTATCCCTTTAGGGTCAAGCGAGAGTGAAACCTCAACAGACGATGACAATGTCGATAGTGACTCAGAAATGAGTGGTATATTCGCTTTGAAGGATTATTTCCTTCGTTACGGGAAACTGAATCTAACAGCAACGCGAGATCTTCTACATGGTGAGTAGAAATTTAATTTTTCTCACGTTTTATCTGTTCGAGCATTGACATATTTTTATCTTGTAGCCTTATCCTAAATGTGTTGTGTATTATTGCTCATCTTGTGTGTATCGTCAATCAGCTGTTTGTATTCGTAGCAATTTGGCACCACCGTCTGACTTCCGGCTACCTGTCAAGTCGAAACTCATAAAAACGGAACTATAGTGTGTCTTACACTGGTATATCATTCTAGCAGCATGGTGGTGGTGATTTTTGTCTGAAGATGAAGTACAACTAAGCAATTAAGCTCTAACCCCATGGCACTACAGCCCTGAATGGCCTTGGCCTACCAAGCGACCGCTACTCGGCCCGAAGGTCTGCAGATTACGAGGTGTGTCGTGTGGTCAGCACGACGAATCCCCTCCGCCGTTATTCTTGGCTTTCTAGACCGGGGCCGCTATCTCACCGTGGACTGAGTGGACCTTGAACCAGCCCTCAGATCCAGGTAAAAATCTCTGACCTGCCCGGGAATCGAACCCAGTTCCTCCGGGTAAGAGGCAGGCACGCTACCCCTACACCACGGGGCCGGCAGGCAATTATCCTCTATATAACAATAATCATATAGAAAATGGAAGGAGTCCAATACCTCAAAAAATGAAGATATTGGCCAAAGAAAGGCAAGGGACACGAAGGGTGAAAAAATGAAACGCTCCTGAGGCCTCGAATGCGCTAATACCATTGGGTCAGAAAAGAACTAGACAGTTCGGTTGACTGCCTGCTCGAACTGCATCAGATGGCTGCTTATACTGCCTGTTCATTCCATACTCAAACGTGTAACACGCCTTACAAACAATCTGCCGCTAGATGGCAGCACCAGACGTACCCAGCTATCGCGTGAATACAACTAGATAAGCATACCAGCAAAATTTAAAATCTGAAAGTAAGAGAAAAATTAAAGAATTTTACGTATAAAGTGGTGCTCTAGAGAGTTATAGCTTCAGCACTTTTCGAGAAAGAGGTTTCGACGAACAAGAAAACCTGGCAACTTTGTCTGTATGGTACTTCCCTACATTACTAATGGCCGGTTTCTGGAATGACAGTTATCTGTGGATGCGTAGTTATCAGTGACATAACATGGTGATATGTTTAAAACAAGTTTCCGAAACAACAGTTATCGGCTTCTTCACAGTTGTTGTTGTTGTTGTTGTTGTTGTTGTTGTTGTCGGAGAGGTTATGGGCTCTATTATTTCACCCAGCCACTACACTTATTATCGTGATATTACACTGATAATGCGAAATCACACGCAATTAGTCCACTACGAAGGTCTCAAGAACAGTTGAGCATCAGGTCTATGTACACATCTTAAGTAACGCGAAACATAACAAAGGAAGTGCGTAGAAGCAAAAAAACAGTGGAAGCAGGAGTATGTAACGGTGCAAACAATAAACAGACAGTAATTTACAAATGAAGATGAGAGTCATCCAAATACTGATTGATAGCATGTATTAGAGCAGGAGACATATTGGTAAGCAAGCAGGAGACATTGGTGGGGAGAGCTTTCTGAAGACTGAGAAGACGAGAAATAAAAGCCGGACGAAAAGAATCATACACAGGGCATTGGAATAATAAATGATTTACATCAGCACTCAGAGTACCACATAGACAGGAGGAGTGGGGGGGAAAGGTTAAAACGATGTTTATACAGAGGAGTAAGAGCATGGTTAAAGCGAAGACGAATAATGTTGGTAATGTGACGGCGAGAATAGTTACCCTTCAAATACCAAGGATAGGGAGGAATACAAGGCTGAATATTGTAATAATAGCGACCTTTATAAGAAGCTGATCTAGTCCAATCTTCTTGCCACTGACCATAAGCATAATGTTTAAGAACTGGATAAAAATCGGGTAGAGGAACTGCAAGTTGAAGTAGGGATTTGCCATCACGAACAGCTCGCTTAGTGAATAAATCCGCCTGTTCATTCCCATAGATACCTATATGACTAGGGACCCAGACAAAAGTGAGAACCACCCCAGATTGATGCAAAGTATAAATGAGACTTTTAACATGATACAAATACCAGTTAAAAGAAAGATGAGATGACTTGAGCGACTGAACTGCACTGAGGGAATCCGTATAAATAACTGCGTTGGGTATAGAATGATGCTTAATGTACATGAGAGCTTGACGAATAGCAAAAATTTCCGCAGTGTAGATAGAAAAGTCACTGGGTAAACGATAGAGTTCAGCAACATTGGTATTGACAATATAGAACGCTGCTCCAACGCCTGAAGAGTTTTTTGAGCCGTCTGTATATATGTGGACGCCAGAATCACTTAGAGCAAAACGTAGCTTCTTAAAAGGAGGGCCAGTCAACGAAGAACCAGGAATAGAAGAGGAAAAAGAAGATGTAGGGAAGATAATGATAGAAGGGACAAAAAATAAACAATCAAAAGATAGTGTTTTTATAGGAAAGAAGAAATTGATATGCATACAACAAAGCAGGCATCTTAAGACGGCGGGCCTGTGAAAGAAGAGAATATTCATCTAATAACTGCAATTTAGGAAGCAATGGGTGTTGAGCCAGAGCAAATCTTTTAAGTAAATATTTAGATGTTATCATTTTACGGCGAATGGGAAGAGGGAGCTCACCGGTCTCGACAAGGAGAGCATTAGTAGGGGTAGACAACAATGCTCCAACACAAGTTCTCAGGGCTTTAAATTGTAAAGTATTTAAGTGGTTAAGAACAGAATCCGACGCAGTATTTATAACATGCGCACAGTAGTCGAGTCTAGAGCGAATAGTAGCGGAATATAACAACTGAGCTGTGCCAGGGTCAGCACACCATGATCGTCTAGTAACCACTTGGAGAATTTTAATATATACGTATCAGAAGAATTACGTAACTGAGTAATATGATGTTTCCAAGATAACGAGCGGTCTAGCATAACACCAAGGTATTTATGGGAGGAACAAAAAGGAATGACATGAGAATCGAAAACAAGTGGCTCAGAGTTAAACCTACGCTTAGAGGTAAAAAACATTGCACAGCATTTGGAGGTAGAAAGTTGAAGACCATGGAAAGTAAGCCATATAATGACTTGCTCCATTAGCTGATATATATGGTGACGACACTCATCGGCATTACTATGAGAGTAATAAAGAACTATATCATCAGCATAAAAGAGAATGCGAGCTTGTTGGGTAACCAATTGTTCAAGATTACTCATATACAGGGCGAAAAGCAGACCACTTAAAATGTCTCCCTGGGGAACACCGACAGATGACAGACAAGGAAGAGAAGAATAAGCGGATTTAAGTGAAAGTTTCCGATACGTAAACAAATTACGCAAGATGTGGAGAAAATGAGCACGAAAACCTTTCTGTGCAAGATTAGTCCAGAGAAGATGAAGTGGTATGGAGTCAAAAGCTCCTCGTATGTCCAAAAAAAAATAGCAATAAGACAATCCTTACGAATTTGCGCTAATAAAATATCGATAAGTAAAATGTTAATAGCATCTTGAGCACAACGACCTTTAAAGTAGGCGAATTGATATTTGGGAACCAAATTATAATATTCAAGAGACCACAGGATTCGTTGAAGGAGAATTTTTAAAAACGTCTTGCGGATACACGAACCAAGGACAATCCCCCGAAAGCCGTTAGCATCAGTTTGAAGTTGACCAGGTTTGGGGATAGGCACTTAAAAAAATCATTCCAAGAGGTAGGAACAGAAGTAGGGAGAAGGATATTATTATAGAGAGCTAATAAAGCTTGTTTAGCACGTAGAGGGAGAATCCGGAGCATATCATATGATATATAATCAGGGCCCGGAGACGAACTCTTTGCATTACACAAGGTGGCCTCAAGTTCAGAAAGGTGTATAGGTTGGAGTAATACAGAAAAGCGGGAAGAGCATGGAGACAGGGGGATAGTAAAGTCGGGCACGGCATAATCAGGAGTGAGGGAGTTGAGAAAGATAGATAGAATCTGTGGAGGGGTGACAGAGGGTGGAATGTATTGAGAAGCTCGGGTAAGGGAACGAATTGCACTCCATAAGTGAGAAGACGAAGTATGAGCGTTTAGGGAGGAAATAAAGGATCGCCATGCAGCACGGCGTTTAGAAAGAAAAACTCGTCTAGTATAAGCAATATGGTGTTTAAGACGGAAATAATGGTGGGGGCCTAATGTTTTCCTATATATCCGGAATAAGCGGCGTCGTTTAAGAACCAGATTATGGCACTCTGAGTCCCACCATCGTAAAAAGGAATAGGGGCGAGCAGAGTGGGAATAAATAGGTTTATAGGGATGATAAAGATCGAGATAATCTTGTATAAATTGAAAGAGAGTAGGAAAGGACAAAATATTATCCGAAATAAGCTCAATACGATGGGTAACATAAGAAATAAAAGATACTCTATCAAAGTGACGGAGGGAGCGAACATCACTGATACATGTAGGAGCAGAAGAAGAACTAGGAAACCTACCAAGACCATACGTAAGAATAATAGGGAAATGGTCGCTAGAATGTGTATCAGTAAGACGGTGCCAAGTTACAATCGAAGCCATTGCAGGACGACATAATGATAAATCCACAGCACTGGGAGGAGAGCCGGGGGGAGTGAGGCGCGTGGGAGAACCGTCGTTTAAAATGACAAAGTCATGCAATTGGGAGGCAGTGAGGAAATAAGAACCCAGGGAAGTATCACTACTGCTTCCCCACATAGAATGATGAAGATTGAAGTCCCCTAAGAGGAGAAGCTCGTTATGAGAAGAAAATTGCTGCAAGAATCGACACCATTGAATGTGAAAAATAGAAAGATCTGGAGGGCAATAAAGGTTAATAATGGAAAGGCGATTATATGAGATAACAATAACAAATGTATGGGGTAGACAATACGAGATATGAAGACGTTGATAGGATAAACTATGGTGAATAAATAAAGCAACACCACCGTAACCAACACCATCACAGCGTTCAACATTAAAGCCATTTAAATAAAACTCAGAGGATGGGGAAAACCAAGTCTCCTGTAATGCTATAATGAATGGGGAAATTTCATTTATCAAAAATTGTAACTCATACCGTTTAGAAGGAATACTCCTAGCATTCCACTGCAGGATACGTAGCATCTAAAGAGAACATAGTGTGCACACAGTCACGAAGCTTATAAAGTGTATGAGCGACATGTGGCTGGTCCCCTAATAATTGAATAAGTTGTAGAAATAGTTGATGAATACCACTTTGGAGATACGCCTTTTGGCGTAGTACAGGAGAACTAGATGATTGAGAAGGAGCTGAAGGTAAACACTGAGAATTACGGGACGTAGACGAAATCGGGGACGGGGAGGATGAAGATGAAGTGGATGGAAAGACCGAGGTATGTGAAGACACTGGAGTGGGTCGGATGAGATTAAGATACCCAGACTTATCGAAACCAGGTGTTGGAATGGGACGGGGCTCTTTCATAACCAGCTGAGTAAATTTATGTTTCCTCGGGTTTTCCACAGGTGAGGTGGAACTAGTAGAAGGAAGAGGTGGAAAAAGATGGGTATTATTGGACATGTCAAATTGGGTCGAGGGTATTCTAGCAGACGCCTCGGAAAAGGATAGATTTTCTGTACACATAAGCTTTTTAAGGGCAGTTTGCTGTTGATGAGTAGGGCAGTTTGATGAGCCAGTATAATGTTCCTGATGACAGTGAACACAGCGGCGAATATTTTCCTGACACTCTGATGTAAGGTGGTGTAACGCGCAATGCCCACATCGGGGTGACTTAGCCTGACAGTTTTTAATCGTGTGTCTATATCGCTGACATTTTGAACAGATAATCGGGGAAAATATGAAAGGGTAAACCTCTAAATGCACTTGAAACAAAGAGACATATTGAGGAAGAGTCTGCGAGCGAAAAACAATCTTAACCGTTCCAGTAGGAACGTAGTTCACTCCACTGGTCTCCACAACCTTACGGTTAAGCCGCTTGACCGATTTGACCCGAACATCAGATTTGAGGTATTTAAGAATGTCAGAATCAGAAACATTCTTCTCCACATCGCGTATAAGTCCAACACGAAAGATATTGGAACTGGGAATATATGCTTTCAATGAGTGAGTTGCAAGTATTGAATGACGTAGAAAGGAATTAGCTTGGATCGCGGAACTAAATTCCACCAATAATCTATTTCGTCCTTTGGGCGTTATACCTTTCACAAAAATATCATTATCGTAAAACAAGCGCCCAAGCGCCATGGGATGTAGCCCACCAATATTTTTCGACTTAGTTGATTCAACAAATACAATAAATGGACAAAAATGAGCCTGTTCATAAACCTCCAACTCTTCAGGAGGTGGGGGAGGTGGAGGAGGCGGCTGAGCGGCATTAGACTGTTGAGGTTGTAAAGGCTGCTGTAATGAATTCATATTTGAAGTGAGATTAATCAAATCGGTTTGCATCGGCACAGTTTCTTCACGACCAACATTGGCATTAGATGAGGGATCCGGTGCCTCATCTCCTCCACTATCAGTATCCATCACCAAAGCGTACACAGACACACACTACTTGTCACCGCAGGCAAACACCAGACTGCAACCAAAGAACGATCCGCACCGTACGAGACACACGAACGGACTGACGTCAGGATTTCAGAAGATCGCACTCCTTCTTCACAGTTATCTGCACAACGAGTGGTAACTGCAGCTAGTGCTGTAGTTACCTCTATGTTAGAACTGATTCCAAGATATACCGCTATGAGGCGCCACTTGTTCAAGGTCTTTATATTAGTTTCGTAAACATTAATATGTGATAATGAACTGGTTATAATATATTTACAGTCATTCATTGTAGTTTTAACGTGCTTGGGTGTGCTGGAGTCGACATTATTTTGGTCAGTACATTTACTTTCACGTTATCACTGGCTTTTAGTCACTGATTCCACTTAAATGGTGCCATCTGTCCCTGTCATCTGTTTAAGTTATAGTCTTCTCGGAGTGTGACGCCTCTAATGTAGATGTATCTTGCAATACGGGAAATGAATCGTTAAATAAAATAGAACTCAAATCAAATGGATTTTCATCAGGCTCAAATTGATCTTTCTGTGTATAGTAGAATTAATGTAAGATCTCTTTCGTCAGGCTTTGATTCATGTGTCCCACCAACAGTTAGGTAACACCCAGTCTGAAATGATGGAATATTTACATTTTTATTAACTAATAAATATCTTAGGTACCGGCATGCATTTAATATCAGCCTGCTGAATAATAAATATCGATTTTTCATTGCTTTTTTAATGTTATTATATTCTTTAACCGGTGACGTGAGGTCTCATAGACCCCCAGTAAACATAAAACATCTGGACTTAATCAAAAATCTTGCAGGGAGCTGTAGGTTATGTCATCTTATCTGTGTCAACACACTTCACACCCCAGGTAGGGGTTAGCTCGCTAGGGTCGATTGAAATTCTCAAGTGGACTTCACGTCAGCAGTTATGAGAGTATTTTTGTCAATGCATGTTGTGTGCTCATTGTAAGTAAAACATCTCAAATTACTAGTCCGTTGCAGTTATTATGAACTACAAATTCTCAGTTCGAAGAGTACATTAGGGAACTACAGTACTGATGAAAACTTGAGTGATATGGCTATTTTCTCTTGGCTGTTGGAGATCGCAGATTGTAATGCTTTCGTGTTGTCCAAGTCGTGCCATGAAAGCCCGGAAAAAATGGAATTCTTGAAGGGTTTGGCATCTGATCAGGTGAAATTACATGTCAAAGAAGAATGATAAATGAGTGAGTTCCCAGAGAGATACGAACGGGAATAAGCAACATTTTGTACGTAAGACTCGGCGTCGAGATACGGAAGAAAAACTGAAGAAACGGCAATCTTACCGTACATATCCAGCATCCTTGAAGAGAAAAACGGCATATGCGTGTTTTAAGTAGGAGTTTTCGGTTTGTGTACAAAAAAAAATCTGCAACAGTTGCAGCGGGAACAAATGGATATCACACCATCAGCGCAGAACTTCAGTGCCGGAATGATAGGTTCCAAAGTGTGCTGCACGTTTTCATTTTTTGATTTTTTTTCGTTTACGCTGTGTTCTGGATCAATGAAAAGTGATCTGTTTGGAAATTGCTGTGTATTTTTATAATTTTACTGACGACAATGATCAAGGTGAAATTTAGACGATTACTGCGTACTGTGAATAAGAAAGAACGGGAAATATATATAATGTTTGCATTATTTGATCGTACATACTGTATATTCATATTATGAGAGATTATTACATGATAATCAGATTGATTGAGATGACTGTACGTATTTGCTAACCATTTTTCATTGTAGAAAACTTCTGCTAGTAAAAGTAACTAGATGTTACCAAAATAACCCTAAAATCATTTGCGTAGACATATATTGGAGGACGACAGATACTAAACATGACGATTACTGCACTGTTTATTACCAGGGCTTATAAATCTGGATTTAAGTTTCCGGAAACTCATTAAAGTTAACAGCGCAGTTAAAGTTACAAGCACATTTAGGTAACTCACAGGTAACTGTGGTGTACCAGAAACCGGCCATAAGTAGAGGTTTCACGAATTTGGCCACCACAGTTTGACACAAGTTCCTGGTGCTTATTGTTACTAAAACACTTTAAAAACTTACATTGGCACAAAGAAGATAGAACATAGTTTTTTATATTCTGGAGCAGACTTGCAGATTTGTTGCACTACTGTAGAGCCGCCTCAACAAATTTCTGTAGCCCCATAATTAGGCCAATAAATCGTTGCTAGGGATAGCGCGGATATCAATGGGGATGCATTAAATGAGGTAGAAACGTTATTCAAGCACGTGCTGCATTCTGTTTTTTCTTCGATTGCACGCACTAAATAACCACACACTAATCCCTGGTAATCAGTTTCCAAAGTGACACACACTGACTCAGGGGGCTCACGAAAATCTGTCAGTAAATCAAGGACATACTCAGAGAATAATAATAATAATAATAATAATAATAATAATAATAATAATAATAATAATAATAATAATAATAATAATAGACGGCCTATTAGGCGACTTGCATGTCTGTGAAGATCAAGGCCCTACCTAGGATGATTTCTAATGCTGAAGATGCCACACACACCCAGCCCCCGAGCCACTGGAATTAACCAATTAACTAAATAGGCCCTACTTGCGTAAATAATAATAGTAATAAAAGGGCAGTATATTGACACGATTTTATACTACTAGCAAAAGACTCGTAATGGAATCTTAATCTGCTTACCCTCCAGGGTTGGCTTTTCCCTCGGACTCAGCGAGAGATCCCACCTCTACCGTCTCAAAGGCAATGTCCTGGAGCTTCAGACTCTGGGTGGGGAGGATGACCAGTACCTCGCTTAGGCGGCCTCACCTGCTATGCTGAACAGGGGCCTTGCGGGGGACATACTCAGGGAATAATAATAAAAATAATAATAATAATAATAATAATAATAATAATAATAATAATAATAATAATAATAATAATAGACGGCCTATTAGGCGAAGATTGGAAGGGATAAACAAGGAAGGGGGAAGGAAGCTCCCGGCATTTGCCTGGAGAATTGGGAAACCACGGAAAACCACTTCCAGGATGGCTCAGGTGGGAATCAAACCCACCTCTACTCAATTGACCTCCCGAGGCTGAGTGGACCCCGTTCCAGCCCTCGTACCACTTTTCAAATTTCGTGGCAGAGCCGGGAATCGAACCTGGGCCTCCAGGGTTGGCAGCTAATCACACTAACCACTACACCACAGAGGCGGACAATGGAATCTATGACAGCATATTATTCTGTTTTGTACATTAACAGTACAATGTCCCCAGAAATTATATTACTTAGTACGTAATACTTCAAACGTTACGCTTACCATTTTCTGCAATGGTGTTTGAAGAGCTCTTGTTAGACGTCTCTGTGCTTGAATCCCTTCTCTTAATCATCGCTGAAATTAGCGGTTGTTTATAAGCTGGATAATCAGGGAAAGGGCTGGGTACAGATCCTGTTTTTAATTTTCGCGTTTTGCTGGTCACTTTGAAATCATCATTTACGAAATGTAGACTGCAAACCACGGAATAATCAGAAGGTCTCCATTTACTTCCCTTGCTGTTTCCTTCCCTGGATATAATACTTAACCACTTTCGACGCAATTGTGTACTTGAAGGTATATCATGGAATGAAATATCACGGCATTCTGGTTTCCCTTTCTTTGATTTGCAGAAAGGCACGCAGCAGTACACCATTTTCACTGAAAACAAGTACAGTCTATCCTATTTCCCGCTATTTCATTCCGACAGTTTGGAGCCGGTTGGTGCTGCCACCTGCTGTGGGTATTTGTAAACGGAGTGTTTCATTTAATGCCATGTTAAAATGTTGTAATGAGCAGGCAGTATAAGCAGCCATCAGATGCAGATCGAGCAGGCAGTGGTTCGGATAGTATAGATGAAAGTAAGGAGCCTGGCAAAAGTGGAAGGTCCAGGACTCAGCTAAGGGTCCTGTGATTTCCAACCCAGGCTCCCAAGTTCAGAGCCCCCAAGACCTCATTTAGTCACCTCTTAAGACTGGCAGGGGATACCATGCAGGGGCGTAGCCAGGGGGTTTACTGGGGGGTTAGAACCCCTCCCCCATGGTACTTTTACAAAAAGAAACGAAATAGAAACGGACAGTAAACAATAAACTAAATAAACATTGCTTTAGATAAGGATGCTTTCCGACAGGTCTATTAACTATTGCAATATGCAAAGTCAGTATGGGGGTGATTCAGTGTCTGCATGACTGCCGCGCCGGCTCTTTGGTTGTAGTGTGTGTATGCTTCGAAACACAGCCGGCGCAATCAGCTGTCTCGATGCCTCGACACCACAACGCTTCGTGTGCCGTGTGTCGCGTGAACAGAAACTCCAGTCCTTCCGTACACGTCAGCTATATCGATGCTTTGAAACAGAAAAGATTTGAAACGGTGACGGTGCTTTGTTTATACTCCCGCCTCAATAGAAACACTCCGCTTGACATTGCCCTGAAGTTGAACCGATACTCGTTAATAGACGCTTCATATTCCGAACAGCAAGTCAAGTTACTAAAAGAACAATGTACTCCGCATTGTAAAGTATTTTTTGCACACTAAAAGAGGACATTATTGTTCTCAAAGCAGGGTCATACTATGGCAGGAAGACGCTCCCGTTTGTCAAGTGCAAAAGTTTCGAAATTTATGTTTTTAAACTTCAAATTGAACTAGATTTGAAAGCTGGATTAGGCCAAATCTATTACTGTACGACCAACCGGAGAAGTGAGGGGGTCTCATGATCGGTACAAGAGGGACCATCCCTAAGAATACGGTAGAGCTGATGAAAAGTTTCAACATCAGTACCAATGATCTCAAAGCGCTCAGGGGTTATCTTCTGATACTCATTCAGACACCACTTATATTCGCCAGACAAAGATCATGGACTTAAAATTTACAAAAAAATCCTTAGATTTAACGAAGTTGCTATTGTGTATTCTTTGTCGTTACGCAGCCACCAAGTGGGTTCTGAAAATTAAATAAAAATAATACCGATATTCGACTCTTCTTAGATGAATTACCCTACTCATTTTATAATCATTTAAATTAGTTCACTTAGTTTGGTAACTATCTTACTATGCTTTCGTAACTACATAGTTACATGTACGTAAAACCGAGCGAGTTGGCCGTGCGGTTAGCTGCGATCTTGCATTCGGGAGATAGTGGGTTCGAATCCCACTGTCGGCAGCCCTGAAAATGGTTTTCCGTGGTTTTCCATTTTTACACTGAGGCTGTACCTTAATTAAGGCCATGGTTGCTTAGTTCCCACGCTTCCCTGTCCCATCGTCGCTATAAGACCTATCCACGTCGGTGCGACGAAAAGTAAATTGCAAGAAAAACCCGTAAAATTCCTATTTCGGACTCTTCTTAGATTTCGTTACTCATTTTATAATTCTTAAAGTTAGTTCACTTATTTAGACTACTATGCTTTTTTAAAGTTTGTTTGTTTATATTAGACGTGCTTGCGAAATTAATAACTGGTTTGACAGAAGGCAGTTTGGGTTTAGGAAAGGTTATTCCACTAATAATAATAAAGTTCATATATCCCAGTAATTGCAGTTCAAGTCCCTGGAGTAATAGTAGTAGTAGTTTTGACAGAAATATTTGAGAAATTATTGTAGACAACCTCGTATTTTTCAGTAGGCGTAATTAAGGACACTTTTTTTCTTCTCCGTCCCGTGGAGTAGGAAAATAATAGTAATCCACCAGCTGTAATAATCACATAACCGCATTTCAGTAGAATTGTAGTGAAGATAAGATATAATATATTAGATAGTATCTTGCCATTTATATTCGTATTTTTCTTCGTGTACGGCAATCCTCTTTGATACTTAAGCATTTAACCAAACGCAGTATAGTGTAGTGTATTTTATAGATACATTGTAGTATAGATACAGTACGGTACATTTAGATAGTGCCGTATCTTGCCTGCTATATTCGTGTGTTATCTTTCGTGTGTATCTATTAGACCCTAATACTAATAATAATTTGTCTAAGCATTTAGCTTCGTTGGTAATCTTTGAGTACAGTAGTTCTTGCAAATTTCATTTCTGTTGTGCTTAGTAGTGACATACGGTACGGTACCGGAATCGTAATTAGGATACGTCTGAAAGTAGTTTAAAAATTACTGTAGTGTACTGTACAGTAGTATACGAGTAATATCCTATTAGAATTTAGTGTGCTTATTTTATTATTGTAAAATATTTGTGTAGTACTGGTGTAGTAGAGGTATCCGTAGAAACTCTTACTAAAATATTGTTGAAATTAGGATAGGCTTAATTGCAGTTTGGAATTGTGTAGTTCTTGTGTATTACTTTCGATATTCAGTAATTAACAGCAGTTTTTATCCTGTTAGGGGTTGTAGGATTTAAAAAAAATAGAGCACGACTAAGTAGTATTGTAGTGTAGTCGTATATTAATTACCTTATTGTTGTGTACTATCCCAGACAATATATCCCTCCGTTCATTTATTTTTTTTTGCAAATAAGTTACTTCATCTTTTTTAATTTATAATTTTTCCCCCGTAAAGAATGGCTAAGGAGCGCGAGTGTGCTTATTGTGGTTGTGGTGAGGCATTGAGGGGTATGAGGGAGGAGTTGGAAAGTTTGAGGGAGATAATTAGGATTCTCACAGAAGACAGGAAGGAAGATAGGACTCCCTCAAACAATGTACAGGTTACAGTAGGTGTACAAGAGGGAGGGGAAGGAAAGGGAGGAGTTGTAGAAGACAGGTGGTCTAATGTTCTAAGGGGAAGGAAATTGCAGGCCAAGGGCTCTATTCAGGATCAGAATTCAGGACAGGTGTCTGTGCGAAATCGGTATGAGTCACTCCAGGTAGAACAACAGAGGGAAGATGAGGGACAGGGAACTGTTGCTGAGATGCATGGAAGTAGGAGGAAGGGAAAAGGTAGGAAAGGGAAATGTAGAGTAGAGGATAGGAAAAGACAGGTGGAACAGGGTCATGGGAAGGAGAAAAGGGAGGAGGAAGTAGCTTCTGCAGCTATCAGGAAAGATAGGGCTGACCAGGAGGGGAGGGGATCAAATGAGGTGGGTAGGGTTGAGGCTCTGGTCATGGGGGATTCCATCGTTAGACACGTGGGGAAAGTGTGTGGAGGAAAGGGAACCAGGGTAGAATGTTATCCAGGAATTAGGTTGAGGCAGATGTTGAGGAAAGTAGAAGAGAGGGAGGAGGGGAAGGAGAAGGTGGTAGTGTTTCACGTTGGTACCAACAACGTAAGGCAAGCTGATATAAGTACCAACATAGTTGGAGATGTGTGGGATCTGGTAAATGCAGCACGGGTGAAGTTTAAGAAAGCGGAGATTGTTATTAGTGGAATACTGTGTAGGAGGGATACTGACTGGAGGGTGATTGGGGATTTAAATCAGACTATGGAGTGGGTATGTGGGAAACTGGGAGTGAAATTTCTAGATCCTAATGGGTGGGTAGGAGATAGGGATCTGCGCTCGGATGGCCTTCATTTAAACCGCAGTGGTACGTATAAGTTAGGAAATTTGTTTGGAAGGGTAATAGGGAGGTACATTCAGGGAAACGGGATGACCTAGGGAGCGGTGATAAGGGAACAGGGAACTGGAAATCAAGCAGGGATGACATAAAATTGTTAGTGCTGAACTGTAGAAGTATTGTAAAGAAAGGAATAGAATTAAATAATTTAATAGATATATATTTACAAGATATTGTAATAGGAGTTGAATCATGGCTGAGAAATGATATAATGGATGCAGAAATTTTCTCACGACACTGGAGTGTGTATCGTAGAGATAGGATAGGAAAGGTGGGAGGGGGAGTTTTCATTCTGGTGAAAGAAGAATTTGTAAGCTACGAAAAAGTTAAAGATGAGACACATGAAATTCTAGGTGTAAGGCTCATTTCTAAAGATAATAGGCAACTTGATATATTTGGAGTGTACAGATCGGGAAAGGGTAGCACTGATGTGGATTCGGAATTATTTGATAGGATAGTCAGCTATGTGGGAAACGACATGGAAAGAAATGTGATTGTAGCGGGAGATCTGAATTTGCCAGATGTAAATTGGGAAGGAAATGCGAACGACAGGAAGCATGACCAACAAATGGCAAATAAGTTAATATGGGAAGGACAGCTAATTCAGAAAGTGATGGAACCAACCAGAGGGAAAAATATCCTGGATGTAGTGCTGATAAAACCAGATGAGCTCTATAGGGAAACTGAAGTATTAGATGCTATTAGTGATCATGAAGCTGTTTTTGTGGTAGTTAAAAATAAATGCGATAGAAAGGAAGGTCTTCAAAGTAGGACTGTTAGGCAGTACCATATGGCTGATAAAGCAGGTATGAGGCAGTTTCTAAAAAGTAACTATGATCGGTGGAAAACGGTAAATAAAAATGTAAACAGACTCTGGGATGGGTTTAAAGAAATTGTTGAGGAATGCGAAAACAGGTTTGTACCTTTAAGGGTGGTAAGGAATGGTAAAGACCCACCTTATTATAATAGAGAAATAAAGAGACTAAGGAGGAGGTGCAGACTGGAAAGAAATAGAGTTAGAAATGGCTGTGGAAGTAAGGAGAAATTGAAGGAACTTACTAGAAAATTGAATCTAGCAAAGAAGACAGCTAAGGATAACATGATGGCAAGCATAATTGGCAGTCATACAAATTTTAGTGAAAAATGGAAGGGTATGTATAGGTATTTTAAGGCAGAAACAGGTTCCAAGAAGGACATTCCAGGAATAATTAATGAACAAGGGGAGTGTGTATGTGAGGATCTTCAAAAGGCAGAAGTATTCAGTCAGCAGTATGTAAAGATTGTTGGTTACAAGGATAATGTCGAGATAGAGGAAGAGACTAAGGCCAAAGAAGTAATAAAATTTACATATGATAACAATGACATTTACAATAAGATACAAAAGTTGAGAACTAGAAAAGCGGCTGGAATTGATAAGATTTCTGGGGATATGCTAAAGACAATGGGTTGGAATGTAGTACCATATCTGAAGTACTTATTTGATTATTGTTTGGTCGAAGGAGCTATACCAGATGAATGGAGAGTTGCTATAGTAGCCCCTGTGTATAAAGGAAAGGGTGATAGACATAAAGCTGAAAATTACAGGCCAGTAAGTTTGACATGCATTGTATGTAAGCTTTGGGAAGGCATTCTTTCTGATTATATTAGACATGTTTGTGAAATTAATAACTGGTTCGATAGAAGGCAATTCGGTTTTAGGAAAGGTTATTCCACTGAAGCTCAACTTGTAGGATTCCAGCAAGATATAGCAGATATCTTGGATTCTGGAGGTCAAATGGACTGTATCGCGATTGACATGTCTAAAGCATTTGATAGGGTGGATCATGGGAGACTACTGGCAAAAATGAGTGCAATTGGACTAGACAAAAGAGTGACTGAATGGGTTGCTATATTTCTAGAAAATAGATCTCTGAGAGTTAGAGTAGGTGAAGCTTTGTCTGACCCTGTAATAGTTGAGAGGGGAGTTCCTCAGGGCAGTGTTATCGGACCTTTATGTTTTCTTATATATATAAATGATATGAGTAAAGGAGTGGAATCGGAGGTAAGGCTTTTTGCGGATGATGTTATTCTCTATAGAGTGATAAATAAGTTATAAGATTGTGAGCAACTGCAATGTGACCTCGAAAATGTTGTGAGATGGACAGCAGGCAATGGTATGTTGATAAACGGGGCTAAAAGTCAGGTTGTGAGTTTCACAAATAGGAAAAGTCCTCTCAGTTTTAATTACTGCGTTGATGGGGTGAAAGTTCCTTTTGGGGATCATTGTAAGTATCTAGGTGTTAATATAAGGAAAGATCTTCACTGGGGTAATCACATAAATGGGATTGTAAATAAAGGGTACCGATCTCTACACATGGTTATGAGGGTGTTTAGGGGTTGTAGTAAGGATGTAAAGGAGAGTGCATATAAGTCTCTGGTAAGACCCCAACTAGAGTATGGTTCCAGTGTATGGGACCCTCACCAGGATTACCTGATTCAAGAACTGGAAAAAATCCAAAGAAAAGCAGCTCGATTTGTTCTGGGTGATTTCCGACAAAAGAGTAGCGTTACAAAAATGTTGCAATGTTTGGGTTGGGAAGAACTGAGAGAAAGAAGAAGAGCTGCTCGACTAAGTGGTATGTTCCGAGCTGTCAGCGGAGAGATGGCGTGGAATGATATTAGTAGACGAATAAGTTTGAATGGCGTTTATAAAAGTAGGAAAGATCACGATATGAAGATAAAGTTGGAATTCAAGAGGACAAACTGGGGCAAATATTCATTTATAGGAAGGGGAGTTAGGGATTGGAATAACTTACCAAGGGAGATGTTCAATAAATTTCCAATTTCTTTGAAATCATTTAGGAAAAGGCTAGGAAAGCAACAGATAGGGAATCTGCCACCTGGGCGGCTGCCCTAAATGCAGATCAGTATTGATTGATTGATTGAAGCTCAGCTTGTAGGATTTTAGCAAGATATAACAGATATCCTGGATTCAGGAGGCCAAATGGACTGCATTGCGATTGACCTATCTAAGGCATTTGATAGAGATCATGGAAGACTACTGGCAAGAATGAGTCCTATTGGACTAGAAATTTTTTTTTTTTTTTGTTATTTGCTTTACGTCGCACCGACACGGATAGGTCTTATGGCGACGATGAGGGAGGAAGGGGCTAGGAGTGGGAAGGAAGCGGCCGTGGCCTTAATTAAGGTACAGCCCCAGCATTTGCCTGGTGTGAAAATGGGAAACCACGGAAAACCATCTTCAGGGCTGCCGACAGTGGGGTTCGAACCCACGATCTCCCGAATACTGGATACTGGCCGCACTTAAGCGACTGCAGCTATCGAGCTCGGTGACTAGAAAAAAGAGTGACTGAATGGGTGGCTATATTTCTAGAAAGTAGAACTCAGAGAATTAGAGTAGGCGAAGCTTTATCTGACACTGTAATAATTAAGAGGGGAATTCCTCAAGGAAGTATTATTGGACCTTTATATTTTCTTATATATGTGTAAAGAAGTGGAATCAGAGAAGACTGTTTGCAGGGATGTTATTTTGTACAGAGTAATAAATAAGTTACAAGATTGTGAGCGGCTGCAGGGTGACCTGTATAGTGTTGTGAGAGGGGTGGTTGGCAATGGTATGATGATAAACGGGGTTAAAAGTCAGGTTGTGCGTTTCACAAATAGGAAAAGTCCTCTCAGTTTTAATGACTGCGTTGATGGGATGAAAGTTCCTTTTGGGGGTCATTGTAAGTACCTAGGTATTAATATAAGAAAAGACCTTCATTGGGGTAATCATATAAATATGATTGTTAATAAAGGGTACATATCTCTGCACATGGCTATGGGGGTATTTAGGGGTTGTAGTAAGGATGTAAATGAGAGGGCGTATAAGTCTCTGGTAAGACCCCAACTAGAGTATGGGACCATCGCCAGGATTACTTAATTGAAGAATTGGAAAAAATCCAAAGAAAAGCAGCTCGATTTGTTCTGGGTGATTTCCGACAAAAGAGTAGCGATACAAAAAAGTTGCGAAGTTTGAACTGGGGAGACTTGGGAGAATGGAGACGAGCTGCTCGATTAAGTGGTATGTTCCGAGCTGTCAGTGGAGAGGAGCCGTGGGAGGACATCAGTAGACGAATAAGTTTGAGTGGTGTCTTTAAAAGTAGGAAAAATCACAATATGAAGATAAAGTTGAAATTCAAAAGGACAAATTGGGGCAAATATTCGTTTATAGGAAGGGGAGTTAGGGATTGGAATAACTTACCAAGGGAGATGTTCAATAATTTTCCAATTTATTCGTGATCATTTAAGAAAAGGCTAGGAAAACAACAGCTAGGGAATCTGCCACGTGGGCGACTGTCCTAAATGCAGATCAGTAGTGATTGATTGTTATTGTACATAGAATACGGTATTTTGTATTCTTCCGAAATGTAATTAATCATTTCATAATTATTGATCATTTCATAATTATTCAAATGAGTTACTGTTATGGAGTGCTTTTACTGTAAAACGGATCCCTTTCAGTATCATTGTAAGCGCTTAGTGAAGAAGCAAGCGCAGTTTATTACTAGGCCTATATACTGGTACTGTTATACTGTACATCATTTATCATATTGTATTTTGTACAATTGCTCATTAAATATTTCACGAACCTCATATTGTATCGTTATAATAACGTCGAAGAGTTCATTCAGATAACTGAATAATGGTTCATATTTCCCCACGCCATCGTGAAACACTGTTTTTCTTGCAGTCCGAGACGGAAGAGCGCCGTGTATCGACATCAGAGCCGAAAAGTGAAATATTCGACACCTCAAGGTTACACTCGTCTCCATGGCAACGAACAAACCTTCGTCCATGCTTTGTTTTCATTTATCAGCTCTGATGTCGCAATTCCCTTCAGTTTGGAGTAGAAACGCAACTGGTTACAGGACGACAGTATTAGGTCTTAGCGAGTGACTAAAAGTGCATTTAAAGTAGTAACGTGTTGTGTTCAGTGTTACCTATTGTTTTACCACATCAGAATCACCAAAATATAATTATGGATCCACCGGTACACAAAAGGCAATCTAGTTTAGTCACGTTTTTCCAAAAGAAATCCAAAACGGAGGAAAGTGAACATAATATTTCAATGGAATGTATACAACCTGAATCATCTGCTGAAGCTGAAACAGAATCGACTAAAAATCTGTGCTCTCCAACCATAGCGAGTTAAAGGAAGAAGTGTGACCACTACACTAGTTCATCGGTTCCTCCGTTAGGCCGCTCTCCCAGCAGTATTTGAGCTTGAGCTTACAAGTCAGCATACGAATAAAAGACAATTATTGCATGCAAAATATTATGCTTTTGCTTACCATTCCAGAAGGCAGTTGTCAGACAGTTTAGATAGCTTCCGGGTAGACTTTGTGGTCTTAGAAGATTTCAGTTCCTTTCTCATCTATCTTGTTACAAAATAAAGTCGACATTTCATGTAATGTAACACAAGTTTAAGGATAATGTCCGCAACATGGTCATCGCAGCATCCTAATTCTTTGGAATTAATAGTGATACTGTGAAAACTGTCCAAACACTCGTAAAATATATCGCCCCATAGACTATGTTCACAGGAGAGTTTTTTGTTCCACTACACTTTCAGCTTTCACGAACACATCATAAACTGCTTTGGAAGGGTGGGTGAAGAAAGTGCTGTCAGTGCTGTATTTGCTATAGTCCCTAATAAATGTGAGGGCTGCGGCAAGTATTTTTTCTGTAGGCTTTCCGTGAAGCAGGCTGACGCATTAGACATTTTGTGACTTTGGATACATTGCTTACTATATATCCTCCTGGATAATAAATCAAACACTCCTTTGCAAGACTGCAGCTATCACGGTTAATTAGACCTAAATTGTTCTCCCAGTCCGGTAAGGGGTCATCCATGTTCTCATTTAAGTCTAGTGCTATTCTTATTTTATTTTGTGCGTTTTCCACTACAGCCTTATTTGTCTCTTCTGTCTTCTTAGCCACTGTTCTCATTTGATTGACGAATTATGTTATTGTCAGTTAAAATTTGGGCTCATAATTACTACCCGATGACAGAGCAAGTTTGGTTGGGATATAAATAGACTGCAACATGTGTAAATTCAGAAAATCTATTGTTGAAGGGTGATCGTCACAACTTAATGAGAGTAGTATACCGAAGTGCCGTTCTAGTGAATCTTGATTAAATTTGGCTGTGGGCACATACCGGAATCCATTATTCCATAAATACTCGGACACCTGCATGGTGCTCTCAATTGCTACTCTTAGGGATTCACGAGTTCTTCCTGAAGCAAAAGTATTATTCTTCCCACTGAGGTTATATCTCCATTTTATTAAGGTTTGATCCCCTATTAAATCTTTATAAAGAGCCCCTGCTGGTGTAGAAGTATTTAATACATATATTAGGATTTTTAATTCCCTTGTGAACGTTTCTGTCGGTTCGCTGTCATCAAATCCCTCCGAGTTTATCTGTCTAAAGAACTTTATGCCATTTGCAACAGAATTACTAAATAACTGAAAAGCAAGTCTCACGTTCATGCGCTGAAATGAAGTGGGGTCTATATTGCAACCGTTAATTAAGGTTAAGCTACAGTCGGAGAACATTGAGACACCTCAGGTGTGCTCAGTTCATAAACAGGACGCACAGATGAAATATCCAAGAAAGTGGCATGCATATGAAATATGAACTTAAATGGTGGCATATAATGAAGAAAATACGGAATAAAATTAATATATGGCATGGTTTATTAACAACAAAAATATACTCAAATTGTCATCCTTCTAAACTGTGATAATGAAAATGATCGTTAATAAATTAAAAATCTATCTCTTGATGTACAAACGAAATAATCAAATGGGGTGGTACATGATTTCACGCCCTATCTTGTCCTAGCAAATTATAATTACATGTTAAATTTAATACTTTGATCAGGTAAACAGATATCATTTGATTTACGGAAAGATCTAGATTCAGACAATCCGCTCTGAAATATCACAAAGAGAAGTGATTGAATGAAATTTTGTTCCATAATCACATTAAGTTTCCACTTATCTATACAAAAATTTACATTTCTTTTACTATTACATAATTTGATGCTTTAATTCCTGTTTAAAACTGAGTCGGCTCAATGAAATAATAATCTGTTCAATTACCAATCGCTTACTGGATTAACAAAACTAAATAAATAAATTACTAAAGTCTGGAAATGTAATATACATTTGAAATGGTCTGCATAACTCGAAGTTCAACTTCTGAAATGCCATATCACAAATCGTGAATGTGAATAACGAAGAAATTAACACTGTCCCCATTGTATAACAACTTCGGAGACAAAAGGAAAATCGACTCCAAAATACCATAACCATATAATAATTCTAGAATACACTACTATCTACACCCTATTTTACACTATCTACACATGTGGCTACACAAAGATGATCACATTGTCGGAATATCATTGAGTAATTTGATCATATTGTCGGAGTATCGTTGAATAATTTTAGAATAGCTAAAGGTACCGTGAAATTTCAAGTGTTGAATCAGATGACCTGGATTAAAGTCCTCGAACGTTATGAAAAATCTTGAGTTCGGGCGAAGTCTCGAATAGTGTTCCAGAATCATCGTGAGTTATCGTGAACATTATAGTTATGAATTGTAGAGAACTCGGGATAGAACTAATTAAGCTTACTTCTTCGAAGACGTACTCAAATTCAAACAGACGTACCGGTAGGTTCATTATCCTAAATCACACAAATATCTACCATAATCCATTACCAAATTATCACTTGCCTCGAGAACCATCTTCAATAATCATGCCGTGATTCTATTCTCGAAGAACTACTTCAATTATTCATTATAATATGATTTCTCTCGAAGACTAAATTATTACGTTAATAGTAGTGAAATCTCTAATAACAACTCATACTATACGACCATATATTCTTGATCCACCCCCGGATATCACAAATTCATTCTAACATCCTCACGCAACAAGTCCTACGCGTATATAATTCTCGAAGATTCAATCCACCTACCGGTTCTCATATCTCGATTCAACTATCTCTGTTCCGCACTTACATACACGGGTTCTGATTCAAAATGACGGAATCATTTTTCTTTTAAGACTTAAGTTCCAATATCACACGATTATACTCCCAATAGATATCATATACGATTATGTCTCACCTCTGTACGACGACTGTACCTCCAGAAACATCAAATCTACGTATACGAATGCTCTAACATTAATCTTCACCAATCGTGGCTATAATAAATTTATAAGTTACACCCTGATACTTATCACTGCCTGATACACCTAGTATAATTCATAAGTCATGTACGCCGTTCCAATATCACATGATTATCTAACAGGAATAAATATGTGAGGATCTTCCACTGTCATTATAATATGGCAAAATACTACGACTACATAACTAAAATATACTGCCAGACCATTTACCAACTACTGCTACGTAACTACTTTTCTACCAAACAGATTATATTATACAATTGCGTCGACTTAGCTTTGCGATGTCTTCATGATGAACGACTGGTCGTCCTCAATATTAATACTAATACAGCCACAGGTGCCTTTCTCTCATCCCATCGCTGTCAGCTGGTCACATGGGTTTAAGCTTCTATTTCAGCACCAACACATATGGCGGTATGTGACATCACCTTGATGATATCCATAAATATCCTCTTGAATTTCAGGCTGAAACTAGCACAAGAAATATTAGTAAATTTGCCACACAACACTTTCTGGAAATATCGTTCAAACATTAAACACTGTAGGCAGCTCAACTTAACTTGACGTATGCTGTGTTACGTGCGTTGACAAGCGTAATATTCTAAATACTGTAGTATATTTGTAGGATATCCGACTACGTTAATACAGTTCAACTTCCTCTAATCAGTCTTTGAGTATTGCCGTCCGCTCTCGAACCAAGAACTTATTTCAACAGCGTGTCGAACTCTACTCCAGTCCGGCGACTGACACACTAACACAGTAACCCACTTCTCTTCTCCTCCGCTGGCAGACTGGAGTCCTTCATGCTCTGCGCACGCGCTCTCGGACTGGAAATCTAGTCAAGTTGACAACAGTAATAATTTTCCACACTAGTTTTACTTGTAAAATGATATTCAGAAACGTTGTTTTCATCATCATTATTATAATCGTTATTATTGAAATACACAATGACTTTCTATCATGCTATTTTGATAGTATCACAAGTCGTTCATATGGTTGGTTATGACCGGTGTTAGTCTGCAAGCTTATCGTACACTAGCGAGTCGCGCTCTCTTTCATTCTTTTCTTTTCTTTCTTTCTTTCTTTCTTTCTTTCTTTCTTTCTTCTTTTCTTTCTTTCTTTCTTTCTTTTTTGGACGGGTTCACTCCTAATCGTCGACACCAGGATACAGTTTTACGGCTTAAACCATGAATTCAAAGAGTATTATGCCCACAGGTGAATTCAATGTGACTCCAAAGAGTACTAACTCAAAGATATGCCACTCAGTTCACATATTCAAGCCACCCGGCCTATTGAAACTGTCACAATATGTGCAGACGTTAGCTTCTGGCAAACTTTCAAACCTGCAAATTTATGGCAGTTATCCATTTCAAAAACTTGTCAATAGAATTTAAAGTCCACAAATTCATTATTGTAATAGACTTGCCTTTTGTCGTGAAAATTATTTCTGATGCACTTAATTATATATAAAGCATCTGAAAAGGCCTAAAGTCTACTATTAGAATCAAAAGGATTATAAATAGAGCCCACGACCTTCCATTCTTTTTCCATTTATTCCTAAACATGTCCACAACTTTTTATTAGACTGACTTCCATCTGAGGTGAAACCTATAATTCTGGCGCCAATTCGCTCCAGTTGTAAGACCACCTGGATTAAAATTCGTGACAAAATATCACCAGATGTGGAATTTCGGGTTGCATACACAGCAACCGGTGCAATAGGGACACAAACATGAACACTAACGCATGATTTGAGAGTTTATTTTTCCCGTCTTCTTGGGTGTGTTCTAAATTTGCGAATCCATCAAATTTTAATGAGTGTTGAACTGAACCTCTTCTCTCAGTTTTACTTCGTCATATATGAGAATTCCCGTGCGATTGTTTTCACTCTTCTCATCGCAGAAATGGTTCTCAATAGCACTGATGGCATGTGTGTTCACCCCGTAAGGGCACTTAAGACCTTAAACTACTTTTCGCGAGTGAGCCTCCGAAGGAAGCGGAAGCATGCCATGTCTTAAACAGTGTCTATGGCCCTAAGGATTATATGCGGGACAGCGCCAGTTTTCAGTTTCCAACTAGCTCCAGGAATTTCTACCTGTTCGCCTTGTATTACAAATTAATCTGAGTTAACAATAAGAGACCATCAAAAAGGAATTCATTATCATACCTCATCCCTTTCTTAGCTGATATATTTTTAGCATGGAGTCAATAATCACCTTTTGCATTCTACTTAATATTGGCTCACTTGAATAATTTGGCTGTAATTTGGAATCTCTTAGTTGTTTTTCTAGCAACAAAATCTTAGCATCAGCTATTTTCAATTTATTACGAGTAGTCATTATATTATGCCCCTATCTCTTTAGTTTGTTTCTAAGTGAACTTAATGTCTTTTTGGCTGTGTATGAATCTATTCCATTTCTTTTAGCACTCTCAGAAAAAGCATCGAAATTTAATTCGCGGTGGGGCCTGTGTGATTTGTTTCTCGAACCTTCGTCCGTCTTCGGATGCTGTCTTTTACGGAGTGATTTTCGTTTGTTTAACTGTTTCGTGAGATGTTGTGGCAAATTGGGGAATATATGAGGGTCAGCGCCAGTTTTCAGTTTCCAACTAGCTCTAGGAATTTCTACCTGTTCGTCTTGTATTACAAATTAATCTGATTTAACAACAAATTCATCAGAAAAATGTGAATCGCACACATAACACTTATCAGAAAGTTTTTTGTACTTTCCGGGAATCGCCTTTTCCCATTTTGAAAATTCTGCTTCATTTTTAGGTGGTTTGTAGAAGTGTTTCCCTTTTGTAGTTTTGTAGCCAGACTTACATCCTTGAACGAAGCAAGTAGGCATTTTTTCCTCGTCGGTATTTTTGTAAGTTTTATAAACTCAGTAATATATTTACACTAAATAAAGGAATACCATCACCTAATCACACGCTCTTCACTTTCACTTAACAATAATGCACAACAATTAAGTTGTTGCCTTCACAGAACAACACTACCCAACATAAACATATTACAACTACAGATACCAACACTCAGATAGCAACAGTGCTGCCCCTAGCGGACGATTCATCACAGTCCCTATACTAGCCAACAGTGAACAAATTAAAGAGCTCACACTTTCTCTTCTACTCGTTATGCACCAACTAAAAGCCATCAAAGCTTGGACTTATCATCCGCATCCACTTCTAGTGCCAGTGAATTGTATGCAAATGCAAGGGACATAGCAAACTTTGTTGGAAAATCTGCTAAGGTAAGACATCACACACACAGTATTAGTACTATTATCAAAATAGTGCAGCAGGTCGAACTACATACAACCTTGAACTGCTGGTGGGTACATTTTTGGACGTTCGAAGTGGTTATTATTATCAGTTGTTACACTCTGATTATTAATTCCATAATTATAAGTGTTTTATCTTTATCGAATAGTTACAAATAAAGTAGAAAAATTAACATTCACTTATGTAAATTTTTCAGGTGGACGTTGAAACTAGGCACAATGTTCTGACTGATGTTTGGGTGCCAGATTACAAGTTCAAGTTTCCAGGTAGTGGCAAGAGAAACTTAAAATTTCAACTCCATTGGTTAAATAGATGGAAGTAGCTAACATATTATCAAATCGACGATGGTGCTTATTGTAGATATTGTGTGCTCTTTTCTTCTCATGGAGCTGGAGTAGCGCATCAGCCCTTGGGAAAACTTGTTCAAGCTAAGTTCAATATGTGGAAAGATGCGGTTGAAGAGTTCAATAGGCATGAAATAATCTAGTACCACAAGAATTGTGTATTACGGCTGAGCCAATTCAAACTTGTCGCTGAGAATAAGCAAGACCCAATCGACATACAAATCGACAAGAACGTTAAAAAGGAAATCGAAGACAACAGAAAGAAGATTATTCCTATTATCGAAACTATAATTCTGTGTGGCCGCCAAGGTTTACCCCTTAGAGGACATAGAGACGATGGGCCCATTATATTGAATGATGAATAGCCTACTGAAAATGATGGAAATTATAGGGCTTTTCTTCGTTTTCGTGCAAGAAATGGGGATGAGGATTTAAAAACTAATTTGCTTACAAGCAGTCGCAATGTTATGTACATTAGCCCACAAACTCAAAACGAGATCATTTACGTATGCAATGACTTTATTGTTGAAAACATCGTACGCAGAGAGAACAGATCACAGTGCTTCACTATACTGGCCGATGAGACGAGTAACATTTCTGGAATGGAACAAATGCCACTTTGTGTTCGGTATATCGACCCTGACTCTCAGACACTCAAGGAAGGACCTCCTCCAGTTTGTAACGACCACTGACGCCACTGGAAGAGGTTTGGCTGCCAAAATAAGTGATGTGCTTCAGAAGATAGGAGTCAAATTATTTAAGAAGACAAGGATATGATGGAGCTAACGGCATGAGTGGGCAGTTTAATGGCGCCCAAGCAATAATAAGGGAGACCTACCCATTGGCTTTGTACGTGCACTGCAGCTCACATGTTCTCAATCTTGCTATAACCCATGCATGCTCAATTCAAGTAATCAGAAACTGTTTGGGTACTGTGGAGAATATTTGTTCATTTTTTAGGTTTCCTAAACAGTAAAATGCATTTAAAGAATCGATAGATGCCACAGTTCCTGAAAGTGACAAAACGAGGCTTAAAGCATTGTGTCTAACGAGATGGGTGGAGAGCAATGACTCAATTGCAGTATTTTTAGAAATGTTTGATGGGGTCGTTGCAGTTCTTGAAAATATAATATAATGGAATAATGAACAGGTCTATACTAATGCTCAACAATCGTTGTGTGCTGTGCAGAACTCAGAATTCCTTGTATCCGTACATATACTAAATAAAGTATTTAGTATAAGTGCTCCTCTTAGCAAATTTTTCAAAGTGAAGAGTTGGACATTGCAAAAGCATTTTCATATGCTAATGTTGTGGAGGACAGGATTATCAAGATCAAAGTAAACATAGAAGAGGAGTTCATAAACATATTTATGCAAGCAAGCAAGAAGCTTTTCAATTGGACACACAAATTACCATTCCTCTTATAGCAAAGCGCCAAAGGCAGAGATGCAATGTAGAAACATTTGGTAGTCCAGAATAATATTTTCGCATATCCATATTCATACCTTTTCTGGACAATATCTTAGCAGAACTGAGAGAACGTTTCACATCTCATAAGCTGACTTTGCAGTCTTGTATGAGCCTTCTACCTTCAAGTGACAAGAAAACACCTACTAAGGAAGACAAAAGTACTCTATGGATCTCCAATGGGGTGAAGATAAAGCTATAGGAGAGATGAGTGTGTGGTACGGCTTGCTTTCATCTCTAGAGAAGAATCGCAAAGGTGCTTTAGAAGCCTTTCTTTTGTGTGATCAAGATAAACTCCCTGCAATCTACTGCTTGTTGAGAGTGTTTGCCACTCTACCTCTCACCACTGCAGCCAGTGAGAGATCATTTTCGACATTAAGACGCCGGAGAACCTACCTCAGAAATACCACAAGTGAAAGTCGACTCAACGGGTTGACTCTCTTGAACATTCACAGAGACATAGTTGTAAAACCAACAGATGTGTTCATTCATTCATTCATTCATTCATTCATTCATTCATTCATTCATTCATTCATTCATTCATTCATTCATTTCAATTAATTCCTACGAGCCTGCAGGCTCATACATAGGAATTGTACAGGACATTACATACTGGCGGGCACTTACACATCAAAATATAGTTTGTGTATATAAGATATTAGTAAACGGTTGAACATATAAACACATACAATATATAAAATATGTACATCATCAATATGAGGATTACAGAGAATTATTTCTGACTGTATTTACATTTACATAACATGAAAGTTGCAAAGGTACAAGAATGGATTATGGAGTATTTTCATTTACATAACATAAGAGTTGCTGAAGTACAAGAATAGATTTCAGATTATTTACAATTACATAACATAAAAGTTGCAGACGTATAGGAATTGATTATAGAGTATTTACAGTATATATACATAACACAGAGTTGCAGAGGTACAAGAACAGATTACAGAGTATTTACATTTACATAACATACAAGTTGTAGAGGTAGAAGAATAGTTCCGGACAGTTTGCAAGAGTGTTTGGGAGAATGCCTTAAATGACAACTGATATTTTGATTTAAACAGCACTGTACCTTTCCCAAAAATAATGCTTGACTCTTTGTTTGAATTTTGCCAAAGTTGGTGCTGTTTTTATCTCCACAGAGATGTTATTAAATAACTGGATCGCAGAGAACTTCAAGCTGTTTATACCATATTTATAAGAGCAAACATTGTATAAGGCAAAGTCATTTGCATGCCTAGTACTATATGGATGGTTGTCAGAATTCAGAGTATATGTAGTGTTGTGTTGTATAAATTTATATTTTATTTTATACATGAGTACAGCTGTATTGAATTCTGCACTCATGCTTAGGGGTGGTATTTTAGCACTTAGGTATAGATATTTTATTGGTGTTAAGTAGGGAAGATTAAGTATATTTCTAACAGCTCTATTTTGTACTACCATTAGCTCATTCAAGTCAGACTTCTTACAGCGCATCCAGATTACATTCAAATATTGTGGGTGACTATGAATTAAAGAGTAGTAGATCTGTTTTAGAAGATGTTGTGGGATAAGATAACTAAGTTTCTTTAAAATTCCTGCAACAGGTGTGATCTTTTTAGTAATGTATTCAACATGGTCTGTCCAGCTCAAGTTCCTATCAATCACCAACCCAAGATATTTGACAGTTCTAACTAGTTTTATTTCAGTATTCTGCATATATATTTTACTGTGTGGGATTTCATTCTGACCTTTTTTGTCATTATCATATAATTAGTCTTTTTGCACATTAATAGTTAATTTATTTGCTTGAAACCAAAAGCACAGAGTATTGAGGTCTTCCTGCATATCCCTAACAATGGAGTCTATATTGCAACCAGTATAGAACAAGTTTGTGTGGTCGTCATACAGTGTGATACGTCCTTTCAAGCGGCAAGTTGCAATCTCATTGATGTAGACTAGGAAGAGAATCGGCCCTAATACTGACCCCTGTGGAACGCCATGGGTTACCCTAATTGCTGAGCTCCTACAGTTATTCAGCACTACATACTGTTTTCTATCGGACAGATAATTATCAAACCACTTCAATGCAACACCACGAACTCCTGCTCTCTCTAATTTAGCTAACAGTCTTTCATGGTCCACTGTATCAAAGGCCTTCTTTAGATCTATAAACAACCCACCAGCAAAACTATTAAAATCTATTGACTCTTGCAGCAGATTTATGAGATCTACGGTTGCTATTTCAGTGTTAGAGTTCTAACGAAAGCCATATTGTGCATTGTAAAAGAAATTATTTTTGTTTAAAAAAGTGAGAAGTCTCTTTTTAACGATAGTTTCTAATATTTTGGAGATTATGGAAAGAATACAGATAGGCCTATAGTTACTAGGATTCCTCCGTCCCCACCCTTGAAGACAGGAACTACTTTAGCTATTTTAGCTCACTAGGTAATGTTAATGATATCTGTTAGCATCCCACTTAAAGAATCCTGGAATTCTTTTAGAAAGTTGGCAGTTATACCATCCTGCCCACAGCTACTCTTGTTTTTTAGATTTGATATTATAGATCTTACTTCTGTTTCATCAGTTGGATATAGGTAAAATGAGTTCAAGTAACTAGGAACCGCAAGTGTTTCAGTCCTCTAGGGAGGGATTGCTGAAGCCAGGGTTTTAGCAATATTTGTAAAATATAAATTTAATGATTCACATATTTCCTGACTGTCTGTAATTATCTTGTTATCTATTTCTAGGGATGTACAATTATCGCCTTTTGTTGTTTTTCTGTTATGTATGATTTCATTGATTATTTTCCACGTTTCTTTTGGGCTCTTGTTATGAATTCTAAATTTTTCAGAGTAATATTTGTTTTTAAGCTCCTTTTTAGATTTGTCACATTGTTTCTACACCTGCGATGTTCCTCATTGAGATTGATGTTATTCTTTAGGGTGGGATTTTTAAGTTTTGCATGTAAAATTTATTTTCTAGGAAGCCTCGAAAATTGGATTTTAGATTGTAAACTGAACATACCGTTCGAGATAAAACTGCTGACTCGCTCATATTTTCTTATTCTGTAATTTAAAGTAAGAATTTTGTAGTGTGTTGCAATCTGAATATCACGTACAATAATTCACTCTTGTATCAGTATCCTTATGGCAGTCATGCATGCACGTACCACAAACGCACAAGCACAATCACTTTCATTATATTATGTAACTGTAACACACACCCATTGGCCGATCCTGGTTACGCTACTGATATCATGGGTGTTATTCTACCGCCCCCACCCACGGCGGATAGTTTGTGGGACATGAAACCAATATCATTAGTCACTCCTTAACTGCTGTCTGATTCCTTCTTTTATATTACTCCATTTTATTACCTGAGTGATTACTGGTTACAGACTCATAGAATGTACAGCTGCTTAAAAAGTGAATGAGCATGTGGTATTGTGTAATTTCTTCGTGGACACACTTTCCTCACAAACAATTGAACCTACAGATTTAATCTTTGTTGTGAGTGTCCTAGGGGTTTTTATTTACAGAGAGCGTAATATGATGATAATGATGATGATGATGATGATGGAGTTCGATAAAATACTAAATGTGAGGAACATGCGGTACCATCGCTCATTCTTTTTTTAGCAACTTTACCTTCATATCTATTCTTTGAAGATTATCTAACGTTTAAATTTCTCTTTACAGCTTGTGTGTAACTGGGAAGAACACACAAAGAACTCGCATCAAGGCTTCACTTCCCTCCCCTAGATGTTAGGAACAGTTGGTTAATAGTTGTCCACTTCAAGAAGTGTCCCCTCTCTTTTAATTTTGTAGGAACTAGCAAGGAAGGATAGGTTTTATAGGAAGTAGGTAGGTGTGTACAGTAGTTATTTATCAATCAATCGATCGTTCATTCACTACTGATCGGCATTTAGGACAGCTGCCCAGGTGGCAGATTACCTATCTGTTGTTTTCCTAGCCTTTTCTTAAATGATTGCAAAGAAGCTGGAAATTTATTGAGTCAGAAGTGTGAGGTGAGGTGAGGAAGTATATATATTTCCCCTTCCTATAAATGAATATTTGCCGCAATTTGTCCTCTTCAATTCCAACTTTATCTTCATATTGTGATCTTTCCTATTTTTAAAGACACCACTCAAACTTATTCGTCTACTGATGTCATTCCACGCCATCTCTCCACTGACAGCTCAGAACATACCACTTAGTCGAGCAACTCGTTTCTTTTCTCCCAAGTCTTCCTAGCCCAAACTTTGCAACATTTTCTTTTGCTTTACGTCGCACCGACACAGATAGGTTTTATGGCGACAATGGGACAGGAAAGGCCTAGGAATGGGAAGGAAGCGGCCGTGGCCTTAATTATTTGTAAGTTGCTTTACGCCGCGCCGACACAGATAGGTCTTATGGCGACGATGGGAGAGAGAAGGGCTAGGAGTGGGAAGGAAGCGGCCGTGGCCTTAATTAATGTACAGCCCCAGCATTTGCCTGGTGTGAAAATGGGAAACCACGGAAAATCATTTTCATGGCTGCCGACAGTAAGGTTCGAACCTACTATCTCCCGAATACTGTATACTGGCCGCACTTAAGCGACTGCAGCTATCGAGCTCGGTGGCCTTAATTAAGGTATAGCCCCAGCATTTACCTGGTGTGAGAATGGAAAAACACGGCAACATTTTTGTAACGCTACTCTTTTGTCGGAAATCACCCCGAACTGATCGAGCTGCTTTTCTTTGGATTTTTCCAGTTCTTGAATCAAGTAATCCTGGTGAGGGTCCCGTACACTGGAACCATACTCTAGTTGAGGTCTTACCAGAGACTTATATGCCGTCTCCTTTACTTCCTTACTACAACCCCCAAACACCCTCATAACCATGTGCAGAGATCTACAACCTTTGATTACAATCGTATTTATGTGATTACCCCAGTGAAGATATTTCCTTATATTAACACCTGGGTACTTACAACAGTGGCGTATACTGAGAGCTACCAAGGCTATCAGTGAAGCCCAAACCTCAGTTGAGAATGATGGAAATCTAAAGTACATTATAATGTAAGCATCTGAGACATTGTTCCATTCACAAAACTTGAAAGTAGTGAGAAAAAACGTCGCACGTATCTCTGAGAGCAAGGCATCGGAAACTGATATTGCAGCCCAGACTCTCCACCCTATCCCGTCGTTTCACCACACGCTGCTTGCTGCTGTATATCTGATTGGAGCGGGGATCGGGGGAGGTGTGCTTGGCTTCGGTCCGTCAGATCGCCACTGCTAACTATCGACCATGCGTTACTCATCGTATATACTTCCTCTCCTCACACTTCTGACTTAATAATATAGATAACAGAGTGCTGGTATGTCACTCCCGTTTACTTCTATATCCTTGTAGGACGACACTGCACGGCTGCTGTTATAGGAGTAATATAGTTTTCTTTTTATTGGTAGATCTGCTCAAATGAAATGCAATATTTCAGGTTTAGTGTTCTCTTTTGTATTGGTTGGAATAGAACCCAAGATCATAGGTCGGACACCATTACTGATCTCCCGAGGAAGCTAATTAACCAGTAAAGGATTGGTACGACCGCTGTAAAATTCAACATTTTTATTTAATAACTAGCAATTGCCCGCGGCTTCGCTCCCGTGGATTTCGTAATTTGATCAAAGTAATCGTTCCTCGGCATTGTACTAAGACATTATTTGAAAGTTCCTAAAGTATAAAAACTCACCCAAAAATGAGTTTCATTTACCCCAGAAAATCTTTGTAAACCATGTTTGTGGTATTGCCTTTTGGGACCTTTTGGGGCTAAGACGAGCATGCGACATAGATCTGTGCATGTGAGAAACAGCCTTCTCTCAAGTCGAAAAAATAAATACATGTTTCTTTATTTTAAAAGGTGATTCCAAATACCATTTTTCACGTCTGTAACATCTTCAGTTTTTAAGATATAAGTACCCTCATAAAAATAATTCAACTAATTTTCACTTCTTTTCACGCCCTGTTAAGTACCCTCTCCGAAAACAAAAAGGTAGAGGTTCCTGTATTTTAATGGACTTTTCCAAATACCAAGTTTCTTGTCTCTAACATGTTAAGTTTTTGACATATAATGTAGATATACCGGTACTCATTTTAAAAATTCACTCGCTTTTCCAATTCTTTTCAGTCCTCTAGCTGGATTTTCTGAAAACAAAAAGTACGTGTTTCATTATTTTTTAAGGAGATTCCAAATACCAGATTATGCCGGTACGTCTGTACCACCTTCAGTTTTTGAGATAAATGTATACTCATAAGGATAATTCAACTTCTCCTTCTTCACTTCTTTCCATCCCTCTCCCGCCTTAAGTGGACTTTTCCAAAACAAAAAAATACGTGTTTCTTTATTTTGAAAGGAAATTCAAAATACCAACTTTCACGACTTTAACAGCTTCTGTTTTTAACATAAAGTATCCTCATACACATATTTCAACTCTTTACTTACTTATTTTCAACCCCACACACCTTACGTCGATTTTCCGAAAAAAAAAACAAATGCGTGTTTCTTCCTTTTTAAAGGAGATTCCATATGCTAATTTTTACGTCTGTAAAATCTTAAGTTTTTGAGATATAAGAATACTCATAAAAGTAATAAACTCATTTTTCATCCCCTTCCTACCCGTTAGGTTGATTCCCCCTCCCCAAAATTGCGTGTTTCTTTATTTTTAAAGGAGTTTCCAAATACCAATTTTCGCGTTTTTTACATTTTTAATTTTTTGAGTTATAAGTATCCTCACACAAAGAATTCAACTAAATTTTCAACTAATTCACCCCCTCCTCAAGCGGATTTTCCGAAGACAAAAGAACACTTGGTTCTTTACTTTGAAAGAAGATTCCAAATACAAATGTTCATGCCTCTAACATCTTCAGTTTTTGAGATATTAATATACTCATAAAAAGATGTCAACTCATTTTTCACCCCAGCTCGTTAAGTTGATTCCCCCTTCAAAAACGCGTGTTTCTTTATTTTTGAATGTGATGCCAAAAATAAATTTTCACGTGTGTAACCTTAAGTTTTGAGATACAAATTTCTCCATAAAAAGAATTACATTTTTTCACTTCATTTCACCCTCTTCCCTTAAGTGAGTTCTCCGAAAAACAAAAACTTGTTTCCTCATTTATAAAGGAGCTTCCAAATGCCAATTATCACGACTGTAACATCTTCAGTTTTGAGATGTATGTATCCTCATAAAAAGGAATTAAACATCTTTTTACCGCCCCCGCCCCCAAGTTGACCCCCGGCCCCCAAATGCGTGCTTCTTTATTTTTAAAGGATATTCCAAATACTACTTTCACGTCTGTAACATCTTTAGTTTCTGAGATATAAGTATCGTCATACAAAGTATTCAACTAATTTTTCAATTAATTCACCCCACTTAAGTGGATTTTCCAAAGACAAAATGTTACGTGTTTCTTTACTTTGAAAGAAAATTCCAAACATAAATTTTCATGTCTTTGACATCTTCAGTTTTTCAGATATAAGTATCCTCATGAAAATAATTCAACTCTTTTTTCACTCAACCCCCGCCCGTTAAGTTAGTTTCCCCTAACCCAAAAATGCGTGTTTCTTCATTTTAAAAGGAGATTCCAAACACCACGTCTGTAACATTCAGTTTTGAGATATAAGTTTCTCCAGAAAAATAATTCAATTTTTTTACTTCCATTCACACTCCTCACTCAAGTGAATTTTTCAAAACCAAACAGTAGCCGTTTCTTTAAAAGAGCTTCCAAATACCAATTATCACGACTGTAACATCTTCAGTTTTTGAGATATATGTATCTTCGGAAAAATAATTCATTTCCGTTTTATCCTCCCCCCCTACCAAGTTGATTACCCCACCAAATGCAGGTGTGTTTATTTTTAATATGTGCATTGGGACTTTCCTAACTGTCTGACTATCATTTGAAAAATATAAATCTGCATTTAAAATGGAAAATCTGAAAATTAATATTCATTAAATAAAATACACACTCGTCGGACCTTGTACTCACGCTTACTTCTTATCTGCTTACTTACACATACGCCATTTGAAGGGCGCCAGCTACCACTCAGTGCAGCAATAATAGAATGAGACTCTTGACTATCTCTAGGGTGTGGGGTAATAAGCTTACTTTTGACCACATACCATATAAATTCTGGGAAAAGGAGGTTGGCGTTCGGTTTCTCCATTAATTTTGAGGTTAAGATATTTTACTGTCATTGAAATAAAACTATGAATTCGTTTGATAGAACAAAATATATTCTTTAAATAATATATAAAAAAATAGTGAGTCTTGTTGCGATAAAACAGATGACAATATGAAATTATGACATTGCAACTGAAAGAAACTAGGCATGAATTTGAATTCTTCTTGACCGGACATTTAACAATTTATAAGAAATATTTCCCTCACTGATTCACTTGACTGTACCTTCAACACTTTGAGTGTAATTACGACGTATTCCTTTGATCTGGTGTTTACTGTAGATGTGTTACGCCTAACTTGGTGATACATCCTTGTGACTGCTTCTTCTCCATATCATCTGACTTCTTTGTAAGTCAATATGGTATTACCTCATAGCAGGTGGTATCCCTCTCTGACTCCATGGTAAGCCCTTGCGTCCGTGTCTTCAACTAAGTGACCGACCAACCTTTGGCCTCAATCCCTCAATGACCAATGATTAATGGCTCACTGAGTCTTCTCCATCTCTCGTTCACACTCGTTGACTGACCGACTGAGGCCTCTTCATCTCGTAGACTTCTTCACTGTTCAGCTTCCGTTTAACTAATGACTGTTCACTTATCCATTTTGGCTTCTTCACTGTACTGCTTCCGTTTAAATAATGACTGGCGCTACAATATGCAACCACCTTTTATAGACGTTGGTTGACACAGCCACGAATCTCCAGAAATAACAACGACATACTCCCACAACGCCTCAAACTGTTGCATGTAATGGTGAAATCCCCCGGGGCTCCGTAAGAAACTCAAAGGAACACAGCTCAGTGCTAAGTGAGCACGATGACGTAGCCATGACGTGGCGATGACTTGGCAGAATCGCCAGCATTGCAAAATATAACAACGTCACATCCACATCTGATATATCGAAACTATCACTGTACAGGTATTTAATGTTAATCTACATATACGTATATATGCATACACTCAATTACAAATACGCAAGCGACAAGCAATGCATAATGGAATTGAATAATAATTATAACAAAATAATAGTAAACTCACAGATAAAATAATAATAATAATAATAATAATAATAATAATAATAATAATATTAGTACAGATAAAATAATAAAAATACAGATATCATCTTGTAACGGGATTTGAACCGTTACAATTCGCCTCCCTCATAAATAAATCGAAGAACAAAGAGTCGATTGATTTATGAATAAAATGATATATATAACACTGACACAGATAAACACTTTAAATGAGTATACAACAATAATTTTCTTTTTCAACATCCATACATTTTATAAAATATCACAAATATGAGAATTTTTCTCGCACATTGCCATCGTAGATAACTGTCCAGTGGCCCATTCTCTGTCTCTCTCATACAAATCACAAGAGTATAGCACTCAATTTAGCACATACAAATAATTTTAAATGATTACACTACATTCTTCTTTTTTAACATATCAAAACCTTTTTGTGAAATATCACTTATATGAGAACTTTTCTCGCATATTGTTATCGCATTAACTGTTCAATGTCTTGTTCTCCGCTTTTGCCACACAACACATGACAATGTAGCACTTATTCTTCCTATACACCAATACGACACTTGGTTCACCCGCACATTCGCAGATGTTAGTTTTATTTTGCCAGTTTCTTACAAAAATTAATCATCTTATTATTATCTCAACAAATCTCACATGAAGTACTTCATTAAATATATAATACTATAAATACCGACAATCTTCCCTTCCTGATCTTTTAAAGAATATGCACACTTCCGATACGGTTCGCAATAGTGAAATACCCCTGATACAAAAAATAACTTCAACATATTTCCCGCCTCTGCAGATGATGACAATGGAAATCTGAGTAGCACTCTGTCACTCAAACTGAATCAATTTTCCCCTTGTGAACTTATATATCTCAATAGATGACATCCTTCTTGGCAACGATAATTAAAGAATCAATACTATGGCTCAAAGATGGTTCAATTATTCCGTAATCCAGCATAATGTTTATTTGTTCTTAGACTTCACTAGCATATTTAAGTTGAATGGGGTACTTACCTCCCACAAATGATAAATGGTCATGTACTATAAATTTATGTTCATATACGTGTTCTTCCTCACTTACCACTAAATACATCTCGATGCTTACCTAACATCGAACACAATTACTCCTCCTGTAATTCACTCAAATTACCTCACGTCACTGCCTCATACCGACTATCCCTCGGATACTGGTCGTATAGACACGTAACACACCTTAACATTTCCTCTCACTAGGAACAACTTCATTTACCTCTCATATCTTTCAAAGAACACACGTTAACAAACACTTACCTCAGACCATCATAATTAACACGTACTTCTTTGCTAGTTTCCTCCCAGAACAAACACACACTACCTAAATCAAAGTCTACTCTACTTCCATGATTTGCAACCAAGTCAGCCCCTAAAATAACTGAATACACAAGATCTGATACAACAAGGCATAGCTGAAACTTATAATTATCTTCATTTGACTGGTACCGCTATCATCTTATTTACTCACTGTGACTTACCCAACAGCTTGTATAATATCTAATAGTACCTTAACATTCTTCTCATATCATAATTTCTATCGTCGGAGTTACTACTTCACTACTTACATCATCAGTATTATAAGGACTTACATCACTTAACAGAACACTTCTTACGTCTAACTTACTACTACCATTAATTACTTCATTATCTACGACTACGCCATCACTTAAATATCTCACTTAACATTACTTAGGTCACAATCACACTATACCCTTAAATCTACTTTCACTACATAACTACTTATACTACATACTTGTACAACTTCTACCTTCGGACTGTCCACTTAATTTACCCGAATCCCTGTGAATCTGAAATACTCTGGCTCGATAACGACACCTGGATAACATTCATATTAAGACTATCATAGTCTCTCTGATAACTCAAATCCGTACGCCTCTCATCTTCCGATTCTCTCTGATTACTCTTCTGACCTTCTCTCTCATAACTCAAATACATACGCCTCCCATTTTCCGATTCTCTCTGGTTACTCTTCTGACCCTCTCTCTCATAACTCAAATCCATACCCCTCCCATCTTCCGATTCTCTCTGGTTACTCCTCTGACCCCTATCACCATCGACATAACCCTTAACCCTCTGCTCATCAGGATTACTACTTTTCTGATACACGGCTAACATTTTCCCCCTCTCTCTACTATACTACTTTCCCCAGCCATCATGCGCTGTCTCTCGCGCGCACGCCCTTCCACACATTCCTTCCAAAGCCTGTCAATGAACTCTTCTCTAAATTCTCCTAAATTAGACATATTATCCCAGTATACTCGAAACCATATTTTACTTTCACCGACAAAAACATTCGACAAGATATCCAGCACGTATTCCCATTCAATAATATTATTCCTCAACTTACTTGCAAATCTTTTCTCAACTACTTTTACAAAGTCTATAGAATTAAACTGCTTTCCAGAAAACTTGGTTAAATCACGATCCCTATTGAACAAACCACTCGCTACTATCACTTCTCCCGCCGTCTTACCTGCAAATTCCTGCCGTATCACTTCCTGGCAACTCAAAATTTCTCCTTCCGATCCTCTCTCAGCCTTCTCTTCCTCTATTCTCACGTCTTCCTGCAATTCTTCCCTCTCTCTCTCTCTCACCTGCTGTGATGGCGTTTCCTGTTCGTTCCGTAGTTCAGTGACCTCCAAAAGTTTGCTTTCAATTTGTTCATTACTACTAATCTGTTCCCTCGTATCTTCCCCAACGACATTGTAAATCTTGTCCAATCTTTTCTCGACTACCTCATGAATTACTTCCCGATTACTAGAAATCGTATTACTTAACAGTACGATATTGTTACTGTCCTCTGTATATATTTCCTTGACTTGTTCCGTCTGAGTATGAAGATTGCTCCGATTCAATTCCATTTCACCTTCAATTTCAACACACTCTTCATTTGACTTACTTTCTAACTTAGATGTTTGATTATTTATCTCTAATATCTTAGTATCTATTTTACTAATGGTCACATTAAAATTTTCTTTATAACTGCGAACTAATTCTTCCATCTGTCTATTCCTATTTTCGATACTACTAATAATTATTTCTTCCATCTCTTTAATATTATTTTCATTCCTACTAATTAATTCTTCCATCTGTTTACTCCTATCTTCACAATAAGTATCAATCTTTTCCTCCATTCTTTTCTGACTATTTTCACTGAGCTCGGTCATTCTGGCCATAAACAAATGTAATAAATCTTGGTTCATTCCCCCCGCGATTTCCTTTTGAGTTTCAGTGTGCATTTCAATTTCTTCACTTTCCTGAATTTCCTCAGAAGCTCCCATCGTATTCACATGCTCCCTACTCTGAATTTCACCTTGGATGTCCGCAGAAGCAATGATCTCGTCGTTAAATGACTTGTTATTGTCTTCCTTGTCCATCTTAGGTTCACTAGTGATAGTACGCGATATCAAATTAATTTCCCTCTTCAAATCCCTTGACATATCCCCAAAATACCAATATATATCACAAAGTTACACTCCTGACATTTACCGGTCATAATTCCGTTGGCTTAAATGTGCATACTCTTCCCAAAATGAACCTATGATATGCTGTCATTCAGAACAAATTCTGAATTTATTCGAGTCCCACGTTGCGTCGACACTTTGTAAGATGTTCCTAATTCTCTGACTAAATTTACAAACGTATAAAAATACATTTAACTTGAAAAATATGAAATACCTGCATTTAAAATGGAAATTATGAAAATTAATATTCATTAAATAAAATACACACTCGTCGGACCTTGTACTGACACTTACTTCTTATCTGCTTACTTACACATACGCCATTTGAAGGGCGCCAGCTACCACTCAGTGCAGCAATAATAGAATGAGACTCTTGACTATCTCTAGGGTGTGGGGTTATAAGCTTACTTTTGACCACATACCATATAAGTTCTGGGAAAAGGAGGTTGGCGTTCGGTTTCTCCATTAATTTTGAGGTTAAGATATTTTACTGTCATTGAAATAAAACTATGAATTCGTTTGATAGAACAAAATATATTCTTTAAATAATATATAAAAAATAGTGAGTCTTGTTGCGATAAAACAGATGACAATATGAAATTATGACATTGCAACTGAATTAAACTACGCATGAATTTGAATTCTTCTTGACCGGACATTTAACAATGTATACGAAATATTTCCCTCACTGATTCACTTGACTGTACCTTCAACACTTTGAGTGTAATTACGACGTATTCCTTTGATCTGGTGTTTACTGTAGATGTGTCACGCCTAACTTGGTGATACATCCTTGTGACTGCTTCTTCTCCATATCATCTGACTTCTTTGTAAGTCAATATGGTATTACCTCATAGCAGGTGGTATCCCTCTCTGACTCCATGGTAAGCCCTTGCGTCCGTGTCTTCAACTAAGTGACCGACCAACCTTTGGCCTCACTCTCTCAGTGACCAATGATTAATGGCTCACTGAGTCTTCTCCATCTCTTGTTCACACTCGTTGACTGACCGACTGAGGCCTCTTCATCTCGTAGACTTCTTCACTGTTCAGCTTCCGTTTAACTAATGACTGTTCACTTATCCATTTTGGCTTCTTCACTGTACTGCTTCCGTTTAAATAATGACTGGCGCTACAATATGCAACCACCTTTTATAGACGTTGGTTGACACAGCTACGTAATCTCCAGAAATAACAACGACATACTCCCACAACGCCTCAAACTGTTGCATGTATTGGTGAAATCCCCCGGGGCTCCGTAAGAAACTCAAAGGAACACAGCTCAGTGCTAAGTGAGCACGATGACGTAGCCATGACGTGGCGATGACTTGGCAGAATCGCCAGCATTGCAAAATATAACAACGTCACATCCACATCTGATATATCGAAACTATCACTGTACAGGTATTTAGTGTTAATCTACATATACGTATATATGCATACACTCAATTACAAATACGCAAGCGACAAGCAATGCATAATGGAATTGAATAATAATTATAACAAAATAATAGTAAACTCACAGATAAAATAATAATAATACGGACATAATAATAATAATAATAATAATAATAATAGTACAGAAGTAGTATAATACAGGGATTCTGCGGCCTCCTCCCGCGGAAAATTTGAATTTTTGGCGGGAAATGTGAATTTTGGCGGGAGATTTGAATTTGTAAACAAAGCCACGTGTTTTTTGACAGCTGTCATCGACAACAACGCATCGCTAACCTCACTGCTGCCATCTTGACAGGCCTAAACCTCAGTAGTGCCAACTTAACCTAACTAGTGCGAGGTAAACAAAGCCACGTGTTTTTTGACAGCCACGTGCTTTTTGACAGACAACAACGCATCGCTAACCTCAGTACTGCCATCTTGACGGGCCTAAACCTCAGTAGTGCCAACTTAACCTAACTAGCGCGAGGTAAACAAAGCCACGTGTCTTTTGACAGCCACGTGCTTTTTGACAGACAACAACGCATCGCTAACCTCACTGCTGCCATCTTGACGGGCCTAAACCTTAGTGGTACCAACTTAACCTAACTAACGTGTGGTAAACAAAGCCACGTGCTTTTTGACAGCTGTCATCCGCCATCTTTAAACCACAGAGCACTGTGCTGCCCTCTTTATCGCAGTAGCTGCAAATTCGTCACCTGTCATCCGCAGTGTTGCCATCTTGACGCGTCTAAACCTTAGTGCTACCAACTTAACCTAACTAGCGCGAGGTAAACAAAGCCACGTGTTTCTTGACAGCTGTCATCCGCCATCTTTAATCTATAGAGCACAGTGCTGCCCTCTTTAGCTACTTACCTTTGAAATGTGGTGGCGGATAATTTGAAAAATGCTTTTTGACAGCAGCCATCTTTAATCTAGAGAGCACTGTGCTGCCCTCTTTAGCTAGATACCTGTGGTGGCAGGCAATTCCTCATGACAGCAGCCATCTTTAATCAAGAGAGCACCGTGCTGCCCTCTATGAGGTGGCGGCAAATTCTACATGCTCTTGTTTGGAAACAAACGCACGCGCTTTTTTGACAGCCGTCATCCGCCATCTTTAATCAACAGAGCACAGTGCTGCCATCTTTAGTTTGAAATGTGGTGGCGGCAAATTCCACGTGCTCTTGTTTGGGAACAAAGCCATGTGCTTTTTTGACAGCTGTCATCCGTCATCTTTAATCAACAGAGCACCGTGCTGCTATCATGCGGACAATTTCGTCAGCTGTCATCCGCCATCTTTAATCCGCAGAACACCGTGCTGCCCTCTTTATGGCTACTACCTTAAGCATGTAGTAGCGGGCAATTTGAAAAGTTCTGTTAGCTATCATCCGCCATCTTTAATCAAGAGAGCACCGTGCTGCCATCTTTAGCTACATACCTTTGAAATGTGGTGGCGGCAAATTGAAAAATTTCACGTGCTCTTGTTTGGAAACAAACTCACGTGCTTTTTTGACAGCTACCATCCACCATCTTTAATCAACAGAGCGTAGTGCTGCCCTCTTTAGTTTGAAATGTGGTGGCGGCAAATTCCACCTGTTCTTGTTTGGAAACAAAGCCATGTGCTTTTTTTGACAGGTTTCATCTGCCATCTTTAATCAACAGAGCACCGTGCTGCTATCATGCGGGTAATTTCGTCAGCTGTCATACGCCATCTTTAATGTACAGAGAACAGTGCTGCACTCTATGTGGTGCTGGTAAATTCCACGTACTTTTGTTTGGAAACAAATTCTATGTGCTCTTCAGCTGTCATCCACCATCTTTAATCAAGAGAGCACCGTGCCGCCCTCTTTGTGGTGGCGGATAATTTGAAAAATTCTTTTCGACAAGCAGCCATCTTTAATCCAGAGAGAACAGTGCTGCCCTCTTTAGCTACTTACCTTTGAGGCGGTTAATTTGAAAAATTCTTTTCGACAAGCAGCCATCTTTAATCCAGAGAGAACAGTGCTGCCCTCTTTAGCTACTTACCTTTGAGGCGGTTAATTTGAAAAATTCTATTTAACAAGCTGTCATCTTTAATGAAAAGAGCATCGTGGTGCTATCTTGCGGGTAATATTTTACGTCACAGCTGTCATCCACCATCTTGCATTGTTAACGTTAGTGCTGCCCTCTTTAGCTACTTACCTTTGAAAAAATCTATTTTGACAAGCTGTCACACGCCATCTTGCATCGCAAACCCCAGTGCTGCACTCTATGTGGTGGCGGATAACTTGAAAAAATATTTTGATAAGCAGCCATCTTTAATCAACAGAGCACCGTGCTGACAACTTTAGCTACCGCCATCTTACATCGCTTACCTCGCTGCTGCACTCTTTAGTTGAACTGTGGTGGCGGTAAATTCGAACAAGTTTAATCACGCATCGGGAAAGCTAGAGTAAGCACGTGCTGTTGTGATGACGTCATTGTGCATGTTTAAACCCGTTCGTTGACTAAAAGCTTTAGTCTTCGAGAAACAGTGATAGAGTGTGGAGTGCAAACATGACGAAAACATTAATAGTTGATGTGCAAGACTTTAAAGTAAACGGAAACAAATTTGTGTTTAAAGAGGTGGCTGTGTTAGATTGCAGTGTGTTGTGGGCTCCAAAACTTGTTAGTTTAGTATTTAGTCCACCGTTCCCTTACTGCTTGCAAACAGATGAAGATAAAAAGCAGACTCAGTGGATTGAAAACAATTTAGGTTTGAAGTGGGAAGAAAAAGGAATGCCTTATCGTTTTCTACCTTTAATGATGAATGCACATTTGTCAAGAGCAGATCTTGTTCTTTTAAAGGGTTGTGAAAAGAAAGAATGGTTGCGTGATTTTCTACCAGCATCATGTGAAATTATCGACATGCATGAATTAGGGTGCCCATCATTTAAAACTCTTCCGAAAGAGCATAGCAGAGAAACAAGTAAACAGTCTTTACAACATGTATGCATGCTCTTTTATTGGTTGTGTCGCAGTGCATGTCGGGAAGTGAACAACATATGTAAACTGCAGTGTCGAAATAACCTTAGTGTAAAAGAAGCATTTGTAGAGTAAAGACATCATGTCATTTCTAAAGATACTAAGTGTAACGCAATTGAAAGGGCGATCGTAAAGATTTATGCATGCAAAATGAAACTAAACACTTTTACTGAAGAAGAGTTAAATGCATTACCAAAGGCATTTTTGGTTAATGTAGCTGCGAATGCTGTAAAGAAGATTTGGGATAAGGTGCCTCGTGAGTGGACTCAAGATCCTGTTTTGTCAGAGCTTCAAACGTGTAGTTTACATCATGAACATATGAGTTTAGGTAGACGACCTTCTGTGAGACAGTGCCGTACATGTCAACTAATTAAACTGTATCACGGACCTAAAACTAACGAGTTGTCTTCGCTTATAAACACTTATCATGGCTGTGGAGAGAGTAAACAAGGAAAAGGTGAAGAAACGTGCTGGGAGAAAGATGAGGAAGCATGTTGGGCGTGGACTCATCAATAGAGTGATTGATCTTCTTTTCTTCGTGCTTCATCTCCCCTGCGGCCCTAGAACACATTCGCCTGACATGTAGTTACATGCTGCCTGCATAGAGTATGTCGTGTAGCTGTTAAAATCTGCTTCGTAAAGTTATGCTGTGTGTGTGTGTGTGTGTGTGTGTGTGTGTGTGTGTGTTATTACCTAGTGCTTTAGCTGCTCAGAAGAATATAGCAGCACTTGTCGTTGTTGGTGTAATAAAACGAAAACTGGGTGACAAAGACCGTAAAATAAACAAAGGATAAAAATGTATATACATATATATATATATTCTAAAATAAATATGAATTGTCAAAACATATTACAGGAGTTGTTTAATCCTACAGCATGTCCTAGTGACTTAGAAGAAAGGAAATGTAGAGGATTAAAAGAAAACACACTTAAGATTTAAAGTACATCCTCTTTATTAATCCATGAATTAAAGCTGTTATTAAAACCAAGCCATTTAACATACAGTTTATTGCTACGACGTCGAATAACACGTTCAACTAAATAGTGATCAGGATATTTTGTTTTCTGCAGTTCTTCGATGTAGAATCCTCCTTCAATAGGCTGTCCTCTGAGATCGCGAAATAAATACGTAACTGGATTAGTAAGCTTAACACTTCTGATTTGAAAAATTTCAGTGCTCCAGTTAGGTGTGTATCCTTTTATCAAAGATAGACTTGTGTTTGCTGATGCAAACAAAATCACCTTCTTTAAAGCGATAGCGACGTGGATCAGCTGTTTTAATTACAAGATGAATAGCATTTATACGAGGTGTATTCTTTGTAACAAGACGTGGCTTTGTTCCGATAGTGCGATGAGGTGTATCGTTGTAGGTAGATAAAAGCCTAGGTAGCAGATCAATCCAACGATATGAACCTTGCGCTGTAAATTCTCGTCACATCATTGTTTTGAGTGTACGATTAAAGCGCTCTACAACACTTGCCTTGAGATTGCTGAACGTAGAGTAGTGTTGAATGCCAAGTAACTTGAGGTAAGAAGAAAAATCCTTGTTGTAAAACTCTTTGCCTTGATCATTTTGAAGAAGCCTTGGGCAGCGTTTCGATTCTTCAACAATATGTTTAAATGCTTCTTTAACTTGAGCTGCTGTTTTAGAACGCACGGGTTGTGCAAAAGCAAACTTCGAGTACACATCGATAACAGTAAGTAGATACTTATACCCCTTATTACTAGAAGCATATGGAATCATTTCTACTAAGTCTGCTTGCCAGAGATCATCTTTTCCTCGTGTAATAACGCGTCTGCGACAGTAGGTGCGACGTGCTGGTTTATGTAACTCATGTGCGATGTTTACCTTTACAGGTGAGATCTTCTCTTGACGAGCCATTACAAAATAATACCGGCATAACGTAGTTCTCTTTCTATTTCTAGAATTTCTGATCCGTGACCAGTGTGACCAGCCTCTTGCGATGCTCTTAAAAGTTGTAATCGTTCAACGAGTGAGTTTGGGTCATTCCAGTATCTTACATCCACATACGGCAACAAAGGCTTGTAGATAACATCTAGACTACGTGCAGTCGGAAACAGCTTAGAAATAAACTCACGATACTTGTAAATCTTATTCGCATTTACAGCTTCTCTTCTCCTGTAATTACGTCGTGTTGCGTCAGTAGCAAAAAGTATTGCTTTATATTTTTTAAGATCATCTTGTAAAATTATATCCTCGTCAGGTATTCGTGAGAAAAGAAGTTCTAAGAGTCCTTTCGTAGGTTTATAGGTAACACCTTTTACAATGAGTTTGTTGCTATTAATCTTAACATTTGAATTTCCTATCCGGAAACAGTCATCTTCGTAGCGAATACCGTAGGTAGTGTCAGTTTGTCCTGTAAAAAGTTTTTCTATATAAGGTGCAAAGAGAGATCCATAGGTATCTTGAATAAAAGTTCTAAACTGATTGCGATACTCCGGTGTAATCATAACCTCAGACAAAGATGGTAGATTTTGCGTCGATGTAGTAGGTGTTTCAGCAATAACATCTGTAGTTAAAAACTCATCACGCTTAGATGGTGATGTATCATTAAGTTCTTCTTCTTCTTCCTTATCTTCCTCTTCCTCTTCCTCTTCTTGATCTACATCCTGCTTCTTCTCTTCCGTATCTTCTTCATGCTTTTCTTCTTCATGCTTCTCTTTATGATATGATGTTTGCATAGAAGCAAAACTTGAAGTAGACTGCGGTAATGAAGTAGAATTAAAAATTTCTTTGAGTGGTGTACTTAGCTGTGTTTTTAAAAATAAATCCGTGTCTGCTTGAATACGTTTAAGCTCCTTAAATTTCCATCGAATATTGTTTCGAGCTTGGATGATATGTTTTGTGATCTCCTTGCTAGATGTTAACATGATGATGGTTTTTAATCAAGTAGTTACTGTAATTCTATGTTAATGCATATAAAATGATCGAAACCCATGCGATATCGTCCATGCTGTACATCACTTTCTTTATCAATAACTAAAAAGCTGTAACGGTGTAATGACCAACATTTAGCATACATACGTTTAAAGTCATCGAATGTCATATCAGTGTTAACATGATCGTTATACACATGTCGCATGTTGCGCTCATCTTGCCGAAAAAGCACAATAACATTTGCGTTGTCGCGTATCAACTGCTTAGGCACACGAGAATAGGTTTGGCACAAATAGATGCAATCAACATATTTATGTCGACCCATACTAATGAATGCACGAATAACGTTTTGCTGTTCTGTTGCGACATCATCAAAGATCATAAGAGAATTAGGAAGCACATCGTCTGGTGATGGTACTTGCTCATGCGAATTAAATTTAAAATATCTTATTCCATCTTTAACTAGATCGTGCATTACAGTTTGTAGAATAGTATATAGCGGTTGATAGAGTGACTTTGCGAAAACGTAAATATTCTCGAAGCGTACACCATTTACAGAAGTAATAAGTGTGAGTAAAAGATTTGTTTTCCCGCATCCCGACGGGCCTGATATAATACATCGAACAGTAAAAGGAAACAACGTTCCATGACGTTTTCCTGTAGTTGTACTAGAACTAGGTAAGAGATGTGGTACAATGTCGGTAACAGGTAGCGTGTCTTGCTGCTTTATAATCTTCATGATAGCTGAATCATAAAGTACGTAATAGTAATATATATATTAAACGAAACAAGAGGTAACGGTTAGTTTATGATTTGCTCTTGACTAGTAAAGTCGTGTCCAGCATGGTAAAACAACGATATCCAAACGACATGAAGAAGAAGAAGAAAGTAAAAACTGTTGGATGGAAAGATGTTATAAAGGCTGCGCAAAAAGCTATTCGAGGGGAATACAATCCTCGTGTAGCTATTACTAAGGCGTTACGCGCAGCAAGAGCGAGAAATTCTCCAAAGTGCAGAGCAATATTTAGTAAACGTGCACGAATTATTCCTGTACCAAAACGAGGAGGATTTCTTCCTGCGCTGTTTGCTGGCTTAGCAGCTTTAGGGTCATTGCTAGGTGGTGCTAGTGCTGTAGCGAGAACTGTCAAAGCTGTAGAAGAAGCGAAACAACAGTTGAAAGAGAGTGAACGTCATAACAAGACGATGGAGGCAATTGCGTTACGAGGCAAAGGTGTGAACATGAAGCTAGCGCCATACAAGAAAGGGCTTGGTATTTACATTTCTCCAAAAAAAGTCTACTGAATGCACTGCCATATCGAGCTCTAACGCATGATGAAGTTTTTACGTTTGCTAAACAACTAGGAATTCATTATTTTCGAGGAGTGTATATGCGCGATCAACCACCAGTGCGCCCACGTGAACGTGAAAGTGCCGTAATTAACTTGGACGACAGTCGTGGACCTGGAACTCATTACGTTGCTTATGTAAAACGTAAATCTAAAGTATGGTATTTTGGTAGCTATGGAGATTTACCTCCTCCTTTTGAGCTCATACGTTATTTCGGAAGCAGTGCGGACATTGTTTACAATAAAAACCGTGTGCAAAACTTTAATACACGCATGTGCGGACGATTATGTCTTATGTTCTTATATCAAACCCAGACAGTAGAGAAAGTGCATTAGTGTCTACGTGATGACGAACAGTGAAAGAACGTTTGCTGTACGTGGAGAAGGACCTGAAACAACCGTCTATATTAATCCACCAATCGAACTTGGTTATCAGCCGCATAGTCTTGGACTAGTATCGTTTGAAAGCTACAATAAAATCTATAATGTGCGTGATGGTTTAAACAAGTTCTATTACAATGAGTATGTGCTAACACTACCCTCAGGTAGTTATACAGTAGACGATATTCACGACTATATTGAAAGTACGTTAATTGATCAGTTTGGGGAAGATAGTTTTAGTAATCATAATTACAAGTTCTCAATCACTATAAGCAACATTACACATAAATGTGTTATTGAATCATCATTTAAGATTGACTTCAAATCACAACCTGATTCGATTGGGCCACTGCTTGGATTTTCATCGAGGGAGCTCCTACCGAACGTACGTTACGAGTCTGATCAACCCATAAAACTCTTCGATGATTATAATGTGAACATTACTTGTAATATTATTACAGACTTGAATAGTAATCTACAACCTTCGCACGTCCTGCACGACTTTATTGTTACAGAGGAACGTGGATATACTATTTGTGAGAAACCAGCAGTAGTTCTTTATCATCCTGTGTCTGTAAAACACATTAGCAACATTACTCTTAGACTTGTAAATAAACATAATCAGCTTATTCATTTAGATCAGCACGCGTACGTAGCTTACAAACTACATCTTAAACCACTATGAAAACCATCTATAAAACACGGTGTACATTCCGAAGACATACTACATGTGTGCAGAGACTCATCGAGTTAACAGATACCCATAAGCAGATACTCCAAGATTTAGGATATACACTACTACAACAGAATGGAAGAAATGCTAGACATTACGAATACAGTAGAAAGTCGTGAAGGTGTAGTACGAAGTGAGCTCCATTCCTATCAACCTTTTACATTTGAATTAAATAACAATGATGAAATTCATTTTATTATTAATCATCAAGATGTTTACACCTTACCACACGAAAGCTACCTCTATATCGAAGGACGACTAGAAAAGTCTGATGGAAGTGGACCAAGCACTTCACAACTAAACAACCATGCTCTAGCTTTTCTCTTTTCTGAAGCGCGATATGAAGAAATAATGTTGAAATAGATCGAACGAAGAATGTTGGTATTACAAGTGCAATGAAACTCTACCCTTCTTTCTGTGATGAAGAAAGTAATCTTTTGCGGATGGCTGGATGGTGTCCAAAAGCTACTAACAACTGGATGATTAACGAGGATGGAACTATTACGGGTATGGTATCACTGAAACATATTTTTGGATTCGCAGAAGACTTTACACGTATTATAATCAACGCAAAACAAGAGCTTATTCTAATCCGTGATCGAAGTGATTACAATTCTCTTAAAGCAGTAGAAACACCAGTAGAATCGAAAATAACACTGCATCGTATACTGTGGCGGATTCCACATGTAACCTTATCTGATCGTGAAAAACTTCGATTGCTCAAGATTGTAGAAAATGATACACCATTACCTATACGTTTTAGAAGTTGGGAGCTGCATGAATATCCTGTGTTACCACCTACAAACAAGCATAGCTGGGCTGTTAAAACATCACGTTTTACTGAGAAGCCCTTGTACATTATTTTTGGATTTCAAACTAATCGTAAATACAATCACGAAAAAGATAGCTCACTGTTTGATCACTGTAAATTAAGACACGTTAGACTATATCTCAACGGAATTACGTATCCCTACGAAAACATCGACATTAACTTTGAGAAAAATAAGTTTGGGATGCTCTATGACATGTTTTGTAAATTTCAATCATCGTATTATCAGAAAGAAGATCGTCCGCTATTTACACCTCAAGAATTTAAAAATAAAGCTCCGATTGTAGTTATAGACTGCTCTTATCATGAAGAATCTATAAAAGAATCTCCAGTTGATATTCGTTTAGAATTTGAAACATCTGAAAACATTCCTGCTAACACAGCAGCCTATTGTCTTATTATTCATATGAGTGATGTTACTTACCATCCGCTAACGAATATTGTTACGAGACTATAAATAAGAATAGATCTTTATCATTTTCATTAGTGTGTGCTTCGACATCGTACGCTATGGAACAAAACTGTAAATGTGCATGCTGTTTGCATGCTCATACGCAACATCTTATTTATGTTTCACGAGTGAGTGAGGCTATTAAGATGTTCTATAAACACAGATCGTCGATGCCGAAACATCTTATTCAATACTTACCACCAGGATTTTTATATACGTACGCCGCCTCTTACGTACATAATTTTTGGGACATCCTTCCGCTACACAGTAAGATGTCGATCGAAGTAGCTTTATGCAGAACTTGTGAAGGACATTACAAGCATCGAGGAGAAAATGGTGATGATGATTGGGATGGACCAAATCCGAGGATTGAACACTGTACACAGTGTATGAATGAACTTTCTCTAGTACCTCATGATGATGATGATGATTCCGAAAAGGAATAACAGCAAGGTAAGAAGTATATGATCTTCTCTGTAAAGCATAACATACTTAGTATAATATATTTCTAAATGTTTTGTTTAATTTGAATGTTGCAGGAGGCATTTCAGAAGCATACGTTGTTAAGAAGCACACCAACCTTGTCAGCAGCAAAAACGAACACTGTTGTAGTACATTTGTAAATAAATATTTGATCGCATTCAAAAAATGTTGTACTTATTGCATTGCTTTACACCTACTTTCTCTTAAGAAAAACGATCAGGTCTAAACATGCACAATGACGCCATCACAACAGCACGTGCATACTCTAGCTTTCCCGATGCATGTTTAAACTTGTCCGAATTTACCGCTACCACATTCCTTTACACCGACTTACTCTTAAGAAAACGGACAAGTCTAAACATGCATGATGACGTAATCACTGCAGCACGTGCTTACTCTAGCTTTCCCGATGCGTGATTAAACTTGTTCGAATTTACCGCCACCACATTTCAACTAAAGAGTGCAGCAGAGAGGTAAGCGATGTAAGATGGCGGTAGCTAAAGATGTCAGCACGGTGCTCTGTTGATTAAAGATGGCTGCTTATCAAAAAGATTTTTCAAGTTATCCGCCACCACATAGAGTGCAGCACTGAGGTTTGCGATGCAAGATGGCGGGTGACAGCTTGTCAAATAGATTTTTTCAAAGGTAAGTAGCTAAAGAGGGCAGCACTAACGTTAGCAATGCAAGATGGTGGATGACAGCTCTGACGTAAAATATTACCCGCAAGATAGCACCACGATGCTCTTTTCATTAAAGATGGCAGCTTGTTAAATAGAATTTTTCAAATTAACCGCCTCAAAGGTAAGTAGCTAAAGAGGGCAGCACTGTTCTCTCTGGATTAAAGATGGCTGCTTGTCGAAAAGAATTTTTCAAATTAACCGCCTCAAAGGTAAGTAGCTAAAGAGGGCAGCACTGTTCTCTCTGGATTAAAAATGGCTGCTTGTCGAAAAGAATTTTTCAAATTATCCGCCACCACAAAGAGGGCGGCACGGTGCTCTCTTGATTAAAGATGGTGGATGACAGCTGAAGAGCACATAGAATTTGTTTCCAAACAAGAGTACGTGGAATTTACCAGCACCACATAGAGTGCAGCACTGTTCTCTGTACATTAAAGATGGCGTATGACAGCTGACGAAATTACCCGCATGATAGCAGCACGGTGCTCTGTTGATTAAAGATGGCAGATGACACCTGTCAAAAAAAGCACATGGCTTTGTTTCCAAACAAGAGCACGTGGAATTTGCCGCCACCACATTTCAAACTAAAGAGGGCAGCACTATGCTCTGTTGATTAAAGATGGTGGATGGTAGCTGTCAAAAAAGCACGTGAGTTTGTTTCCAAACAAGAGCACGTGAAATTTTTCAATTTGCCGCCACCACATTTCAAAGGTATGTAGCTAAAGATGGCAGCACGGTGCTCTCTTGATTAAAGATGGCGGATGATAGCTAACAGAACTTTTCAAATTGCCCGCTACTACATGCTTAAGGTAGTAGCCATAAAGAGGGCAGCACGGTGTTCTGCGGATTAAAGATGGCGGATGACAGCTGACGAAATTGTCCGCATGATAGCAGCGCGGTGCTCTGTTGATTAAAGATGACGGATGACAGCTGTCAAAAAAGCACATGGCTTTGTTCCCAAAAAAGAGCACGTGGAATTTGCCGCCACCACATTTCAAACTAAAGATGGCAGCACTGTGCTCTGTTGATTAAAGATGGCGGATGACGGCTGTCAAAAAAGCGCGTGCGTTTGTTTCCAAACAAGAGCATGTAGAATTTGCCGCCACCACATAGAGGGCAGCACGGTGCTCTCTTGATTAAAGATGGCTGCTCTCATGTGGAATTGCCTGCCACCACAGGTATCTAGCTAAAGAGGGCAGCACAGTGCTCTCTAGATTAAAGATGGCTGCTGTCAAAAAGCATTTTTCAAATTATCCGCCACCACATTTCAAAGGTAAGTAGCTAAAGAGGGCAGCACTGTGCTCTATAGATTAAAGATGGCGGATGACAGCTGTCAAAAAACACGTGGCTTTGTTTACCTCGCGCTAGTTAGGTTAAGTTGGTAGCACTAAGGTTTAGACGCGTCAAGATGGCAGCACTGCGGATGTCAGGTGACGAATTTGCAGCTACTGCGATAAAGAGGGCAGCACAGTGCTCTGTGGTTTAAAGATGGCGGATGACAGCTGTCAAAAAGCACGTGGCTTTGTTTACCACACGTTAGTTAGGTTAAGTTGGTACCACTAAGGTTTAGGCCCGTCAAGATGGCAGCAGCGAGGTTAGCGATGCGTTGTTGTCTGTCAAAAAGCACGTGGCTGTCAAAAGACACGTGGCTTTGTTTACCTCGCGCTAGTTAGGTTAAGTTGGCACTACTGAGGTTTAGGCCCGTCAAGATGGCAGTACTGAGGTTAGCGATGCGTTGTTGTCTGTCAAAAAGCACGTGGCTGTCGAAAAACACGTGGCTTTGTTTACCTCGCGCTAGTTAGGTTAAGTTGGTAGCACTAAGGTTTAGACCCGTCAAGATGGCAGCACTGCGGATGACAGGTGACGAATTTGCAGCTACTGCGATAAAGAGGGCAGCACAGTGCTCTGTGGTTTAAAGATGGCGGATGACAGCTGTCAAAAAGCACGTGGCTTTGTTTACCACACGCTAGTTAGGTTAAGTTGGTACCACTAAGGTTTAGGGCCGTCAAGATGGCAGCAGTGAGGTTAGCGATGCGTTGTTGTCTGTCAAAAAGCACGTGGCTGTCAAAAAACACGTGGCTTTGTTTACCTCGCGCTAGTTAGGTTAAGTTGGAACTACTGAGGTTTAGGCCCGTCAAGATGGCAGTACTGAGGTTAGCGATGCGTTGTTGTCTGTCAAAAAGCACGTGGCCGTCAAAAAACACGTGGCTTTGTTTACCTCGCGCTAGTTAGGTTAAGTTGGCACTACTGAGGTTTAGGCCCGTCAAGATGGCAGTACTGAGGTTAGCGATGCGTTGTTGTCTGTCAAAAAGCACGTGGCTGTCAAAAAACACGTGGCTTTGTTTACCTCGCACTAGTTAGGTTAAGTTGGCACTACTGAGATTTAGGCCCGTCAAGATGGCAGCAGTGAGGTTAGCGATGCGTTGTTATCGATGACAGCTGTCAAAAAGCACGTGGCTTTGTTTACAAATTCAAATCTCCCGCCAAAATTCAAATTTCCCGCCAAAAATTCAAATTTCCCGCCAGAATTCAAATTTCCCGCGGGAGGAGGCCGCAGAATCCCTGTATTATACTACTTACAGATAAAATACCGGTAATAAAAATACAGATATCATCTTGTAACGGGATTTGAACCGTTAAAACATTCAGTTTTGAGATACAAGTTTCTCCAGAAAAATAATTCAATTTTTTTACTTCCATTCACACTCCTCACTCAAGTGAATTTTACAAAACCAAACAGTAGCCGTTTCTTTAAAGGAGCTTCCACATACCAATTATCACGACTGTAACACCTTCAGTTTTTGAGATATATGTATCTTCGCAAAAAGAATTCATTTCCGTTTTTATGCCCCCCCTCCCTACCAAGTTGATTACCCCACCAAATGCAGGTGTGTTTATTTTTAATATGTTCATATACCAGGTGGCTCACGAACGCCGTACTTTCTACTTATAAATGTTCCGCATGCAAAAGTGATGTGTGGGTTATCTACCAACTTATTTTCACAGGAGAACTATTGCCAGCGGACAGGTTACGTCAGGTTACCGCACTTTCGCTCGCAGCATGTTACTCAGCGCTACAGGTCTGATGCACCCCTTGTATTAATAAACCTTGGTCGGATGCAGCCGAAGCTCCAAACAGACGTATGCCTTCTACACACGTATTTCGTCGAACAGTATTAGTTTTTGTGTCATACAAGCAACTCTTTTTTTCGAGTGTAATGTCTGCACGAATATAAATTAATTCTTAAATTTCCTTTTCTGCATCTTTGGCGTGTTTACAAACATAATTAACATAATTAATGGCGGATATACGCACAAAATGCGGTTCATCGCGGCTAACCGATTTGTACAGCGCTACGACAAGTAGTGGTGACTTTGCATGTGCTGTGAGGAAGGGTGGTAGGGGTACATATTTTTTGGCCAAGGTCGTGGACGCTGAGTTACAATTCACCCTCTTGCCGCGCGCATTCGTCAGTCTGGCAGTCTCTTTAATGTCTGTTAGTTTCTTCGTGTGTATTCAAATACTACATGAATCTAATTGCATAATCATGCCATACTTTTATTTAACAGTACCGGGCGAGCTGGCCATGGGGATAGGGACGCGCAGCTGTGTGCTTCCACCCGGGAGATAGTGGTTTCGAGTCCCATTGGCGGCATCCATGAAGATGGATTTCCGTAGTTTCTCATTTTCATACAAAGCAAATGCTGGGGCTGTACTTTAATTAAGGCAAAGGCCGCTTTCTTCCCCCTCCTAGCCCTATCCTGTCCCATCGTCACCGTCCTATCTGTGTCTGTGCGACGTACAGCCAATTGTAAAATACAGACTTAATTGTAATTGTAATTTCAACGTGAGATAATATCAACTTTACTTTCACCGGACTAAATTCTTTCGTTTGTGTTGTGTTATTTATTATGTAAATGTAATTAAGCTGCCCCGCGGTTTATTTGTAATAATAGTTTATTTGAGATTTTTATTCAATGCTGTATATTAAAATTTTCACCATGTCTCATAAACAAACCACGGACAGGTTAAATACGTTTGCTTAATAAATAACATAACACAAAAGTAATAATTTAGGCCAGTGAAAGGAACGTTGGAATTATCCCCCGTTGATAGTACAATTACAATTGCATATTTTATTTATATTGGCTTTATGTCACACCGACAGAGATAGGACTTATGGCGGCGAAGAGACAGGAAATGGCTACGCGTGAAAAGGCAGTGGCCTTGGTCTTAATTAAAGCACAGTCTCAGCACTTGCCTGGTGTGAGGATGGGGAATCACGGAAAACCATCTTCAAGGCTGCCGACAGTGGAATTCGAAACCGCTATCTCCCGGGTGCAAGCTCACAGCTGCGTGCCCTTAACCCCATGGCCCGCTCGCCCGGTAAAAATAAATAGAAATACGGCATGATTATGTAATTAAAATTCATTTAGTATTTGAATACACACAAAGAAACTAACGAACATCAAAGACACTGCCAGACTGACGAATGCACGCGGCAAGCTGGTGAATTATAACTCAGCGTCCACGACCTTGGCCAAAAAATATATACCCCTACTACTCTTCCTCACAGCACATGCCAAGTCTCCACTACTTGTCGTAGCGCTATACAAATCGGTTAGCCGCAACGAACGGCATTTTGTGCGTATTTACGCCAATAATTATGTTAATAATTTAAAAAAGTAAAGGAATGAATTAGAAGATAAGACAACAAGGCTTGTACAAATAGCTTTTTTAATTTAATTCCTAATTCCAGCTGGGTAAAGTGAATAAAATGCAATGTTTACTCCACAAAGTGGGGAGGCGAGGGAGCGAATGTCCTTCCTCGCCCCACCCCTTAATCGTCGCTACTGTTTGTAACGCCAACGGTCCAGAAAAGGAAATTTAATAACTTATTAATTTACATACGTGTAGACATTACACTCGAGAAATGAGTTGCTTGTATGAAACAAAAACTAATACTGTTCGACGAAATACGTGTGTAGAAAGGCATACGTCTGTTTGGAGTTTCGGCTGCATTCCGACCAGGTTGTCCAGATTAACATAATGTCTGTGCATTGGTCACTGCTGAACACACTAGCCATTGCCAATATGCAGACAGCAAATACAGTGCGGCTGTACCATACACCAGCCTATAACTATACGCTGGAAAACGAGGTTTACTAATACAAGGGGTGCATTAGACCTGTAGCGCTGAATAACATGCTGCGAGCGAAAGTGCGGTTCTTATCTCTTCATAATCTGACGTAACCTGTCCGCTGGCAGTAGTAACCCTGTGAAAATAAGTTGGTAGACATCCCATACATCATTTTTGCATGCGGGACATTTATAAGTAGAAAGTACGGCGTTCGTGAGCCACCTGGTATATACATTCTCATACAAGTAATTCAACTAATTTTTCAATTATTTCACCCCACTCCCCTGTTAAGGGTTTTTCCGAAAACCAAAGAATAATTCTGCATCGGCTTGGCGGTGGCCTAATGAGGATAAAATGAATGGCGAAGACGTCATAAACACCCAGTCCCCAAGTCATGGGAATTAACGGTAGGAGAGGGTTGATTCTGAAAAGTGAACTGCGTCCATTGGACTAAAGACAAACATTCTATCCATTTAGCCACAAAGCCGGACTTTCATTTGCTAAACGTTACACTACCATCTCCACTGCTCTGGAGTTGAGCATTGGCAGTAGTAGAGGCCAGGGCAGTAGTTTGTGAAGCAGCCTTGACAACACGGCAGGTTTCTCCGTTGGCTATTGGCTGCAGCTAAAAACACTGAAGGCTTGATGTTCACTAAATCAACCATCGAAAAGGGGTAACCTAAGTCTAGTGGTAGCCCATGTCTTGATCCCAGCATACGCCACTGACTTACAATGATCCCCAAAAGGAACTTTCACCACATCAACGCAGTAATTAAAACTGAGAGGACTTTTCCTATTTGTGATACTGACAACCTGACTTTTAACCACGTCCATCTCACAACATTTTGCAGTTGCTCACAATCTTGTAACTTATTTATTACTCTGTACAGAATAACATCACCTGCAAAAAGCCTTACCTCTGATTCTACTTCTTTACACATATCATTGATATGTATAAGAAAGCATACAGGTCCAACAATACTGCCATGAGGAATTCCCCTGTTAATTATTACAGGGACGGATAAAGCTGCGACTACTCTAATTCTCTGAGTTCTATTTTTTAGGAACAAAGCCACCAACCCAGTCACTCTTTTGTCAAGTCCAATATTGCACTTATTTTTGCCAGTAGTCTCCCATGATCGACCCTATCAAATGCCTTAGATAGGTCAATCGCGATACAGTCCATTTGACCTCCTGAATCCAGGATATCTGCTATATCTTGCTGGAATCCTACAAGTTGAGCTTCAGTGGAATAACCTCTCCTAAACCCAAAATGCCTTCTATCAAACCGGTTGTTAATTTCGCAAACATCTATACAGGGTGAAGCGTAACTCGCGCAATCGGGCGTCGCAGCGCGACGCCTCACATGCCAGCAATAAAAAAATGTCTCTTACAAAATTTCATCTTGCGAGTATATCCGGCAGAAAAACGACGTTGAAGAGTAGCAATCTGGCAACACTGTAACCACATGTAGGGTAACTACCTCTGTCAGCAGCAGTTAGACGTACGGTACAGTTGGTGCAATGGAATGAGTTTTGGGTTAGCATGCAGGAGGTCGAGTGGTCGATCCTGCGTTGAGGCGTATGTTTTTTATTTCGTAAATGTAGTCCAGGTGGTATGGTATCTGGCATCTTAATCGTCTACAGCGATTGCAGTCGGTCCTCTAGAAACCATTTGCACTTACATACTACGATCCTAGAAATGGACGAACAATCGTTTTCATTGGTCAGCTTTGAAAGGCGCCCTTTCCACGTCGTGGGCGTGAATTTATTCGCACCACTTCATCTACTAGATGTGAAACCTGTTTTCTTTGTACCCTCCTCCAATGGTCACATAGATTAGTCATCATCATCATCATCTGTTTACCCTCCAGGTTCGGTTTTTCCCTCGGACTTAGCGAGGGATCCCACCTCTACCGCCTCAAGGGCAGTGTCCTGGAGCTTCAGACTCTTGGTCGGAGGATACAACTGGGGAGTATGAACAGTACCTCGCCCAGGCGGCCTCACCTGCTATGCTGAACAGGGGCCTTGTGGAGGGATGGGAAGATTGGAAGGGATAGGCAAGGAAGAGGGAAGGAAGCGGCCGTGGCCTTAAGTTAGGTACCATCCCGGCATTCGCCTGGAGGAGAAGTGGGAAACCACGGAAAACCACTTCCAGGATGGCTGAGGTGGGAATCGAACCCACCTCTACTCAGTTGACCTCCCGAGGCTGAGTGGACCCCGTTCCAGCCCTCGTACCACTTTTCAAATTTCGTGGCAGAGCCGGGAATCGAACCCGGGCCTCCGTTGGTGGCAGTTAATCACGCTAACCACTACACCACAGAGGCGCACACATAGATTAGTACCAACTATTATTCTTGCCTCGTTCAGGTCCATTACATTTCGTTAGGGCCTTACGTGACCAGTAGGCCTAGCAACGTGCTCTGCGAATAATGTCCAAACTCGGTTACAATTTGTATGTGTTATTACCTGTCTGTCTGTTAGGTCATTAGCCCACAGGCTGGTTGGATCCTCAAATAGCACCACCAAAGGTTATGCAATTATAAGGAAACCCCAAACACCAATGGCAGCACCAAAATGAGGCGTACTAGGCATGATGAGGAGTGAGGTAGTTTGCCATTGCTTTCCTCACCATGGTCCCTATAATTTTGCCTTTCAAAATTGCGTCTGGTAACCGCATGCTGTTTAGTACGTATCTCAATGCATTATTATTATTATTATTATTATTATTATTATTATTATTATTATTATTTCTTTCATTCATTCATCATCTGTTTACCCTCCAGGTTCGGTTTTTCCCTCGGACTCTAGGGCAGTGTCCTGGAGCTTCAGACTCTCGGTCGGGGGATACAACTGGGAAGAATGACCAGTACCTCACCCAGGCGGCCTCACCTGCTATGCTGAACAGGGGCCTTGTGGAGGGATGGGACGGTCTGATGGGATAGGCAAGGAAGAGGGAAGGAAGCGGCCGTGGCCTTAAGTTAGGTACCATCCCGGCATTCGCCTGAAGGAGAAGTGGGAAACCACGGAAAACCACTTCTTGGATGGCTGAGGTGGGAATCGAACCCACCTCTACTCAGTTGACCTCCCGAGGCTGAGTGGACCCCGTTCCAGCCCTGGTACCACTTTTCAAATTTCGTGGCAGAGCCGGGAATCGAACCCGGACCTCCGGGGGTGGCAGCTAATCACGCTAACCACTACACCACAGAGGCGGACATTATTATTATTATTATTATTATTATTATTATTATTATTATTGTCCGTCTCTGTGGTGTAGTGGTTAGCGTGATTAGCTGCCACCCCCGGAGGTCCGGATTCGATTCCCGGCTCTGCCACGAAATTTGAAAAGTGGTACGAGGGCTGGAACGGGGTCCACTCAGCCTCGGGAGGTCAACTGAGTAGAGGTGGGTTCGATTCCCACCTCATCCATCCTGGAAGTGGTTTTCCGTGGTTTCCCACTTCTCCTCCAGGCAAATGCCGTTATGGTACCTCACTTAAGGCCACGGCCGCTTCCTTCCCTCTTCTTGTCTATCCCTTCAAATCTTCCCATCCCTCCACAAGGCCCCTGTTCAGCATAGCAGTGAGGCAGCCTGGGCGAGGTACTGGTCATTCTCCCCGGTTGTATCCCCGACCCAAAGTCCCTCGCCGAGTCCGAGGGAAAAGCCAACCCTGGAGGGTAAACAGATTAAGATAGATAGGTATATAGAGTCGGGGAAGACGAAACTATAGTCTAAGCTATAAACAATTTTACTGACCCTGGATGAAATAGTAGTTTAAAATTTAATTTTTAAATGCCTACACTTATTGGTCCCATAGAAAAGTACTATTTACGATCATTTATGTTTTATTCAGTTTTACCGTACCGACTACGATAAGAGTGGTATTTCAGAGTCGGAAGAAAACGAATGTGAAGACATATAATATCGAAACATAGGCTTACATCCCCAATTCGATTCGATAAAGCTGTTAATAAACCCGCATTATAAGATTTAACATTGATCAACAATAACATCACATTGACCATTGTTTGTTGTGTTTTTCTTTGCCTCTTACGGTTCCTTCAAGTCCGATAGATGGGATTGCTGTTGCGTACCGAGTACAACAGCCTGACTGAATATTGGCGGGAAATAGCTGGGGAGTTAACAAACGTTTTTCTTTAGCATGCCATTCCTCTGGTTCATATATTGTCTAATACTGCTGGTACGTAATACACTGGTTCATCGAAGTATTCCAGCTATTCGATCCCTATTCTGACGTGCTGTTTGGAATGAGCAGTGTGCACACTTAAGGCAGAGGCGCACTTAGTAGTAGTAGTGGTGGTCTAAAATACAATTTAGGTCTATTCCAACCACAATTCACTAAATAATTCAAAATTCAACTCCGAAAAGAGCCGTTTCTTATAAAAAGCGTCTTCCTCTTCACTTTTATTAAATTCTACATTAATTTTATTCCAAATTAGCAGTGAAAAGAGGTTTTCTCCTCTGGCTTGGAGGAAAAATTTGCATCTAAGTCATATACTTTTTCCGCCGCCAGTGTAGTGAAATGAGATTTTCCGACTCATCGGGTACTCCTAGGAACCAGATTAGTAAAAGGGCATAGATTTTCCTTGGGACTCTCCACTATTAGGCCCCCCACGCCACCCCCCCCCCCCCGAAAAAAGGACGAAGAGTGTTCACGAATCACAGCTGTCTGCGGATTGGTCATTCCAACTCTGAAACTTTGGACTGTTAGATCGGCAGCGTAGTAGTTCGTTAAAAGTGAGAAAATGCGTGGTTTTTCATTTCATCGCGTTTTTCATATTTCTATCAAGCGCGCCATTCCTACCGACGTCATTGTATTGACCTTTCTCTTGGGAAAATCACTAAGACAGTCTTTCTGAGGATATAAAAAAGCAGATGGAGAGTGAGTGCCTGCCATTATAATGAAAACTCCCCAACCTGATTGTGACTGCTGGTAAGCAAGTGGGCCTACCATTACAATGATAATTCCCTAACCCAGTCTTCATATGAGAAAAGGCGTTTGGTGACTTCCCCGTCGCGTTTCTAGGGTAACATTAACAGCTATGCAATTTAAAACAGTGTTGCTTCGTACAAGGTGTACACTACCTAACCTAGAATTCTGTATGCAATGATAAATTCCGTAGCGAAGCACAGGTACATCAGCTAGTATCTAATATAATCAGAAGAATGCTTTCCCAAAGCTTACATGCAGTGCATGTCAAACTTATTGGCCTGTAATTTTCAGCTTTATGTCTATCACCCTTTCCTTTATACACAGGGGTACTATAGCAACTCACCATTCATTTAGTATACTATAGCTCCTTCATGCAAACAATAATCAAATAAGTACTTCAGATATTGTACTTTATCCCAACCTGTCTTTGATATATCCCCCAAAACCTTATCAATTCCAGCTGCTTTTTCTAGTTTTCAACTTTTGTATCTTACTGTAAATGTCATTGTTGTCATAGGTAAATGTTAATACTTCTTTAGTATTAGTCACCTCCTCTCTCTGGACATTATCCTTGTAACCAACAATCTTTACATACTGCTGACTGAATACTTCTCCCCTTGTTCATTAATGATTCCTGGAATGTCCTTCCTGGAACCTGTTTCTGTCTTAAAATACGTATACATACTCTTCCATTTTTCACTAAAATTTGTATGAATGCCAATTATGCTTGTAATCATGTTATCCTTACTTAACGTCTTTGCTAGATTCAATTTCCTAGTAAGTTCCTTCAATTTCTCCTTACTTCCACAGCCATTTCTAAGTCTATTTCTTTCCGAATTGCACCTCCTTCTTAGTCTCTTTACTTCTCTGTTATAATATAGTGGATATTCACCATTCCTTACCACTTTTAAAGGTACAAACCAGTTTTCACATTCCTCAACAATTGCTTTAAACCCATCCCAGAGTCTGCTTACAAAAAAGCTTCGTGATCACTAATACCATCTATTTATTACCCACATCAAGAGATCATCACCCTCCTGACAGTGTTAGGTCCTAGTTTGTATAGCAGTTAGCTTTACTGCGTGGATAGGTGGTGGTGATTATTGTTTTAAGAGGAAGTACAACTAGGCAGCCATCCTCTATATAACAGTAATCAGAGGGAAAAATGGAAGGGATCCGACACTTCGAAAAGTGAAGATATCGGCCAAAGGAAGACAAGGGCCGCGAAGGGCGTGAAAATGAAAGACTTCCTAGCCCTCGCAAACCTAATAGCGTCGGGGTCGGAAAAGAACACGAGTTGACCAAGGGAGGTCGGATAGGATAGATGAAAATGAGGAGCAGGGCACAGGTAAGTGGAAGCAATGCCAGGACTCAGCTGAGGGCCCCGTGGTCATCAATCCACGCTCCAAAGTTCAGAGCCCCTGGGGCCAGGACACCTTGTTAGCCTGGCCCTACACCGAGGCCAATCCAGCATGGGTAACCCTAAGCTGGCACAGCCCTCGGGATTAACAAGCACACAAGCCCCCACACCGACGTCAAGGTCATGGTGTCCCTAGAGTGGGAGTGGGTGGATAGTAGCTGCACCCACATCTAGAGATCATCGTCCTCCTGTATGGTTTTTATAGCTGTTAAGAGATTAGGCTTAGGGAGAAGAGTTATAAACATGTTCTCTCATCAAGAAAACAGTTCCTTTGGCAGTGCTAAAGTGTAGTATAGTGTTGATAGGATGGTAAAATAAGACAGATAACTGTACAATAAGACATCAGGCCTTCGTTGCTAATTGTGTGGTTGGCTTTGTAAAGATGTCACTTAGGAGTGTAAACAGTTTTCTTCAAGAACTGTCAGTTAGGGTTGTAAACATGTTAATGTTAGGACAGTTACACACACACACACACACATAAAAGTAAACTTTGTAGTTCTGACAACCGAGTAGATCCTAACGGTGGCAAAGATGTGAGACTATATAAAGAACTACTTGTTTACGCCCTACACTAGCATCAAGAGAGAAGATTCATCTCATCTGATCGCACCGCTTCACTTCGTGGGACCTCAGTTTGTTGAGTCAGAAGTATGGCATAGCACTTGTACTGCAGGATTGTTCTCCTCAAGAACAGTCCGATAAGGTGTAAACAGTTCTCTTCAGGAAATGTATCGTAAGTTAGATTGCAGGGGGACATGTGCAACTTAACATAGTATGTGGATGCTGGTGGAGATGGTTACCGTACCATCAGTCTCCACAGCCTCTGTTAAGCATCTTGTAGTGGGATTTGTTGAGTGTTATTTGAAAGCACAGTATATATTTCACTAAATACCAATTTTTCAAAATTAAAAATAGGTACCAATTTTTCAAAATAAAAAACATATCCTGCTTTATGTCTGGATTATGCTGTGCTCAGTTGTTTTATTGCAGCAGTGCAGGCGAAGGCAACACCACTGGTGGTGGAGGGGTAGCAGTAGCAGTGACGTCGTTGGTAGTCTTGTACCCGCGAGGGACGCGTGGGTACCAGTCCTGGATGATTGTGAGTCATAGTTGTAAGTCTAGAGAATGATCGCGTACCCATAGCTCCGCGCATGTGCTCACTCCACATAGGTGGCACCCATCGTTGTGGGGGTTGCGGGGTCGACATTCCCGCTTTGTTTCTTCTAGGACAGTAGCTTGGCCGTTAGGACGAACAAAGCTGTATTGCCTATGCTATCGATAGGCCTGTCCAGGGTCCATCAACCCCTCAAAAATTGAATACAATTATACGGCCAGAGTGGTACTGAAATGATATTGTGGAGTGTGCCCTAACACACCTCTCTTACTAATACAATTCTTTTTCTACAGGTATATTTATTGTTTCAATACCCAAGGTTGGTTCTGGGTTTTGTTGGCGTTGTGCTGACCTCCAGTGTATGGGCAGTGATTTAGTCTGTTCATACTCACGTTCGGTTAAGTTAGGTCGCGAGTAATGTTCAGACTTTTTCTCTGCCTGTCTTGGAGTGACTGCTCATTTACTCTCAACTTGGTGAACCTTCCTTGGTCTCTGTGATATTCAATAATCTAATAGGCTTTTCTTTTGCAGGAAGACTTTGGTTGAACCATTCCGCTTTGTTTCTTCTCGGGCAGTCAGCTTGGTCACGTGAGCAATTGTAGCTGTATTGCCCAATGCTCTTCATACCCTTGTCAGGCCCTGAAGAAATGGACACAACTGTATGTTTGACGTGTTCTGGTATCTCTTCCTTTGTGTCATTTGTCGCTGTGGGCTGTGCCCTAAACAAGACTGTATGATGTATGTAAGACTGTATGTAATAAAATTTACATATGATAACAATGACATTTACAATAAGATACAAAAGTTGAAAACTAGAAAAGCGGCTGGAATTGATCAGATTTCTGGGGATATACTAAAGACAATGGGTTGGAATGTAGTACCATATCTGAAGTACTTATTTGATTATTGTTTGGTTGAAGGAGCTATAACAGATGGAGAGTTGCTATAGTAGCCCCTGTGTATAAAGGAAAGGGTGATAGACATAAAGCTGAAAATTACAGGCCAGTAAGTTTGACATGCATTGTATGTAAGCTTTGGGAAGGCATTCTTTCTGATTATATTAGACATGTTTGTAAAATTAATAACTGGTTCGATAGAAGGCAATTCGGTTTTAGGCAAGGTTATTCCACTGAAGCTCAACTTGTAGGATTCCAGCAAGATATGGCAGATATCTTGGATTCTGGAGGTCAAATGGACTGTATCGCGATTGACATGTCTAAAGCATTTGATAGGGTGGATCATAGGAGACTACTGGCAAAAATGAGTGCAATTGGACTACACAAAAGAGTGACTGAATGGGTTGCTATATTTCTAGAAAATAGATCTCAGAGAGTTAGAGTAGGTGAAGCTTTGTCTGACCCTGTAATAGTTGAGAGGGGAGTTCCTCAGGGCAGTGTTATCGGACCTTTATGTTTTCTTATATATATAAATGATATGAGTAAAGGAGTGGAATCGGAGGTAAGGCTTTTTGCGGATGATGTAATTCTCTATAGAGTGATAAATAAGTTACAAGATTGTGAGCAACTGCAACGTGACCTCGAAAATGTTGTGATATGGATAGCAGGCAATGGTATGTTGATAAACGGGGTTAAAAGTCAGGTTGTGAGTTTCACAAATAGGAAAAGTCCTCTCAGTTTTAATTACTGCGTTGATGGGGTGAAAGTTCCTTTTGGGGATCATTGTAAGTATCTAGGTGTTAATATCAGGAAAGATCTTCACTGGGGTAATCACATAAATGGGATTGTAAATAAAGGGTACCGATCTCTACACATGGTTATGAGGGTGTTTAAGGGTTGTAGTAAGGATGTAAAGGAGAGTGCATATAAGTCTCTGGTAAGACCCCAACTAGAGTATGGTTCCAGTGTATGGGACCCTCACCAGGATTACCTGATTCAAGAACTGGAAAAAATCCAAAGAAAGCAGCTCGATTTGTTCTGGGTGATTTCCGACAAAAGAGTAGTGTTACAAAAATGTTGCAATGTTTGGGTTGGGAAGAATTGAGAGAAAGAAGAAGAGCTGCTCGACTAAGTGGTATGTTCTGAGCTGTCAGCGGAGAGATGGCGTGGAATGACATTAGTAGACGAATAGGTTTGAATGGCGTTTATAAAAGTAGGAAAGATCACAATGTGAAGATAAAGTTGGAATTCAAGAGGACAAACTGGGGCAAATATTCATTTATAGGAAGGGGAGGTAGGGATTGGAATAACTTACCAAGGGAGATGTTCAATAAATTTCCAATTTCTTTGAAATCATTTCGGAAAAGGCTAGGAAAGCAACAGATAGGGAATCTGCCACCTGGGTGACTGCCCTAAATGCAGATCAGTATTGACTGATTGAAGATTTTAAAAACTTTCAATTCTGTTACTGGAGTTAATTGTATAGAGTTTTGCACAAAGGTTGAAAGTTCTGGTAATACATCTGTTTTATTTGCATCTTCAAGTTTGTATGGTAGCGATAGAAAGAAATCATTTATATAATTAACCAAATGATGCGGGTCATTCATTTGTATTTTCTTAACATGTTTTATGGCAGCAACTTTATTTCCAACTGCGTGTCTGTTTGTTTCTCCCTTGATTACATCCCATACAGTTCGTGATTTATTGCATGATTCTTTAGCTTTTTGTTATTGTGCGTTATCTTAGCCCCCCTAAGAACTCTTCGATAGACTGATTTGTAGTTTTTAACGTACTTACAAAAAACCAGGTAACAACTCCGCTGTGCTAATATATTATTCAGTGGCGTATGCTGGTATTAAGACATGGGCTACCACTAGACTTAGGTTACCTCTTTTCGATGGTTGGTTTAGTGAACGTCAAGCCTTCAGCGTTCTGAGCTGCAGCTAGTAGCCAACGGTGAAGCCTGCTCTGTTGTCAAGGCTGCTTTACAGGCTACTGCCCCGGCCTCTGCTACTGCCAATGCTCAACCCCTGATCAGTGGAGATGGTAGCCTAAGGTTTAGCAAATGAAAGTCCGGCTTTGTGGCTAAATGGATAGAACGTTTGTCTTTGGTCCGACGACCCCGATTCATTTTCCAGAATCAACCCCCTCATACTGTTGATTCCCCTGGCTTGGGGACTGGGTGTTTATGACATCTTCGACATTTATTTTATCCCCATTAGGTCAACGCCAAGCCTATATAGATGCCATGCCCCATTATTAATATTATTATGATTATTATTCTTCTTCTTCTTCTTTCGAATGGGCCACCAGAGGACCACGTGCCAATTTCAATTCCTTCTTCTTTGTTCTTTCCTTTTCTTCCAGTACGCTTTCATCTGTTCACTATGTTTCTTCTTTCTGTCTTCAGACCACTTTGAACCAGTCGTTTTTACTTTCCTACCTTGGAATCCTTCTATTTTCAATACTTTTAACCGAAAGCCTTCTCTATTATTTATTTCTTCTGTTGTTATATTGTTTTTTTCTAAATCCTTTCTTACTTCGTTGACCCAGCTTGTCGTTGATTTCTTACTCCACAAATATCTGAAAATCTTACTGGTTAATCTACTATCTTGCATTCGATATAAATGTCCAAAAAACATAAGTCTCCTTTTCCTCATTACATCTGATATATTTTCTATTTGTTGATATATTTCAGCATTACTTCGTAATTTCCAACCTTCTGCTGTGTTTTGTGGGCCTAATATTTTCCTCATGATTCGCCTTTCTAGTATTTCTAGCTTATCTAAATTATAGTTTAATGCCAGACACTCGCTTGCATATAGGCATTCTGGCTTCACTACTGTGTTGTAATGCCTTATTTTTGCATTTTTGGATAGGCATCTTTTATTGTAGATATCTTTGGTGACACCATAAGCTCTCTCCATTTTATGTACCCTCTCCTCTACTGCAGATTTTTCTAAACCATTTTCTTGGATTATTTCCCCTAGATATTTGAATTTTTTTACCCTCTCTATTTGGCCAATATCTGTTTTCAGAAATTTTGGTGCATCCCAAATATTTGTTAAAAATTTTGTTTTTTCTGCAGAAATTCTTAAGCCAGTTCTGCTGGCGATTCTTTCCAAGACATTTACTTGGGTTACAGCAGATGTCACATTTTCAGAAAGTATTGCAAAGTCATCTGCAAATGCAAGACAATTTATTTCAATCCTTTTGTTTCCTCTTCCTAACCTTATCGGTGAAATGTTGAGTTCAATAAGTTTTTCGTTCCAAATTCTCACTATTTTCTCTAGGACACAATTAAAAAGAATTGGGGATAGTCCGTCGCCTTGTCGTACACCAGTTTTTATTTTGAAAGGCTGTGATATCTCTCCCAGAAATTTCACTTTAGAGACTGTGTCTGTAAGTGTTTCACGGATTAGATTTGCCAGTTTAGACTTTATGCCAAATTCTCGAATTATTTTATATATAGTTTCTCTGTCAACAGAATCAAAAGCCTTTTTGAAATCTACAAACATGACTACAATGTCCTTTGAATTAAGTAACCTGTGGCGAATTATTGACTTAAGATTAAATATTTGTTCTGAGCATGATCTTCCTTTCCTGAAACCACCTTGATATTCACCTAAATGATTGTCTAGTGTTGTTTCTACTCTGTTTAATAAAATCTTGGAAAATATTTTATATGCCACTGCTAATAAAGATATTCCTCTGTAGTTATTAACGTCCTGTTTATTACCTTTTTTGTGGAGTGGATGTATCAAGGCTACTTTCCATTCCTCAGGAATTTTTTCAGTTTTCCAGATTTCTTCAAAGAGTAATTGTAGCTCATTTGCTATATTTGGCAAGGACCACTTCAAAAGTTCCGCTGTAATAGAATCTTCTCCGCTAGCTTTGTTGTTTTTGAGGGTTTTAATTACTTCTTCAATTTCTTTTATAGTTGGTGGTATGTCTTCTTCCAAATTTTCATCAATATCTTGAAATTCTAATTTATTATTATTATTATTATTATTATTATTATTATTATTATTATTATTATTATTATTATTATTATACAGTGGTCGTACCCATCGTTCACTGGTTAACTAGCTTCCTCGGGAGCTCAGTGGTGGTGTCCGATCATGATCACGGGTTCGATTCCAACCAACAAACGAAAACACTAAACCTGAAAGACGGCATTTCATTTTAGCAGATCTACCAATAAGAATAAAACTATATTGCTCTTCTAACAGCAGCCCTGCAGTCTCTTCCTATAAGGATGTAGAAGTAAATGGGAGTGAGGAACACCCACACTCTCGTATCTATATCATTGAGTCAGAAGTATGAAGTGAGGAAGTATATACGATGAGTAACGCATGGTTGATAGCAGTAGCGATCTGACGGACCGAAGCCTAGCGCACCCGTCCTCCTCCGGTCCCCTTTCTAAACCGATATCCAGCATCAAGCCGCGTGTGGCGAGTCTAGGGGAGAGGGGCGAGTCTGGGCTGCAATATCAGTCTTTGATGCCTTGTTCTCAGAAATATGTGCGACGTTTTTCTCACTGCTTTCAAGTTTTGTAAATGGAACAACGTTTCAGATGACATTATAATGTGCTTTAGACTTCCATCATTCTCAGTTGAGATTTGGGCTTCACTGATAGCCTTGGTAGCCCTCAGTATACGCCACTGATACTATTTATGTTTTTTACTTGTAATCCGTATACCCTTCGTGATCCATGGCTTTTTTGAAGTTTCATTAATTACTGCAATCTTTTTGGAAAATGTAATTCAAATTGCATTAAAATGCTTTAAAAGGTTCTGTACTTTTGGTCAATGCTATGACCAAATGTTAATGGAGCCCACGTCTGAAGTTTAAGACTTTCAATGAAACTGCCACATGCAGCTGCGGAGAAAAAGCTAGTTAATTGTGCTTGCTTCATTTTGGTTGAATGCATGTTAGCATTCTCAACTTCTAGTTGGAGAATTTGAGCATGATGATCTGATAATCCAAAATTTATATTTGATGCTTGCATTTTAGAACAATGAGAATTAATACAAATGTTTTCTATCGTTGTTGCTGAGGTGGCAGTTACTCGGGTGGGTGTAGAATTTAAGTGTTTTAGATTACAGCTTTGAAGAACATGCAGTAGTTGTGATGTTGACGGAAGGTTTTCTTCAGCAAAATCTATGTTAAAATCACCACAAAGTATTACTTCTGCGCTGCTATTCCTACCGAAAATGTTAGTGATTTGATCTAATTTTCCTAAGAAAATCTCCACATCAGCATCCAGTGAACAAAAAATGAAATGGCGTATGGCTTTTAGTGCCGGGAGTGTCCGAGGACATGTTCGGCTCACCAAGTGCAGGTCTTTTGATTTGACTTCCGTAGGCAACCTGCACGTCGTGATGAGGATGAAATGATGATGAAGACGACACATACACCCAGCCCTGTGCTAGCAAAATTAACCAGTGATGGTTAAAACTCCTGGCCCTGCCAGGAATCGAACCCGGGACCCCTGCGACCAAAGGCCAGTACGCTAACCATTTAGCCATGAAGCCGGACTCCTTTTACCATAGGGAATCTTAAATTCCACTGAAGTTAGTTCAAATTCTAATTCAGAATTATGCATTTGAAGATCCTTCTTTCTTTACATTCCATTCCTGACTTAGCAAAAATACAAACTTCCCCACACTCTTTATTAACCCGGCTGTAATTACTTGCCAGATAATGCCCTTCAATATTAATGAGTTCAAGTTCATCATTATTATACCAATGTTCATCCAAACAAATAAACATAACATCCTGTATTGGTTTTAAAATTACTTGTAATTCTAATATTTTATTTTAACACATTGAATGTTCTGATGAAATATTTTGAACTGCCTATTCCCACCCCCTCCAAGTCATTACCGGTATTTAATTCTGGACTCACATTCTGGATTGAAATGTTATTGGGTCCGGAATCTAACACATGTTTACCGGACTAGGTAATAGTGTAGATCATCTAAGACTACTGGCAAAAATGAGTGCAATTGGACTAGAAGAAAGAGTGACTGAATGGGTGGCTATATTTCTAGAAAATAGAACTCAGAGAATTAGAGTAGGCGAAGCTTTATCTGACACTGTAATAATTAAGAGGGGAATTCCTCAAGGCAGTATTATTGGACCTTTATATTTTCTTATATCAATGATATGTGTAAAGAAGTGGAATCAGAAATAAGGCTGTTTCCAGATGATGTTATTTTGTACAGAATAATAAATAAGTTACAAGATTGTGAGCAGCTGCAGGGTGACCTCGATAGTGTTGTGAGATGGACGGTGGACAATGGTATGATGATAAACGGGGTTAAAAGTCAGGTTGTGAGTTTCACAAATAGGAAAAGTCCTCTGTTTTAATTACTGCGTTGATGGGGTGAGAGTTCCTTTTGGGGATCATTGTAAGTACCTAGCTGTTAATATAAGAAAAGACCTTCATTGGGGTAATCACATAAATATGATTGTTAATAAAGGGTACAAATCTCTGCACATGGTTATGAGGGTATTTAGGGGTTGTAGTAAGGATGTAAAGTAGAGGGCATATAAGTCTCTGGTAAGACCCCAACTAGAGTATGGTTCCAGTGTATGGGACCCTCACCAGGATTACTTGATTCAAGAAATGGAAAAAATCCAAAGAAAAGCAGCTCGATTTGTTCTGGGTGATTTCCGACAAAAGAGTAGCGTTACAAAAATGTTGCAAAGTTTGGGCTGGGAAGATTTGGGAGAAAGGAGACGAGCTGCTCGATTAAGTGGTATGTTCCGAGTTGTAAGTGGAGAGGTGGCGTGGGAGGACATCAGTAGACGAATAAGTTTGAGTGGTGTCTTTAAAAGTAGGAAAGATCACAATGTGAAGATAAAGTTGAAATTCAAAAGGACAAATTGGGGCAAATATTCGTTTATAAGAAGGGGAGTTAGGGATTGGAATAACTTACCAAGTGAAATGTTCAATAATTTTCCAATTTCTTTGCGATCATTTAAGAAAAGGGTAGGAAAACAACAGATAGGGAATCTGCCACCTGGGCGACTGCCCTAAATGCAGATCAGTAGTGACTGAGTGATTGAATTCTAGGACAGTCTTTTCCTGATCTTTACTTGTAATGATGTTACTTATTAACTTGCTTAGGCTACATATTGCTTCCCCAATCTATTCAAGTGCATGCCATGGCTCGTATGGGAAGTTCAGTTTAATTTAATGACGTCTAATAGTGTAACATTTTAATAATAATAATAATAATAATAATAATAATAATAATAATAATAATAATAATAATAATAATAATAATAATAATAATAATAATAATAATGTTATTTGCTTTACGTCTCACTAACTGCTTTTACGGTCTTCGGAGACGCCGAGGTGCCGGAAAATAGTCCCGCAGGAGTTCTTCTACGTGCCAGTAATTCTACCAACATGAGGCTGTCGTATTTGAGCACCCTCAAATACCACCGGACTAAGCCAGGATCGAACCTGCCAAGTTGGGGTTAGAAGGCCAGCGCCTTAACCGTCTGAGCCACTCAGCCCAGCCAACATTTTTTTTAAATGAATACATATTTGCCTGAATTTCTCATTTGTGTCCTTGACAGCTTTAGTCACAATTGACCAGTCAGTTAAATCATGTCTATGGGGTACGTTTGTCACTTTCACATGTGTATGGGTCAACTTACCTAGAGTCTTTTTCAGAATACTTGCAGCCTAATGGCCTTCATTTCTCGCTACATCGTTGGTTCAGTCGACAATAACTATGACGTCGTTTGATGAGAGTTTATCAGCATTCTTCGAGAGGTGTTTCACGACTTCTGAAAAGTGGGTACCTGGTTGAATAAAACCTGTCGCTTCACTGTCGGCTAGCACTTCTGCTAGATTTGCTGAAAGGCCTAAACCGCAGGCCCCTCCGCCCCCCCCCCCCCCCCCTCCCCCATTTTGTGAAGAAGACATTTCATTTTTATTCCATTTTAGCAGGCTCAAATTAGGAATTATTTTAGAAAAAAAGCCATTTGTACAAGCCTTGCTGTCCTATCAGCTAATTCTTTCCTTTATTTATTTAATTATTAACAAAACGATTTGCGGAAATTCGCACGAAATGTTGTCGTCTTTCGGCTGTTATGTCGAAGTATATAAACACCTCATCTCTCACATGATTCGCTGAGATTCATCCTTGCCAGCCAATCATGAGTGATCCTCTTTTCAAGACCATGCCCTGAACTACTTCTCGGTCCCAAGACATAAACAAACTCTCTGGTGTGTTTCACATGAGTCAAAGAACTTTCCTTGTACAACATCAACAAGCTCATGTGATTCTGGGCTATTCAGATGATTCATCAAACTTACCAACAACAACAAGTACATCACGTAAGACACTCGGATGTCCGCATGAGTTATACAAATTACCAGAGTCCAATATAGCAATGTTTTCCCACTCGTTGTTCAAAACAAATTACTCATACTACATATATGGAGATCTCCCAGCTTACAAATATTAGTAACAAAAAATACAAGTGAAATACTGATGATGAAGATGATAATAATAATAATAATAATAATAATAATAATAATAATAATAATAATAATAATAATAATAATAATAATAATAATAATAATAATAAATCGAATACTGACAATAATTTCTCTCACTTCCACATATAGCACGAGGGTGTGATATATGTACTATCACAACTCTAGACTAATGTATTCTTGTGCAGTTTCCTTCCTTTTCAGCTCTTCATATATATTTTTTGTCAACTTGGTAGATTAAGGTTCATTTCTAGCTCATATATTATTCTGTTAAAACCCTAGAATAATGATACATTTCAGCTCTTCATATATTCTAGCTCATAATATACTGGTTGTACCTATTTATGTACTAATTCCCTACAATAATGATACATTTCTGTAAATTTATATATTTTGTTAATACCCTAGATAATTAATTAATTTGTTGTTGTTGTTGTTGTTGTTGTTGTTAATTCTCCAAAAAAATAGAATAGTAATAATAACACTAGCCTGCAAAAAGAAAAAAAAAATCTCTCCGGCAAAACATTGAAGAGGTGATTTACCCTAATTTAGGCGTGCTGATTTCAAATATGTAAACCATTTTTGCCTATCACATACAGTTTTTTTTTTTGCTATTTGATATCCAAATTTGACATATTGGTGTACATAATTTCTATAGAAAACACCATAAGAGAGAATATATTTAATTTTAAGGGGACATGATCAAATTGCAACGAATATTTTTAAAAAGTAACACGTTCATTGCTAGAATGTACAAATCTCACTACAAGAACACTATTGTTTGCTGTGCTTTGATGTGAATGAACTCTGTGTTGATTTGCGTTTCTGTTCCTCAGTAGTGTTATCTCGCACTAGACAACGTTCCTTGCTGAATGCTCCAGATGATTGTGCAGGTTAACAAACATCCTTGAATGATTCCCATTTCTGAAGCTGTGTTTTGTTCGTCGTACTGAATGTCGGATCCTTCATAAGCTTCAGAATTTGGAGGCCGTCAAAAACACGTTCCTTAATTTTGGCATCCGACAATCCTGGAAATTTCTGACAGACGTACCGAAAGCAGGGACTGCCTCTATCCAAACTCTTCACATGCTGCTTCATAATTCCCTATTTAATATGTAAAGGGGGCAATAACACACTTTGAGGATCAATTAATGGATGATTTACAATGTTTTTTCTCCAGACCTGAACTTTTTCCTTTTGGGCCATTCGGACACTAATCGGTGATGATCTCTGTCCCAAGAGCCCCACTCGCACAGAAAACACGGGAACTTTGTATATCATCCTTGTTGCCCTAATATGATGCTGCACACTTTTAAATCACAGCACAGTAACCATCTGTGTTCAGTGTAGTTCTGTTTCTGCAATACCATAGATAAATTGTGATAGTTTTAACAAAGAGATGTTGAATGGGAGACTGGCACTGAAGCAAGTTTATTTCTATTGTGCAGAAGAACACATCTGAGACTTCTATTACTGGTATCAATAGATGCCAGGGATATCGCAGCAAAACACAAATTCTTCTTCGTGAACAAAAAACTGCTGGAATTCTCCCTCCCGATTTCTGTAACAATATGAATTTGTCTCAGGAAGTAAAACATTTCTCTCTTTTGATCTTGATCCTAAAATTTCACTCTTTTCTTTAGTGAGGCTTTGGTCACACACCAAATCAGTTAAGTCACACTGATTATAAAACTGTGGAGTTTTATCCTCAACATCCGGTACTAAGTTATCATCACCATCCTCCGCACTTGAAGATGATAAAGGCACACTCTCTGGTAACTGTATTGGTGGTTTTGGAACAAGAATATCAGGTCCATGTGGTATGGGTTTTATGGCAGATGGAAGGCAGGGATACACAATGTGCTTTTTGTTTTTCGTACTGAACCTGGACACTTTACATACACAAAAATAACATTTGTCAAAATTATTTCTTTGTACCCGCCAAGCCATTGAGATTCCGAATGGCATTGACAGCAAAAACCCATTATACCATTGCTGCAGGTTTTCTACACACATTTTTCACACAATATGGGGTGCAAAATTCTTGTCCTGATCACCTAACTTCATGTTAAAATATGCCAAGTACAGGCTTTTTTAAATGGCATAATATTTCGCTTCTGGCCTTTAATTGTATAACTGGCCACATATATAACAAAGAGTTGATTGTTCACACATTTTTGCCTCTGAACATCACTGCTACTTGCCATTTTAACACAAACTAACTCACTTATTCACTCAATCGACTTCAAGTGCACGTTGTAACTTGTAGACAAAGGTGTGACACACGTTCTCAGATTCTACTCTCAGGCCATGGAGAAACGCGATCTTGGCATTTTGAACTTGTCTGACATTGCACATGCGTGAACTGCAACTGTTCTAATTGTTCTTCCGGTGTTCCTGTATGATTACCTACTCCCCTCCAAAACAGAGCACGTACAATATTTTCTCTCAGACATGTCCATACTATACGCGCACTTTATCTTGAGCCCGGATCTCCATAGTAACGAATGGGAACTAGGGCTCAAGAAAAAGTGCGCGTACTATACTTACATTCCATACAACCAATCCAAACCTCATTTACAACAACAAAGCTCCATTAGCATAAACATGAAACGGACTTGTGACAAATCTGTACGTGTTACAAAACAACTGGTATTATATTTTATATAAGGACACTCGTCATCGGTTATAACTTGATCCGAGTATATATAACTTCTTCCTGCATACATTGACCAGTTCAGCTCAGTTTATAGATGTGTTTATGATGACTAAACAGACCAATCCTGGCATAAAACATACGCCCACACAAATCACACTGAATGGATGGAGGAGGGCAGGGTTGTAATTGACAGAGTTTTCTTGCTTATCGCTTGGCCTCTTGATGTCCGCGGTGTTCTCTTTCAAACAAGTTGACAGCGGTGGATGTAGTGTTCTGCCACAGTGAGCGGTCCACAGCATATTCTTCCCATGTCTGTATATCTATACCGGTTGTCTTCATGATGTGTTTCAGTTGGTCCTTAAAATGCTTAAGAGGGGCTTCATGAGGTGTACTGCCGGAGCAAAGTTCACCATAAAGAATTTGGTGGGGAAGCCTGGTATCACCCATGCGGTGAACATGGCCTAACCATCTCAGTTGATGAGCGATGATTGTTGCCTCACTGCTATTTAGTTGTGCTTTGTCGAGAACTGTCATGTTGGTCACATAGTCCTCCCACTTAATATTCAAGATGAATCTCATTTTCTGTTGGTGGAAGCGCTCAAGTTTTTTGTTATTACGGCGATAAAGTGTCCAGGTTTCACAGCCATACAGAAGCATGGAAGTGACAACAGCTTTGTACACCATGAGTTTGGTATGCAGTTTTAGGTCATTATTCATCAAGACTCTGTGCATCAACCATCCAATTACTGCATGAGCAGCTCCAATTCTTTTATCAACATAAATGTCAGTGTTACATCCCTCTTGGATAGTTTTATTAGTGTTTTCAATAGCAAGTTTTCTCACTTAACATGTTCTTCCTTGTCTGCTGCAAAAAGTCATAACAAGGTTTTACTATAATTACTATTTCACAGCCTTTTTATTTTATCTGTACTGTGTGTTAAAAAGCCATAAAGGAAAGGAAAACTATTACATAGAGTAAGTTGTTTTATAGCAAATTTAAGTGTTCTATGAATCTTGCACCATTTCGTTATCCTAGGCTCCTAATGTATATTTTGTGTCTCTGTCTCCGGTCAGACTTTCAAACAGAGCCTGTTGAGTGTTGCACAGGCTGAGAGCTGCCAACTAGTTGGATCTGTTTTAACAAACATAACAAAATGGCAATTTCTGTTTCAGGAGATACTATGTGCTGTCTTTATACAATATGGTCTGTTTCGTCAGAGAGAACAACCACACAAGCCATAATGTCCTAAAGAATTTGTTGCTGAGCGAGTCGCTACGCAGTTTGGGTCACTTAGCTGTCAACTTGCATTCCGGAGAAAGCAGCCATTATCACGAGTGCCTTTCAGGAAGATACAGCGGGGAAACTCAACACACTAGAACTCTTGGTGGATAATAACACATTCCACAAAAATGTAATTGTCATCTGAAGGAGTTTCCCCTTTGACATTTTATGAATTTTAAAGAACATTTTAAATACCCTCCTAGTCAATTCCTAAACTCAAATTTCTATGAAAATCATTTTAATGGTATCCAACTCGATTATATCTTATATGATTTAAATTCTAAGTGTGAGTTTAAGTGACATAATTTTAAGGTTATCCTTAAAATGTTGAATTCTGGTGTATGTATGCATTGACTACAAGTTGATGCTCAAGATAAAATTTAACTTAATACACATTACTTTTTTTTTAAACCAAACATGTAATAATACTAAATGTTGTCCTTGTAATCTTATGCATATCTTTCAAGGAACTGAAGACTTATCTATAAGAGGCGAAACATATATTCCCACTAATATGTAACTCAGTATAGAGATAGTGTTGAACAGGTGGATCCTTTCATTTGAGAATTGGGTAGTGTCAACAGAGGACATTTATCAATTGTTAGAGATAGTGGGTTCGAACCCCACTGTCAGCAGCTCTGAAGGTGGTTTACCATGGTTTCCAGTTTTCACACCAGGCAAATGTTGTGGCTGTAACTTAAGGCCATCGTCACTTCCTTCTCAGTTCTACCCCTTTCCTATCCCATTGTCATTATAAGACCGGTGTGTTTGTGCTACGTAAAGCAAAATTATACTTCAAAGTACTTGCTACAAAAGAGTGTCTACAGGGTGGCCAAGAGGTTCCTCTACATGTTATAGCATAGGACAGTGAGACATACTGCTATGAATAAAACTGGATTTTTTTTATTTCAGTATTTATTTTAAATAAACAATGTCTGGTTAAAGTAAACAATTCAATTCATTGATCAACAATGTCAGGATGGCCGAAACATATCTCACATTTTCGATGGCTTCCTTTCTTAAATATCTTGCTCTGTGGGTGGTGGTGGTAGAATAACACCTACGGTGTCGGCTGCCTGTCATAACAGGATACTAGGGAACGTGGGTTGACGATCACGGGGCCCTGAGCTGAGTCGTGATGTTGCTTCCACTTACTTGTGCCAAGCTCCTCACTGTCACCTATCCTATCCGACCTCCCTTGGTCAACTCTAGTTCTTTTCTGACCCCAACGGTATTAGGTTGCAAGGCCTAGGGAATCTTTCATTTTTATGCCCTTTGTGGCCCTTGTCTTCCTTTGACCAATACCTTCATTTTTCCAAGTGTTAGATCCCTTCCATTCTTTCTCTCTGATCAGTGCTATACAGAGAATGGTTGCCTAGTTGTACTTCCTCTTACAACAATAATCACCACTTTCTTTAACATCGGAATAATTACTCACTTGGACCAATCTTCATGCACCTGATTATCATGCCACACTGTACTTACAATTCAGTACATCCATCAGATGCCAGATGGTCCTGCTGCTTTGATATCAGCTGCTACTTCCTCCATCCCAGCTGATTTACCACTCTTCATCTGATGTATTGCTCTTTCTACCTCATTCCAGATAATCAGTACATCACCTCCAGTTATTCCTGACCATTCAGCAGATTCTTATTTGCAAGTAACAAAGTTAAAATAATGAATTTGCTGTTATTACCAAAATTCACATGAGTTAGAAATGAAATTCACTAGAGACAGCATTGTTGGTAGCAGGATTAAAGCTGCTGATGTCGGTGGGATACATAGCTCTAGTGTAGGGAAGGACGTGGGAAGTGACTGCGCAGCATAAAGCTAAAGTTCTGTAGGAAGATTACGAGACACGTGTTCGAGACATAGGACTTGCTTCCATTTTAACTGTAAACAGGTTACGAAGACAAGATACACTAAAATTATGCTGACAGCTGACATTTGCTGTATTGAGTAATAAAATGTGTGTTTCTATCAGTAGAAATTGTACACTCATGTTCATAAAAAAAACAGAACACCTTTAAAGAATAGAGATAGGAAGCTCATATTCACAGGGTATGTTCATTAGTATGTTCAGCAGAAACGATTAGCATTGCAGTCACCTAGGTTCAGAATGTGTCCTGTAGGCACTGGATCCTCCATGGGAACTGATAACTTGTTCCATGCGTCAATTGTGTAGACTGTTTTATTTACACATATTCTTACACACATGCACTAATAAACCGCCATGCTGACAAAAAATTTGACTGCTACATCAGCATGTCACAACCAACTACCAACATAACCAATTCACATACACTAGAACCCCGTTTAACCGAAATAAAGGGGGCGGAACCACTTAGGTTGACACTTTTTTTGGATGACACATGGCAAATATTTTCGGAAGTTAAAAGTCGAAATAAAAATGCATAAACTCTGTTAAGCAAACATTCATACTGTATATTAACATTAAACTGTTTACATAATATCACTCATTGTATAAAATCAGTGATTTTCTTGTGAATTTTCTCGGTGCAGCGCTGTCGTGCAACTATGTCATGCCACCGTTTAATCAGCAATACATCAGCTGGTATAGATTCATTGCATTGTTCAACAAAGCGCAAAGCAATCTGAAATAATGAAACAATTTTTTTGTTACTTCTGAATGTAATACTGTATACAGTAATTTTATTACAGTAGTGTAATTAAAGCATGTGGCACTGTATTTTAATAAAAATTCAAAATCAATCTTATCTCGACTGCATTAAATCCATCATCTACTGTAACTCGATTCTCAGAACTGCTATTGTTAAAGTCGGAGTCGTCTGCATAACCTTAACGACGAATAATAGAGTAATAATAATACAGTAATAATGAAATGGCGTATGGCTTTTAGTGCCGGGCGTGTCCGAGGAAAAGTTCACAGTAATAATAATTCCTGTTTGTTCAAGAAAAGTATATCATGGAATGAACTAGAGGGTAAGGAACTATTTTGTTTTGTGCTACACGTGCATTCTAGCATAAGTCATACCAATATAAAAATAGGGTTTGCCTAGTAGCTCTCAGCACATATAGCAAGAGAATTACTAATATCGACAGCTGAGAATGCAATTTTGCCAGAAAATTTTGGTTAAACCGGGTTTCGGTTAAGCGGGGTTCTACTGTACTTGACGTCACTCGACTAACACGACTTCCACACAAGTCTCATTAAAACAACTCTACTCCCAAGACTGCCTCTTTATATACGTTGCCTGGCCAGGCTTCTAGAAGAACATGATGCAACATGTTTTCTCGTAAATTTGAGAGTCTCCAATAGCCTATTTACAATGTAAGGAAGTTTCTTCATAAATCTAGTTGCACATTACATTGTTCTGGACTTACTACAGTGTGTTGCACAATGTTGCATTGGATTATACATCATATATACAGGTAATAAAAATTATATACTATTAATTACATGTTCTTACATTAAATAAATTCATATTAATATATATATATACAGCAGATGTTTCATGACATAGCCCCACAAATAATACGATCATGATTATACCAAATAAAATTCATACACAACTATGTAAATAATATTACCAATACTAACAGATGTAAGCAACTTCATAGCCACACCTCACAAGTAATAATAATAATAATAATAATAATAATAATAATAATAATAATAATAATAATAATAATAATAATAATAATAATAATAATAATAATAATAAATATTTACATTATTTACGCAGTTATATTAAATGGCATTGACACGTATAAGGCATGAATGGTGCCCTGGAGTATAGCCATCCATGCTGCATTCACCTGGTTCCACAGTTCATCTTTGGTGGTTGGCATTGGGTCACAGCTCCGCACCCGTCGTTTCACAATATTCCACACATTTTTGATTGGCGACAAGTCTGGTGATCAGGTGGACCAGGGCAGCAGTCTAACATCCTGTAGCAACAAGAAGGCGCGTGTTCGTGCAGCAACATGTGGTCATGCATTGTTCTGCTGAAATATGGTGTCTGGGGTGTCATGCAGAAAGGGTACAGCTATGGGTCGCAGGATATCATTCACGGAGGTCAAACTGGTCACAATGCCCTGGACTTGCACCAACTGTGATTTGTGATTATACCCAATAGTACCCTACACCATAAGGCCTTGAGTTGTCACTGTATATTTTGTGCAGTCAATGTGATGCCTCTTCCCTGTCTGCGGTGAACCAAAATGCGGCCATCATTTTGAAACAAACAGAACCTGGATTTGTCTAAAAACACTACCTGCTGCCATTCCTGTCCCCAGTGACGTTGTTCCGTACACCATTGCAGTCTAGCATGTTTATGCACATTGGTAAAAGGAAGGCGGAGAAGTGGACGACGCACCCGTAACCCAGACCATAATAAACGGCGACGGACTGTCACTCCTGATTAGTGTACGATGTGTTACACTGTTCCACTGTTGCGGCATAGCAGAGGAGGACGTAGATTTGTCTTGCAATGCCATTTGGATGAGGTGTCGATCTTTTTGGGAGACCCATTTTGTCGTGTTCTATGGCCTACTGTAAACCATTTTGTACACACCCGTTGCACTGCCGACACACTTCATCCCACACAAGCACCTGGATGGATGCATCATGTTCTCTCTTGCCAATAATGCGCCCTCCTTCAAACTCACTCATTTGGCGGTATGATTCTCGCATGTCTGCGAGGCATCCTGCACGTCTGCTCAATTCACGCTGATCCATTACCTTCGGTATATAGCAACAACAAGAGCTGCAGACATATTTTACCAGTCGGCGGTGGTGCACCAAGATATCGATGTGGACCATAAACTGAGGGCCAAAATGGTTCAAATGCTAATCGTTTCTTCAGAACATACTAATGCACAGGTCCTGTGAATATGAACTTCCTATCTCTATCTTTCAAGGTGTTCTGGTTTCTATGAACATGAGTGTATATTGCTTGTCAGTTGGCCATGAAAAACAGAAAGAGAAAAAGTTACATACTGGACGAGAAAATAAAACTCATACAAGAAGTGGAAAACTGAAATGGTTGTATATTTCACACTTTGCATAGTCTTTAGTGAAAGAAATGCTGTTAGAGACAAATTTTTAAAATTGGGTGCACTGATCAACAAAACATAGCCGTCAACAACAGGGGGGATTACAGATTTGGAAAAGCCTTTCCTTCAAATATATGTTTCAACTCTCCCAGTCAATGGCGACACGCTGAAAACTAAAGCAGTATATCTATTGTCGCGGCCACCAAATTAGGCGGGTCAGAGAAATTACACTGTTGCCAAGGATATGTAGCAACTGGCGAAGAAATGTCGTAACTGAATACGTCATTTCGGAGCGCGAAGCAAGTTGTTCTCTCTCAAGCTCCTGATGTTACTTCACACAATGTTTCGAAACAAATGATACTACAAGCTTCAGAAAAGACTGTTGATTTCAGTGGCATAACTATTTTCCATATAAACCACTTTAAATAATTATTAAAAATAAAATCTTGAATGAGTAAATTTAAATCCGTAGGATCATGTATTGAAAATTTCAGTAAGCGGCCAAGTTTTTATTTCTTCAGCCAATAAAATTTTGTCTGTGGGAAAAATGTAAAAAATTGCCTGACTTATATTTTTTATCTGAAACATATTTCTGCGAGTCTTATAATTTTCCTGGAAAATGGCCGGGAAAGCGATCATGTAAATGTCGCTAGCTGAGGCAGTTCGGGGCGCGCGCATCAGCACAGGCTGCAGGACCCCGTGAATACTTTCGGATTACATATTAATCCGTATCAGTTTTATTACATTATAACTTTAAATATTTGAATACTGTATATTGTACTGAGTGATATAGAAAAAGATCTACTTTAAAGAATAGGTTTACATTAATTTACAATGAATTAAGAATCGGTTTCTAGCTTCAGGGCAGTCTAAGATTTCTTAGTCACTGTCATCACTCATCTCACTATCTGTTGAGTCGTCTTTTACACTGATGATGATGATGATGATGAATGGCTCCATTCTTTTGTCCCTTACTATTTCCTTGGCCCAATCGTCTGTTTGAAGATTTTCTGCGCGATTGAAGCACTTTGCCCAGTCTGCAGCAGTCACTCGGTCTATGGCTTCCGACGTGAGTTTTTCGACGTCCTTTATTTTGAATGTCTTGTTCCTCTCTGCCACTTCTCTCTTGACTTGAGCCCAAATCAATTCACATTCACTATCCATCTTTAACTGCACTTACGGTGCGAGCTCAACAGCTGCACGACAGGGAATGACTCGAGTAAGGTGGCCTGGAGCGGATGGGCTTCAGTTTGACATCACTGCACGATCAGTGTTGCCAATCCGTGCCTGGAGGTAAGCGACTCTCGACCATCTGTTGCTTCACCGTTCCCATATCTGACAACAGCGCAGTTTTCCTCACCCGCCTAATTTGGTGGCCGTGACAATAGCTAAAATGATTATCATTACTGAATTACTTAAAGCCTTGTCAGGATGGCTGCAAGGATTTAAAGATTGTCATGTAACCACTGGAAGAAAGATTTGTGGCAAGTCCAACTCTGCAGAAAAAGTCACATTGGAAAGAAGAGATTCTACCAGAAATCACAAAAGAATATGAGCTTCAAAACATTTACAACTGTGATGAGACTGGCCTATTCTGCACTCTCGTTCAAAGTTAAACACCAGCTGAAAAGGTTGATCCATGCGATGAGGCCAAAAAAGCAAGATTTGCATTACCGCTCATGCTTGCAATGTGGGTAGCTCTGACAAACTGCCTCCTCTTTTGATAGGAAACTCTCAAAATCTGAGGTGCTTCAGGAGTGTCAAAACAAAACCTACTGGTCATAAGCCCAACAGAAATTTGTGGATGACCATGGTTGTTATGGAACAATAGCTAAATAAATTGGACCTTAGAAAGAGAAAGGAAAAGAATATCCACTCAAAATAGCCTTGGAAAATGTTTGAGTGGAATTGCACCGGTGTTCTTCAGCTGCTTGACCTGGGCAGCTAGATTTATGACAGGCTGTTACTTTTTATACCTATATACACTTTGATGGTGATCTGGCTGTATGTGGAGACTTACAGGATGTCTGCCAACATGGCGTTGGTCAAGAGGACAGAGCCATTACAAATGATGACACTTTTAGTTACCCAAACTCAGTGACATGTTAAATGCAACAGATATGTGTAGACATTACATCAATGCAAAAAGTTGTAGTGAAACATGGTAAGTTTGTGAAATAAAGTTTATATACTTAATAATAGAAGAGTAAAACAAACCAAAACCAGGGTCAACCTCAATGTCTTTAATGTTCTTACTGTTTTCCTAAATTTCTGCATTATGTTGGTAAACTGTACAATATTCTGGTATAACATTTCTAACGAACCTTCAGTGCTAAATAGTTTCTTTTCTTTTTTTTTACAGTGACAATGATGAAGCAAAAAGAAGTTTAAAATAAAAAGTTCTGATTAATATTAAAACTAAAAGTTTAGCAGTTGATGTGATGTTCACTGTCACTGTATTCATAAAAATGTTGCAATGTTGCAATGTTTCCTGTCTTTAGTCTTATTCTTGAAAATAGAGAAAATTATTTAATAATTATAAGACATAATATTTTAACTTGATTTGTAAATAATTATTAGTTATATGCAAAATCTGCTATTCACCTTGATATTCGTGTAACTCAGGCTCAACTGTGTATATAGATCACCGATGACCTTTCCAAATCGAAAACTCTAAGATAAACTTCTGGTATCCTGCAAGGGGCCCCTTAAACCCTCTACAATTTTACAGCAGACGTCACTCAGTCACTAACCCCTCAAGAGGTTAAAAGGTACATCTACGCAACGATATGGTAACAGCCTCTACATCACAAAATTAACTACCAGCAAGTTTCAATCTGCTGGAAAATTGGGCAGAAAGAAATGAACTCAATCAATTAATCACTTCTGATCTATAATTAGGACACTGACTCAGGTGGCAGATTCCCTATCTGTTGATAACATAGTCTTTTCTTAAATGATTTCTAACTCCCCTTCCTATAAATGAATCTTTGCCCCAGTTTGTAGAGCAGAGAAGGGGACTGGAGAGTGATCATGGAGAAGGAGATCTACATGGATAGACAACACCATCCTACCTGGCAAGCTGGAAGGGTTACATGATGACAATGATGAGTTGCCATTCTATCTTCATAGTGAGGTCTTTCCTACTTTTAAAAACATTACTCAAACTTATTCATCTACTAATGTCATTCCATGCCATCTCTCCATTGACAGCTCAGAACATACCACTTAGTCAAGCAGCTCGTCTCTTTTCTCCCAAGTCTTCCCAGCCCAAACTTTTCAGCATTTCCGTAACGCTACTCTTTTGTCCGAAATCATCCAGAACAAATCAAGCTGCTTTCCTTTAGATTTTTTCCTGTTCTCGAATCAAGTAATTGTGGTGAGGTTTCCATACACTGGAACCATACTCTATTTGCCATCTTATCAGAGACTTACATGCTCTCTCCTTTACATCCTTACTACAACCCTTAAATATCTTCATGACCATCTGATGAGATCTGTAAACTTTATTTACAATTCCATTTATGTGATAAACTCCAGTGAAGATCTTTCCTTATATTAATACCTAGGAACTTTCACCCCATCTATGCAATAGGTCTAATTAAAACTGAGAGGAGTTTTCCACTTTGTGAAACTCACAACCTGAGTTTTCACCCCATTTTACATAAAACCATTGCCTGCTGTCCATCTCACAACATTGTTGAGATCTCTTTGCATTCACTCACAATCTTGTAACTTATTTATTACTCTATACAGTACAACACCATCCACAAAAATCCTTATCTTTGATTCCATTTCTTTATTCATATCATTTATTGATATATAATTCTGCCCTAAAGAAGTCAAAAAGGACCTGGAGAAATCCCAGATAGATACATCAGAAATATTAGACAGAAATCTGTTCCATAAAAAAAGTAAACAGATGGTAGTACAGCCAGAAAATGAAGCTCCAAGGAGACCAGGAACCAAGTGGACTGAAGAAAGGAAGAGAAGCCATGGAGAAATAGTGAAAGCCATATAGAAGACAAGAAAGTCGAATCATAAAAGCGCTGCATGATCCAACAGGATCCATATGCAAATAATAATAATAATAATAATAATAATAATAATAATAATAATAATAATAATAATAATAATAATAATAATAATAATAATAATAATAATAATAATAATAATAATAATAATAATAATAATAATAATAATAATAATAATGATGATGATGATGATGATGATGATGATGATGATGATGATGATGATGATGATGATAGCCTGAGGAATTCCCCTCTTAATAATTATAGCAGATAATGCTTCACCTATCCTAATTCTCTATTTTCTCCAAATATAGCTACCCATTCAGTCACTATTTTGTCTGGTCCAATTGCGCTCATTTTTGCCAGTAGTCTCCTATGCTCTATCCAATCAAATACTTTAGGTAGGTCATATGTGATACAATCCATTTGACTTCCTGAATCTAAGTTATCTGCTATATCTTGCTGGAATCCTACAAGGTGAGCTTCAATGGAATAACCATTCCTAAACATGAACTGCCTTCTGTCAAACCAGTTAGTAATTTTGCAAACATATCTAATATAATTGGAAAGAATGCTTTCCTAAAGCTTGTATGCAATACATGCTAAACTGACTCACCTGTAATTATTGGCTTTATGTCTATCACCGTTTCCTTTATACACAGGGGCTACTAAAGCAACTCTCCATTCACTTGGTATAGCTCCTTCATGCAAGCAATAATCAAATAAGTACTTCAGATATGGTACTATATCCCAACCCATTGTCCTTAGATATCCCTAGGATTATTATCAACTGCAGCTGCTTTTCTAATTTTCAACTTTATCTTATTATAAATTATAAATATTTCCTGAAAATGTCAATACTTCCATTAGTATTAGTGACCTCCCCTATCTGGACATTATCCTTGTAACCAACAATCTTTACATACTATATTAGCGAGGGAATGACCCTGTAATTGACCTTTAGAAGAGGAAGAAAGCGACATTATACAATCATAAGACCGGATCAATATCTACAGTGACACACTTCAAATATCTGGGTGTGACATTTCAAACATCTGGCAATATATACACCTGGCACATTAAAAACAGGGTTATTACAACAATAAACATAATGAACAACATAAAGTATCTTGGCAGATTATCTCTTGGTACAACCATGAAACAATTCCACATTAAGATATCTAACACCTGTCACGACATCTGGGAATGCCTCACAAAAAGGCAGTCAAAAGGCATGTATCTCAAGGAGGTCTTGTTCCTATCTAAGTTTGGTCTATTAGATACTAGACACAGAACAGTACTACGTAGAACAGCCTGTCCTCAATCTGAACTGACTTCTGTGCCACTAATGTTATGTTTTTTCAGGACTGCATCATGTGGTGCACAGATTTCACCATCTGATATGTGGTAATTCAAGATTTCACCAATCAGGATCAGATTGTATTTGAGAACTCTGTGGGATGATGTGTGGAAGATAGCACGTAATATAATGTAAAGAGTGTCCGGCGTGCTAGCCTTTGGTCCAAGGGATTCTGGCTTCAATACCGAGCGTGGTTGGGGATTTTAACTTTCATTAGTTAATTCCTATGACTGTGGGGCCACATTCTCACTGACATGCAGGTCAACTCGAAATACCTGCGCCAGACCTCTCCGGAGGCCATACGGCAGGCATTATTATTGTTATAAAGGGAGACAATCAGAGTGTGGGCATTATAGGCCGGGACCAGGGCGGCAAATTTATGGGGCAGCAAAAATGAAAAGTTCTCATAATTTGAAAACGAGTCTTTAGAATGTGCGCATTTTCATGGTATTCAAAAGCAAAAGCTCCCGACATGAATAATCAAATTTTCATTCCACTTATATGAAGGCTGTCAGTAAAAATATAAATACTACCACAGTGTTGAAACACAGCCTTCTGACTTCGCCCTGCAATTTATTCAAGTAGGCTTCGATCAACACCACCTAGAGACAACAGACTGGTGTTGATTGAATCGGGAAGGCTGCTAATTTCCCATAATACCAAGAGTTCCAGAGAAGTCCATGAAAGTGAAAGCCATTTTTATTGTGAGAGATTTATTGTTTTTCGTCTTACGTACACAACATAGATGGTCGAAAACGATTACGGTAAGTGGCATAAATTGTTGTAGATTAGCAGAAGGGAAAATAAATTGTGTCTCAGTCACCAAAATTGGACTTGTTCTTCCACAGATCCAAACTACAACTCAAACAACTTCTCTCATGCAATGACTAAAATAAAAATAATTGTACTGGTGGTGGTGGTGATTATTGTTTTAAGAGGAAGTACAACTGGGCAACCATCCTCTATATAACACTAATCAGAGAGAGAGAAAATGGAAGGGATTCGACTCTTCGAAAAATTAAGGTATCGGCCAAGAAAAGACAAGGGCCACGAAGGGCGTGAAAATGAAAAACTCCCTAGGCCTCCAAACGTAATATTGTCGGGGTCTGAAAAGAACAAGAGTTGACCAAGGGATGTCGGATAGGATAGATGAAAGTGAGGATCCTGGCACAAGTAAGTGGAAGCAATGGCAGGACTCAGCTGAGGGCCCCGTAGTCGCCAACCCACGCTCCAAAGTTCAGAGCCCCTGAGGCCCCTTTTAGTCGCCTCTTACGACAGGCAGGGGATACTGTGGGTGTTATTCTACCGCCCCCACCCACAGGGGGATAATTGTACTGGCACAGAACACTTTGATGAGTTGCGTTTCCATTGGTCTGCTGTTGGAACTGTAACTGAAAAACGTGAAGATGATTTAGTACCAAGAGAAGATATCTTTAAACCAAATGATTACACTTATTTTTGTCTTATAAATAATGTTACTAGAAACTAATATGCTAAAAGTGGACTGAAACAGAATTTGGATGTTTTCTGTAATTCTATGCAGATGTGTCCTATACAATTAGCAATTTCTGACAGAAGTGCTGTTTAAAAGAAAGCTTTTAAATGAAGATGTTATGAAATGTGAATATCTGGTTTATTCCTTCAACCAATGATTTGCTTTTGTGCTCCTTGTAAACTTTTTGGAGGGACATCCCAATTTGCAACAACTGGCTTCAGTGACTGCAAGCAGGGAAATCAGCGGTTAACGGAACATGAGAATTTCCACTCTCATCATGATTACATGTTAATAGACATGATATAGGCTTTTGGGCTTATGCCGTGTCAAGAAAATAAGGTGAAATTCTTTATGTTTTGCAGAGAACTGTGCTCCGCATCATCAGAAGAAAATCTCAACTGTCCACAAGAAAGGTTTATTAAGCAATGAATTTTTGAAATTAAAAGTTATAATAGAAGTGGAAATGGTACATTCATTCACCACCAGATGGCTCCCAGAACATGGCACAATGCTAGCGTTCGAAGCGGAAGCTGACCGAACCATCAGAATCAGTCTAAGAGGGTCACATAACATGTGTACATAACATATGACATAGACAGGTGTATGATATAGACACAAGCCTGGAATGAAACATCTGGCGACGAGGAACGTACGAATTTGGAAAACACCAAGACAAAATAACAATAGTGAAGGGACAGGGAAGGGAACTACCTACGTAAATTCTTAACGGCTGGTAACCAGGTATTACTTAATTGATAGCCAGTGTCCCTGTTGAAATTGTTAGGATTTCTACGTATTTCCACAGCTTCCCATATAATCCTGGACCTGTAGTGTCTAGTGTGGGTAAGAGCTCGAGCATCTTGGAACATGACATCATGACCCGACGATAGAGCGTGCTCAGCTATTGCCGATTTGTCTGGATGGTTGAGACAAATATTACGTTCATGTTCCTTGATACGGGTACCAATGGACTGGAATGTTTGGCCGATGTATACCTTCGTGAGAATGCCTTGATTTTGTGCTGGATAGTGGTGAGAATCTGCATGAAGATAGCGATTTGTGTGGGTAGGCTTACGATAGACGGTAAGTCCTAAGGATGTTATAATTGTCATGTTTTGGTCCGTTTGGAATTATCAACTACATTTTTTCTTTTATCATTAATGTAATGCCCTCAACCTCCGCAAGGCGCCACTTTACAAGGTTTAACGTAACAATTTATGTTCTTATAAAATTATCAGTATACAATTTGTTACCAATTTTTAAACAAGGACATTCAAAAAAGTGTATAAATTTACAACTATTTGTTTTTTAAGACTTTATTAAGGCTCCATTTTAAGAATAACATAACTATTGTTAACCATTTGAAGCAATTTCCAACATCATCCTCACACATTCATATGTAATTTTAATACAATCAGGTACCTGATTAATTACTTTTCAGATTGAGATTAAGGCTGAAGATGCCCTTAATTAAAGGGCGAAACATGTCCCTATAATTTTATTCAAGATTTTATTTTTTTAATTAAAATCTCTATTTATGTATTGAATAGGTGGAATAAATAAATTTTAATATTTATTTGACTTCATATCCTAAGGAGCTGTCCGGTTTCTTTCTGACTAGAACATCCAAGAAAGGAAGGCATCCATCCGACTCCATCTCGATAGTGAATTTAATTCAAGGATGTTGCTGATTTAGGTGGTTTAGAAATAGATGAAGTTCCTCAGGACCTTCTGTCCAGTTTAGAAGAACAAAACAACAAGGTCATCGACCTCCAAAATAAAAAATTATGCACTAAAATATAAGGTAATTTACTTAATCGCACACGGAGGAAACGTCCAGGCGATGTCACACGTCAAAACAATGATCCCACACTCACACACAGGATGCACAATCATGCCGAAATGCTGACAAGATGAGTCCAAATAAACAAAGAGAAAGGTATAGGGTTGGGGAGCCCACAGTTCAACTGGTAATCAATCAATCAATCAATCAATCAATCAATCAATCAATCAATCAATCAATCAATCAATCAATCAATCAATCAATCAATACTGATCTGCATTTAGGGCAGTCGCCCAGGTGGCAAATTCCCTATCTGTTGCTTTCCTAGCCTTTTCCTAAATGATTTCAAAGAAACTGGAAATTTATTGAACATCTCCCTTGGTAAGTTATTCCAATCCTTAACTCCCCTTCCTATAAAGGAATATTTGCCCCAGTTTGTCCTCTTGAATTCCAACTTTATCTTCATATTGTGATCTTTCCTACTTTTATAAATGCCACTCAAACTTATTCGTCTACTAATGTCATTCCACGCCATCTCTCCGCTGACAGCTCGGAACATACCACTTAGTCGAGCAGCTCTTCTTCTTTCTCTCAATTCTTCCCAACCCAAACATTGCAACATTTTTGTAACGCTACTCTTTTGTCGGAAATCACCCAGAACAAATCGAGCTGCTTTTCTTTGGATTTTTTCCAGTTCTTGAATCAGGTAATCCTGGTGAGGGTCCCATACACTGGAACCATACTCTAGTTGGGGTCTTGCCAGAGACTTATATGCACTCTCCTTTACATCCTTACTACAACCCCTAAACACCCTCATAACCATGTGCAGAGATCTGTACCCTTTATTTACAATCCCACTTATGTGATTACCCCAACGAAGATCTTTCCTTATATTAACACCTAGATACTTACAATGATCCCCAAAAGCAACTTTCACCCCATCAACGCAGTAATTAAAACTGAGAGGACTTTTCCTATTTGTGAAACTCACAACCTGACTTTTAACCCCGTTTATCAACATACCATTGCCTGCTGTCCATCTCACAATATTTTCGAGGTCACATTGCAGTTGCTCATAATCTTGTAACTTATTTATCACTCTATAGAGAATAACATCATCCGCAAAAAGCCTTACCTCCGATTCCACTCCTTTACTCATATCATTTATATATATAAGAAAACATAAAGGTCCGATAATACTGCCTTGAGGAATTCCCCTCTTAGGTCAGACAAAGCTTCACCTACTCTAATTCTCTGAGATCTATTTTCTAGAAATATAGCAACCCATTCAGTCACTCTTTTGTCTAGTCCAATTGCACTCATTTTTACCAGTAGTCTCCCATAATCCACCCTATCAAATGCTTTAGACAGGTCAATGCGATACAGTCCATTTCACCTCCAGAATCCAAGATATCTGCTTTATCTTGCTGGAATCCTACAAGTTGAGCTTCAGTGGAATAACCTTTCCTAAAACCGAATTGCCTTCTATTGAAAAAGTTATTAATTTCACAAACATGTCTAATATAATCAGAAAGAATGCCTTCCCAAAGCTTACATAGTTCAGTACCGTGCAAAATGTAATTGGCCCAGAGGAAATCTCTGTGAGCGACTAATTAAGGGTTAAGATCTCACAAAAACTATTTCTTCAGGAAGACAATCATACTCATCTATGAGAGATAGCCCATTAATGTCTGTTTTCCAAGTTTTTGGCTGAAGATGACGCGGAATAAGCATTGAAACTGGTTCCATTCAATAATTAAATGTTGTAATTAATGTTATAGGAATGTTTTGTATTGAATAGGTGAACCCATTATTTTGTTCCTATTTTAGGTCTCTAATATGGCAGAATTTTTAAACATTTTAGCTGGCGGTCAAGTTTTGTGTGGTTGAGTGAATATGGTCTAAACCCTCAAAATGCTGTGTTGTACTGTAGGTTGGCTAATGGCTAGATTGGCCTTTTCAATTTCTTTGACAGTTTACACCAGCCCTGTCCAACATGGCGCCCTTCGCAATTAATTTCCAAATTAAATTTGACTTAATATTTGAAAACAATACTTTTGCATACATACATACATACATTCATACATACATTATCATTATAGACTGTTATGCCTTTCAGCGTTCAGTCTGCAAGCCTCTGTGAATTTACTAAACGTCGCCACAATCCTCGATTTGCAACTAGTGTTGTGGCCTCATTTAGTTCTATACCTCTTATCTTTAAATCGTTAGAAACCGAGTCTAACCATCGTCGTCTTGGTCTACCTCTACTTCTCTTACCCCCCATAGCAGAGTCCATTATTCTCCTAGGTAACCTATCCTCCTCCATTCGCCTCACATGACCCCACCACCAAAGCCGATTTATGCGTACAGCTTCATCCATCGAGTTCATTCCTAAATTAGCCTTTAATTCTTCATTCCGAGTGCCCTCCTGCCACTGTTCCCACCTGTTTGTACCAGCAATCATTCTTGCTACTTTCATGTCTGTTACTTCTAACTTATGAATAAGATATCCTGAGTCCACCCAGCTTTCGCTCCCATAAAGCAAAGTTGGTCTGAAAACAGACCGATGTAAAGATAGTTTCATCTGGGAGCTGACTTCCTTCTTACAGAATACAGTCGATCGCAGCTGCGAGCTCACTGCATTAGGTTTACGGCAACTTGATTCAATCTCACTTACTATATTACCATCCTGGGAGAACACACAACCTAAATACTTGAAATTATCGACCTGTTCTAGCTTTGTATCACCAATCTGACATTCAGTTCTGTTGAATTTCTTACGTACTGACATCAATTTAGTCTTCGAGAGGCTAATTTTCATACCATACTCATTGCACCTATTTTCAAGTTCCACGATATTAGAATGTAGGCTTTCGGCACAATCTGCCATTAAGACCAAGTCGTCAGCATAGGCCAGACTGCTTACTACATTTCCACCTAATTGAATCCCTCCCTGCCATTTTATACCTTTCAGCAGATGATCCATGTAAACTACAAACAGCAAAGGTGAAAGATTACAGCCTTGTCTAACCCCTGTAAGTACCCTGAACCAAGAACTCATTCTGCCATCAATTCTCACTGAAGCCCAATTGTCAACATAAATGCCTTTGATTGCTTTTAATAATCTGCCTTTAATTCCATAGTCCCCCAGTATGGCGAACATCTTTTCCCTCGGTACCCTGTCATATGCTTTCTCTAGATCTACAAAACATAAACACAACTGCCTATTCCTCTCGTAGCATTTTTCAATTACCTGGCGCATACTGAAAATCTGATCCTGACAGCATCTCTGTGGTCTGAAACCACACTGGTTTTCATCCAACTTCCTTTCAACGACTGATCGCACCCTCCCGTCCAAGATGCCAGTGAATACTTTGCCTGGTATACTAATCAGTGAGATACCTCGATAGTTGTTGCAATCCTTCCTGTTCCCTTGCTTATAGATAGGGGCAATTACTGCTTTTGCCCAATCTGAAGGTACCTTACCAACACTCCACGCTAATTTTACTACTCTATGAAGCCATTTCATCCCTGCCTTCCCACTATACTTCACCATTTCAGGTCTAATTTCATCTATTCCTGCTGCTTTATGACAATGGAGTTTATTTACCATCCTTTCCACTTCCTCAAGCATAATTTCACCAACATCATTTTCCTCCTCCCCTTGAGCTTCGCTGTTCACAACACCACCAGGATGATTTCCTTTTACATTGAGAAGATGTTCAAAATATTCCCTCCACCTCTCCAGTGATTCCCTGGGATCTATTATGAGTTCACCTGAATTACTCAAAACACTGTTCATTTCCTTTTTCCCTCCCTTCCTAAGATTCTTTATTACTGTCCAGAAAGGTTTCCCTGCTGCTTGACCTAGCCTTTCCAGGTTCTTACCAAAATCTTCCCATGACTTCTTTTTGGATTCAACAATTATTTGTTTCGCTCTGTTTCTTTCATCTACATACAACTCCCTATCTGCCTCGGCCCTTGTTTGGAGCCATTTCTGATAAGCCTTCTTTTTATGTTTACAAGCTGCTCTCACTTCATCATTCCACCAAGATGTTCGCCTTTTCCCGTCTTTACACACAGTTGTTCCAAGACATTCCCTGGCTTTTTTACTACAGCATCCCTATATGCCACCCATTCACTTTCTATATCCAGAACCTGCTTAATGTCTACTGTTCGAAACTTCTCACTAATCATATCCATGTACTTCCGTCTAATTTCCTCGTCCTGGAGATTTTCTACCCTTATTCGTTTGCAGACAGATTTCACTTTCTCTACCTTAGGCCTAGAGATACTTAGTTCACTACAGATCAGATAGTGGTCTGTATCATCGAAAAATCCCCAGAAAACTCGTACATTCCTAACAGATTTCCTGAATTTGAAGTCTGTTAAGATATAGTCTATTATGGATCTGGTACCCCTAGCCTCCCACGTGTAGCGGTGAATAACCTTATGCTTGAAGAATGTATTTGTAACAGCTAAACCCATACTAGCACAGAAGTCCAGCAAACGCTTCCCATTCCCATTAGCTTCCATATCTTCCCCACATTTACCAATCACCCTTTTGTATCCTTCAGTTCTATTCCCAACTCTCGCATTGAACTCGCCCATTAGCACTATTCTATCCTTGCTGTTTACCCTGACTACGATGTCACTCAATGCTTCATAAAACTTGTCAACTTCATCCTCATCTGCACCCTCACATGGTGAATACACGGACACAATTCTAGTCCTAATTCCTCCAACTGACAAATCTACCCACATCATTCGCTCATTTACATGCCTAACAGAAACTATGTTCCGTGCAATGATATTCCTGATAAAGATCCCTACCCCAGACTCTGCCCTTCCCTTTCTAACACCCGTCAAGTACACTTTATAATCTCCTATCTCTTCCTCGTTATCTCCCCTTACCTGAATATCACTTACTCCTAGCACATCCAGATGCATCCTCTTTGCTGACTCAGCCAGTTCTACTTTCTTTCTTCCATAATCCCCATTAATATTGATAGCTCCCCATCGAATTCCATTTCGTTCGCCAAGTTGTTTCCAAGGAGTCCCTCGCCTGTCAAATGGGAGTGGGACTCCGTTACTCCCATAGGTCCGAGGCTTGCTTAAAATGTTCTGAGCTCGGTCGATTCATGAAGCAGGATGCTGCCCTACTTGCACATAGTCCAAGTGAGGATCTCTCCTCTAACGGGTTATGGACCACCGGTGAATTGTATAGTTCTAGCCGCCTGAGCACAAGGAGGACCACGACTCAGAATATGTCCGAGATGCCCACTCCCATTCCATAGCAACTGGTATCCCGACTCTCAGGACCACTTACTAGGCCACTCAGCCATTTGCCATGGTTCACGAACTAGGACGTGACTACAGAAACCCACATACTTTTGCATTTCAATAAATATTCTTACTTTTCTCTTAAAAATACCGTCCTCAAAGTCAGGAAATTTGTTATATACGTACCTCCAAATACACAAAGAGCATTGAGTAAACCATAAATGTGATCTAGGCCTAACTAACTTGTGTCCACAATTAGTGAAGAGATAGAAGAAAGGTTCAGAAAGAGAGCTATTCGACATATAAGTAGTTGCGACAAAGGGAAATCCACAAACCTCTCACTGTGGGGGGGCTAGCACCAGGTATAAGACCCTCTCTATTCAAGAAGCCAAATATAGCCGCATATTTATTCTGCCAAACAGAACCGCTTTCTTATGATTCACTTGATTGCAATGCCATAACTACCTACCATGACAGAGTTTCACCAGGACGACAATGGGACACCCAATTTGCACACAACTGGTTTGGGAAGAATTGAGAGAAAGAAGAACAGCTGCTCGACTAAGTGGTATGTTCCGAGCTGTCAGCGGAGAGATGGCGTGGAATGACATTAGTAGACGAATAAGTTTGAAAGGCGTTTATAAAAGTAGGAAAGGTCACAATATGAAGATAAAGTTGGAATTCAAGAGGACAAACTGGGGCAAATATTCATTTATAGGAAGGGGAGTTAGGGATTGGAATAACTTAGCAAGGGAGATGTTCAATAAATTTCCAATTTCTTTGAAATCATTTCGGAAAAGGCTAGGAAAGCAACAGATAGGGAATCTGCCACCTGGGCGACTGCCCTAAATGCAGATCAGTATTGATTGATTGAACTTTAATCCCAACAAAGCTCTGCCGTAAACAATGAACAAACGATTTATGAAAGTCTTGCAATTGGAATGTTCCCAGTTCCTGGCCTTCAGGCGAACATTCAGTATTACTTGTGAGCTTGTGCAGGGCTTATGGAATACGTTTTGAGTGCCTTGTGTTGTGATAAGAAAACACAAAGTGAAAAACCTAAAATCTAAATTAGGATTGCAACATTGTGCATTTAAGAAGCCAGTTCAGCAAACGCATAATGTGGCAATAGCTTCTTGTAAAGTTTGTGACGTCCTAGCTAAAAGGAAAAACGTTTTCAGTGATGGGGAAGTAGTAAAAGAAGCTATGCTAAATGCCACTGAATCTCTGTTCGAATCTCACAAAGATAAATCTGAATTGATATCTTCAATCAAAGGACTTCAGTTGTCTCACCAAACTGTTGCTAGGTAGGTTGAACAGATTTCTTATAATATGGAAACTCAATTACATCAGGATTTGAAATCGTGTGAACATTATTCACTCCAGTTTGATGAAAGTGCTAATATGTCTGATACTGCTGAGTTGTGTTATTTGCTAGAATGGTTTTACAGTAAAGGAAGAATTTGTCAAGCTATTGCCACTTCATGGACGTACTAGGGGAGAAGACATATTTAATGCTTTCGTTAAATTCACCAAAGAGAGTAACTTACCACTGTCAAAGCTTGTCGCTATAACAACAGATGGGGTACCGTCTATGACTGGCAGAAATAATGGATTTCTTTCTCTTTGCGCTAAGGATGAATCATTTCCAAAATTTATTTCTTATCATTGTATTATTCACCAACAAGCTTTATGCGCAAAAGGTTTTAAAGTTCGATTGTGTCATGAATATTGTAACTCATTACAAGTAACAACTCTCATTATTGTTCCGTATTGAAGATGACGTTAGGCATAGATATCAAGGATAATTAAATAAAAAACCACCTATTCAATACTTTCCACGTTTAATGTGGTTATTATCTACATGATTTTATGGAGACTTATTTGGTCAGGTACATGTTTCACCCATTATTTTGGGCATCTTCAGCCTGTAAACAACCTTTAGGTCAAGGTTTGGGACCCTCTAAACCAATATAAACATACTAATATATACACTATATACAACATATACATTATATACAATATATACAAACATAAGTCAAACAGTAAAGTTTTTTGGTCCTAATCTATCTAATATGGAAAATGTCTAAAAACTAAAATGGATCTTCTTTTCGGTGAAGAGGATTGCATATCGGGGTTTATGTGACCCCTGTATCATATTAAGTACTTGACGTATCGTGTCTGGTGACAGGATGTGTCGTCAACAATAAGTGGAGATTTGAACTGATTGTAGGTTGGTCAAGATTGAAAATATAAATTTAAATTGAATGTGTTTTAACTTGGCAGTTCTGGTTAACTTAAAATGTTCAAAAATAAGAATAAAATGAAACGGATCTTCTTTTTTCTTGAGAAGGGGTGATATTAAAACTGGAGCTTGTTTGACCCTTGATTTTCATTTCATGTTCTTGACGTAACTAATATTTAAATGTGTTGTCGTGCACAAATGGAGATTCAAAAGCCGATTGTTGTAGGTAGACTGGTCAAAAACGTTGTGAATGAAACTGTTAGAGTCTTGACTTTGGGTCTCATGTAACGTCAAGGAACTGACAAGAGTATCAAGTGTCTAGGATGTCTCTTCTCTATTAAGCAGCAGCCTAAAACTATGAAACAGCTAAATATTGTACTCTTGTCAGTTCCTTGACGTTACATGAGACCCAAAGTCAAGACTCTAACAGTTTTATTCACAACGTTTTTGACCAGTCTACCTACAACAATCGGCTTTTGAATCTCCATTTGTGCACGACAACACATTTAAATATTAGTTACGTCAAGAACATGAAATGAAAATCAAGGGTCAAACAAGCTCCAGTTTTAATATCACCCCTTCTCAAGAAAAAAGAAGATCCGTTTCATTTTATTCTTATTTTTGAACATTTTAAGTTAACCAGAACTGCCAAGTTAAAACACATTCAATTTAAATTTATATTTTCAATCTTGACCAACCTACAATCAGTTCAAATCTCCACTTATTGTTGACGACACATCCTGTCACCAGACACGATACGTCAAGTACTTAATATGATACAGGGGTCACATAAACCCCGATATGCAATCCTCTTCACCGAAAAGAAGATCCATTTTAGTTTTTAGACATTTTCCATATTAGATAGATTAGGACCAAAAAACTTTACTGTTTGACTTATGTTTGTATATATTGTATATAATGTATATGTTGTATATAGTGTATATATTAGTATGTTTATATTGGTTTAGAGGGTCCCAAACCTTGACCTAAAGGTTGTTTACAGGCTGAAGATGCCCAAAATAATGGGTGAAACATGTACCTGACCAAATAAGTCTCCATAAAATCATGTAGATAATAACCACATTAAACGTGGAAAGTATTGAATAGGTGGTTTTTTATTTAATTATCCTTGATATCTATGCCTATTGTAACTCATGTCGTGAATTATATAAGATCATCATCTACTCGTCATTGATTGTTCAGAAATATTTTAAGTATGTCAGATTCGGAGTATGGTGACGTCATCCTTCATGCAGATGTAAGGAGGCTTAGTAGGGGGAAAACACTCAAACGGTTTTGCTGCCTGTTGGATGAGATACAAGACTTTATGAAATCATCTCCTGGGAAATATTATCACGAACTTGATGATATATCTTGGCTAATCGAATTAGCATTCTTGGCAGACATCACCTCAAAATTAAATGAGTTAAATCTCAAATTGCAAGGAAAAAATCATAATATTTCAGGTATGATAAGTATTGTCAATGCATTTGAAAAGAAACTTAAGGTATGGATTGTCCATTTAAATGGAAATTCCCTTTCACGTTTTCCAAATTTCAAATCTATGGCAGATAACAGTAAATGGTGGCAAGCGTGATTTTTCATCTCTTGCTAAACATTTTGAAACTCTTGGGTCCAAATTTGGTAGCAGATTTAGCCAGTTTTCAGTGCTTGAACCATGATCATGTTTGTTAATAATCCCTTCGCTTCTGTTGACGTTTGTGAGCTTGGAGGGAGGGTGTGTGAAATATTCGAAAATTATAATCCTGAAGAATTAGAAATGGAAATTTTAAGCCTTCAGTCAGACCTTTCTTTGAAATCCTCCTACGCAACATGTGGCAATTTCTGGACCCTGGTGGATGGTAAAAAATATCGCATTACCCACCGTGTTCCTCTGAAGATGCAATCTTGTTTTGGTTCAACCTATATGAAGTCACGTTTTCGACTATGAACATAATAAAAAACAAATACCAATCCTGCCTGACAGACTCGCACCTGGATGATGTGTTAAGAGCAGCCTGTTCCAGTTACCCTGCTACAAAGAGAGATGTTACTGAAGTGGTCCCGAGACCAAAAAAATCAGCAGTTTATATACCCTCGTGGAACATTTGAGACCTTTCATGAATGATAACAACCCACCCATAAATTTTTATAGGTCGGCTAAAGATTACAAGTCAAAACTGAAGAAGACATCTAGGATTGGTGGAAAATTAATTACAGAAATTACTCATTGGTCAAATTCAAAACTGGCGGAAAGAGAAGGGTTATACTGCCAACCCAAACAATGACTGAAAGAAATTTAACAAAGAACAAACTTATGAATACCAAATTTCTTTAAAAAAAAAAAGTTCCTTCACTTCGCACTAGGGTGCACCATTGTAGTTCTTAAGTAGTGCCATCTAGAAGAGAATGTTCACACTTCTTACTACAGAGCCAACAAATACAAATCGAAACAGACATAGTTCAGAACACTTCAAAATTTACAGTAGAGACATCTTCTGAGAAACCTTAGAATTAATATGGTTGTTAAAGTTCAGGCTTTCTCCAGTAGAAGAGTTTCAACTGGTGCAATGTTTGAATTAGCGGCGTGGAGGTGTACCGCCTGGTGCAATTATTATTATTATTATTATTATTATTATTATTATTATTATTATTATTATTATTATTATTATTATTATTATTATTATTATTATTATTATTATTGTACCGGGCGGTACACCTCCACGCCGCTAATTTAAAATGTGCGCCAGTTGAAACTCCTCTGCTGGAGGAAGTCTGAACTTTATTGACGGTATTAATTTTCTACTTTCTCAGAAGATGTCACTACCTGTAAATTTTGGAGTTTTAGAACTGTGTCATTTTTGATGTGTTTTTGTTTTGCTTGAAGTAAGAAGTGTGAACTTTCTCTTCTAGAGGACACTACTGAAGAACTACAATAGTGCACCCTAGTGCGAAGAAAAAGAACTGTTCTTTGGAGAAAATTTTATTTCAAAAGTTTGTTCTTTGTTAAATTTATTTCAGTCATTGGTTAACTTGGCAATATTACCCCTTTCTTTCCCCTTGTTTTAAATCTAGCCAATCCCTAATTTCTGAAATTAATTTTCCACCAATAATGTGTTTCTTCTTCATTTTGTGTAGGGGGTTCTCTGTATTCTCCAATAAAGTGATTGTGGGCGGGTGTTCTCATTCCCCTAACGCCTAGAACCTTCCGCGAGAGTATATAAACTGCTGATTTTTTGGGTCTCTGAGCCACTTTTGTTCCATCTTTCGGTGTGTAAAGTACATAGCAGGGGGCGGGAAGCGCCTCTGTCTTCTCCAGCCGTTCAACAACCAGGTAATGGCCTCTTAATAACTTCTTTTCTTGCTAGGTCGGCAGTTTGATTCTCGGGGCGGGTTCGAAGCGTTTCCTCCATGTAACCTTTTCCTAAAATGTAACTACTCTTTTCATCTATTCTCTTTTAAAGCTACATATTGGGATAGAGAGTGCTAACCCTCTCGAGCTCCCACTCATATTGTTGTGAGGTGAACTTAGTTTTCACAACCTATTCTTCCTTGAAGTAATGTAAATTGTTTCTTTTGAGTCACCTCTTTAGTATGGGATTAGCCCTTGTATTAATGGCCTAGTGCCAAGTAGGTTTTAAACAAAGTGTATTAGGAGTGCAAGTTCGCCTCCTCTCAAATTGTTAGTTTAGAGGTCATGTAATCAACCTTTTTTTTTATTTTTTTTAATTTAAAAGACCTCAGTAGGTTGGGTATTTTACCCCTGTGTATATGTCCTTAGAGGACAGCTTGAAGGTGGAGTTTGGTGTGGCCTGTGATTGGCTTAAACTTTGAGAGCAGATTGTTCTTTTGGAATTTGACTTTTGTATGCCGCGGGGAGGCTTTTCTGTGTAAAGAGGAGCTAGTGCTCCTGAACATGAATGGGGTTTTCTGCCCCTCTGGTAAAACTTATTTTGAAGTAAGGTTGGGCTGATTGCCCAAACATTGTAAAGTCAGGGCGCGAAGCCCAAACCCTGTAAATATTGTAACTACCCTTTGACTTGCTACTTTGTACCTGCCATGCTTGTTATTTCTTTATTTTTGAAAAGAAAATATAACCTTGTTAAATTTTACATTTAATTTTAATTCCGTAGTTGGAGACCTATTCACACCCGCACCTTCTTTCACCTCTCCCTACCACGGAAATCTCCGTAACAATTATTATTATTATTATTATTATTATTATTATTATTATTATTATTATTATTATTATTATTATTATTGTTATTATTATTATTATTATATAGTCATTGTAGTACTGATAACAGTAATTGAATTAGTGGAATCGTACCTGGCACCCGCATACCCTTAGTTATAATGTGAATGTGCTCGCGTAGAAACAAATGTTGGACAGCCCTGGTTTACACCATTCTTGGCTAAAGAAAATCATTATAGTCTAGGAACAAGACAACTATAAAAAACCAATTGCTGCTACTGTGGTATTATAGGATATCTGATTGCAAAATAGGCCCTACTTGACAACACACAGGACTGGATTTACCTCTTTCATGCCCCCTAGGCCAAGCAAGCCCTGCCTCTCCCTATTGTGTTCTTGACAATTGAAACATACATACATTATCATTATAGACTGTTATGCCTTTCAAGCATTCAGTCTGCAAGCCTCTGTGAATTTACTAAACGTCACCACAATCCTCTATTTGCAACTAGTGCTGTGGCCTCATTTAATTCTCATAAAAATTGAAAGAAATCACTTTTTTTGCTAACTGCATGGAGTACCAGTAGGATATATCAGGTGTATCCATAAGGTTTTGCCAGTTTTTGTGGTAAAGAAAACATATAATTTTCAAGGGAAATTCATTTTTTGTTTATTCAAAATATTGGCCTCAGCTTCTACACACTTCATCCATCTTTTAGATAAGTTATGAATACCATGCCCAAGAAAACTGCTTTTCTTTTGTAGCAAACCATTCGTTGAGCCATTTTCAAACTTCCTTGAAATTGCTGAAGTGCTGCTCTGCGAGCGCGTGCCCCATTGATGCGAAGAGGTGATAGTCGGATGGTGCCAGGTCAGGGCAGTATGGCGGGTGCGAAAGGATGTCCCATCCAAGCGATTTCAAGGAGTCTTTCACCTGTTTTGTATGTGAGATGGCACATTATCATGTAACAAAGTCACTTTGCCATGTCTTCTGGCCCATTCCAATTGACTTCCGATCACTGCGTGATTTAAATTAATCATTTGTTGGCGATAGCGTTGTGCATTAATGGTTTCTCCGGGCTTCAAGAGTCTTCGCACTTTTGTGGTCTACTAGAGTGTGCTGTCTTTCACACTGAAATCACCAAATTTAAGTTGCCAAACCATGTCTCAGACGTTCTAATTGATGGAGAATGTTTACCATATGTTTCTACCAGCTTACGATGACTTTCCACAGCCTTTTCTTTTTCTTTTAAATAAGTAAAGCAATGTATGCTGCAAATGTTCTTTTTTCAGACACGAACATCGACATGATCACTGAAAGATACAACAGACACACTAGTGTTTGGCAGACTCAACTTGTGTGTGTTGATAGGTTAATGTTAGGCGAACAAACTGACACATGTGTCAAATTCATACACTGCGTACTGTTTGCTGGCACCATCTCTTAGTGAAACCAGAAAAGACTTATGCATGCAGCTGGTAAATTAAACGATTAGTACAGTTTTGAGATCTGAAAAATGTAAGAAAGAGATGATATACCTAAATTATATAAATTGATTTTAACGTATGGTACCTCATTTTCATGAGAAGATTTTTCTCGTTGTTTTGTGATGAGCAGAATGATCAATCAAGTCATCAAATTCCATTATCTGCATCAACATTCCTTCAGTGTTAAAGAGCGCTGACTGCTGAAATCCATTCCCTAGCAATCGATGAACGTTGGTAAGACACCACACGCCTCAAAGTTGGAGAAGTTAACAAAAAACATTTCAGATACGCTCACTCATTGTGCAAGTTTGAGTTAAGATCAACTTAATTGGCTATGCCTGACAACCCTGTCTTTAATTAATAATACAATGTTATTAACATGGTTCACACTTTCTGGAAAGTTGTGGAAAATTGGGGAGTCAGAGAATTTGGGGGAAAAGTCAGGGAAACACTGAAAAAATGCTGAAAATCAGAAAAAATAGCTAGGTCTTTTAAAAAAGTCAGGGATTTTTAAATTACATCTTTCACTCGTGCTTGTTGCTATGATAAATCATCAACAAATGTGCGATTTCTTCTTGATAACTGCTGGTGAAACAAATTGTAATCAAGTATAGGTAAGAAATATTTATACAGTATATTAAATATCTGTTAGTACTTTTAAAATAGAATTAATCAAGAACTACTTTAATTTACACTATATTACAAAATTACACTATAAGTGTGCATTTACTATACTTCAACTTTTATTGAATAAGTACTGCAAAAGTACAAAACCATATGAAGTATGCTTCATATACATAATACCATGTTGTTAATACAAAGGAATTCACTTTATGCATTTAATATATAACGATAGACAGGAGATAAGTCTACCACTATCTTAAAGGCTACAGAAATTTTCCATCAAAGGCTACATTTTATTTTTATTATTTTTATTATAGATATTCTCCAGCAGAGAAATGAGAGAGAATGTCCCAGTGAATTGGTGAAAGCCCTTGGGAATAATGTGCCCTCCCATACCGTATAGTAGCATGGTGGGTAGGAAAGTTTCAGTGAGGATGTGTGGTGTATGATAAATAAACATTTCCAGAAGGCTTAGGTCTATTTATTAGGAAACTCACTCTGACCAACCAACCAATCAGAGGACAGGTGGCCACAGATCTACTGTGGCTATCCACCTCTGCATTCAAGAGACATAATAGGAGCATCTCATTAAGAATTATTATCTTATATTCCTAATCATTATACAACAGTTAAGGAATATTGTAGAATAAAATTGTAGAATTTTTAATTTTTCATTTTCAGGTAGCTTTACGTTGCACCGACACGCACAGGTCTTATGGAAATGATAGGGCAGGAAAGAACTAGGAGTGGGAAGGAAGCAGCAGTGGCCTTAATTAATGTACAGACTGGTGTAAAAATGGGAAAACCATCTTCAGGGCTGCCAACATTGGGATTCGAACCCACTATATCCCAAATGCAAGCTTTGTATTATGATGATGATGGTTATTATTATTATTATTATTATTATTATTATTATTATTATTATTATTATTATTATTATTATTATTATTATTATTATTATTATTATTATTATTATTATTTCGTTTCAGCCAGCTATGGACCACGCTATTTCAACCGTTTTCTGTCTCACTTTAACACTCGCCCAGTACCTACTCCCGCTTCCTTCTTTGGTCCACATTTTGCCTGTCTTCATTTTTGTTTTTGTTCAAAAACTCTGTATAGCTTCAAGTTTCTTATTTAAAGGGTCATGTTGCAAGATGTCATGTCATGTCAGTTCTTGTAAATCCTTTTTCCACCTCAGTGGACCAAACCCCTTTAGTTTTCTTATACAGAAAGTAGGCAAAGATTTGAGTGGACAATATTTCTTGTCTCATTTGTGTTAAGTGACCATAGAAAGAAATCCTTCTTTTCCTAATACTGTCTGTTAGTTTCTCCATATGCAGATATAGTTCATGATTGTGCCTTCTCCTATATTCTCCATTTTCCTTTACTGGGCCCAAGATCTTCCTTAAAATCTTCCTTTCTTTGGCTTCTAGTTGTTCTGCTAGACCTTTCTTATTAATTGAGAGGTATTGTTGTTGTTGTTGTTGTTGTTGTTGTTGTTGTTGTTGTTGTTGTTGTTGTTGTTGTTGTTGTTGTTGTTCCAGGGATTTTGTGGACCCCAATGTTAATTGGCTAGAGAAAAATACACAAAAATTCCTGATTGGTTAATAACTAAGGAAGAAGGGAGCCATAGAAGTGCTGATAACCTTAGCACATAAAAAATCTACAAACACCAACATTGTCAATAGAAAATTCCCTTAAAAATGAAAAGTCCATACTCACACCAGAGAGGGCACATCAGCCGATAGCAGAGACATCTAAAGATTAAAGGTCCAAGTATCTTCAGATACATAGTTTAGGATTCACAGTACAGATGGCCTTCTAGGAGGCACGCGGTTCAACTAGACGGAGAAGGTGTACTCCCGGTACTATTGTTATTATTATTCAAGGAATATGAACAATGTCCACCATGGTGCTGTATCGTTTTATTATTACGATTATTGCAATGACGTTATTGCTTAGGCCTATTTTATTATGAGCTATTTCAGTACATTGTTTTATTACAGCATATCCTCCATGTCATATTATTTAATAATAATTGTATTTGTTTTATGTACCACTGACTACTTTTACTGTTTTCGGAGACGCCGATGTGCCGGAATTTAGTCCTGCCGGAGTTATTTTACATGCTAGTAAGTCGACCGACACGAGGCTGACGTATTTGAGCACCTACAAATACCACCGGACTTAGCCACGATTGAACCTGCCGAGTTGGAGTTAGAAGGCCAGCGCCTCAACCGTCTGGTAAGATTTTGTTCAAGATTTTCTGTTCTATTATTTTAGTTCTCTGTAAGTGTCCGACTCGTTGGCTGAACGGTCAGCGTACTGGCCTTCGGTTCAAAGGGTCCCGGGTTCGATTCCCGGCCGTGTCAGGGATTTTAACCTTAATTGGTTAATTCGTACTGCACGGGGGCTGGGTGTATGTGTTGTCTTCATCATCATTTCATCCTCATCATGACGCGCAGGCCGCCTACGGGAGTCAAATAGAAAGATCTGCACCTGGCGAGCCGAACCCGTCCTGGGATATCCCGGCACTAAAAGCCATACGACATTTCATTTTCTCTGCTAAATATATTCCATAGTAGTGCATTGTGATTTATCTTCTTTCAGGAAATGTGTTTTTTTATTTTCTTTCTTTATGCACTTGCATTTTTAAGGCCGTTTTTAAAAGACATTCTGCACCTTGGAGTGCTTTCCTAACTAAGAAAACTCGATAACGGTCTTAACTCCTACAGCCTGTGTAACCCGCTTGCTTCATCAATCATCACGATCATCACCACGCCCACTTGTTTTGGTCATCTATATATATAAAATAAGAGTTTTGTCTGTACATTGCTCAGAATTTGAAAAGAATGGTATTTCTGTATCGGTCATGTCCATAGTAACAAGAAAATGTACTTTTTACTTTTCCGTAATGTCTGTCTGTCTGTCTGTCTGTCTGTCTGTCTGTCTGTCTGTCTATCTGTCTGTCTGTCTGTCTGTCTGTACACGCATCACGAGAAAACGGCTGAAGAGAATTTAATGAAAATCGGTATGTAAAGTCGGGGGATAAGCCGCTACAATCTAGGCTATAAATCATTTTATTTACGCTGAGTGAAATGGTAGTTTAGGGGAAGGCCTTAAATTTAATTATCGAATATTTATATTATTAGCAGTCCTATCGATAAATACTATATAACTAAAGTTATATAGAATTCAATTTCCAATCATTTATGTCTTATACATTTTTACCGTACCGGCTCTGATAACACAGATATTAATGAATTTGTATTTTTGTTGCTAAGTCCATATCAACGCCGAGCCACGAGAAAACGGCTGAAGAGAATTTAATGAAAATCGGTATGTAAAGTCGGGGGATAAGCCGCTACAATCTAGGCTATAAATCATTTTATTTACGCTGAGTGAAATGGTAGTTTAGGGGAAGGCCTTAAATTTAATTATCGAATATTTATATTATTAGCAGTCCTGTCGATAAATACTATATAACTAAAGTTATATAGAATTCAATTTCCAATCATTTATGTCTTATACATTTTTACCGTACCGGCTCTGATAACACAGATATTAATGAATTTGTATTTTTGTTGCTAAGTCCATATTAACGCCGAGCCACGAGAAAATGGGTTAACAGAATTTAATGAAAACCGCTATATAGAGTCGGGGAATAAGAAACTACAGTCTAAGCTGTAAATAATTTTATTTTCCCGAGATGAAATGGTAGTTTAGGGGAAGGCGCTTAAAATTTAATTTTTAAATACCGGTACCTATGTTATTGGTGCTATCGAAAAGTACGGTACTACATAACAAAAGTTATAGACAATACAATTTCCGATCATTTATGTTTCATTCAGCTTTACTGTACCGACTATGATAAGAGTGGTATTTCAGAAGGCCTACAGTATCCAAAGCGCGTAACACTGATCAACAATAACTTTACATTGATCATTGTTTGTTGTGATGTTCTTCGTGCCGCTCAACTCTGATAGATGAGATTACTACTGCGTACCGAGTATAACAGCCTGACTGAACATTGGCGGAAATAGCTAGAGAGTTGGAAAACTTTCTTCTTTAGCATGCCACTCCTCTGGTTCATACATTTTCTGATAATGCTGGTACGTAACACACTGGTTCATCATAGCATTCGAGCTATTCAATCCCTACTTTGATGCACTGATTGAAATGAGTAGTGTGCATATTTAATGGAATAATGACAGAGGAGTGTTCATGGCAGTTTGCGACCTGGTTATTTCAGCTCTGGAACTTTGGACTGTTAGATCGGCACCGTAGTACTGTTCGTTGAAAGTGAGAAAGTGTGCGGTTTTTCATTTGATCGAGTATTTTATATGATATCATTGCTTTCAATCGCTACATTCCTACTGACGTTTTTGTAATGACCTATGTTGAATTCAGTTAGGAAAACCACCAAGACAGTCTTTCTGAGAATCCCGTAGCGAGCACGGGTACATCAGCTAGTTTAAAATATGTCAGACGCGGAGTTCAGGTGGATTCAAATATGGCGGCGTAACAGCCACTCTACTAGTACAGTCACTGTATTTGGTACAGTCTTCTTTCAAGCGCGTTGTTTGTCGCCTATTCTGCTTTACTCCTTGCTTTTGCTACTGATTACAGCTCCATCTGGCAAACTGGAAACGATGTTGTAATAAACAATGAGCAAGAGCGGGAATACTTAAAATATTATTTTAGTGCACCGCACGACGAAATGGCAAATTTTTGGTATAATTTTCAAATAAAATGATTTTTACTCAAGAAGATGATTAGGATAAGTGGTAAGCCCCTCATACATTATTATTTTATATATTTTGTTTTGCAGTCTCAACTATATTCTTTCAAATATCTCATGGGCTAATCTGAAGTAAGCTCGTCATTTCCCTGAGTTCAAATGAAATAATATCTCCTTTTTTAGTTCAAAATACCATGAAAAAAGCATACAGAGTCAAAATTAATTAACGCGATGCATAAAGAAGTTGAATATTTATGCTTAAATAGTCTATGATATGTCGCAAGAAAGGCATACCGGTATCATTCTTTAAAGGCATAGGTTAGTTTAAATTAAAAAGCTTTAGTATTAATATGAAAGCGTGCATTTAGCATTCAAGCGATATTTATCTTAAGATTTAGGGCACCACTTCGAGAAAGCTCGGGATAAAATATAGCCTGCAATGATAGAACACATTATATTTTATGGGTATTTCTAATACGATATATCGCCACGGCACTGTTATTAAAAGAAGCTTCATAGGTAAGGGATAATATTTCAACTCTCGTTATTGATAACTGACAATTAATGTGACTCTGAACTGAAATGTTCCATGTTCTGAAATTGTAATGAACGTAGGAATAAAAATATAAAAATATAGGAACATGAGAATATGTCCAGATAAGGATGCAGAAGTAGGTCAGTGTGTTGTACGCGTGGGCGCCATGCATGCAGACCGAATGGCACCTGTAAGCATAGACGCAGCATTTTCGATCAATATGAGGCGAGGGAGCACATTTCACCCGTGTCAATAACATTCATCTCTTTTATGAAAGGAGACATCCAACCTTCAGTATAAAATTATCTTAGGTCTGACGAGTCTTCCATAATTTGTTATAATTTCCTAGTACAGTATTGTATAAAAGGGAAGTAGTCGTGCATCGACGAACACTTGGTGTCGGCGCCGGTCGAGGGTTAGACGAACTAAGCGACCGACAGCAGGGTACTGACGGTGCAATCTGTACATTTGTTCACAGTATATTGCGTTCGCACTATAATATTTGTCTTCTCTCATATTTGTTTCGTCAGAGGTGTGCGAGTCGTGTGGTGCCTTCTCCACCTGACACGAACACGAGCCAACAAAATTCTACGTGTGTAGTTCTAACAAACCGAACCGATACATCATGTTCTCGCTCTGGTACACAGTCTTGGCATTACAAGAACTCAAGTAAGTGGACACAACATATATTAATATATAGACTGTATACGCTGCTTTTGTACATAGCTTTTATTTTTAGAAATGCTAAATATTCCACAGCGGTGCCGAAGTTTGCTTGTAGAAAAATGCGTGAAAGTTAGCTCCCCACTAGCTTACAGAAACTAACACTGCAATGCTAGCGAGCTTCCTTTATTTCGTCATAGACCTCTATGTCTAATTTGTTGTGTGCCATGTAGCAAAGTATTGGACTTGAAAATTTGCCCTGATTCACGTGACCTACTTTCGAATGGGAGAGTTTCTTGAAATCTTCCTTGGCCTTCATACAAAGAATCCGTCGCTTTATAGAGAGCTGTGTTTTCGTTTCGTTATAAGTTTATATTAAATTGATATGCAAAAATATACCATTTCCATTTTAATATTTTCCTTAATTTGGCGGTAGCCCACGATTTGCTATCGAACATGCGCAGTATGATAAACAATTCGATTTATTTTCGGAATGGTCGAATAGCAATGCTTTTTATAAGTATAGACTATGATTACACATTACACTTCACTAAATACGTAAGCTAATTAGGAAAAAAACAAAGGATTTTGTGACTGAATGCCAGACCAATTATTCTTTTTTCTGTTTCTGACATTTCCTGGCGGGCGACATTTCTGTAGAAGGAACGTAAAATAAGCTTCTCATTCAGTTTACTTTGCATGTAAAGACAAAAGATATATGTGTGTGGTAATTAAATTAAACTAGAATTACAGTAGACTCAAGGGAGAAACAGAATGTTACTCGAGAATTAAATGCGTTTCAAACAATATTATCGCCAATAACGTGTATGAACTGATCAGTTAAATAAATATTATGTTTTATAAATATTGCTAAAATATGCAGCCAGCTTAATGGTGCAAGGATGGTACGTCTGCCTCTTACTCGAAGACACCAGGTTCATTTCTCGGCTATTTGGAACAGGATTCTTCACCCCACTTAGGTCAACTAAGAAACTATCTGCCACGAGGGGTAACCAAATAAATTTATCCAAGAAAGCCAAGCATTATGGCTGAGAAACTAATAACATTTACCACAAAACGCTTTAATAGCAGGCTATCTAGGTGGGCAGGAGTCCTCTTAGCACGCCCTGCGCCCTTACTAGGCTGTACTGTACGGGCCACCAGTGACTTAGTTCAAGTCTGTGATAAGCAAATGTACACATTTAGATTTGCCTCAACTTTCAACATGCATGCAAAAGAAAATGCAGCGGCATCAAGAATATATGGCATATCAAAATCCCAAAACCTTTCAGTCTTAACATGAGTCGCCAGCGGAACCCGCAATCTTCAGTTTATTAATGGAGGTAGAGTTGAGATTCCTTCAGCCATTGCAGATCACATTGCGTCACATCATTTCGTAGATACGTCCAGCTCTGGGAAATATGACCCTGAATTTCTTTCTATTAAGCACAAGGCGGAGGCTCACTACCTCTTTTTTCCCTCTGTGGGTGGGAGCGGGAGAATAACAGCCACGGTATCCCCTGCTTATCTTAAGAGGCGACTAAAAAGGGCCCCAGGGGTTCACAACTTGGGAGCATCTGGCATTGCTTCCACTTGTGCCAGACTCCTTACTTTCATTTATCCAATCCGACGTCCCTTGGTCAACACTTATTCTTTTCCGACCCCGACGGTATTAGGTTGCGAGGCCTAGGGAGTCTTCACGCCCTTCGTGGTCCTTGTCTTCCTTTGGACGATACCTTAATTTTCGAAGTATCGCATCCCTTCCATTTTTTATCTCTGATTAAAGTTATATACAGGAGGGTGGCCTAGTTGTACTTTCTCTTAAAACAATAATCTCCACCACTACTCCCTTTCGCTTCTAGCGCTTCGTATTCCTATATCGTGCTTTTCACGGACCGGGAATTGCGGAGTGCACTCGCGCTGCGTGGTGACACAGCTCCTGGGTCGGACAAAATCCATATCAAATGCTTAAGCATAACCACTACCATTTCAGGGCTGCCGACCTAGGGCGCCCATACCCGGGGGCAAGGTGGGGCCGCGGCCCCCCTCTAGCTCTCAGGGAAAGCAAAAATCTAGTGTAGTCAGGTGTTTTCCTTTCAAGAAAATGATTTAAAAGTCAGTATTACGTAGAAGCGGTAGTACCGTCCCCCACCAACAAGCAGAGGATACCATGGGTTATTCTACCGCAGAATATAAGTCGCCATTTTTCTTCCAAAATATTAAAAATACTACGTACACCCAGGTCTGCCCCCCCCCCCCCCCCTACAAACTGTCATATGGGAGCCCATGCTGCCGACCACTACCTTCCGAATGCAAGGAAGTTGTAATACCAATTCTCAAGCCAAGTAAAGAGCCAAAGCTCCTGGATAGCTATAGTCCAGTATGTCTCCGTGGGCTGAGTGGCTCAGATGGTTGAGGCGCTGACCTCACGCCAGCTTGGCAGGTTCGATCCTGTCCCAGTCCCTGGTATTTGAAGATGCTCAAATATGTCAGCCTCGCGTCGGTAGATTTAATCGCACGTAAAAGAACTCCGGCACCTCAGCGTCTCCGGAAATCGTAAAAAGTAGTTAAGTAAGACGTAAAAACAAATATCATTATTATTTGAAAGGATGGTAAACCGAGGATTTGTGCACGCCCTGAAAGAGAGAGGTCTCCTGACTGACTACCAGTGTGTTTTTCGCTATGATCAGCCACCGGTCATCTGGTTGGGATGGAGAGCGCCATGAAGGAGAGGCCTTTCTTCGGAAGGAGAACCTAGTCTTTGACCTGGAGAAATGCTTACGATTCTGTCTGGCAATATGGGGCTATCTCCACCCTACACCAGTGACGGTTCCGGAGTCCGTGTACGGAATGCATATTCTCAGTATTCAGTTCAAGGAAGAGTACCACAGGGATCACTACTAGGTCACTCTGTTCACAATCGTCATCAGTGGCAAATTGCCGCCGCTGGCTCCGCAATCGTTCCGTATGTTGACGGTTTAGCTCTAAATTTCAACTCCGAAGGATAGCTACAGGAAGCTATTAACCGAGTCGACAAATGGGCCTTACAACACAGTTTTCGACTTTTAGCGGCGAAAATCTCAGTTGTTTCTGTCGACGTCGGCTTGTGCATTCTGAACCAGAGTTCCGCTTGTAAAACACTGTCCTACACCTGCCGGTTTCTGGGTCTCCATATCAATAAGATATTAACGTCGCAGCTCCATATCCGCCAGTTGAAGGAAGCCTGCATTATGAGACTTTAGGCACCTCGTGAGGGGCTGACCCTGCGGGACGGCTAGGGTTCTATGGCCTATGGAAGTGCGGCTTGATCTGCGCCGAACCTTTTAGACAGTACAGACATTTACCGATTACCGTGTCAATTAAAGGTCTTGTTAATTACTTTATCGGTTATTTTCCTTTAAAATCATCATGAAATCCCTCATTTGACTTCTATTAGATTGCATTAACGTACTGTCCGCCACTGTGGTGCAGTGCTTAGTGTGATTAGCTGCCAACCCTTTAGGCCCGGTTTCGATTCCCGACTCTGCCACGAAATTTGAAAAGTGGTACGAGGGCTGGAACGGGGTCCACTCAGTCTCGGGAGGTCAACTGAGTAGAGGTGAGTTCGTTTCCCACCTCAGTCATCCTCGAAGTGGGTTCCCACTTCTCCTCCAGTAAATGCCGGGATGGTACCAAACTTTCCATCCCCCTCGCAACAAGGCCCCTGTTGAGCATAGCAGGTGAGGCCGCCTAGGCGAGTTACCGGTCCTTCTCCTCCGTTGTATCCCCCGACGCAATGTCTATGCTCCAGGACACTGCCCTTGAGGCGGTAGAGATGGGACCCCTCGCTGAGTCCGAGGGAAAAACCAAACCTGGAGGGTAAAGGGATTAAGAAAGAAGATTGAATTATTTATTAATTTAACTAAATGTTGCATGATTTTATTTCGCAAACATCAATATTACTTTTGCTTTAACCTAATAACATTTGTAAAAAATATGGCACCGGGCGAGTTGGCCGTGCGGTTAGAGGCGCGTGGCTGTGAGCTTGCATCCGGGAGATAGTGGGTTCGAATCCCACTGTCGGCAGCTCTGAAGATGGTTTTCCGTGGTTTACCATTTTCACACCATGCAAATGTTGGGGCTGTACATTAATTAAGGCCACGGCTTTTCCTTCCAACTCCTAGGCCTTTCCTGCCCATCGACACCATAAGACCTATCTGTGTCGGTGCGACGTAAAGCCACTAGCAAAAAAAAAAAAAAAAGAAATATAGCCATAGAATTAATTGAGATATACTTCTTTATTAAAGTATAATGTTTAATTATGCTATGTTGCTAGATTTTCGGCCTATGTATTAGGCCTACATGTTTAACATCCACTACCAGTAGAGATATGAAAACCGACCGAATGCCACACAATTGATAGCTTGTGTCGTAAGTTGGATGTGGCTGGCGGCTGTTGTCTTGAGCGGACCCCTAACGAGGTGCCCCCCGTGGCTGGTTCCGCGATCGGATATACGACTAGATGTAATCCGTTGACCGAAGGTGAACACGGATGCCTCTGTCGATCGGAAGAATCCTAAAGCGCGACGTGTCTTCACGGACGGTTCTAAAATAGGAAAGGATGCTGGGTGTTCGTTCGTTCGTGCACCCAGATCTCGCTTCCAAGTGTCTGTAGCATGTATACTGCGGAGTTCTTCGCCATATTAGAAACTTTGCAGTTTGTACTGAATCACGAACGAGACCACTTTCTCATGTGCACCGACTCCATTAAGTTCTCTGCAGTCTACTGATAGGGACGCAGGCGAATACACCCACGGTATCCTCTGCCTGGCATAAGAGGTGACTAAAAGGGGAGATAAGGGATGATCGAATTAGAACCATCAGACTACTTACTTGTATTTGTAATTAGTACCACCACGCGGGGAACACCACCATAGGTCGCCTTTATCAATCAATCAATCAATCAATCAATCAATCAATCAATCAATCAATCAATCAATCAATCGCTACTGATCTACATTTAGGGCAGTCGCCCAGGTGGCAGATTCCCTATATGTTGTTTTCCTAGCCTTTTCTTAAATGACTGCAAAGAAATTGGAAATTTATTGAACATCTCTCTTAGTAAGTTATTCCAATCCCTAACTCCCCTTCCTATAAACGAATATTTGCCCCAATTTGTCCTCTTGAATTCCAACTTTATCTTCATACTGTGATCTTTCCTACTTTTAAAGACACCACTCAGACTTATTCATCTACTGATGTCCTCCCATGCCATCTCTCCACCGACAGCTCGGAACATACCACTTAGTCGAGCAGCTCGTCTCCTTTCTCTCAAGTCTTCCCAGCCCAAACTTTGCAACATTTTTGTAACGCTACTCTTTTGTCGGAAATCACCCAGAACAAATCGAGCTGCTTTTCTTTAGATTTTTTCCAGTTCTTGAATCAGGTAATCCTGGTGAAGGTCCCATACACTGGAACCATACTCTAGTTGGGATCTCACCAGAGACAAATATGCCCTCTCCTTTACATCCTTACTACAATCCCTAAACACCCTCATAACCATGTGTAGAGATCTGTACCCTTTATTTACAATCATATTTATGTGATTACCCCAATGAGGATCTGTCCTTATATTGATACCTAGGTATTTACAATGATCCCCAAACGGAACTTTCACCCCATCAACGCAGTAATTAAAAGTGAGAGGACTTTTCCTATTTGTGAAACTCACAACGTGACTTTTATCCCCGTCTATCATCATACCATTGCCTACTGTCCATCTCACAACATTATCGAGGTCATTTTGTAGTTGCTCACAATCTTGTAACCTATTTATTACTCTGTACAGAATAACATCATCTGCAAAAAGCCTTACCTCTCATTACACTTCTTTACACATATCATTGATATATATAAGAAAACATAAAGGCCCAATAATACTGCCTTGAGGGCACGTAGTACCACTATGCTATGTACACAATAGGTTTGTGACTAGTAGCGACAGTGTGTGAATCAAGGTGGGTTTTACAGTACCTGTGATTAGTACCACTATATGAGCGACACCGAGGGTCTGCCTTGCCTATGAGTAGTACCCACTGTGTGAGGGGATAGTATGAGTCCCTGTGGTTAGTACACCTAGGTGAGGAACACCATAGGTTTGCGTTGCGTGTAAATGGTGCCGCTGTGTGAGAAACGCCATAGGTCTGTGTTACATGTGCGCATTATATTACCTGTCTGGCTGCATGATTAGCGTGCTGAGCTTTGGTCACAGGGGTCCCGGATTCGATTCCCAGCAGCGTCGGGAATTTCAACCATAATTGGTTAATTTCGCTGGCACGAGGGTTGGGTGCACGTACTTGTTCTCTTCATCATTATTTCATCCTCATCACGATGCGCATGTCGCCTACGGGAGTCAAATCAAAAGACCTGCATCTGGCCTTAATTAAGGTACAGCCCCCGGCATTTGCCTTGTGTGAAAATGAAAAACCACGGAAAACCATATTCAGGGCTGCCAACAATGGCGTTCAGACCCACTGAAATGAAATGGCGTATGGCTTTTAGTGCCGGGAGTGTCCGAGGACATGTTCGGCTCGCCAGGTACAGGTCTTTCGATTTGACTCCCGTAGGCGGCCACAGCCTCTTCCTTCCCATTCCTAAGCGTTCCCTGTCCCATCGTCGCCATAAGACCTATCTGTGTCGGTGCGACGTAAAGCAAATAGCCCCCACCCCCACCCCCCAAAAAATTCTTTGCGGAATTTCTAATTCTCACTCGTAAAGAGAATTTTCCTACGAACAATCGATCGTTTGATGAAAATATTCGCCACAGTTTCAGAGTTCAATTTGCTTTTTTTTTTTCATGATTATGGAGAGGCTATGCATGATTGCATTGTCATTCAATTTCCCTTGCATCATGGTACTGCACAGGTGAGTTTTAAATCTTCTCAAGGCGGAAAAAGAACGTTCTGATGTACATGTAACAACACGTATAGTATAAAGCGAACTTTGGCAAATTGAACTACCGTACCTCTGGAATCAATTACCCTTTATGAAATTTTAGATGAATCAGATCTAATTATTAACATTAAATATCCATATACTGTAACTCACTTGTGATTTAGAATAAAGTAAACAAAAGTTTCGCAATGAGCTCTTCAGCTCCCTCCCCCCATTTCTAATCTAGGGACAAAAATACCCCCACTTTTCTTCTGTTATTATCTCTTTTTAAATCTTTCTTTTCCTTGTTTGTGGCCTTAATATCCCGGATGCGAGCCAAATCGCCCGGTTTTAAATTTTAAATTTTGTACTAAAAGTAAATTCGTGTCCTCACCCCGAGGTGGTGCAGCTCTTTTCAGGCACACCCCCATTGGAGGTGAGCTGCATGTACCATATCAACCACATACCAGCCCTCCTGCCAGTTTTAACTTTCTGGCAGTACCGGGAACCGAACCCGGGTCCCCGAGGTCGGCAGCTAATAACACTAACCGTTACGCTACAGAGGCGGACAAAGACTTGTCTTCAGACACTCCCGGCACTAAAAGCCATACGCCATTTCATTGTTATTACATTATCTGTGAGTAGTACCATAATGTAGGAGCCTCCGTGGCTCAGACGGCAGCGCGTCGGCCTCTCACCGCTGGATACCGTGGTTCAAATCCCGTTCGCTCCATGTGAGATTTGTGCTGGACAAAGCGGAGGCGGGACAGGTTTTTCTCCGGGTACTCCGGTTTTCCCTGTCATCTTTCATTCCAGCAACCCTCTCCATTCTCATTTCATAACATCTATCAGTCATTAATAAATCACTTTGGGAGTGGCGACCCCATCGTACTAATAGCCTATATCTGCTTCATTCATTCCATCCCTGACCCGGTCAATGACTGGAAAACAGGTTGTAGGTTTTCATTTTTCAGTACCATAATGTGTGGAATACCGCGAGTGTACGCTACTTCTCTTTAGCACCGCAACATGACAAATACCATGGTTCTATTTTCCTAGCGATAAATACCATTATGCGGGGCCGATGACCCGGACTGTGGACCCCTTTAGACTACAAGCATCATCGATTCAGTATTGTGCTTTAGAAGCAGTACCTTAGTCAGTACTACTATTGTTTAACGCTAGTTTCTGGGAATGTGGGCCATTGCGGGTCGGATCCAGTGATTGTTTTAAATTCATGTCCAGCCATTCATTCTTCGTCATCACGTTTTCAATTATTCTAGTCGTGTGGCTTTAAAGGCACACTGGGAATGCTGAGAAATAACTTGTGGACCAAGCTGCAAAGGAAGCGGTACTTTTATCACCTAGACACATGAAAGTACCTGTCCGACTCATTGGCTGAATGGTCGGTTCAGAGGGTCCCGGGTTCGATTCCCGGCCGGGTCATTCAGACAACACACTACAGAAACACGCAATAGTAATTACATCCCTCCATATAGGATTGGCGTCAGGAAGAGCATCCGGCTGTAAAACATGGAAAACCCCCACACGTGCGACACAGTTTGCACCCTTGACCCCACAGCTGTGGGAAAAACGGTGGAAGAAGAAGACACATGAACGTACCTGCTTGGGATATTTGTTGTCAGCTACGTCAAAACCATCTTGACGTCCAAGGAATCGGAGTGGCTAGCTATCCGAACTGCCAACAAGCTGAGAACAATTAAGAAGACAAATGCCATGTGGAGTGTTTTGATATTCAGGGAACTTACGTTCCCTTTTGATGTGTTTGAGACCATTTTGGCTTAATAAAATATGTTTTTGTTTTATTTTTAATTCATTTTCGAATTCCCCCGTTGAATAAACAGTTTAATTATACTTTCATTTTTGTTTTCACATGTACTCAAAGAGGATGGTTATCTCTCTCTCTCTGTTCCTCTTAAAATAAAAAATCCCCACCACCAACGATAGTGTGAGTATGAGAAAGAAGGGGGTGTGAGTAACGAGAAGCGTACTGTAGTGTGACGAGAAGGGAAATACAGAAGCCATAACTTTCACTGGTAATTTCTGATTTATGTATTTATTTTAAAGCATGTTTTCCGTATGTCTCTCAACACTTGTACCCTGCCTAGGACTATTTTAGATTCTTTTGCTGATTCACTCAACAGAATGAACCGCCAGGCTGGGCTGGTTATGACTTCCGTGTGCTCGAAGCGAAGAAAGCCAAATAACCACCAATATTCTCCCTGATTTGACCCTAAAGAAAACAATAATCAGGAAAATAAGTGGCCATTTGTTTTATTGAAAGGGTTTTTTGCTTTACGTCGCACCGACACAGATAGGTCTTATGGCGACGATGGGATGGGAAAGGCCTAGGAGTTGGAAGGAAGCGGCCGTGGCCTTAATTAAGGTACAGCCCCAGCATTTGCCTGGTGTGAAAATGGGAAACCACGGAAAACCATCTTCAGGGCTGCCGATAGGGGGATTCGAACCTACTATCTCCCGGATGCAAGCTCACAGCCGCGCGCCTCTACACGCTCGGCCAACTCGCCCGGTGAAAGGGGTTTAGTGAACCACTGAACCACATGAGAAACCGCGCCTGCGCAATGTAGAGGGAAATCAAGCAATCACCACTGATCTGCACTTACAGCTGGTGCCCAAGTGGCAGATTCCCTATCGTCTGTTAACCTAGTCTTTTATTAAATGATAAAGAAATTGGAACTGTATCCAGTAAATTGGTAAATTCTTCCAGTTCTTAACTCCTCTTCCTAGAAACGAGTATTTCCTACTTTAAAAGCTCCACTCAAGCTTATTCGTCCGCTAATGTCATTCCACACCATCTCTCCACTGACAGCTCGGAACATACTGCTTAGTCGAGCAGCCCGTCTCCTTACTCCCAAATCTTTCCAGCCTAAAATTTGCAACATTTTCGTAACACACTCTTTTGTTGGAAATCACCCGCAACAAACCATGCTGCTTTACTCAGGATATTTTCCCGTTCTCGAATCAAATAATCTTAGTGAGGGTCCCATTTAGGGTCTTACCAGTAACTTATACGCCATCGTTACTACAATCCCTAAATACCCTCGCAACTATATGAAGAGCTCTGTAACTTGTACATAGGACCTCGTTTAAGAATGGCAGGAGGGCTGCTAAGTGATTTAAATGGTACATACAGCTCGCTTCCATTCGGGCTGTGCCTGGAAAGAGCTGTACCAACTCGGGACGAGAACAACAGTTTACTTCATTTACAACCTTCTTAACGTGAGATCTTAATCTGAAATTAACGCCTAGGCGCTGCTACCGGTACTTTAACTCCATTAACGCAATAATTACAACTAATCTCGTTCCTAGGACCAAATAATTTACAACTCAAACGTACATCGTAAGCCTACTTAGCTACACTGACTGCCAAGAGTTATAAATAAGCTCCAAACTTCAGTATTTAGAGTTTAGATAACAAGGATGTGTGTTGATTGTTGTGAGTGGCAGCAAGGGATGGTTATTATTGGAACAGTTTGGGAAACCCACATTCTTTCGGAAATAACTACCACCGGGCGAGTTGGCCGTGAGGTTAGGGGCGCGCGGCTGTGAGCTTGCATCCAGGAGATAGTGGGTTCGAATCCCACTGTCGGCAGCCCTGAAGGTTTTTCGTGGTTTCCCATTTTCACACCAGGAAAATGCTGGGGCTGTACCTAAATTAAGGCCACGCCCGCTTCTTTCCATTCCTAGGCCTTTCTTGTCTCATCGTCCCCATAAGACCTATCTGTGTCGGTGCGACGTAAAGCAAATAATAATAATAAAATGTATGTAAATTATATCCGATGTTTTAAGATAATTACTACAAGGTGTACAACTTTGCTTCCGCCGTTTTGTCCCCAACATTGGAGGCTTTAATGAAACAGATTACTTACACATGTATCATTCAAAGTAGTGTACATCGCTGGCCACGACTTTCTCCCATCTTTCGGGCAGTGTTCGAATCCCGTGTCGAAAAAATTGTTCATCTTTTGAAGCGATCCACGAATCGATCCAATTTGTGACTTCTTCATGAGATCGGAAGTGTCGGTCAGCCAGGCCATGCGCCATTGATCGAAACAGGTGATAATCAGAGGGAGCAATGTTTGGAGAATACGGCGGGTGGGGTAGGACGTCCCATTTTAACATTCCCAGGTATGTTTTGACCTCTTTTTCAACGTGGGGTCAAGCGTTGTTGCAATATCACTTTATCGTGCCTCTCGCTGTATTGCGGCCGTTTGTCTTTCAATGCTCTGCTCAAACGCATGAATTGCGTTCGATAACGAGCACCCGTGATTGTTTCGCCGGATTTTAACACCTCGTAGTACACGACGCCGAGCTGGTCCCACCAAATGCAGAGCATGATCTTGGAGCCGTGAATATTCGGTTTTGCCGTCGACGTTGAAGCATGGCCGGGATATCCCCATGATTTTTTGCGTTTAGGGTTATCGTAATGAACCCATTTTTCGTCCCCGTTCAACGTTTCTTGGTTTCAACTCATACGGGACGCAAGTTCCTTCTTTCTGAATCATGGCCGTGGTCTTGAGACGTTTTGAAATGGCTTGCTGTGTCACTCCCACTGATCGTGCCAATTCTTCTTGGGTTTGACGCAAGTCTTCACTCAGCAATGTCTCCAATTCTGCATCTTCGAAAACTTTCTCTCTTCCACCACTATGCCGGTCTTCGACGTTAAAATCACCCTTCTTGAAGCGTTGAAACCACTCACGACACGTTCTTCCACTAATAGCGTCCTCACCATACGTACATGAGAGTATTCGAGGAGACTCAACCGCTGTTTTCTTCATATTGAAACAAAACAGTAACACCTCCCGCAAATGCCGAGAATTTGCCTTGTACACTGCCATGCTCAATCGAGAACAACTTTATGATGCAGACACACATCGACTAAGTTTGAATGGGGTTATGTTGACCGAGGTTCAAGCTAAATGCCTGATGTCTGCGATCTGTTTCGTTCGACCGCTACGCACCGTTGTCACCATCCATCGGCAAACGGCGGAAGCACACCTTGTAGCTATCTGCTTGCCTTGCCACGACCAGCACAAGCGGTGTTTCCCATCTGGGCACTTCCAAGACGTTACGGTACGCCGGCGCCTCGACTATTACCTTTAACTTCTGTTATCCCATGACTTTTGGCATGTCAGTGCATATGCTACACTGTGCATTTCCAATGTGTGGTATCGCTTTAGGATGTGTTTCAGAAATCGCACGCGCTTCTTCAGTCTTGCTTGCTTACCCACTTCCGCAAGGTCCGAACTTCCTCGAATTTCTATTGTCTCGCGGGAAAGAAGACGTGAGCTATCATTGGTTGAATTTAGAGTGGAAAGAATTCTACGCATGTGAAGCCACGGGTAAACTCTAGTACTACATATTTATTTATTTATTAATACAACTTCCCCCATGAGGAGGCTGCCACAAGGACAAAGTATCTCCACTACACAGTATTTTGTCTTCTAAATTACTGGTGAATTTGCTAGTGTGCCAGATAGAAATAACCATCACAGGACTCAGGAATGAATTTGGAATGTGGCATGATGTATGGTTCTTCAAATGTTTTGTAGATGGTTGCGGAGTATGTTTACTGAACTTCGTATTGCGGCGATAGTGATGTGAAGTCGTGTTCGGTTGAGACCGAGAGAATCCCATAGCTGTACAAGAAATTTAGGGATTGTGCCTCGTGCTTCAATCATGAGTCCATGGACAGAGATATTGTCTAGGTGATATCTGTCTTTATAGTAGTTCACGGTTGGCTGGTAAATCGACTTCTTTTTGGCGTCCACCTCTTCGGCCTGGCCAACATGCGATCCGAAGCGTATTGTGGGATCTAAGATTAGTCCTTGCTTGCTACCTGGTTCAAAGGCTTTCAGTCAGTTACTCCCACCGGTAGCTAGGCCAGAAACCTCTTCGTCTACCGTGAAACCGTGATCCCTCAGCGAGGTTGCGATCATGTGTCGTATTGTATGATGGCGGGAAATTCTCAATACCTGTCCGTGAGGACATGGGCAAGAGTTTCGTGCTCTCTGCGGCAACGCCGACAGAGGGTGTTGTCCTCAGACCTTCCCGTGACGGAGCGAACGGCGCACACATTCGCTGTCATCTTGATGGCCTCTCTCCATTCCGCACAGGATAAGCCTCGGTGATCTCTTATCCATTTGTTCCCTGGCGTGTATTCCTTGAAGAGTCCAACGCTCGGCAGCTTCGTCCATGGCTGAACTTCTCTGTCTCGTGGTATCTGTCGGACCTCCCTTACATTGGAAAGATGGCTGCTTATGGACATAACTTGATCATTCATGTCTATGCCTAGATCTTTCAAACAAATTATACGTTCTTGCTCCAGGTTCCTAGTACTATTAATGTAGACGTTATTTGCAAGAGTTGATTTATTACAGATGTTAACATGCTGCAGTTTGGCTTCCCAATTGGCGCAAAACAAACCGAGGCCTTTATACTTCCTTTCGGTACACACCATGTGATCCGGAACGTCTGCTGGTAGTTGTAATAATTCATTAATTTATCTGGCCCGTAAATAGGCTATTGGTGTTAACTATAGTATTGTATGTATCGTTGGTCGTTGGAGTCCTCAGCCCGAAGGCTAGTAGGATCTCCAATAGCTCCACCATCAGCTGTCATAGACTGCCTAGGTGACATTGAAGAGACGTACCGGGATTGTTTCCTGTTGCTTTCCTCACAGGTGGTGATTGTTTTAAGAGGAAGTACAACTGGGCAGTCATTAGTGATCTGTTAACTCTAATCAGGAGAAAAGAGGAGGTCCGACGCTTCGAAAAATGAAGGTATCGGGAAAGGCGAAGAAGCGCCACCAAGGTTATGAAAATGAAAGACCCCCTAGGCCTCCTAAACCTACCGCAGAGATCTGAAGAGAAGAAGAGTTCACCAGGAGAGGAAGATGGGAGTCAGGAGTTTAGAAGAAGTCAGTGGAATCACTGTCAGACTCAGCTAGAGCCTCGCTCTCAAGTCGAGAGCACCAGTCCCTGTCGACAGACAGGGGATATCGTGGATGCACTCTACCGCCCCCACTCACAAGGGGAAAACGCAGACAACTTCCTCGGTAATGCATTAGATTACGATAGACTGTAACACACCAACATTTTTCGTTTCCTTAACTCTTTCAACCAACAAATAATTTGAGGTGCCCCAATATTTGTTCAAAATATGACGATATCAATCTCTTGAGGGCACATGTGATTCGTACTTCTTTTGTTTCTCTTTGAGTCACAGCCTTCACACCGGCGCTGTCATTCTTCCCACTCATTTGTGTATTGCCAAGACGCTGTGTGTCTGGACGATATTTTAAACACTGCTGGCACTTGAAACATAGCGCTAGTCATTAACTCTCAAAGTAAATCGAGGTCAACGGCTGACCAATATTTTACCCTCTGAAAAAGAAAAGAAAGAAATGACAAGTATCATTCCATGGCTAAACTTTACCTAAGAAAGTCCTATCATCTCTCGCTTAAAAGGAACGACAAAATGTGTTGTAAATACGTAGCATTCATATTTGCATCGCAAGATAAAATCACTTAAACCGAAAATCAATACATCATTGATATATACATATACTAGCTGATGTACCCGTGCTTCGCTACGGGATTCTCAGAAAGACTGTGGATTTTCTAACTAAAGTCAACATAGGTCATTACAAAAAGTCAGTAGGAATGCAGGGATTAAAAGAAATGTTATTATATAAAATGCCGGTTCTCGATCAAATGAAAAACAGCACATTTTCTCGCTTTTAACGAACAGTACTACAGTCCCGATCTAACAGTCCAAAGTTCCAGAGCTGGAATGACCAGCCCTCAGACTGCCGTGAACACTCCTGTGCTATTGTTCCGTGAAATATGAAAACTGCTCATTCCAATCAGTGCCTCAGAGTAGGGATTGAATAGCTCGAATGCCATTATGAACCAGTGCGTTACGTACCAGTAGTATCAGAAACTTTATGAACCAGAGGAATGGCATGCTAAAGAAAGTTATCTAACTCCCCAGGTACCACTTCCCGCCAATATTCAGGCAGGCTGTTACACTCGGTACGACCGAGCGAGTTGGCCGTGCGGTTAAAGGCGCGCAACTGTGAGCTTGCATCCCGGAGATAGTGGATTCGAACCCCACTGTCGGCAGCCCTGAAGATGGTATTCCTTGGTTTCCCAGTTTCACACCAGGCACATGCTGGGGCTGTACCTTATTTAAGGCCAAGGTCGCTTCCTTCACACCGAGCTCGATAGCTGCAGTCGCTTAAGTGCAGTCAGTATCCAGTATTCGGGAGATAGTGGGTTCGAACCCCACTGTCGGCAGCCCTGAAGATGGTTTTCCGTGGTTTCCCATTTTCACACCAGGCAAATGCTGGGGCAGTACCTTAATTAAGGCCACGGCCGCTTCCTTCCCACTCCTAGCCCTTCCGTGTCCCATCGTCGCCATAAGACCTATCTATCTCTGTCGATGCGACGTAAAGCAACTAGCAAAAAATAGCTAGCTTCCTTCACATTCCTAGCCCTTTTCTTTACCATTGTCATCGTAAGACCTATCTGCGTCGGTGTGACGTAAAGCGAATAAAGAAATACTCGGTACGCAGCAGTAATCCTACCTATCGGAGGTGAGTGGCAACAGAAGACACAAAGCACATCACAAAAAACAATGGTCAATGTAATGTTATTGTTGATCAATTTTATGAGCTTTCTATATTGTAGGCCTTCACATTTAGTTTTCTTTCGACTCTGTGATATTAGGACACCTTATAAAATTATTTATAGCGTAGACTGTAGTTCCTTATTCTCCGACTTTACATATCTACCGATTTTCATTAAATTCTGCTTACCCATGTTCTCGTGACTCGGCGCTGATATGGACTTAGTAAAATAAAAAATAAAATAAAAAAATCCAAATTCAGGAATATTTCTGTGATCATAGTCGGTAACAATGTATAAGACATAAATGATCGGAAAGGTAATGTTATATAACTTTAGTTATGTAGTATTTATTGCACGACCACTAATAACATAAATGTTTGAGAATTAAATTTTAGGCCTTCTCCTAAACTACCATTTTTTCTCAGCGTGAATACAATTATTTATAGCCTAGATTGTAGCGACTTATTCCCCGACTTTGGGTACCAATTTTCATTAAGATACGACCACTAATGACAACTACTAGGCCTTTCCTATCCCATCGTCGCCATAAGACCTATCTGTGTCGGTGCGACGTAAAGCCGCTAGCAAAAGTTTGTGACGCCCTCTCTCTGGCCAGAAGATGTGTTGCTAAAATATCGCGTTTTTATTTTATTTGCTGATTGTGGTGGTTATTGCTTTAAGAGGAACTTCAATTATGCAATGTCCAACTTCGTAGCGTATAACTGTTAGCGCTATTAGCTGTCGTCATCGGAGGTCCCGAGTTCGATTCCCATTAATGCCAGAGGTTTCCAATGGTACATGCAACTCACCTCCAATGGGGGTGTGTCTGAAAAGAGCTGCACCACATCGAGACGAGGACAAGAGCTTTGTACAGCTCCATGGCTAAATGGTTAGCTTGCTGGCGTTTGATCTATGGAGCTCCGGTTCTATTCCCAGCTGGCTCGGAGATTTTAACCATCATTCGTTCATTCCTCTGGTTTGGGACTGGATGTTTCTGCCGTCGTCAGCATTAGAATTCATCTTGGGCAGGGCGCCATCCTCACAGACCTGGCGGTGTCGTGTAGGGCGTCACCTTGAAAGACCTGCATCAGGCCTCTCCGAAGGCCACACTCTGTTGTTGTTGTTGTTGTTGTTGTTGTTGCTGTTGTTAATATTACCGTGATGTAGGAGTAGCGTGCCTGCCTCTAACCCGGAGGCCCCGTGTTCGATTCCCGGCCAGGTCACGGAATATTTACCTGAATCTGAGGGCCGGTTCGAGGTCAACTCAGCCTACATGATTACCATTGAGGAGCTATCTGTCGGTGATACAGCGGTTCCAGTCTAGAAAGCCAAGAATAACAGCCAAGAGGATTCATATTGCTGACCACATGACACCTTGTAATCTGCAAGGCTTCAGGCTGAACAGCAGTTGCCTGGTAGATCAAGGCCCTTTGGAGCTGTTGAGCCAGAGGGTTTGGGTTTTTAAAATTATTATTATTATTATTATTATTATTATTATTATTATTATTATTATTATTATTATTATTATTATTATTATTATTATTATTATTATTATTATTATTATTGGGCAGCCAGCCTCTAGTAACACTAATCAGAGAGAATGCGGAAGACACCCGACCTTTGAATAATGAAGGCATCGCAAAAGAAAGCGAAAGGCCATGAAGGGGTGAGAATTAAAGACTCCCTGAGCATTGCAAATCTTTTGTGTTAGAAGAGAACAAGAGGTCACCAAGGGTGGTCGGGTAGGAAAGATAAAAGTGAGGAGACTGACACAAGTGAAAGCAGCTAGGGGGATTGTGATTTTCAATCCACACTCCTGAACTCAGAACCCTAGGTCCCTGTTTTAATCACCTCATATGACAGGATGTATTCCACCATCCCCTTCTACAAGTTTCTTAAGTTTGCTCCTATAGCATTTTTCTGGAAGGCTCCCTTCCTGAAAAATTCCCAGCTGCACCTGAAAAATTTCCTGGCTATGTTGCCTTGTTGCTGTCCATTTCACAAAATTTTCGAGGTATTTTTGCAGTGCCGAGTAGAGTAGCTCGGACGGCAGAGTGTTGGCCTTCTGAGCCCAACTTGGCAGGTTCAATCCTGGTTCAGACCGGTGGTATTTGAAGGTAGATTTACTGGCACCTAGAGGACAAACTTTTGGCACCTCGGTGCCTCTGAAAACCATAAAAGTAAAAACCGGTAACATAATTATCTTTTTGAGTCTCTCAAAATCCTGTGATTTATTTACTACTCTACATTGGACGAAGGATGGGAGTGGTGGAGAGAGAGACAACTATAGAAGTCCTTGATTCACAACCCGACCCAGAAGGCTAGAAATGGGAAATGAAGAAGAAGGTAAAGAAGAATATAACATCTGGAAAAAAAAAGTGTGATTCCAGTACTTTTCCTATATTATTATTTCTTTTCCTTCAACATTTCCCATCCTACCACATTTGCCATATTGTTACTATTCCTTATTATTGCAGTAGTGAGACAGAAGATTAATTAATTACCGGTACATAAGAACTCTAAGCAATTTATTGTCAATCAATCAGTCAATACTGATTTGCATTTAGGGCAGTCGCCCAGGTGGCAGATTCCCTATCTGTTGCTTTCCTAGCCTTTTCCTGAATGATTTCAAAGAAATTGGAAATTTATTGAACATCTCCCTTGGTAAGTTATTCCAATCCCTAACTCCCCTTCCTATTCCTCGTGAATTCCAACTTTATCTTCATATTGTGATCTTACCTACTTTTATAAACGCCATTCAAACTTATTCGTCTACTAATGTCATTCCACGCCATCTCTCCGCTGACAGCTCGGAACATACCACTTACATGTTATAATTCTCATGTTAGGTCCGTATTGAAATGTACGTAAATACAAAGTATGTTACAAGTGTTTATTTATATATCTGTGTGTGTTTGAGTCATCAGTCCATAGACTGGTTTGATGCAGCCCTCCATGCCACCCTATCCTGTGCTAACCTTTTCATTTCTACGTAACTATTGCATCCTACATCTGCTCTAATCTGTTTGTCATATTCATACCGTGGTCTACCCCTACCGTTCTTACCACCTACACTTCCTTCAAAAACCAACTGAAGAAGTCCTGGGTGTCTTAAGATGTGTCCTATCATTCTATCTCTTCTTCTCGTCAAATTTAGCCAAATCGATCTCCTCTCACCAATTCGATTCAGTATCTCTTCATTCGTGATTCGATCTATCCATCTCACCTTCAGCATTCTTCTGTAACACCACATTTCAAAAGCTTCTATTCTCTTTCTTTCTGAGCTAGTTATCGTCCATGTTTCACTTCCATACAATGCCACGCTCCACATGAAAGTCTTCAAAAACATCTTTCTAATTCCGATATCAATGTTTGAAGTGAGCAAATTTCTTTTCTTAAGAAAGCTCTTCCTTGCTTGTGCTAGTCTGCATTTTATGTCCTCCTTACTTCTGCCATCGTTAGTTACTTTACTACCCAAGTAACAATATTCATCTACTTCCTTTAAGACTTCGTTTCCTAATCTAGTATTTCCTACATCACCTGCCTTCGTTCGACTGCACTCCATTACTTTTGTTTTGGACTTATTTATTTTCATCTTGTACTCCTTACCCAAGACTTCATCCATACCATTCAGCAACTTCTCGAGATCTTCTGCAGTCTCAGATAGAATAACAATATCATCGGCAAATCTCAAGGTTTTGATTTCCTCTCCTTGGACTGTGATTCCCTTTCCAAATTTCTCTTTGATTTCCTTTACTGCCTGTTCTATGTAAACATTGAAAAGGAGAGGGGACAAACTGCAGCCTTGCCTCACTCCTTTCTGGATTGCTGCTTCTTTTTCAAAGCCCTCGATTCTTATCACTGCAGACTGATTTTTATACAGATTGTAGATAATTCTTCGTTCTCGGTATCTGATCCCTATCATCTTCAGAATCATAAATAGCTTTTTCCAATCAACATTATCGAATGCCTTTTCTAGATCTACGAATGCCATGTACGTGGGCTTGTCCTTCTTGATTCGATCCTCTAAGATCAGACGTAAAGTCAGGATTGCTTCACGTGTTCCTACATTTTTCCTGAAGCCAAATTGATCTTCTCCCAACTCAGCTTCAACTTGATTTTCCATTCTTCTGTAAATAATACGTGTTAAAATTTTGCAGGCATTAGATACTAAACTAATGGTGCGGTAGTTTTCACACCTGTCAGCACCGGCTTTCTTGGGAATAGGTATAACTACATTCTGCCGAAAATCGGATGGGACTTCTCCTGTCTCATACATCCTGCACACTAAATGAAATAACCTTACCATGCTGGTTTCTCCTAAGGCAGTCAGTAGTTCAGAGGGAATATCATCAATTCCAATTGCCTTGTTCCTATTTAGGTCACTCACAGCTCTGTCAAACTCTGACCTCAAAATTGGGTCTCCCATTTCATCAGCATCAACAGCCTCTTCATGTTCCAGAACCAAATTATCTACATCGTTACCTTGATACAACTGTTGGATATGCTCCTGCCATCTTTCTGCTTTGTCTTCTTTCCCTAGAAGTGGCTTTCCATCTGAGCTCTTAATATTCATGCACCTAGATTTCCTTTCTCCAAAGGTTTCCTTGATTTTCCTGTATGCAGCATCTACCTTTCCCAAGACCATACAGTCTTCGACATCCTTGCACTTCTCCTTCAGCCATTCTTCCTTAGCTACCTTGCACTTTCTATCCACTTGATTCTTTAATCGCCTGTATTCTTTTCTGCCCTCTTCATTTCTAGCATTCTTGTATTTTCGTCATTCATCGATCAGGTCTAGTAACTCCTGAGTTATCCACTGATTCTTAGTTGATCTTTTCTTCCTTCCTAACATTTCTTCAGCCGCCCTACTGACTTCATTTTTCATGACTCTCCACTCTTCCTCTATTGTGTTTCCTTCAGCCTTTTCATTTAGTCCTTGTGCAACATGTTCCTTGAAACAATCTCTCACACTCTTTTCTTTCAACTTGTCTAGATCCCATCTTTTTGCAATCTTTCCTTTCTTCAGTTTCTTCAACTTCAGATGGCATTTCATGACCAACAAGTTGTGGTCAGAGTCCACGTCTGCTCCTGGGAAAGTTTTGCAATCCAACACCTGGTTTCTGAATCTCTGCCTAATCATAATGAAGTCTATTTGATACCTTCCAGTGTCTCCAGGTCTCGTCCACGTATACAGCCGTCGTTTGTGGTGTTTGAACCAAGTATTGGCAAGGACTAAATTATGATCAGTGCAGAATTCAACCAGCCGACTTCCTCTTTCGTTCCTTTGTCCCAATCCGAATTCTCCTACTGTACTACCTTCTCTTCCTTGGCCTACCACTGCATTCCAGTCTCCCATCACAATTAGATTCTCGTCACCTTTTACATATTGAATTAAATCTTCTATCTCCTCATATATTCTTTCGATTTCTTCATCATCCGCTGAACTAGTAGGCATATAGACCTGCACTATTGTGGTGGGCATTGGTTTGGTGTCTATCTTGACAACAATAATTCTTTCGTTATGCTGCTCGTAGTAGCTTATCCGCTGCCCTATTTTCTTATTCATTATTAAACCAACTCCTGCATTTCCCCTGTTTGATTTCGTGTTGATAATTCGGTAGTTGCCTGACCAAAAATCCTGTTCTTCCTGCCAACGTACTTCACTTATACCAACTACATCTAACTTTAGCCTATCCATCTCCCTTTTCAGATTCTCTAACCTACCACAACGATTCAAACTTCTAACATTCCACGCTCCGACTCGCAGAATGTCAGTATCCTTCTTCCTGATGATCGCCCCCTCTCGTGTAGTCCCCACCCGGAGATCCGAATGGGGGACTAGTTTACCTCCGGAATATTTTACCCAGGAGGAAGCCATCATCAGTACATCATTCATACAGAGAGAGCTGCATGTCCTCGGGAGGTAGTTACAGCTGTAGTTTCCCGTTGCTTTCAGCCGAGTAGCAGTATCAACACAGCTAAGCCATGTTGAGTATTATTACAAGGCCGTATCAGTCAATCATCTAGACTGCCGCCCTTGCAACTACCGAAAGGCTGCTACCCCCCTTTCGATGAACCATTCGTTAGTCTGGTCTCTCAACAGATACCCATCCGATATGGTTGCACCTGTGGCTTGGCTATCTGCATCATTGGGACACGCAAGCCTCCCCACCGCGGCAAGGTCACATGGTTCGCAGAGGAGGATTTATATATCTATATATATTTATATCTAAAAAGATCTCTTTGTATTGAATAGGTGGATATATAAATAAACACTTGTAACATACTTTGTATTTACATACCACTTAGTCGAGCAGCTCTTCTTCTTTCTCTCAATTCTTCCCAACCCAAACATTACAACATTTTTTTAAACACTACTCTTTTGTCGGAAATCACCCAGAACAAATCGAGCTGCTTTTCTTTGGATTTTTTCCAGTTCTTGAATCAGGTAATCCTGGTGAGGGTCCCACACACTGGAACCATACTCTAGTTGGGGTCTTACCAGAGACTTATATGCACTCTCCTCTACATCCTTACTACAACCCCTAAACACCCTCATAACCATGTGCAGAGATCTGTACCCTTTATTTACAATCCCACTTATGTGATTACCCCAATGAAGATCTTTCCTTATATTAACACCTAGGTACTTACAATGATCCCCAAAAGGAACTTTCACCCCATCAACGCAGTAATTGAAACTGAGAGGACTTTTCCTATTTGTGAAACTCACAACCTGACTTTTAATATTAATATTGTAAATACTTACTACTCTGTAAACTTTGAAAATCGTTAATGCTATCTTCTTACACAAAGAGCACTTGGCGGTCACTGCTTCCTAAGAGTAAACACTGGCACATCTCTCAATGCATTATGCCAAGAACCTTTAGGCACTTCTCTGAATTCTTGCCTAGACACAGGGCTGAATTTAATTAAAGTCATTCCAAATCAGCTACTTCAGTTCAGGAAAGAGTTCAATTAATCAGTGTTACAGCTGACAAAGCCTAAGCATTTCTGCAGATCAGTGTATAGCACAGGAGGACCAAGAATTTTTAACATTTCTCTGGTGGAAAAGTAATTGTATTAAGACATTGCAGGGGGTGTTCTGGGTAGCCCCTAGTCTGCTTTTATTAAATGCTACTTTGTGCCATCGCTTGGACCTGGCACCTGAGCAATTGAGAGTTACCTCTCAGAAGCTGAGAAAGTCATTCCATGTAGACAGCTGCGTGGCTAGTGTCGAGTCCGAGGCTGAGTTATAAAAGAAGCAAACAAACTTTGGTCTACTGCTAAATTTGAACTCCATGGATGGCTCAGTACAAAACTACAAACAGACGCAGATTTAACTGGAGGTGAGACTGTACCATTGCTTGCACTACTGTGCGACATTTTGAGTGATGTCAGTTCTGCAGGGCTCACAGATAGCAGCTGCTCTTGGATGTGCAATGTTAGTGCCAAGACTGATTTTTGTTGTATTGGATATTGTCTAGTCTCAGCTGCAGTGCCTCAGTTGTACGCATCTACTTATCTCCGGCTCACAATGCTTCCCAGATGAAAAATCTAGTTCGTCGCCCCATCTCTACTAATCCTGTTGTTGACATTAGGCCGATTCAGATTTTTGCAGTCCGTAATCATAACCTTGGCTTGGTATTGATACATAAACAGTATTCAGCGCTAGCATCTTCCAGCTTGCGTGTCAGTTTTTCAAGTTCCTTTTGACTGGAGGTAATAAGAGCAATGTCATTAACAAAGTGGAGGTTTGAGTTCTTAAATCTACTGATAGAAACAGCTGCATCCCACTCATCTAACACACCTCACATGATTTATTCACTATAAACATTGAATAATAGTAGCAACAGGATACATCCTTGGTGGATTCCCTTTCCACTGGGGCATTTGCAAGATAGGACATTGTCTATTTCCAGGAATGACTGGAGAGAATCATATAAGACTCTTCAACAGGAGGATAAGGTGAGGCAGCCTCCCCATCTTTCCTGGAATTTTCTGCAGGTTTCTCCATCAGAGATTATCAAACACTTTTTCATAATCAACAAAACTGATGTACATGGGTGTGTAGTACTCTCTTGCCTTTTCTTCTTCTTATTCTTCTTCTTCTTCTTCTTCTTCTTCTTCGTATTATTATTATTATTATTATTATTATTATGATTATTATTATTATTATTATTATTATTATTATTATTATTATTATTATTATTATTATTATTATTATTATTATTATTATTATTATTATTATTATTATTATTTTTATTATTATTATTATTATTATTATTATTATTTTAAAAATCCAAACCCTCTGGCTCAACAGCTCCAGGTGAATACAATAAACTTCACAATCATATGCAATTTGATTGTGAACCATGTTTAAGAGAACAAGATATACAAACAAACCGAAAGAAAACCCGTCATTAACATTACGGTAAGTTTTCTATTACATTATCAGTAATTATGTCATAAATACAATAATATTTCTTTTCATTTGGTACAGTATGCTGTGTCTGAATCATTAAGTTGGTTGGCTCTAGAGTCGAGACAGTACTTATTGGAAAAATATGTCGTCTTAGAAGTACTTGGGTTTGACCTTCCACTAGTCGGTGATCCTTCTTGCATATCTGAGTTACAAGTTGATTGCAGTCAACATTAGTGCTTACAGCAAAGAAGACAGTGAAATTTTCAAGAAATCTAGAATAGAACAGAAAATGAGTACAAATAATTTTAATATTCCAGGCCCTAAATGCTTTTCTGGAATTAATATGAAGTTGAACCACTTTTTAAGTAGGAGACGAAGCATTTGGCCAAGAGTGACATAACTAAACAGACATTCGTGCCATAAGTATATCATAAAACACATGGTCATTTGTTTACGATAGTCGTAAACAAATTAGCATTTTTGTTTAATTTCCCAGCATTATTCTTCCAGATGTTATCACGGATATTCCCATCTTTGTACGACTAAACTTCAGGATCGAACAACAGTGGATTTTCTACAGCTAATTCTGCTAATAGCTCATCTTCTTCAGCAGTAAATTTAATTTCCAATATAATATCACTTCGGAAAACGTGCTGCGACAGTTTGTTGTGAGACACTACTGGTCTGAGAGGTCTCTGTCACCTGCCTCTGTCTCGCGCTCTCAAATGTACTTCATATGATTCAATGAGAAGCAGTTCAAAAGTGACGTGTCTCGGTCTCACAAATCTGTTGTCTGTCTCAGCTGCTTGTCTTTGTCTTGTGCAGCCAAGGTGTCATAATGCTGTACATACCAATAGTTCAAAGTGAGAACCTCGATTTCCAGGTGAATACAGAGATATAATGCATAAATCTGCACACTTTACATAGCTGTGTGGAACTATGCAGGATAGATGTCTGACTTCACAGAGTAGTGAGGATTCAAATCCTCCTTAACTCATACATTTTTTAAATTTTAATTTGTACTCAGGTTGATATCCTTTATGAAGATTTGGTATTCCTTAAATCTCAGATATCTTCATAAAGAAATGTAGTAGAAACAGTAAATATCACCAAGTATGGACAAACGCATTGTGCATACTGTTATTAGCATTGCTGCACCCTTTTAACCAAGTGTGGAATGCACTTTCCTCACAGGCCTAAGGAGGGGTATGATTCAACACCAACAAGGCAAGCCTATCTACGCACAGTTCTTGTTCAAGCAACCACTATGTCTTCAGGTGACGAGTACGTGGATAACCACAAGGAGAAGATTACGTCATGGAAAGCACAATGCATATACCAAGAATGATTTCCTGGATGAAGGCTACTAACTGTGCATACATTTAACAGGGTAAAAGACACCTGCATGAAACGATGTTCACTGGAAGGGAATCATCTATTCAGAATGCTCCAGTGATGTCTAGTGATAAGGAAAAATATGTGCATGACATAATTAAGAACAACCCGCATACATCTCCTGGGCCATTGCACATGATCTGAACATCAGCCAGACACCTGTACTGTGCATATTCTTATTCTCCTCAACCCTAAGGTTGGTGAGTAACATGCATGTCTTCCAAGCCAAGCCAACAGCTTCCAGTGACAATAGCTGTGCTTGCTTTTAATGTTGTCTATAAATTGCACTCTAGTCCTCTTTCTCGCCTTCGTGGAAAGAGGCCATAGTATTGTGTAGGTTGAGGATAGGTCATTTACGATCTACGCACACTTCTCTCCTAAAGAGGGAAGACACCCCAGTGTGTTCTTGTGGTGCCAACTGCACCGTGGCCCACATCCTTACAGAGTGTGCCGATCTTTCTGGCCTAAGACGGAGCCTCGGCTTACAGGAAACACTCAAACGCATACTAGCCTATGATGCAACTACTGCTGATCTCGTCATCCGCTTTATGTGCAACAGTGGATTAATCAAGGGTATATAAATTGCAAGTGTACTGTTACTCAGGGAACGCATGTTCCCTTTTGATTCGTTAGTAATTCTTCTCGTCGCCATAAGACCTATCTGTGTCGGCGCGACGTAAAGCCCCTAGCAAAAAAAAAAAGTAATTCTTCGGCCTAATTCAATCATTTTTTGTTTTATTTTGTACTGCGTTTCCAAACTCCTTTGTTGAATAAATAATTTTATTTTCAATTTCTTTTCCACTAATTTGTTCAGAGAGGATGATCACCTAGTTGTACTTCCTCTTAAAACAAAACACCACCACCACCAGATGTGCAACGATGAGTCTCATGTACTCCAACACCATCGGCCACCAGAAAACGAATGATACTTCTCTGCTCTTCTTTGCTGGCCTCCATTTTTACTGCTGGACGAACACTCTGGAGCAGTCTGCGCACCAACAACTGCATGCACCTGTGAGTTTTCACTGTGCAGTTCTCCTTCCATAACAATGGCAGTATCGATACATAACAACAGTGTTGCCACCTTTCATGAGGAATGTTTGTTAGGGCGGGTGGTTTTCATTATTCTATACCCTTCCCAACAATTCTTTGTGATGATTTTCAGAAGGATCTTGAATGCTTGATTTCTAATCTCACAGTGGTATATGAATCCTGAAGACTGAACCCCTCATCCCTTTATAAATATATCTGACTACTTTGAATCCATTGGAAATAGGAAATTATTCTGAAAATTTCATCAAGATTATTTTGGCAAGTTGAATATCATTCAGTCAAGATTGGGATATGTCATGCTGTATAAACCAGTTTAAAAGGGATTATGAAAACACTTGTTCAAGCTGCTCTCACATGCATAACTTACATAACCCAAGGAAACTGAATAGAAGGGACAGGAAGTTCAGTTAATCAATATGAAGTATTGTAAAGAGCGAAATTACAAGTAGGCTATTTTATAGCAGGCCCTATCAAAGGAAACATTCAATAAGAAACATATGAATTCCATTTTCACAATTGTTCCTGTGTTACATTAGAGTTCACATAAGTACGATAATTCGTCCACATAGCCCACAGTACTTTATGCATCCAAATAAATGAGAACATTATTCTCATCATATCCCTGCCATTCAAAAATAAGCTAGAGATTCATAGCAGAATGCTTTCTGATAAGAATGGCTATAGACAGCAAGCTTGCTACTATTGCCTTAGTCACATAGGAAAGCAATAGAGTTGGTAGGTCCTTCTAATTTGTAGACCTGGAACACTTTTCCTAATCCTAGCACGACCTACTCAATACTGTACATCCCGGGTCCTCATTTCATGTGTTAATTCAGCAGCAGATTGTGTAAATGACTTATTATTTTTACAGATTAGAAAGACTACAGATCCACATGAAGTACAGGCTACAGACTGATGGATACGTTGCCCTTGGTCAGAAAGATAACTGAATGAACAACTATGGTATTAAAAGAAAGCATGGATCTTGCCGAGACTGATTTGTTTGTAACTGTTGTTACTTTCCCAGGTGCTTGAAGCTCTGAGAGGCTGTACTATGGTCGTCTGATGAAAAGCTGCATGATTGTAGGATGAGAGTTGTGGGGGGGGAGCAAGTCTCAAGGCTTGACAATATACAACTGTTTCATCCGCGGTGACTCTTGTGAACTGAGGTACTGTCGTGAAGTTTCAAAGTGGTAGTGAAATACATTTACAAGTACTGCATATGAACAGTTCTATAATGAATATGCATGGATTCAGAGAGCTCACGTTGTCTGTCACGACTGAAGTTTGTAGCAAAGAGTGTAACTGTGAAATGGCTGGTTACACAGTAAAACACAGTAAAATTAACTTAAGTTTCTACCGAAGCGATGTGCTATAAAGCGTAAACAACAGGTTGGAAAACATGGCTTCTATAAAATAGATGTGGAAAGAGGCATGGATCCTACAAGGTAAATGGAATGTATCCATTGTGAAGGGGGAAAAAATATAGAGGGTAATTACCCTTTATTTCATTTATTTAAAGTAAATAAATAAATAAATAAATAAAAAGACAGACAGACAGACAGACAAAAACTCAAAGATTTTGTTATAGTAAATGTGTTAACTGTGCCTGCAGATATGATGCGCAATGTGTCAAGGAAAATTTTAAGCTTCACTTAAGTATACAATGATACATGATGATTTAAATGAGGACTAATCCCAGTCTACACAGTGTAGGGAAAAAATCCTACCACAGAGACACAGAAAACTTGCATCAGTACCTAAAACGCTTCCAGTAATGAGCATAGATTTTAGGTGCATGTGTTAAGAGTTGCAGAACTACAGGAGGCAAACCTGAGGAAAAGGTTAAATTACATGTTAGTTACTAGGTTAAAAAAAAAAAAATTCTACAATTTTGGTGATGAATGTGAATTTCGAGGATAAACTCCTGTGCATAAAAAGAAATAATTACAATGTCTGAAATAAAAGAAGAAATAGTGCTTACCCCGAGAGAGGTATCCCGTGACAGGACTGATGCAGGACCGCGTCCGCTCTCTACAATGGTCAAAAATCAAAGATGCAGAGACTACCTCGCTCCCACCGAAGAAGCAGATGAGATCGAGAAACCGGAAATGGTGCAACCACCAAAGTAACCAATCAGGGTACGGAATTTACCCTCGACTTTCACATTCACCAAAATTATATTTGATATTTTCACAAATCAGAGGTCTATTCATTTCTCGCTGACAAATATTCGAGATAGTTCTTTTATGCAACAGGAAATTTGCCTCTAGAATGGCACGTGTAGGTACACCCTGTTTCTCAATTTTAACAACAAATTTTAAATTCACAGATAAATGATCCAAAACAGAATTCTTCCAAGTTCAAAAGTACAATCCAGATAATATTTTATACAACACCATAAATAATTTTTAAAACAATAAATTAAGAAATTTACATCGATTCCCCCAATCCTGCCACAAAGACTGTCGTATATGTTACTTATGCCGTACCTACAAGCTGCCATGACTTCTCATCAGATGCAGATTAGTATTATTCTCTGCAGTAAGCTCTCACTGTTGACCCCAGATCGTGAGTTCAAAACTGGCAGAGGTACCTAGTCGGATTTTTGAAGGGCGGTGTGCCGGCATGTGAAAGATCTGAGGTGATACATTTGGTGTTTCTTCTTCTTCTTGTTTTATGACTGCATAGGATCGCTTTAGTCAGTCCATTGTTCAGGTCTCTTTGAAGGGATTGTTCGGGCTTTGCGGTCCTCCCAGTACTTCTTCAGATGCTCCGATCTTCGTGCCCTTTCCTCGGTTGAAAATGTGTGTATTGTTGGTTTGTTTCATGTAAGGGTAAAGCAGAGTTTGTATTCTTCAGTTTTGTATTCAATTTTATCTTATTAGTGTGTCTTCTATTGTAAGGCCTATTTCCTTCAGGTCCTCCCTTACTTCTCTGATCCATTTACATCCTGTTGTGGTATTTTTTGAGACAAGATTGTTTTGTACTGGTTGTTTCAGAAGTCTCAAATTCTGCATCCTCATGATATGTCCAAAGAATCCCAGTCTCCTCTTAGCATAGTATTTGTAATGGGTTCTAGCTCTTTATACACGACCTTGTTAGGTATTATCCGCCACTGTCCATCTTTCTGGTATTTTTTGTTGATGCAGGTTCTTCCAATCCTCCTTTCAATTTTCGGAAGTCTGTCAGTCTTTGATTGTTTATTCAGATGAAAAAGTGTTTCTGCTGCATATGTAGCTTCCAGGTTTATAACTGTGTTGTAGTGTTTTATTTTTGCATTTATTGATAGACATTTCTTTTTGTAGATGTCCCATCATAAGGAAACACTACCACCCTATCCTGTGCTAAACTTTTCATTTCATTTCATTTCATTTCATTTCATTTCATTTCATTTCATTTCATTTCAACGTAACTATTGCATCCTAATCTGCTCATCATATTCATACCTTGATCTATCCCTACCATTCTTACCATCTATACTTCCTTCAAAAACTAACTGAACAAGTCCTGGGTGTCTTAAGATGTGTCCTGTCATTCTATCTCTTCTTCTTGTCAAATTTAGCCAAATCGATCTCCTCTCAACAATTCGATTCAGTATCTCTTCATTCGTGACTCGATCTATCCATCTCACCTTCAGCATTCTTCTGTAACACCACATTTCAAAAGCTTATATTCTCTTTCTTTCTGAGCCACTTATCGTCCATGTTTCACTTCCATACAATGTCACGCTCCAGATGAAAGTCTTCAGAAACATCTTTCTAATTCCTATATCAATGTTTGAAGTGATACATTTCTTTTCTTCAGAAAGCTCTTCCTTGCTTGTGCTAGTCTGCATTTTATGTCCTCCTTACTTCTGCCATCGTTAGTTATTTTACTACCCAAGTATTCATCTACTTCCTTTAAGACTTCATTTCCTAATATAGTATTATCTGCATCACCTGCCTTCGTTCGACTGCACTCCATTACTTTTGTTTTGGACTTATTTATTTTCATCTTGTACTCCTTACCCAAGACTTCGTCCATACCATTCAGCAACGTCTCGAGATCTTCTGCAGTCTCAGTTAAAATAACAAATTCATCGGCAAATCTCAAGGTTTTGATTTCCTCTCCTTGGATTGTGATTCCCTTTCCAAATTTCTCTTTGATTTTATTTACTGCCTGTTCTATGTAAACATTAAAAAGGAGGGGAGGACAAACTGCAGCCTTGCCTCACTCCTTTCTGGATTGCTGCTTATTTCCAAAGCCTTTGATTCTTATCTCTGCAGACTGATTTTTATACAGATTGTAGATAATTCTTCGTTTTCAGTATCTGATCCCAATCACCTTCAGAATCTTAAATAGCTTGGTCCAATCAACATTATTGAATACCTTTTCTAGATCTATGAACGCCATGTACATGGGCTTGTCCTTCTTAATTCAATCTTCTAAGATCAGACGTAAAGTCAGGATTGCTTCACATGTCCCTACATTTCTTCTGAAGCCAAATTGATCTTCTCCCAACTCAGCTTCAACTTGTCTTTCCATTCTTCTGTAAAAAAAAATTTCTGTTAAAATTTTGCAGACATGAGGTACTAAACTAATGGTTCAGTAGTTTTCACACTTGTCAGCACAGGCTCTTTTGGGAATAGGTATAACTACATTCTGCCGAAAATCGGATGACACTTCTGTCTTATACATCTTTCACACTAAATGGAATAACCTTGCCATGCTGGTTTCTCGTAAGGCAGTCAGTAATTCAGAGAGAATGTCATCAATTCCAGGTGCCTTGTTCCTATTTAGGTCTCTCACAGCTCTGTCAAACTCTGACCTCAAAATTGGGTCTCCCATTTCATCAACAACAGCCTCTTCTTGTTCCAGAACCAAATCATCTACATCTTTACCATGATACAACTGTTGGATATGTTCCTGCCATCTTTCTGCTTTGTCTTCTTTCCCTAGAAGTGGCTTTCCATCTGAGCTCTTAATATTCATACATCTAGATTTCCTTTCTCCAAAGGTTTCCTTGATCTTCCTGTAAGCAGCATCCACATTTCCCAGGACCATACAGCCTTCGATATCATTGCACTTCTCCTTCAGCCATTCTTCCTTAGCTACCTTGCACTTTCTATCCACTTGATTCTTTAATCGCCTGTATTCTTTTCTGCCCTCTTCATTTCTAGCATTCTTGTATTTTCGTCATTCATCAATCAGGTCTAGTATCTCCTGAGTTATCCACTGATTCTTAGTTGATCTTTCCTTTCTTCCTAGGTTTTCTTCAGCAGCCTTACTGATCTCATTCTTCATGACTGTACATTCTTCCTCTACTCTGTTTCATTTAATCCTTTTCATGTAGTCCTTGTGTTACATGTTCCTTAAAACAATCCCTCATACTTTTTTCTTTCAACTTGTCTAGATCTTATCTCCTTGCATTCCTTACTTTCTTCAATTTCTTCAACTTCAGATGGCATTTCATGACCAACAAGTTGTGGTCAGAGTCCACGTCTGCTCCTGGGAAAGTTTTGCAATCCAACACCTGGTTTCTGAATCTCTGCCTAATCATAATGAAGTCTATTTGATACCTTCCAGTGTCTCCAGGTCTCATCCATGTATACAACCGTCGTTTATGGTGTTTGAACCAAGTATTGGCAAGGACTAAATTATGATCAGTGCAGAATTCAACCAGCCAACTTCCTCTTTTGTTCCTTTGTCCCAATCCGAATTCTCCTACTGTATTACCTTCTCTTGCTTGGCCTACCACTGCATTCCAGTCTCCCATCACTATTGTGATGCACTATTGTGGTTGGCATTGATTTGGTGTCTATCTCGACGACAATAATTCTTTCACTATGCTGGTCATGGTAGCTTACCCGCTGCCTTATTTTCTTATTCACTATTAAACCATCTCCTGTATTTCCCCTGTTTGATTTTGTGTTGATAATTCTGTAGTGCCCTCACCAAAAGTCCTGTTCTTCCTGCCAACCTACTTCACTTTATACCAGCTACATCTAACTTTAGTCTATCTATCTCCCTTTTTAGATTCTGTAACCTACCACAACAATTCAAACTTCTAACATTCCACACTCCAACTCGTAGAATGTCAGTGTCCATCTTCCTGATGATCGCCCCCTCTCGTGTACCTGTAGGCCCCACCCGGAGATCGAAGTGGGGGACTAGTTTACCTCCGGAATATTTTACCCGGGAGGAAGCCATCATCAGTACATCACTCATACAGAGAGAGCTGCATGTCCTCGGGAGTTAGTTACGGCTGTAGTTTCCCGTTGCTTTTAGCCGTGTAGCAGTATCAACAGAGCTAGGCCGTATTGAGTATTATTACAAGGCCATATCAGTCAATCATCTAGACTGCTGCCCTTGCACCTTCCGGAAGGCTGCTACCCCCCTTTCGATGAACCATTCGTTAGTCTGGTCTCTCGACAGATACCCATCCGATATGGTTGCACCTGCGACTCGGCTGGGACACGCAAGCCTCCCCACCGCGGCAAGGTCACGTGGTTCGCAGGGGAGGCTTACCAAACTATACTTGTAAATTGTTTCAATAGTTCTGAAACACAGAATGCTACCAGTGCTTTGCATTATGAAGTGTTCTGTCATCTGTGGTGCTTTGACTGATGGCTTCACTTGCTCTCATCATACCTCAATGCATAGTTAACTATTTTGTACCAATCTGTGAAGTGTAAATTTGTTCTAATTAAGTGTATTAACATTGATTCCAATGCTATTCTTCTATTAGATCAGTATTATTCGAGGCATGAATTGTTTCAGTATTTTTAGAATGTGCAGTTATTTATTTTGCGTAAACCGTATACATTGCAATCCCGTCACCTGCTTCGATATTATTTAATCCTTGGGTGACTTAGGTGCCTTTCTCAGATTTAAAAAATCAATTTGATACTGGTAAGCAATTCATGAAATATAAAACTACAGGATTATCAGTCCCATGTAACAAACAAAACAGAATAAGAAAGAGGCCAGATGTCTCAGAAAAACAAGAATATCAGCTAAAATAAGGGAGGGACATAATCATTGGGTAGAAGAAAGACTCCCTGGGCGTGTCAGACCTTATAGGCCTACCACTGGATTCGGAAAAGCAAGTGAATTGATCAAGGGAGGTTGGACAGGGAAAAAGGAAACAAGGAGCTAGGTAAAAGAGGAAACAATTCTAGACTCAGGTAGGCTTCTGGTTGCCACATACATCTTGCAAACAATGATCCCCTTGGTGGAATGTTAACTACAGTACCCGAAGAATTGAGACTGATTAAACAGTCGGAGGAATGGATGTCTATACTGGTTTGGCCACTGGAGCAAATTTTCTTCTCTATCCTAGCTCCAGTGAATTATGCACACAATTATCAATACAAGTTATCAGAGACTTAATATGGGGCTTTTGATGTAGAGAAAAACAATAGCTGGGCTGAGTAGCTCAGACTTTAAGAGCACTGGCTTAAACCTAGGTGGCAAGATCAACGCTGGCTCAGCCCGTTGGTATTTGCAGGTGTTAAAAAATACCAGCTTCATACCGGTAGATTTACCGGCAAGTGAAAAAACTCCTACAAGATAAAATTCCCATCACCTCAACATCTCCAAAGACAATCATTGGCTGCAACTCGTATCCAAGTAAACAATACTCTTCAGCATTTTACATTTTCACACTCACAAAAGTTTGTGAATATGTTTTATATAGCTTATAGCCCAATCTTGGCATGAAATATACATTTACATAGATCACATGGAATGAAATGGTTGGGGGGAGGGCGGAACTGAGCTTCACGGAGCTTCCATGCTTGTCGTTTCTCCTCTTCACGTTGCCCTTGTTCCTCTTCAAACACCGAGAATAGTGTAGAAACAGTGTGGCGCAAGCATATCCCAGCATTGAGTGTTAATTCCAGCTCTTTTCATAGTATGCTTTAGCTGATCCTTGAAACGCCTCAAAGGGGCTCCGGACAGAGTTCACCACACGGAAGTTCACGAGGAAGTCTGGGTTCACTCACGCGATGGACGTGCCCTATTCATCTGAGACGGTGGCCAATGATGGTAGCCTCAATACTTATAGCATGTGCTTTCTCAAGAACTGCAAGGCTGGTGACCCAGTCCTCCCATTTCATGTTCACGTTTTTGCAGATAGAAGTGCTCTAACTTTTTGATATTCTGATGGTAGAAGGTCCACGTTTCACAACCATAAAGCAGTGTTGATACGACAACAGCATGGTAACCATGATCTTGGTACGCACTGTAAGGTCCTTATTCATGAAGACACAACAGGATAAAGATCCAAATGCTGAGTGGGCGGCACCAATTCTCCTATTAACATCTTTAGTTAGCATTTATTGAGAGGATACTTCCTAGATATAAAAAGTGGTCGACCTGCTTCAGTGGAGTATCCGCAATGGAGATATTGAAAGGTGGGAGGTTCTATCCAGGTGCAGGCTGCAAGAGTAATTTGCTTTTCTGAACATTAATGGAGAGACCAAAACAATCGCAAGCACTCTTGAAACAACTAACTGACTGTTGCAGCTCCTCAGGTTTGAGAGCAGGTACGAGAGCATAATTTGCATACTGCAATTCCATAACGGAGGAAATATTGCTAAGCCATACAACAAGTAGTTAATGATACATAAAACCATATTATTATTATTATTATTATTATTATTATTATTATTATTATTATTATTATTATTATTATTATTATTATTATTATTATTATTATTATTATTATTATTATTATTATTATTATTATTATCATTATTATTATTATTATTATTATTATTATTATTATTATTATTATTATTATTATTATTATTATTATTATTATTATTATTATTATTATTATTATTATTATTATTATTTTCTTGTGCTAGTATGGGATAAACAGTTACAAACACATTCTTCAAGCATCAGGCTATTAACCACTACACATGTAGGGTAGAGGAACCAGATCCATAATAGACTATATCTTAACTGACTTAGAATTCAGAAAAATCTGTTAGTAATGTTCGGGTTTACCGGGGATTTTTTTATGATACGGACCACTATCTGATCTGTAGTGAACTAGGGATCTCTAGGCCTAGGACAGAGAAAGTGAAATCTATCTGTAGACGAATAAGGGTAGAAAATCTCTAGGACAAGGAAATTACACAGAGGTACATGGATAAGATTAGTGAAAAGTTACAAACAGTAGACAGTAAGCAGGTTCAGGATATACTGTAGAAAGAGAATGGGTGGCATACAGGGATGCTGTAGTAGAAACAGCAAGGGAATGCCTAGGAACAACTGTTTGTATTGATGGGAAAAAGCAAACATTTTGATAGAATGATGAAATGAGAGCAGCTTGTAAACGTAAAAAGGGTGTATCAGAAATGGCTCCAAACAAGGACTGATACAGACAGGGAACTGTACATAGATGAGAAAAACAGAGCAAAACAAATAGTTATTAAATCCAAGCAGAATTCGTGGGAAGATTTTGACAATAACCTGTAAAGGCTAGGTCAAGCAGCAGGGAAACTTTTCTGGTCAGTAATAAAGAATCTTAGAAACAGAGGGAAAAAAAGGAAATGAACAGTGTTTTGAGTAAAATCAGGTGAACTTATAATAGATCCCAGGAAATCACAGGAGTGATACAAGGAATATTTTGAAAATCTTCTCAACGTAAAAGGAAATCTTCCCGGTGATGTCGTTAACAACCGATCTCATGGGGATGGGGTCAATGATCTTGGTGAAATTATGCTTGAGGAAGTGGAAAGGATGGTAAATAAATGCCAGTGTCATAAAGCAGCAGGAATAGATTAAATTAGAACTGAAATGGTGAAATCTAGTAGGATGGCAGAGATGAAATGGCTTCCTAGAGTAAAGATTAGCATGGATTATTATTAAGGTAATTTCTGATTGGACAAAAGCAGTAATTGCACCTATCTATAAGCAAGGGAACAGGAATGATTGCAATAACTATCGAGGTATTTCATTAATTAGTATACCAGGCAAGGTGATCACTGGCATATTGGAAAGGAGGGTTCGATCAGGGGTTGATAATAAGTTGGATGAAAACTAGTGTGGTTCAGCATGCACCAGGTCATTTTAAAATGCTACAAGATAAAGAGACAGTGATGTTCATGTTTTGTAGATCTAGAGAAGGATTAAGTCAGAATAGCAAGGTAAAAGATGTTCGTTCACTGTACTGGAGGACTATGAAATTAATGGCATATTATTATTATTTATTTTTTATTGTATTTTTTTACTATTTGCTTTACGTCGCACCGACACAGATAGGTCTTATGGCGACAATGGGATAGGAAAGGTCTAGGAATGGGAAGGAACCGGCCATGGCCTTAATTAAGGAACAGCCCCAGCATTTGCCTGGTGTGAAAATGGGAAACCACAGAAAACCATCTTCAGGGCTGCCGACAGTGGGATGCAACCCACTATCTCCCGAATGCAAGCTCACAACTGCGCGTTCTAACCGCATGGCCAACTCGCCCGGTAATGGCATATTATTAAAATCAATCAAAGACATTTATGTTGACAATTTTGCTGCAATGAGCAATGATGGTAGAATTGAGTTCTTGGTTCAAGGTACTTACAGGAATCTTTCACCTCTATTGCTCATAATTTACATGGATCATTTACTGAAAGATATTAATCTTTTCATTGCTAACATATTGAGCGACTATCAGAACCCTCCATGATGAAGTACATTTTTTTAATATAATGTCTAAAAATATATGAAATACTGTATATGAAAAGAGAGCAAAAATAATACAAAATGTCATCTCAACTGGCAAAAGAATTCCAAAATTTCTTTCAGTTTTAATTCTTTTGCACGAAAATTAAGGACAGAGAAAATCAGGGTAGTCCATTGGAGCCAAAAATACACTATCCTATAAAATGTTTGAAATTCCTCTTTCATAAGTGCCAATTCTGACTAATGCTGGGGCTGTACCTTAATTAAGGCCACGGCCGCTTCCTTCCCACTCCTAGGCCTTTCCTGTCCCATCGTCGCCATAAGACCTACCTGTGTCGGTGCGACGTAAAGCAACTAGCTAATTCTGACTAAATTGTGCAATGCTCTTTCAAAAGTTATGAATGCCAGAGATATTAGCTATCTTACAAATCATGGTTGTCCATAATAGCCGAAGTACTCACTGGTCATCACCTTGAGCAGACTGGGTATGACTAATTACTTCCTAACAGAAAGCAATCAAAGAACATTACATTATTTAAGAATGTAAATTTAAAAAATTAAGTCTGGGTTGATCAAGATTAGAAATGTAGAGGAAAACACTAAACAGGCTAATAAAATCTAAACTTACATAATTTACATCATTTACAGCGGACTCTCCAATGAGTCCATCTGGAACACAGAGAACTACGTCACATTTGACACACATGTGCAGAATCTTGGAGAATTTCTTCTTTGGAGTAGGCCCTATACATTGTAAAGGGGATGGAAAATGTCTCTCCGTCAGTCTGAGTGGTTGGTCAACAGATGCAGGCCATCCTCTTTTTACTGGTGTATCTAGAAACGTGGTACTTCTTGATGAGTTCCCTTATAAGCTGCAGCTGGAAATTTCCTAGAGATATCTGTCCAGTTTTGATACTGAAAAGGGCATGAGAATTTAGAACAGTGATGTCCAGATGGCAGAAAAAGAACTTTTGGTACCACTGATGGTAGAATTGAGTTCTTGGTTCAAGGTACTTACAGGAATCTTTCACCTCTATTGCTCATAGTTTACATGGATCATTTACTGAAAGATATTAATCATCATATCTGATTGGTCAACAGGACCCATATACTTGTTATAGTCAATTACACAATGGGGTTTCATTAAAGGCTGTTTTTCTGTATTTCTTGTGGGTCTCATGTTGTTGGTAAATTGTGTGGTCAACATACAGTACAAACTTCCCTAAAATGAAACCACCTGATGGCAATCATGTTATCTATCACTCTTGATTCAGTTTGTCCTTTCACCTAATGTTTTAGTAAATTTTGGCATGCCCCTTCTGTTTTTCCTGACGGCACCAATGTAACTACGGTACTTGATATTAAATTTAAATAAATACAGCTATGGGTACCTAGTCTTAATTTCTACTAACAAACACTAAACACCATGGATCACACACAGAATTAACCTAATTTCTATACAGAAGGTATTAACTACTTTATCACTACAATAAAACAAGTGGCTTTCATATCAGCAGCGGTGGTAAAGTGCATCCTGATAATATCACTAAACATCAATTGTTTGATATTGCACTTATGAAGACGGTGGGTGGGAAAACGAAAACTGGAACAACTCCCTAAACACTACAAGAGCTTGAATAATTCCTACTGGACGAGTGGACACATCTACCTCGAGTGAACAGGCAGCGTCTTGTCAGAAGCAGGAGAGTAGGAAAAGTCCTCTCAGTTTTAATTACTGCGTTGATGGGGTGAAAGTTCCTTTTGGGGATCATTGTAAGTATCTAGGTGTTAATATAAGGAAAGATCTTCACTGGGGTAATCACATAAATGGGATTGTAAATAAAGGGTACCGATCTCTACACATGGTTATGAGGGTGTTTAGGGGTTGTAGTATGTAAAGGAGAGGGCATATAAGTCTCTGGTAAGACCCCAACTAGAGTATGGTTCCAGTGTATGGGACCCTCACCAGGATTACCTGATTCAAGAACTGGAAAAAATCCAAAGAAAAGCAGCTCGATTTGTTCTGGGTGATTTCCGACAAAAGAGTAGCGTTACAAAAATGTTGCAATGTTTGGGTTGGGAAGAATTGAGAGAAAGAAGAAGAGCTGCTCGACTAAGTGGTATGTTCCAAGCTGTCAGCGGAGAGATGGTGTGGAATGACCATTAGTAGACGAATAGGTTTGAATGGCGTTTATAAAAGTAGGAAAGATCACAATATGAAGATAAAGTTGGAATTCAAGAGGACAAACTGGGGCAAATATTCATTTATAGGAAGGGGAGTTAGGGATTGGAATAACTTACCAAGGGAGATGTTCAATAAATTTCCAATTTCTTTGAAATCATTTCGGAAAAGGCTAGGAAAGCAACAGATAGGGAATCTGCCACCTGGGCGACTGCCCTAAATGCAGATCAGTATTGATTGATTGAAAGTATTGTTTGTTTAACGGCACACAAAAAAGTTTTCATACAATTAGATCTTAGTCATGTATGGTATGTTTATCTAGTTTAACAGTGAGTATTAGTGCCTCAAACTAAAGGTGTACAGGAATGAGACATCGATTGGGTGAGTTGAACACTGTTGTGAAGGAAAAGAAGTGTGTCCTTATGGCAAGAAGGATTTCGTTGCCGAACCATTGCTGAGAAACTGAACTTCTCGCATGCTGCTGTCCAGTACCGGTATGTTGGGAACAAATACAAATGACAAGAGCTGTGAATGTCTGAACGTCCTAGAGCTTTAACGGACCGAGAATCGCGATGTGGCACAACAAGCGCGCAAGAACTCGAGCGTGAGCTGGAGATGTCGCAAAAGCAACAGGTAAGGAAATAACACCTCAAACCATAAGGAAATACATTCACGAAGCTGGCTTAAAAGGCAGAGTGGCAAGAAAAGAACCATTCATTAACCAGCGCAAGAGGGCAAAAGACTGGAGTTTCCTTGCGAATATCTCAACAAAGCTATGGAATATTGGAAGAAGGTTATATTCTCAGATGAGAGCAAGTTCAACCTTTTTGGATATGATGGGTGAAGGTACGTGTGGCGTAAACCAACTCAAGAATTTGACCCTAAGAACATTGTAACAACTGTCAAGCATGGCGAAGGTCATGTCATGGTGTGAGGATGCATGAGGTACGCTGGGGTGGGAAAACTGGTTGTTGTTGTTGAGGATAATATGACTGCCACAGCGTATGTGGACATACTCCGTGATAATTTGCTGGCCACTTTTGCGAATTAAATCTTGAGGACGCATTTGTTTTTTAACAAGATAACAATCTAAGCATCGTGGGATTCTTGACTACATTAGCCCAGACTCCATACAAAAAGCAACTGCAACAACAAATCATCTTCTTTCTGGGCTAATAATGTAGATTTTAGGCTTCTTAAAATAATAGTAATAATAATAATCATCATCATCATCATTTTCTAAGTTATCTGAAGTGTTTGTATTGCGCATACTCTCCATCTTCATTTTCGTGGCCTTCAATCAATCAAGCAAGTAGCCATCATTAATCTACATTTCGAGCTGTCGCCCAGATGGCAGATTCCCTATCAGTTGTTCACCTAGCATTTCCTTAAACGTTTTCAAAGAACATGGAAGTTTTTCGAACTCTTCCCTTGTCCTATATATGAATATTTAACCCAGTTTGTCCTGCTGAATTGAACTTTATCTTCATATTAAGATCTTTCATAATTTAATAGCTTCACACAAGCTTATTCGTCTACTGATGTCATTCCAGACCACTTCTCCATTGACAACTCGGAACATTCACTTATTAGTCGAGCGTCTCGTCTCCTTACTCCCAAGTCTTCCGAGCCCAAAGTTTGCAACATTTCGGAATATTACAATGATCACCTTGCCTGGTATACTAATGAGTGAAATACCTCGATAGTGTTGCTTATAGATAGGTGCAATTACTGTTTTCGTCCATTCAGGCGGTACCTTATCAACATCCCATGCTAATCTCATTACCCGGATAGGTTAGAATAAGCCGCCCCGCTGTATAGGGGTAGAGTACCCGCCTCTTACCCGGAGGCCCCTGGTTCGATTCCCGGCCAGCGTCAGGGATTTTTACCTGGATTTGAGGGCTGGCTCGAGGTCAACTCAACCTACGTTATTACAATTGAGGAGCTATCTTACGGTGAGATAACGGCCCCGGTCTAAAAACAGAAAATACCGGCCGAGGGTATTCGTCGTGCTGACCACATGACACCTCATAATCTTCAGGCCTTCGGGTCGAGCAGCGGTCGCTTGGTAGGCCACGGCTCTTCGGGGCTGTTACGCCATGCGGTTTGGTTTTTAATAGGTTGGAATGCAAACTAATTTGGTGTCGGTTACGCCGCTATTCCGTAATGTAGCAAGAGTAACATAAATTCTAGGGGTTCTGATGGGCGGAGCCCCTAGTGTTTATACAAAACTCGTAGCATAACCGTTGTGTTGATTGCAGCGTACAGTACTTGTCACCCGCTTCATAAAGTTTGCATAAAAATCCTGGCTATACGCATTACTCTATTAAGCCATTTCATCCCTGCCTTCACTCTATATTTCACCATTTCAGGTCTAATTTCATCTATTCTGCTGCTACTTTTTTCTCAATTGATGCGGGCACTTTTGTGGACTTGGTTCAATTTTGCGGTCGGATGCCTATGTAGAGGGATGTAGTGTGGTGAGTTGTATGAGACGAACACAAACACCAGAGAAATTAACCTTACATCTTCATGATATACTGTTATGCCTTTCAGAGTTAAGTCTGCAAACCTCAGCGAATTTACTAAATGTCATGGAGCCAGACTCTTAGTTACTGACATTCTTTTATTCCTGGAAAGGCTAATATTCAAATCATACTCATTGCACCTATTTTCAAGTCTGAAGGCTTTCAGCACAATTTGCCATTAAGATCAAGTCGTCGGCATAGGCCAGACTGCTTACTACATTTCCACCTAACTGAATCCCTCCCTGCCACTTTATGCCTTCAGTAGATGATCCATGCAAACTACGAACAACAAAGGTAGAATATTACAGCCTTGTCCAACCCCTGTAGTATCTTGAACCAAGAACTCATTCTTACCGCAGCCCAGTCGTCACCATAAAGGTCTTTGATTGCTTTTAATAATCTACACTTAATCCTACAGTCCCCCAATACGGCAAATATCTTTTCCCTCGGTACTCTGTCACATGCCTTCTCTACATCTACGAAACATAACTGTCCATTCCTCTTGTAGCATTTCTCAGTTACCTTGTGCATACTGAAAATCTGATCCTGACAGCCCCTCTGTGGTCTGAAATTACACTGGTTTCCATTCAAATTTTTCTCAACCACTCATCGCAACCTCGCTTCCAAAATGCCAGTGAACACCTTGCCCGGTGTACTGTTAAATGAAATACCTCGATACTTGTTGCAATCCTTCATTTTCCATTGCTTGTAGATAGGTGCGATTACTGCTTTCCTCCAATCAGAAGGTACCTTACTAACATTCCATGCTAATCGTATTACTCTATGAAGCCATTTCATCCCTGCCTGCCATTTCACCATTTCACGTAGGCCTGTAAGTTCATCTATTCCTGCTGCTTTGTGACAATGGAGTTTATTTACCTTTCTTTCCACTTCTTGAGCGTAATTTTCACCAACTTCAATGTCTTCCTCCCCCATGAGCTCGACTGTTCGCGACGTTACCAGAAAGACTTCCTTTCACGTTGAGACTTTCAAAATATTCCTTCCACCTGTCCAGTGATACCCAGGGATGTACTATAAATTCACTTGTTTTACCCAAAATACTATTCATTTCCTTTTTTCCCCTCCCTTGTTTCGCTCTGTTTCTTTCATCCACGTAAAATTCTCTGTTTCATTTATCCGTAAACATTCTTATGTCGCGCCCCCTTCTGGAACATAAAATTCCTTGAGCCCCCGTTTATACTCTCTCTTGCTCCACACTATTTGAGAAGGAAGACTGGAACTAGCATACCAAATGATTGAAGATACCTACCAAAAACCAAACCCCATGGCGCAACAGCCCCGAAGGGCCTTGGCCTACCAAGCGACCGCTGCTCATCCCGAAGGCCTGCAGATCACGAGGTGTCGTGTGGGCGGCACGACGAATCCTCTCGGCCGTCAGTCTTGGCTTTCTAAAATCTGGCCTTGGCCTACCAAGCGACCGCTGCTCATCCCGAAGGCCTGCAGATCACGAGGTGTCGTGTGGGCGGCACGACGAATCCTCTCGGCCGTCAGTCTTGGCTTTCTAAAATCTATCAAGAAAAACTAAAATCAAACACTACAACACAGTAATCAAACCAGAGGTTCTGTATGCTACAGAATATACGTTCGCTGCGAAAACCAGCGAAATAGAAGAGATACAGAAAAAGGAAAGAAAAATATTGAGGAAAATCCCGGGACCATTGAAAACAGAGGAAGGAGTGCTTAGACGTAGGAGGAATAAAGGTCTATACAAGGACGAATAAAATGAAAGGTTATCAGACACGATTAGAAAGAGGAGAATTAATATGTTTGGCCACACAATGAAGATGGATAACAGCAAATTGACAAAAAGAGTGTGTAACCATGTTTACAAGAGGAAGAATGGGAACCAGAGGATCCAAGAAGAAAAAAATATGCCAGAGATTGGAATAACTGAAGATATAATACAAGACAGAACAACTTTCAGAAGACTGATACAAATTTCAAGAGTTTGCAGGAGAAGAAGAAGAGGAAAGGGAATAACATCTGGACACAAGAGAGGAGGAAACAGCAAATCACACGAAATTTCAACAGTTTTTTTAAATAATCCAGTACTTGTATTGCTCAAAGATATCGAAGATTTAATACTACAACCAACTAGGAAATTTTAGTGACTGCATGAAAAAATTGGTTCACTTCAGTAAGTTTGTCACTAATTACCATAGTTCTTTACTAATTCACGTCTGTGTTGCTTAGTTCGATTAGAATGTGTCTAACATTTGAAAACTTATGACATTAATATTAAGAATATCGCCAAAACACGAAATAACATATACAATATGAAAATGTATTCACTGACATTTAAATGTGAATTAAAAGTTAGATCATAGCCGCGCCCCCTTGCATTGCTGTCTGATTCACATCCTTTTTACGCCCACAAGCTGCCCTCGTTTCATCATTCCACCAAAATCTTCTCTTTTTCTCCATCTGTACACACTGTTGTTCATATGCATTCCATTGCTGTATGCCACCCATTCTCTTTCTATATCCTGAAACTTCTTACTGTCTATTGTTTTATTGTTTGGAGCTTTTCACTAAGTATATCCGTGGACTTCTATCTAATTTTCTCGTCCTCGTGATTCTCTACCCTTATTCGTCTGCAGACATGTTTCATTTTCTCTATTCTAGGCCTAGAGATACTTTTAGTCTTCTTCTTATTAATTCTCATTCCATATTCTTCTAGTTTCATGTTGAGTTTATCTAACATTTGTATCATTTCACGTTCGCTTTCTCCCATCACAACCATATTATCTGCAAATCTTATACATTCTACTCTCCTACCTCCAACACAAACTCCACTATTTCCATTAAAACTTTCATTGATTATTTCTTCGAGATAGATGTTGAACAGTGTCGGTGATAAAGAGCAGCCCTGTCTTACACCTCTTCCTAATTCAATTTCTTCACTCAACTCATCTCCTATTCTCACTCTTGCTCTCTGGTTTATATACAAATTCTTTATTAGCCTTCTATCCCTCCAATCAACTCCATGTTTCTTCAGGATTGTCATCAATTTGTCCCATCTGACACAGTCAAATGCCTTCTCAAGGTCAATAAATACAGCATAAACCTTCCTGTTTTTCTCTATGTACCTCTCTCCTATCACCCTCAGAAGTCCAATGGCGTCTCTTGTTCCAGCTCCTCTCCTGAAACCAAACTGTTCTTCACCTATAAAGTTATTCAGCTTTCCATATATCCTTCTGTTGAGCGTCCGCAGTAAGACTTTGGCTGCATGTGAAATTAGACTCAATGTCCTATGTTCTTCACATTTTTTGCTGTTCTTTTTCTTTTCCATAGGGATTAAGATTATTTCACTGAAGTCCTTTGGCCATTTTCCTGTCTTGTATATTTGATTACATAATCCAATCAACTCCTTTCTCCCTTCATTATTTAACGCTTTTAACAGTTCAACAGGAATCTCATCTATTCCCATTGCTTTTCTATTTTTCATCTCGTTCAGTGATGCTTCGATCTCTCTTCTCAGTATGGTTTCCCCTTTATCATCCTCTTTAACCATATCTTCCTCCTCTAATTCAAGTTCTTCTTCATTTGGTCGATTGTCCCGATCATATAGCCATTCTATGTATTCTTCCCATCTTTTCATTATTTCTTGGGGTTCATATATCATTGTGCCATCTGTAGCCTCTATTTCCTTATTGCTGTTGTTCCTTCTCTTTTCTCTGAATACTATATTTGTTGCTTCCTTGTACATCAAGTCATATTTCCCTTCTTTCTCCAGTTGCTCTATCTCATCACACTTTTCTGTCAACCATTTCTTCTTTGCCTTTTCTGTTTTTCTTCTTAATTCATTATTTCACTTCCTGTAGTTACGCTTTCCTTCTTCTGTATTTACTGTTTTCCATTTCCTGCGTTCCTCCATTTTACTTATCATTTCTGATGTTATCCATTCCTTCTTTGCCCTTTTCCTCTCCTTGACTCCAAGCGTTTTCTTAGCTGCTTCTTTTATCCCATTTTTAAAAGTTTCCCATCTCCTTTCTACATTTTCTGTTTCATTTCCTAATGTATTATTGTTACAATACTCATCCTCTAGTTCTCTACACTTGTCTTTATCTTTCAGTTTCTACAGATCTATATCATCAAAACGTCGTCGGAATACCCGCACGTTTGTAACAGATTTCCTGAATTCAAAGTCGGTTATGATATAGTCTATTATGGATCTGGTACCCCTACCTTCCCATGTGTAGCGGTGCTCGAAGAATGTATTCGTAACTGCTAAACCCGTACTAGCACAGAAGTCCAGTAAACACTTCCTATTCCTATTAACCTCCACATCTTCCCCACGTTTACTCATCACCTTTCCGCATCCTTCAGTTCTATTTCCAACTCTCGCATTAAAATCGCACATTAGCACTATCCTGTCCTTGCTATGGACCCTGACTACGATGTCACTCAGTGCTTCATAAAAGTTGTCAATTTCATCGTCATCTGCACCCTCACGTGGTGAGCAGACTGAGACAATTCTCGTCCGAATTGCTCCAACAGCTAAATCTGTTCACATCATTCGCTCATTCACATGCCTAACATAAACTATGTTGCGTGCAATAGTATTCCCGATGAACAGTCCAACCCCACACCTTGCCCTTTCCTTGTTAGAACCTGTGAAGAATAATTTACTATCTCCTATCTCTTTCTCGTTATCTCCTCTTACCCGAATATCATTTTACCATAAGATATAGGGTTTTTTTTTTTTACAAATGCTTTACCTTCCAGCGACACAGATAGGTCTTATGGTGACAATGGGGTAGGAAAGGGCTAGGAGTGGGAAGGAAGTGACCGTGGCCTTAATTAAGGTACATAGTGTTTGCCTGATGTGAAAATGGGAAACCACGGAAAACCATCTTCAGGGCTGTCGACAGTGGTGTTCGAACTCAATTAGGCACCACGGTAGATTTTATATCCCTAGCCGCCTGAGCACATGGAGGACTACGACTCAGAATATGTCTGAGATGCCCACTCCCATTCCATAGCAACTGGTATACCGATTCTCAGGACCACTTACTATAAAGGCCACTCGGACGTTACTCATGATTCACGGACTAGAAAGTGACACCACGAACCATTAACCTTGCACAGTTAAAATCCACGGAGTCGAACCCGAGGCCCTCTGAACCGGGGACCAGTATACTGACCGCGCAGCCAAGGCATCGGACTCTCCATAGAGCTCACATGTTGGTCAGCAGTTCATTACGGGCCATTCAGCAGAACGCGGGCTACTAAATATCAGGATACGGATGATTACTGAGACAGCCAAGCCCACAACCATTCTCTGTACAACGAAGATTTAGCTTGACTGAGTCAATTATAGCGTTCAAGGCTTGCTCTCTCAGACTACTGCGCATTTAGTTAGGCGGCACAAATAGACTAGGTGGAATATTTGATTATCAGAGAGGTAACAACATTTAGTTGTGTTTGTTTAAAGAGTCTGTCACAACAAATACCCATAACGAAGATGACTTCGTCTCAATATATCTATACAATGAAACACGTCAATGGAAGATCGTGACTTCGAGTCTTCTTATTCAACCTAAGAGTAGGGGTTGGCGACTACGGAACACTGGCTGAGTCCATCATTATCACTCAGACCTGCTGGTGTCAGGTTCCCCACTTTTAACATTCCTATCCGACGTCCCTTGGTCAACGTTTGCACTCTTATGACCCCGACGGTATTAGGTTTGCGCAGTGTAGTGAGTCTTTCAGCTCAAGCCTTTCATGGCCCTTGTCTTTCTTTGCCATTACCCAACGATAGGAACTCTTCCATTTTCTCTTCTGATGAAAGTTAAAAGTTAAGGAGGAATGGTTTCCTAGTTGTATATCAATCAATCAATCAATCAATCAATAAATCAATCAATCAATCAATCAATCAATCAATCATATTGATCTTCATTTAGGGCAGTCGCCCAAGTGGCAGATTCCCTCTCTGTTGTTTACAGAGTCTTTTCTTAAATAATTGCAAAGAATCTGGAAGTTTATTGAAATGTATTGGTAAAGTATTCCAATCCCTAACTCCTCTTCCTATATAAAGGAATATTTGGCCCAATTTATCCTCTTGAATTCCAACTGTATCTTCATAATGTGATATTTCCTACTTTAGAAAACACCACCTAAATTTATTCGTCTACTGATGTCATTCCACGCCATCTCTCTACTGACAGCTCGGAACATAGCACGTAGTCGTCTCCTTTCTCCCAAGTCTTCCCAGCCCAAACATTGCAACATGTTAGTAACGCTACTCTTTTGTCGGAAATAACCCAGAACAAATCGAGCTGCTTTTCTTTAGATTTTTTTCCAGTTCTTGAATCATCTAATCCTGGTGAGGGTTCCATACTCTGGAACCATACTCTAATTGGGGTCTTACCAGAGACTTATATGCCCTCTCCTTTACATCCTTACTACAACCCCCAAGTACCCTCATAACTATGTGCAGAGATTTTTACCCTTTATTTACAATCTTATTTATGTGATTACCCCAATGAAGATCTTTCCTTATATTAACACCTAGGTACTTACAATGATCCCCATAAGGAACTTTTACCCCATCAACGCAGTAATTAAAACTGAGAGGACTTTTCCTATTAGTGAAACTCACAACCTGACTTTTAGCCCCATTTATCATCATAATATTGTCTGTTTCCCCCTTTAAACAGCACAATCAACACCGAGTCTTCTTCTAACGTATTAGATATGATGGTCGTTGCTGATTTCATTGGAAATACGACAAGCATAGATCCTTGTAGTACTTTGTTTAAAGAAAGTTCTGACTTCTCGACGTCTGGATCCTTGGCTGAATGGTCAGAGTACTGTTCTGCGATTCAGAGGACCCCGTGTTCGATTCCTGGCCGGGCCGGGGATTTTACCTATGAAGGGTTAATTCATCTAGCTCAGGAACTGGGTGTTTCTATTCGTCTAACACATAGCTCAGTGCATTGCGGCACGCCCCGCTATGGCCTCGGGAGGCAGGTGGGTTCGAATCCCCCGTCGGACATCCAAAAAATGTTTGTCGGTGTTTTCCCATCTCAACCCCAGGCAAATGCAAGGATGGTACCACTTCCGCTTCCTTCCCATTCCTAGCCCGTACACTTACACCCACATGGTGCATACCGGGAAAGCGAGCCGAACATGTCCCCGGACTACGAACCACCACTGAAACAAATCGCTCCATATAGGGCTGACGTCAGGAAAGGCATCCGGCCGTAAAAACTGGGCCAAATCCACATGAGGGATCTACCCCAAGGAATTAGGAGAAGGCCATAAAGAAGTAGTTCCGACTTCTCCATGAATGACGTTATCGGTTTAAGAAAGAGAAGAAACCTTGATAGACGGGAAAACTAACTTAGAACTCAGAAACCTAGTATGTCGGCGTAGAATAGAACAAGAAGTTGTCAAGGGAAACTGGACAGGAACGGTAACAGAAAGAGGCTGAGTGCATCCAGTTTCTTAAACCAGTCTTAGTGTTATAACCCGCAATCGAACCTGGGACAACTGGGTTGGAGGCCAGCCGGCGGACTGAAAATACAGAGGCGATGCATTCAACAGTAGGTAAAACGTGTTTTAAAGCCGTCGTGTTACGTAAATCAAGTTCGTTAAGAGGTGTTTAGGGTAAGTTCTTCCTTGAATAATCTGACTAAGGTGTCGCTGTGAACACTTTAGCACCGTAGTAGTAGTAATCTGCTAGTATACAGAATAGTTTAGTGCCAGTTGGCAGCTGTCCATGTGGGTTCGTTGCCACCGTAGACCATCCTTGGAACTGCTTAATTTCAATTAGAGGTAAATGCTTTTATGGGACCTTCCTTATAGCCCACGACTTCTTCTCGCTTTTCCACTGTGGGATGCGTACAGACACCACAAACCACAGGTTACACACAGTTAATTATAATGTTATTGGTTCACGTTCCGCTGTCTACTTCGCACACGAACACAGGAGTGATTTATATGATGTCCTAAGAAATATATATCTTCATTATAGACTCTTACGCCTTTCAGCATCCATCCCGCATGCCTCTGTGAATTTATTATACGCCTCCACAATCCTCTGTTTGTAACTAGCTGTCTAGCTTCGCTCAGTTCTCCTGCTACTACTGAACGTTTTTATTTCTTCCCTGAAGGGGGAGGCGGGCCTCTTAGACGTTGATGCCGTCTCTCAGGCCAGGAGGTTTGTATCGGAGAAGGTGAGGGGGTTGGCAGCCGTGACCTATACTAGGAACTGTCCCGGTATTCGCCTTAGTGGAGGAGAATGGAAAACCACGGAAAACCATTCTCAGAACAGCCAACAGTGAGGACGAGCCTCTCTTCGTTTCCCGAATACAGAGGCGTAGAGCCACGGTAGAGCTGTGGCCACCCGTCCTCTGCTCAGTTGGTCGGTCGGAATGCAGAGCTGTCGGACCATGGACCAGCCGTGGCCACTCTGCAACTGCCAACCGCCCAGTTGTTCATCATCATCGCCTTGGTCTCCGTCTGTTTGCTGAGTTCATTATTAACGTCCTCCATTTGTCTCATTGGTCTGCGAACACGGCTTCATCCAGTAAGTTCATTCCTAACGTAGCCTTTATCTCCTCATTCCGGGTGCCATCCTGCCATTGTTCCCGTCTGTTTAGGGTGATTGGAATGCCGTGGTAGGCCAAAGAAGAGAAAGTAATGTAGTAGGAGAATTTGGACTAGGACAAAGGAATGAAAGAGGAAGTCAGCTGATTGAATTGTGCACCCATCATAAGGTTCAAACACCCCAAACGAACGGTTTATATGTCGTCAAGACCTGGAGACACTGGAAGGAATCAAATAGACTTGATTATGATTAAGCAGAGATTCAGAAACCAAGTGCTGGATTACAAGACCTTCCCAGGAGCAGACGTGGACTCTGGCCACATCCTGCTTGTCATGAAACACCCTCTGAATTTGAAGAAATTGAAGAAAGGAAAGAATTCAAGGAGATGGGATCCAGACCTGAATGTTGAAACATAGTGGGAAAGCAGAGTTGAAATTGCTTCATAGAATAATAAGATTGATGATGATTATGATGCTTGTTGTTTAAAGGGGCCTAACATCAGGTTATCGGCCCCAATAATAAGATTAGGATGCAATGTAAGGTACCTTCTGATTGGACAAAAGCAGTAATTGCGCCTACCTATATGCAAGGGAACAGGAAGGATTGCAATAATTATCGACATATTTCATTGATCTGTATACCACCGGGCGAGTTGGCCGTGCGTGTAGAGGCGCGCGGCTGTGAGCTTGCATCCGGGAGATAGTAGGTTCGAATCCCACTATCGGCAGCCCTGAAAATGGTTTTCCGTGGTTTCCCATTTTCACACCAGGCAAATGCTGGGGCTGTACCTTAATTAAGGCCACGGCCGCTTCCTTCCAACTCCCCAGCCTTTCCTATCCCATCGTCGCCATAAGACCTATCTGTGTCGGTGCGACGTAAAGCCCCTAGCAAAAAAAGATCTGTATACCAGGCAAGGTGTCCACTGGCATTTGGGAAGGGAGGGTGCGATCAGTGGTTGAGAATATGTTGGATGAAAACCAGTGTGGTTTCAGACTGCAGAGCGGCTGTCAGGATCAGATTTTCAGTATGAGACCGGTAATTGAAAAATGCTACGAGAGGAATAGACAGTTATGTTTGTTTCGTAGATCTGAAGAAGTCATATGACAGACTGCCGAAGGAGAAAATGTTAGCCGTACTGGGGGATTATGGGATTAAGGGCAGATTATTAAAAGCAATCAATGGAATTTATGTTGATAACTGGGCTGTGGTGAGAAATGATGGTGAAATGAAATGTCGTATGGCTTTTAGTGCTGGGATATCCCAGGACGGGTTCGGCTCGTTAGGTGCAGGTCCTTCTACTTGACTCCCGTAGGTGACCTGCGCGTCGTGATGAGGATGAAATGATGAAGACAACACAACCAATTAACCAATTAAGGTTAAAATCGACCCTGCCGGGAATCGTACCCGGGACCCTCTGAACCGAAGGCCAGTACACTGACCGTTCAGCCAACGAGTCGGACAAGAATTGATGGTAAAATGTGCTTTTTGGTTCAAGGTACTTTGGCAGGGGTTAAACAAGGCTGTAATCTTTCACCTTTGTTGTTCATATTGTAGTTTAGATGGATCATCTGCTGGAAGGTATGAAGTGTCAGGGAGGGATTCAGTTAGCTGGAAATGTAGTAAGCAGTTTGGCCTATGCTGACGACTTGGTCTTAATGGCAGATTGTGCTGAGTATGAAATGAAAATTAGCCTTTCCAAGACCAAAGTGGTGTCATTAGGTAACAAATCTAAGATAATTAAATGCAAGTTTGGGAATACAAAGGTGGAACATGTATTTTATAAGAAGGAAGTCAACTCCCGGATGAAGCTATCTTTACAGCGATCTGTCTGCAGACCATCTTTGCTTTACGGGAGCGAAATCTGGGTGGACTCCGGATATATTATGAATCAATTAGAAGTAACAGACATTAAAGTAGCGAGAATGATTGCTGGTACAAACTTACTAAAGCTGAAATAAATAATACAAACCCTATAAACAAAAGTGACATTCAATCAAACAAAAAGGTCATAACAATTGAGCTTGTATTCAAAACAATGGTAGCAAGGTACTAGAAATGAGAAGATAAAGAATGTTAGGAATGAACTCGATGGATGAAGCTGTACGCATAAACCGGCTTCGGTGGTGGGGTCATGTGAGGCGAATGAAAGGAGGATATAGTACCTAAGAGAATAACGGACTCGCTCGTGGAGTGAAAGAAAAGTAGAAGGAGACCAAGACGGCGATGGTTAGACCCATTTCTAATGATTTAAAGATAGGAAGTATAGAACTAAACAAGTCCACAGAACTAGTTACAAATAGAGGACTGTGGCGGCGTTTAGTACATTTACAGAGACTTGCAGACTGAGCGCTGAAAGGTATAAACGTCTGTAATGAAGATGTATGTATGTTAATTTGTTCAGAGAAGATGATTGCTTACCTAGTTGTTCTTAAAACAAAAACCACCACCACCACCCATCCAGTAGAAATTAAGAAGGACAAGATGTGAGGGATGCTATAAAATTACCAGTCATCAACGTTATGAATGTTCAGCAAGACCAAGACGATGCTTGCGTGCTTACCTTTGAAGAAAAATAAAAAGAAGTTTCCTTCTGTACAGACTAACACTAGCTCAAGAATAGTGTTCGGTGATATGAAATATCTATTGATTACTTAGCCTTGTACCACCTCACGACATGGATTTCTGTGAGGCCTTGGGAGTGTGGGAGAAACTCTGGTCGATTTTGGTCTCAGGGCCGTAGTAACTCGTGTACCCTCGAGTCAAGTTCAGCTGCGTATAACCCAGACCTTGTAGGAGTTAAATATAACACCCTCCCAGTCCCGGCTCTGCTGTATTTCTGGCACCTGCTTGCTTTCTCTGGAACCAATTTACTGCGAGCCCACTGTACCGACCAATGACCGACGAACTGTAATGTTCTCCGCTCTGCCTGACAATTAAAATACTGATATTGTCTTCAGATAATGATCTTTTTCTGAAAGCATGAATACAAGAATTGTACCATTTAGATAATTAAATTGGATAAAGAATTTCTGAAGTGACAGCTATTTAAGCTGGGCATTATCCGCATTTAGCTCTCCACAGAACTAGAAAATACACCACTCCAAGTCACGTGTACAGGATCAGCCCTTAATGCAAATAAACTCTATCCTTGGATCATGATGATGGTGGTGGTGATTATTGTTTTAAGAGAAAGTACAACTGAGCAACCATCTTCTGTTAACATTAATGAGAGAGAAAAAGTGAAAGGGGTCCCATGCTTCGAAAAATGAAGGTATCGGCCAAGGAAAGTCAAAGGCCACGAAGGGCATGGAAATGAAAGACTCCCTAGGCCTCGAACCACGGAAACCATATTCATGGCCAAGCTCACAGTTACGCGAACTGCGGTCGATTCGCCCGATATTATATTATATTATATTATTATTATTATTATTATTATTATTATTATTATTATTATTATTATTATTATTATTATTACAAAAAGGTGTAGTATGATCATACTGAACACCCTTCAGAAATAGTGTTATAGAGACAAATGTCACTTCTATTTTACTTTCTTTCCCTAATCATTGGGGCTTATAATCCCATTGCTTTCCCCTTAATACAACAATCCCATTATTCATCGCTCGTCATAATTTTCCCAAAACCGAGCGAATGGCTCCGCGATTTTGGTCGCGTAACTGTCAGCTTCCATTCGGGAGATTGTGAGTTCGAACCCCACTGTCAACAGCCCTGAAGATGGTTTTCCGTCTTTTCCCCATTTTCACACCAGCCAAATGCTGGGATTGTACCTTAATTAATACCACGGTCATTTCCTTCCCACTCCTAGGCCTTCCCTATCCCATCGTCGCCAAAACCTTCGATATGTTAGTGCGACGTTAAACTAGCGAAACAAAACAAAAAACTACACATGATACCTTGCAACTTTCGAAATGATATTTTCCTATTATTTTTATTTTTGTCGATGGCTTTTAGCCTTTCAAATTTTTTGCCATTCACTTTGGTTCTTAAAATTCTCATTTCTCATTCGATGTCTTTGAGGGGGGCGGGATACATATTTGCCTTACAGGGGTACTTGAAGGAATACCTGTGTAATTTTAAGAACATCGTTAGGATAAGTATAATGGTGTGCTGGGAAGTACCAGAGAGGTAAGAAGGTACTGGTTCTGATTCCGTGCGATGCATATCAATTAGGTACTAGAATGTAACGATTACAATTTTATTTCCAGAAGTAAATTACAAGTAAAAATAACTGGTTGTAAAAAGTAAGAATGTAATCGTCAGAAGTAATTCGATTACTCCTCAATTCTGGTTATGTGTTACTAGTGTCCGCGAGTTGGTGCAGCCCTTTCCAGCCACACTTCCAGTGGAAGTGAGCTGAGTGAACCAGCCTTCGAAGCGGACAACATTTTTTGTTCTGGGTTCAAAAAGAAACCTTGATAAACCGAGGGAGGTGGCTTCACGGTTGCTGTAATATTGTTTTCGAGAGATGATGGGTTCAAACTGAACATGTTTTTTCCGTGGTTTCCCATATTCACACCGGATAAATTGAGTTCACAGATACTATCTTTCCAATCCTTGCACTTTCATATCCCATCGTCGCCGAAACCCTATTTCAGACAGTGCGCGGTTTTAAACATCTAGAAAAAGTAAAGAAACCTTCATGAAGTTGCCTCAGGATATCAGTGGTAGAGGGTCGTGTCGTACGAGCCGGCTGAAGAGGAAGCTCTCAACCTGGAAGCAAGGAACCACGGAGGTCCACTTATCGCTTTCCTGCTCACCCCATGTTCTCTTGGTACTATGTTTCTATCGCTAGGAAGTCTTTAATGTTCAGCCATACGTGGGTGAGGGTGGTAGAATATATCCACGGTATCTCCAGCTGTCGTAAGAGTAACGGAAAGGGGGTGACGTCGGTTGGCGAGCGTAGTTCCCTTAGTGAGTCTCGCGTTGTTTCCACTCGTGCCAAGCCCCTCACTTTCGTCTATTCTATCTGACCTCCCTTGGTCAACTCTTGTTCTTTTCTGATCTTACGATATTATAGCATTCGAGGCTTAGGGCCCTTGTCTTTCTTTGGCCGATGCCTTCTTTTCTCGAAGTGTCGGATCCCTTCCATTGTTTCACTCTGATTAGTTTTAATAGAGGATAGTTGCCCAGCTGTACTTCCTCTCAAAATAATAATCACGACCACCACCTCCTCCTTAAAACTTGGCTTAATCCACACATAACACAGACCCCAAGTAATAAGAGTAGGAACATTATTATTGTTATTAGGAAGGTTCGGCTTGTGCCGGTAACATACTGGGCTGACTCGACCTAAGCAAGGACTCACCCTCTTGATTATGTACAGATATCTACAAATAGTTACAACAGAAATAATTGCAACACATATAAATGTGCACAGATGATGTCCCTAAACATTTTTTAATCTCCCCATTTTTCACCGGCACTGCGGCCTGGATCTCCATACTGTTTGGTGTAACTCAGAGTAAAAGTCGTTCCTAGAAACTGTCTCAGTGTGACAGGTGCTCAGGAGGGTAGCTTTCTGTAGGTGTGATGATGCAGGTTTAATGAAGCCAGAGAGCTGTGCAAGGTTTTCGGAATAACACCAGTGCATGATATTACTATTGGAACTGTGTTGACTGATTATTATTATTATTATTATTATTATTATTATTATTATTATTATTATTATTAGATGAATCGGACAATACTTCCTTTTATTTCTGCCAGGCTCGTCATTTTCAGCTGAACTCCTTCGGTAATCTCTTGCTCTCTTTCGACTCCGACGGCAGGTACTGAGTCTAAGGAATCTTTCATTTTCCAGCTTTTTTCCTTCCTTTAACCGATACCTACACTCTATGAAGGAATGTACTTTTTCATTTCTCCAATGATTAGAGTTAAGAGTGTGTAATTATCTCGTATTTCCCCTTAAGGCAATCATCACCACTGCTTTGGAGCTCGTAAATTTGTCCCCCTGTGGGTGGGGGCGGTAGAATAACACCCACGGTATCCCCTGCCTGTCGTAAGAGGCGACTAATAGGGGCCCCAGAGGCTCTGAACTTTGGAGCGTGGCTTGGCGACCACGGGGCCCTAGCTGAGTCCTGGCATTGCTTCCACTTACTTGTGCCAGGCTCCTCACTTTCATCTATCCTATCCGACCTCTCTTGGTCAAATCTTGTTCTTTTACGACCCCGACGCTATTAGGTTTGCGAGGGCTAGGGAGTCTTTCATTTTCACGCCCTTCGTGGCCCTTGTCTTCCTTTGGCCGATACCTTCATTTTTCGAAGTGTCGGACCCCTTCCATTTGTTCTCTCTTAGTGTTATATAGAGGACGGTTGCCCAGTTGTACTTCCTCTTAAAACAAGAATTACCACCACCACCACTCGGAAATTTGCATTGGCAAAGCCGAGACCTCCTAGGACACTAACTGCGACGAGCTCCGTGTGCGAGTCCATATCTCACCGATATTCTCCGTGGCTTAAAAAGGGCCGAAAGCCAAATACGTTATATAGCACTGCAAGGTTCGTGAGATAGACCAATGCAACGCCGAGCTGAAGACAGAAGGCAAGCGGATAGAATGTCGTGATTGCCCAAAATAGTCTCGAGTGGTATCGTGCATGCGAGACTACTTCCAGCAGCGTCTTCATTTGCTCTGCTCTTTTTTCTTCTTGAGGAACAAGAGGCATTCGGAATAGTCTCAAAGAAGGGCCCGCCAGCAACTCGTGTGATCTATTCAGTCCCCCTCATCACATCACCATGCATGATCAACTAACATGCCAGCTTTTTCTCTCCTTTTTTTCCTGTATTAAAGTAGACTGGGCCATTCGGAGTGGTCAGCTCTCCCTCTGTGTCCGAAGATGACCTTCGGTAGGACGGTAAATGTATGAGATACTACAGGTCTTTCAACAAATTCTTATTTTGACATTTGTGGCGAACTGCATCGCAAGCAATGAGCGAATTGGCTGCGCGGTTTGGATCACGTATATGTGAGCTTGCATTCGGAAAATGGTGGGCTCGAACCTCACTGTTGGAAGCCCTGAAGTTGGTTTTCCGTGGTCACCCATTTTCATACCAGGTTAATTCTGGGTCTGTACCTTAACTAAGGGCGCGGTCGCTTCTAGCCCTGTCCTAGCCCATTGTCGCCATTAGACCTGCGGCATGAAATAAATGAAGCCCGCGAAGCCCCTGGCGCTCTAGATTGTCTTGCGGGTTGCATACTAGAAGCACATTTGGCGCCAGCATTAAGTTCACAAATGGTTAGCGTGTTGACCTTTAATTCAAGGGGTCCTGGATTCAATTCCCGGTCGGGTTAATTGGTTATTTCCAATGGCTCGAGGGTTGGGTGTCTGCGGCATTAGGGCCTCATCCTCACAGACACACCTATAAGGCGTCAACTCCAAAGACCTCCACGAAGCCATTAAAATGTATTTCTAAGTTCCCCGCTACAAGAACGACTGAAAGAAAGAAGCATATTATAACAGAGATTCACCGAGCGAATTGGCCGTGCGATTGGGGTCGCGTAGTTGTGAGCTCGCATTCGGGAAATGGTGGGTTCGAATCCCATCGTCGGCAGCTATGTAGATGGTTTTCCGTGGATTCCTATTTTCACACCAGGCTGCACCTTAATTAAGGCCACGGCTGCTTCCTTCCCACTCCTTGAGTCGTTGAAAACCTTCCATGTATTTGTGTGACGTCAAACCATTAGCAAGGAAAAAAGTGTACAGTAAAACCCCGGTTAACCAAATTCGGCTTAACCGAATTCCGGGTCATACGAAATTTCTCCAAAATATTTTTTTTTAAAGCAACACAGAAACTCGAGTCCGTACATGTGGTGGTGTTATTTTAAGTTGTCTAAGATATGTTGAACAATGCAGTGAGTCACCGCCGGCCGACTCCCTCTGATGAAAGATGCTCGAAAACGTTGGAAGGGACGCAATAATCAAATAAAAATTACCGAAAATATCAGGAATTGGGTGGTTAGGCCGTATGACCACGCAGTTACGCCACTGCTAAGCAGTCCTGGAGGGGCGAGAGCCCAATTGACACGTCTGGGCGACACACTGCAAACGCACACGGCCTAACCACCCAAGCGCTGATTTTTAGATCTGCGGCTGTGAAAGCCATTTTTCTTAATTTATAAAATGACTGAGTTTGATGAATGAGTAATCCTAAAAATGCAATTTTAACTTTAATAAAGAACGTAAGTGTAACCTACAAAGAGTTTTTAATTCGTTTGGACTTCAAAAAATAGTAATAGATGTCCTTGGCTTAACCGAAATATTCGTTATCCGGAACGGCTCCCGGCCCCCCGCCGCCTTAGTTCGGTTAACCGGGGTTGTACCGTACTTTTCTTTATATAAAACACAGGGGTACATGTGGCCTAGTCATTGGCGTACCACTAGGCGATCACCGGGCAATGCATTTGGGATTTTTGAAATGAGTTCAGTTACGTTCCTGTGGGCTGGACTGGCGAGAGTTACCTCTCACGGGATGGAGGAGACTCAACGTGTTGTGTTGGGTGGCGGGAGCTTCTTTAGTTGGGTGCCTGTTCTCCAGGTTAGGGGCGGGTACACTGAAACCTTGCAGTTAGATATGGGGTTGCGAGCCTATATGAAGCGCCCAAGTCGATCAGAACAGTCGTGTCTCCAAGGAGGAGCAAGAAGTGGCTGCCCGAACCTGATGGGAATCGAACTCAGGACCCTCTGAACCCTCTGACGCTGACCATCCAGCCAAGAAATTGGGTGGGAATTACTTAAGAGTATCATTCACTTCTGTAATCCGTTTACCCTCCAGCGTTGGTTTCTCCCGCACAATCAGCGAGGAATCCCACCTCTACCGCATCAAGGGCAGTGTCCTGGAGCGTGAGACATCTGGTCGAGGATACAACTGGGGACGAGGACCAGTACCTCTCCCAGGCTGGGGGGGGGGAAATTGAAGGGATAGGCAAGAAGGAGGGAAGGAAGCGGCCTGGCATTTGCCTGGAGAAGAAGTAGGAAAAAACGGAAAACAACTTCGAGGACGGCTCATCAGTTGGATTGGCACGTCCCTCCAACACTGCTTAGCAGTGGCAGACCAACTGCGTGGTCACACGGCCTAACCACCCAATCCACTCTCTACCCAGTTGACCTCCCGAGGCTGAGTGGACCCCATTCCAGTCCTCGTACCACTGTTTAAATTTCGTGGGAATCGGACCTTGGCCTTCGGGGGTGGAAGCTAATCACACTACACCACTACTTAAGAGAATAGGTTTAAAATATCCACTACAGGCTACTTGACAAAGGTGTCTCCGTGGATAGTAAGAGAACTTACGCGCGATCACACACGGCGTTATAGAGTTAAATGAAAATAATAACAGCAGGTCTTTCGAGTTGACGCAATACAGGCGACCTGCGCGTCTATGAGGATGAGGCCCTATCTATGATGAGTTCTAATGATGAAGACGGCCCCCGAGCCAACGGAATTAACTAATGAAGGTGGGCCAAAGACCAGAACGCTAACCATTTAGCCATGGAGCCGCACTAAATGAAGGATCTTACATTCCACACATGAGTCACCGAGTTACTATAGGTTATTATTACACAGCGAGGGTGAATGAACGGGCTCTTTACAAAGTGAAAGTAGTACAGAGTTCACCTGCCGTTCCCAAGGTTGCGGTGTCGAAACCCGACACAGTCGGTCAGGGCCTACGAGAGCTCGATGGAGCAAATCCCCTGTAACCTGGGACCGCGAGGTGTCTAGCTGAGTCTGGCATTATGCCAGGCTCATATCCGACCTCCCTTGGTCGAGGAGGTTAGGTTTACGAGCCCTAGGGAGTCTCATTTCCACGTCATCGTAGCCCTTCTCTTTCCGACACCTTCATTCTTCGAAGTATCGGACCCTTTTCACTTTCTTTCTGATTAATACAGGATGCTTACCTGCCTATACTTCCTACTAAAACAATAATAATCACACCACCCATTAGCGACATTGTCGCTGGCTTATCATGAAGTCAGATGCAGTTCGAATACCGAACAATGCATGTGGAAAATTCGAACTAAATGTCACGTATTTTTTGTTTGGATTTCATGTAAAATTGGAGGTGGTGTAGTTATGATCACGAATCAACAGCCAAGTTGCTTTACGTCGCACCGACACAGATAGATGTTGGGACAGGAAAGGGCTAGGAGTGAGAAGGAAGTGGCAGTGATCTTAATTAAGGAACGTCCCCAGCATTTGCCTGGTGTGAAAATGGGAAACCACGGAAAACCACCTTCAGGGCTGCCGACAGTGGGATTCGAACCCACTATCTCCAGAATACTGGATACCGGCCGCATTTAAGCGACTGCGGCTATCGAGCTACAAACTTGCTTGAGATCATAAGTTGAATAAAAAGCTGTTTGGGTGGCAGAGAATCACTAGACGCACGAAATTATTAATGTAGATTTAATGAAAACACACCGCATTACCAACCGCCACAGAGTGAATGCATCCCTCCACATAAGGTTGGCGTAGAACTGCAAGCTCGTTAATCTGATAACCCCAATGAAGATAATTCCTTATATTAACGCATAAGTGATCCCCCATGAATTTACTCTCACACCACCAACACCGCTGAAGAGTCAGTTACATGAGTTGTCATGGATGTTGTGTTTTCAACTGAACATCTTGGTAGGTATCAATGCGACTTGTCGAAAGTCAGTTCCTCAGCTATAGAGAATCCTTCTGAAATGTGGTAGCAAGAAAATTGCAGACCTATCATTTAGACAAGAGAAATTCTTTAAAGATTTGAGCTTTTGATTGGCAACCCAATATAAAATGATACTAATATGTTGAATAATCAGCGAATTCTTTTAATTATGCAAATGGAAGTAAGAATGAGATGAATTCCCCGAGCAAAGGTTTAAGAGGGTAGCGTTACCAGCTCAGAGCAAAGAGGTGTTGGTACACTCACTGTTGCTGCCCTGAGAATAAGCTTTCAAAATTCACAGTGCGGTAGTGTGTCGGCCTCCGGATTCCAAGATTGCGGGTTCTAATCCGGCAGAGGTCGGATTTTTGAAGTGTCGTACGACGATGGCATGTAAAATACTCGTGTCTCTGGTGACACCTGGTTTTCTCCGCCATCTAGTAGGAAGATGGCTGCACTCGATAGCTAAGCCTATATTATTATTATTATTATTATTATTATTATTATTATTATTATTATTATTATTATTATTATTATTATTATTATTATTATTATTATTATTATTATTATTGAAAATGAAAATCCACAGCCTGTTTCCAATCATTCGACCGGGTCAGGAATGGAATGAATGAAGACCCGTCTAGCGGCGAGGATAGGAATTGTACCGGCTGCCGAAGCCTGTCGCACTCCTCTGGCGCAATGATTAAAGCATGGCAGATGAAATGAAATTATAGTGGAGAGTGTTGCTGGAATGAAATATGACAGGGAAAACCGGAGTAACCGGAGAAAAACCTGTCCCGCCTCCGCTTTGTCCAGCACAAATCTCACATGGAGTGACCGGGATTTGAACCACAAAACCCAGCGGTGAGAAGCCGGCGCGCTGCCGCCTGAGCCACGGAGGTTCTATTACTATTATTATTACTTATTATTGTTGTTGTTGTTGTTGCTGTTCTTGTTTGGGTCATCAGTCCATAGACTGATTTGATGCACCCCTCCATGCCACCCTATATGTGCTAACCTTTTCATTTCTACGTAACTGCTGCATCCTACATCTACTCTAATCTGCTTATCAGATTCATACCTTGGCCTACCACTACCGTTCTTACCGCCTACACTTCCCTCAAAACCCAACTGAACAAGTCCTGGGTGTCTTAAGATGTGTCTTATTACACTTGTAGCCAGCAGTGTACAGGAGCTTGTCGAGGCAATGGATCTTGTACAACAGGAAAGTCACAATCTTGGCATGGAAATTAATTGGAACAAGACAAAACTAATGATTGTTAACAAGGGTGCAGAGATTCAGCTGCCACAGCACCTGAACAATCTCCAAAGAGTCTGTCAGTTTCCTTATCTTGGTTCAATAATCTAGGATACAAGTAGCTTCGAAAAATAAATCAAACGTCGCATCATTCTAGGATGTACAGCTATGGTAAAATTAAAGAAGATCTGGCAACATAGAGTAATATGTATGAATACGAAGAAAAGATTAGTCGATTCGGTTGTGTTCTCGATCTTCCTGTATGGATGCGAAACTTGAACCATAAAAGCTAAAGACAGGAAGCGAATCAACGCCTTTGAAATGTGGTGTTGGAGAAGGATGTTGCGAATACCGTGGACAGCCAGGTGAACAAATGATTCTACCATCCGGAAAATTGGAATACAAGATAGTCTATGCCAGGTTCTGTACCAGAGAATCCTGCAGTTCTTTGGTCACATCATGAGAAGGGAGAGTGACAACCTGGAAAAATTAATTGTCCAAGCAAAAGTTTGTGGCACAAGGTCACGAGGGCGGGTCGTAAAAAGATGGGTTGATCAAGTAAGAGAGATCATGGACTTACCATGGAGGAATACTGTCCGAAAAACGCAAGTTCGTACAGAATGGCATCAGCCTATAAAAGAAACAACAAAGTCCTTGGGTCACGATACTCGGTCATGAGTGGAACGACTGGAGAGAGAGAGCATTTTATCTCTTCTTTTGGTCAAATTTCACCAAATTATTATCCTTTCACCAACTCAATTCATCATCCCTTCATTCGCGATTCCATCTATCTATATCACCTTCAGCATTCTTCTGTAACACCACATTTCGAAAGCTCCTATTCTCTTTCTTTCTGGGCCATACTCCAAACGAAAGTGTTCAAAAACGTCCTTCTAATTCTTATATCAATGTTCGAAGTAAGCGAATTTCTTTCCTTAAGAAAAGCCTGTCGACCGCCTCTGTGGTGTAGTGGTTAGCGTCACCCCCAGAGGCTGGGGTTCGATTCCCGGTTCTGCCACAAAATTTGAAAAGTGATACGAGGGTTGGAACGGGGTCACTCAGTCTCGGGAGGTCAAGTGAGTAGAGGTGGGTTCGATTCCCACCTCAGCCATCCTCGAAATGGTTTTCCGTGGTTCCCACTTCTCTTCCAGGCAAATGCCGGGATGGTACATAACTTAAGGCCACAACCACTTTCTTCCTTTCTTCCTTCCAATCTTCCCATCCCTCTACAAGGCCCATGTTCAACATAGGAGGTGAGGCCGCCTGGGCGAGGTACTGCTCCTCCTCCCCAGTTGTATCCCTAACTCAAAATCTCACGCTCCAGGACTCTGACCTTGAGGCGGTAGAAGTGGAAGCCCTCGCTGAGTTCGAGGGAAAAACCAACCCTGGGGGGTAAGCAGATTAAGAAAGAAAGAAAGAAAGAAAGAAAGGCCTGTCTTGCTTGTGCTAGGCTGCATTTTATGTCTTCCTTACTTCTGCCATTGTTATGTCACTAACCAAGTAACAGTATTCCTCTACTTCCTTTATGACTCCATTTCCTAATCTAATATCTTCTGAATCACCTGACTTCATTCGATTGCACTCCATTACTTTTGTTTTGGATTGATTTATTTTCATCTTATACCCCCTTATACAATATAAACATTCAGCGTCAGTGTTCTGGCGATCTTAGAACCGAGGTGATGTGTGTAAATCTACTTTTCTTAAAACCATTCCACTTCTAAGAGATACTCGATTTATTGCAGGTGAGGTATTGAAGCTACTTTATGTCAGTGTTGTTGCCATCCATTTGTTACTGGCTTGCTTGTTAATCCAGATACCAAATTCCTCATAGGAATCTCAAATGATCGTCTGCCTCCGCGATCGATCGTGGTGATACCGGTTTCCTGGAAGATTGATAATACCTAGCACACCCTGGCGCCAAGGTTGGGGACTGAGCCTTGTGTTGACAGTTGGGAAGCCATGGTGCCATGAATGCCGCTGCATTGACCATGCATTCCATTTAATTTGTAGGCCATGACCCGGTGAGCAGCAAAGGCCGCAGAGTCACTGAGTTAAAAGGGAAATAGTTAGAATTCGTCTGCTTTGTTTCAGATGTCATATGCCTTATCAGATCTTTTAAAATGCGTTGACATTTTCTGCTCACATCTGGTCACTCTTATTCCCCATCAGATGTTTAGAACATTTTGGTTTGTATTTATATGCTCCCATTAAGGAAACCACATTGTCCGGCTCTTTGGCTTACTTATATCAGCGTAGCGGCCTCCGCTTCAATGGACCCGTCTGGTTAATTGCTCTAGAATTCAACATTGTAGGAACATAACTGGCTCAGGCAGTTTTCTGTCCCCTCACCTCAGGGTAGGATAACTAACGTTGTGCATAGAGAGGCTCTTAAATATAGACATTCAAACAAAGTTTGAGCATCAGATTTTAATTCCTGGGTTCGGTTCTCGAGCAAGGCGGGCATTTTAGTCTTATCCGGTTATTTCTCTGGTTGTTGGTGTTGTCTTATTTCACATATTTTCATTCAAATAAGGCACATTACACTACCAACAGCATGTTTACACGTGATATATATATATATATTCTACCCTTCCAGCCTAACCGATTGGGTTCATCATATAACTTATATTACAATTTGATTTACGTCGCACCGACACAGATAGATTTATACGTAGTATATATATTGGCGTTAGGCCTCGAAAGACCATGCGGCCAGCATTTACAGAGTGAGCATATTTTTATGGTACATACATTTCGTGGTTGAAAAGACAAAGACATATCTTATAAATTAATGTTACAGTCTGATAAATATTGGAAAATTACAACGCATAATATTGTGGAGTAAGGTTTGATAACAGGAAGGCAATTGAAGTTGGCAGTGACACAGATAGATCTTATGGCGACGACGATATAGGAAAGGACTAGAAATGGAAAGGAAGATGCCGTGGCCTTAATCAAGGTACAGCCCAAGCATTTGTCTGGTGTTAAAGTCGGAAACCGCGGAAGAACATCTTCAGGGCTGCTGACAGTGGGGTTTGAACCCACTGTGGCCCGAATGCAAACTCACAGCTGCGCGCCCCTAACCACACGGTCAACTCGCTCGTTTCCACGTGATACTGAATAGATCACTCCTCCTGGTGGGGAGGGAGGGAGGTTGTAGGACGAGCATCCAGCACCAAGCCCATGTGTGCGATACAGAGCGCAGGGTGTGAGAAAAGTGGCGGAGAAACAAGATTTATTACACTTTCTAAATTTACTCCGCTTTTAAATGTTTTACCTGGATTTATGTGGATAATCGAGGCAAGCGATAAGCGTCGTAATGATGCATTTGAAAAGTGGTGTTGGAGATGAATGCTTCGGATTCCATTGACGGAGAAAAGGACGAATGATTCCATAATCAAAGAACTAGGAATACAGAAAAGACTCTCCACTACGCTGCGTCGGAAGGTTAGGCGTAAGGGACACAACTTGGAAAAGGTCATTGTCCAAGGAAAAGCGAATGTCAAAAGGTCAAGAGGAAGACCGAACAAAGGGTAGATTGCCCAGGTAGAAGGTGGGGGAAAATGGAGTAATTTACTATCGCATAATATGTGATCACGATGTTCAGAGAGAGAGTTTTTACTTTGTATATTTACAGGCCACCGAGCTTGATAGGTGCAGTCGCTTAAGTGCGGCCAGTATCCAGTATTCGGGAGATAGTAGGTTCGAACCCTACAGTCGGCAGCCCTGAAAATGGTTTTCTGTGGTTTCCCATTTTCACACCAGGAAAATGCTGGGGCTGTACCTTAATTAAGGCCACGGCCGATTCCTTCCCACTCCTAGCCCTTCCCTGTCCCATCGTCGCCATAAGACCTATCTGTGTCGGTGCCGACGTAAAGCAACTAGCATATTTACATTTTCATTATGTATATGTTGGAACTATCGAAGTGTGTCACCTGTTGGTAGCTATTTATTAAGAAAGAGTCACGCTGATACTCAAATATGTAGCTAACGGCTCCTTATGACCTGCACGTGCCATAGAACTTGGTTTATAGTTGTTCTAGTATAATCATTTCGTGTCTGACCGTCAGTGGTTATGGTGTCATTGCTATGGGGGGAGGGGACATTCTAGATAAATATTCTGACTTCAGAATGTAGAGTCGCAGCCCGTTCTCGCCAAACCTCTTTTTCCAATGTTCTACCTAGTGCCGAAGTGGAAGGCAAGGCTGAGCTCCTCTGAAAGTAGAATACCACGTCGTACGCATGTGGGAGTGTCCAGGGGTGCGGAGACTGAATAATCAGCCATAGGTGTATCCATACAAAGGTTCAAGAGTTGGGACGAGATGAACGCCGACGGTGATGTCAAAAGGCGGTGAGAGCACAGCCGGACATCGAATCATGCTTGTGACTGACTATCTTGAACCATGTCAGAAATGAAGACTTGCAATGTAGACATGTCGCACGAAACAATGAACATTCCCTTCAGCTTGATTCAAACGGACGCCGACCACCAAAGAGACCGCCGAAGCGGTGGATGGATAACATCATGGAAGACATCCGTGCTGTCAACCGTCAAGACGTCCTAGACATGGCCAAATGGCAAAAATGTAGCAGAGCAGCGAAGCCCGTTTGATGAGAAAAACACAAGGAAAGAGAGAGAATACGTTTGTGTGGCTATTACTAGCATGGCGCAGCCGTAGTGCGGGTTACACATGGGATCCGACTCGATCAGATTCGGACCGACTTTCCAGATCGTCGGAGGGATAACACACTCAGTCCAGCATTAGAGCTCTTATGCGTCCACACTTGTATCAGATCAGAGTATCTGTATCAAGAATTGACACGCGATTATGATACAGCTGTCTTTTGACAAGGCAGCCCGATCTGTATCATCCATGCCTATCTGCCAGTTTTCTACCAGTCGGTCTTGTATCATCAGCTGAGTGCTGACAATGTGTCTCCAGCTACAGATGGCTGCTATCAGCTATATTTCCATGCATTAAAAGAGAAGTCGAGAGGATCACGAAGATGGTGATGAAAAGTGCTTTTGTCAACAGAGGAAGTCATGGGGGTTCACGAGTACGCAACTTGAAGTTTCAGTCAGTAAGTGGACAATATGAATACTTCACCCTTATGTCAGTGACTGAATTCGAATACCTGATAGGCTAAGGCCACACGAGACAGTAAATACAGTTGCAGCAAGCAGCAAAACCTGTACCACGGCAATTGCTGCCGCTGGATGCCACACGGCAGTTGTAGCACAGTTGCTGCACAGCAAAGATCATCTGTTGTTCCCGAAGATCTAGTTCAGTTATGAATCTTGCAGCGAATGTTGATTTATCCGTGTTACTTGTACGACTGAGGTGGAGTTGACAAGAAGTAAATGTGGTGGATTCATCCTGTTATCACTGAAAGGTCAACGAAGGGTAAATGTGTCCTTATTCATGGGAACCTGAAGCTTTACCAAGACTTTTTTTAAATATTACGGGATGTTAGTGAACTCTTTTCACGGTCTATTAAGTAGCGAAATGTCATCGTCGTTGCTCTTCATTGTAATGATATACAATCTTGTACTACGAAATAAACATGTAACTTTCCTCATCAGGAAACGGGGGGGGGGGGCGATTTTCAATTATTGCGCCGCCCCCCCCCCCCCCAGCTTCTTAGCGCCGCTACTTCCGCTTATTGTACAAACATGGCTACTTCTCCACTTCCAGAATGACACGTTCACTGTCCACATACTTCATATTTCGTAAATGTACTATTGTCTTCCAGTACAACCACAATGAACAGTAACGATTCAGACAGTGCTGTGCGAAACAGCGTTGCCGATTTTGTGAAAAGTTACAAACCTGTTTAATTATTAATCTTTCTCAAGGTTATTGTTAACTGCAATTATTGTAATAATTTTGTCTTTAATAAACATTGATTTAAACTTATGTAATGAATGAAAATGAAATACGCAGTAAACACCGTCTCTTGTGGCCACTGTCCAACAGCTTATGCAGTGAACCTATGCCTTGAACTACATTTACTGACAAGTGTGGCAACACAAGGTGCACATTTTTTCTCCTGTATTTGCTGCTGTTCATGTGGCCGTACATTACGAAGAACGACACAACATTAAGAAAAAGCGATCCCGGTGCAGAACCTTGCGCTTGATTCGTACACAAGCTTACAATGCCTGTTTCGAGCATCGAAGCCAGCTGATCAGGGAAACGCTCCGTCCACACTGTTCGTATCTGTATCACGGGTCTTCTCTTTGATGAGGCGGCAAAAGACCAACTCCCTGATTGTATCCTATTTGACACACGATCTTGATGCAGAACTCTGTTTCCACAAGGCCGATCATGATACAGATGAAATGAAATGGCGTATGGCTTTTAGTGCCGGGAGTGTCCGAGGACATGTTCGGATCGCCAGGTGCAGGTCTTTTGATTCAACGCCCGTAAGCGACTTGCGCGTCATGATGAGGATGAAATGATTATGAAGATGACACATACACCCAGCCCACGTGCTAGCGAAATTAACCAATGATGGTTAAAATTCTCGACCCTGCCGGGAATCGAACTCAGACCCCTGTGACCAAAAGCCAGCACGCGCTAACCATTTAGCTATGGAACCGAACATGATACAGGTACGATCATCTGATGCAAGTTTGGACGCACCTTTACATTGCAACCGACCCGATTGGGAATGAACTCTAGCCGAAACGGCATCCAGAGTGTCACGGTTCATTTCAGCTGCCCCAAAGACTATGAACTCGCGACTAATATCGGTCATTTTTCAGATTTTTACATTTCACCCCTTCCGTTAGGGGTACTAGGGGTTTCTTGCCCCTACAGTAATTTTTCCAGATAGTAAGTTATACAGGTATTCGAAAAAGTATTCGTACACTTAAAAATGCTGGTTATTTATACATTCTTGGCGTCTGTGGATAAATATATTGATATGCACGGGGACTGTATGGATTAAAATAGAACGAGACGTAATGTCTGAACGTTCTTTGCCCCATTTCATTGCATCAAGAGGTTTAGATAGTTGATTGTACAGGTTGAGTATGACATTACGCACCTCATAAAACTATTCATACACCAAGAGACAGGTTCTTGTAGTCACATGCAGTGGCACGCGAGTACTGCAGTCCACGTACAATCGCTGTGTACGCCTGCAGTTGACGCAACGTCCAAACAAGCGCAATGGGACGAAAAGGGCACGAAGGGGCTCTGAACTTTGGAGCGTGGGTTGGCGACCACGGGGCCCTCAACTGATTCCTGGCATTGCTTCCACTTACTTGTGCCAGGCTCCTCACTTTCATCTATCTGATCCGACCTCCCTTGGTCAACTCTTGTTCTTTTCCGACCCCGACGCTATTAGGTTTGCGAGGGCTAGGGAGTCTTTCATTTTCACGCCCTTCGTGGCCCTTGTCTTCCTTTGGCCGATATCTTCATTTTTCGAAGTGTAGGATCCCTTCCATTTTTCCTTCTGATTAGTGTTATATAGAGGATGGTTGCCCAGTTGTACTTCCTCTTAAAACAATAATCACCACCACCGAAACAAGACAAGAGGAACGGAAAATAATTATCACGCTTCACAATGAAACAAAGTCCCTGTCTGAGATTTCAGGAATAACCAATCGACCTCGGTCGACAGTTCAATCCATCATTGACAGGCTAGAAGTGTACGGAACAGTCCCAGAAGCGGTCGCCCCCAAGTGCTGTCTCAGAGGGACAGGGCGTTTATTGTTCGAACTGTTAAAAAGGATCCGAAAACCAGTGCTCATCAGATTGCTGCCGAGTTGGAGAAGCGGGGCGTTAAGGTATGTACGGATACCGCACGAAATACCTTGAAAACAGCAGGGTGTAATGGTCGAGTGTCTAGGAGAACTTATCTTTTGTTAGTGAAAGGAACCGCAAGAAACGCCTAGAATTCGCTTTAAAACATGTGGATAAGACGAAGTTTGGAAGCGTGTGATACAACGTATACAACGTATTTGGTTCCGTTAGAAGGAGATTAGTGTGGCGAATATTGAACACAGAGCTGGACCCCAGAAATCTCACTCCTACATTCAAAAATGGAGGGGGCTCCGTTCTTGTCTGGGGGGGGGGGGGGCATGAGTGCTGCCGGTGTTGGAGAGTTGTGTTTTATAGATGGAACCGTCAATTACAAATGCTACATAAAGATTCTCAAAATACATCTTATACCCAGTGCTAGGAAACTTGGTGTGAAATATAATTCCATGTTCATGATCCAAAACACACACCGCCCATAATACAAAGATGTGGATACTTTACAATGTGCCAAAGCATCTTCCTACATCCCGTCAGTCCACTGACATCAATCCTATAGAGCAAGTATGGGAGATATTGGACAGAAAATTGCGATCCAGAGTAATCTCCAACAGGAATGATCTCCAAACTGTCATACTGGAAGAATGGAACAACATTGCGTCGTCGGTTACCGGGAACTTAGTTGCTTCCATTCCACGACGACTGCAGGCAATAATAGAGGCAAAGGGGAACCCGACGAAGTATTGAAAAGTGAACAAACGTCTTGGACTGGATATGCTGTACGAATACTTTTTCCGTGTGTAATTCTTTAGAAGGAATGCGGTTGTCTTTTTTGTTTCAGACGTACCTTCATATTGTAAGGAATTCTTGATGGTAAGAGTCCGGTTCCATGGCTAAATGGTTAGCGTGCTGGCTTTTGGTCACAGGGGTCGCGGGTTCGAATCCCGACAGGGTCGGGAATTTGAACCATCATTGGTTAATTTCGCTGCCACGGGGGCTGGGTGTCTGCGTCGTCTTCATTATCATTTCATCATCATCATCACGACGCGAAGGTCGCCTACGAGCGTCGAATCAAAAGACCTGCACCTGGCGAGCCGAACGTGTCCTCGGACACTCCCGGCACTAAAAGCCATACGCAATTTCATTTCGATGGTAATAAATAACATTCGAAACTATGCAATCCGTGTTTTATTTATATTACGTTTTGATATTTGCCCCTAAATATACGCACTTGTACGTCCCGTTCTCGCATAATGTGACGTGTACGAATACTTTTTCGAGTATCTGTATGTGTATCTAGTTTGGTTGAGAGCTATGCTGAAACATACACAGACATTCACCCGTAATCTTTGCCATTTTCGACATTTTCTTTCTTCACTCCTTCTTAACCCCCTTTGCCATGGGGGATGAACTTGGACTTTTCATTTTTATATTCCGTTTTTTAGAAGAAGAAGATTCGGGAGATAGTAGGTTCGAATCCCACTGTCGGCAGCCCTGAAGATGGTTTTCCGTGGTTTCCCATTTTCACACCAGGCAAATGCTGGGACTGTACCTTAATTAATGCCACGGCCGCTTCCTTCCCACTCCTAGCCCTTTCCTGTCCCATCGTTGCCATAAGACCTATCTGTGTCGGTGCGACGTAAAGCAACTAACAAAAAAAAAAACAAGAAGAAGAAGAAGAAGAAGAAGAAGAAGAAGAAGTTTAAAAAAAATCACAATCTTCACATACTGTTGGTTAGGCAACCCACCGACCAGACTTGTCATGCGGCCTATTTTCTTTCCTTTTTTTTTTTTTTTTTTTTTTTTTTTTCCACCCTTCTCACCCTCTATGCCGAACTACCCATCAGATTTCGGTCAAACCACTTCCTAAACCCTCCCAGAAGTCATAAGAACAAATTGTGAAATTTTCAGCCAGATCGCTCCAGTAGTTTTTGAGTCCATTCGAGACATACATACAAACATTCATTTTTATATATAGTAAGGGGGGCAAATAAGGCCCACTTACAGATAGACTGCCGTTTGCTCTTAAAGTAACAGAGATACAAGAATTTGTTTCAAATAAAAAACGTTCCTTGATGTATCTTTTCACCAGATATCACAAATAAATAATTTTATATGTATCTGTGGTTCCCACATAGCACAATTATATAAATAATGTAATTGGGCCTTATTTCCTGCTCTAATATGTAATAAGGCCCGCAGTGGAAGAGTACCTTAACCTCATCTCTATGGGCAATTACGACGTCAAATTGGAAGAGGAAATGGCATGTTTTGTAGATAAGAAGTATTAAAAGACATGTTCATTAATTAAAAAAATATTTATGTTGACATTTTTAAATTGAAAATATAATATGGAACATTTCACCATGCTAAATTAGAAGATATGAATTTTCCTCTTTAAAAGTTACAGGAAGCATAATTTCCTCTGATCTTACTTCGATAAACTAAGCTAATGTGCTTTAAAAAACTAATAATAACCACTAAATATAAAATTCTTGCAATTTAAATCACATAAACATTCAAAAAACACTTAATTTTCAGACAGTCTTTTTTAACTTTTCCTTTCACTCATTTTAAAAACTAATTTACTTTAAGATAACATTTAATTCTGCATGAAATAAGAGTCTTTGATGTTTTGAAAACGAAGTCTGAAAACAATAGTTTATAATCAGTCCAACACACACTTTCATCTCTTCTCTTGTTAATTCAGTAACGGTCACTACTAGCGGCGCAGCTGAAATCTCGAACAGGAGTGAGCGACTCCTGATACGCAGGTTTGAGTTTCATTATGCCGCCACACAACGCAACGCTCCGCTCGCCACTTGCACTGTGGCCGAAGCATAACGCTTCCCTTAGTTTTTTTACCGATGCGACTACTCACAAATGTTCTCACGACGCTGGGATAACGTCATTCCATATCTCCTGGCCTCCTGGCTTTTCTAAATTACGTGACAATAGTGGGAATCGAATTCAGGCCGAGGAGGTAGCATGCTACCCTGAGACCACCGCGGTAGTCTTTAATACAAAAGTCGTGTGTAAGAACATGTCTTCGACTTCAAGTTCATATCAATAGCATTGTGCACACTGGATCAAAAACATAAAATTGTTTGCTTATTTAAAATAATTTTGGTCTATTTAGTATATTTGTGAAACATTACGACCTAAAATAACATTGGGTTAGCATATTTTTGTATTAAATTGGAACTAAATCTTTCGTAGCAGCTGCAGGAAATAAGGCCCACATGTTGCAAAGCGTGAGCCTTATTTCCTGCATCGTGACTTTGAGGGTTTTCGATTGCATCATCTTGTATTCTTAACCAAATTCGATAAAATGTACACCGTTTCATTACTTCGCTATATAGATTACCGAGCGAATTGGCCATGCGGTTAGTGTCGCGCAGCTGTGAGCTCGCTTTCGGGAAATACGGGGTTCGAATCCCACTACCAGCCCTGAAGATGGTTTTACGTTGTTTACCATTTTCACTCTAGGCAAATATTGGGGCTGTACCACGGCTACTACCTTTCGAGTCCTAGCCCTTCCCCATCCCTCCGCCGCAAAAAACCTTCCATGTTTTGTTTATTTTAAAAAAATGCTATTTGTTGGTGGCGTCGACCTCCACTACTTTCACCATATGATAGGAAGTGGAATTGCGGAAGTGCAGAGTGCTGAATGTGGGAGGAACGTTAAGAACGTCACAAACATCCAGTTCCCAGGCCAGGGATATTAATCATTTACAATTAAAAACCCCTGACCCGGCCAGGAATCGAACCCGGGGCCGCCGGCGTTGCCCCCTACACCGCGGGGCCGGACAACCTTCCATGTTAAACATGTAGCAATGTACAGTATATGTTTTATTTATCGTATGGCTTTTGCAATAGTGCCGGGAGGGTCCGACTGGCCTGCGTGTCTCGGTGTAAGATGATAAGATGATGTAGGGCGAGGGTGAAAACTGGTGTCGGCATGTAGCCTACAGTATGAGCCCTGCTCAAGGATTAACGTCGCCTTCAGACGAATCACCGTTAAGAGCGGCATATGGCCTCGTTCCGTATGAACACTAGGCAGAGGTTAGGAATTGAATCTAGGCTTTTCGCACGCAATCTAGTGATTAGAAATTAACTGAGCTCGATAGCTGCAGTCGCTTAATTGCGGCCAGTGTCCAGTATTCGGGAGATAGTGGGTTCGAACCCCACTGTCGGCCGCCCTGAAGATGGTTTTCCGTGGTTTCCCATTTTCACACCAGGCAAATGCTGGGCTGTACCTTAATTAAGGCCACGGTCGCTTCCTTCCCACTCCTAGCCCTTTCCTGTCCCATCGTCGCCATAAGACCTCTCTGTGTCGGTGCGACGTAAAGCAACTTTCAAAAAAAAAAAAAATAGAAATTATATACCAGCAGCCCTCCTACCCTACCGGTCAGCCTTCTGATGTCTCTTGTGTTAGATATGACAGAGACTTCTTTGCTGACCTTGTGTCAGCGTTGTCAGTAATTAATCTTACGGTATATACCTAATCTTATATCTTACGTTCGTTGTAAGCTAGATAGCTTAGCTTATCAAGTTCATAACCTCAGTGCGTTACGCGTTCGCGTCTTGTGCTCAAGATTATGGATCGAGACTCTCCACATCAGCGCATCCGGGATTCGATACGACGGTGGCTTGATGCACGTATCAATGCTAACATGGGGATTTTTTTTTAGGGGCTTTACGTCGCACCGACACAGATAGGTCTTATGGCGACGATGGGATAGGAAAGGCCTAGGAGTTGGAAGCGGCCGTGGCCTTAATTAAGGTACAGCCCCAGCATTTGCCTGGTGTGAAAATGGGAAACCACGGAAAACCATCTTCAGGGCTGCCGATAGTGAGATTCGAACCTACTATTTCCCGGATGCAAGCTCACAGCCGCGCGCCTCTACGCGCACGGCCAACTCGCCCGGTAGGAGGGAATTTTGAACATTTCATGTGGCATCCTGGTACGTTCTGTTCCTGTGTGTTTCCCATGATTAATGTACAGTTGTAGAGTTTCCGGACACAACTTTATATAACCTTCTACGTGTGAGCAATGTGTTCGGCAGGTTTGGCCGTAACTTATTGTTACATTCTGTATAGCTCGGAGCCTTGATGACGTAGACTGGCCTAGTAGACATGTACGGATAGTTATGTTTTAAGGTACGTAAACTTTTTATATCGAAAGTGAAATGTTGACAACACGAACAGAACCTGCACACTTTACTAACGCGTACGTATATGAATATGGCAAAATATAAGAGTTCTAATATGTCTGTATCGTTCATAATGGAGGCAAAATCAGTATGTAATATAAAATCTTAGTCATCTATATATAAACATACATGCAATTAATATAATATTTTATCAAAACAAACAAACGAGCGGTTGGCCGTGCGGTTAGGGTCGCGGGAAATGGTGGGCTCAATCCCATCATCGGCAACCCCAAAGATGGTTTTCCGTTGTTGCCCATTTTCACACCATGCAAATGTTGGGGTTGTACCTTAATTAAGGCTACGGTCGTTACCTTCTCAATCCTAGCCCTTTCCCATCCTTGATCGCCGAAACTTTCGATATGTTAATGGCGTATGGCTTTTAGTGCCGGTAGTATCCGACTGGCCAGAGAGTAGGTGTTCCCTACTAGGTGGCCCGCCTCCCCACCTCACGGGTGGAATAAGAAATGGCGTATGGCTTTTAGTGCCGGGAGTGTCCGAGGACAAGTTCGGCTCGCCAGATGCAGGTCTTTCGATTTGACTCCCGTAGGCGACCTGCGCGTCGTGATGAGGATGAAATGATGATGAAGACGACACATACACCCAGCCCCCGTGCCAGCGAAATTAACCAATTAAGATTAAAATTCCCGACCCTGCCGAGAATCGAACCCGGGACCCCTGTGACCAAAGGCCAACACTCTAACCATTTAGCCATGGAGCCGGACAGGGGTAGAATGAAAGCTTAGTTAGATAGTATCCGAGAACATGTTCGGCTCGCCAGGTGCAGGTCTTTAGATTTGACGCCCATAGGCCACCTGCACGTCGTGATAAGGATGAAATGATGATGACGACATATATACCCAGCCTCCTTGCGAGTGGAATTAACCAATGGTGGTTAAAATTCCCGATCCTGCCGGGAATCGAACCCGGGACCCCTCTTACGAAAGGCCAGCACGCTAACCATTTAGCCATGGTGCCGCACTGTGGAACGTTAAACCACTGGCAAAAATATTAGTACAAAGAAGGAAACTGCTTCATTATTGGTCAGAATCATTCATATTGTCATGCTGTGGATGTTCTGATGCTTTACGGAAATCTTGCAAACTTTGGAAAGACCTATGAGTGAGGAGACGAGCTGCTCGACTAAGCGGTATGTTCCGAGTTATCAGTGAAGAGATGGCGTGGTATGACGTTAGGAAATAAATACGCTTGAATGGCGTTTTTAAAAGTAGGAAAGCTCAGAATATGACAATAAGTTGGAATTCAAGAGGAGAAATTGGAGCAAATACTCGTGTATAGGAAGAGGAGTTAGGGGTTGGAATATTTACCAAGGAAGATGTCCGATAAAATTCAATTTTTTTACAATAACTTAGGAAAAGACTAGGAAAACAACGGGTAGGTAATCTGCCACCTGGAAGACAGTCCTGAATGTCTATCAGTGTTGATTGATTGATTGATTGATTGATTGATTGATTGATTGATTGATTGATTGATTGATTGATTGATTGATTGATTGATTGATTGTCATCCAACGACGTTCAATGCAATTAATGCCTTCGATGTACCACGTTCCTTCACTACAGATACAAATTCCTATTATTTCACTGTTAGCATTAAGTTTCAAACCAAACCCACTCCCGAAGGGCCATGGCCTATTAAGCGGCCGAAGGCCTGCAGAATACGTGGTGCTTGTCGGTCTCCGGCAGGACTCGAGCTTGTGGCACATTTTCGATCCGTGAATTAGAATTAATTTCAGAAACACGTTGTAAGTATGCACTCGTAGATACGCCCAGATAGAATAGCCAAATTATCGTGGTTTCCGTTGGAATTATTTAATCTTGATGCCGGCATTATGTAATTATATATGATTATTTTACTGAAATCTTTTCAATGCTCCGTCTAACGTGATAAGAGAGGTGTTAGAAACGTTATCTGTCGTTGATTAGCTGTAATTCGATCCGTCTGCTCGCTGACTCATTCCCACTCCTATCTCTGTACTAGCCCTATATACAGCTTAGCGGTGTCTTCATACTTCCTCTTCCTATCGATAACACACTGCACGAACATTACATTACTTATTGCACATCTTGCGTTCTCCGCACAGTATTTTCATTTAATTCTTATTCTTAGGGCCTACTCTTTTTCTTCTTCTGTTGCTTTCCGATGAGGCCTGCTAAGGACCACGCGCCAATTTCAATTCAATTCTTCATACTGCGTTGTTTTCTCTTCTGTTCCTTCCAATATTCTTTCATCTTTTCACTATGCTGTTTCTTTCTGTCCTCGGACTTCGTACCAGATTTCCTTGTTCAATCTTCCTTGGAATCCTTCCATACTTACTACCCTCTTTCTAAAAATTTCTCTGTTCATAGTTTCTTCTTATATTATTTCTTTCCAAATCTTTCTTTATTTCTTGAATCCAGCTAGTTGTTGCCTGTTTGTCCCAAAGGTACTTGAAAATCCTTTTTTGTTAATCTGGAGTCGTCCATTCTGTAAATATGTCCGAAAAATTGCAATATCCCTTTCCTGTTATGTTTTCTATGTTCCTGAATATTTCATCATTAGATCTTAATTTCCATACTTCTGTTGTTTTCACAGGGCCTATGATTTTTCTCATGATTCTTCTTTCTAGTACCTCAAGTTTATCTAGTCTATTGTTTAGTACCAGGCATTCCGGTTTCACCACTGTACTGTACAGTTTTTGTGATACCCCATCTTGTGTACCCTTTCTTCTACTGCAGATTTGTCTAAACCATTTTCTTTATTTATTTCTCCCAGATATTTGAATTTCGTTACTCTTTCCACTGGACCGATATCTATTGCCAAACATTTTGGAGCGTTCTTGATATTTGTATTTTGTTTTTTCTACGGAGATTCTCAAACCTGTCTTGTTGGCTATTTCTTCCAAGAGATTTGTGTTGTTGCACTCGTTAGGTTTTCTAACAATATAGCAAAATCGTCTGCAAATTCTAGGCAATTTATTTCAATGCCTTTGTTTTTTCTCCCCAAAGTTACCGGGTAAATATTATGTTCTTTAAACTTTACATTCCAAATTCTTACAATTTTCTCCTGACCACGGTTGAATAGAAGGGGTGTCAAACCGTCACCTTGCCGTACCCCTGTATTTATCTTAATAGGTTTTGATATCTCGCTCTGGAATTCTCTCTGTTCTCCAAATATCTTCAAAGATTAACTGCAGCTCTTCAGTGATTTTTGACTGAGGCCATTTCAAAAGTTCAGCTGTTATAGAGTCTTCTCCATTAGCTTTATTATTTTGTAGAGTGTTAATTACTTCTTTAATTGCTTCAGCAGCGGGTGGTTAATATTCTTTAATAATAATAATAATAATAATAATAATAATAATAATAATAATAATAATAATAATAATAATAATAATTCCAATTGGTACTTATTCCATGTCAAATTTTAGACAAATGGGCTAGCCCGGTTGGTAAACTAAAGTCTATTCTGGGAGTCAGATCGGGCCGGGCAGAACTCTGCCAAGCCTACTAAAACGTCTGCAGAAGCCTACCCTGCAAGCCATGCTTTCACACCGTCCATTACAGGAGCTGGTTACGTGATGTTACTAGCAAGGCTCCGGCGTCAGTCTCTTTTATATTAACAAAGCCAAGAGTCAGACTGAGACAGGTCGGTCAAAGTAACAGGCGTGCTCCAGTCCATATCGGAAGACATAGCGCACGGTAAATACTTCATCTCACCAGACTGAGCGAGCTGCTGACTCATGTAACTATGAGCTTGCATTCGGGAGGTGGTGATTTTGAATCCCACTGTTGGCAGCCCTGAAAATGGTTTTCCGTGGTTTCCCATTTTCTCTCCAGGCAAATAATAAGGCCACAGTCGCTTCATTCCCAGTCCTATACCATCGTCGCTTTAAGACCTGTCTAGGTCAGAGTGAGGAAAAACCAACACCATAAACAAAAATATCTCACTAGAAATGATGGGAACGTAACTAATGCATATTATTCTTTCTTTCTTTCTTTCTTTCTTTCTTTTTTTTTTTTCTTACCGAGCTCGATAGCTGCAGTCACTTAAGTGCGGCCAGTATCCAGTATTCGGGAGATACTAGGTTCGAACCCCACTGTCGGCAGCCCTGAAGATGGTTTTCCGTGGTTTCCCACTTTCACACCAGGCAAATGCTGGGGCTGTACCTCAATTAAGGCCACGGTCGCTTCCTTCTCAGTCCTAGCCCTTTCCTGCCCCATCGTCGCCATAAGACATATCTGTGTCGGTGCGACGTAAAGCAAATAGCAAAAAAATATTCGTTCTTTCTTTCTTTCTTTCTTTCTTAATCCGTTTATCTTCCAGAATTTGACCTTCCCTCGGTATCAGCGAGGGATTCCTCCTCTACCGCCTCAAGAGCAGTATCCTAGAGCGTGAAACTTTGGGTCAGGGAGATACAACTGGTGAGGAGGACCAGTACATCGCCCAGGTGGCTTCACCTGCTATGCTGAATAGGAGCCTTGTGGGGGGGGGAGTGGGAAGATAGAAAGTGATAGACAAGGAAGCGGCCGTGGCCTTAAGTTAAGTACCATCCCAGCATTTGCCTGGAGGAGAAGTGGGAAACCACGGAAAACCACTTCGAGGACGGCTGAGGAAGGAATCGAACCCCTCTCTGCTCAGTTGACCTCCCGAGGCTGAGTGTTTTCCGTTCCAGCCCTCGTACCACTTTTCCAATTTCGTGGCTGTGCCGGGAATCGAACCCGGACCTCCGGGGGTGGTAGCTAATCATACTAACCACTACACCACAGAAGCGGACAATGCTTATTATATCAATTATAATAACAAACGTAACGGGGGTGGGAATTGGTAAGGAATGGAAAGGAATGGTAAGGATCCACTATACTATAACAGAGAAGTAAAGAGACTAAGAAGGAGGTGCAGGTTGGAACGAAATAGAGTTAGAAATTGTTATGGGAGTAAGGAGAAATTGAAGGAACTTACTAGGAAATTGAATCTAGCAAAGAAGTCAGCTAAGGATAACATGATGGCATACAAATTTTAGTGAAAAATGGAAGGGTATGTATAGGTACTTTAAGGCGGAAACAGGTTCAAAGAAGGACATTCCAGGAATCATTAATGAACAAGGGGAGTGTGAATGCGAGGATCTTCAAAAGGCAGAAGTATTCAGTCAGCAGTATGTAAAGATTGTTGGTTACAAGGATAATGTCCAGATAGGGGAGGTGAGTAATACTAAAGAAGTATTAAAATTTACCTATGATAACAATACCATTTACAGCAAGATACAAAAGTTGCAAACTAGAAAAGCAGCTGGAATTGATAAGATTTCTGGGGATATACTAAAGGCAATGGGTTGGGATATAGTACGATATCTGAAGTACCTATTTGATTATTGCTTGCATGAAGGAGCTATACCAAATGAATGGAGAGTTGCTTTAGTAGCCCCTGTGTATAAAGGAAAGGGTGATAGACATAAAGCTGAAAATCACAGGCCAGTCAGTTTGACGTGCATAGTATGTAAGCTTTGGGAGTGCATTCTTTCTGCATATATTAGACATGTTTGCGAAATTAATAACTGGTTTGAGAGAAGGCAGTTTGGGTTTAGGAAAGGTTATTCCACTGAAGCTCAGCGTGTAGAATTTCAGCAACATATAGCAGATATCCTGAATTCAGGAGGCCAAGTGGACTGTATTGCGATTGACCTATCTAAGGCATTTTATAGGGTAGATCATGGAAGACTACTGGCAAAAATGAGTGCTATTGGACTAGAAAGGGTGACTGAATGGGTGGCTATATTTCTAGAAAATAGAACTCAGAGAATTAGAGTAGGCGAAGATTTATCTGACCCTGTAATAATTAAGAGGGGATTCCTCAAGGCAGTATTATTGGACCTTTATATTTTCTTATATATATCAATGATATGTGTAAAGAAGTGGAATCAGAGATAAGGCTGTTTGCAGATGATGTTATTCTGTACAGAGAAATAAATAAGTTACAAGATTGTGAGCGGCTGCAGGGTGACCTCGATAGTGTTGTGAGATGGGCGGTGGGCAATGGTATGATGATAAACGGGGTTAAATGACAGGTTGTGAGTTTCACATATACGAAAAGTCCTCTCAGTTTTAATTACTGCGTTGATGGGGTGAAAGTTCCTTTTGCGGATCATTGTAAGTACCTAGATGTTAATATAAGAAACGACCTGGGTTGGGGTAATCACATAAATATGATTGTTAATAAAGGGTACAGATCTCTGCACATGGTTATGAGGGTATTTAGGGGTTGTAGTAAGAATGTAAAGGAGAGGGCATAAGACGGATTATGGAGGAAAAAATAATCCCAGGAAATATATTGTCATTCTGAAAAATTACCTCACACTTTGCGGAAAAGACGATTGAAATTTTATGGACATATTATCAGAATGAACAGTAACAGACTAACTAAAATAATTCTCAACTTGGCCCTTTCATCGAAAACCAAGAACAGTTGGCTTTGTGATATTGAAACGGATCTCCAGGAAATCAACATCTCGGAAGACATTCGACAGGACAGATGTAAATTCAGAACCAAAATCGACAATCACCAGCTGGAAGACAAACCCAACACCAGAGCCACTGAAATGAAATGGCGTATGGCTTTTAGTGCCGGGAGTGTCGAAGACAAGTTCGGCTCGCCAGATGCAAGTCTTTCGATTTGACACCCGTAGGCGACCTGCGTGTCGTGATGAAGATGAAATGATGATGAAGACGATACATACACCCAGTCCCCATGCCAGCGAAATTAACCAATTATGTTTAAAATTCCCGACCCTGCCGGGAATCGAACCCGGGACCCCTGTGACCAAAGGCCAGCACACTAACCATTTAGCCATGGACCAGAGCTACTATAACTTGGACAGAAGAACGAAGGAAGCAGCTCAGCGAGAGGATGAAGAGATTTTGGGAGGAGAAATCCAACACATCAGCTAAGCTGTTTCAATCGAGCTCCTAAGTACGCTATAACGATGTAAACAAAAAATATGCGGAGTGCTAATAGACGGAGCCGGCCCGCGGTATAGGGGTAGCGTGCCTGCCTCATACCCGGAAGTCCAGGTTCGATTCCCGTCCAGGTCAGGGATTTTTACCTGGATCTGAGGTCTGGTTCGAAGTCCACTAAGCCTACGTGATTACAAGTGAGGATCTATCTGACGGTGAGATAACGGTCCCGGTCTAGAAAGCCAAGAATAACGGCTGAGAGGATTCGTTGTGCTGACCACACGACCCCACATATCTGGAGGCCTTCGGACTGAGCAGCGGTCGCTTGGTAGGCCATGGCCCTTCGGGCCTGTTGCACCATGGAGTTTGGTTATTGACAAATGGACCTCGCAGTGTGAGGTAGATATATAAGTACAGTATACTCCTTAGTCGGGGATGAGGGGAGATGAATGTATATGGCATGTTTTACGGCTGGGTGGCCTTCCTGACGCCAATCTCAGTTGAGAAGCTAATGAAAGTTAAATGAACGATGGTGAGTGAAATTAGGTCTGGAGGTGACTCCAGGGGGGTCATACTTTTAGTGGCCTCTTATGACGCTTTTGTTGGCGGGACGTAGTGTTTAGAGTGTTCTATTTCATTGGCCTGTCTCAGTCTCAACCTTGGCTTTGACAACCTGAAAGTGACAGAGATATGCCATTCCTTATGCAGCCAGTCCCTGTTATGAAAATGTTGCTCCTAGGGTCAGTTGGTGCGGGCATTTCAGTGGGCTTGGCAGACTGATACCTATGTGAAAGCAACGGGAAACTACATCACTCCTCATTTCCCTAGTATGCCTCTTCAGCTTCGCCTAGGCCATCTATAACAGCTGTTGGCGGAACTGTTGAGGATCAAACCAGTCTTCAGGCTGAATACCCAACAAGCATAGACTACATACATTATGGTAGGCAGCGGATAACATGGATGTATGCGGCACATTTGACATATCGTTACTGATCCGTACTCATCATTATCTGAACGATTTCTACCAGACGTCTTTAAATCTGTCTCCCAAATTATATGATTTGCTTACTCCCTCGTGAAGTCGAACTAGAAAAACTATGTCATTCTCCTGTTTGTTCTTTATTTCTGTACGCAAACTCGACCTGACGATAAGTCTGCCGCCCTCCTGTTAATAGGGGAGTAAGCGGCTTTCATATCAGCAACGGTGGTAAAGCGTATCCTGATAATATCACTAAACATCAGTTGTTCGATATTGCACTTATGAAGACGGTGGGTGGTAAAACGAAAAAAAAAAAAAACTCTGAAAGTGTCAGTATTCCTAGCTACCTGTATCAATTCAGTAGCTTGCACCAATGAAGGTGGATGTTTGCTTTACGTCGCACCAACATAGTTAAGTCTTATGGCGACGATGGGATAGGAAAGGCCTAGGAGTTGGAAGAAAGCGGCCGTGGCCTTAATTAAGGTACAGCTCCAGCATTTGCCTAGAGTAAAATTGGGAAACAACGGAAAACCGTCTTCAAGGCTGCCGACAGTGGGGTTCGAACCCACTGTCTTCCGAATGCAAGCTCACAACTGCGCGCCCCTAACCGCAGGGTCAACTTGCTCGGTAAATTCAAAAGTAACAATGTGATGTGCTATCTGAAAGAATCTAAGTACAGTATCAGTATTCTTGAATCTCTCACACAGTTCAGTAGCTATTTTAGCCTCAGGAAGATGGGATTGTAGGACAACCACAGTGTTCTGAAAGAACCAAAGTATTAATGTCCTTGAGTCTCTCGCACAGCGACCACGGGGCTCTTAGCTGTGTCTTAGCACTTCTTCCACTTACTTGTCTCAGGCTCCTGACTTTAATCTATCCTATCCGACCTCCCTTGATCAACTCTTTTCTTTTCCGAGCCGGAAGGTGTTAGAGCATTCGATGCCTAGGGAATCTTTCATTTTCACGCCCTACGTGGCCCTTGTCTTTCTTTGGCCGATACCTTTATTTTTCGAAGTGTCGGATCCCTTCCATATTTTCCTCTGATTAGTGTTAGTAGAGATTGGTTGCCTAGTTGTACTTTCTCTTAAAACAATAATCACCACCACCTCCCCTCTCGAACAATTCAGTAACTATGTGTGCGCCATGAACCTGGATGGTAAGAAGATCAAAGTGCAGAGTGCGCTCTGAGAGAATCAAAGTATCAATATCCTTGAATCTGTTGTACAATTCAGTAACTGTGTGTGTGTGCGCCATGAACCTGGATGGTAAGACGATCAAAGTGCAGAGTACGCTCTGAATCAAAGTATCGATATCCTTGAATCTCTCACATTGTTAACTACATATTTCACCTCAAGAAGGTGAACGGTAAAAGATCAAAGTACAATGTGAGTTCTGAAAGAATAAACGTATCGATAGGATTGATTTCCTCACGCAGTTCAGTAGCTATTTGCGCCTCATGAAGATGGATGCAGTGTCATAAGGCATAAAACTAGACTAAAGGGCGTACGAAAGAGGTTCGGTCCAAGAAGTGAAGGTGGCCGGGGTATGTAGCAAGATCTGATCTGGTGGATAAAGGCAGTAACGGAGTAGTATCCGTGAAGAGGATGTCCATTGTTTACATGGTCCGATATAGTGAGACAAACTGTGGGACCTTTGTGGATACAAAATGCCTAAGACGATGGGAAAGGCCTTTACTTCAAAAGAGGATTGATCAGGCTCTGATGATGATGATGATGATGATGATGACGAAAGGAACATCAAAATGCTATACGCGCTCTCAAATTATCCAAGTATCAAAACCTTTAACACACCAATATTTTTCATTGGATATCTCCACCACGTGAAGATGGGTGGTAGGAGAGCCAGGGTGAGGATTAATGTAGTTGCACCAAGCAAGACCTTTTACTACTTGCAATATTTACAGAAAAATTCATTAACATATTAATGGTCATATCCTGTGTAATACAGTGGGAAACTAACCTGACAGAATTCTTAGAAAAGAAAGGAGTTCAGGATGGAAGCGAAGAGCTTGACAGATAGGACTCATGGCAAGACCACTTCAGGAATACATCCTGGGAGGGCATCGTCCCTACGTTTGAAAATAGTTTATTCTGCTGTAATATTTTACAAGAAGTATTTATTTAACATGATTATAAATGAGCGGTAGTTAATATTATCTAGGTTATGTTCTTCGTAGAGGACAACGCCCAAACTGCGCCTTTCATCCGACCAACCAGAGCACTCGTACCTCGCCGGGGCCTAAGTTTAAAAATACCAACAAGGCAGAGAATGCAGTTGAGGCATTTTAAAATAACGTTGAGCGACAAAATACAACCGTCAGCTGATCTCACAAGGAGAGGGCTAGCAATAGAACATGGAATGTCTATCACCAAGTACAATGTGCTGTATCCGGGAGCCACACACAAACTCAGCCATTGTTCTAATTTATCTGCCTTATCAAAAACGGCAATTCATTCAGAAACCATCAGTTCTTGAATGAAAACTGTATAAACGTCGCAATAATCGGCCACTATCTCTTAAGACGGTGTTGATTAGTTCTTTTCAAGAAATAGAAAACTGAATGATGTCCAGTTGACAGTCTACAAAACGTTTCAGTATCCCTTATAAACTTGTGTGGCGAATAGAGATACCTGGTGCAGCTCTTTCTAGTTGACGCCCATGGGCAAACTGCACGTACAGATATGAGATTATGAAGGGGTGCGTAGCCTACTCCTGTCGAATAACACCAAGGGACCTGCTCAAGGCTTAACGTCCCCATCTGACAGACGAATTACCATATGAGCACTGAGGAGAGGTACATCGCCACCTCCCCCTACCCTGCTGGTCAACATTTTGATGTTGAAAACGTTTTTCACCAACAGGACTCGAACCGGTAAACCACGGTTCAGACCATGAGAACTTAACGCCTTAACCATCATTTCAGAACAAAAAATGATAAGTTTGTTCTGATCCTTCGAAGGCCCACGGTTATACCATCAGGCTCTGAAGAGAACAAAGAGCCCCCAAGAGATCCCCCTGTGGGTGGGGCAGTAGAATAACACCCACGGTACCCCCTGCCTGTCGTAAGAGGCGAATAAAAAAGGCCTCAGGTGCTCTCAACTTGGGAGCCTAGTTTGGTGTCCACGGGGCCCTTGGCTGAGTCTCTGGCATTGCTTCCACTTACTTGTGCCAGGCTCCTCGCTTTCATCTATCCTGTCCGACCTCCTTTAGTCAACTCTTGCTCTTTTCCAACCCCAACGGTATTAGAGCACTCGAGGCCTAGGGAGTCTTTCATTTTCACGCCCTTCGTGGCCCTTGTCTCTCTTTGGCCGAAACCTCCATTTTTCGAAGTGTCGCATTCCTTCCGTTTCCTCTCTTTGACTAGTGTTATATAGAGGATGGTTGCCCAGTTGTACTTCCTCTTAAAACAATAATCACCACCACCACTCCCCAAGAAAGGCCGGATAGGAAAGATGGAAGTAAGGAGCTTGGCGAAAGAGGAAGGGTCTGTCCGTTCGAAGAATGTAGGTATCGGCAAAATAAAGAGAAAGGTCATGGAGGATGTAAAAGTAGAAGACTGTCAGGGTCACAAGAGATGGAGGTTGTTAGTAAACTCGTATCTTCGTGCTATTGCAGCTCTTTTTCAGGCGATTTGCGCGACCTTTTTTTAAACCTCATACCAGCCCTCCCGCCAATCTTAAATCTCTGACAGTACCGGGAATTGAAGCCGGGCTCCGAGGACGGCAGCTAATTGCACTAACCATTAGACTGCGGGAATGGACAATAGTGACGATGAAATTGAGGAACATGAAATAAGTAAGCTGAAACAAGTCATATTCAGCTAAAGATCCCGTGGTTTCCCATGTTGAAAGCCCCGGGAGTATGCAGGTGCAGAGGGGGAAGAAATGCATGTAAGCTTCTAGAGCGTCGAGCCAATTTTTCCATTCTTAGCCTCACACGCACTTGAGCGGGCTCATTGAGCGGAGGCGAGGCCATGTTTCCCTCGTCACTCACCGACGTCTTTATTTATGTAGACCTTGGAAGGTTCATGTGCCTAGCGCAGGTGTCGAGAACCGCCCCATCTACGCCGCACAGTAACAAAAACCGTGCCTTAACAGTGACTGTTCTAACACAATTCGCAGATTATTATTCACTGTCCGCCTCTGTGATGAAGCGGTTAGTGTGATTAGCTGCCACCCTGGAGGCCCGGGTTCGATTCCGGGCTATGCCACGAAATTTGAAAAAGTGGCACGAGGACTGGAACGGGGTCCACTCAGCCGCGGGAGTTCAGCTGAGTAGAGGGGGTTCGATTCCCACCTTAGCCATCCTCGAAGTGGTTTTCCATGGTTTTCCACTTCTCCAGGCAAATGGCGGGATGGTACCTAACTTAAGGCCACGGCCGCTTCCTTCCCTCTTCCTTGTCTATCCTTCTAATCTTTTCGCCCCGTCCACAAGACCCCGTTCAGCATAGCAGGTGAGGCAGAGGCCGCCTGGGTGAGGTACTGGTCCTCCTTCCCAGTTTATCTCCCCGACCAAAGTCTCACGCTCCAGGACACTGCCCTTGAGGCGGTAGAGGTGGGATCCCTTGCTGAGTCTGAGGGAAAAACCAACCCTGGAGGGTAAACAGATTAAGAAGAAGATTATTAATTTCAGGACATGGGCGCCCGCAAAGGGGGGGGGGGGGGCAAGGGTGGCGCTTGCCCTCCCCGCTCTGGAATTCTAAAAAGGTTGATGTTCAATTGTTTAATATCATACCAGACTATTTCATAAACTGAACTTGCTGACAGTCATCTAGCATCTGTTTTAACCGGACATTTCTGTAAACAATTTAATGTTGCTGATGTTATATTGGTTTTTATATTCAAGAAAATTGTTAATGTGCCCCCCCCCCCCTCCCTGGAAAAGATCCTGCGGGCGCCCATGTTTCAGGAATAATAATACCATGTAAAGACAATCTAAGCTCAGACATCACAACACAGAAATTAAAACGGAATGTCTTTATGGGTGTCTGCGAATGACTGGAAAGGCTGGTAGCTGGACAATATGTGTGAGAAGTGTTGCAATTCACTGAATGACCTGGTTTGCTTCGCCAATCCTTGTTTTCAAGTATGAACATCATCAAAAGTACAGAATTAGGTTCACTGATGAACATTTGGAATCGTACATTCGACTCCAGTGTTACCAGTTTTTCCATCCAAGAAGAACAGTTTCTGCCAAATTTCACACTAAATAGCAAAGTAGTTCATATTTTTGCAGTATAATTATTCCCGTATGTAAATGCTAATTTCATTGTTTAGAGATTACTTTCTTTCTTTCTTTCTTTCTTTCTTTCTTTCTTTCTTTCTTTCTTTCTTTCTTTCTTTCTTTCTTTCTTCATCCCACCTCTACCACATCAAGGGCAGTGTCGTGGGGCGCGAGAGTTTGAGACATTTGGTGGGGGATACAACTGGGGAGAAGGGCAGTACTTCGCCCAGGCGGCCTTACCTGCTATGATGAACAGGGGCCTTGTGGAGGGGGGATTGGAAGAATGGAAGGGATAGACAAGGAAGAGGAAAGGAAGCGGCCGTGGCCTTTAGTTAGTACCACCTCGGAATTTTCCTGAAAGACAAGTGAGAAGTGGGAAATCACGGAAAACCACTTCGAGGATGGCTGAGGTGGGAATCGAACCCCCCTCTACTCAGTTGACCTCCTGAAGCTGACTGAACCCCATTTCAGCTCTCGTACCACATTTCAAATTTCGTCACAGAGCCGGGAATGGAACCCGGGGCTCCTGTGATGGCAGCTAATCACACTAACCACTACACCACAGAGGCGAACCTAGAAATTACTGCTACATAAAATATAGGAATGCAGTACTTTAAAGGGTTGTTATTTAATATAGTTGTTTGAAGATGTGAGAACTTTTTGGTAGATAACTGACGCATCTAGTTGCCGGCTTCTGTCCTTCATGTGGGAGTTTCAGCAATATACCAGTATGACATCTTCATCAGACGTGAGCGCCGACATTATAAACGATTGCGAGCCCCCAAAATGATCGAAGTGGATTTGGTCATTTTAGTTTTTGTGTGCCGAGTGTTCAAATGGTCAAGTTAAGTTACCGTATTTAATTAGTTTATGGCTTTTAATGCTGGGAGTGTCAGATAATGATATTCGGCTCCGTTGCTGCTTCCCTGATACCCATGGGCAACCTGCGCGTCTGGGTATAATATGATGTAGAATGAAACCCTGTGTTGGCACAAAGCCTACTTCTGTCGAATAACACCAACAGATCTGGTCAAGGCTTATGGACATTAAGGAGAGGTTTGAAATTGAATGCAGGCTTTCGGCACGCAATGTAGTGATTAAAAATGGTATACCACCACCTTTCCTGCCCTGCCCTGCAGGCCAATATTCTGATGGTGAAAAATTGTTTTCACTACGGAACTCGAATTGGCTAACCACGACGTCAGGCCATGCTAACTTGACGCTTGATCATGGCCACCAGTTGAGTAAAACATTTTTGGCACGTAGAAAAAATCATAACGACAGATGTTTGTGTTGTGAGTAGTTTCCTTGAACTCTAACTGATAGTTAATTTCTCACTTACGCAACAATGAGCCGTAGTTACATACGAAGGCGTTGGCAGTCTCTTTCAGCTACTCATTTTTGCGGAAGTAAAGGTCGTTGACTCGCACGAAGGAAGGTACCGCTCCTTTCTGCAGGTTAACTGATACAGGAAATAGCCGATGGGATATTGGCAGATGACAGACTACTTCCTATGCACCAAGTTGTACAGTCGTTTGGCATTTAAAAGTTTTTAACCCCTTCGGTGGCGGGTTTTGGCAGACCTCCTGTGCCAGAAAAGTGAGGTTTTTTCGGAGGAATTTATTTATTTTTAGGAAGCAAGGAATGAGTAACAATTATTAAGGGAACACATTCATATATTATTCAAGGTTAATAAAAACTTACTTTACACTCTATTTACACTTCTTAGAGTAGGTCTGTGATATAGTTTCATAAAATATTGGTGTTTTGAGTAGGGCCTATACTGTCCTGTGAGCAATGCATTTTTATTTCAGGCTTTTGTATTATTCCCATCAGCAATACTAACGCAATAAATTGCCAAATTTTGTAAGAGCTTCTTTTTTACAAAACTGTACCCTTCCATGCGGAGATTTATTTACAAGGTTTTCAATGCACTTTTAGCATAGGGCCAACGAATTTTTTTCGGTCACTGTCAAATTTACAACTTCATCTGTTAGAATCAGTTCAAAACAGTCAATCGCACTCACCTCTGGTAATAAGCTAAGCCTCACACCAGGATTTCCCGTAAATTGAATAAAATTAGTTCACACACTATCCCCAGGCTTACACTTTTTCCAAACGAATGTATATTCAACATCTACCATCACCTTAGCGTCTGACGTAATATCTTCTTCACTTTCACTAGAATTACTAAGGTCATCATCTGAAGAATCAATAGAATCATTATAGCTACTATCAGAAATACTAATGTCACTTAGTGATTCATCTTTGATGTAGTTCCTTATTTTGTCGTCAGACAAACTTCTCTTCCGTTTCGCGCTCGCCATTTCTGTTTACCTCGTCAGCTGGCCAGAGGTTGTATATGTAAAGTAGAGAAGATAAGGCATATTTTAAGCCAGACGCTACGTGAATACAGCTGGAAATCCTCCCGCCATCTGTTGAGAATACTTGAAAACATTTTCCCAAACGATTAGAGTACCCGAGAAATTATTGGGCGATCGCGAAATGAACACTGCAGCTAAACGAGAATTTCTCGGGCGGTGACGTTATGGGCAGGCGTGCGCCACCCGAGAATTTCTCGGGCGTGCCACTGAAGAGGTGTGCAAGAGACTCATGTTGGTAGATTTTGTGGTACGTTACCTAAGGGTGTCCGGACATTTCGTACCACGGACATTCCGTACCACTTGATTTTTGAGGACATTTCCTACCATTTAGGCGGTTATCTACCAGCGAACGGTTTTCACGTAATCACCAAATATTTACGCCAGGACAATCCGTACCACTTGATGTCAAATTGGACTTCCATTTCCACGCCATCAGGCGAAATGGGCCTGACAGACACACACTGGATATCATAAACGAAAATAATTCACAATATATGCTGAAGAAAACTTCTATATTATTTTAATAATTGCACTTTAAACTGTATTTATTACTTATGTTGACGTAGGCTAAATATTATCATAAAAAAGTCGATTTTTGAAGCATAAATTCTGAAACAAAACAATGCAATAGAAATATACATCGTGTTCGGGCGCGATGTGCCCGACGAGTCCAAGGATAGATAATATTACTATTATTGTGAATATTTATAAACTACTGCATTATTTCGTTATCACGTAAGCAAAATAAAAGATCCTGATAAACTGCCCAATACGGACTTGAAGGTCTCGCGGTAACAGGATATGAATAAACGCGTGTGCCAATCAGATCAGTTGCGCCCGACGGAAGGTTAACATCAGTGGTGGTCACACCGTGCGGAGGCTTCTGCGCCAATAGCGGACATTGGATATACAAATGAATACATTCATTAGGATATTGTTTTTACTTCACAATACTTCCCACTCTTTCAGGTGGTACGAAATGTCCGGTGGTACAAAATGTCCGTGGTACGAAATGTCCTAGAACCACGTTAAAGAACCTCTTTAGAACAAATAGGCACAGGAGTAGCGGAAGTGACTATTGTTTTAACTTGATAAACAACTCGTCTTTTCTCTGATCAGAAGAGGAAAAGGGAAGAAATTCGACTCTTCTAAGAATGAGGAAATCGACTAAAGAAAGGGGAGGGGCACGAAGGACGTGAAAAGGTAAAGCTAATACTGTCAGGGTAGGAAGAGAGTTACCGGGGGTTGGATAGAGAGCAGTGCTGGACTCATCACTGAGCCTTGTGTTTGCTCTCCACGCACCCAACTTGAGTAGCCCGGACATACAGTAGGTGAGTCGTCCTTTACGACAGGTAAGGTCTGCTCTATTCCCCGCCCACACGAGTTGTATGCATCTTCTTCTTCCCTGTCTTCCTGGTCTTATTCCCAGTCATTTGAGGTCGGCTGGATTTGGCCCCGTTTTACGGTTGGATGACCTTGCTTACGCCAACACTATGTGGAGGAACGTATTCACTACTGCGTATTTCTTATTTTTAAGTCGTACCAACACAGACGGATCGACGATGGGATAGGAAAGGGTTAGTACTGTGAAGGAAGCGGACGTGGCCTTAATTACGGTATAGCCGTAGCTTTTGACTGGTGTGAAAATGGGAAACCACAAGAAACCATCCTCAGGGTGGAGTTCGAAGCCACTATTTGCTGAATGCACGCTGACAACTGCGTGACTAATAGAACGTGTTTAATGGGCTAACAAGTACAATAGCATTATATTCACTGAATGTTGTCACCCATAAAGTCTACTACCTTTTGCCAACTGTCGGGAAGCCGGTGGGGACCGTTGGCACGGCGTTCTCTGTTGATGACAGCGATTTAGCGCCCTGCTGCGCGGAGTACAGATGCCACGTCGGGACATCGGCAGTCTCGGAGGGGTTCCTTCAACTTCGGAAACAGGTCGAAGTCACAAGAACTCATGTCTGGTGAATACGGAGGGTGTTCGGAGACCTCCCAATGCCACTGTTGCAATAAGAGCTTGACATTGTTTGCGACATGACAGCACGATCGGGCAATCGTCTCGCAATAAACATGGACGTTTGGCAGATGTCGCTCCAGAAATCGGCAGTAGAAGTCACCGTTGGCGGTTTGTTCCTCAAGCACAACATGCGTAAGAATAACACCCTTGTAGTCGTACGCCACAGTCAGCTTAAGCTTCTCCCAACTGGGTTCCTGTCGAAATTTCTGTGCACGTGGCAACTCTGGGTGACTCCATTCATTCGACTGACGCTTTCATTCACGCTCGTAGGCTCGTGTCCATGTCTCATCAATGGCGACAATACGCTACAGAAATGCGTCTCCTTCGTTGCGGTGTCTGTCCAGGTGGATGCTAGCCAGTGCATACCGGTGCCATTTCTGTACGTCGGTGAGTTGGTGTGGAACCCAACGGGATACAATTTTCCTCATGTTAAGATATTTCGTCAGTAGGGTGCCACACCGTTTCATGACTGCGGATAATTCTCGGACAGTACATCGATGGTTTATGGAAACGAGATCACTCACGATGTCAATCTGATCTTGAGGAATGGACGGCCGACCTGTGCGGTACAAATCCATCATGCAACCGTCCTATATGGTAATGCATCCTCGCCACAGGCTTCACGTAATCCTCGATAACATTCTGATGCATTTTTGGCACGGGCAACCTCAATTTTAATCCACGAACGCTGATGACCTTTAGAAACCGTGCTTTAGGGCGGTGAAATATACACTCTTCACTTCAACGCCACCCAGCAACAACACTCCCAACTTGATGCCCGTCAAATGCACACCATACACCGGCAAGAGCGCCACCTGACCGCTTTCATATTCTATTTGCGCATGCGAGTGTCTGGAGTACGTTGCCACTACTTTATTTCCAGCCCTCCTATGTATGTATGTATGTATGTATGTATGTATGTATGTATGTATGTATGTAAATAAATTCTTATCGGGCGAGTTGGCCGTGCGCGTAGAGGCGTGCTGCTGTGAGCTTGCATCCGGGAGATAGTAGGTTCGAATCCCACTATCGGCAGCCCTGAAAATGGTTTTCCGTGGTTTCCCATTTTTACACCAGGCAAATGCTGGGGCTGTACCTTAATTAAGGCCACGGCCGCTTCCTTCCAACTCCTAGGCCTTTCCTATCTCATCGTCGCCATAAGACCTATTTGTGTCGGTGCGACGTAAAGCCCCTAGCAAAAAAAAAAAAAAATTATTTCAGGATGTTAACACGTTCGCGGCGGCTGGTACCACCCGGTGGTATACTGACTCATGTCTATCTGCCTTTTCAGAACCGAGCGAGTTGGCCGTGTGGCTAGGGTCGCGCAGCTGTGAGCTTGCATTCGGGAATTCGGATATAGGGGGTTCGAATCCCCCTGTCGGCAGCCCTGAAGATTATTTTCTGTCGTTTCCCATTTTCACACCAGGCAAACGCTGGGGCTGTACCTTAATTAAGGCCAGCTCCACTTTCTTTCCACTTCTAGCCCTTTCCTATCCCATCGTCTCCACAAGGCCTATCTATGTCGGTGCGACGTAAAGCAGTACTAATTCCATATTTAGCAGAGAATTCAATTCTTGTCCTACGGCTCCAGTAGAGTCATGGTGTATTGGTAGCACCTGGCGATAGTAATATACGACGAGAAATAAGCAGAACCCATCAATAATGGTAGGAAAACTTGATGAGTGTAGCAGGGAGACGTGCAGGGTGCGCACCACATGACTCCCTGTACCGACCGTTAAAAAACAACAGTTCTTACAGTCTAAAAGCACCACCCCTCTCAGTCGTGGCTAGGCGCATGGTTTTGTGTGCACCATGCCATGTCCTACCTGTTGTCCTATACAAAGCTGCGAAGTCTAGCAACCGTATTAATGATCACCACATGAATTAATGCTCCCAGAGCGAACTGAACTGTCTTCCCAGGTAACCTTGATGGGAAAATGAGACGGATCGCGTGTGTACCACCGGTGAACACGAAAAAAATACGTGGAGAAGTACCGAAAGTAGACACGTATCTTCTTGTACCTACTACAACAATACGGAACAGGGGAAAATTCCACTTAAGGCAGAAAGGAGGAAATTATATACTGTATACATATTTTATGCCTGGCAGGACCTAGTGTTTACAGTGCACTAGGTCTTCTGCTGTAGGCTAGAGCAATTTTGTTACTTTCATAGATCTGTCTCTGTCTTATCCTTGGCTTTGACAATATGAAAGTGACAGGTAATGTCAATCCTTATGCAGCCAGTCCTGCTATGCCAAACCCCCAAACCCCATGGCACTACAGGCCTTGAAGGGCCTTGGCCTGCCAAGCGACCGCTGCTCAGCCCGAAGGCCTGCAGATTACGAGGCGTCGTTATTCTTGGCTTTCTAGACCGGGGCCGCTATCTCAGCGTGTCAGATACCTACTCAATTCTAATCACGTAGGCTGAGTGGACCTCGAACCAGCCCTCAGGTGCAGGTAAAAATCCCTGACCTGGTCGGGAATCGAACCCGGGGCCTCCGGGTAAGAGGCAGGCACGCTACCCCTACACCACGGGAGTCCCTGCTATGAATGGTGTGAAAATGTTGCTCATAGGGTCGGTTGGTGTATGCATTTCAGTGGGCTTGGCAGACTGATATGTAATAGCAACTTCTGGCTCCGTGAGGAAAGCAACGGGAAACTACCTCACTCCTCATTTTCCTATTACGCCTCTTCAGTGATGCCTAAGCCATCTATGACTCCTGATGGCAGAACTGTTGAGGATTCAACCAGCGTTAGCGCTGACGGACTGAACATACATACATATTTTACAATTGACTTTACGTCGTACCCACACAGATATATCTTATGGTGACGATGAGAGAGGAAAGGGCTAGGAATGGGAAGGAAGCGGCTGTGGAATTAATTAAGGTACAGCTCCAGCATTTGCCTGATGTGAAAATGGGAAACCAAGGAAAATCATCTTCAGGGCTGCTGACAGTGGGGTTCGAACCCCCTACTTCCCGGATGCAAGCTCACACCTGCGCGCGCCCCTAACCGTACGGCCAACTCGCTCGGTGGAAATGCAGTAATATTGAGCTCCGTCGCAAACTTGTCAAGGATGTTTTAATTTTGTCATGAGGAGGGTGGCCTATTAAGACTGCATAATCATTTAAATCATTCTGAGGAACAGTTGCAGCTAAGAAACATTTGGCTACACGTAGCTGTTAGCCAGCATTCGGGAGATGGTGGGTTTGAACCTTTGCTTCCCATATTCATATCAGGCAAATGCTGGAGCTGTACCGTAATTAACATTACGACCGCTGCCTTCCCTTTCCTACCCGTTTACCTCCTTGGTTCGCCGAATACCTTCGTTATATTAGTGCGACGTTAAAACTTTAGCTGTCGGTGCGACGTAAAACAGACTGCAAAAAAAAAAACACCTCTAGCTAAACGAAAGAAGTGGTAGTGGTGGTGTTTGTTTTAAGAGAGACAACCACCCTTCCTGAATAAATCTAGTGGAAACAAAAATGAAAATAATATTCAACGAGTGAATTCGGAAATTAAATAAAAAATAAGACAAGACTATTTTATTAAATCGACATGGATTCAAATACATCAACATCAAAAGGGAATGTGCATTGCCTGAGTAACAGAACACTTGAAATTCATATGGACTTGTATAATAAACTCACGCATAAAGTTCTCGAGACCTAAGATGATCGATTTACGTATTTCATGCATATGATGTGGGGTTGCGTAATGCGACAGGAATGAAGAGAAGAGTTGTAAAGTACAAGGTGACGACAGAGATATTGGACGTGGACCATCACAAGCACACGTACTTGATGATATCATGTCATGAAGGAGTTCTCTGATTATGACTTCCCCTAGCACTCAACAGTAATGTAATGTAACAGCTGAAGGCTATTAAATTCTGAAAGCTGCTATCTAAATAGAGATGAGTAATTATCAGCCTTGGCCATTGATCATTAATCCTCAACTTCACCAGCTGATTCATAATAATTCTCGGATTTACAAATTGCGGTATTACTGAGATTCTTATCTGGGACTGGGACCTGTTTATCTACACTCTTATTGAGTCCTTTCTAGCATATTCAGTTAACTGTTAATTGGACAATGTAGGCATGTTCTTGATAGGCTACAGGTAAGTTCGTGACAAATCTTTGAGTAAGTATCACGTGTCTGCTAGAGCACGATGAAAACGAGTGGAAGTAGCTAGAGATGTGTTGAGAATTCAGGGTAGTGGTTAAGTTAAAATATTTTGTTTGCAATGATACGTCTTATTCAAAGATTTATCACGATTATACCTCCCTTTACCCTACCCCATACGTTATATACAGGGTGCGGTACAGCCAAACTTCCAGTACACATTCCTCACACGTAGAAGAAGACAATATGTTATATGGACACGGAGCGGGAAACGCTTTATTTCCACATTAGAACTCGTTTTCTACAAGCTACATAGTACATTAATCATGGGAAACACACAGGAACAGAACATACCAGCATAGTACAGGAAACTCTTTGTTATATGAAATGTTCAAAATGCCCTCCGTTAACATTGATACACGCATCACCAGCCGTCGCAGGGATACATCAGCTCATCCGGGATTCACAGTGATGAGTACAGCTAGTTTCTTTTAAATATTATTATTATTATTATTATTATTATTATTATTAATTATAATGGTTGAAATGAAGAAGAAACAAACGTATGTCTATTAATAATAATAATAATAATAATAATAATAATAATAATAATAATAATAATAATAATAATAATAATAATAATAAAACTTTACAACACCGTGGTCAAAACAAAATGCCTGTATGCAAGCTGGAGAAGCTAGAGGTCCTGGAAAGAAGAATCCTCAGAAAAATTATGGGAGCTGTTCAAACTGAAACAGGATGGAAACTTCGGAGAAAGAAACAGGTTCACCAGAAGGTTGAAAGAATCTCAGAGACCGTAGAGAAAAGGAGACGGGCGTTTGTCGGACATCTGTACAGAATGAACGCAAACAGATATTTGATTACTTCTGGAGAAAAACAAAAAAAGGTCACTACAGCATGGATTAACCCTCCAAGTGGCAAGCGCCTGATATCAGGCGTTTTATGCGTTTGCCCAGTGGCAACGCCTGATATCAGGCGTTTTGACATGCTCTTTATTTTATTTCGATAATCATATTATTATTCATCGAAATGTGCTAATTACGGATCAGTTGAAGGAGAAATGTTCGGCCATAATCATGAAATAGTTTGTATAATAACATCTTCCACTAATCTAGTGTAAATCGTTGCCAAAGTAGCATCATAATTACGCTGTCTTGTGCTAGCTGCTACATACTCAGCGGCCGGCCACACGAATGTCTCAGCTGAGCCAGCTATATTTAGTCGCCAGTTTTCCTTCTGATATCAGTTGATATGCACTCATCTCAGCAATACTGAATCATTTCCTCACAGGAACAGTGAATAAATCTTCAAAGGGACTGTCTCAGATTGTTTTAGGTACAAAACTTGAACCTATACTTCGCACGGCCTTACTTCTAAATTGAAGTTTCGCAAAACAAGTGAGCATCGCCTTCCCTCTGTTGCCAGCGCACTACGCCTGCGAGAACAGCTGATGCAATATGACCGCGGTAAACATCCCGTTTAAATTGTAATACAGTACTAAGAAAAAAATGTGAATATGGATTGTTAATAAATTCACAAGAACTACACTTTCTAACAATATCTGGCACTAAAAGAGAATATATTATTAACAATAAAAGAGAATGAGGAAATAACACATCACTAACGGCTAATGGCTGGCACAGAAAGGAGGTTATGGCCTACAAAGGGAACACTCTACTGATCTCAGAGTCACTGGAACCCTCCAACAATATAAAAAAAACCACTGTAATTACTGAAGGAAAATTCAAAAGATCGCGAACCGTACCGAATACCATACACTTTGAGCGAGTTAGGTTAACCACGTGGCGAATGTAAATATTAGAGTTGGCAACTAGGTTTCGAGATCGTGCTCTGCCGATATAAATCGATATGAGTGGCTGCTTGGGATTGGTTGGATGTCTATGCTTCAGCGAGTAATCGCCAGACAGAGCTAAAATCTGCTAAAACGTCAATTTAGAAGTAGAGCCGTACGGAGTATAGGCAAATCGTTTACTTTAGGCAAGGTGACGTTCTACTGGTTGCTTATAAAGAGACGAAAACAAGGAAACCAGTTTATTGTCTCACAACGGGATGTTACACTGAGGGAAATGAGGGGTTGAAACCACTACTGATTCATAAGTACAATAACTTCATGGGAGGTGTAGATAATAAAGGTAAGTGCATTTTCCATGCCACTTGTTCCAGACCCACTAGAAGGTACTGGAAGCAGTTTTTTTCAAATCTTCTAGATATGACATTATTTGACACATGCGTCCTGTACATAAAGAACACTGATAAGTCTTTAGCAAGATGAGACTTCATGATCACTATAGTTAGGGGATTGCTCAATGAACAGTTCCCAATTCCAGTTGTGAGGCCAACAGGTCATACAGGAGGCCCCTCTCATGCTCTCGAAATATTGCCACAGAATAACACTCGCCTATGTGTTGTGGGCTTGAAAGAAAAGAAGAAGAAGAAGAAGAAGAAGAAGAAGAAGAAGAAGAAGAAGAAGAAGAAGAAGAAGAAGAAGAAGTCTACATTCTGGTGTCGAGGTTGTAATGGTGGGATTCTCCAGGGGTGTTATAAACTAGTGCACTTCTGGAGGCCTCACAATCATGGAGTAAAAAGAAAGACCCACCCAAGTGACTCTGAGTGAAATGTACAAGTGGTAGCATACAATTGTTGTATACACTGTTGTATAATTTTTCCAGCTAAGAACAGTATTATAAACTATATACTGGTACGCACCTATTTACTATGAACTGGTGCTTCTTTTGCATATGTCATTTTTTTTTAAATTTAGCTAAATATAAACATATTACATATAGCAAAACTTTTGCAAAAATAAATAATATGAACAAATTCAACATATTTTTGGTCTTACACTTTGTGGATGATAAATAACAGCTTTAGTATCATCATCATCTTATTCCTTGTACTTATGAGGATAAAAGGGTGTGCTGTTCATGTATGTATAACATGTCAACGATTTTTAACACAATTTATACTAAGAGTCTGCAACACCGGTAAAATATCGCTGCCATTACAGGATAAATGACCGCCACTTCGAGGGTTAAGGAAACGGAGAAGGATACGGAAAAGTTAAGCATCTTGGAAGACCAGCTGTTAGAAAGGAATATGTTTAGGAACACAGTCAACAATACGGAAAGGGTTCAAGCCGCAGGAAGAACTAATAAGACCGGAAAAGCCTGGACAGATGAACAACGGATGCAGGCCAGCGAACGCATGAAGGAGTATTGGACACACAGAAAACTCCGCACGAAAAGAAAGACATGAAGTAGCGTCATCCTTAGTGGTCCATTCGCTTGTAATAATAATAATAATAATAATAATAATAATAATAATAATAATAATAATAATAATGTAGGACATATGTCTACGAAGAATAGAAGAAGGAAGTAGGAGAAAGAACGAAAAGATACTGGCCAGAAAGTGAAGGCAGAGAAGGCTAAATATACCGCTAACAGATTGTCAAACGTGATCAGTAGATGGTTGAAATGAAGGAGAAACAAACGTATGTCTATCCCTTATACCCGTTTCCTTAATTAAGGGGTCGGGTATAAGGGGAGATGAAGTGATAGGGCATGTTTTTCGGCCAGATGCCCTTCCCGTCGCCAACCTCAGTTGAGGAGTTAATGAAGATGAAAAGAATGATGGTGAATGAAACTGGTTAATGACGTGAAGGGAATCGGCTGTGGCCTGTGAATAGGAACTGTCCTGGAAAACGGGGAGCCACAGAACAGCTGGCGGTGGTGTTCGAATGCTCGTCTCCCGCAGCACGTTAACACTCCACTTAATAATAATAATAATAATAATAATAATAATAATAATAATAATAATAATAATAATAATAATAATAATAATAATAATAGCGTTATTTCGATATTATCCATTGCAACGAACAACAGTATCCGATTCATGGCGGAAATCCAGTCGCTGTAGCGAATACAAGGAGCATATGCGAAGTTCCTGCCCCATTCTTTAACACAGGATACCGTACGCAGGAAGGGTGGGAACGACATACAGTAACAGGACTCTGTTTCTAGCGCAAACTTCAATGATGGCCGAGCGTAGAAAACAGCTGTGTAGTGGAAACGTCCTCGTAGTACTTGCTACAGTAGATGCTGTATCTCACATAACGAAGCTGCTTCGGAGGATCAGTGGTAGAGTGTTCAACTAATGATCCCAAATTCGCTGGTTCGATCCCAGTTGAGGTAGGTCACAAATCTTGGCACATGGTGGCTCTGGTGGCGCATTCAGTGTCATCCGACAAAATTAAATTCACTCAGCTACAGCAACCGCTCCAGTAGAATTCCACATTTTTGTGGCTAGATGGCAGCACGATGGGAATGCCGAAATTGACAGGAAGGCTGCCTAGATGGCACCATTTCAGAAGGTCTGCACCATGGTAGCTGAAGCCATATTATTATTATTATTATTATTATTATTATTATTATTATTATTATTATTATTATTATTATTATTATTATTTGTCTACATAATGTAGAATAATAATAAAAATAAATATACAGAAGTTCTCGCGCACATCTCTCATTATATCTATCACTAGAAAAAAGGCTGGCCGGGTTCGATTCCAGACCGGGTGGAGGGATTTTAATGTTAAATGGTTAATTCCTGTGGCGTAGGGTCTGGGTGTTTGTGCTGTCCCCAACACCCGTGCAACTCATCGGCATACAGCTCCCACAGCAATAACACGCAACGACAAATGCTACACTTACATTGTACAAGGAATCCGATCATACTTTGAGGATGGTATCTGTTTTAAGAAGAAGTATTAGTAGAGGATGGTTGCCCAGTTGTACTTCCTCTTAACACAGTAACCACCACCACCGCCGGCATCCTTCAACTGATCCACTGAGGAGTAGCGTAGCCAGGATCGGCGGGGGGCGGGGGTTATAGTTACAAAATTATTATAGAGCATATTGAAGGTGCGCGCATGCAAGACACTGAAACAGGTGAATTATGTTGATATTCAGATTGCAACACTCGACAAAATCTTACATTAAAATACAGAACAAGAATAACAGATCAAGGTCAACAATTTTACAGCGAACTGTTAGTTCAGATTACCATCTAAAATCCAATTTTTGAGACTCCTTAGAAAATAGATTCAAAATATCTGTTCGTTTTACAATTAATTATGTTTCTGTGAATGTTCAGAACAGCCAATCCATTGACTCGACTTTCACTTGTTTATTGTCAGTTTCTGTTAACTTTCTTTTGTAAAAATTCCATAGTTGGTTGGGGGGGGTCTAACTCTCAGTAATAACCCCTTTGGCTACGTTCCTGCCACAGAGGGAGCTATTTTTAAATGAATAAACTATCCGTTACTGGAGTAATACTATCTTAAGTGTCAATTACTTCTGCCTTTATTTAAAAAAACAACAAAAAAAACAGCGCAAGTCAACAGCTAACTTTATGTAACAGACAAGTATTAGTTCTCATCTGTGCCGAGCAGGTACAGTCTGAAACTTGGAGCTCTTGTACTAAATCCTTCAGTAACATCTCGGCGCCAGAGGATCAATAGTTTGGCCACGGTCAAGGATGTTGTACCGATGAAATATTTAGCCGACCTCCGTCACGAACAAACGTGTGGCTCATGGAAGGAAGCCAAGCGTCCTAGATTCTTTCTTGTTAGTTACCTCAAACCTCGAACTCTACGGCCCAGGCCCCAAACAGTCTCCAGAAACCCTCACAGGCTTTTGAAGAACTTCATAAACTGAAATTAAATATCAGGGGAAAATTAGAGGATTGTCGTAGCAGGTGTTTCTTCAAAATGCCCGTCTGGTCTCTTAAGCACTTCATCTAGACAGCAGTGAAATTCATATTTCTGTAGTTCAAGGAACAATTTTAGCATGCACCCCGCAAAGAAATTATAAATGAAATAACTATAGTACTATCTTCAGCAACACGACAGAGTTGCTCGACAGTTCTTATTTCAGTGCACAGTCTTGAATGCTCTCGAGACATGACGTTCTTTTTTCTGCCTACTCCTCGCTGTTCTACAATTTTACTTGTTAAAATAAGCTGGAATATTGCATATCTTTCACTACGTAACACATGCTTCAGGTATGCACTTTTTCTACATTTGATGTTGGTTAGCAGCTCTCTTTTAGAGTTTGCTCTCTGCAATATCTGTTCATTAGAGACATGCTATACCCAGGAGACTTTTAGCGTTCTTCTATGAAACCACCTTTTCATAGCTTGCAGCATTTTTATGGTAGTCGTTTTCAAAGTCCAAGGTTCAACTCCATAAAGCAAAATTGACCAAACATAACATTTAACCATGCGCTGTCTAAGTTTTTTATTTAAGGCGTTATCACTCAGTAAAGCCTTCATTTTCTTGAAGACTAATCATGCCATTTCTGTGCGGGTCTTAATATCGAGATCTGGGTTTCAATAATCTGATATCCAACAACCAAGATATTTAAATGTGCCAACTTCTTGGATTTGTTGATCTTTCAGTTTCAGAATAGCTTTATCTCTTCCTCGACCGAACATTACTTTCGTTCGGTGCTCAAATACTCCAGCCTCGTGTCGGAAGATTTGCAGGCAAGTAAAAGAATTTCTCTGGGACAAATTTCGGCACTTTGGCGTCTATGAAATCCAAAACTGGCTGTTAGTGGGACGTAAAACGAACATTATTATTATTAACAATGTAGAACCGGGCGAGTTGACCGTATGGTTAGGGGCACGCAGCTGTGAGCTTGCATCCGGGAGATAGTGGGTTCGAACCGCAGTCGACAGTCCTGAAGATGGTTTTCCGTGGTTTCCCATTTTCACACCAGACAAATGCTGGGGCTGTATCTTAACCCCTTTTCTATCCCATCGACGCCATAAGACCTATCTGTGTCGGTGCGACATAAAGCCAATTGTAAAAAAATACAATGTAGGAGTTTTTGATAGAAGACTGCTTTTGTCAATACAGAGGTCCCCCAACTTTACCAAGAAAATGAACTTGTCGATGTCAGACAAGTCACGCTTAATGTATTATGGTCAAGAGGACGCCGATATACCGCTAGCCATTAGCGATGTCCCTCGAAACAAAACTGTCATATTGAAAGGGGCTGAGAATAATAGGTATTAATTATACAATACGGTATGTTACTTGGCTGTAAGACCACACAGGTGTTATATTGTTCTAAAAATAAACAGCGAAAAGTTCAGTCAATAACTTGTAAATGTAATTAGGTCTATTCAAAGCATAAAAAGCAGTATTTATTTATTTTATTTATTTATTTATTTATTTATTTATTTATTTATTTATTTATTTATTTATTTATTTATTTATTTATTTATTTATTTATTTATTTATTTATTTATTTATTTATTTATTTATTTATTTATTTATTTATTTATTTATTTATTTATTTATTTTTAAGTGGCGAATTTAAGGCTCTTGGCCCTCTTTTACAATTAACCATATTCTATGCTGAAGGTTAAATCGTCTTTTCTTACAAATTATAAGATAATGATTATGACAACATTGATGATGATTGTAATGGGGGAGAGCAGCTTTTAACAAACAAACTGCTGTGAAAAAAGAGGGTATATGATAATATACTGATAACAGTTTGTGTGCTAATGGGTAATAATGGTGATTCTAACAATGTTTGAAATCAAACACGTAAGTTATAACATGATATAGGCTACACCATTGGTTTATGCAGAGTTATAAAACTAATGCTCTATGTGACTTAGTGCATCTTAACACTGGTAATTTATGAATTTATGTAAGTACTTAAGTGCTACGTCATTCATTCTCACATTCACCTACACACTTAGAATAAAATCCTTGCAAGATCTTCTAAAAATGGCTAATGTTGCCCAGTTCCTAACTCTCAATGGGAGAGAATTGTATAACCTGCCGCCAGACACTTGGAATGAACGTTTATACACTGATGTGTAGTAAGAAAGGAGTTAGATCGAGTACAATGCTGATGAGAGTGAGCTGAGATCTGAGGTAAGATACTGCGGAATATCTCATTCGCTTTATCTATAACCAGCTGAGTGTCTCGTAATAGGGGGTGACATGAGTGGTATACTTTAATGCAAAATAAAGCGGATGCAAGAGTTTTTTATTAGCTAAAATTTGCCGCCGCCCCTAGGAACATGCCTACAGGTCCTGTATTATAAACCCACCTCTGCGTCTATATAGCTCCGAGCGATGGCAGTAGAGTTCGGAGCTTCCACGCAGTTTTCTCGGGTTGCAACTCGATATCATCCGTGGTGCCTTGTGTGGGTCTGTGTGACTTCGGCGGGGTTTGCCATTGCCTCCTTATAGGATAAGAAGCTGTAATTTCACGCATATATTTTTTCAGCACATCCATTACAATTTTGTTTAGACCGTTCAGACCTAAATGAATTTCGACTCAGAAAGTAATTTGTACGAACATTTCTTTGCTGAAAAAGATGATAAAGCAAGCGCCGTCTGTCAAAAGAAAATCGTTGTTAGTTTTATTGATACGCCGGCCCCGCGGTGTAGAGGTAGCTTTCGTGCCCCTTACCCACAGGCCTCGGGTTCGATTGCCCGCCAGGTCTTTTACCTGGATCTGAGGTCCACTCGGCCCTAAAAATATGATAGCAAGATACAGTATATACTGTAGGTGTTCATAATGTTCTGTATTTCTAGGAGTAACATATACTTAAGTCTACTCGTGTTCTAACTTGTGAGTTTGCTTTGCTTTGTATTAGATTAGTGTTGCTTTACTGCTGTTTGTTTGCTTGTACTATGTAGTTATAGTTACGTGACTGCAGTGAAGCTACTAACTATTCAGTTATTTCACTTTCATAACAATCGCTTTGCGGAGAATTTAGATTATTTTGGACTCTAGTATAACAAAGTTTGTTTTTCGCTTTCGGTAAAACTATAAATATCTAAGAACTGACATGGAGGAGATTGTATGACATTATGTTATGTATTTTAAGTGATTTTATGTATTTCTATAGTGGTGCAGACTTTTGCTTTAGTAACAACGATTCATTTGCGGTTGGCATCATCCAAAGCACCCAAGCGACAAGCAGAATGATGGTATATGTACTAGATCCAAAAATTATGCTTAATATCTTCAGCTGTACACCTCTTCTTATTGTAAGTATAAACTCTTATCTCAAAAGGCACACTCGAGGGAGCGGATTTTCATAGAAGTTAAACTGTGAGCTTCCATAAACTCACGCAATGTTCTCTGACGCATTCCTCTGAAAGTATAAAGCACTAAATTATATTTCTTGAGGAGGCAGAGAAAGAGTGCTGTGTAAGCAGAGCAAAGAAACGAGGTTGAGCGCTATTTGTTTTAACTCAGAGATTCTCAAACTTCCTCACTCATGTACCCGTAGGAAAAACTCCTTAAATAATACATTTAACAAATGTGAGTATTTGCCTAATTATTAAGTCAGTTTTAATTAATTGAAAACCATTCTTTTAAATACACAGAATAAATAAGGCAAGATCATGAAGTGAAATACAATTTTTACAGCAAATCACAAGAATTGTAAGAGTTTTATGTCTGCATCAAATATGCGATGATGATAAAATAACAAAGCATTCCCTGTTTCTATGAAAGTTTAACTGAACGCTAGATGTTAGCCTCATTATCAAAATAACAACTAAGGATGAATAACTTTAATCTTTATTTTGGGGTGCAGATATTACGAATCATAAAAATGCTAATGGGATGGGCTTGACGGTTTTCTAATCCAAGTGAAACTTCCAAGCGACGTATGGCTCCGAATTTAGCTTACTGTGGTGCCGTACTTACCATGGATGAAAACCCACTCTTGCATGGATACGTTATTGAAAAACGGATCATAATGTTGATGACAGGGTCAGCGATGTGAGGACGTTAAAGTAAATAGATTTAACCCCAGTAAAAATCTAGGCGAGCCGCTAGGGGTACGCATACCACTGTTTTAACTGGCTATGCTGATCGAACTGCGAAGTATGAACTTGGACTGCTACAACACCTAGAGTAAGGCACCCTAAATATGATGCAGAATCATAAAATTTGATGTTATGCTGAAGGTAAAAGGAGTATTTTATTAAAAACATCAAAAGTTAAGTGCCCAGAAGGAAAGCATAATTTTAATTGCAGCGACTGTAAGTGTTGTAAACATTAGAACTCTTTAGGCTTTTTCAATCATGAAATTACTTCCTCTAGTACAGCGTCACTGTATTGTAATGTATTAACGGGGCGGTGTAATCGTTGTCAACTCAAGTCCTGAGCGGTCCCTTTGATGGTATACCGAAAGTCAATTCAAGAACCGAGGAGTCCTCTCTGCTCTCCTCCTGAACCTTGCGGGCAATGTAAGCGGCTTGTATACATTACGTATTACATCAAAGTGTCCGCTTGGGACTTGAGTCCGAGTAGCGTCTTGGAAAGGTGTGGCAATCCAACTGATGATCCCACTGCTTCACGGGGCAAAACACTGGTAATTTTACGAATGAAAAAGCCTAAGGAACTTCAATAATTTATTTATTAAAAATAGTTTAAATTTCACAAGGTAATCTTACCAATTATATTATATTTAATTAATCACAGAGATTATTTAGCTTAGAAAAAAGTATGACGTAATGGTATAATGTTTTAGACTAAAAATCCTACAAATGATATGTACGGGATTTCCATGTAAATACTAAACGTAGCAACTTGAGGTGTTAAAAACGAGACATTTATACAAACATACATTTTTCTGTAGCTTTATTTTCAGGGCATTTGTGGCATTTAATGTATGTTACAATCATGGAAGAAAATTCCTCCTCCCTTTTAACATAACTTAATTTGGATAAACTGTATTTCGTTCTCAAAAACCAGACTATATCATTTTTTTCGAAAGTTTTAGCTGACTCAATTTTAGGGCCTCTTATCCTAGATTACGTCCAATAGGGCGGTATAGGTGTGCTCGGTTCACACAGGAGGTCGTCGAAAATTTTCACAAACAAGATGTTTATTTCCTGAGGATCACATGGTCTTTAAGTTCACTCAGCCTACACACAAAATGAGTGCCAGATTAATTGTTGAGGGCAAAGACAAAGGCGCGTAGAACTAATCATTCCACCCCTCAAAGGGTCTTCATGCCTGTATGAAGCGCATTTGGGAGTTAATGCGACGGCTGGTTGATGCTTGTATTAATGCTAACGGAAGGCGTTTTGAACATTTCATGTGGTAGCTGGTACGTTCTGTTCCTGTGTGTTTCCCATAATTAATGTACTATGTAGAGTTGTAGAAAATTAGTTCTAACATGGAAATAGAGCGTTTCCGGACCCGTGTCCACGTAACAAATTATCTTCTTCTGCGTGTGAGGAAAGTGTCCTGAAAGTTTGGCCATAACTTATTGTTACACTCTGTATACGGAGGTCGGTATATATGGAAGTGAGGAGCATGCCAGACTCAGCTAGAGGTCCCAGTTCCAAGCCGAGAGTCGCTGGGGAGTCATAACCATTAACCACCGTGCTCCAGACGAAGGTCTTGAGGGATTCCTTTCTGGACACTAAAAAGATGTGATTGTTTTATAATTTAGAAGTTCCTCTCATTTTAGAAAACTTATTTTGCTATCATTCACGTTTTAAAATCTCTATTAGGGACATATTGTCAGTATTGATTACACTTGCTCGGCTCCTTGACATTCTAACATGTCAGTGCTTGAACGTAAATATCGTAAAGATCACATTTCAAAGATGAAAGTGATATTCCCTGCAGGAGGATCGAATGTCATGCACTGGAGCAGCCAGACCAGTATTCTCTCAGGATGAGGCAAAAGATACGGAAACCCAGAATAAGAACGGCAGCGAGTTCTTTCTATTCTACGACCAAGTTATATCCATGTCATTGGTTGCCAGGAGCTGGAGGTACGTAGTTCCTTTACGGAGACTTGCAGTATATAGACAACGCATTTGAGGCTGGAAAACTCACAATTTATGTTTATAATTTTCCCCTAGTTTCCCCCATTTTCACACCAAGCCAAGGCTGCACCTTAATTAAGACCCCGGCCACTTCTTTCCCAGTCTTAACCCTTTCCTCTCCCATCGTCGTCGAAAACTTATCTGAGATAGTGTGACATTAAAACCGCTAATAAAAAAGACTCTTAATCCAAGTAGGAAAGTAGTGAAGTCCTGGCTAGCTGGAAGACTTCAACTGTACGTTATCTTATCAGTATCATGAATGTCCCCTTAAGTTTAGCAATGACAGCATGAAGAGGTTTCCAATTTAAAGAGAACTCTAGGAATTTGAAGTGATATATGGTTACTTCGTTTCGAGGTACCATAAACCTGAGCCAAATATATGTCGTTGCATGATAATAGGCTACTAAACTGTATTTCATTTTGCTAAGAAGAGCTGTTTTCACAAATATTAATCTGAACGTATTAATGTATGAACATAAAGTGGATAGAGTCTCAATGAACTAGTGGCACTGCTGGCTAAGGCCAAGGTCACAGCACTGTCACCGGGGATCACATCAGCTAAAAGCGGTTCTTGGCATTGTGACGGTGACCTAGAAGTTTTGTTACATCTCCAATAATGTCGGCTGTGAGGGGAAGAGCGCTACAAGTCGCATGCCGGTCAATACAGGCCCTGAAATGAGCGTGTCTATTTCCACAGCTGAGCGCAGCACATCAAGCTTGTTCCCAGCTACTCCCACCTCGCACTATCCTCATTTCATTTCTCATGATGGCGGTTAACAACATATCTTTGACACCGTTATTACAAAACAGTACACTTTGGAGGTCAGATCTTGTTAGAAATATGTGCTAAATACAGGGATCAGATGAGTCTAACATTCATTCCAACTGCATCAGCCAGTCTCCTCTCTTTAACCTTTCGCATCCGACTGTCCTTGATCGACTTTTATAATTTTCTCACCCCCATACAGTAGGTTTACGAACCTTAGAGAGTCGTTCACGTTCTTGTCTTTCATGACAACAATTGTTTTTATTTTCCAATACCTTCTTCAATCTTCGAAATATTTCCATTTCTACAATTAATATTAGGATAGGCTGACCATATGAAAAAAAAAAAACAAAAAAAAAAAAAAAAGAAGGAACAAAAGTAGGACACGTGTGATTAAAATTCAAGAGTACCAATTTAGAATATAGCAAATCTGAACAAGTCAACTCGAGTTCTCTTTCGACCCCTACGAGGCCCAGGAAGCTTCTCATTTTCACGCCCTTCATGGCTCTTGTCTTTCTTGGGTCGATACCTGCAAGTTTCGAAGTGTCGGGCCTCTTCCATTTTCCTTCAGAGGATGGTTGCCCAGTTGCAGCAATCACAATCCTTAGCCTCTGCTTCCACCTTTGAACATCGTAATGTCAATTATTAGCCCAGCAACTAAGATATATTTATTTAGCGTATGGCTATAGGACTACATACAAAATTAGAACAGTAAACACATAATGTATGTATGCAGAATAGAGGTGTCGACCAGAGAATGTAAAAAACAGCTGATACACTCGCCTGCTGCTAGAATGAACGAGTCTGGGCTCGTTGTTGCTCAGTAAGTGGGCAAGTTGTGTGTCAACCTAAACTCGAAACTCGATAGCACGCCTGGTAACGCAGAGAGTTATCGCCTTGTTTCTGCTTAACGTCAGGGTGGGGGTGGAATCCCCTGCCTGTCATAGAAAGTGGCTAAAAGGGGATCCAGGTGTTATCATATTGGGAGCGTGGGTTGGCGACCACGGGTCCCTTAGCTGAGTCCTGGGATTGCTTCCACTTACTTGTGCCAGGATCTTCGCCTTCATCTTTCCTATCCGTCCTTCCTTGGCCAATTCTTGTTCTTTCCCCTTTCTTTTGCCGATACATTCATTGCTCGAGTGTCGAACCTCTTCCATTTTCCTTCTGATTAGGTTAATAGCCCGTCTAGAAAGCCAAGAACACTGTACCGGTCGTGCTGACCACACGATACCTCGTAATCTGTAGGCCATGTTGCGCCACGGGGTTTCGGCCGTAAATCGTGCCATATAATTGCACTTCACCTCATTCTCGACCTGGTTTTCCGTGGTTTCCCATTTTCACACCAGGCAAATGCTGAGGCTGTACCTTAATTAAGTCCATGGCCGCTTCCTTCCCACTCCTAGCCCTTTCCTGTCCCATCGTCGCCATAAGACGTACCTGTGTCGGTGCGACGTAAAGCAACTAGCAAGAAAAGCATTCCCAACCCCGTATACACACGCCGTGATGGTCACCTTCCGAGACGAAACCGTACGGGAGAAAGACACACATAATTTAAATTATAATCCAGATTTAATATTAAGAACGTAGGTGTGACTGGTCGGTGAGTCAGTCGAGTGCCGAGATCGAGATAATTCGCTCATACGTCGACCATGGAAGTCAGTCTTTACTTTAGATAAGATAACACGACTTGGGAGAGAACGCTCTGCTCTGGACAGACAGGTATATTCAGAGAGATGAGACGCAAACAAGAAACACAGCTGGTCATGTTCTTCCTTCTTGTGCTCAGCTCGCAGGTTCGAGTCACGGCACATACATAGGTTGACAGTTAAGCAGGGCGACCATATTTTGAAGACAGGGCACCGGGACAACGAAACGTGAAAGTCGAGAATATTTACACATATCTCCCAACATCAATTCTCAAATGAACGAAAAATCTTCTTGAAGTTTGGAATTGAATAAACACTTTCTTTTAAGCGATGTCAACGTCAGTAACACATTATTTTTTGCTAATAATGTGACATTCACGCCGAATGAGTTTGGCTTTATTCAGTGCAATCTTGCCTTCATTGCTTTATTTTTGAACATTCTAGGAACCAGAAATCCCAACATAATGCTTCAGTTGTTTAGAGAATGGATCGGATTCTTTTTTGAAAACCATGACATTTCTGCGTTCCGAGAAAACATTTCTGGATACGGGGACAAACTACAAAAACCGGGACTGACTCTGTAAAATTGGGACGACTGGTCACCCTATATTTAAGAAAGCTCAATGACGGTTCTTGCAAAAATGTAACTGTGAGCTTTAGTCTTCAAGCAAGAAACCGAATAGGGCCTAAAACCACAAAAACATATAAGTAACTCCCAGTTGTGATGTGATGGTGGGAGTGGGGGTGATTATTGTTTTAAGAGGAAGTACAACTAGGCAACAATCCTTTATTAACACTAATCAAAGAGAAAAAAAAATGAATGAGTCCGACACTTCGAAAAACGAAGGTCGGCCAAAGAAAGGCAAGGACCATGAGGGGCGTGAAAATGAAAGACTCTCTAGATCTCAAATGCTCTAATACCATCGGGGTTGGAAAAGAGCAAGAGTTGACCAAGAGAGGTTGGATGGGTTAGATGAAAGTGAGGAGCCTGGCAAGTAAGTGGAAGCAATGCCGGGACTCATCTAAGGGCCCCGAGGTTGCCAACGCATGCTCACAAGTAAAGAGCCCTGGGGCCCCTTTAATGACATCTTACGACAGGACTTGGTGAGTTGGCCGTGCGGTTAGGGACGAGCAGGTGTGAGCTTGCATCGGGAGATAGTGAGTTCGAACCCCACTGTCGGCAGCCTTGAAGATAGTTTTCCGTGATTTCTCATTTTCACACCAGGCAAATGCTGGGGCTGTACCTTAATGCCACGGTCGCTTCCTTCCCATTCCTAGCCCTTTCCTATCCCATCGTAGCCATGTCGGAGCGAGGTAAAACAGATTATAAAAGCAACTACTAATGCGCTCTGTGTAAGTAGGGATGTCTATTAGGATTGGCTTCTAAGGGCTTTCATCTTGAGAACAAATACTTTCTTGGATATGAACCTGCAAATTGGGCCTTAAAACATACGTTCAGGTGTCCTTAAGAGATACCGGAGTGTCTTGAATAGGAGTTCTCTAACATTCCAATAAATGTACAAGACGCTGTCCTAAATATCAATTGAATGCGCAGGGATTCGAAGCCACTGCATTGAACTGCTTATCAACTATACTACTCTCTCGATCATGAATTTTTCCCTATCTGCTTAATGTCACACTAACACATGCAGGTTTTCGGTGATACGTGGCCTTCATTAACGTTTTAAATAGTGAGGAAGTCAATTTGGGATCGATCTCGGGTTGTTTCTTTTTTATTGAACAAAAAAGAAAATGGATTGACTGGATTTCCCGTACAGTTCCTTCATTCCTTTGCACTTGTACGTACTTTTTCATTCCCATACTTTTACTGCTTGCGGAGACACGATGGAGCTGGAATTTTGTCCCACGGGAGTTCTTCCGACACGAGACTGGCGTATTTGAGCACCTTCAAGTACTAGAGTTCAGAAACCCGGTGGTTAGGTATCCCCGTACAACAGTATTTAAAAAGATACGGCGTGTTGGCTTTCAAGAGCAATGTTCAAGAATGCCAGCATTAGATTACGAGGGTCTTGGAGGGAAAGTGATCACGAGTTGTATCTCGACCGGCAGGCACAGTGCGACCGTCAGTTGGCGATGTTTGTCAGCGTGCCTTACATAACCTAGTTCGTGCTACAGTCATTTGGAGACTGAGCAAATATTCAGCCGTAACATTGTTGGCAATGACACTGGCAGCTTCAAGGGCACACTCGAGTGAGGGGCACGATTATTTTTCCGAGACCGTCGTAATGTGAAGCTGCTAGAACTCTACTGTTAGTAAAAGATAGGTTTTGTGAGTACCTATTAGATAACGAAATTTAAAGAAAAATGAAATTAGGCTCCTAACATGAGACACAGGACCAGTGTTGGCAACTCCATATAAAATAAAAGAGCTAAGTGTTTGCTATAAACAAAATATGAATTAAAAAAGAGAAAGGGGGCTCTATTTTGCACCAAAGATTGCAATATGATTAGTTTAATTCTTCTGTGGAAGTTTCACTTCTAAGACTGCAGTATGATAGTTGACATTCTCCCGTAATTTATAAAATCATAGCATTTAGAGTTTTAATTTTATTTTACTATTTATCGACACACACACAGGTATTTTATGGCGACGAAGGATTAGGAAAGGGCTAGGAGTAGGAAGGAAGCGGCAGGTGCAGTCCCAGAGTTTTAAACATCAAAAGACAAAAGAAATACAGTACAGTAACTGATTATTTTTTTTTTTTTTTTTACATTGTATGAAGTATATGGTGGCTTGTGAGCCCATATTGCGAAGATTCGTCTCATTTCATACCAGACCTCGTAGAAACGGGTCAAGGATTGGCTATATTGTTCATACAGGCGGCATTCTTGGATATTCTAAACCATTGTCTAGATTAAGGGCTTCAGAATAACTAATCAGTGTCACGGTCGGACAAGCCACATGATTTTAAAGATGGGAATTCTTCAAAATCTTTCTCCTGTAATTGGTTTTCGAACACTAAGAGTTCCATCCTATAAGCACGCATTCTGTTCCACGTAGCCACCAATACTCATCACAAGAAAGATCAAAATATAAGATAAAATTGGAATTTAAGAGGACAATTGGGGCAAATGTTCATGTATAGGAATTAGGGGATAGAATAATTTTAACAAGGGAAGTCTTCGATAAATGTCCAAGTTCTTTGAAATAATTTAAGGAAAGACTGGGTAAACAGCTCATAGGGATTCTACCACATGGGCGACTGCTGGGTGAAGGTTTCGGTTGAGGCACTCAGCAAAACGAATGTACGTCTTACTCTCATCCTCCAACAATACTCTGCTTGAGAATTGCAATTATATCAAAACAATAATTGACATTTATTCAATAGCATCACCTAAGAACAATTTTATGAGTAAGTGGTGCAAGCACTTATACAAAATACGAGCTCCGTACGATCACTCACTGTCTGAGTGCAGTCAGATTCATTGTGAGAACTATCTAGTTCCAGCTCAGCGTTTGAGGGCGAGAGAGACGTGACGCTGTCCCGTGTCTGCCCAGGGTTGGCCATCATTACTCTGTCACTACTGCTGTGGTTATATAAGAATGGCTAACCTTGTCTTTCTATTATATAATAGACAAACCAGTTCAGTGATTTAAATATTTCTTTGCAAGATGCAAACGTGTTGATTGGTGCTGCGTGGAACAGAATTTGTCCTTATTAGATGGAACTTTCATTGTTAAGAAACAATTACAGGAGAAAGATTTTGAAGATCTTTAAAACCATGTGGCTTGTCCGATTGTAACACTGATAGTTACTGTGAAGTCCTTAAACTAGACCATGGTTTAGAAATATCGGAGAAATGCCGCCTGTATGAACAGTATAGCCAGTTTCTCTACGGGGTCAGATGAATCTTCGCAGCGAGTTTTGCGACCGGATGCCTTTCCTAACGTCAACCTCATCACAGGACTCCATGTGATGAAATGAATGATGTCGTATATGTTAGCAGGAAGAGAGAGAGAGAGTGAAACCCGGTGCCGGCACATAGCCTGCTCGTGTCGAATATGACAAAGGGATCTGCTGAAGGCTTTACGTTTCCATCCGACGGACGAATCACCATTCAGAAGCGTCGTATGCCCTCACTTCCTAGGAACACTGCGGAAAAAGGTTTGAAATTGAATCCACGCTTTTTTGCAGGCAATATAGTGATTAGAAATTATGTACTATCATCTCTCCTACCCTGCCGGTCAACATTGTGATGGAGGATAATTTTTCGACCAACGGGACTCGAACCGGCTAACCACGGTGTGAGACCGCATAACTTGCTGCCTTAACGATCATGGCCACCAGGTGTCGCCTGAATTAAACCTTTTCATGACGTCATTTTCTGTAAATTTGGAGCAGGCTCCAGTCAAATATCAAAGAGAACTGAGAAGGCTTCAATGGAAAACACCTTCTAAGATTCCAGGCGGCCTCTTTGCATTATATAAGAAGTTGGAACAAAACTAGTATCCAGACGAGTAGATGCTATTTGAGGCGAACACTCATGAACCTGAATGTTTCCTGACACCACTAAGTTGTCGAAATCAAATAATAATCTTAATTTTACATCCCACTAACTATTTTTACGATTTCCGGAGTCGCCGAGGTGCCGGAATTTCGTCTCGTAGGACTTCTTTAACGTGCCAGTAAGAATTTGAGCACCTTCAAATAACACCGAACTGAGCCAGGATCGAACCTGCCAAGTTGGGGTCAGAAGGCCAGCTACTCAGCCCGGCATGGTGAAATCAAAGAACTGTCATGTGTCCTCCTAAATGCCCCCGAAAAGAGGGCACTTTTATTTTGTTGTATTATTTTTCTAATGGCTGACTTTTGTGATTCCGGAATTCTTTCCATTATGCAGACCATACACGTCTTTCCCACTCACTCTGGCTCTGAGTGTTTGTGTTCGCCTTAAAACATTTCTCTTTATCTACACACTCCACATTACCAAATACCCTCTGTGTGATATCTCCTACGCAAAAACGACTAAATGTGGACGGAGGGGCTTCATATAGAAAGCATGGGTTAACATTGGTTCCACTGTTCGTCATCATCTTTCCTATCCGACTTCCCTTGGTCAACTCAAGTTCTCTTCTGGCCCCGGCGGTATTAGGTTTTCGAGCCCTACGGAGTCCTTCGTTTTCATGTAGTCAATACCTTCATTCTTCTAAGTGTCAGACCTTTTTCATACTGATTAGTGTTAAAATGGTTGTCTAGTTGTACTTCCCCTTAAAACCGCCATCTCCCTCTCTCTTTCGGGGGCCGGGCTGAGTGGCTCAGACGGTTGAGGCGCTGGCTTTCTGACCCCAACTTGGCAGGTTAGATCCTGGCTCAGTCCGGTGGTATTTGAAGGTGCTCAAATACGTCAGCCTCGTGTCAGTAGATTTACTCCTGCGGGACTAAATTCCGGCACCTCGGCGTCTCCGAAAACCGTAAAAGTAGTTAGTGGGACGTAAAGCAAATAACATTATTATTATTATTATTATTATTATTATTATTATTATTATTATTATTATTATTATTATTATTATTATTATTATTATTATTATTATCTCTTTCGGGGCTCGCTCTCAGCCCTGGATCCCGCTGCGACAAATTCCCAAGCTGAGTCTGACATTGCTTCCACTTACTTGTGCCAGGCTCCTCACTTTCATCTATCCTATTCGACCTCCCTTGGTCAATTCTTGTTATTTTCCCACCCCGATGGTATTAGGTTTTCGTAGCCTAGAAGGTCTTTCATTTCCACGCCTTTCGTAGCTCTTGTCTTCCTTTGGTCGATACTTTCATTTTTCGAAGTGTCAGAGGTCTTCCATTTTCCTTTTAATCAGTGTTAATAGAGGATGGTTGCCCAGTTGTACATTCCCTCAAAACAATAATCACCGGGCGAGTTGGCCGTGCGTGTAGAGGCGCGCGACTGTGAGCTTGCATCCGGGAGATAGTAGGTTCGAATCCCACTATCGGCAGCCCTGAAAATGGTTTTCCGTGGTTTCCCATTTTCACACCAGGCAAATGCTGGGGCTGTACCTTAATTAAGGCCACGGCCGCTTCCTTCCAACTCCTAGGCCTTTCCTATCCCATCGTCGTCATAAGACCTATCTGTGTCGGTGCGACGTAAAGCCCCTAGCAAAAAAAAAAAAACAATAATCACCACCACCAGCACCACCCGGAGCTGCCGTGAGCCAAGCTCGGGGACTGGCAACTTGGAATGATCTGCCTTATCGTAATGACCTTGTCCCGCACTTCCATTATGTATCGGTGGGCTCAAAGACGAGTTCCTCTAAGTTTTCCCCCTCTGGGTGGGGGCGGTAGTATAACACCCACGGTATCCCCTGCCTGACGTAAGAGGCGACTAAAAGGGGCCTCAAGGGCTCTGAACTTAGAAGCGTGGGTTGGCGACCAAGGGGCCCTTAGCTGAGTTCTGGCATTGCATCCACTTGTGCCAGGCTCCTCACTTTCATCTATCCTATCGGACACGACTTGCTCAACTCTTGTTCTTTTCAACCCCGACGGTATTAGGTTGCGAATCCTAGGGAGCCTTTCCTTCTCACGCCCTTCGTGGCCCTCGTCTACCTTTGGCCGATACCTTCATTTTTCTAAGTGTCAGATCCCTTCCATTTTTTCTCTGTGATTAGCGTTAATAGAGGATGGTTGCCTAGTTGTACTCCCTCTTAAAACAGTAATCACTACCACCACCACCACCACCGGTATACTCGCTTCGGCGGTAGATATACTGAAATTGGAACGATGCAGAGAAGATTAACATGGGCCCTGCGCAAGGATGACACACAAAACCTTGAAGCGTTCCGCATTTTTTAGGGGCTGATTGGCCGAGACAGTAAAGGCGTGCTCGGTTCACCCGGAAGGATGTGGGTTCGATTACCCGTCAGGAAGTCGTAAAATTTAAGAAACGAGATTTTCACTTCCCGAGGCGCATATGGCCCTGAGGTTCACTCACCCTACACAAAAAATGAGTGCCAGATTAATTCCTGGGGGCAAAGGCAGCCGGGCGTAGAACTAACCAAGCGCCGGGGTTACGGATAGTGGAAGTCTTTATCTTCTACCCCTCCAGGGGGCTTCATGGCCTGTACGGAGATGACTTTTGCTTTTGCTTTGGCCACCACCTGTAAGTTTTTCCAGTTTGTTTCTTTAATCCGGAGAAGTCCCTTATACAAAGGAGTGACAGATATTGATGGCCGTTGTCTTCACACTCTTTTCTTGAAGACTACCTCATAGTACTCGGGATCTGGATTCAATGATGGCTTTGAACGCAGAACATGTGATAATTACTTTTTAAAACGCATCCACCTTAAGCATGACCACCTTATTGGATGTCCATATAGGCTACGCCTTTACATTGTGACATCGATACTATGAATCCATTGCATCAAGTAAAATAACATTTAAATACATTAATTTAAGAACGCGTTAGATGATGCTTAACTTTTGCATATAAACCCAACCCGTGGTCTAAATTCATATTATTCTTCCTGTCCTCTCCATGCTGTTCACACTTCCGTCCACACACGGTAGCACCAAATGGATATTCGCAAGTACCATATCTCCAAGTACAAGGAATTAATTACTGTGTTTAAGGATTCTGCATTATTCTTAAAATGCGCATATCAACGCAACAGTGTTGTGCGGCATTATGCATGAAACGAAATATTAGCAATATGGTAAGTAAATGTGTTTTTAAACCTTGTGTTTGTCATATCACATCTGAGTCCGGCATTTCTTTCACTTCCTTGTGTCTATCTGACCTCTAAAACTCTTGTTATAACGAGTCTCATTTTCACGTACTTCGTGAACCTTCCCTTTCTTTTCCCGATACCTTCATTTTTCGATATATCGGACCTCTTCCATTTTCCTTCTGATTAGTGTTAATCAGTTGTACTTCCTCTTAAAACAATAATCACCACCACTTCACCATCTTACAAGGCTCAATATGTGATGTTATTATTATTTACAATTTCCTTTGAGTCGCACCGACTCAGATAGATCTCATGGCAACGATGATTCCATCGTACAGCCCCAGCATTTGCCTGGTGTGAAAATGGGAAACCGCAGAAAACCATCTTAAAGGCTGCCGATAGTGGGGTTCGAACCCACTATCTCCCGAATGCAAGCTCATAGCTATACGATCCTAACCGCATTGTCAACTCGCTCCGTTATTATTGTTGTTATTATTATTATTATTATTATTATTATTATTATTATTATTATTATTATTATTATCTGTTTTACAGAATTGATTACATATATTCCTAAGCATATTTGAATATTTCACCATTAGTTATTGCGTATGAATTTTATAAATGTATAAATGAATTGCGTAATAGTTATTCATTATTCTAGAACTGTAAATAAGGCATACAACCTATTTCCAACAGAACTCAAGAGTGGAGAAGTGACGGGGATCCGCGATGCAAAATTGTTTGAGAACCTGTTCTCTTACTAGTCTCAACACAGAACGTTGTGATATTCTCTTGATGAAGTGTGGCTTTTCATTCAGTGGCTCTTCATCTTGTATGTGTATGTTTAGTCATCAGCCCGAAGGCTGGTTGGATCCTCAACAGCAACGCCATCAGCTGTCATAGGTGGCCTAGGCATTACTGAAGAGGAGTGCTAGGGAAATGAGGAGTGAGGTAGTTTCCCCCTGCTTTCCTCACTGAGCCAGAAGTTGCTATTACATATCAGTCTGCCAAGCCCACTGAAATGCATGCACCAACCGACCCTATGAGCAATAGTTTCACACCATTCATAGCAGGGACTGGCTGCATAAGGAAAGGCATTACTAGCATCGCTCATACCTCACCGAGCTCGATAGCTGCAGTCGCTTAAGTGCGGCCAGTATCCAGTATTCGGGAGATAGTAGGTTCGAACCCCACTGTCGGCAACCCTGAAAATGGTTTTCCGTGGTTTCCCATTTTCACACCAGGCAAATGCTGGGGCTGTACCTTAATTAAGGCCACGGCCGCTTCCTTCCCACTCCTAGCCCTTCCCTGTCCCATCGTCGCCATAAGACCTATCTGAGTCGGTGCGACGTAAAGCAACTAGCAAAAAAAAAAAAAAAGCTCATACCTCAGTCACTTTCATATTGTCAAAGCCAAGTATAAGACAGTGATAGATCAATGAAAGTAACAAAATTGCTCTAGCCTATACCAGAAGACACAGTGCACTGTAAACACTAGGTCCCGCCAGCAAAGAAAAATCTGTTGCAAAGACCATGAATTGCTATTTTATAGACGTGGTATTCTTTAAGAGTCAATAAAACATTTAATGCTGTCGTTAACGTGCGATATTCTTAGGGTTCCAACATGCGAGTACGAAGGATTAATTTATCTTTGAGTCTAGCGACACCGACGCCTTGAAGTTGGTGTGGGGGCTTCTCCAATCCGATCGGGCACCACCGGATCGTCAAAGAAGCCTGGCAAACCATAAGCCAACTCTCCTCATAGTACGGAGAGGAAAGAGTGAGTGACCTCCACATATTTGCGCTCGTTCCTTTCCCGGGGGGGCCTAGATCTCCCAGGAAGAAGGCCCACTGTGATCAGTCACCCAGAGGCGGATCCAGAGAGGGGCTAAGGGGAATTAAAATTAAAAGTTTACGAAGTTATTTTTGATAATGGAATTGTACCTAACAGTAGCTCCTATAGCGTATTATGCTCCGGATTTATTTTATAAAATATTCTCGCCGCGTGTTATCGCAAACATAACTTCATTTTCGCAACACTATGAGCGGCTGAAACATGTGAAGTGAGGACACTCTCCCTTCTATACGCTATGCTAACAGTTTTATTGCTGCCTTAAATACATAAGTTTTCACACCAGGCAAATGCCGGGGCTGTAACTTAAGGCCACGGCCGCTTCCTTCCAATTCCTAGGCCTCTCCTATCCCATCGTCGCCATAAGACATATCTTTCTCGGTGCGACGTAAAGCAAATAGCAAAAAAATACATAAGTCACCGAAGTTCGCTAGGGATGAGCATACATCCCCAGAATAGTAACTATTTTTTAAATATTTTTATTGACCTTTAGCTACATTACTATTTGGTCACCACAGGCGTCAATATAAAACAATATACACAGTGCAATACAGAAAACGTAACAACAAATATTACAGTAAAATCAAGGTTTTACGTACAGTTTATTCCACCTTCAAAGAATTAGTGTCCGTGTTAAGTCCAAGTAGTACACAACTATTGGACTGGGCCTAGCACGGCGGACTGACAACAGGCTGCATGTCGGCGACCGTACTTCACAACAAGTTAACGAGGATCTTGCGGATTGCGTTGCATGAACACACACAGTGAATGTGTTTCAAAAGTAGTTTGCTTCACAACTAATACTAGCTGAAAGTTAACTATTTTTATGCAAGGAGTAACAAACGTTAATTTTATAGTGTTCCAATGTCATCACTTTTAAAAAGAAAAAAAAATGAAACAGAAGATAAAACATGTCGAAATTCTGCAGTTAATGTTTCTTCTAGTGACGTTGAGATGATTACTACTAAAAAAGAGAACGGATCTGCAGAAGATGAAATAAGGATAAGTCCTCCTAGTACTTCATTGGAAATAGCTAATATTACCACAATCTCTAAAATGTAGAAACAGTCGCATGAAAACAGGTAGGCGAAATTAAACAGGAGCAATGTTTACTAGTAAAATAACTTTTCAGTTAACGCTAAGCGGTTAGTCAGTGATGAGCAAAAGCTTGCGATAAAATTGATCAAGTTACTCATGTGTAATTTTTGAAAGACTCTTGTATTAAATTATTATTATTATTATTATTATTATTATTATTATTATTATTATTATTATTATTATTATTATTATTATTATTTTAAATCAAAATTTGCACGTGACCAAAACAAGGTAATAACGTAGCTGCTGGTGGTGTCTTTGCATGCTTAGTACATTTTCCATATTTGTATATGACAGATATCCGCTGAACTCTTTCAAGAATTTTCCTTCATAACTAAAATGTTTAACATTGAATACTTCGTGTAATTTTGATAGTCATGTAACAATGAGAGCTCTAAAACTTTAATATTCATGAAAATGTATGGAAATATAACATTTTTATTTGCTGACGGTTCTGTCTTCTCGCTTTGCTAAAAAAAACTCGTTGTTTTTGCTTTGTGATATGTTTACAAAAAATACCCCTCCCTCCTTTTTACGGAATCCTGGATCGCCTCTGTCGTCACCCTCTGCTGAGGAGTCCATGGAGACTGAGGCTCTCATCTGCGGAGATGGCGACGACGACGACTACGATAAATGACATCTTTTGATCTACACAATGGCACTGCAACCTCACCGATTTGCGTCAGGTGATGCGTTCACTATAGTCTTGTCTACAGGCATCTCGTCGGAGACCTGGAGACAATTTGACCACCGATATTCCAGACACCAACGAGCTGTCGATGGCGAGACGTCTGGAAGTATCTGTACCGTGACATTTTTTGAGAAGAAGTGCCGTTACGTACTCAGCTGGAGGCAGTTACAGTTCGCACTCCACTGCTAGTAACAACAACGATGTGTAACGTGTACTTTCCTCTGAATCACGATCTCAGCCTCCTCTCCTCTGGCTGGGTGACGTGAACGCTCGCAGCTCTCTCTGGGGCTTTCAATCTTTTTGGAATAGGAGGAGAGTGATTGAGTGATAGATTAACTAGTAGGATCTTTGTGTGCTCAGCACAGGTGAACGTACTCACTTCAGAAGCACACATCGGACATTCTCTCACCTGGATTTCACATTGTTTAGCCATACGTTAGTTCCCCTACTCGGGGGACTTCAGTGATAGCGATCATTTCTCTTTAGTTCTCACGCTCTTGAGTAAAACACAGACCGAATTACCAAAGCGTTTATTACTTCGTCGAGCATTTAAGTGATTTTCGAAAGGCGCAGTGATTACCGATGGGGTGCTTGGGTCTGTTGACTGTGACGTTTCTTCTACTGCAACTGGAATTCTGACGGCAGCAATACTTTCCTCCTCCTGCATGCCTCGCTGGAAATAAGTCCTGTGATGGAGCGACGAATTGCCGAAGCCACATGGGATCGCCGACGGGCCTTTTTAAGTGTTATCGCCTGCGTCGTACAATTGAAATCCATATTACGCACTAAGCCTCGCTTTTTGATTCGAGAGAATAAGAAAGCTACTTGCGGAAAGTATGTGTCTTCCATGATAGCACATATATTGTCATCACAAGTGTTGGCAAAACTTTTCCGTACCGTCCAATCTGCCAAGGGAACAACCTCTGTAAGCTGCTTGTAAGCATGATGAACCGACGACTTGTGAAGGCTTTAGAGGAGAGGCATCTCCTGACTAACTACTGGTGTGAGTTTGCTCTTATCGGTCTGCCGCCGATCATCTCGTCAGGCTACAGAACGCCATTCAGTACATTTTTAAACTTTGTATTTATTATCCCAGCAGTACAGGATTATGTCCACTCTACATCAGCGGAAATTCCAGGGATATTGCCCACGTTTATTAAGAATGTATGTCCCTCCGGCTATTTTGAGTCCCAGTAGGGAGGGCTTATTCTCGGCATCACGTTCAAGCAAATGGAGTTACTAAGGGATCTGTGTTGAGTGTGACAGTATTCGCAATCACCGTAAACGGCATAGTTGCGGCTGCTGGGTCCGCAGTCTATGTAGACGATTTAACCTTACATTTCAGATCAGGAAGGGTGGCGGTTGCTGAAACATTTGCAGCAACTTATCAACTTAGTAGACAGATAGGCCCTACAACATGGTTTTTGATTTTCAGCTGCGAAAACCTCCGTTGTACACTTCTGGCAATGTGGAATATTCCTTTTATTTTTTTCTCGCGCATAAAGGACAGGCTCAGGTGACTGTCTTGTTCATGTGACCTTTGAAGTCTAGTCTCGAAAACTGAAATGTCGCAATCTCTTGATAGTTGAACTTTCCTCATGTTACAGGAGACTCTTTACGTGTCATGAAAGAGAGGGTTAATCAAATATTCGGGAATACAGTATAGCAAGAGAAGACATTGCCAAAGAACAGAATAGATAAGAGCAATTATTATTTGCATCGAGCAGCACGCGAAATAAGTTATTTCAGATCGATGGCGGCGTCCAGAGACTAGCACACGTTTAAATATACACTGCGTTGAGAAACAACATACCTTAGAAAATAAGTGAAGGTGGTCAAGGTTAGAAATGTAAATTTGGAATAGAAACCGTTATGATTTTCGAGAAAAGAAAGAGGTTGAATCACCTCCATATATGGCGACATAAACCTAGAGGCTAGTTTAGTGTCCACTGCAAATTTTAAAGTTTCAATTTTACGAATATGAAGTACGTTTGTCCGAAAGTTGAAGCCATGGTGAATGGTACCATATTGCCTTGTTTTTCATTCTGTTGGTGTATTGTCAGTATTGCTAGCTGCCTGCTAAAAGCCTGCCACCCTGAAGGGGTGCGGCAGGCCTCCTACACGGTGACGCCCTCTCTCAGGCCAGAAGATGAGTTGCCATGATTTGAGGTGCGGTGAAGGGTGAGAGGGAGGTGACTGTGATCTGTAGAAGGAACTCTTTCGGCATTAGCCTTAGTGAGGATAATGGAAAACCACGGAAAGCCATCTCAGTTCAGCCGACCGCCTCCCAAATGCAGCTCGGTGAAAGTATTGATGAAATGTTGTTCTCGAGCGAGAGATACTGCCAAAACTGGAATGGACTGGAGACTTCTCGAATATTTACAAGTTCCAGGCCTTCTTTAAGACACAATCTACATTTACCAAAAATCAATAGTAGTCACTGTCTTATTTGCCTCAACAGTCGAAATTACATAGGAAAATAGAATGAAAATAATGAATTTTAACAGGGGCAATAAGTACCTGGCCTTAGTTAAAACAAGAAAAGGTTAAAGTTACTGGCCGAAAATCAAAATGTTAGGAGGCGAACACTTGTACTCCGTGAAATTCGCATGAAAATACTTAAAACCCTACCTGGGCTTAAGGCCGGACGTTACAGAGGCTAAGCCTATACTACAGAGGTAACTAGATGAACGAAAATATATATATTTTACAAAATTAAGAGGTAGCTTTTAAAGATTACAAAATCCTAGTCACCTCAATATCAAGTTGAAAGGGAATACAAGAGGGTTCTCACTCTTTGTTCCCTAAGTTCGGTTAAGTTCTTGTTTGAGAATTTACACTGAGAAACTTTTCCCTTGAACTATCTTTCAGAGACTGTTATATAATTACACGGAGTCTGCCATTACCTTGAGCTGGTGGACCTCCCGGCGATATACGAGGCTCCCGCTACGAACACACTCTAAACCTCTTGACTGGAGCGATCGGAAGACAACATGGCCCGAAATGTCTCAGCTTTTATAGCGGAGAGGAAGGTTCTAGATTTCTCTGGGCCGAAGCCCTGACGCACCCACAATTTCCATTGGGCAATCAAATAAATATCAAAAACTCTGATTGGTTACTTAAATAAATGTACAAAATTTCCTACTGGCTACGATTTTAAACTGGCGGGAAGAGATAGAAATTAGATAACTTTAGAACACTAAAAACAAACTATAAACAATTCAGTTTTAGGAAACCTTAACACACAAAATTACTTTGAAAATTAATTGTTCATCCTCACCCCAGAGGGCGCACGTAAGTTGATAGTAGGGACATCTGTCGATGAATGTTCAAATTATTTCCGAAATGAGTTTCAGAGTTTGTCATAGATGGCCTTCTACAAGGCGCTTGTCTTAATTACACGGGACGGGTGTACCTCCGGTACAATTATTATTATTATTATTATTATTATTATTATTATTATTATTATTATTATTATTATTATTATTATTATTATTATTATTATTATTATTGGGATCTAAAGTAACCAGTTCTGCACCCCAAGCCCGATCTACGTAGAAGCGAGCTTTAATCAGCTTCACTGCGCACAGGAAGTCGGTATTATGAAAATGAAGTGAAATGTTTATTACATCGGGAAATGGCTGAGTCAAAGTGAATCCAGGCAATGGGTTTCTGAGACTGAGACAGCAGACTAGACACAGAGAGCGTTGGAACTGCACATTCAAATCGGACGATGTGGCCTGGGAAGTGCTCTTAATTGAGGCTTATTGTTCCAATTGAGAGAGCGTCTGTAACACATCAGTTGAACGGCTTTGTACATCTCTTTCCCGAGCTCTGGTGAATACATTCTGTCACTACAACGTCGACAGAGAACCTGTGCTACTTCATTGAGTATTTCTTTGATCAGTATTCTAGGCAATGCGGTGACAGATGTTGAGTATCATCATTAGTGACGAATAAGATGGAAGAAAATTAGGCTACAACGAGGAAATCAAAACCACAATGACTGTTTGCACTGAATAATTGAGAATTACAACAAGAGGGATAGTCACTCATCAGGTAGATCTAGAAAAGACTAGCTGTCTAGCAGGCCTATCCTGCTGTAAGCTTGCGAGGCCTCCACTTTCTAAATGACACGTTTTCCAAAACAAAACTTTGAGAATGATGTGTACAGTTGCTGAAATCTTTTAAAAAGATACTATACGAACTTCACATTCCGCTTGTTAGATCTCTCGTAAACAATGAAGATGACCAAATCTTGAATCGTCCTTAGCCAGTCTTAAAAGGGATTATAAGGGCCAAGAAGCCAAACAGTTCAAACATCACGGCCCTTCGCTTACTTAGGATCTGTTTTAAATAGGAAAACAGCAATCTTTCGGCCTTTCCCAAATTTAAACCACTTGTCACTAAAAATGAGAAATTCGTTTCTTAAAAAGTGAGGGTTTGTCCCTCCACCCCTCCTGTCTAATACTCCGCCATTAATCTTTAAAACTAAATTTAGTGAAGAGGGGGTTTCTTTTCTGAAGGAGGCAAAATACCACCTCCCAGCCAGATCGATTTTCCCGCGCCAGTGCAGTAAACAGAGACTTTCCGATTCATCGGTATTTCTCGGAAACAGATGAGACTAGTAAAAGGGCATAGTTTTCGTCCTGGGACTCTCATTTAGTTGCCCTCAACAAAAAAATAATAATGAAATAAAAGTGTCCAGGTCGGTGGATGTAGAGTGCGCTTCGGACCACAAGTGGCAACGGCTGGTCCGTGGTCCGACAGCTCTGCACTCCGACCGACCAGCCGAGCAGAGGAAAGGTGGCCGCACTTCTATGCCTCTGTATTCGGGAGATGAAGAGGAGCTGGTGCTCACTGTCACCTGTCTTGAAAATAGTTTTCCATTATCCTGCACTGAGGCGAATGCCGGGACAGTTCCTAGTACAGGCCACGGCCGCCAACCCCCTCACCCTCTCCGAGCTTCTCCTTCACCGTAACAAATCTCCCGGCCTGAGAGACGGCGTCACCGTCTAGGAGGCCGACCTCCCCTGAAACAGTAGTATCCATGCATTCCCTACGCATACAAATCCCAATGAGTTTAGGGAAAGAAAAAATATCGCCGATAAATCCATATAACCAACGAAATGACCTGTTACATAATCATTATTGAAGCCGGTCGTCTCGTTTAATTAAACGACATTTGTATAAGTGGCATTACACATTGTTCCTAAGTTCACGTATCGTATACCTTTAGAAAAGAAGTTTCCCACCAGACATAATAATAATAATAATAATAATAATAATAATAATAATTGTTACCGTGTTTTTGTGGTAGTTATGCGTGAAAGAAGGTGCGGGGTGGTGAACGGGTCTCAAGCTACTAAAGTAAAATTAATTAAAATTTAACCAGGTTATGTTTTCTTTTCAAAAACAAAGAAATAACAAGCATGGCAGGTACAAAGTAGCAAGTCAAAGGGTAGTTACAATATTTACAGGATTTGGGCTTCGAGCCCTGAAAACACAATGCCTGGGCAATCAGCTCAGTTTTACCTCCAAACACAAGTTTCAACAGAGGGGCAGAAAACCCCATTCATGCCTAGGAGCCCTAGCTCCAAATTACACTGAAAAGCCTCCACGAGGCATACAACACTCAATTTTCAAAAGAGCCACTCGCTCTCAAATTTAAGCCTCTCCCAGGCCACACCAAACTCCACCTTCAAGTTGTCCTCAACGGACATAAACACAGGGGTAAAATACCCAATCTACTGAGGTCTATAGAATGAAAAGAAGGTTAATTAAATGACCTCTAAGGGAACAATTTGAGAGGAGGCGAACTTGCACTCCTAATACACTTTGATTAAGACCTACTTGGCACTAGGCCGATAATACCAGGGCTAATCCCATACTAAAGAGGTGACTTAAGAAAAGAACAATTTGTTTAACGTTAACGAGAATAGGTTGAGAAAAATAAGTTCACCTCAAAACAATATGAGTGGGAGCTCGAGAGGGTTAGCACTCTCTATCCCAGTATGTAGCTTTAAAAGAGAATATATGAAAAGAGTAGTTACATTTAGGAAAAGGTTACATGGTGGAACGCTTAGAACCCGCCCCGAGAGTTAAACTGCTGAGCTAGCAAGGAAGGAAGTTATTAATCGGCCATTACCTTGTTGTTGACCGCTGCCGAGGAAAGAGGCGCTTCCCGCCTCCTGCTATGTACTTAATACACTGAAAGATGGAACAGAAGTGGCCCGGAGACCCTAAAATCAGCAGTTTATATCCTCTCGCGGAAGGTTCTAGGTGTCAGGGGAATGAAAACACCCTCCCACAAACTTTTTATTGGGTAGGATACAGCAACATATTCAAGTTGGGGGAAGATACCTACGATTGGTCAGAAATTAATAACAGAAATTCGGGATTGGTTAAATGCAAAACAAGGGGAAAGAGAGGGGTATACAGCCAACTTAAACAATAACTGAAAAAAATTTAGCAAAGACAAACATTTGAAATAAAAATTTCTCCAACAAAATAGTTCTTTGACTTCGCACTAGGGTGCACTATTGTTGATCTTCAGTAGTGTCCTCTAGAAGAGAAAGTTCACACTTCTTACTTCAAGCAAAACAAAAACACATCAAAAATGACACAGTTCAAAAACTCAAAATTTTCCACGTGGTGACATCTTTTGAGAAGGTAGCGAATTAATAGCGTATATAAAGTTCAGACTTCCTCCAGCAGAGGAGTTTCAACTGGCGCAAATTTTAAATTAGCGGCGTGGAGGTGTACCGCCCGGTACAATAATAATAATAATAATAATAATAATAATAACAATAACGGATTTCGGCCTCCGGAAAGGCCTGCTTTGACGCCGTATAAGCGACCTCAGCGCCTGTGATGATCGAGCCCCATATATAATGAAGTCTAATGCTGAAGACTACACACACACACACACACACATGCCCCGAGCCCTCGGAATTCGGAATTAATCCATGAAGGTTAAAATCCCCGACCTAGCCGGGAATCGAACCCGGGACCTCTTGGGCCAAAGGTCCGCAAGCTAAAGATTTAGCCATGGAGCCGGAAAACGTAAACGCATGTCCTCGACCTGAAGTGGTGCATCTCTTTTCAGACACACCCCAAATCTCTGACAGTACCAAGTATCGAACCCGCGCCCCCGAGGACGGCAGCTAATGGCGCTAACCGTTGCGCTACAGAGGCGGACTCCCACCAGATGAAGAACATGTTTACACTTGCATTCTTATGAAGTTTGGGAATTTCCTATTTTACTAGGGATCTTGAGGGAGTTTTAAAGGCCTGGGGAACCTGAACGGGCCTCATTAATTCATATTTATTTATTTGCATGTTTATATCTACGTTTAAAATGCTACCGTTATGCTGAGACTGCTGGTTGTTTCAGGCCATAAGCACTGACTCCGGTTACAGTAACAATTGCCAGACAAGTCTCTTGTGACCTGGGCCCGCCTCTGCGGTGTAGCTGCCACCCCCGGAGGCCCGGGTGAACGGGATCCACTCTTTCTCGAGAAGTCAATTGAGTACAGGTAGAGAGGATTCGATTCCCACCTCAGCCATCCTCGAAGTGGCTTTCCGTCGTTTCCCACTTCTCCTCCAGTGCCTGGATGGAACCTAACTTAAGGCCACGGCCATTTCCTTCCCTCTTCCTTGCCTATCCCTTCCGATCTGCCCATCCCCCACACGGCCTCTGTTCAGCATAGCATGTAAGAACGCCAAGGAGAGGTTTTAGTCCTCCTCCCTAGTTGTATCATCGACCAAAAAGTCTCACGCTCAAGGACACTGCCCTTGAGGCGGTAGAGGTGAGATCCCTCGCTGAGTCCGGAGGAAAAACCAACTGACCTGGAATAATAACTGATTGTAGTCTTGCTTGTGAGGCAAGTAACTGGGCTGAGTTACCTGACAAATATTTTACTCGTTTACAATTAAAACTTACTTTCTCAACAAGTAATCAATACAATTGCTTCACGAAACTGCTGCCTTGAAAAGATCATTGACATTCTTTTCGCATGGGGCTGCAATGATACCAAATTTGCAAAGACAAATGTATTACTTCTTTTTGTGTGGGTTTTGTTTTAAGCATAGAGCCAATAACTGGTTGTGATTACTAAGAGAGGGTGAGCATGATACTCTTGAACTTCAGAAACGATGTTTTCCTAAAGGGCAGTGTCCTGGTGAGTGAGACATTTGGTCAGGGATACAACTGGGCAGGAGGACCACTACCTCCCCTACTGTGCTGAACAGCGGCCTTGTGGGGGATGGGACGATTGCAAGGGATACGCAAGGGAGAGGGAAGGAAGCGGCCGTGGCCTTAAGTTAGGTATCATCCCGGCATTTGCCTGCAAACTACGGAAAACCACTTCGAGGATGGGTGAGGTGGGAATCGAAACCCCTCTACTCAGTTGATCTCCCGAGGCTGACGGGATTCGGTTCCAGCCCTCGTACCACTTTTCAAACTTCGTGGCAGAGCCGGGAATCGAATTCGGGTCTCCGGACGTGACAGCAAATTTGTCATTTACGTTACAAAATAATTCGTTCTTAACATTCTCATCGCTAAACAAAAATACTCTCCGCATTTCTCGAAAAGAAACTCTGCAAGGATACTTGAAAGAATTATTGTGTTTAGTTTTAAGAATATCCCCAGCAGTGATGGATGTTGTAAGTACCTCGTGAAACTGTTGCTTCTGCTGTTGTAGAAATTAAAAAGTTATAATCGTCATTACTTAATATGTTTTCCGTTTCTGCTTCCACGTATTTGTAACGAATACAAATTCTATTTCGAAGATATTAAATGGAAATCCAGGGGTACAGAGAGGACGAACCAGAAATGGGCTACAGAAATTGGAAAGTTTTAGCGGTTGATCGAGATAAATGGCAGAAGATTGTTGAAGAGGCCAAGGTTTACATAGAAGTAGACAAATTCTATTTCAAGGAGTAAATTTAAAGCAACAATTAATAAAAGAAAGTACTACTTACAAGTAATTCGATTTTTTTAATTTCCCAGCTCTGGCCTAAAGCGGTGTAGGATATCACTTGTTTACTTTGCTGATTCAGGTTTATGCTCAAAATGAGACACAGTTGTGCACTGCAACCAAATTAGTGACAGTTACAGCATACGAAGAAGGGTCACTTTTGTAGATGTATGTTTGTGTTTTAGTGACCTACAGTAACTACTCCGGCCAAAGTTTTAATTCAAGCGTGGTAGGCTAGTCTTAAATCATCATTAGCGTATTTTGATTTTCTCAAAAATGATTTCTCCGAATCTTTCTGAATAAGAAAATGTACACTTTAGTGGTCATATGATGTGATTTACGTCACTAAATCATATTTAAATGGAGTGTGAACGCACTAGCCTACGTTGTCGAAGGTGTAATAATAGAGCAGGTGTAGTTGGAGTGCTAAAATGGTGTAATTGTAATTAGTATAGATTACTGTGTTGTCCAGGTTCATTAGTGAGATAAGTGAGAATATTGCAAGTCAGTTAAACATATCTGTAAATAGTCGCCTCTTACGACTTAGCCTTAGCTGAGTTCTGGCATCGCTTCCATTTACTTTCATCTATACTATCCGACCTCCCTTGGCCAACTCTTGTTCTTTTCCATCTTCAACGGTATAAGATTTTCGAGGCCTAGGGAGACTTTCAGTTTCACGGCCTTCGTGCCCTTGTCTTTCTTTTGTCGATAATTTAATTTTCCGAAGTGTCGGACCTCTTCTAATTTCCTTCTGATTAATGTCAATTGAGGATGGTGGGCCAGTTGTACTTCCTGTTAAAATAATAATCACCACCAGCACTATCAACCTGGTACCACCTAACAACATTGCGAGAATACAGAGCTGCATGCCCCCTCAGAACGGTCCGCTCAGGTCCAGAGTTCCTTTAGATGAGAGGTGCTCACGCTGCGGGCGCCCAGCACTGTAATTGGGCGGACTGGCAGGCGATGAGCGCAGCGTATGCTATTCAACCACAGTGACATCGTGGCTACGTCATAGGCCATGAAGGTTGGGCGAAGTTCTCCCGTTCACTCTCGACCACTGCCGCGATACCCGAGTTTGAAATGGAGGCAAAAAATAATGAAAGAGAGAGGGCAGAAATCCATATCATTTTCAATTTACGTTGTAAGAAATAAGTTATATATATTCATTGCAGTTTAAGTATTTTGATCGTCTACAATAAAGAGTTAGACCTACAACCTCAAATATTTGTATAATGTACGTAATGAATTACAATTGTCACTGTTACGTTTTAAGAGGTGCTTTGGAAACAGTTGTAATACAATACGGAGTTAAGGTGGATAAGCTGCGGCTTGTACTTGTTTGGCTTCAAATTACCTGATAAACTCACCAACAATCGAATGCTTACCGGAAAGAAAATGACTTAGGTTACTTATTTGAAGGCATACTGTATATCTGTTTGATATATGCATTTAATTTGTTGTTGTACTTTAATCTTGGATAGTAAATATTTATGTCCTCACTCATGATGAAGCCCCCTCGCCATTTAGAAGCTAGCTATTACCAACGGATACCTGGTAAGTTTTAAATACTATTTTCAGAAATTCATTGAACAGGGAAAGTCACACAACACTACAATACTGTGCAAAATCAAGCAGTAAATTTGTTGAATTATGAAAACCTACAACCTGTTTTCCAGTCAATGACCGGATCAGGCACGGGATGAATGAAGCGGCGAGGATTGGAACTGCGCCGGCTGCCGAGGCCTGTCGCACTCCTCTGGGGTTCTTGAATTATATAAATATATACTACTTTTTGCTGAATGAATGACAGGAATTTTACTTTTTAAGAAATGGAATTACTGTCATTCCCATCCAAGGAATTGTAAATCGTAGTTTGTACGCTTAAACCATGTACTTTGGGAATTGTAAAAAAATAATTATTACGTGTTAGTTTTCTTTGAATGTATAAATATAAGAAAATTAAAGTGACTGTTTACAACGAGCGCAGTATAAATCAAACAGGAACATCTTGAAAAGGCCGGTTTTCTGTAGCCTACTCCATTCAGCATTTCGCTGAGTGGTGGAGGAGAGCTTCGTAATGACAATCGAACGTCACCGTTCCCTTCCTGCAAAGTGCGTTCGCTCTCTCGCTTCACTGTGACGTATGCTTGCTACGTAAACTGCCCGAAACTGACGTCACGCCAGCCCGGCCACACTGGGCTAGCCTCAAGGGGCCTCCAGGTGAGCACCTCTGGTCTAGATCAAGGAGAACGGACTACCATTTGTGTAGTACATGTCAGACTCAGGTGGAAAATCCATTATTTTTATTATTATTATTATTATTATTATTATTATTATTATTATTATTATTATTATTATTATTATTATTATCATCAATGTGGTTATTTGCCGGTAATGTTACTATACTTGACTAAACGGTACTGTTACACACTTCAGTCAGGTCAAAGGGTGATGCGATAGAATTAGTGCGTTGGATGGGACGAAGATGTTCTATTGGATTAACAACGCTGGTGTCCGACTCGTTGGCTGAACGGTCAGCGTACTGGCCTTCGGTTCAGAGGGTCCCGGGTTCGATTCCCGGCAGGGTCGGGGATTTTAACCTTAATTCGTTAATTCCCACGGCACGGGGCTGGGTGTATGTGCTGTCTTCATCATCATTTCATCCTCATCACGACGCGTAGGTCGCCTACGGGAGTCATATAGAAAGACCTGCACCTGGCGAGCCGAACCCGTTCTGGGATATCCCGGCCCTAAAAGCCATACGACATTTCTTTGTAGATAATGCGTGTTTATGACTGGATGGCTGTTGTGTTGGTATTTGAAGGTGCTGAGATTTACTTGCACGTAAAGGAACTCATGTGGGACACCACCTCGGCGTAGTTAGTGGTACGTAAAGGCAATAACCCAGTTTTACATTAAAAGTGTCAGTGCTCTTATTGTAAGAATGTTCATTTAATTCCTTTCTTGTGACGTCAGGTGATGTGATATCGTGTTCTGGTTGTGTGGTGATGATAATAAAAATTAAATGGCGTATGACGTGTAGTGCCGGGATGTGTCCGAGGACTTCGGCCCGCCAGGTGCAGGTCTTTTGATTTGACGCCGTAGGCGACCTGTGTGTCGTGATGAGGATGAAATGATGACGACACCCAGTCCCCGTGCCAGGGAAATTATCCAATTATGGTTAAAATTCCCGACCCTGTCGGGAATCGAACCCGGGACCCCTGTGACCAAAGGCCAGCACGCTAACCATTTAGCCATGGGGCCGGACGGAGATGATGATGATTATGAGGTAGAGATGGATTGAAACCCGGTGTTGGTATATACAGTAGTCTATTCCTGACGAATAACCACAAAGGTCTGTTTAAAGCTTAACGTCTCCATCCGACAGACGAATCTCAGTAAAGAGCGTCGCTATGTTACACTCTTTGTCCGCTAGATGGTACCACCGCCAGCCTATTATTATTATTATTATTATTATTATTATTATTATTATTATTATTATTATTATTAATTTGCTTTACGTCGCACCAACACAGATAGGTCTTATGGCAACGATGGGATAGGAATGGACTAGGAGTGGGAAGAAAGTGGCCGTGGCCTTAATTAAGGTAAAGCCTGGCGTGAAAATGGGAAACCACGGAAAACCATCCTCAGGGCTGTCGACAGGAGGTTTGAACCCACTATCTCCCGAATGCAAGCTCACAGAGCGCAACCCTAACCGCACGGCCAACTTGTTTGGTCTCAACACTTTTATTACAGTGCTTTAACATAGCACTGGCCTGTCTTATTCCAGTATAATGTGCTATAAACTGGTCCTTAAAGTCAGTTGAGGCCACCCAGCGAACGGCGATGGAGTACCACTGGAGGGCAGTGATGATGGTGGTGATGATGCTTGTTGTTTAAAGGGGCCTAACATCTAGGTCATCGGTCCCTAATGGTACGAAATGAGACGAAATGTTATGACAATTTAAAAATCCATAATCCTCCACTGACCAGAATTCGAAAGCGTGAGGACGAAGAGTGAATGGATGGATATAGAGTTAAAACAATCAGTGATCCGACCCGCAACTAGCGTTAAACAATAGTATTACTGACCAGGGGACTGCTTCTAAAGCATGATACTGAATCGATGATGCTTGTAGTCGAAACGGGTCGAAAATCCAGGTCATCGGCCGTTCATAATGGTACTTATCGCTAGGAAAGTAGAACCATGCTATTTGTCATGTGCGGTCTAATCAAAAGTAGCCTAGACTCGCGGTATTCCACACATTATGGTACTATTCACAGGTAATGTAATACGCACATGTAACAAAGGCCTATGGCGTTCCTCACATAAATGGACTAACCAAAGGGACTCGCACTATCCCGTGGTGTTCCTCACATAGTGGGTACTACACATAGGCAAGGCAGAACCATGGTGTCGCTCATATAGTGGTACGAATTACAGGTACTGTAAAATGCATCCTGAGCCACACACTGTCGCTTCTAATCACAAACGTATTTTGTACCTAACGTAGTGGTACTACGCGCAAGTAAAAGAGACCCATGGTGTTCCCTGCGCGATGTTACTAATTACAAGTAGTCTCATGGCTCTAACTTGATCATCTCTTGGTCGCCCTTTTTAGTCCCTCTTACGACAGGCAGGGCATACCGTGGGTGTATTATTCGTCTGCGTCCCCCACCCACAGGGGGTCTGGAGGGCAGTAATAAAGGTTAAATACAGGCAATGTTGGCAATGATGGCCATGGAGTGATATCAAGTTTTGACGCGTTTTTGCTGTCCTGTCTTCACACCACATGAACACCAAGGAGAGTTTTGGCAGGCTATCTAGTGATTAGAAATTATTGAATACCTCCGCCTCTCTTATCCTGCCGGCCAACATTCTGATGGTGAACATTTTTCACATCAGCGGGACTCGAACCGGTTAAGTGTAAGAGAGGGCCGTGGGCCCTAACTTCGCTACAAATACAGTCAAGTCTAAACCGACCGACCACGGTGTCAAACAAAGACCATTAGGCGGACAATTCCCTTTATGTAATAATAGACAACCATCTTACATTAAAAGCGTCAGGACTTTTATTGTAAAAGTGTTAATGTAATTAGTAATCGTATAACAAAACGTAGCCTACATTGCTTTCATGTCAATATGGTTCCTGACGTAGGTTTAGTGCTGCAACGTGACTGCAAATGGTGTTTCATACGTAGGTAAAGAGAAAGCAAAGGCATCTCCGTACATGCTATGAAGGTCTTCCAGTATACGTAACCGCGGCATTTGACGCTCGGCCGCCTTTGCCCCCAGGAATTAACCTGACCTCATTTTTGGTGTAGGCTGAGTGAACCTCAGGGCAACGTGCACCTCCAAGGAGGGGAAATCTTGTTTCCTAATTTTTCGAGGTCCTGACGTGGGATCGAACCCACGTCCTTTCAGGTGAACCCAGCACGCATTTATCGCCTCGGTGAGACAGCTCCTTTTATATGTAGGTACAGTACATAAAAATAAACTCATCGTATTATTATTAATATTTGTGAAGAACGGCATTCCCATTCAGGAAACCTAATACGTTTATGTCATTTAAGTTAATATTTACAAACGAGACATACCGAAGTGATTAAAAATTGATTTACGTCGCACCGACACAGATAGGTCTTGTGGCGACGATGGGATAGGAAAGGGCCAGGTGTAGGAAGGAAGCGACCGTGGCCTTAATTAAGGTACAGCCCCAGCATTTACCTGGTGTGAAAGTGGGAAACCACGGAAAACCATATTCAGGTCTGCCGACTATCGGGCTCGAACCAACTATCTCCCGAATGCAAGCTCACAGCTGCGCGCCCAACTTGCTCGGTATATCGAAATGAATCACAAAGTTTCGCCCATTCATGTATAACCTTGAATGTTTGTGTTTCCTGTAATTTGCGGTCCATATTAGTTAACGAGCCATTGTGATCAATCTGAAAGTGGCAGCATAGTGTTTGTCTACCTGCAGAACACAGCCTCGCAACTCTGCTGTTTTAGTTTATGTTAGGTCCATGAACATTTAGTGCCTTTACTCATCCTGAAAACGATTCTTTTTGACTGTGTCACAGGAAGGCGCTTGAAGAATGGTCAAAATCTTCACCTCCACCAAAACAAGAGAAGACAGGTGCAGAGGCTGCCCCAGAAGAGCCTCCCGCAGAAGAGAGTCCCCCAGAAGAGCCTCCCGCAGAAGAGAGTCCTCCAGAAGAACCTCCCGCAGAAGAGAGTCCCCCAGAAGAGGCTTCCGAGGAAGCACCGCCAGCAGAGGAAACTGAGGAAGGAGGTGACGCAGGTGGAGAAGAAACTGCCGCGGCCGGGGAAGGTGAAGAGGCAGAAGGAGGTGAAGAGGCAGAGGGAGGTGAAGATGCAGGGGGAGGCGAAGAAGGAGACGGAGGTGATGAGGAAGAGGGAGGTGAAGAGGCAGAGGGAGGTGAAGAGTCAGTGCCAGTGGGAGATGAAGATGCAGGCGGAGAGCAAGCGGCACCCAATCCGTAAATATGATTTATACTAACCTCAGTTTGTTTAAACAACGGCGTTTCGTCATACATTTCACATATGCACCTACACGCACGAGAGGTTGATATGTATGAAGAAACGTCGGCAGGAGATAAAGCTACTTAACCACATCAGATAACAACGCAAGACTAATATTGTTCAGGGATAGCTGCACTGTTCAAATTCAGTTAAAGTTGTCTCTAGCTGCAGAAAGGTATACTTTGCACCAGGCATGTGATTCCCGATGGTATTAAAATCTACTTGTGAACACAACTAATATATAGGAATGATGGTCAAATGAAACTGTTCATGGACATTTGTTTTTTTTTTTTTTTTTGCTAGGGGCTTTACCATGGACAATTTGGTTCCTCCATTGGACATCAGGCTGGTATATAATTTTAGTTTTTCTGGAGGGTACTGTGGATAAACTTGAGCCACTCTGCTCTATTCATGACATCACCCGTGTAGTTCCCCTTGCTACTATGGTAACCTTAACCATATCTGTTCAGAAGTTTCTAGGTCTCCCAATCAATCGTGTTGTTTCCAGCTCATTCAGAATACTCTCCTAGGTTCATTTCCCATCACGAGCCCGAACCCCAGTATGACTTATTTCCACGTATCCTGTATCTCTCCTTCGTTCTTATTCGTCTTGGTCTTCTGGATAGCGAACCCGAGGAACTTCATCTCAGTGCCTCGGGCCTTCAGACGTCTCTTAACGTGTGTGCATATTTCGAATGCCATAGGTCAAGATCTGTTTGAGGTTACTCTTGAACCTTACTAACTTAGCACACTTTGGAATTTTGTCATCACAAAGAAGGGTCCTCACTAGAATGTAGAAGTAGGAACTCTTTTTCACCCGACTGGCCTATGGCAAAGACCACTTTACCAAGGTTCACTTTCAAGTTTATGGCCTGCTTGTTTGATGCTTGCTAATTGATCATCTCGGTTCAATGCCATCTCATTATTATCCTCATCCCACTGATCTTGACAATGAACTCCTGGAACTTGGCTTTCAGCATGTTGCGTTTGTCTTCACATAGTTTCTCCCTAATTATGACATCAGCAAAGACAAGTGTTGAGTATACTGGATAGTTCGTAAATGATCTTAATTATACTGTATTATTTAAAACTGGAATAAATAGTGATAGGGAGAGTGCACTACCCTGTCGGGCTCTGTTTTCGGCGAGGAACTAGCTCAAATGTCCTTTTCCCACCCGCATACAGCCCGTACAGTCATTGTACAACATCTGAATTTTCTTTACCAGTCCTTCAGGCACCTTCATCCTTCTCAAATACTACCCGATCTTGTCTCCTGTAAAACTGTCATGTATTCAGGAATAACATGAGCAGTTCATTTTATTCATCTCTCAAAAGATTCTTCTTCAACTGTCAAACATTTGAGTATAAGACCCATAGTTGGTAGGTTAGCTCTGAAGATATACAGCCGCACAGTAGATGGCTTTCAGTCTCCGCTCTATGAACTTCTCGAGAATTTTCACCTCATGTGATAAGAAGATATCCCTCTATAGTTGGTTCAAAATTTTTCCATATAGGATTTGTAACACAGTCGACTAGCAACATCACAACGATGCTCTAAAAGATCTACTCTTCATACAAGCCAACTAGACAGTGTGTGTGGGGTTAAATGTTACTGAGGTGACACTTCAGACCAATGGCAATAATTGGACACTCGCTTCAAAGTACAAAAAAAGGCCCATGAATTTGATATGACATAGAATTTTGGTACAAGTGCAAGGGAAGTTAGATATTAGTTTCATGGCTAAGTGCCGGGCATAACAGGGAAATAGATATTAATGGGTAAGTACAAGACAGACATAAGGAAACAGACATCGATTTAGTGGGTAGGTACAAGGTATATACCGGGAATTAGACAATTGTTTTTGGATAAGATACAAGTTAGATACAGCGAATTATACACTGGGGTTAGTGCACATGTATAGCGTAGATACAAAGAATTAGATATTGCTGTTATTGGAAAACAACAAGTTAGATAGATGGAATTCGTGTGACTGTGACTGGTGTTAGTGGACAAGTGCAAGGTAGATCATGGAGTTAGACTCTGATATTGGTGGACAAGTATAAGGTAAGATACAGGGAATTAGTGTGATTGGTGTTAGTGGACAAGTGTGAGGTAGATACAGAGAGTTAGTGTGACTGGTGTTAGTGGACAAGTCTGAAGTAGATACAGGGAGTTAGTGTGACTGGTGTTAGTGGACAAGTCTGAAGTAGATACAGGGAGTTAGTGTGACTGGTGTTAGTGGACAAGTCTGAAGTAGATACAGAGAGTTAGTGTGACTGGTGTTAGTGGACAAGTGTGAGGTAGATACAGAGAATTAGTGTGACTGGTGTTAGTGGACAAGGGTGAGGTAGATACAGAGAGTTAGTGTGACTGGTGTTAGTGGACAAGTGTGAGGTAGATACAGAGAGTTAGTGTGACTGGTGTTAGTGGACAAGTCTGAAGTAGATACAGAGAGTTAGTGTGACTGGTGTTAGTGGACAAGTGTGAGGTAGATCAGAGGGTTAGTGTGACTGGTGTTAGTGGACAAGTATAAGGTAAGATACAGGGATTTAGTGTGACTGGTGTTAGTGGACAAGTGTGAGCTAGATACAGAGAGTTAGTGTGACGCGTGTTAGTGGACAAGTCTGAGCTAGATACAGAGAGTTAGTGTGATTGGTGTTAGTGGACAAGTGTGAGCTAGATACAGAGAGTTAGTGTGACTGGTGTTAGTGGACAAGTCTGAGCTAGATACAGAGAGTTAGTGTGATTGGTGTTAGTGGACAAGTGTGAGGTAGATACAGAGAGTTAGTGTGACTGGTGTTAGTGGACAAGTGTGAGCTAGATACAGAGAGTTAGTGTGACTGGTGTTAGTGGACAAGTCTGAGCTAGATACAGAGAGTTAGTGTGATTGGTGTTAGTGGACAAGTGTGAGCTAGATACAGAGAGTTAGTGTGACTGGTGTTAGTGGACAAGTCTGAAGTAGATACAGAGAGTTAGTGTGACTGGTGTTAGTGGACAAGTGTGAGGTAGATACAGAGAGTTAGTGTGACTGGTGTTAGTGGACAAGTGTGAGGTAGATCAGAGAGTTAGTGTGACTGGTGTTAGTGGACAAGTGTGAGCTAGATACAGAGAGTTAGTGTGACGCGTGTTAGTGGACAAGTGTGAGGTAGATACAGAGAGTTAGTGTGACTGGTGTTAGTGGACAAGTGTGAGGTAGATACAGAGAGTTAGTGTGACTGGTGTTAGTGGACAAGTATGAGCTAGATACAGAGAGTTAGTGTGACGCGTGTTAGTGGACAAGTGTGAAGTAGATACAGAGAGTTAGTGTGATTGGTGTTAGTGGACAAGTCTGAGCTAGATACAGAGAGTTAGTGTGACTGGTGTTAGTGGACAAGTGTGAGCTAGATACAGAGAGTTAGTGTGATTGGTGTTAGTGGACAAGTCTGAGCTAGATACAGAGAGTTAGTGTGACTGGTGTTAGTGGACAAGTCTGAGCTAGATACAGAGAGTTAGTGTGACTGGTGTTAGTGGACAAGGGTGAGCTAGATACAGAGAGTTAGTGTGACTGGTGTTAGTGGACAAGTGTGAGCTAGATACAGAGAGTTAGTGTGACTGGTGTTAGTGGACAAGTGTGAGCTAGATACAGAGAGTTAGTGTGACTGGTGTTAGTGGACAAGTCTGAAGTAGATACAGAGAGTTAGTGTGACTGGTGTTAGTGGACAAGTGTGAGGTAGATCAGAGAGTTAGTGTGACTGGTGTTAGTGGACAAGTGTGAGGTAGATACAGAGAGTTAGTGTGACTGGTGTTAGTGGACAAGTGTGAGGTAGATACAGAGAGTTAGTGTGACTGGTGTTAGTGGACAAGTGTGAGGTAGATACAGAGAGTTAGTGTGACTGGTGTTAGTGGACAAGTCTGAGCTAGATACAGAGAGTTAGTGTGACTGGTGTTAGTGGACAAGTGTGAGGTAGATACAGAGAGTTAGTGTGACTGGTGTTAGTGGACAAGTATGAGCTAGATACAGAGAGTTAGTGTGACGCGTGTTAGTGGACAAGTGTGAGGTAGATACAGAGAGTTAGTGTGACTGGTGTTAGTGGACAAGTCTGAGCTAGATACAGAGAGTTAGTGTGACTGGTGTTAGTGGACAAGTGTGAGGTAGATACAGAGAGTTAGTGTGACTGGTGTTAGTGGACAAGTATGAGCTAGATACAGAGAGTTAGTGTGACGCGTGTTAGTGGACAAGTCTGAAGTAGATACAGAGAGTTAGTGTGACTGGTGTTAGTGGACAAGTGTGAGCTAGATACAGAGAGTTAGTGTGACGCGTGTTAGTGGACAAGTCTGAAGTAGATACAGAGAGTTAGTGTGACTGGTGTTAGTGGACAAGTGTGAGCTAGATACAGAGAGTTAGTGTGACTGGTGTTAGTGGACAAGTCTGAAGTAGATACAGAGAGTTAGTGTGACTGGTGTTAGTGGACAAGTGTGAGGTAGATACAGAGAGTTAGTGTGACTGGTGTTAGTGGACAAGTCTGAAGTAGATACAGAGAGTTAGTATGACGCGTGTTAGTGGACAAGTCTGAAGTAGATACAGAGAGTTAGTGTGACTGGTGTTAGTGGACAAGTGTGAGCTGGATACAGAGAGTTAGTGTGATTGGTGTTAGTGGACAAGTGTGAGCTAGATACAGAGAGTTAGTGTGACGCGTGTTAGTGGACAAGTGTGAGATAGATACAGAGAGTTAGTGTGACTGGTGTTAGTGGACAAGTGTGAGGTAGATCAGAGAGTTAGTGTGACTGGTGTTAGTGGACAAGTGTGAGCTAGATACAGAGAGTTAGTGTGACTGGTGTTAGTGGACAAGTGTGAGCTAGATACAGAGAGTTAGTGTGACTGGTGTTAGTGGACAAGTGTGAGGTAGATCAGAGAGTTAGTGTGACTGGTGTTAGTGGACAAGTGTGAGGTAGATCAGAGAGTTAGTGTGACTGGTGTTAGTGGACAAGTGTGAGCTAGATACAGAGAGTTAGTGTGACGCGTGTTAGTGGACAAGTCTGAAGTAGATACAGAGAGTTAGTGTGACTGGTGTTAGTGGACAAGTCTGAAGTAGATACAGAGTGTTAGTGTGACTGGTGTTAGTCTACAAGTCTGAGCTAGATACAGGGAATTAGTGTGATTGGTGTTAGTGGACAAGTCTGAAGTAGATACAGAGAGTTAGTGTGACTGGTGTTAGTGGACAAGTGTGAGCTAGATACAGAGAGTTAGTGTGACTGGTGTTAGTGGACAAGTGTGAGGTAGATCAGAGAGTTAGTGTGACTGGTGTTAGTGGACAAGTGTGAAGTAGATACAGAGAGTTAGTGTGACTGGTGTTAGTGGACAAGTCTGAAGTAGATACAGAGAGTTAGTGTGACTGGTGTTAGTGGACAAGTGTGAAGTAGATACAGAGAGTTAGTGTGATTGGTGTTAGTGGACAAGTCTGAAGTAGATACAGAGAGTTAGTGTGACTGGTGTTAGTGGACAAGTGTGAAGTAGATACAGAGAGTTAGTGTGATTGGTGTTAGTGGACAAGTCTGAAGTAGATACAGAGAGTTAGTGTGACTGGTGTTAGTGGACAAGTCTGAAGTAGATACAGAGAGTTAGTGTGACTGGTGTTAGTGGACAAGTGTGAATTAGATACAGAGAGTTAGTGTGATTGGTGTTAGTGGACAAGTCTGAAGTAGATACAGAGAGTTAGTGTGACTGGTGTTAGTGGACAAGTGTGAAGAAGATACAGAGAGTTAGTGTGATTGGTGTTAGTGGACAAGTGTGAGCTAGATACAGAGAGTTAGTGTGACTGGTGTTAGTGGACAAGTGTGAAGTAGATACAGAGAGTTAGTGTGACTGGTGTTAGTGGACAAGTGTGAGGTAGATACAGAGAGTTAGTGTGACTGGTGTTAGTGGACAAGTGTGAGGTAGATACAGAGAATGAATCTGCTGATGTTAGTGGACAAGAACAAGGTAGGAAGAGAGAATTATTGGGTGTGGTGTTAAAGTACAAGTTAAAGGCAGATGCAGGGTCGAGGGTATCGGTGTGAAATTATAATGTATCGGTTGTAATAAATTCAATAATTTTAACTTCTAGGATTGATAGCTGAAAAAAGAACAAAACCAGTATGTTTTATTAAATAACCACAGGTCGGAAATTGATATATGGTGTACTTCTTGAGGTAACTGAAGAGACCATTACATTTCAATACACCACTGAAAAGTGCGGGAATATGAGTCGTGGAGAGGAGTACCCGAGCTCATCGCGCCGCCGTAACAAGTCACACTTTTCAACAGTTTTTATGAAGGATTACAATGTAAAGTATTAGTTTCACTTTGTATCAAACCAAAAGTATCTTAACTGTCAATTTCCGACCTATGGCTATTTGCTTTGGTCTCTTGGACCTTGGCTGAATGGCCAGCCTCCTGAGGGCCCAGGCTTCAATACCCGGCCGGGCGCAAGGCTAACTTCTCTGGCTCGCGGACTGAGTGTTTGCGTTGTTCTTAACACACACATCTACATACAATACAGCACACTACCATCTGCCAGAAGAATAAGCAATAATCGAGGTTTGGCGTCAGTAAGACCGTCCGGCCGCAAAACGGGGCCGAATTCTTATGAAGTGCCGGCTCAATAAAATCAGTAAAATGGCCAGGAAAAGAAAAATGTGTTTTGGTACCTACAAGTTAAAGTATCGTATTGAATTCCATTACACCCGGTACTGTTGGCTGTTGGTTGCACAGCCCATGCAAAAGGCTGCAAAGTATACCGATGTTAACTTAAACTGATATCTAACAATCTCTTAACATGTTTACTTGTAGCGAGGACGTCCGAGTGTCAAGAATGCAGACTGCGGTGTCAGAAGAAGAAATCTACTCTCTTTAAACGCTGTGCTGTACGCGTCGAACGGAGCACTACATTGCCTGTACCTTCTTTTTTAAAAAAATTCTCGTACTGTACATAACACTAGCCACGATTTGATCGTACCCAGTCGTCATCGGCGTCCTGTGTCGTCTTCAAAACAAATGTGGATTTGACCGTTGTTATTTTTGTCTGTAGGGAGGAGGAAGAGCCCGGGGAGTGCGCTTGTGATGGCATGGAGGAAGATTAAACCACCTGAAACGTAGTAGTAAGATTTGGCAACATTGAATCCTCCACTCCACGTGGACTTGACAAACTGCAATAAAATGAATCGCACACCTCACATTGAGTGACCCTAGTTTTATTTATTGTTCTCTACTTCAAAGATTTGGCGCTACAAGAAGTCATATCACAATAATAGAGTGGCATGGGTACGATTAAATCGTGTCTGGTATACGGTACACAGTGACCAGACTTCGTACTCCATCCTTCACCATAAGTACCACACACAAAATGTTATTGAAATAAAATGTTCATTGTTTCAGTGGTGAGTAATTCCGTCTTTAAAGAAATTGTGTGGTCATCTTGAATGCGCCAATTCAACAGGTGCGTGCAAGAAGGTAATTGAGAAAATGCCCTAAGAAGTTTCCTTTGCCAGGCTGTGAAAACTGCAAAATCAATACCGCATGTATTAAACTGATCCCTTGACCAGGAGTAGCCTTGCAGAGAGCTTCACGTCTTCCTGCACGCACCCAAAAGTGAACAACGTGAACGTGTATAACACTGGCAGACATTTATGTCGGAATATTTTGGAGACTTACTTAACTTTCAAAAGGGGATAAGTGCCATTTCCGTCAAAAAAGTGCAGTAATTCTAGAATAATCGTAATTTTTAAATATTCTCCCCCAACTGGTTGGACCGACTACCTGTCGTAAGAGTCGTGTGGGAGGAGAACCTCCAGGGGCTCACATCCCGGTGACCTAACTGAGTCTGGCATTGCTTCCGGCTCCTCACTTTCATCTTTCCTCTCTCACCTCCCTTGTGTCGTATTAGGTTTCCCTTTCTTTTGCCAATACCATCTTTGATAGGATGGTTGCGAGGTTGTACTTCAGCGATCACCATCACCACTCCTTGAACCAAATCTTTTAAACCATTTAAAACGAAACTTTTTTCAATAAGATGGTATTAAGCTTTATTCTGTTTTTAAAGTATATACCAGGTGGCCCTCTAGCTCCGTACTTTCTACTTATAGGTGTCCCGCATGCAATAATGATGAACGGGATGCCTAATCGCTGGTTTACAAAGGAGCACTACAACTCGCTGAATTTCAGATGTCAAACAAAGAGCAGTCATTTTTCTACACACGTTCTGTAACACGACGCATTTGTAAATACGCCGAAGGTGGAGAAAATAATAACTCGTTAATTTATACACGTACAGACATTCCACTCCACCAAAAAACTGCTTGTATGCGGTAAGTACCGTGAACGATTCATTAGCTCTTAATTGCTGCTCTGTTCGGAAAAATACTTGTATAGAAAGCAGGTGGCCATTAGGAGATTCCCGCGCATACCGTCTGTAAGCTTCGGCTGCATTCCTACCAGATTCTCCATAGATTAAAATTATGCCTGTGTATACAACGTTGAACATTAACCTTCATCTTAGAACCCTAGTCCTTAAGTGTTATGACTTCTTCACTTTGTATTACGGTGCGGAGGCTTGGACACTAAATGGTCAAACTGCCTTTGAGCTCTGGTGTTATTGTTGTATGCTCGGAATATCTTGTTTGTATCACGTAACGAACGACGTGGTTATGCAGCGCATGAGTAAACAATTAAAAGTAACAAAGACCATCAAAGGAAGGACACGTTGGACACATTATGCGTAACGAGAAAGGCCACCTCCAACAACTCATACTTCAAGGAAAAGTAAAATGCCCTGGGCGACGAGGCATTTCCTGGTTGGGAAACCTCTGCCAGTGGTCCAACTCATCATCAGCTAGGAGTTGTTAGTAGGGAGGCCTGGACCGGAGAGACCGCCAACGTCCACTGAGGATATGATATGACACTTCCAGAAGAAATTTCATCGTTGCTGAACACACTAGCCATCGCCAAATGTTAACAGCAACTATACTGCTGCTGTGCAAAATACCAGCCCATTACTATGCGTTCGAGAACGAGGCTTACTAACGCAAGGGAACGCATTTGACAGGAACAATTAGCGAGCGGCCGTATTCTGACGTCACCTACGTGCAGGCAGTAGTATCCCTGTGAAATCAGTTATTAGACAACCCATTCATCATTAGTGCGTGTGGGACACGTGTAAGTAGAAAGTACGGCGCTGGCGGGCTACTGCTATATGCTATATTCCTTGAGAAAATGTGTCTAATGAAGTACTAACTAATGAATCAGTATTGTAAAATGAGCTAGAAGTCTGTAAAATAAAATCAGTAAATACAGTTTTATGGTAATATGTCGATTTTGCTACCTATCTCCTTTAAGAAGGTAACTGTTCACTTGTTCCAAATATGACGGAAATAGTACAAGAATGCGGCGCTCAGTAATGTTGGTAACCGCTCGCCCTTGCTCTGGCGTGAAAATGTACGCCTCTCGTACGGTCCTGCCGGCCTCAGCAGCGGACGAAGTGGAGATGTGACGATGGATGGTGAAGGGACCCGATCCCTAGTGAAGGCACGCCCGGCCAGGTGAGAGCCCGTGCTCGGCGGCCTATGAAATTTTAGTTGGCGGCCTCTCGGTCGGCCAACGGAGCAAAGCAAGTCTGTGTCCCGCAGGCCGCACTCGTCGGCGGCGGGCTACGACGCTCGGTTTCGGCTCTCGAGCCAGCCAGCTCCCTGGTTGATCCTGCCAGTAGTCATATGCTTGTCTCAAAGATTAAGCCATGCATGTCTCAGTGCAAGCCAAACTAAGGTGAAACCGCGAATGGCTCATTAAATCAGTTATGGTTCCTTAGATCGTACCACTTTACTTGGATAACTGTGGTAATTCTAGAGCTAATACATGCAAACAGAGTCCCGACCAGAAGTGGAAGGGACGCTTTTATTAGATCAAAATCAATCGGTCGGCTCGTCCGGTCCGTTTGCCTTGGTGACTCTGAATAACTTTGGGCTGATCGCACGGTCCTCGTACCGGCGACGCATCTTTCAAATGTCTGCCTTATCAACTGTCGATGGTAGGTTCTGCGCCTACCGTGGTTGTAACGGGTAACGGGGAATCAGGGTTCGATTCCGGAGAGGGAGCCTGAGAAACGGCTACCACATCCAAGGAAGGCAGCAGGCGCGCAAATTACCCACTCCCGGCACGGGGAGGTAGTGACGAAAAATAACGATACGGGACTCATCCGAGGCCCCGTAATCGGAATGAGTACACTTTAAATCCTTTAACGAGTATCCCTTGGAGGGCAAGTCTGGTGCCAGCAGCCGCGGTAATTCCAGCTCCAATAGCGTATATTAAAGTTGTTGCGGTTAAAAAGCTCGTAGTTGGATTTGTGTCCCACGCTGTCGGTTCATCGCTCGTCGGTGTCTAACTGGCATGGTTCGTGGGACGTCCTGCCGGTGGTGGCGAGTCGAAAGCGTGCGGCCGCCGTGGTTATCCGCGTGCGGTTCCTGCGCGCCGTAGGCGGACCCCGATGAAATCCTACCGCGGTGCTCTTCATTGAGTGTCGAGGTGGGCCGGCACGTTTACTTTGAACAAATTAGAGTGCTTAAAGCAGGCCGGCTGCGCCTGAATACTGTGTGCATGGAATAATGGAATAGGACCTCGGTTCTATTTTGTTGGTTTTCGGAACCCGAGGTAATGATTAATAGGGACAGGCGGGGGCATTCGTATTGCGACGTTAGAGGTGAAATTCTTGGATCGTCGCAAGACGGACCGAAGCGAAAGCATTTGCCAAGTATGTTTTCATTAATCAAGAACGAAAGTTAGAGGTTCGAAGGCGATCAGATACCGCCCTAGTTCTAACCATAAACGATGCCAGCTAGCGATCCGCCGAAGTTCCTCCGATGACTCGGCGGGCAGCTCCCGGGAAACCAAAGCTTTTGGGTTCCGGGGGAAGTATGGTTGAATTCCAACTTGTAGACTGAGGCAATTGTTTGATGGAAGCGCCGCGTTCTTACGGAAACCGTCCTCCTACTAAGCAGTTCCACTACACGAATTATAGTGCTGACTACGTGAACACGACTGCCAGTCTACTGTCCTACTCTGAAGCTGTTCAGTCTGTCGACATTCAGTTGATACCAGAATGGCATATTTCGTTCTTGAAAGAACAGCATCAGATTCTAAAATCACTCTAAAGTTCATTTCCACGAACATCGGTGAAGTCACCGAAGCACGACGTAAAGGAACGTTACCGGCAGACAGCGAACTGGAATGACGCAGTGAGTCAATCCACCCTGGACAGCTGAGGGAAGAGGAAGTACAATAGGAGTGCATCAATGAGACGAATTCCAACATTCCCACATTTATCAAGATGTTATAAACTGAGTTTTAACATAAAGGTTTTTACACTTTTTCACAATATTAATTAATTCCTAAATAATAATAATAATAATAATAATAATCATAATCAGAAATCTTAATCATTGGTGGCGGATCTTTAACCAAAGACATTGAGAAACAAGAAAGGAAAATTTGTGGCCCAGTTTGTATAGGTGGAATATGGAGAGAAAAAAACATCCCAGGAGATATATTGTCATTCTGAAAAAAAAAATTCTCACACTTTTCGGAAAAGACGATTGAAATTTTATGGACACATTATCAGAATGAACACTAACAGGCTAACTAAAAGAATTCTCAACCTGGCCCTTTCATTAAAAACCAAGAACAGCTGGCTTCGTGAAATTGAAATAGATCTCCAGGAAATCAACATCTCCGAAGACATTGTACAGGACAGATGTAAATTCAGAACCAAAATCGACAATCACCACTTTGAAGACAAACCCAACACCAGAGCTACTATAACCTGGACAGAAGAACGAAGGAAGAAGCTCAGCGAGAGGATGAAAAGATTTTGGGAGGAAAAGAAGGCCAGCACATCAGCTAAGCAAGTTCAACCGTGCTCCTGAGTAGGGAATAACGATGTAAAAAAATACATTTCGGACTTCACCCAAAATTAATCAAATTGATAGAACTACCTTAGCCAGCACAAAATCTAGAGTAAAGTTCAGAGGGGAATTTTTTGAGGCATTCCTCATAGAAACAAGTTTAAGACAGGGAGATTGCCTGTCACCACTGCTGTGAGAAAATGGTACAAGAATAACCTGACAAATATCAAAATTGGAAGACCCAAAGACAACATAAGTTTAAAGTGCTGATGACCTCACTCTCCTTTCCAACAACGTTCAGGAAACCCGACATCAAAATAGATCACTATAGGAAACAGCGCATAAAATCGGCTTCAGAATATCCTTCGAAAATATACAAATTATGTCAACTGACCCACCACTCATAAATAAAATCACAATAGAAGAACAGGAAATCAAAATCGTTGACAAAATTAAATATTTAGAAGAAATCATAATGTATAACCTCAATGAAAAGCCGACATCGCATAATAGAACAAATAAACTAGCCAGGGCACAAAATATCACCAAGAACACATACAATAAAAAGACCTCGCAAAAACAACAAAATAAACATGATAAAACAGTTATACAACCAGAAATAGCATACTCAAGTGAAACCATTTTCAAAATCAACCCTGCAGAAATAGACAGATTGCTCAAGATTGAAAGAAGAATGAGAACGTGCATAAACAAAAACTACCAAGGAAAAGAACAGTTCTAATGAAACGGCCTACAAGGAAATGGGACACAATCAGGAATGCAGTCGCTTAAAATGCGGCCAGTATCCAGTATTCGGGAGATAGTGGGTTCGAGCTCCATTGTCGGCAGCACTGAAGATGGTTTTCCGTGGTTTCCCATTTTCACACCAGGCAAATGCTGGGGCCGCACTTTAATTAAGGCCACGGCTGATTCCTTCCCACTCCTAGCCCTTTCCTATCCCATCGTCGCCATAAGACCTATCTGTGTCGGAGCGACGTAAAGCAACTCGCAAAACAAAACAAAATCAGGAACAAACGAAACTTTTTCTTTGAACATCTGCTCTGGACACCAAAAATCAGGGTCATCAAGAGAATCATAGAAAAATTATGGAATAGTAAAGACAACAGTAGATGTATCACAGAAGTCAAGATATGAACGGACTACCACTTACAATAGAACATTTAAAAAACAAAAGAGACAACATCACTCGCAGACAAACAAACCAAGATCAACAGACGGACAATGGGACGGGTGATTTCAGACGAAGAAAGAAGAATTACTGGGCCGACAGGAAACTGAAAAACACTTTTTTGTTAAATAATTGACTAATGTGGTCCAATGAAGGCCATGCAATGTACAAAAATTATAAAGAGTGATTTCATAGAATCTTATGATGTTCTTCCAAGAACTAAACATGTCATTCTATTGTTATTTAAAGGTTACTTTTCTCAGGCATATTCTGTTATTAATTAATTGTTTTCTTTTTTCAGGTACAGTATTTTGGGGTTTTATGATTCTTGCATTAGTTCTGACAGACGGAAAAACTTCAAAGTGATATACCTAGGTATTAACTAATTCGAAATTGAAAGGAAAATGGCTTTCAATTTAACAAAAAAAATATAAAAACATAAGTGGTTGAGAAAACGAGAACTGTGAAGTATATAGGAGAATGTTCTGCGGGTTTAGACGACACAGTTTCAAAGAATCTGGCATTTTAAGCTATCGTATAGTCGCCTTAATGGTGACAGACCAATAACACCACTTTACTATCTTAATAAAAGTGCTGGGTATCTCGCGACAGACACTGACTTTATGAAATTGATGTTAACCAGAGATAACATTGTACGTAAGTTCAGCGTTGACAAAACTATACAAGCTGTTTTGCGCGCGCGCTGAAGTCAGGTTTTGTGGTTCCGTCAACACATCAGTGAATGTGTCTGTAAGGAGATAAAATGGTAGTGTGTTTTATAAAGGGCCTCTATAAAACTCCATATGAATCGACTACGACTCGGAAGGTGATAAGACCAAATGTTTTGTGCTGTCTTGTTAGAGGAAGATTGTTGACTTGTGATGAGAAGTGGAGTTTTACGATACTCGGTTAACACCACATGAACACATCACTGCATCAAAAGAAGGCTTAGTAGACTGCTCGGGGAATCGCAAGTCACAAACAGCAGCTACCAGGTCACCTGTGTCAGCATCTACCTTGGCCTGGAAACACAAAACGTACGGCATATTATCTTGATATTACTACTTCTGGTTACCATATATTCCATTTGTTGAACCACTTTCTACGACAACGAACTCTCAACGAGGAAACAAGCAAACTGGTTAGCATATTTAATTCACTGATGATAACAGAGGAAGGTTCCTGGGCTTGTAGGCTGTGGTCCGTTTGGCTTTATGGACGGATACCATGTCCAGTATTGTCCTTTTCTTTTCTAAAGGAATCGAATCGGTGAGAGTCCCAGGGCGAAGTTTACCTGATGAGCCAGAAAAATAGGTTACCTGCACTGCTATAATATAGCGGTGGTGTAATGTTATCTGTACAGTCTGGAATTTCGCTGTGTCATGGCATTCGGCGCTAGGTGGTCTGCTGTCGCTGGTTGGTTGCCGTGCACTTGAAAACGCCGGGCACAGTATCTGGTGAAACGTTGGAAGCTATAAACCCAGGTGGGCTATGGCCTACACGCCCAAACAACGTCTTCTATTATCATTGTGATGCCACCCATGAAAGACTAAGCTCTGATTTTCCTTTGTTCATGTTTGGAGGATTTCTACCAGAGTTCTGTCAGAATATTGGAGAAAGTTCATTAACGATGATGGTGACTACGTTTCATCTGCCCGGTAGCCAGGTACGTCTTACTTCATATTATAATATGTACCTCTGTAGGGTCAAGATACCACCGACGTTTATTGGTTATCTTTACATAAAATTTGCTGTAAGCAAGTAGTTTGAATTTCAACGCCGAAATGTATCAAATCAAGAATTTATCGATTATTTTTAAATTTCTTTGATGTGCAAATTAGACCTAACTTACTTGTTATAATATTTGGATAGAATTTTTCAAGCAATATTGTCCAGAACTCAGATTTATCGCTATTATAACTCTTGCTTTCAGTTAAAAATCGTAGTGCAATGGCACTGTTTCTCATCTGCTTACTTGGAGGTATCCTTCCAACAGTACTGACATTTTAGAACGGAATTTATTTTCGCATTCAGTTTTATTCCTTAAATTGAAATTCCAACGTTCTTCAACTCAGAAATCTCTGTAAATATCTGTGTACAATACGTCTAATTATTCTAAGAGATATTTTGACCCAGTGCTTCATCCTTCCTCAGCTGTGTTGCAGCATCATAATCCTTTCCTTGAAATTCTTAAATCACGCTGTTATAATTGCAAGTAGAGTCATGCCATTTCATTGAAAGTTCAGTTATTCGATGATGTCACAGCTTCAGCAACTATTAGTGCCATTCTAACTCAACATAATCTTCTCCTCTCGATTATAAAACCCGATCATTTTCTCCTGAACCTCCTTACGAACAGAACGCGATGGAGTCACAGTGTACATGCAGCGTCATCGAAAATGAATACCCATATTTAAAAAAAAATGCTGCCTCAAGTACAATACATATATTGAGGCGATTATGGTCTTGAACTGAAGAGGAAAGATGAAGGTTTTAGTGGCATGGCAGACATCAAGTCGATAATCAGTTTTTTGCCTCGTACGCTGGAGCATGGTTGGAGTGACAGTTGCGATAGTAGCAGTGATCTTTTCTCTGAGACGCACCGATTGACATAAATGTTAATGGAGAGCATTTTGGACAATAGTCTTAGGTATTCCTAATTGTAAACTCCACCGCTCATCAGATTTCTTGAGACTAACACACGACTCAACATTATCCTGTGATGTTCCTGCCAGGCCTGATGATTTTCCTTTGGTTACATATTGATTGTACTATCGGTGAATTGCTTTATGGTCCGGCGCATCGCCACACTGTTCAGTTGTTCTAGAGTTTTGTTGAACATCGTACAGGTCACACGTGCAGCGAGGAGTAGAGCGCGATTGCTATCTGATGGCACAAAACCTTGGTTGCGCATTAAATGAGTTTCGTATGCGGGCAGGTCAATGTGCTACAGCGTGAGTGAGAGGGGAGAAACATTCACTTTGCCAGTTGCTACAGAAGTGTTCACATCGGTTCCTGCCCCGCACTTCTCCTGCTGTCAGCCAGGGCCGTAGCCGGTGGAGAGGGGTGAAGCGGTACTGGGTGTTAGAAACCCCCATGGAATGTTTACAAAAATAAAATAAACAAAACTGACAATAAACTAAAGAAACATTCTCAGAGACATTGTAAAATCAACAAATCTATTGAATATATTTTCAAAGAAGCCTCGAACGTTGGATTTTAGAATGTAAACAGTACATAACATTCGGTGTAAAACTGTTGACCTTGGATCATATTGTTCTTTTTCTGCACAAGCACCTTCATTAAGTTCTATTATATCCCCCACCCCATCAGGCTACTGCTGTCAGCAGACCAGCCGGAGGCAAGGCTTCATCTCGCTCCCATAGTTACCCACCTTGCTTACCCTCCAAGCTTATGGCTTGGCGCAGGTTTGTACCACACTCTACATCACCCAGTCAAGGGCAAGCAGCGGTTTGAAAAATACTCCTTTCTTTCCTCATTACTTTTAAGGCTGAATCGCCTCAATATGTTTATCGTACTTGAAACAGCCTTTTTTGTTAATGTGAACACTTCTGTAGCAACTGGCAAAGTGAATGTTTCTCCCCTCTCACTCACGCTGTAGCACATTGACCTGCCCGCATCATCATCACCATCGTTTTCCAACTCCAGTTTCCCGGGTGTGGTGTTCGATGTATCTACAAAATGAAAACAGCTCCATCTTCTTCAAACAACACTCAAACTTCCGTCCTTGCAAGCTCTTGACACTGATCCAATCTATATCTATATATATAAAATAAGAGTTTTGTCTGTACATTGCTCAGAATTGGAAAAGAATAGTATTTCTGCATCGGTCATGGCCACACTAACAAGAAAATGCACTTTTTACTTTTCCGTAATTTCTGTCTGTCTGTCTGTCTGTCTGTCTGTCTGTCTGTCTGTCTGTCTGTCTGTCTGTCTGTCTGTCTGTCTGTCTGTCTGTCTGTCTGTCTGTCTGTCTGTCTGTCTGTCTGTCTGTCTGTCTGTCTGTATGTATGTACACGCATCACGAGAAAACGGCTGAAGGGAATTTAATGAAAATCGGTATGTGGAGTCGGGGGATGAGCCGCTACAATCTAGGCTATAAATCATTTTATTCACGCTGAGTGAAATGGTAGTTTAGGGGAAGGCCTGAAATTTAACTTCCAAATATTTATATTATTAGTGATCCTATCGATAAATATTGCACAACTAAAGTTATACGGAATTAAATTTCCGATCATTTCTGTCATATATTGTTACCGTACCCGCTATGATAACACAGATATTAATGAATTTGTATTTTTGTTGCTAAGTCCATATCAACGCCGAGCCACGAGAAAATGGGTTAACAGAATTTAATGAAAATCGGTATATAGAGTCGGGGAATAAGATACTACAGTCTAATTTATAAACAATTTTATTCACCCTAGATGAAATTGTAGTTTAGGGGAAGGCGCGTACCTACCGATTTTATTGGTCCCATCGAAAAGTACTAAATAACAAATGTTATAGAGAATGCAATTTCCGACCATTTATGTTTTATTCAGTTTTAGCGTACCGACTATGATAAGAGTGGTATTTCAGAGTCGGAAGAAAACTAAATGTGAAGAGCTACAATACCGAAAGCGCATAGCATTGATCAACAATAACATTACACTGACCATTGTTTGTTGTGATGTTCTTTGTTTCTTATGCTGCCGCTCAACTCTGATAGATGGGATTACCGAGTTTAACAGCCTGACTGAATATTGGCGGGAAATAGCTGGGGAGTTAGAAAACTCTTCTTGAGCATGACATTGCTCTGGTTCGTACATTCTCTGATGCTGCTGGTACATAACACACTGGTTCATCATAGTAGTAGCAGTAGTATGACCTGGTCTAGAATTACAATTTAAGGCTATTACAAATTATAGAACCACAATTAACTAAATAACTCAAAATTCAACACTGAAAGAGCCGTTTCTTAAGAAGAGCTTCTTCCTCTTCACTTTTATTAAATTCTACATTAATTATAGTTCAAATTAACAGTGAAGAGGGCGTTTCTCCTCTGGCTTGGAGGAAAAATTTGCCTCCAAGTCAGATATATCTTCCGCCGCCAGTGTTGTGAATTGAGATTTTCCGACTCATCGGGTACTCCTAGGAAACATATTAGTAAAATGGCACAGTTACCCTGGGACTCTCCACTATTCGACCCCCCTCCCCGAAAAGAAACTAAGAGTGTTCTCGGATCACGGCTGTCTGCAGCCTGGTCATTCCAGCTCTGGAACTTTGGACTGTTAGATCGGCAGCGTACAGTAGTACTGTTCGTTAAAAGTGAGAAAATAGTTAGTTTTTAATTTGAACGAGTAGGTAGTTCATATGAAAGCATTGCTTTTACTCGCGCCATTCCTACTGGCGACATTGTAATGACCTATGTTCGTTTCAGGTGGGAAAAACACTAAGACAGTCTTTCTGAGGATTTAAACAGGCAGGTGGAGAGTGAGTGTCTGCCATTATAATGAAATTCCCCAACCTGATTGTGACTGATGGTAGGCAAGTGGGCCTACCATTACAATGAAAATTCCCTAACCCAGTCTTCATATGAGAAAAGACGTTTGGTGATTTCCCCGTCGCGTGTATAGGGCAAAGTTAAGAGCTATAAAATTTAATACAGTCTTGCTCACAACGTATACACTACCTAACCTAGAAATCTGTATACAATGTAGAATCCCGTAGCGAAGCACGGGTACATCAGCTAGTTAACAATATAACCCGAGTACGAATTACGAGTATTTTTGAACAGATCACTTAGTGAAGAATTATACAATAGTTCCATGTGAATGTTAAGTTAGCGTGACCAGGTTCTAAGATCTTCTTTGCTTCTGTGAGTGGGGATGGAAGAACACATGTACGGTACACCTTGTCTGTCGTAAGAGGCGACTAAAAGGGGGAGCAGGGTATTAGCGACCACGGTTTCTCTAGTTGACTCTGACTTGCTACAGGCTAGTGCTTTAACGTCGCACTAACATATCGGAAGGTTTTCGGTCACGTAAGGATGGGAAGATAGTACCCGTGGCCTTATTTAAGGTGTGAAAATCGGAAACCACGCAAAACAATATTCAGAGCTGCCGACGATGGGATTAGAACCCAGCATCTCCTGAATGCAAGCTCACGACTACTCGACCCCGACGGTATTAGGGAGTCCTTCATGTTCACACTCTTCGTGACCTTGCCCTTTCATTTGCCGATACCTTCGTTCTTCGAAGTGTCAGACCTCTTCTATTTTCCTTGTGATTAGTGTTCCCAGTCGTTCTTCCTCTTAAAACAATTCACAAGACATGTAAGGAAAAGGACAATTTCCTTATTTATTGCATGTTTTCTCATTCTTCAAGAGAGCTGGTTAGAAAATAGAACTGTACTGCGAAAATTAATATGAATGGTCACCCCGATGTAGCATCCTTTCGGACGCCCTGTGGCCGGGGGTGGTAAAACACACCCATGGTATTCCCCGCCAGTCGTAATAGGTGACTAAAAGAGGACCCAGGGGCATTCATCTTGGAAGCGTGGATTGGGGACCAGGGGTCCCCTAGTTGAGTCTGGCGTTACTTCCACTTTCTTGTGCCACGCTCTTCACTATTATCTTTCCTATCTGTCCTTCCTTGGTCAACTCTTGTTCTTTTCAGATCCAAACGCTATTTGAGTATTCGAGGCCTAGGGAGACTTTCATGTTCACGCCCTTCGTGGCCCTTATATTTCTTTGGCCGATACCGTGATTTTTCGAAGTGTCGGACCCCCTCCGTATCCCTCTGATTGGTGTTAATAGAGGATGCTTGCCCAGGCGTACTTCCTCCTAAAACAATAATCACCACCAACACACTCATCCGTCAGGAGAGTAATAAAACCAACTTGATTTCCAACCGCTTCTGTTGTAATGGCCACCAAAGTGGATCATAAAATCTTTTTTAGTAACAGAACATTTAAAAGCATCGTAAATGGATTGTATTCCCGTCTGGGCCACCAAGGATTAAATACTTAACAGTTCTTATTTTGAAGACCCCCGAGAGTGGCGGCGGTAGAATAACACCCACGGCATCCGTTGGCTGTCGTAAGAGGCGACTAAAAGGGGCAGCGTGGGTTAGCGTCCACGGGGCCCTTAGCTGAGTCCTCACACTGTTTCTACTTAGGCCTTCTTATGCCATATTCCTCACTTTCAGCTATCCTAATCGACCTGTCTTGTTATTTTCCGACCCGACGCTCTTAGAGCACTCGAGGTCTAGGAAGTCTTTCATTTTCACGCCCTTCGAAGTCCTTCCCTTTCTTTGACCGATACCTTCATTTTTCGAAGTATCGGATCCCTTCCATTTCTTCTCTCTGATTAGTGTTAATAGAGGACGGTTGCACTTCCTCTTAAAACTATAATCACCACTAACATCACCACCTTCTGGGCCACCAAGGTTACAATAGTTATCAGTTCTTATTTTGACGACCCCCTGTGAGTGCGGGCGGTAGAATAACACCCATGGTGTCCCCTGTTTGTCGTAGGAGGCGACTAAAAGAGGACCCAGGGGCATTTATCTTGGAAGCGTGGATTGGAGACCACGGGTTCCCTAGTTGAGTCTGGCGTTGCTTCGAGTTACTTGTGCCAGGCTCCACACTTTCATCCATCCTATCCGACCTGTCTTGGTCAACTCTTGTTCTTTTCCGACCCGATAGTATTAGAACATTCGAGGCCTAGGGAGTCATTCATTTTCACGCCCTTAGCAGCTCTTGTCTTTCTTTGGCCGATACCTTCATTTCTCGAAGTGCCGGTCCTGTTTCATTTTCCTTGTCATTAGTGTTATATAGAGGATTGTTGCATATTCTGCTTCCTCTTAAAACAATAAGCACCAATACCAGCACCACTGTTATTTTGACGTGTTTAGGATAACATTTATGAGGGTACTGGCCGGCCTCACGCTCGGAGGCCCCGGTTTCGATGTCCACTCAACCTACGTGCGAACAATTGGGGTCTTGGAAGCTATGAATAACGGCCGAAAGGATTCGTCGCACTGACCACACGGCACCTCGTAATCTGCAGGATAATGGTGTTTGTTTGTTTGTTTGTTTGTTTGATTGATTTGTGTCAGTAATGCCAGCAGATTTCTCGAACTGTTCAGACATAAAAGTGCATAAATCTTCCTGCTACTGGTCGCCAAATCCTTACACATGTTATTCGTTCTCCTCAGCTCAAGAGTTTCACGAAAGAGAAATGTCTCTTCTAACAGATAATATTTTCACTTTATTTCTCGCATATCTTCTTTCGCTTTACAAAAGCCTTCTGTAAATATTTCTCTATTTTAAAATATATTTTCTGTTTAATAAGACCTTTCTCAGCCTTAAAGGTCGCTGATGTTACTCTCTGTAACATGGAAATATACTGCTTTTTCCTTCAGTGAATTTATAGTAAAAAACAAGACAAAATATTTTTTTGCATGGGCGAGACTAGAATTTACACTGTGAATTCCATTTCGTTGATAACACTGCTTATTAGAAGTAAGTGATGTCCACGTCAGAATACCTGTGTCCTGAACTAGTGGAGCGGTTTTCATATCTTCAGCAAAACAAGTGATCCGGAAATTATTGTGTATTTGCTGTCCATATTTCCCGAGGAAAGAAGATTTATTTATTTATTTATTTATTTATTTATTTATTTATTTATTTATTTATTTATTTATTTATTTATTTATTTATTTATTTATTTATTTATTTATTACTTTCTGTACATGGCGGGACTCAGGCTATGAAGCCTGCTATTATGCCAAACCATATAACTATGCACCTGCACAAACGTAACATACGAGTATTGAGCATTATAACCACTTAAAAGTAAATTTAATATAATTTAAAGATAACGTAAAACGTCATTTAACTGAAATTATCACAAACACCAATTTGGAATCGAAAGATCGAAAGATCCTGAGAAAAATCATGGGCCCCATTAAAGTGGGAGGTAAATACAGAATCTGGCACAACAACGAACTTAACGAATATTTGGAGAGCATAACATCCGCCATGAAAAAGAGGAGACTCATCACATACGGTCACATAGTCAGGATGGACAACAAGAGACTGACTTCAAGGATCTTCAACACCCTTTGCTAACAGGTTCGAAAAGACCTACAAGTTTTAAACATTGTGAGCAGAACATCTGACACTCTCCAGTCACTGACAGCTAAAACATTGCGTCCGGGACTGGGAGTGAAGTGGAAAGGAAAGGATCTCACAGCGCAAACTTGAAGGAATACTGGGCTAAGCTCACCAGAGTTAGGAACCTCGTGGTCCAAGGGGCCTCGACGAAACAAGAAGAAGAATGTACAGTATTAACTATGATCAAAAACTAAATCTTGAAAAATTTAAAGTATAATGTTACTAACCTTACATTTACATCATATTTATTTAACTTTTGAGGATGCTTCTTAGTGTCATTAAACTCAATGCAGGTACAACGTCCAGCACTTTCTTCTAAATACCTTTAGGTTATTCATGTCTCTAATTTCAGCCGAACAGAATTCCAGGAATGTTTGGTTCCCGGTACAAATCCCCCTGTGGGTGGGGGCGGTAGAATAACACCCACGGTATCCCCTGCCTGTCGTAAGAGGCTACTAAAAGGGGCCTCAGGGGCTCTGAAATTAGGAGCGTGGGTTGGCGACCACGGGGCCCTTAGCTGAGTCCTGGCATTGCTTCCACTTGTGCCAGACTCCTCACTTTCATCTATCCTTTCCGACCAGTCTTGGTCAACTCTTGTTCTTTTTCGACCCCGACGCTATTAGGTTTGCGAGCGCTAGGGAGTCTTTCATTTTCATGCCCTTCGTGGCCCTTGTCTTCCTTTGGCCGATACCTTCATTTTTCGAAGTGTCGGACCCCTTCCAAATTTCCTCTCTGATTAGTGTTATATAGATGATGGTTGCCTAGTTATACTTCCTCTTAAACCAATAATCACCACCACTTCCCGGTACAAATGAATTTTTATAAGTATTGCTGTGATGAGTGGGGATGGACCCTGCTATTGATGACCTCGAAGGTGCTTTATCTGAGGAAGAAAGGTAGTTGAAATCTATTCTGAGATAGCCTGGTTTACATGTTTTTAGTATTTTATGCAGAAGAGAAACAGCTTGATCTATCACATAATCTTAACTAGGACAGCTGATGGAGGAATGACAAGTTCCGTCATACGAGACCAGTCTTATGTCAACGGAACAGGACAACAGGGCGCCCAAGAACCGTCACCACAAACGACAATCATGACCGACTTCAGGTGTTGAACAGCCTCCAAAGCACAGTCCGCGACGATCATCGCTGAAACAATGTTTGGGATTTTGGGATTTGTGCCGGTTTTGTCGCATCAGAAACTGGAGCAAATGGAGCTAGAATCCACTCACTTACCCTTCTGCCTCGACACTTTGGGTCCAGTTGGTGGAGTTGCTGGAAGTGTCTTGTTACGGAAAGTACAATAACAGGAAATATGTACTCGTAACTCAAATATCGAAGTCAGCATACTTGTGTGTGATTCATCCAGAGAGCATGCGCTTGCTGTTAGGTTACTCATAGGCCTACACTGTAAGTGCAAGCGTATTTCCTTCACTTGACACCACAGCAGTCGTCTCCAGAAAATATAACCGGAAAACTTTCGGCGTTTCCCCACATGAATTCACAGGCTAAATCCTCTGTGGGTGAGGACGATAAAACAACACCCACGGTATCCCCTGCCTGTCGTAAGAGGCGATTAAAAGGGGTCTAGTGGCTTGGGAGCGAGGGTTGGCGAACACGGGGCCCTTAGCTGAGTCCTGGCATTGCTTCCACTTACTTGTGTCAGGCTCCTCACTTTCATCTACCCTACCCGACCTCCCTTGGTCAACTCTTGTTCTTTTCCGAGCCCGACGGTATTAGGTTTGCGACTCGTAGGGAGTCTTTCATTTTCACGCCCTTCGTGGCTCTTGTCTTTCTTTGGCCGATACCTTCATTTTCGAAGTGTTGGATCCCTTCCATTGTTTCCCTCTAATTAGTGTTGCCCAGTTGTGCTTCCTCTTAAAATAATCAGCACCACCACTCACAGGGGTGATTGCTCTTTTCCAAGAGTTGGAGTCATGTGCTGAACGTCTTCCACATGACAACCAAGTCTTCTCATCAAACTGCTGGAGTGTGAGTACAGTTGATTTCTATCCCTGTTCTATCTTACGCCCGTGACCCGACAAGGACATGTCCCTACTTTCCTCTTTGCTGATTTATTAGGATTATTTATAGCGTGATGTTTGTTTGTCTGCTATTTGCTTTACGTCGCACTGGTGCAGAGAAGCTTTATGACAACAATGGGATAGGAAAGGGTTCGCGGAAGCGATCGTGGCCTTGTGCTTATTTGTCTGGTGTGAAAATGAGAACCACCTTCAGGGATATCTGGCAGTGAGGTTCGAACCAGCTAACTTCCGGCTGACGGCTACGTGACTCAAACCGCGTTGCTAATTCGCTCAGGGGGCGAGATTTGAACGTTGTTTTTTTGATAATACGTCTCTCAGTCGTGGCCATCCATCAATACTTCACATCACAGCCTGTACGGTTGCTAGGTAACATTCCGTCAAACATCTTGTATCGCTAATTTCATGGCACAAATTTTCAAATGACCTCCAGCCATAAGACATATTTGTATCAAAATCCAAACCAATAAAACATTCAAAACTGCCGTGTTTACGGGGTCATAAATCTACACCGTACTACTGTAGGTTTAAGTGCAGTTTCGATAGAGACGTGTTTAGTCACGCTCAGAATGTACAAGCAGTGTGACGTTATTATCCGCGACCGTCTTGATAAGGACCCACCAGTACAGAAAGTCGTAGAGTATTCAGCGGCACTGAAAGAGCGAATGGGGCCTGACCGGGGCTTCCACTGTTCAACAAGCTCCGATTGCTATTTTTGACTAATATTAAAGCAGCTATGTTTTACTTACATTATCTTACAAACTTCACTGTCATAGTTTCCGACTTTAAAAAAATTACAAGTATGAATTACATTTCCTATAAAAATGCATAACACAAGGAAGATGTAGCACGGTAGACCCATTAAATATTCAGCCTATGGTAATTAACATCTATGCATGTAGAGTCGTCAGCCCAATAGTTGGTTGGATCCTCAACAGTTCCGGCATTGCGTTTATTATTTCTAAGAAAGAGGACTGTAACGCTTTTTGGGGCAGTTCCTAATTCATTTATTCTCCGATCTATTTATATACCAGAGTATTTGTCTACCCGGTGGTCATGATCATTAAGGCGTCAAGTCTAAACGGTCGACACCGTGGTTAACCGGTTCGAGTCTCGTCGGTCGAATAAATGTTCATCGTCAGAATGTTGGCTGGCAGGGTAGGAGAGGTGGTGGTATACAATCTCTGATCTCAAGATTACGTACCAGAAGACTGGAAACCTGTCCGCATTATTCATATGGAGCGAGGGCGTATGACGCTGTTGATGGTGATTCGTCCGTTAGAGGGGACGTTCGAAGTTGAGCAGGAGTAGGCTATATGCCGGCATCGGGTTTTTGAGATGATGTTATACTGTATAGAGAGAGTAATAAATAACTTACAGAATTGTGAGCGACTTCAAAAGGACCTCGACAATGCTGTGAGGTGTTACACGAAAGGTCAGGTTGTAAGTTTCATCCAGTCCTCTCAGTTTTAATTACTCTGTTGGTACGTCATGGAGATTTCTGTAAGAACCTAGAAATTATCTTCATTGGGATAATCACATTAACGAGCTTGTAAATAAAGGTTACATATTTTTTACATGGTTATGAGAATATAGAGTATGGCTCTTGTGTATGGGGCCATTAATAGGATTACTTGATATGAGAACCGGAAAAATCCAAGGGAAATCACCACGATTTATTCTGAGTGATTGCCGACAAAGGAGTAGTGTTGTCCCCTTTTCCTACCATCAAGGTAAACTTCCTCAGACTAGTCAGCCGCTCCCAGGCGTGCTCAGTTCGAACAAGCCAGACTACGAAAATAACTTTAAAATTGCACCCTGGATTTGATGGGGAAGATATATCTAATGTGAACGAGGTCAAGTAATAGCTATAAATGATGAAAGTCGAGGCATAACGTCCGTTTTGAGGACAACGTGTATTAAAATAAACTAAAAAAATGGAAATAGACTACTGAAATCAAAGTGTGACAAAAAATGTACATGATTCAAAGGTTGTCTCAATCAGAGAGTTCATCTTGAGGAAATATACATTTACAAATAAAAAAATGTACGCCGACACACGTACTTAACATTTACACAAGGAACAATGAAATGTCGTATGGCTTTTAGTGCCGGGATATCCCAGGACGGGTTCGGCTCGCCAGGTGCAGGTCTTTCTATTTGACACCCGTAGGCGACCTGCGCGTCGTGATGAGGATGAAATGATGATGAAGACAACACATACACCCAGCCCCCGTGCCATTGGAATTAACCAATTAAGGTTAAAATTCCCGACCCGGCCGGGAATCGAACCCGGGACGCTGACGGTTCAGCCAACGAGTCGGACTAGGAACAGATTATAAACTTTAACACTTCTTAAGAGACGATTTGGCTAGCGTGTCCGCACCACGCGCTTGGCTGGTTTGTTAATTATTTCCACTTCAGATGAGTATTTCCCCTTTCCCGCACACTTTACATTGTAGACGGGGTCCCTAATATTAAAATAAAAATGTGTTCTAATGCGCTTCGGGGCGAAACTAACTAATCTAACTGTACATACAAAAATACGCTGAGTATTAAAACATCCTACCAAAATATACACCTCGATAGTGCGTATCCACATGAACACAAATCAGCTATGGATTGGAATCACACACAATAAAAATCACATAAATGGCAAAATATACAAAAGTCAGAGAGCAAAAACATGTCATATTTTCTCTGGCATCACCAAGAAAAGCATGCCGCATTCGGGCAACTCTCACTCACACAGTCTCTATGGATAATATTAATGAAATAAATTTTACACTTTGAGCGACCACTTCCTATTTAACGTAGTTTCCTGAAATAGATTATATGACAAAACACCAATCATCTGGTGAACCTTACAACGTCAAGCATAAATCAACGTAGGTTCCTGAAATAAAATGTACGGCACAAAATTCAAGAAAATAAACAGAGTGGGCTTTGACTTTCATCACATAACTCAACGTTGGTCTCTAAAAAAGATTACATGACACAAATAATCCTCAGCGTGGTCATATCATGAAGGATTACTCAAAATATCAACGTCGCGCTATAAAATCTCGTCAACAGCATCAACCGCAGTGACATAGACAAAATACCAATAAAATCAACAAAATAGACTGCTATACAAAACTCTCCTCGATAGAAACACAAATCATCCTCGCCTACCACACTGCCGAATTACTCAAAAGCGGAGATTCAGTCTCCCAAAATTGCAGCATATACCAAAAATATCCAGGGACCAACCCTTAACACACGCTGCTCACGAGTCTATCCGAGGCAAATTACTCAAACATGAAAATGCAGGCCTTTAACAATGAGGAACGCGTCTCCTAACTCATCATCACACAATACATCACATGTCCTAAAGTTGCCAGATCGTACACAAATATAAATGACGTCGTCTTTCTTTCACTCTCTAAAAAAAAAAAATATCGCCCTGGTCCCATACATGAACACTCGAGCTTGTTAAGTTCAACTTTAAATAAAATGACGAACTCTGCTATAATATAATAATTAGAAGACTGAGAAATTACCACCATAGACATGATTCGTGTTTGAAAATCTGAAAGTTGCTGAAATATTTTACACGTTCAACTCGAGAAAATCGCATTATTAACGAAAACCTACAACCTGTTTTCCAGTCAATGACCGAGTCAGGGATGGACTGAATGAAGCCCCACCTTGCGGCGAGGATAGGAATTGTGCCGGCTGCCGAAGCCTGTCGCACTCCTCTGGGGCAATGATTAATGACTGACAGATGAAATGAAATGATAGTGGAGAGTGTTGCTGGAATGAAAGATGACAGGGAAAACTGGAGTACCCGGAGAAAAACCTGTACCGCCTCCGCTTTGTCCAGCACAAATCGCACATGGAGTGACCGGGATTTGAACCCCGGAACCCAGCGGTGAGAGGCCGATGCGCTGCCGTCTGAGCCACGGAGGCTCGCATTAATAATAATAATAATAATAATAATAATAATAATAATAATAATAATAATAATAATCAAAATATTTAAAGAAACCTGATTCTTATATTCGGAACTTGAAATTCGAAACTGCGATCGAGGAAATTGTGAACCAATCACAAATTCACACCAATAATGACAACGACAAGTACACTCATATTCACATGCGCATAATCATGAAGATGACGCTAACAAAGGTTGTGGATCCAACCTCCACAACATACACATTCTGACCCACATTTCATGTAATAAATCGGAAATCGTGACAGCATGTTCTCATACACTTTGAAATCCCATTATATAATGAATCTAGGCCTTTCTGACTTTAATTTACATCCCTTTTACACTTAAATATAAGCCCTGAGACGTTAATTGCGTCTCAAACATAAAAGACAAACAAATTATGAAACTTGGCTAAAAGCATGAATATGACTTATAAAAAAATGGCATTAACCACTCAGCTATAGAATCACTGTAAGAAAAAGGCAAGCTGTGACCTCATGCAATCGATCCACATGTACTTTATAGTTATTTAGATTTAAATATACAAGCCTCCCTATAGTTTACTGAGATAGGACGTAGTCCTCCCAAGCAACAGCTAAACCTACTGAAATTACAGAATAAACCCTAACCTATCCCCTTAGCTAGTGATGGGCAACGCTCTCGCTCGAGACTCTCGAGACTGACGTCGCAGATCTCGAGACTCTCGCGATAATCCCGAGACCGATCCTCCTGTAGCGCAAGCTGTGCGACGTACGAGTAACTACGACTGTAAACTTGATAGTATATCATAGGCAGTTTTTGCGTGAAATAACGTTCTTTTATGAAAACGTGTGAGCCAATACATTTTGTCAAAAGCCTGGGAAAGTACTGCATGTTCAACTATGAACCCCTTAATACCATTAACTAAAGTGGAAACAGAATGTCAGTATCTTAAACTGTTCACGACTTATTTGGGGTGGACATCTTAGGTGAATAACAATGCATAATTTGTGAATAACTGTAGACAGGATGTACACCTACTTGGATACTAGAGGCGTGCATTATTCGAACCTGAGACGGGGAAGATGTGCTTTGCTACATACGCAACCCCAATTACACATGAGTGGAACGTGTAACAGGGGTGATGGGCAACGCTCTCGAGACCGATTCTCGTGTGCTGCGAGCTGTGCAACGTCCCAGTAACTACGAGTGTAAGCTTGATAGTTATCATCAGCAGTTCTCACATAGAAACGTGTGTGACGATAAATTTTGTCAAAATCCTATGAAAGCACTGCATGTTGAACTATGAGCTCCTTACCATTAACGAAAATGAATACAGAATGCCAGTATCTTAAACTGTTCACGAGTTATGTCAGGTGACTTCTTAGCTGAATAACCCGTATAATTTGTTAATAATTGTTATTAGGATGTAATCCTACCTGGATGCCTCACAATCGTTGTCGGCAGGGTAGCTTCTTGTGATTCAGACTGGGCCGGAGGTGTTCTGTGACGATTCCTCTTCATTGATATTATGCGTTTGTAAGTGCCGGATCATCCCAGAAGTATTTTAGTTCTTTTGAATAAGCAACACAGTGGGCTGTGCTATGTGACATCTTTTAAAAATAACCGACATCCACGACTTACGTTGCGTTTCGGACATCGCGTTCAAGTTGTCGCGTACAATTCGACACAGTTCACATTGCACCGTCATATATCGAAGTACCTACCTAATTGATGACGCGAATACTCTATAAAAATTTAGATTGCACATTCTACTCATACGTAATGGTGGTTGCATATGCAGCAAGGCGCATCTTGCCTCGTCTTGAGTTCGAATAATGCACACCTCTTAGTATCCAGTTACGTGTGCCTACAGTAGCCGTCAGGTTCTGTACTTAAACCACTCATTCGTGCACCTACCGGTGCATACAATGCTCGAATGCGTATCCTTTATAATTATGTTACACTGCGTCAAAATAGACCTTGGTATAAATGAAAGCCCTAGTCGCTTGTTGACATGTATTTACGAAAACGAGAAGGCCCGTGGTTGGCTATTCGCATATTCGGAACAAACAACATTCAGCTCCGACTACCTGCAGGCCTACGACATGCTGCTCGCCGCACATTGCGGGGACAACGCTCTCGAGATTTCTCGAAATTTCTCGCGAGAAATAATGCCTGCGCTAGTCTCGAGAAATCCCGAGAAATCTCGAGACCTCGTCTCACACTTCCCATCACTACCCTTAGCTACATTAAAACACGTGCACAAGCACATTATGACACTGCAAATCAATACTTATATTTAGTCAAATCCGCCGCCTGCTTTCGGTGAGCTGGCTCCCTTTTTTTTTTTTTTTTTAGCGATGAGCCGTGCTCACTGTGATGTCTTCAAATTGAAGCTCGTGCAGTCCATGGACTTCCATCCTAGCGTAGAAAACACGTTCCCGATGTCTTGCTTCTTCTGCTGGTTCGGAACCTGTGTACAACAACCCGTTCATTCACGGTATTACAACGTGGTTCATGCAACCTGCCAGTTACTATCTACAACAATCGGTCGTAGCTTCTCCGTGACCGTGAAAACCAGTTCTCGTTCAGCCGCGCGACGACTCACTGCTTGTTAACACCTTAACTATGTCAATTTTCCCTTTCACTCCGCACTTCACCCGTATTGTCACAACTCTACATATGGTCACAGTACACAATGCTGGACTGGAAACTGTGCTATCTATCAGGCGTTCGTGTCCCATCAAAATCTACTTTACTCCACCCAGGTATAGGCAGGCAAATATACGTGTAAATGTTCATATCGAATTGTTCATCCACCTAAATTTCGTAGACATTAAAATAGAATTTATCAGCGTTCATTTCCACCCAGAAATGCTAGTGCGTAATGATCAAGTTGTTATCTCGACATTCTTCTTAGAAGCTCCCCATGCCTACAAAATATTCTTAGCTCGCTTCTAGTGATGAATAACTACAGTGACTCACATAATTATTCGGACACGTTAGTAATTATAGCCTTTGCTACACACTGTCCCTATATTTCAGAGAAAATATTGTACACGCAAACTAGTTTCTGACAGAACCCAGTTTGACAGATTCAACAGGGCGTTGAAATGTGTACTTTTAGTTAACAGAAGAGAACCAGTGACCCTGGAACCCCAGAACGCAGTTAACGTGCTTCAACAAAATTATTCGGACACAAGTCAGTTGCCATGCAGAGGGCGTGTATAGAGGAGCCACGGACTGTATGAACGTAAACATTCAGTGAGTTAAAGTACTGTGTTCAACTTAAGAGAAAATGGACCGCAGAGGAAGAGAGTGCACAATCGAACAGCGGCAGCTAGTAATTTTTCCACCAAGCCAAAGGTAAAAGTCGTCAAATTGCTGAAATGTTGTAAATGAAGAAAAGTACAGTCTCTGATATTATCACAAGATTCCGGGAAGAAGATAGGACTGAACATCTACCGCATACGGGACGTCCAAGAACTTTCTCTGTGAGAGAAGAGAGTTATATCACCAGAAAGCCAAAAAAGAACCCAAGTTAAGTGCTCCAAAACCCGTTACGGGGATTGCCGCAGACACTGGAAAGAAAGTGCATCCCTAAACAATATGGAGAGTGCTCAGAAGAGGTAACTTTCACGGTCGTATTTCAAGAAGGAAGCCCTTCATAAATCAAATAAATCGAAGAAAGAGAATGCTGTTTGCCAAAAAGCATGTTAGAGAGGACAATGAGTGGTGGAATTACGTTATATTTGCTGATGAGTGTAGATTTAACATATTTCAGTCTGATGAGAGGATAACGGTTTGGCGGCGTCCTAATACTGAGCTTCAAGAGAAAAATCTGAAAGCAACTGTGAAGGATGGCGGTGGGCATGTAATAGTGTGGGGGTGCATGTCGACGAATGGAGTTGGTGAAATGGTTTTTATTTGGGTAAAATGGACCACTTTCAATGCCTTAAAATACTGAGGGACAATATGAAAAAGAGTGCCGAAAAGATGGGGATTTGTGAACATTTTAAGTTTTATCAAGATAACGACCCAAAGCATATGACCTGGAATGTAAGGATGTGGTTATTGTTTAATTGCCCAAAGGTGCTTCATCCTCCCCCTTAATCACCGGACTTGAATGCGATTGAGAACCTTTGGAACGAACTTGATAAGGAAATAAGATAAACAACAATCACATCTACAGAACAGTTGAAAAACCGACTTCAAGAAGAGTGGCAGAAGATATCTCCCGATTACACCCGGAAATCAATGGAGAGCATGCCAAATCGACTCAGGGAAGTAATTAAAATAAAAGGAAAGACAACCAGGCACTGAACCTTTAGGAACATAAGTAAAAAAGGAAAGTGTCCGAATAATTATGTCCAATCTTTGGTTTTGGTTTTATTTTGTTTTTTAATTATTATATTTTCATTGACAGTGTTCATTAAAAGAATGATGGACGTTTAGTTTTTATATTCCTTACAGAAACTTGTATTCAATTTATATCAGTGATTTATTATTACTGAAATCACTAATACAAAGAAAAATGTAATAAATCATGTCTGTCCGAATAATTATGCGAGTCACTGTAAGTAAAGTACAGCATATTGAGCGAGTGTTAAAATGTCCCAACACACGATCAAGACTTAAAATTCTGACCTCTCTAACTCCGCACACGCGGTGAGTAAACACTTCTCACGACCTGACTACTTCGAAGACTCCTGCCGAATAGACAACTTCACTCCTCGAAGACTCCCGCAAAAATAGACCGCTAACCCACGCCGGTCACTTTTATTAATTCGCCTCCACAGCCATCATTTTCAAACAAACAGAACCTGCATTCGTCCGAAAACACTGTCTGCTGCCATTTCTGTCTCCAGTGACGCCGTTCCATACACCATTGCAGTCTAGCATGTTTATGCACATTAGTCAAAGGTAGGCAGAGAAGTGGACGACCCGCCGGTAACCCAGACCGTAATAAACAGTGACGGACTGTCATTCCTGACAGTGTACGATGTGTTACACTGTTCCACTGTTGCGCCAGAGCCGAGGAGTACGCAGGTCTGTCCTGCAATACCATTCGAATGAGGTGTCATCTTCGCGGGGGTTGGTCTGGGTGATGCGACCAGACCCATCTCGTCCATGCCAATAATGCGTCCTCTTTCAGACTCACTCATTTGACGGTACGACTCTCGCATACGTCTGCGAGGCACCCTGCACGCCTGCTCAAGTCACACTGATCCATTACCTTCGGTTTATAGCGACAACGAGAGCCGCAGGCACATTTTACCAGTCGGTGGTGGTGCGCCTGAGGGCCGATATGATTCAAATGCTAATCATTTCTTCAGAATATAATAAACCTCATCGTAATCCCTTACTTACTGGTAAAGTATGAAGGCCCTGATATGTTCCCTCTCGTGTAATATCACGTCATCATTGAATTATAGTTAGAGTAATTAAAGTTAAACCTAGAAATAAAAGGGAATTGTCGTACTGGTGGAATCATTTAATTATTCCTTGCACTTGCCCTGTGAATACGAACGTCCTACCTCCAGTCTTTCAAGGTGTTCTCGTTTTTATGAACATGAGTGTATGTAAAAGCAATAAATGATACGTACAATCAATTTCTATAGTTTCATTTATTTGTTGCCATGTTGTTTCGTGGTTATATCTCTTTAATAATTTGACAGACAAGTATATTTTTGTATCTCTTTAATCAGTCTTTTATCCTTTGGTCTGCCTTCCATGATCATTAACAAACAAAGAAACAATTATGCAATAAAATAGCTGCTGTATTGAAGTAATTCACGAAAGCCACACACATACGACTGTTTGCTAGAACCCCGGGCAAAAAAGTGTTGTGCGCCAGGTGATCTGTAAAATGTAGCTTAGCTTAGTTTAGCTTTTTGCGTGTGGCGGCCTTCAGGCTCGTCCCTGCTGCTGTCCGCTTGGGAGTTGCCGTAACAAAGCAAACCGGCAGCGTTTATGGGTAGCCTACATTACGATAAATTAGTACATCGAACGATCAAAGATGGTTGATTTTAACAAATGTTTAGAATATATAATACTCAGAGGCTTGCAGACTGAACGCTGAAAGGCATAACAGTCTATAATGATAATGTATGTATGTATGTATGTATGTATGTATGTATGTATGTATGTATGTATGTATGTATGTATGTATGTATGTATGTACGTGTGTAATATATGTTAGGTTTATTAAACTAAATATTTAGAAGAAAATACGACATACGAAGTGTAAAATTATTGGGAGTTGTGCAACACTGCGACGATACCACGCACCGCCCTTGGTACATATTATGTAAGAATAAAAACGTTTGTTTTGTCTCCTAAACCTAATTAAAATGTATTAAGTAACTACCCTGTTTCCTTACGCAGATTCCCAAACAAGATTAGTAATCGCAATGCATAACATAAATTAATGTTCAATCCCAGTCGACTTCACTGGTATTCAGTAGATAACCCCACCCCCCTACATGTTTTGACCCAAGGTAAAATGGCGGACATAAGTTGAACTGACCTCATACTAGCCATAGTTCGTTGTTAACTAATGGCGTACACAAGACTTTCCCTTGGGGGAGGGGGATATTATTATTATTATTAATATAATATAATATAATATAATATAATATAATATAATATAATATAATATAATATAATATAATATAATATAATATAATATAATATAATATAATATAATATAATATAATATAATATAATTATTTTTTGCTAGGGGCTTTACGTCGCACCGACACAGATAGGTCTTATGGCAACGATGGGATAGGAAAGGCCTAGGAGTTAGAAGGAAGCGGCCGTGGCCTTAATTAAGGTACATCCCCAGCATTTGCCTGGTGTAAAAATGGGAAACCACAGAAAACCATCTTCAGGGCTGCCGATAGTGGGATTCGAACCTACTGTCTCCCGGATGCAAGCTCACAGCCCCGCGCCTCTACGCGCAAATAATAATAATAATAATAATAATAATAATAATAATAATAATAATAATAATAATAATAATAATAATAATAATAATAATAATAATAATAATAATAATAATAATAAGTTTGTTTTGTCTCCTAAACCTAATTAAAACGTATTATTATTATTATTATTATTATTATTATTATTATTATTATTATTATTATTATTATTATTATTATTATTATTATTATTATTATTATTATTATTATTATTATTATTATGCATGCCTGTTGAAAATAATCCAAGAACAACTCGAGCATAAGATTGGGAAATATCAATCTGGGATCCGCCCTCACAGATCGTGCACTGAACAGATCTTCAACCTCAAAACCGCTCTAAAATTCAGGGCTCTCAGAAACCTTCCAATCATCTGTACTTTCGTAGATTTCAAGAAGGTTTATGATACCATTGATCGTCATTCCCTGTTCAGCATACTGAAAGAACAGCGACTAGACTCCAAAACGCTAAACTTGACCAAACAGACCCTCACAGGCACGAAGTCAAGAGTAAAATTCATGGGAGAAATCTCAGACGAATTTCTGATAAAAACCGGTGTCCGGCAAGGAGATGGATTGTCACCCCTCCTCTTCAACCTCGTCCTAAATAAGGTGATGAGGGAATGGGAAAAATAACTGAAAGCACAAAATAGCTGGAACCCAGTAACATTGGGACACAAAAAACAAGCTTGAAATTCCATGCTTAGCCTTCGCGGATGACCTGGCCCTTTAGTTCAGGGATGATGTCATAGCGATAAAGCAAGTTGAAATTCTCCAAGAATGTGCCAGAAAGGTCGGACTTCATATCTCCTTCCAGAAAACTGAATTTTCCTGTTCAAAACTAGACATCCATAGTCTCAATACAAAAAACGGACAAACCAACAGAGCCCCTCACTTCAAATACCTGGGCGAAATCCTCGAACCAACCAGACAAGAAAAAATAGCCCAAAACAACCTTGTCCAAAAACTCAGAAGAGCATATGGGAGAACAATAGAAATATACAACAAGAAATGTATGTCTCTCCACGTTAAGATTAAACATTTCAATACTGTAATCAAACCTGAGGCTTTATATGCAAGGGAAACTCTAACGCTTCATAAAAAGGCGAACTGGAAAATATCCTAAAAGAAGAGCAAAAAATCATGAGGAAAATTTTAGGACCAAGACACACGTAAGAAGGGTACCGCCTCCAAACCCGGAAATCCACAAAAAAAGTATCTAATATTGCGGCAGACCTCAGGAAAAGAAGGCTAAAATTTTATGGACATGTTGAGATGCTTCCAGAAACCAGAGTAACCCACCAAGTTCTTGAAAGAGTTGATAAACTGAAGAATATCCCTTGGATACAACAAACAAAAGCGGACGTGAAGGACGCACAAATTCAACCTGAAGACATTTTGAATCGAAATACATATAGAGAGAAAATTGACAAGTGGGAAGTTACTCCAGAGAATGAAGTACCAAATAGAGCAGGTACCAAGTGGACGGAAGAAAGGAAAAGGATCTTTAGTCAACAGATGAAAGCATCCTGGATCTTACGCAAATGAAATCATACATAAAGCTCCGTAATAATAATAATAATAATGTCCGCCTCTGTGGTGTAGTGGTTAGCGTGATTAGCTGCCACCCCCGGAGGTCCGAGTTCGATTCCCGGCTCTGCCACAAAATTTGAAAAGTGGTACGAGGGCTGGAACGGGGTCCACTCAGCCTCGGGAGGTCAACTGAGTAGAGGTGGGTTCGATTCCCACCTCAGCCATCCTGGAAGTGGTTTTCCGTGGTTTCCCACTTCTCCATACCTGACTCGGATGGTAGCCAGCTTTCTGAGTAGAAGATTGTTCTTCATGAACGTAGATGGAGAGCGCTCCTCTATTCAAGGAATAGAAGCGGAAGTACTCCAAGGTAGCACACTTTCACCGATGCTGTACACTATCATGGTGAATGATCAATCAATCAATCAATCAATCAATACTGATCTGTATTTAGGGCAGTCGCCCATGTGGCAGATTCCATATCTGTTGCTTTCCTAGCCTTTTCTTAAATGATTTCAAAGAAATTGGAAATTTATTGAACATCTCCCTTGGTAAGTTATTCCAATCCCTAACTCCCCTTCCTATAAATGAATATTTGCCCCAGTTTTTCCTCTTGAATTCCAACTTTATCTTCATATTGTGATCTTTCCTACTTTTAAAGACGATCTTCCCAGATCACCGCACATGCGTACAGCGCAATGCGCAGATGGTGTTGCGCTGTAAGTGATGGCTACACCACATCTGAGCTTTAAATTTATCTAAATATATAAAAGCTCTTTGAGAATTGGTGCAACATTAACCGAATGAAGGTTAATACGACAAAGACGGTTGCCATGATATTCACTAGAAGAAGACTGGACGTCCCACCCCTGACTTTAAAATATACGCCCGTACAAAGGTAACCCAGGGCTAAATATTTGGGTATCACATTGGACAAGATGTTGCTGTGGAGTGATCACATTGCGCAGGCTGTCGCGAAAGCAAAAGTCCATATGTGCTCCTTGTACCCTCTATTGAGAGACAGGCATTTGGCTATTCGACTCAAAAAGAGCCTGCATTAGGCCTGTCCTAATGTACGGCAGCGAAACTTGGGGATACATCCCTAAAACTTACGTGAGAGCGCTACAAGTGGTTCAGAACAGGGCCAAATTCCCCACGATATACGAATCTACGTAAACTACATATATGCCCCTTCGAATGCCGACGATTCGAAGTTACATAGACAAGACAGCTCCAGGTGTTTTAAATTTATCTAAATATATAAAAGCTCTTTGAGAATTGGTGCAACATTAACCGAATGAAGGTTAATACGACAAAGACGGTTGCCATGATATTCACTAGAAGAAGACTGGACGTCCCACCCCTGCCGGTCCTCACGATCGCGGCATACAATAAGTTAGAAGAATTTTACAAATTTATAAATTTCTTACCAGGCATAAATGCCTTTGCTGGCAGGACCTAGTGTTTACAGTGCACTATGTCTTCTGGTATGGGCTAGAGCAATTTTGTTACTTTCATTGATCTGTCTCTGTCTTATCCTTGGCTTTGACAATATGAAAGTGACTGAGATATGAGGGATGCTAGTAATGCCATTCCTTATGCAGCCAGTCCCTGCTATGAATGGTGTGAAAATGTTGCTCATAGGGTCGGTTGGTGTATGCATTTCAGTGGGGTTGGCAGACTGATATGTAACAGCAACTCTGGCTCGGTGAGGAAAGTAACGGGAAACTACCTCAGTCCTCATTTCCCTAGTACGCCTCTTTAGTGATGCCTAGGCCATCTATGACAGCTGATGGCAGAGCTGTTGAGGATCCAGCCAGCCTTCGGGCTGATGACTGAACACACAACACCAGGCATAAAACCCGAGGACCGTGGTTATTATTATTATTATTATTATTATTATTATTATTATTATTATTATTATTATTATTATTATTATTATTATTATATAAAAGATAAAACTGGTGAGTGTTAAAGTATTCTATACAAATGACCAGATACGATTTTATCCCCGATAGCGAATATCTTTCAGGTAAGAAGAGACTTATCTTAGGTAAGTTTCGTTTTTCTTAAAATTGCTCTAGATTTGACACCTTAGGCTACATGTAAAAGAACCAGATTTAGGTCCTGGGACATGCAGTTCCATACGGGAGATACAAAAAAAAAACCAGCGTCGACAAAAACCGACACCGTAACCAGGCAACCAGTGACGTCATATGGATGGAAGAACGACGCCATTTTGGTGGACGGAAAGACGTGTTTTTGGAAGGTGTTGTTCTTGGACTTTTTAAGACCTTAATGTGAATACAGTAATGGCAAATAATTGAATCGGGAAAACATTAATTAAAATTCTGAACACTGCGGAAGGAAGGGAGAAAATACTTTCTTCCTTTCTTTCTTTCTTTCTTTCTTTCTTTCTTTCTTTCTTACTTTCTTTCTTTCTTTCTTTCGATCTATCGGAACTCTATCTCCCCTGTGGGTGGATTGAAAGGTTACATTAATTATCTGCTCCCCTCCATGTCGTAAGAGGCTACTAAGAGGGGAACCTTTACTCACTCACTCGACTTCCAAGCCCCAAAACATATTCATGATTGTGTGTTTTTCCGTGTAGCGGATAAACGTTCACTTTCAAGTCTGAATACAACATACTGTATATGTTTCACGAAATGAAATTAGAAATACCAAAATCGCTGTTTAACTTCAATGGAGGCCTTTTTATACAGTTTAGAGCTTGGTCTATTGCACAAAAATTTTCTTCGGCTTGTCCCAGTTATTTCTGAGCCACCCAGGCTCATCTTAATTTTGGTCAGGGATTTAAGGTCGGATTTTTTAAGTAAAACTTCCAACCTGGATCGACCGGGATTCAAACCCCAGCCGTCCGGCTAGAAATCCAGCAGCTAAGCAACTGCACTAATCACACCCCCAGAGCTTGGCCTACTGTATGCGAGTATTATGCTACCTTTGAAACTTCGCTTATTTATGTTACTGTTTTAAATTTAGACCTTAAACATGTACAAATAAAATAATAATAATAGAAATGGTAATAAGGGGATGGTTTAGGAAATGTCCCCCAAAAATAAAGAATGGCCGAAAAATCAAAACAAGTTGCCTGGGTTTCGCTGACGATTTAGAATTACTAACAGTTTTAACATAAAAGAAGCAAAAAAAATGTATGCCCCAAAAACCAACACAACTAAAATAATTTACCATAAATGGTAATAAAATCAAAATAGTAACTCAATTTAAATATCTTGGAGAAGTAATAACACATAACCTAAGTGAAAAATCTCAATCCAAACAAGAACAAATAGATTAGCTAAAGCACAAAAATTAACATGGGACATCTACAAAAAGAAATGTCTATCAATAAGTGCAAAAATAAAACACTACAGCACAGTTATAAAAGCGGAAGCTGCATATGCAGTAGAAACAAATTTTCACCTGAATAAACGATCAAAGAATGACAGACTTCAGAAAATTGAAAGGAGGATTGGAAGAACCTGCATCAACAAAAAAATACCAGAAAGATGGGCAGTGGCGGATAATATCTAACAAAGTCGTGTACAAAGAGCTTACGGATACTATACGGAAGAGGAGACTGGGATTCTTTGGACATATCATGAGGATGCAGGATTCGAGACTTCTGAAACAACTAGTGCAACACAATCTCGTCTCAAAAAATACCACAACAAGATGTAAATGGATCAGAAAATTAAGAGAGGATCTGAAGGAAATAGACCTTACAGCAGAAGACGCCACAAATTAGATAAAATTGAATACAAAACTCAAGAATACAAACCTCCACTTTACTCTTACACAAAACAAACCCACAACACGGACACTTTCAACCGAGGAAAGGGCACGAAGATCGGAGCGTCTGAAGAAGTACTGGGAGGACCGCAAAGCCCGAACAATCCCTTCAAAGAGACCTGAACGACGGACTGACTAAAGTGATCCTATGTGGTCATAAAACAATAATAATAATAATAATAATAATAATAATAATAATAATAATAATAATAATAATAATAATAATAATAATAATAATAATACATAAAGCATATTATTCCATGAATATAGTAACGTTTAATTTTTTTACAAGTTGCTTTACGTCGCACCGACACAGATAGGTCTTATGGCGACGATGGTACAGGAAACGGCTAGGAGTGGGAAAGAAGCGTCCCTGGCCTTAATTAAGGTACAACTCCAGCATTTTCCCGGTGTGAAAATGGGAAACCACGGAAAACAATCTTCAGAGCTGCCGGCGGTGGGGTTCGAACCCACTATCTCCCGAATACTGGATACTGGCCGCACTTAAGCTATCAAGCTCGGTCGAATATAGTACATGGTAGACAATTTAAAGTAAAACAATTCTTTCACTGAGTTTGTTATCACACTTTATTACAAAAATTACATTCAAACTTTCCATTTACTTTTCTTAGTGCATGTATCTGAGGTACAGGGTGACCGAAAATCCATTAACATTTGACGAGGCAATACTTCACGGAATATTGGAGGTAGAGAGGTATTAATTAACACACATGATTGACAGAGCATGGGGTTTTATTGACATCAAAATATAGTACAAAAAATGACCAGCAGATGGCTCTGGCCAGGGATGCTAAAAGACATCCGACGGCAATTTCTTAGCGTACCTATGCATATGCTGTACAGTGCTGTTCACAACATTGTCCCTCGACTACAGGAGTTGTAATGAATGACGGCCGACATATTGAGCTTGTACTATAAAGAGCATCATCTATGCTAAACCTGGATTGTTATGCTAATTATTGCTTGTGTATCGTATGAAGCGCCAATTATAGGAGTCATAAATAATAAATTCACACGGGTAGTTCCTACGGTTTAAGCAAGCTTAAGTAAGTCTTCACGGCCTTTTCACCTCGGACACCTTCCAAAGGAATGTTCGATTGAATAGTTTCAGTGGCTGTTTCCGTGTGTCGTGCACAGTACAACAGCCCTCTTTCTTCTGTAGCATGCCTTTGATACAGTGTGGCACCCACGTTATTTTATAAAATGTATTTCGATGCATATGTGCCGCCATACCTGGCTCGGGTGGTAGCCATTTTTCTCAGCAGAAGATCGTTCTTCGTGAGCGAAGATGGAGAGCGCTGTGGCGCTGCTTTCTACGCGGAATAGAAGCGGGAGTACCCCAAGGCAAGATGCTGATGGTGTTACGCTGTACGCTATGGCTAGGGGGCACCTGAGCTTTAAATATTTAAATATTTATTTGAATATTTAAAGCTCTTTGTGAACTGGTGTAATGTTAACCTTATGAAGGTTGTCGCGACTAAAACGGTTGCCATGATATTCACTAGAAGAAGACTGGACGTCTCACCCCTGACTTTAGATCATTATCCCCCCCCCCACTACCATGGCAATGCAGGACTAAGTATCTGGGTATGACTCTGGACAGGAAGTTGTTGTGGCGCGATCACATCGCCAGAGCGAAAGTTCGTATGTGCGCTCTGTATCCTCTATTAAGAGACAGGCGTTTCCCTGTTCGACTCAAACTCAAAAGAGACAATACTTAGGCTGCGAATCCTGGGGACACATCCCTGCGCTGCAAATGCTTAAGAACAGGGTAATATCCACAATTACAAACTCCTCCCCCCAATTCACAAACAGACGCAGCCCTACAGACACAGACGATATGCCGCTACATTAATAAGACAGTTCTAGGTGTCCTAGATCATATCTCTGCTGGATCTCATGATCGCGGCAATAGATTAATTAGGATACTTTTTCAAAAGTCTAAATTTCCCACCAAGAGAAAAATCCATCCATTATATAAAAGATATACTGATGTGTGTTAAAGTACCTTTTATCATTCCGATTATGTGTTTAATACATAAACAGATACGAATTTATTCCCTATAGAGAATATCTTTAAGGTAAGTAGAGACTTATCTTAGGTGAGTTTCTCTTTTCTTAAAAAATCCCTAGTTTTTATACATACATGCAAAGGGACCAGGTTTAGGTCCTGGGACTTGCAGATCCATAGGAGAGATAAAAAAATATATTTGTTCTGTGCCGTATGATGTGGGATACGCAGTTACTATAAACAGGGTTAGGCATCTCGGTCGTATTTTGAACAATGACTTTTCTTGCCCTCGCGTTGCTAGGACTGTCCAATCCACCAAGGTCCCTAAACCATTAGGTTAAAAAATATTATCACTGGGCGATGTGTAAGTAAGACTAGCATTTTGCTTCACATACATTTACCGAGCACGTTCACAACATTTTCAGCAAGTCTCGGGCCTATAGATGTGAAGGATAACCATTTCCATTTGACAGGCTAGGGACTCCTTGAAAAAGGTGTAAAAGCGAAAGAAGCATCAGCACTATAGTATAGTGTTGTGGAGACGAATAGTACACTCACAGAAACTTGCAGACGGAAGGCTGAAAGGCATAAGAGTCTACATAGAATACTGTATGTATGTATGTATGTATGTATGTATGTATGTATGTATGTATGTATGTATGTATGTATGTATGTATGTATGTATGTATGTATGTATGTATGTATGTATGTATGTATGTATGTATGTATGTATGTATGTATGTATGTATGTATGTATGTATGTATGTATGTATGTATGTATGTATGTATGTATGTATGTATGTATGTATGTATGTATGTATGTATGTATTTAAATTGAAGGTACAAAATACCAGGAGTATAAACTATATTGAAATGTCCTCGTAATCACATCGAACTTCACAGTCACAAACCTACAACTCAGCCTCCAAGCCAAACACCAAGCTGAATCCAAGATCCGCCATGCTATCACTATCTATATATGGATCGTGGGTTAAGATCTGTTAACATTGTAGTTGGTCTTGTTGCAGATGTTGATCCAGTGAACGTGCTTACATCATCGTAATCAACCAGTCTGCAGAAGATCGGCTTTATAATCGACCCAGAAATGAGAACTGAAGGAAAAAGTGCTTAGGCAAAGACGTTGATTCCAAGAAGAAGAGGCATTATGAACCTTGCTTAAGCTACATGGATTAATACGAAATATCCTTATCAGGCTGAGAAGTGATAGGACTATTCTTTGGTTCACCGAAAATCTGTACAAAATTATGTGTAAATTCTTTCATAGTTTAAAAGTAGGTTAGGCCTATTTCAGCCCTTTGAGACCTGTATGTAAATATGTACTGTACTAGGAAACTAGCTCATCACAGTATGCATCATCTGTACAGTTTAATAAAAGGAAATTAAATCATGATTTTTTTTAAATTTTATTTTGAATTCTTCCTGTGTAAAACGCAGACAATCAAGGAGACAAAGAGTACCGTGACCCTAACTTGTTTCGATATAGTTCATTATTAAATTCAACAGCCACAGGTTAATGCAAAAGCACGGGAATTTTTTTTTTTTTTTTGAAATTTGGACATCTGGCTCTCTCATGTCTGAAACCTGATGGTAGGCATGGGACGCGTTTGGCTTGACAGCAATGGTATCAATTCGCCCGTCATAGCCTTCACTGGAGCGGCCAAGTACCCCCTCAAAGGTGGTGTGTCCCTTTTCCTGCAAGACATTTGCAGTATTGTTGACCTGGCTCTTTGATGCAAAGTTTTACATACGATACTACCTAATGTGCAATGTCCTTCTAACATACCAACGAAAAATGACAAGAGATCGCAATGAAATCCCACTTCTAGAGGATGGAAATTTTATTTACACGCCCTTTAAGAAGTTTATAACACACAATCATCTGTACATGGTCATACTCGTGAGTGTAGAGCCAGTAGGTCATGCTGGAAAACCGTCTGAGTACTTTGTATATCCTCCAAAAGCGATCATGCAGACAACTTGGGCATGTACACGGTGGAAGAGTTGACGAAATTATCCTGTGGAATAGAATCTGAGGCACATTTCACCTCGTGGCGCAGTCGCACAAGGAGTTTACCGAAGACTGAGTCAGACAACGTTCAATCCAGATCCGCAGATGCTCAAAGGATGACAATTCAGATCAGAAAGCACGTTAATTTGTAAGAGTGGTATGTTGGCGGGTGCTACCTTATTGTAACTGCTGATCTCTGTATTATCGGAGGCCTGAATATATCATTCGTTGCTCAAAAATCTCTATAAAAATATAAGACGTGAACGGATATTGTACGCTCGCCGTACTGTGACTCGAAACAGTGGTCCTGTGAATCACTGTCGTATACACTGTGGAAGGTGTCACTCATCTACCCCACACCTGACGTGCAAATGGCCATAATTTGCTCGGAGGCAGGATCTACACTCGACAATGAACACATCCGCTCCTCCAGATGTTTCTTTCTGGATGTCACTGGGGGTAGACTGATCGGTAGTGAGATGTGAGTGGACGTCCAAACAGCGCCACTAGTGATTGTACCCGAGCTTCAAGCAGGCTGTTGCGGGTTGTCGTATTGTAGATAACACCCGTGGTGCGACACTACCTCTCTCAAGGGAAACTAATCTATCCGAATTTGGGTGTCAACCTAAGTTGAATAAAAACTTGAAGAGTCTTGAAAACAGCTTTTATCCCATAAATAATATTTCCAACAACTTTGCCAACTAATTTTCTCAACGATAACTTTGAATCTAATCGCCACAGAAGAAATAAAACAAAAAGATATTCGTACATTCCTCCGCTACATGGAAAAGCATAGAATCATGGATGTGCTTTTTGGGTTTACAAGACAAGAGCGCGAGTTCAGAGTCTTAGTAGCCTGTTGCGACATGAAGGGTCCAGATAATGTATCCTTTCACTCCATCCGCAGAGGAGATAAAGCGAAAGAAATGCGTAGCACCATGATCTACGTCCAATAGTATGGCAGCCCACCGATCAAGTTCTACGTCCAGTAAAATGGTTCTGATTTAGCACACCATGGCCATGAATATTCGCAAGATACGTATTATGAGAAAAATCCTGCTGTCTTCGGTGATGACGTTATCGTTTGGAAGGGGCTTTGCTGTAACCTAGACGGAACGCTAGTGAGATCAACGACATTAAAGATATTATCCGCGCACTTTTTAGTGATAGATTTTTGTACTCGTTGGAGAAGTAAGAAGGGTTCCGTTAATACTGCCAACTGAATGGAAATGAAATCTGAATTGAATCGATAATATGATCGATCGATATGAATTTTATAAACCTTTATTATTTTAAGCAAACAACTGTGTTACACACACAATATTTAATACTATATAACATTTCCCGTTGCGAAACGTGTTCCTAGCATGAATTCTATAGTTTGGCTTTGCTGTGTAAACAACAACAGTACGAGTACTTAAAGTGTACGCCAGATAGCGCACAGCGATGATAAGCGATTCTTAGTTTGTGTTTCAAAGGTTGCCAATACGAACTCGAAGATAACCAAAGTCGACCGCTTCAGCACTAGGGTGTAAATCTATCACTAAAAAGTGCGCAGATAATATATAGACTGCTAAACATACTCGTTACAGCGCCCCTGGTTGAAGCACAGCGAACTAACTTTTGCCTACAACTGTCATGGCGGCTGCCACTTCTTGGTCTTGACAGTTAGCCCTTATCAGTTCAATGAATTGATGAGATTATACGTTATTGCAAATTAAAGATATATTTAAGAACAAACACGACATTTTCAAACATGCTGAATGTTGCATAGATGTTATTATGAAACAAGCGCAGTAAATATGGTGAGCATTTGCTTGGTTAAAACGAGAATTACGTGTGTAGAAGAATGGATAATTCGGCGTCATGCACAAACAATAAAGTCATTCACTACAGAAAGACATGTTATACGTACAGCAGTTCATTGAGGAATTCACACGCGTAGAGAAAGATACCCTGCCTTTCATGACATACCTTCAGTGTCATTCTGGTATAATTTTTGAATTTTGCTTCTTTGTCTGGTTTGTTACGTTTTATGCTTTTTGCTACTTATGGCTACTTTCTAAGAACTGCTGTGCGACATGTAGCACAGACGTCCGTTGGTTGCGGTGTACAATATCTCTTCGGCATCCTCTGCCTGTCGTAAGGGGCCACTAAATGGGGTAACCCCAGATTCTAAAGTTGAGAACACCTGACCCCTGGTTGAGTGTAGCATTCCTTCCACATACGGTATCCTACCAGCTTTACCACTTTAATATTTCTACCGGACCTCTCTTGGTCAAACCTCACCTGACTTCATTCGACTGAATTCATAGCCTATATTTATTTATTTATTTATTTATTTATTTATTTATTTATTTATTTATTTATTTATTTATTTATTTATTTATTTATTTTAACCTTGCACACCTCTCAAAGACCGTACTCCATCACACAACAACTTCTGCAGAGCCTTTCTATGGCAGATTCAGAGGAAATAAGCATATGTTTTGCCTACAAGTGTCATGGCTGCCAGTGGTTCAAGTAGATTCAAAGATGGCCATCAGATTAGCAGTCTATATTTTTAATGTCGTTGAGTGAGATACACAGCGCCATTTGTACCTCCTCCATATAGAAGACACGGTAATAAAGTTCTGATGATGTTAATCGCATACAACCGAAAATGGATCAAGAGCGTCTCCAATAGTGTAAGTCCTTAATATAAAATCAACATGGCCGACGCACAGTTGAATGTAAACAAACCTGTGATCCATAAAAATAACCTTATGATTATCGTATTGAATTGCTTGTATGTTGGGTATTCAGCTCAAAGGCTGGTTTGATCCTCTACAGCTCCACTAACAGCTGTCATAGATAGCTTAGGTGTCACTGAGGAGGCATACTAGGGAGTTGCCAATAATAATGTGCAAATTTGAATATAACATATTAATTTAAAATAAAATAATAAGGAGATCCATCTGAAAATATTAAACTAAACCAAATGTCTACACTAGACACATGTAACGCAGATTCCTATTTGTAAGAAACATAATATTATTTATGCACTAATGGCACTGATACATCAGCGATATTGAACACCAATTGTATCACTAGAATTTTTATATGGTGTATCAGGTTGAACTATTTTAGCAGGGAAGATCAATAATGTCCTTATTTCGTGGATATGACGTTGAAGAAATAAAAACCGACATCTACTTTATTTTCTGCCAAACGCACATGCTCATGTTTACATTTGAACAAACCGAACGCGGCGCCATTTTTGCTAATATCGATAGCTGCATTAAGATGTGAAGTTGTCATTAAATACTGCGTTAAAAATTTTAAGTTAAAAATCACCCCAATAGTGACATATTGTTTGACATTAATTTGGGACCAACTTAAACAGAAGAACCTGAAGGAAATCGAGCAATTAAAAGCAAGATTCCTGAAAAAGAGCTTATGGTATATGTAACCTGTTCGCCAGAGAATCCTTCTACATTGAGGACTTGAGATATGAGCTATTACTGCCATCAACAGAAGTATACCAGAGTCTATTCCGCGGAATGCAAGGAAAAAGGAGGAGATATTTTCTGAGTTTTACGCTACAGATGCAGTGATCAATAGAGAATGGATAAAAGCCAATTATGCATCAAGACACATCATGACACACTTTGCGGTTCATGGTTTTCACCACCGTATCTGCATGACAGACATCTACCGTCAACCGGACGAACTATGCATATGCAAACTTTATGGTGACCCATGCGACAGACATCACGTAATGACATGTAAGCGTAGAGAAATATCTCTGGCGTAAGTCTGTGGAGGTGCTTAAGATTTAAGATTATGTACCCTACTCTACTTATGCATATTGTATGAAATTAAATTAAATTATCTTAGAAGTGAAGCTTCCACTGTGTGAAGAGTTATTTAGTTCTTCTTGCGGGTTGAACCGTGTTGTTGTTTTCTGTACATTCTGCGGTATTCTTTGTCAAGGCGACTGAAATACCCCTACTCGATTCGAGGTAATCAGTCTCCCAGGCAGCAGGGTAGCCTGGAAGAACTAAGTGAATTAAAATACACTCATGTTCATAAAAAAAAAGAACACCTTGAAAGAATAGAGAGAGGAAGTTCATATTCACAAGACATGTCCATTAGTATGTTCTGCAAAAACGAATAACATTTCAGTCACCTAGGTTCAGCATGTGTCCTGTTGCCTTGTAGGCACTGGGTCCTCCAAGGGCACTGATTACTGTTCCATGCGTCATGGCATTGATGCGTATAAGGCGCGAATAGCGTCCTGGGGTATAGCCATCCATGCTGCATTCACCTGGTTCCACAGTTCATCTTTGGTGGTTGGCATTGGGTCACAGCGCCACACCCGTCATTTCATATATCCCACGAATTTTTGATTGGCGACAAGTCCGGTGATCGGATGGGCCAGGGCAACATTCTGACATCCTGTGACAATAAAAAGGCACGTGTTCGTGCAGCAGCATTTGGTGGCGAATTGTCCTGCTGAAATATGGCGTCTGGGATGTCTTGCAAAAGCGTATGGCTACGGATCGCACGATGTCATTCACATATTTCAAACTGGTCACAGTGTCCTGGATATGCACAAACTGTGATTTCTGGTTGCACCCAATAGCACCCCACACCATAAGGCCTTGAGTTGGCGCAGTATGTCTTATGCGAATGCAGTCAATGTGATGCCTCTCCCCCTGCCTGCGGCGAACCAAAATGCGGCCAGCATTTTCAAACAAACAGAACCTGGATTCGTCCGAAAACACTATCTGCTGCCAGTCCTGTCCCCAGTGACGTCGTTCCATACACCATTGCAGTCTAGCATGTTTGTGCACATTAGTCAAAGGTAGGCGGAGAAGTGGACGACCCGCCGGTAACCCAGGCCGTAATAAACGGTGACGGACTGTCACTCCTGATAGTGTACGATGTGTTACATTGTTCCACTGTTGCGCCAGAGCGCATGAGGACACACATCTGTCTTGCAATGCCATTCGGATGATGAGTCGATTTTCTCGAGGGGTGGTCTGGGTGGTGCGATCAGACCCATCCCGCCGTGTTCTACGGCCTTCTGTGAACCATTCTGTACATACCCGTTGCACTGCCGACACTCTTCGCCTCACACGAGCAGCAATTTCCCGGATGGATGCATCACATTCTGTCATGCCAATAATGCACCCTCTTTCAAACTCATTCATTTGACGGTACGGTTCCCGCATACGTCTGCGAGCCATCCTGCACCTCTGCTCAAGTCACACTGATCCATTACCTTCGGTTTATAGCGACAACCAGTCGGTGGTGGTGCGCCTGAGGGTCGACATGGTTCAAATGCTAATCATTTCTTCAGAACATACTAACGCACATATCCTGTGAATATGAACTTGCTATCTCTAGTCTTTCAAGGTGTTCTGGTTTTTATGAACATGAGTGTATACTGAAGATAGTCTTGAAAGGATCGAAGTCACAGGTTTGATAATCGGGAGTGGGGTACGATACCTCGAAAATTCGTTGAGTTTTGCAAGACATTCATCCTTCCAAAATCTTTGATTATTGACGTTGCACTTCCTACCTTGAAATCGTCAGTAATTATTTTAAGAAACCATCCTTCGGTAATTTTCTTTAAAATTCAATAGACTTGTTTTAATTTTTCCTTTACACAGTATCAGTTGGGATTAAATATACTTTGTCTTTTAGGCAACCTCTAACTTGAGGAGGTGTTGCTATGTACGAAGTCTGTAGAGATGTGACGGACACTGGTTGGCTGGTTACAAAGTATCGGTTTTCTGTCCACGCAAAATTGTCTACGCTAAATTAATGATGCTAATTTCGGAGAAACTTCGAGCCCAGAAAAATATCCATGTAATGAACAATTCCATATTCTTCGTTGCTATCGTCTCTGTCACATCTCTATTCTCCGGTCCCTATCCTGGGAGGATTGTGTCAAAATGCTCCTCGTGCGCTATGATTTCTTACAATTACTTCCTCTACATGAGAAAACAACAGTTACAATTTACATGGGTGGAATTTCACCCTTTTATTGGGGAAGCGGGGATTACCGGAAGGGTCCATGGATCCTCCCTTTTGAGAGCAATTTGCGACCACAAAATTATTGCTGATATTCTCTTTCCTTTAATATCCAATGTTAAGTACCGTTATGTAACAACCAAACCTCTGTAAAGCAAATAACACACACAGAATTAAAAAGTAGACCTAATTTGTTAGTTTGCCTGTTTTATCCGTAAAATTAAACATCAAGCAGATGACATGGACAAAAAACAAAACTTCTCTTTATATATCATATTTGTTCACTTCGTATTTTTACACAGAATGAAATTTCCTCTTTCACTTTGCATGAAAGTCACTAATTGCTTATGAAATGGCGACATCAGTACTCCTTTTGATGGCCAAGAAGCCATCTCCTAGGCGATCGTGATCCAGCAGTATGTCTTTAAACGCCGCAGTACCTCTCACGAGTTGCTGAATTCATTGTAAAAAGCTCAAAAATGAGAGTGACACACTCGACGAATACGCGTACAGTAGGTATTCTGACCATCGCGGTACTGTAGTCGTGTAGAGCCACGGCCCGCAGTCCATGGCGTTCAGCGCGCCCGTCAGCATTTATTCGGAATTTATTAGTGATATTTAAATTGGAATTGACGCGGGAAATGTAAAATTGAATAATAATAATAATAATAATAATAATAATAATAGAAATAATTTCTATCAACATTACATAGGTAGCCTATACAAGTTTACAATGATCATTTTGTTTAGTTGAGCTAAATTAAGCCCCGCGGTGTAGACGTAGCATGCCTGCCTCTTACCCGGAGGCCCCGGGTTCAATTCTCGGCCAGGTCAGGGATGTTTACCTAGACCTGAGGGCTTATTCGAGGTCCACTCAGCCTACGTGATTACAATTGAGGAGCTATCTGAGGGTGAGATGGCGGAAACGGTCTAGGAAGTCAAGAATAACGACCGAGAGGATTCGTCGTGCTGACCAGGACACCTCGTAATCTGCAGGCCTTCGGGCTGAGCAGGAGTAGTCTAGTAGGTCATGGTCCTTCTGGCCTGTTGCGCCAAGTGGTTTGGTTTGGAGCTAAATTAAACAGAGTAACGAAAAACGTACTTGTAAAATATGTATGTCTGTAATACACTACGAACATTTAGTTTCTTTCAAAATATTGGAGGGGGGGGGGGGGGGGGGTCAACTGCCACTCCAGAATTACGCCTATGACGATTTATTTGATGATTGCAAGAGATAGTTATATGATTTGCTATGTTCTTGTAGACTTGTAATGGCGGAAAACGGACCGCCTAGGAATTGTTTTGTAGAGAACCGATGCGTACTGTAAAGTCGGTCATTTTTCTTGCATGTTTAATAATATATCCACAGAAGTGATGAATTACATTCATTTTTGAATTGCTGAAAGAAGATATTGGTTCATATTCGGAATGGTAGTTGATCAAAGGTAAGTTTGCTGTGAATTTCTTCCTGAGCTGTACCGGTATTAATGACTGGCATTTTAGAGAATAGAGTGGGGTCCTTTGGAAGTGAAAATAGACGTCATTTTTCATTCGACTGTTTATCGTAACCTGACCTGAAACCCGCGACATAGCAAGCTGCAGGCTGTTCACAAGCGGTAGTAATTTGAAAGATATGAAGAAGTATACGTCCTACTTATTAAACACTATTTTTCGCTGTTCAGTTCACAAAAAGTTAACGCCAGATGTTTGGCGCATTTACGACTAACGAAACGAGCGCCTACTTGCCTTTCATTACACGCCGCGCCTCTTAACACGTGATTCAATAATAATAATAATAATAATAATAATAATAATAATAATAATAATAATAATAATGTTATTTTCTTTACGTCCCACTAACTACTTTTACGGTCTTCGGAGACGCCGAGGTGCCGGAATTTAGTCCCGCAGGAGTTCTTTTACGTGCCAGTAAATCTACCGACACGAGGCTGTCGTATCTGAGCACCTTCAAATACCACCGGACTGAACCAGGATCGAACCTGCCAAGTTGGGGTTAGAAGGCCAGCGCCTTAACCGTCTGAGCCACTCAGCCCGGCAAACACGTGATTCAGAGGGAGTCGTCACACTATTCGTCAGCGGCGTAACGTTTGGGCCTGCTCCTTTAAGGGGCCCCACACACTCCTCACAAAAAATTTAAAATATCACGGGCCGAGTGGCTCAGACGGTTGAGGCGCTGGCCTTCTGACCCCAACTTGGCAGGTTCGATCCTGGTTCAGTCCGGTGGTATTTGAAGGTGCTCAAATACGTCAGTCTCGTGTCGGTAGACTTACTGGCACGTAAAAGAACTCCTGCGGGACTAAATTCCGCAACCTCGGCGTCTCCGAAGACCGTAAACAAGTAGTTAGTGGGACGTAAAGCAAATAATACTATTATTATTACTCTGCACGGAAAGGATCTGGACGGTTTTGTAGGATCAGTCGTCTCTTCCCCCCCGCCCCCCACCCCCTTTTCTTGTTACACTTTGTACGTAGAGGAATTGCCACCTGATTGCATCTAGCAGCTGTTGAGTTTAACACAGCACAGCTGGAAACAGTCTCTCGCAACACTACAACACGCTCTTCAGAAAAGACCTGCACCTAATTATTTAAAAATAAGTACAGTAATAAAAATGAATACCAAATATCATATTTTAGTTAGGAAAGTATACTTTCTTGATGTGTCGTCCACCTGAGATCGTATATTTCATGAATCGTGTAGAACATTTAACTTTTGTCACACATTTATTCGACAGGATACCATAATGCCAATGAGAAGTTTGTGTAGTAACAATCAGCCAATGTTACCATTGATACTTTGGCGGCCCGTATTTGTACACATGATATGCCGTGTCAAGAAACTCTTCACGTTACTCCGTCATTGTTCGTGAACAGTCGAGATTTTCTTCTGTATTGTATTTATTAATGAACAAAACAGGCTTCCAGCCCAAATACATGTTCACAAAGCAATAATCCTATTAAATATAATAATAATGCAAATGCAAACTCGTGTCCTCATCCCGAGGTGGTGCAGCTCTTTTCAGGCACACCCCCATTGGAGGTGAGCTGCATGTACCATTTCAAGCACATACCAGCCCTCCTGCCATTCTTAAATTTCTGGCAGTACCGGGAATCGAACCCGGGCCCCCGAGGACGGCAGCTAATAACACTAACCGTTACGCTACGGAGGCGGACACAATAATAATAATAATAATAATAATAATAATAATAATAATAATAATAATAATAATAATAATAATAATAATAATAATAATAATAATAATAATAATAATAATAATCTGTTTACGCTCCAGGGTCGGCTTTTCCCTCGGACACAGCGAGGGATCCCACCTCTACCGCCTCAAGGGCAGTGTCCTGGAGCTTCAGACTCTTGGTCGGGGATACAACTGGGGAGAATGGCCAGTACCTCGCCCAGGCGGCCTCACCTGCTATGCTGAACAGGGGTCTTGTGGAGGGATGGGAAGATTGGAAGGGATAGGCAAGGAAGAGGGAAGGAAGCGGCCGTGGCCTTATGTTAGGTACCATCCGGGCATTCGCCTGGAGGAGAAGTGGGAAACCACTGAAAACCACTTCCAGGATGGCTGAGGTGGGAATCGAACCCACCTCTACTCAGTTGACCTCCCGAGGCTGAGTGGACCCCGTTCCAGCCCTCATACCACTTTTCAAATTTCGTGGCAGAGCCGGGAATCGAACCCGGGCCTCCGGGGGTGGCAGCTAATCACGCTAACCACTACACCACAGAGGCGGACAATAATAATAATAATAATAATAATAATAATAATAATAATAATAATAATAAACAAAAATCTACCTCAAAACAACGAATCTGGCCCTACCTTGACCTTGCATTCACCACATGACTGTACACTTCACAACAGATTATGCTGCAAGAACCGCTGACTGCTTCACGCTCTTGTAGTCACTACTGCTTACTCCGCATTCTTTTATTCCATGACCCAATTCCTCTGGATTCAAGTAAACCAAATGACAACAATTGCGTACTTTTAATACTCAATATCGCAATCGGTAAGGCATCTACATTCCAAGATACCAAAACATTTACTCACTCACTACCTCGCCACCTTTGTTATCACTTGGTCTTACTTAGCCTCCAGGCTCGAATTCAAACTACTTCACTATATCCACATCACCCACACTTCACGAGCTTCTAAATTTTCCAACAAACTCCAACGACTGAATATCCTCATACTCTTAACTACTTCTCCCTTACATCCTGACATATCGTCCTATGCTCCTTCCTCTTCCATTTTTCTCACACAGGAATTTTTTTACCGCACATTAATACCTGTTCAGTTCTCCTCCGTTTTCCCATTCCTTAACAATCCACCTTATAATACCCTGCTCATCCCCCCGATGTTTGGCACTCAGTAAACTATTTCTAATCTTATTTGTTTCTTTACACTTACCTAATAAGGAAAATCACCGTTCTCCGCCCCACAAAGTATACATGCTGCCCTATCTCTCCCTCTTAGCCACCCCTTGATTTTCTTCTGAAGACGCGGAGCGAAACGTAGAGTTACGCCTTGTTTTCTTGAATAAGCTCATATATCATGTCAGCTCAGTTTCGAACGAGCTCTCCTCGCGCGAAGTTAATAATGGGCTTATCAGTTGTACGGTTTGATATTTTTCAAACTGTATTTGATTTAATTTTGTTCGTATAATTGTCTGTGTTCTAATGGAATAAATTATTATAACCGAGACTTCAGTATCGGTACAGAGTATAGTTCCGTAGTCACTGGAAAATGAAACTAATTAAAGTTTAGTACGCACATCCAGTCCGCCTCTGTGGTATAGTGGTTAACGTGATTAGCTGCCACCCCCGGACGCCCGGGTTCGATTCCCGGCTCTGCCACGAAATTTGAAAAGTGGTACGAGGGCTGGAACGGGGTTCACTCAGCCTCGGGAGGTCAACTGAGTAGAGGTGGGTTCGATTCCCACCTCAGCCATCCTGGAAGTGGTTTTCCGTGGTTGCGATGATGACGCACATCCAAGTGCTTCAACTCAGCAGCTAAGGCAGTCAAATACAACCTATTAAACCTTAGTTTTTAATAATCTTACAATAATGAATAATTCCTTTATTCATATAACATGACAATAATTATATTACCTGCTGTAATTAAATTTATATTAGTCTAACTTATTCATAGGTTTCATCTTTTATTTGATGGGGTCCGAATTTTTATTTTGGCAGGCGGGCCCGTAACACACTATTTACGCCCCTCCTATTCGTCCTGACATAACCTCTATGAGTACTTCTTCTTTGTTATATTCGTTTGTCAGCTCAAACGACAGTCATTGTAACTGGTCGTAGCGCTAAAGCGAATCCCAATAAGTTACCAAGAAGAAAGCGATCAAGATGTAGCTGGCGGTGTTAAGTTCTGTCCGCTCGACAAATGGTGGACGATGGGCTCACTCCTAGCGCTCGATTCGGCGTTCTTGTTAGTTACAGAAATCGGTATGATCATTTATCTCTGGAATTAATGGATTCTCCTTGATTACACTGAACTGAAGTTCTTTGGAATAGAATTGTTTGCGTGAACAACGTACAGTTCGATTCTATAACGTCGCTTATGTTTTCGCTTACTTCTACAGGGAGAAAATGAAGAAGTATTGAGCAATTAGTGTTATGAATCGTGACGAATTAGCTGTTTACGGACCTTGTCGTGAAACTGAGTCTATTCTGCCTTTATGAAGATCGTCCTTATGAGAAGTGGCCCATTTGTGTAACAGATTACTTCGTTCCTGGTTTGCAATAGCTATGACGACGTGTGGCAGGGGGAATCCTTGCCCGTTCAAGAAATGGTAAGTACATGATATGCTGTCACTCATTTTCTTCTCCCACGGCAACAGCAGCAGTCAGGAGCAATATGCACATGTCAACACGTCGTTGTCCTCCAACACGGGGCGGGGAAGCAAAGGAAGTTGAGTGAAGTTACTTCTTAACTCAGTATCATTTTCATTCTGTGAGTCACAGAAAATTTCATAGGTTTCCATTCTTAGCCTTGGTACATATACTGGTACCATAATCTATTAGTTTCATGGTCCGTATTGATAGTTCAAGTACAAGTATGAAGGATGAGTTCTCCACCTAATCAATACTTTATTTTACATAGTGTCAATATTATTTACATAAAAACAGTACCGGTTTCGACCCGTAAATAGATCATCTTCAGCTGCTAGAGAACCTACTTAATAGCGACTGTACAGAATAAATACTATTAAAATTAAAATTAAACAAGAATGCCATTAAATAAACATGATACCACTATTCTAAAATTACTTAATGTTAAGATATTTACATATGGTACAGTTTTGGGGTTAAGGGGGTTATCTTCAAATATTACATTAACTGAGGCTGGAATCGGATACAGTTCTTAGAGTTAATTAAGAATCACTGATATTCAGATGTCATCTGTGTTAAATGCCATTATTATGTCCAACGGTTTATGAGATCTTTGAAGTGCATTGTTGTGCCGAAAATATTACGGGGGTGTCGTGTTCCTTAAGCCGAGTTTACACGAGGACAATATGCAAGACAGGACAATATTGTATTGTCCTGGTATTGTCCTGTGCTCCGTGAACAGTTCCCTTGTGCAGGACAAGACAATATCAAGTCGTCCGCTTTCCATCATCAAAATGGATCCACGACACCGTGCTCTTCAAGGAAAATTAAGGAAATTGATTCATATCTTATACGAAGATTGTTAGATATAGTTGAAGACGTTATAACTAAAAATAAGAAGAGATTGTGATTACGGAAATGGTTGTCACACAGATCTTCATTAGGATCGTCTGTTTTATTATTAAAAGAATTAGAAGATCCTCAAGAATATAAAATGTGCATGAAGATGTCAACTGAATGTTTTGAAGGCCTTCTAAGGAAGGTCTCACCGATGATTCAACGTAACGATACATTAATGAGAGAAGCAATGCCCGCCAGAGAAAAACTACAAATCACTCTAACATACTTATAAACAGGACAATTAAGAGCGATGGTGGGGGGAAGGCATTGTCCCGATAGATAGGAAGCGAGGCTAACTCGTAAGACAGTAGCTTATTCATTGTCCTGTCCTCAGCTAGTTCGTTCACACGAGGACAATATTGTCTTGGCTCACTGTATTGTCCAGTCTACTGTCCTCGTGTAAACTCTGTGTTAGAATAAGAGGTTCAGCAACCACTTCACGGACACATAGCTTATACTCAGTCTATATCACTGCTGAAAAATATGTTAGTGAGTGCCACTATTCTAAAAAAATACTTAATATTAATATATACATATGGTACAGTTATGGGGTTGAAGGGTTTTACACTGACCCCATGATTACCACATATTACAAAAGTTCCGTTTGCTGAGGTTGAAATTGGATACAATTCTTGGGGTTTATGGAGAATCATTGACATACTGGTGTCAGGCTCAGATATCCAATGTTAAATGCCAGTACTATGTCCAACGGTTATTCAAGGTGCATTGTTGGGCCGCAAATATGCGGGGACGTCGTGTTCATTAGAATAAGAGGTTTAATAACCTGTTTACAGATACATAGCTCTTACTCAGTCTATATCAATGATGAAAAACAGGCTAGTTTATATTAGACTTCCTTATTGAGGTTTACGTTGCTGTGCGCTACATATTGAAATCAGTGAACGCTTGACATCTGAATATCAGTGATTCTTCTAAGAACTGTATCCGATTCCAGCCTGTTAATATTTGAAAATAACCCCAAAACTGTACCATATGTATATATTTTAACATTAAGTAATTTTATAATAGTGGTATCATGTGTGTTTAATGGCATTCTTGTTTAATTTTAATTTTAGTAGTGTTTATTCTGTACAGTCGCTATTAAGTAGGTTCTCTAGCAGCTGAAGATGACCTATTTACGGGTCGAAACCGGTACTGTTTTTATGTAAATAATATTGATACTATGTAAAATAAAGTATTGATTAGGTAGAGAACTCATCCTTCATACTTGTACATATACTGGTTACGATATTTTATTAAAGCGTGGAGTAAATTGATACTAAAGGTAATCTTACTTCAATTGATTCATTACAGTGTAATAAAAATATTCACGAGTGTCTTTTCTGACGCCAATGTCATCGTGTGTCGTAAGAAATGCTGCAAATCGGAAATGCACTTAGGATAGTTGTATTACTTCTTTTAGGAACGTGGTTAGCGGAAGAAAGGGTTTATGGTCCACCGGCCACGTAACGGAAACGACTGGAAAAGAATAGAATTGTTCTCTGTCGTCTATTTAGAATGGGAGGGAGAAATGGCTGCTGTTGCTAGTGGAAAAGAATTATCTTACCAAAATATTACTTTGGTCAGTGAAACAGGATCGAGCAGAATTGTCAACATTCGTATCGTGGTAGAGCAGTGTGTTGAAAATGAAAACCTACAACCTGTTTTCCAATCAATGACCGCGTCAGGGATGTAATGAATGATGCAGATATAGGCTATTAGTACGATGGGGTCCCCACTCCCAAAGTGAGTTATTAATGACTGATAGATGATATGAAATGAGAATGGAGAGTGTTGCTGGAATGAAAGATGACAGGGAAAACCGGAGTACCCGGAGAAAAACCTGTCCCGCCTCCGCATTGTCCAGCACAAATCTCACATGGAGTAACCGGGATTTGAACAACGGTATCCAGCGGTGAGAGGCCGACGCGCTGCCGTCTGAGCCACGGAGGCAGAGGAATGTGTTATCAGCTAATAATTGCCCATCATTAGGGAGGATTATCTAATGATTTTAACACAACCAACAACGAATTACTTCATTTTATTAATTCTCCAAGAGAGAGATCAGCTTACAAAACAGTAAGTCACCATGAGGGTCCTGAAACAATAACGCAATTACTTGCATTGTTGAGTATCGGTATGTATAGTTGAGTAATAATAGGATTGACTCCCTATCACGTGAAGTACAAATGGTGATGGAGAATTTTAAGTCAATGTTTAAGGCGACTTCTAACAGAATCTCGCGATTAGAAGAAATCGCACCAAACATTAATTCACCTCATACGAAAATGAACTGTTCATTTCGTAAATTGCTTTCGAGAGTACGTTTATCTTCAACACATATCTCCTGATGCTCTCTCCTCAAAGGGTTCACTATCATGGAAGTATTTTCGTCCTCTAAACTACCATTTCACTCAGCGTGTTTTTCTTTTAATTTGCTTTACGTCGCACCGACACAGATAGATCTTATGGCGTCGATGAGATAGGAAAGGGCTGGAAGTGGGAAGGAAGCGGGGTATTAATTAAGGTACAACCCCAGCATTTGCCTGGTGTGAAAATGGGAAACCATCTTCAGGGCTGCCGACAGTGGGGTTCGAACCCACTATCTCCCGAATGTAAGCTCACAGCTGTACGACCAACTCGCACGGTAAGATAATTTGTATACATGTAACCCTGACCAAAGAAACATTAAGGTTACTCAGTCCGGCTATTCCTGCGCAGAAAGGAACTTATAATAGTTCGATTCGATTTAGCGGATGCAGGCTTCACGCGACGCCCAGAACCTCATGTCACTCGCTCAGTACGGTACAGATGATGATGATGTATGACCTCCGGAGAAACCTGATACCTATAGGCGACCTGCTCGTCTGTGACGATGGAATATGAATACTAATGCGGAAGTCGACACAAACACGCAACTACCGGGCGAGTTGGCCGTGTGGTTAGGACAAGAAAGTGTAAGTAATATTGTGTTTGCAGATATATTCTTCCAATGACAAAGAGATTTTTATAGTACTTCATAATCTTCTGACCTGCTCGACCCATATTTTAACTGGCTTAAAATATAATACGCATATTTTATTGTATAGTGCAGCAGTTAACCGTTAATACCGATGTGTTGTTGTAGGTGTGATCTGTAGGTTTGATTTAATTCAGGAAAATACATATGCATATGAGTGTGGCTGGTTGTGTTCCAAGTTACCCCATTTGGAATGCCGTAATGCGTTGTCAAGCACTGAAGAAAATATGGGTGATTTAAGAAATATACATATTTTGTTGAAACAATATGATGATGCAAATTTGCTTTACCCTAATGTAATGGCATTATGGCAAGCATTGCTTATAGGGAAACTTTGAATGTTTTTGAGGCTAATTTTATAGATTTTCATTCTGTTAGTAGGCTTCAAGTTAAAAGGAAAACTGCTCAGCTCTTAAACGTAAATTCATTGAATCATGTGTGTAAGGAATGTGCCGATATTTTTGTTGACAAGTGTTTTAATATGATGATACAATACTTTTAAATGAGAAAAAAGAAAAATCTAGCCGTGAACGTTCAGGCAGGAATTCTAAAGCTAAAAAAGTAATGCATAAATGAAAGATCAAGCCCTTTCACAGCAGCCCATTTCACATCTTCATTATGTCTGATTTCAGTCTTTAAATAATAACCTGTTAAATTATTCTTCATTCATTTATCCAGAATTGCTTTAGCAACTTTGAAGTTAATATCTTAGTAACACTTTCTTTCTAGACGTAATTTATTTATCCATTTCCGTATATACATTTCCATTGATATTTGAATTTAGCGCGAATTTTCAGGTCAAGCCATAGGAGCGCCACTTGCGACTTGTCTCCCATTTTAACAAGGCAAAATCCGGAAGTGTCGCGTACTGTCTCTACTGTATTTGATAACACACTGGTTCATCACAGCATTCGGGCTATTCGATCCCTACTCTGAGGCACTGACTGAATGAGCAGTGTGCATATTTAACGGAATAATGGCGGAGGAGTGTTCACGGCTGTCTGCGGCCTGGTCATTCCAGCTCTGGAACTTTGGACTGTTAGATCGGCAACGTAGTACTCTTCGTTAAAAGTGAGAAAGTGTGCCGTTTTTCATTTGATCGTGTATTTTATAAGATAAAATTGCTTTTAATCGCTACATTCCTTCTGACGTTTTTGTAATGACCTATGTTGACTTCAATTAGGAAAACCACAAGGCAATCTTTCTGAGAATCCCGTAGCGAAGCACGGGTACATCAGCTAGTATAAAATAAGAGTTTTGTCTGTACATTGCTCAGAATTTAAAAAGAACTGTATTTCTGTATCGGTCGTGTCCACAATGACAATAAAATGCACTAATTAATTTTCCGTCACCTCAGTCTGTATGTACGCGCATCACGAGAGAATGTCTGAAGAGAATTGAATGAAAATCGGTACACAAAGTCGTGGAACGCTGCACTACAATTTAGGCTATACTCGTAAATAACTTTATTCACGCTGAGTGAAATGGTAGTTCAGAGGAAGGTGCCTATTTTTTAATACCTATGTTATTGGCCCTATCGAAAAGTATCGCATATTATAATTATAGAGAATACAAGTTCCAATAATTTATGTCTTATTTGACTGCTAACATGGAAATATTGTTTAATGGTGTTAACGGGCGATGGGTTTTGTCATGATTGTCTTAAGGTGTAAAGGCGCGTGGTCATCAGTCCGTATCGATAAGGAAAAATGTGAAGATGATTATAAAAATGAGAAGAAATTCGTAAAGGAACGCTCGCTTGAAGAAAAAGACAAGAGAGAGTCGTGAGAGAAAGAAGGAAAGACTGCCTTTACATTAGATGCTCTAATATCCCAGAGTCGGAAGAAAACTAAGCGTCAAGGCCTTCAAAATCTAAAGCTCATTGACCATTATTGTGATGTGTATTGTCTCTTCTGCTGCCACTCATCTCAGATATATGGGATTACTGCTGCACACCGAGTAAAACAGCCTGCCTGAAATTAGCTGGGGAGTTTGATAACTTTGCACATTCTATAAGATGACGAGGACTGCAGCTGGGCACGTACAGTATTACAACGACTACATGGAACGCGTATATCACCGTGAGTTTTTTACAATCTGCTTTTCGTCGCACCGACACAGATAGGTCTTACGGCGACGGTGGGATAGAAAGGGGCTAGAAGTGGGAAGGACGAGGTCGTGGCCTTAATTACGATACAGCTCCAGCATTTTCCTCGAGTGAAAATGGGAAACCACGGAAAAGCATCTTCAGGGCTGCCGGCAGTGGGATTCGAACCCACTATCTCCCGAACGTAAGCTCACAGCTGCGCGATCCTAACCGCACGGCCAACTCGCCCGGTACATTATCATTTACTGAACTCAAGAGATACATTATATATGGCCATATTAATTTTTTTTCCATCTCTGGTGAGATAGTGTGCAAAGTGTACTCTCTCTTTCTTTCTCTCTCTCTCTCTCTCTCTCTCTCTCTCTCTCTCTTTCAGTAAGGGCTGAATTAATTTTATTTTCGTTTTCCTGTTTCAGTCTCATCTTTGGCTTTGACAATGTCGTCGCTGAGGAAACAAGACCTCTTATCCCACTCTGCTCTTCCCATCCATTATTCTCCTTAAGACTGGTCTCGCCTCCCAGCCACATATGGAAATGCAGTCCATCAGAACAATTTTCGCTGTATTCATTTTCTTGTGCTAACGTATAAAGAAAAATTGACTTTAAATATCAAACAAGTAAGTTCCTAGAAGGAAACTGTAATGTAATTTCATCCATTTTAAGTGTTAAAAGCATTTAAGATCTTCAAGCCTTTAGTCTTGAAATTGCCAACGTTTCGCCCAGTGTGGCTGGCATTTATACAAGTGGAGGTAGATACTTCTCCCAGTGCACCGTCGCTGCATTGACCCGCAAAGGAGCTATCAACGCCGCACTGCCACACTGGGGGAAACGCCGGTAATTTCACTATGGAAAAGGCTTACAGAGCTTGAATGGTTTTAACTGTAGAACTGTGCAAATACGCCATGCAAACATATACTTCTACAGTACGGTACACGTAAACATAGGAAAATGAACATAACGAAAATTGTTCCTGGGAGGCGCGACCAGTCTTATAATGGATAGAAAGAGCATAGTGAGATATGCGGTACTGTTTCATCAGCGACGGTATGAAAGTGACGACACTACAGGAAAAGTACCAATAGAGACATACTTCAGTTTCAGCTCTAACTGCAATTATGAGGTCGTCAGAGAATGATATGGCTTTGGTGTTCTTCCCATAGTCTAGATTGAGTAGTTTATTCCAGTACACCGGACCACAGCATGAGCCTTGTGGACAACCTTTGTAACTACTGTTTCGACTTGGATGCTATTCAAAGCCATAAAGGCTGTTCTTCCCTTGCTTAGTAAGGTAATACAAGTTTCTCGGACACTGAAAATATTTAAGGGCCTTAAGGACACTTGGCCACCACGCGGAGTCAAAGGCTCGTTTTACATCAAGGCTAACAATGGCTGTGACTTCTCTTTTCGTAAACGCCTCATTTATAAATTACTAGCTGATGTACCCGTGCTTCGCTACGGGATTCTCAGAAAGACTATCTTTGTGGTTTTCCTAACTATAGTTAACTTAGGCCATTAAAAATCGTCAGTAGGAACGCAGGGATTAAAAGCAATGTTATCATATAAAATACTCGCTGAAATTTAAAACCGCACATTTTCTCACTTTTAACGAACAGCACTGCGATGCCGATCTTACAGTCCAAAGTTCCAGTGCTGGAATGGCCAGGCCGCAGACAGCCGTGAACTCTCCTCTGTCATTGTTCCGTTAAATATACACACTGCTCATTCCAATCAGTGCCTCAGGGTAGGGATTGAATAGCTCGAATGCTATGATGAACCAGTTTGTTACGTGCCAGTAGTATCAGAAAAATTATGAACCTGAGGAATGGCATGCTTAAGAAGAAAGTTATCTAACTCCCCAGCTACTTCCCGCCAATATTCAGGCAAGCTGTTATACTCGGTATGACCGTGCGAGTTGGCCGTGCGGTTAGGGGCGCACAGCTGTGAGTTTGCATCCGGGAGGTAGTGGGTTCGAAAACCACCGTCGACAGCCCTGAAGATGGTTTTCCGTGGTCTCCCATTTTTACACCAGGCAAATGCTGGGGCTGTACCGTAATTAACGCCAGGGCCGCTTACTTTCCACTCCTAGCTCTTTCCTATACCATCGTCGCAATAATACCTGTCTGTGTCGATGCGACGTAAAACAGATTTAAAAAAATACTCGGTATACAGCAGCAATCCCATCTATCGGACATGGCTGGCAACAGAAGACACAACAAACAATGGTCAAAGTAATGTTATTGTTGTTCAATGTTATGAGCTGTAGACCTTCACATTTAGTTTTCCTTCAACTCTGCGATATTATGGCGTCTTACGATATAATTTATAGCGTACTGTAATTCCTTATTCCCCGACTTTACATAACGATTTTCGTTAAATTCTGTTTACCCATTTTCTCGTGACTTGGCGCTGTCATGGACTTAACAAAAATCCAAATGCATGAATATATCTGTTATCAAAGTCGGAAGGGTAGAAGTGTATAAGACATAAATGATCGGAAATTTAATACTGTATAACTTTAGTAATGTGGTATTTGTCGATAGGACCACTAATAACACAAATATTTGAGAATTACATTTTAGGCCTTCCCCTAAACTACCATTCCACTCAGCGTAAATAAAGTTATTTATGGCCTAGATTGTAGTGACTTATTTTCCGACCTTGCATACCGATTTTCATTAAGATGGGACCACTAACAACATACAAATTTGAGAATTTAAGTTTAGGCCTTCCCCTAAACTACCATTTCTTTCACCGTGAATGAGGTTATTTATAGCTTAGATTGTAGCAACTTATTTCCCGACTTTGAATGCCGATTTTCATTAAGATAGGACCATTAATAACATAAATATTTAAGTATTAAATTTTAAGCCTTCCCCTAAACTACCATTTCTCTCAGCGTGACTAAGATTATTTATGGCCTAGATTGTAGCGACTTATTTCCTGACACTACATTCCGATTTTCATTATTTTCTCTTCAGCCGTTGTCTCGTGATGCATGCACATACATACAGACAGACAGAAATTACGGAAAATTAAAATATGCATTTCCTTGTTACTATGGACATGACCGATGGAGAAAAACCATCCTTTTCAAATTCTGAGCAATGTACAGACAAAACTCTTATTTTATATATATAGATAGATTTAAGTGCCATTGCTGCTCTTTTGGGGTGTGAAGCCGTACTGATTTTCGTTCAGTAGTTTGTTGGTATAGAGGTTGTGGTTTATTATTATTTATTAATAGTTTCTCTAAGACTTTCCCTGCCACATTTAATAAGCTTAATGGTCTGAATTTGGATGAGTCCATAAGATTCTCTTTCCCTGGTTTTGTAATTGGTATAACTCTCACCTTTTTCCATCTTTTTTGGAAACATGCATTCTTCAAACAAACGTTATATATTGATGTCATAATTTGAGTGATACTTTGCTTAAGGAAGAACAACACGGGTTCAGGAAAGGTCGAAGTACTGTGGATCTTATCTTTGCAGTAAAGATGCTGACAGAAAAGTACTGGGAATATGGAAGAAATCTTGTGATTGCATTTGTGGACATTGAAAAAGCATATGATAGTGTTCCTCGAAACAAGATATGGGAATGTCTTGAAAACCTAAAGGTGCCAAAGTACTTAATTGACAAAGTGAAGATGCTATACCAGAAGTGCTACAGCTGTGTCAAGATAGGCAACGGACGATCAGAATGGTTTGAAACAAAGAGAGGTGTCCAACAAGGAAGTGCTTTGTCACCACTCCTGTTCGTAATAGTAATGGACAAGGTCATCAAATGTATCAAGAAAATGGACAGTGAACCAAACGCCCTGGTATTTGTTGATAAGGTATTTTTATGGGGAGAGACAGAAGCCGAAGTTCAGAAGAAACTTAACGAATGAAACAACACATTAAAAAATTTTGGACTGAAGATGAGCAAAACAAAGACAGTGGAAATGACCATCAACAGGGAAGGAACAAGCTCAAATATATTTCTGGAAGGAGCAAAAATCGAATCAGCTTCCCACTTCAAGTAGCTCGGAAGCACAATATCGAAAGACAACACTGTTAGGCAGGAAATACTCAGCAGGACACAGAAAGCACCGAACTTCTACAGTCAAGTCAGGAATCTCCTCTGGGACTGCAAAATACCATAGGAAGCGAAAACAATCGTGTACCACACTTACTTCGTACCAATCCTCGCGTACGGTTTAGAGACATGTACCCTACTAAACAAAGGCTTCAGTAGAATCCAAGCAACTGAAATGAGATTCATTAGAACCATGAACCAAACATCCAGAAAGGACAAGATCAGAAATGAAGTGAATAGGAAAGAAGCTGGTATTGAGGTTCCTATTATCAGTGTCATAAAGAAACGCAGACTTCAGTGGTATGGGCACGTAATGAGAATACACAGGGAAAGACCTGCCAGAAAATATTTTGACCTTAATCTCGTAGGAAGAAGACCAAAGGGAAGACCAAGACTGTAAGATCAGATGTGGAGGAGAGAGGATACAAATGGGAGGATGTACTGGATCAGAAGATGTATGAAGACAGAAGGAGATGGCGAGCGCTTGTACACCACACCCGGGAAACTGGAGTTGGGAAATGATGATGATGATGATGATGATGACGATGATGAATTTGAGGGAGACCTTCATTTGGCCACCATAATATTTTGCTAATGATTCCGTCTTCACATGGTGTTTTGTTTATGATCTATATCTTTGATTGCGGATTTTATTTCTTCTTCTGTGAATTCCCAATCGTCCGGTGTTTCCATTGGTTCAACACTTTGAAGAGAAAGCTAAATATCAAGCAAAATTCAGAAACGCAAAGATAATATATTGGAAAGGTTATTGCAGTAACACTTCTTCAAATCCCTGGAATAAAGTATATAAATCAGCTTTAAGAAATATAAAAGACGCCCAAATTCTATCAAATCTTCTTAATACTGAAGAGCAGTACACAAGAGATTTACAGGAAACATTACAGAGTATATTAAACTACCTCATCCCTAAAGACAATGAAATGGAAGATAGACAAATAAGGAAATAAATAATATTTTTATTGGCTTTACATCCCACTAACTTTTTTTTAAGGTTTTCGGAGATGTCCAAGTTACCTCAACCAAGAATTCTGCACAGCAGGAAACACGTGGCATTCAAATAAAATGTAATGAAAGAACCCTTTCGAACATTGCTATTGAGAATATATTGAAAATAGTCTTACTTTGGCTATAAAACGACGTGTAGTTGAGATTATATGTCACACCTGTAACCATTGATTACAAAATTGTATCAGACGGTTTATTCGTTACTGACCAACTGCTATTGATATCAAAACTGGTAACACCTTGGGTACATGAATAAAATAAAAATGATGATGTCTTCCAAATGGATTTGCTAAGGTCTCACCTTTTACTGGGTTTTGCGCGCGCCAGTCACTTCACAGAGCAGCTCCATCCACACAGATTCGAACGCACGTCTGTTGACTATCACAACACACGACTACTGTACGCTTGGATCGACTCCAGACAATATTCGAAGTGAGAAAATTTCTTTTCAGTAGTCTGTTGGTATAGAGGTAGTGATTTATTATATTTATTAATAGTTTCTCTAAGACTTTCCCTGCCACATTTAATAAGCTTATTGGTCTGAATTTCGATGTGCTAGTCTGCATTTTATGTCGTCCTAACTTCTGCCATCGTTAGTTATTTTATTACCCAAGTAACAATATTTATCTACCTCCTTTAAGACTTCATTTCCTAATCTAATGTTTCCTGCATCACCTGACTTCGTTTGACCGCACTCCATTAATTTTCTATTGGATCGATTTATTTTCATCTTGTACTTCTCCAAGACTGTGTTCATATTATTCATCAATTTCTCGATCTTCTACAGACTCAGATAAAATAACAATATCATCAGCAAATCTCAGGGTTTTGATTTTTTTTCTCCTTGGTTAGTGATACCCTTTCCAAATTCCTCTTTGATTTACTTTACGGCCTGTTCTATTTTAAAATATTGAAAAGGAGAGGTATAAACTGCAGCCTTGCCTCACTTCTTTCTGGATTCTTGCTTCTTTTGCATAGCCCTCTATTGTTACCACTGCAAACTGATTTTTGTACAAATTGTAAATAGTTCTTCTTTCTTGCTATCTACTCCCGATCACCTCCAGAATCTTAAGTAGCTTGGTCCAATGAACATTACCAGATCTACGAACAGCATGTGCGTGGGCTTGTCCTTCTTAATTCGATTCTCTAAGATCAAACGTAAAGTCCTACGTTTCTTCTGAAGCCAAACTGATCTTCCATTCTTCTGTAAATAATGTGTCAAACGTTTGCTAGCCAACAAAACATACTAAATATACATTCATACACATCTGATACGAGACTTAATTTCTGTCAGAAAGACGAGCCCCGCGGGCTCTCAACTTGACAGCGTGGGTTGGCGACAACGGAGCCCTTAGCTGAGTCCTGGCGTTGCTTTCACTTACTTGTGCCAGGCTCCTCACTTTCATCTATTTCATCCGACCTCCGATCCCGACTGTATTAGAGCATTCGAGGCGTAGGGAGTCTTTCATTTTTCGAAGTGTCGGGCCCGTACCATTTTTTCCCTCTGATTAGTGTTAACAGAGGATGTTTGCCAGTTGTACTTCCTCTCAAAACAATGATCACCACCACCACATGGCTCTGACATTCAGCCTGTCCGTTTTGTATTGGTTTGTTTAGTTCTCGTGTTAGCAGCCTTTTCAACTCAGTAAAACTGGAAATCCATTACTGATAACGCTGTTTGGATTTTTTGACAATGGTGTGGTGAAATCCTTCGGCAAGCAGCCTTTAAAGCGATTGGATGGATCTTCAACAGAGCCAAGACAGTTTGGCTATGCGATGAGTAGACATTCTGACAACAGTACATTTGAGGGTTAAAGTATGAGGAATTATCAACAGCTTTTAATATTCAGGCGGCTTCATTTCTTCGAAGAAAAAAAAAAAACTTACTAGAAAACAAGAAATCTGCTTACAAGTTATTTTGCAACAGACAATTTCCTCAGTTGTCCACATTAATTTCTCTTGTAGCGAACTTGAGTGATGGATTAGAAGCTGTAAGGTACCAGACCTGGCTACCGAAAAGACAAGAAAGATAAAAATAATAAATGAAGATATATATTTCCATAAGTCTCTGGCTTGGTTCTAAAAATGCCAATGTAAAAAGAAAGGAGTTTTCGAGCAATGGATGAAATTTTGCTTATAATTTCTCAACTCCTTTTTTTTTTTCAACAACTAGTTTTAAAGTAGTTTACGCTTTCATTGTGGAAATCAACGGATTAATATTTTTCTATCGTATTATTTAAAAATGTGTAGTCTTTCTCGGTAATCTAACATTATAGACAAAGGTTTATTTAATTAAACGCTAACTATTCGTTTAATATAATCAGAGACATTGGCCCTTTTCATATATTGTACGCCAGAATAAACCGCTTTTGTGTCTGTTACTATCTCATTTTCGATTTTAAACATGATATTAGCGCTTTTAGAACCAAGCCACAGAAGTATTGTTTTTCTCCGTGTTTGATGAGATACAGCGTACAGAATGTATTGTGCCTCCTAGTATGGGCTAGATCAAGAACTTAAACTATTGGAATGGTATGATAATATTAAGAGAATTACTTCAAATAGTGTCGCAATAGAACGAACTGCTGGAGACGAAGCTCTCGTGATGTCTGGCAGAAGCAATGTTAAAAACACATAGGAGAGGATGTGTAAATTGGCATAATACAATGGATCAACAGCTGTGGAGGATGGGCAGGACAAACATGGAGGGGCTTCTAGCTTGCTGGAGCGATGAACTGATGGTGATACTTCGTAACCAAATCCCATAATGAACATAATGAGGGGTCTGGGTGATCTTAAGTTCTATTTTTATTCCTTTTTCTTTCAGTATTGATAGAAATCTATACGTATTATAACATAAAGTCTCGAGAACCACCGAACGAAATTTAATTCGTATTTCACCACTGTATTGAGCAGTTATCGAAGAATGTATGAAACAGTGATCTACAACAAAGTACCCCTGTGGGTACGGGCAGTAGAATAACATCCACGGCAGACCCTGTCTGTCGTAAGAGGGTCTAAAAGGGGCTGTTAACGTGGGAGCTTGGTTTGGTGACCACGGGATCCTTAGCTTTGCTTCCACTAACTTGTACCAGGCTCCTCACTTTAATCTATTCTATCCGATCTCCCTTGGTCAACTCTTTTCATTTTCCAACTCCAATGGCATTAGGTATCAAGGCCTATAAGCTCTTCGTGGTCCTTGTCCGATACCTTCATTTTTCGAAGTGTTGGATCCCTTCCATTTCCCCTCTGATTAGTGTTAATAGAGGGTGGTGTCCTAGTTGTACTTCCCCTTAAAACAATAATCACCACCACTCTACAACAAAGGGGATCCGAGCAGGGTGATTTTATTAAGATATTAATTAAAAAAACGGTCGTCCGACCGTTTTCTTGGCTTACGTTACCGAATTCGTTAATATAACCCCAAGTGAGTATCGAAGAATAGTTGAGAATAAGAAACTACACAAATGTCGGCGACGGTTTGTAGCTATATGTAAAATTCGCCCTCAATAAGCAACTTGTCGTAAAAAAAACTTAAAAATTAGAAACTATATTTTGTGATTAATAATGTAATCCTTATCGAAATAAATTGCATATTCACGTCAATAATCTTATAAATAAGGATACAAATGTCCTTTAATAATTTGCATGAATGGTTTACGAGTTATCCCCATGTAAATGAAAGTTTAGGATTGGTTTATAGGAGCGACATAGCAAGCAGGCGGCCAAACAGCGTACTGAGAATTCGCTTACATAATACAGAGTGATGGAGAGTTCAGGTGCGAATTACCTTACGGAAGATAAGGATGAATGTCCGCAGTTCGTAATACAGAATATAATTTTTTAAAATTAAAAAACAGCGAATAGTTTGTCCGACGGAGGAGCTTCATGTTTGTGAGGTAGATAGCAGCTTCGTTTGCCCCTCGGCTTGTACCATCCGCCGTGCCATGTTTCAGGCAGTATGCATGCGTAATGTGTAAGAAACAATTATATTCTAAGTGCAACACTGCACTGCAGATGTACACAATCATTCCAGTCTTCAATGATCTGTCGCCCAGGAGGCAGATTCCCTATCAGTTGTTTTCCTACCATTTTCTTACATGTTTTCAAAGAACTTGGTAATATATCGAACATTTTACTTGATAAATTATTCCAATCCCGTATTTTCTTTCCTGCTTTTAAAAGTTTCACTCAAGTTTACTCGTCTACTAATGTCATTCTACACCATCTCTCCACTGACAGCTCGGAACATACCACATAGCCGAGCAGCTCGTCTCCTTACTTCCAAGTCTTCCTAGCCCAAAGATTGCAGCGTTTTTGTAACGCTACTCTTTTGTCGGAAATCATACAGAACAAATCGTGTTGCTTCCCTTTGAATGTTTTCCAGTTCTATCAAGTAATCCTTGTGAGGGTCCCATATACTGGAACCATACCCTAATTGAGGTCTTACCAGAGTCTTATACGCCCACTTCCCTTCACTATAGCTTCAGGACGTATTCTGCATGCGTAATGTTCAAGAAACAATTCTAAATACATCACTGCGCTACAGCTTCAGGTAGTATGACAATGATACTGCCTTCCGGAACGCCACTGTTAATCATTATAGAATTGGAAATACTTCACCTACTAGAAATGTAGCCACCCGTTCAATCACTATTTTGTCCGGGAAGTAATCACACACTGTTTTGATGCGACATGTTTAGGCTAGTATCAGGGGCCTGCAATGTAGGCGGGCCCGGGCCTTTAAGGGGCCCCGCAAAAACATTATACATACGTTGTTGTTGTTTGAGTCATCAGTCCATAGACTGGTTTGATGCAGCTCTCCATCCCACCTATCCTGAGCTAACCTCTCCATCTCTACGTAACTGCTGCAACCTACATTTGCTCTAATCTGGTTGTCATATTCATACCTTGGTCTACCCCTACTGTTTTTTACCACCTACACTTCCTTCAAAAACCAACTGCACAAGTCCTGGGTGTCTTAAGATGTGTCCTATCATTCTATCTCTTCTTCTTGTCAAATTTAGCCAAATCGATCTCCTCTCCCCAATTCGATTCAGTATCTCTTCATTCGTGATTCGATCTATCCATCTCACCTTCAGCACTCTTCGGTAACACCACATTTCAAAAGCTTCTATTCTCTTTCTTTCTGAGCGAGTTATCGTCCATGTTTCACTTCCATACAATGCCATGCTCTAGACGAAAGTCTCCAAGAACGTCTTTTTAATTCCTATATCAATGTTCGAAGTGAGCATTTCTTTTTTCTTAAGGAAGGTTATCCAACCTAATGTCAAACTGCACGGAAATGATGAGGGCGGTTTTTAATTCTATTTTCTACAATTTGTACGCAGAGGAATTACTTGCCCTTCCCGTCTCTCACATCGCCACGGCACGCTCCTCACAAAAGGCCAGCACAAAATTGAATTACAGCAATTAAAATTGATATTGTTGATGTGTTGTGCACCTGAGATCGTATTATGCACAAATCTTACTGAACATATGCGCGAAGTTCATAATAGACTAGGCTTATCAGTTGTGCGATTTCTTATTTTTTTAAACTTTATTTGAACAGTTTTTGATTCAATTTTGTTCGTATATTTGTTTGTGTTGTTCTCGAGACTTCGGTATCGGTTACAGAGTAGACCAATAGTTATGTAGTTTCTGAAAAATGGAACCAATTAAAGTTAAGTACAAGTGGGTGATGGTTGGCAGTTGAACAGCTCAGCAGTTAAACCATGGAGGCAGCCGAATAAAACCTATTAAACGTTATTTTTAATTATCTTACAATAACGAATAATCCCTTTGTTTATATAACATGACAATACGTTGCATTACTCTTATCTCCTGTAATTAAATGTGTAATAGTTCTTACATTTGTTTTGAGGGCGCTCTCATAGCATTCGTTACACCGTTGGCTAGTGATGCTGTCCAGCGCCTGCTGGTGAAATACATTATATTAGCTTCTGCCTAACCCTCAACAACTTTCTGGTTTCCATCCATCTTACCGAATACCCAACTCGTACGACCACTGTTTGAAGTCACCCACAATAATCTTAGCATCCTGATTGTTGAAATTCTGAGAAAATAAACCGTATCTTATAAAGTGATGCTACAGTAACACCTTTGATATCTACCATTAGAATTGCACATCTTCGCTGATGTCTATTGACAAGATAGTAAGTTCAGGCGTTTAGAAGACTGTACTATCAGAACTGGGCGATGAATAGCCAAATGCATTCCTGGAACACCTGGTGGGTCTCCTGAATGCAAAGGACTTACCAGGTTTTGGAACACAAATCAGCCAACACTTTAGATTTGGTTGATGAGAAACCTTTTACATTCAGCGACACGACTGAATTACATGTAAGAGCCGATTCATTTTGCCGTGAAAAGGACGATTTTTGAGAAAAGGCATACACACTCATTTTTATCGTCTTAAGCATTTGGGGATACCCGTATCGAGAAAGTTAGCCGCTCTACTACAGAACGCGGGGAGACCTTTCTCACTTACCCCACAAGATTTGTGAAACAACCCCCCCCCCCCCTGGGATATTCATTCTTTCTTTCTTAATCTGTTCACCCTCCAGGGTTGGTTTTTCCCTCGCACTCACCGAGGGATCCCACCTCTACCGCCTCAAGGGCAATGTCCTGGAGCGTCAGACATCGGGTCGGGGGGTTAAACTGGGGAGGATGACCAGTACCTCGCCCATGAGACCTCACTTGCTGTGCTGAACAGGGGCCTTGTGGCGGGATGGAAAGATTGGAAGGGATAGACAAGGAAGAGGGAAGGAAGCCTTAAGTTAGGTACCATCCCGGCATTTGCCTGAAGAAGTGGAAAACCACTTGAGGATGGCTGAGGTGGGAATCGAACCCACCTCTACTCATTTGACCTCCCGAGACTGGGTGGACCCCGTTCCAGCCCACGTACCACTTTTCAAGTTTCGTGGAAGAGCCGGGAATCGAACCCGAGCCTCCGGGGGTAGCAGTTAATCACACTGACCACTACACCACAGAGACGGACTGTGATATTTATTACTGCATGAAAATAGAAAACACGCATTACGAAATACATATTTAGGCTCTAAAACTTTCAAATAGGTAATGATGAGCAAAATAGGCATGTTGGCATTATAAAACCCTCTAATAAACGTTCGTATTTTATATTAAACAGGGAGATATTTAATTAGTTTTTAATCCCATAGAAAAAAATACTGGATACATTTAAGTCTAAAACCCGATGTCTAGTTTATATTCCTCCTCATAAGTTCACGAGTCTATTGATCTTACATGAAGCCACACAACAGCTACAACAACAACAACAATGATAAACGATTAGTAGTTGTCCTTTCTTCCCTGGGTATGGGGTACGATTCTGGCTTAGATTATGTGCCATTTCAGGTGGTTTAAAATGCAACTCGGTGTTAAGGAACTCGTGCAGACCAAAATTCCGACACCCCGACGTCTCTTAAATTCGCCGCCAACAGAAGGAATGTTAAAAGAAAATCTTTATTACAAAGATGAGGAAGAAGTCTGAGAATTGTACAAGCCCCAAGTTATACCAGTGTACAGATCACGTCAGGAGATGACTGAACGTACTCGAGAAGCTGTATTAACAAGTGGCCCAAATTGTAACCGTGATGCCAGGAGTTGGGCGGTGTGTGTCGCTGGAATATTCCACTCGCCAGGTCTCCCGTCCATCCGCCCGACACGTAAACAACATCATCAACTCCAAGACATAACATACTCCTGCCAAATACCAGCAGAGGAAGCCTGCCAGTAAGTTAGGAGACTGTACTCTGTTCTATGATTGATACTCACGTTCTATTGTTTATTTATTCAACACCTATGAGATCACAATATTCCATTATTTGTTTCTTTATTCTCCAACCTACCCAGCCAGCAAAGATGTGGTCCAAGTCCACAAAACCTTTTTTTCCCATTTATTACACTTGAGTTTATGACTCCATAATTTTAATCACCACTTCGCCACGAAAGCCAGATGGTGCTCTCGAGTTATGCGGGACGTAGAACAATCCAATGTTGATTCTGCTTTGATAGGATGCACTGGAGAAGAATGATCAGAAAATCCGATCCCCTTTTAACAAGAAAAACGCTTGGAAGAAGATAATAATGTTATTGGCTTTACGTCGCTCTAACTACTTTTACTGTTTTCGGGGGCCGAGGTGCCGGAATTTAGACCCGCAGGAGTTCTTTTACGTGCCAGTAAATCCACTGACACGAGGCCGACGTATTTGACCGCCTTCAAATATCACCGGATTGAGCCAGGATCGAACCTGCCAATTTGGGGTCAGAAGCCAGCGCCTCAACCTGGCATGGAAGAAGATGAAGTGATAACACATTTAAAGTTTCTTAATCCTGGAACTCTCAATCTAAAGAGCGTACAGTGGTGAGTAGAGGGTCCGTAACCGAGTATAACATCACCGTTAAGCTCATCACGTTCGACCTCTCTTGGTTAACTCTTGCTCTCTTTCAGCTCCTTCAATGGTTCGCGAGGTCTATAGAGTCTTTCATGATTCTTCACTGCTGTCGTGTCGGCTCCATGGCTAAATGGTTAGCGTGCTAGCCTTTCGTCACAGGGATCCCGGGTTCTATTCCCAGTCGGGTTGGGGATTTGATCTTTCATTTGTTGATTCCTATAGGTCTGGGGCTGCGTGTTTGTGCCGTCTTCATCATTAGAACTCATCACAGGTAAGGCCCCGCCTTCATAGACGCGCAGGTCACCTGTACGGCGTTAGCTCGAAAGACTTGCACCAGGCCACACTCCATTAAATAACTTTTGCTTATCTACTTCTGTAAAGGTTACCCCAGTGAGGCTCATCGTGTGGGATTGCCGTAAGATATAGCTGATATTTTAGATTCAGGAGGTCAAGTGGACTGTGTCCGACTCCTTCGTTAAATGGTCAACGTTGAGGCCTTCCGTTCAGAGGGTCCCGTGTTCGATTCCCGACCGGGTCGGGGATTTTAATCGCGTGTGATTTAATTCTTCTGGCTCGGGGGCTGGTTGTTTGTGTTTGTTCCAACACTCTCCTCTTCATATTAAGACAACACACCACACTACCAAACGACAGAAACATGCAGCAGTTATTACATCCCTCCATACAGTTTAGGGTTGGCATCAGGAAGGGCATCCTGCCGTAAAACAGGGCCAAATCCACGTCTGCGACACATTTCACACCCGCGACCCCACAAGGTGTGGGAAAAGTGGTAGATGGTGATGAAGAAGAAGAAGTCAAGTGGACTGTATTGCTGTTGATTTTTAATAGGGTAGACCATAGAAGACTACTGACCATAAAACACTTCAGAAACCTGGTATCCAAACCGTTGTAATCTTCTGCTTTTTATCGGCCACTATGTGTTGATATTTGTACAAATTTCGTAGCTCACTATTTCTTATTCTCCAAATTCCATGCTCCACTACTGGCCCAAATATGTGACTCAAAATCTTCCTTTCCCGGACATTAGCAACATCATACCCATTTCTGACAGAGGCCACATTTCACTTCCATACATTATCATTGTCTTACATATGTCCTTGACGGGACAGTCATGTAAGTTGTCTAACTCCTCAGCTATTTTCTACCAATATTCAGGCAGGCTGTTTCACTCGGGACGCAGCAGTAATCCCATCTATCGGAGTTGAGTGGCAACAGAAGAGCCAAAACACATCACAGCAATGATCAATGTAATGTTATTGTTGATCAGTTGAATGAGCTTTCGATATTGTAGGCCTTCATATTTAGATTTCTTCCGAATCTGTGATATTAGGGCATCTAATGTAAAGAGTGTCCTTCTTTCATGACTCCCCCTCGTCTTATTCTTCAAGCGATCGTTCCTTTACGACTTTCTTCTCATCTTTAATAATCATCTTCACATTTTTCCTTGTCGATACGGACCGATGACCACATTTTAAGACATCATCACCAGTTAACACGATTAAACAATATTTCCATGTTAGCACTGCTTGATATGGACTAAGCAACAGCAGTCGAAATTCATTATTTTATTATCACAGTCGGTACGGTAAAACTGTATAAGACATAATTTATTGCAACTTGTATTCTCTGTAACTATACGTAGTATGTAATAATACTTTTCAATAGGGCCAATAACATAGGTATTTGAAAAAATAAATTTTAGGCACCTTCCCCTAAACTACCATTTCACTCAGTGTAAATAAAAATTATTTATAGCCTAGATTGCATCATTCCCCGAGTTTATATACCGATTTACAATTCTCTTCAGCCATTCTCTCGTGATGCCCGTACAGTCACAACAGACAGACAGAAATGACAGAAAATTAAAAAGTGCATTTCCTTGTTGCTGTGACACGACCGATACAGAAATACCATTCTTTTTAAATCCTGAGTAATGTACAGACAAAACTCTTATTTTATATATAGATTTTTTTTTGTTTTTTGTTCACTTCTCGTTATTTAAAAATATGTCTTAGACTACAATAACATGTTTTCCCAGCAACAGTCCTTGCTTTAACTTCCTTCGTTTCTTCATTCTTCGAAATTATCAAGGATCCTACATATCTAAAACAGTTCTTCGAAATATGCACCACATAAATAGCCAGCGATTGCATGTCTAGTAACTTCCATGTAGGCGCATTTGTTTTTATCCGGGTAGAACAGCTAATGAAGTATATATTTTGACATCTTAGCTCGTAGCAATTTCTCTTGCAATATAGCCATCTTTTTTTGCGTATTCCAAAACCGGGCGCTGCGCCTCATCTCTGGTGCACTATGGTTTGAACGGAATCATGACATCCACCAATCCCTTAGGATTGAGGAGATTAGATCCAGAATCAAGAAGACGTCCCGGAAATTCTATTCTGGCCTAATCAACAGGCCCAACCCACTCATCTCATCGCTGGGCAATTATGATACCGAAGGTTACCGCTATAAGCGTCCTAAGGCAATTTTAGATTAGTCGCCCCCCCAACAGGGCGCAGGTCATATCCTGACCAGTTCTGATTCCGTTTGTTAGCAGGTTCCCCCTACCCACCATCAATGCAGCTTCAGCTAAAGTGTTATGAGATAGCACCCAAGACCTCACTTAGGTCGGAGGGCTAAAATCCTCAACGGAACCCACTTGGATTCCGTCTGAGATTGGGGCATGGCCATTGGCACACGCTAGTGCCGCCATTCTGTCTGTCTCATTTATAACTGTGAGAGTATGGATGTAGATGATATTCAGGGCACGGCCAGTGTCTGTACATGTTGTGTAAGGTATTACGCATAATAATCAGTAAACGGCAGCACTTGCCAGTGAGTGTCTCAGTCTCCTGTCCAACCCCTCTTGATCAGCTCTTATTTTCTTCTGATCCCAATGACAACAGTTAATCACTACAAAAAGGTATAGTATAGAAATCTCCCGAGTACCCCACTCGGTAGCCATGATCGTTAAGGCGTGAAGTCTATGCTGTCTAATACCGTAGTTAACCGGTTCGAGTCCTGTTGGTCGAAAAGCAAAGTCACCATCAGAATGTTGGCCGGCAGGATAGGAGAGGTACCTGTGTAATTTCTAATCACTAGATCGTGTGCCAGAAGCCTGGATTCAGTTCCAAAACTCTCTGCAGTGTTCGAATGGCGAGGGCATGTGACACTGTTGATGGAGATTCATCCTTCAGGATGGGGACGTTAAGCCTTGAGCAGACCCTTTGGTGCTTTACGACAGGAGTAGGCTGTGAGCCAGCACCGGGTTAAACCTATCCTTTCCTACTCGCATACATCACGCCATTCATTTGATCGCATTAACTCCTCTCATGAGGTTGACGTCAGCAAGGGCATCCGGCCGTAAAATCTCGCTATGAATATTCATCTCACTTCATACCGGAGGCCATGGTCCTCCAGGTTGGAGGCTGGGAGTAGGGTGAACAACTCTACCTTAGAAAATCTTATTGCTTAACAATGTTAGAACAGAAGAGGCGGCTGTTTAGGAACTGGACAAGGGTTTGACACTTTTCTGTAGTGATTAACGGTAAATTGGCAAAGTTAGCGTCCTGAATGTATTGACTTCACAGTACCTGAACTAACATCAGGATAGGTCTCTGGAAGGTCATTTTTTTCTCGGTACATTACATTGGGACGCTTGATGCAGGATGCATGCTAACTCTATATCAGCAGCTTTCACTACGGCTAACTTCAGACGATCGAACATTGGCTTTCTGAGCCGAAGTTGGCGAGTTCGATCCTGGCTTAGTTCGGTGGTATTTGAAGGTGCTCAGGTACCCTAGCCTCGTATTGGTCCGGCACCTCGACATCTCCGAAAACCATAAATGTCGTTAGTGCGACGTTAAACTATTATTATTATTATTATTATTATTATTATTATTATTATTATTATTATTATTATTATTATTATTATTATTATTATTATTATTATTAAAGTAACCGAGGTATGAGCGATGCTAGTAATACCATCCCTTATGCAGCCAATCCCTGTTATGAATGGTGTGAAAATATCCCTCATAGGGTCGGTTGATGCGTGCATTTCAGCGGGCTTGGCAGACTGATATGTGAGCAACTTCTGGCACGGTGAGGAAAGCAACGGGAAACTACCTCACTCCTCATTTCCCTAGTATGGCTCTTCAGTGCTGCCTAGGCCTTCTATGAAAGCTGTTGGCATAGCTGTAGAGGAACAAACCAGCCTTCGGGCTGAATACCCAACATACAACATTATTATTATTATTATTATTATTATTATTATTATTATTATTATTATTATTATTATTATTATTATTATTATTATTATTATTATTATTATTATTATGGCTAACTAGTCACAGGGGGAGCAATTCAGCTCAATTCGGTGCCGGTCCTAAGCCCGGGTAAACGGTGAGGGTGAATGATTGGTTATTGATTTTTCACTGGTTACGCCAATGTCGAGCAGGTGCCTCCGGGAAGCATTCGAGTTAGTAGTCTCCTACTTAGACAACCCCGTAAGGATGGGTTAGGGGAAGTGTCTAGCGTCTTAAAACTGGATCATGTTGGTGAAGGTATGATAACCCGAACAGAAGATGCCAAGGTCCTCCAGGCCAGGGGCTGGGCGTAAGGCTAACAACTCTACCCTAGAAAATCTTATTGTTAAGAAACCTTAACAATGCAAGAATAGAACAGGTGGATTTTTAGATGACAAGACATTGAAAAGGGACAGAGGTAGTGGAAAATAGTAAAGGAAAAAAGTATGGAAAACTATTGAGGCAGGACAAAATCCATCCAGAGTTATAAACCCGAGGAAGAATAAGAATAATTATCCCGGCACATGAAAAACTCCTTTTAAACAGCAGTTATGACAGAGAGAGAGAGAGAGAGAGAGTGTGTGTGTGTGTGTGTGTGACTACACGTACAGGTGAATCTCAGATTTCAATAAGTGATATATTTATTTTACCAATGATAAGAAGTAGACAGATACGTAATAAGATATCCCCCTTGGCTGGTTTCGCGTGTGCACTGCAATGTCGCCTCTCCACGAGTCCAGGCGCGATGTACAGAATATGGGGAACTACAAGTTGACTAAAACCGTTCCTACAAGAGTCGTCACTTGTGTTAGCAACAGCAAGCTGATTATCTGTGGTCGGCTCGGAGCTTATCGGTTACATCAACAGCCTACGTGACAAGTGTACGCTTACTTCAAGGACAGGCTACCATAAACCTTGCGCATAACCTAATCTTCACTTTATCAGCATGTTGTAAATGCAAAACCTGCGAACTTTAAATCATATTTTCCTGTAGTACTGTGGCACGATATCCATAGTTTGTGCGTGTACCTGTAATGCAGCTTATCACCATTCCAAGGGATCGTCTCAGAGTTGGAGTATTGTGACCCAGGGTTTCACGTCTTCTGGACAACGGGAAGACTGATTTGACAGTATAGGATGAATTAATGTATTATTGCTATCTCCGTGGCTCAGGCGGCAGCGCGCAGGCCTCTCACCTCTGGGTTCCGTGGTTCAAATGCCGGTCACTCCATGTGAAATTTGGGGGGAAAAGCGGAGGGGGTGGGGGGCAGGTTTTTCTCCGGGTACTCCGGTTTTCCCCGTCATCTTTCATTCCAGCAACACTCCCCACTATCATTTCATTTCATCTGTCAGTCATTAATCATTGCCCCAGAGGAGTGCTACAGGCTTCGGCAGCCGGCACAATTCCTATCCTCGCCACTAGATGGGCGCTTCATTCATTCCATTCCTGATCCGGTGAAATGACTGGAAACAGGCTGTGGATTATCAGTGTATCATTGCTATCTTCAGAAAACCATAGAAAATGCACATGGACCTGCGTTGTGTCCTGCGACCAGTGGACAGGGCATCTACTGCATCAGTATTGCCAACTTATGGGGTTTACCCCTAAATTTAGGGGATTTAATCGTCGCAGAGGGAAAGTTATGGAGATACAAGAGTCAGGGGGTATTTTAGAGGGAAAATTACTTTTTTGTCGAATTTTGAGGACCTATAGGGATGCTACAGTATGCTAGGTTACGCTATTGTGTTGATTTCATCTCGAGGTTTCGCTGTTGGCCGGCCTTAAGTAGGAGGGAAATCCCCGAAGTGAATGTAGCAGTCTGATGGAGTAAATCAAAGCAGTTTTCACTGTGACTGCATTGTTTATGCAGTTGTAAGGCTATTTGCGTCGTGTGTTAACAAAGAAAGGCGATGTTAGAATAATATTGTTGAGTGATTTATTTTAATAATGACTGCTATTATTATTATTATTATTATTATTATTATTATTATTATTATTATTATTATTATCCATCCCCGGAGGCCCGGGTTCGTTTCCCGGCTCTGCACGAAATTTGAAAAGAGGTACGAGGGCTGGAACGGGGTCCACTCAGTCTCGGAAGTTCAACTGAGTAGAGGTGGGTTCGATTCGCTCCTCAGCCATCCCTGAAGCGGTTTTCCGTGGCTTCCCACTTCTCCAGGCAAATGTCAGGATGACAGCCACGGCGCTTCATTCCCTCTTCCCTGTATATCTCTTCCAATCTCCCCATTCCCCCACAAGGCCCCTGTTGAGCATAGCAGGTGAGGCCGCCTGGGCAAGGTACTGGTCCTCCTTCCCAGTTGTACCCCAGACCCAAAGTCTCGCGGTGCAGGACACTGCCCTAGAGGCGGTAGAGGTGGGATCTGTCGTTGAATCCAAGGAAAAAATTCAACCCTGAAAAGTAAACGTATTAAGAAAGAAAGACATTATTATTTGGTGGTGGAGGAGGAGGGGGGATAATTGTCTCATTTAGAGGTATTTTAGAAGTGACCTGGGGGTGGATTTGGACAGCAGTTGGCAACACTACTACTGCTCCCTTGGTAGAATTATAAAACCCTATCATTTCCGGCTCATTGCTAGTTTAATTTATGGCCGTTGTTTATGTGTTGTGGAGAGTCCGCCTTTCTAGGTTAACGGTTAGTGTTATTAGCTGCCGTCCTCGGGGGCCCGGGCTCGATTCCCGGTACTGCCAGAAATTTAAGAATGGCAGGAGGGCTGGTATGTGGTCGCAGCTCACCTCCATTGGGGGTGTGCCTGAAAAGAGCTGCACCACCTCAGGACTAGGACACGAGTTTACTTTGTGTTGTGGAGAGGAAGAGTACAAGTGGGTGTGGCTCCGTCTTGTAGGACATCGAAGAAAGTTAGTTATCGAAACAGAACATTGAAGTGCCCATCTCCCTCCCGTTAAATGCTAACATTTCAGAAGGAATCTTCATGTTTGATTTCCGTAGCGTATAAAGGTAGCCCAATTATCCATGGTAATATTACGGTTGGACCTATGGACAAAGTTATGATGAAGTAATCTGCAAGGAGAAGAACTTTACTCTTTTCTTTTCTTTACGTCGCAAGACACGGACAGGTCTTATGGCGATGATGGGATAGGACAGGGCTAAGAGTGGGAAGGAAGCCACCGTGGCCTTAATTAAGTTACAGATTTGCCTGGTGTTGCCGACAGTGGGGTTCGTACCCACTGCCTCCCAAATGCAAGCTGATAGCTACGTGACCCAAACCGCGCGGCTACTTGCTCGGTAAGAACTTTACTCTGCGTGTGCTTTTCTCAATACGGACTCTCATCAAACATGTACTTCGATTTTACACCAGGAAATGGGGAGGCCACATAGCAGAGATTCTGTTATGTATCAGTCTTTTCAGAAGCTTCATTGTAACACTGCGGAGTGCTATTGGCCGGAAACTCTCAACTTTTGTTTGGTCCTTAGATGTTTTCAATACAGCTATTACTTTTGTTTTCTTGAAGAGTGAAGGTAGGTTACCTGTCTGTAGTATGCTTGTGAAGAAGTTAGTAAGCCATTTAGCAGCAGCTGGTCCAAGATGAAGAAGGAACTCTGGATATATACCATCAGCACCTGCCGCATTCCCAGGTTTTAGACTTTCTATGGCCTGCTTAGTTTCTTGTGGTTGAAATGGGGCAGAGAATTCAGAGGATCGTTGAGCCGACCGTTTCTTTTCCTTCAAGAGGTGCTTTACGTGCCGTCTATGATGTTTTTCAACTTAAACCTTTGAGGTAGAGATCATATGCTTGGCCATGTCGTCTTACTGATGCTTGTTTTCGGTCTAATTTTGCTGTTTGGTGTGTCCAAATACCTGATCAGGCTCCAAACTTCCCTGCTGGAGTGAGTGAAGTCTAGGGACTCTACAGTTTCTTGCCAAATTCTCTTCCTGTTTTCATGTAGGGATTGAAACAGTTCAGAAGCTGTATCTGGATCACCATTGGCATCAAATTCTTTAAAGAGCCTTTCACTCTCCTCGTTCCAGCCGGGGATGTATTGTTTACGATATCCTCTTGGGATACATCGTTTTGCTGCACTTTTAACTAACTGATGAATCTGATGTAATTATTATGGATAGGTCTTATCCATCGCAGGTTGGAGTCAATCTGTTTAGAAGACTGAAGAATTATTGGTCTGTGCTGAGTGTGAGGAAATTTGTTGAGCACTGTGCGTCGTATGTTGCTGACTGGGTGTTGTGACTGCGTTAGACACGATCAGGAAGAGGAAAATAAATTTTTTGGTCACATAATGAGGATGGATAACAGCAGATTGACAAAACGAGTGTTACAACCATGTGTACAAGAACAAGAATGGCAACCAGTGGATCCAAGGAGTAAAAAAAGATATGGCAGAGATTGGAATAATAGACGATGTAATACAAGACAAAACAACTTTCAGAAGATTGATACAAATCTTCAAACGTTTCCAGGAGAAGAATAAGAGGAAAGGTAATAATAACATCTGGACACAAGAGAGGAGGAACCAGCAAAGTGAAAGGATGAAGATCTATTGGAAGTCAAGAAAAGAAGGATTAATGAATGCACAGGGTTACTTTCCGTGGTCCTTAGATGGCCAAAATAGAAGAAAGAATAATAATAATATCGTGTGGTCTCCTAAGAGGCCTGGTGCAGGTCTTTCGAGTTGATGCCGTGTAGGCAACCTGCGCGTCTATGAGGTTGGGGCCCTACCTGTGATGAATTCTGATGATAAAAACGTCATACACACCCAGTCCCCGAGCCATCGGAATTAACCAATAAAGGTTAAAATCCCCGACCCGACCGGAAATCGAACCAGGGACCCATGCGACCATGTTAGCCATGGAGCCGGACATTTTTTCCGATAGAAGAAATATCTTTGATATTTTGACGTTGTGAATAAAACTCCCGATTTTACCAAGCGTCATCAGATGTACAGTAGTTTACCTGTTTCCCTTTTTCTCTACTAGTAGATGTAATAAGATCTAGAAGAATCAAGGTGGTAACGGTTAGTTGCTATAATCGTACGCACTGAGCCGAAGCGGTGCTCCGTTATTCGTAGGAGGAAGCGAAGCTGGCACCACAGTCGAATTAGAAACACTATCACCTTGGCTAGACATCGCATCGCTATGTGAATACATATGTTCTGAAACAGTACCTGCAGCGTTCTCTGGTGTTATTGCTTGCTTCTTATCAGTGTTACCTGAAGACTCGTCTAAAGTAGTCTACGCTTGTTTGCCCGCACCGCAGATGAACAACCCGACTGCATATTATAATCATAGGTACAACACTATACAAATTAGAAGGACCATCCTCCCCATTATAAGCCCTGCCGGGCTGAGTGGCTCAGACGGTTGAGGCGCTGGCCTTCTGACCCCAACTTGGCAGGTTCGATCCTGGCTCAGACCGGTGGTATTTGAAGGTGCTCAAATACGTCAGCCTCGTGTCAGTAGATTTACTGGCACGTAAAAGAACTCCTGCGGGACTAAATTCCGGCACCTCGGCGTCTCCGAAAACCGTAAAAGTAGTTAGTGGGACGTAAAGCAAATAACATTAATTAATTATCATTATAAGCCCCCGTCCACAGACCCCCCGTGGGTGCGGGCGGTAGAATAACACCCACGGAATCCGCTGCCTGTCATAAGATGCGACTAAAAGGGGCCTCAGGGGCTCTTAACTTGGGAGCGTACGTTGGCGACCACGGGACCCTTAGTTGAGTCCTAGAATTACTTCCTCACAGTTGTGTCAGGCTCCTCACTTTTATCTACTCTATCCGAACTCCCTTGGTCAACTCTTGTTATTTTCTGACCCCGACGGTATTATGTTTGGAGGCCAACGGAGTCTTTCATATCAACGCCCTTCGTGGCCCTATCTTTCGTTAGCCGATACCTTCATTTTTCAAAGTGTCGGATCCCTTCCATATTTTTCTCTCTAATTAGTGTTATATAGAGGATGGTTGCCCAGTTGCACTTCTTCTTAAAACAGTAATCACTACCACCACTATCCGTCCATAGCACAAACTGTTAACTATGTAGCAAAATTAATTATGCAATTAAACTACACTCTATTGGGGGACATGATTACATGAACACAGGCGTGTGAAATGAGGAACAACTACTAATGCAAGCATTCCTATTAATATTCACAGACAGACAGAACAATATTAGAGCGTGTACATATCTCAAATACATTTTTGAATGAGTCTCATGTACGGAGTTTTCAATAATCTTCACAATAAACACAAAAATAGAACTTGATTCATAAATAAATATTTTTAAAAATGTTTTATTATGTACGAAGATATAAAAAATAAACACAAGTAAAAAAAATACCGGGCGAGTTGGCCGTGCGGTCAGAGGCACGCGGCTGTGAGCTTGTATCCTGGAGGTAGGAAGTTCGAATCCCACTGTCGGCAACCCTGCAGATGGTTTTCCGTGGTTTCCCATTTTCACACCAGGCAAATGCTGGGTCTGTACCTTAATTAAGGCCACGGCCGCTTCCTTCCAACTCGTAGGCCTTTCCTATCCCATCGTCGCCATAAGACCTATCTGTGTCGGTGCGACGTAAAGCCACTAGTAAAAAAAATAGAACTTGCTTGATAAATATATTTTCTTAATAAATATCCGATTACCGTATTGTTTATTATGCATTTCATGATACGAAATGTGAAAAGCTCTACCACCAGCCTGAAAAGTCTCCACTGGGAATTGTAGTTCTGTGAAGGATAGAGGATGGTTGCCTAGTTGCACTTCCTCTTAAAACAATAATCACCACCACCACCATCTCTGAAGGAACGCCCACTTTCTAATCCCATTTCTTGATATAAAACCATCTACCACCTTCTCCGGATTTAACGCCTTAGCAGCCTCCGAAGACTTCGAAACTCCACATTTAAGGAGAATTATTATCTACAGTAGGAGGAGAATTTATGGGGCGAGTCAAAATGGCAGAAAATGCCTTCCCCCACCCCCTAAGTCTGCGCTTTGAACAGTCTGTCATTGAAACAACACGAATGATGAACACTTACAACACACCAAATGTGATTACCAGGAGTTACTGGTGATCTACCGACACGGGCACCTTTAAATACAACTGGGCTGAGGCAGATCGACCCCATCATCTTGAGTTCTGAGAGCCAATGCTCTACCACCTGAGCCATTCAGACCGTCAGATCATAAGAATTACATGCTTGTCTGGATTTATAAAGAAATTTACAGAGATAATGAAATATATTCGTTCATAAAAATCATATCTTCGTTACAATTTAAAAGCATCATACTAGTTTGTCAGTATCATTAGAAAATAAGCAGACCTCTTTTCTCGTTCTTGTCACAAAATATCGTTGAATACGCACGAAGTAACTTAATAGGATAGTCTTCAATGGATTAATGTCATGACATATTTGTTACATCACCAATTCACCTTCTGTCTTCTAGCCTTTTCCCAATTACACTGAAACCCCTCACTTTGGACACCCCTATAGCCTGGGCACCCCTTTTGATTGGACATATATTGAATGCACCGTGTTGAAAATCGTCTGTACGTTGGACACACGTCAACTCTGGACATTGGACAGCCACTAAACGACAGTTTGGACAGGTTCAAAACTATTTTGTTTTATTTTTTGTAATGGTTTAGTGCAGGCAATTTTAACACTGTCATTGGAAATGCTGCCTGTCCAGCATTTAACAACGATCATGTTAAGGCAGATTCTTCCTGCAGTTTGGCTGATAAGCGTAACAACGCAATCGCAATTTTCTGGATCGATTATGCTTGGATGGACGTGACTAAAGAAACAATTGTGAAATGTATTAACTGAGGAATTGAGCTGTGTCCCTCAAATCCTTCGCAGTGAATTGTGAGACGTTGGGATTTTTAGTGCGTTCGATAATGTGTTGGAAGTTTACGATGGTATTCCTGGAACAATATTGATGGATTGTTACAAAAGTGACTTCCTCAGAAGAAAGATTGTCAGAAGAAGAAGAAGAAGAAGAAACAGTTTCTGTCCCCCAAGGAGCGACCTACTCATCAAAGAGCTATGCAGTGTATTGATGAGTTGGAACGTATAACCAACCAGAAATTATTGAAACTCTTAACTGGATTACGTAGGAAAATTGAATCAGAATGAGCACGTACACAACTGGAAAAACAAAACAGTTTTGCGACATATTTTCGATAAGCAGTAAAGGGTGTGTACTGTACGTACAATATGGAAAATAAAACTTAAGACAATATTGTAGTGCGTTTTCTAAAGGTTTTAGCAGGCATAAAATTCGGCGTTCTGTACTGTTTATCAATTCAAAGAACCACTGTTTTTATTAAGTATCACACTAACTCAGAGTTTTACTTTTCCTGCACTGTCGATGTACTTTTGAAATATTATACACGACAACTCCCGGGCGTCAGGACGCCATGGCGCGTAAAATTATTTCTTGACGCCTTCTTTTTCGAGCTGAGTATAATCTTCCCATTTGGTGCCGCTGAACTATTGCAAAGCGCATGTAAGCGATATGATCTTACCGACCTCGGTTGAACAAGAGAATGAGGTTAGCAAGTTGGTGAGTTTGGGCGATTTCTGCTTTCATATTAATGTTATTATCATTTTACATAATGTCCGACTCGTTGGCTGAATGGTCAGCGTACTGGCCTTCGGTTCAGAGGGTCCCGGCTTCGCTTCCCGGCCGGGTCGGGGATTTTAACCTTAATTGGTTAATTCCAATGGTAGGGCCCTCATCTTCATCTTCACAGACATGCAGGTCGTCTAATATGCAGTCTACTAGAAAAAGACCTGCACCAGGCCTCTCCATTATACGCCATTATTAATTATTTTACATAATAATCAAGGCTGCATTATATAAGCAATAGAAATGAAATGGCCGCGAGTGTCCGACGACAAGTTCGGCTCGCAAGGTGCACATCGTTTGATTTGACTCCCGTAGGCGACCCGCACGTCGTGATGAGGATGAAATGTTGATGAAGACGACACATACGCCCAGCCCCCGTGTCAGCGAAATTAACCAATGATGGTTAAAATTCCCGACTCTGCCGGGAATCGAACCCAGGACCCCTGTCACCGAAGGTCAGCACGCTAACCATTTAGCCGTGGGGCCGGACTAAGCAATAGAAGAAAACTTATTGTTAAGTACGAACGTTTGGGTATCAAGGAAACCTCTCGTAAAGAAAGGATTCCCGGACATAGAAATAATTCAAACTCAGAAAAATGACACGAATAATATCATGCGATGCTTCTTTACTATTAAAATAGAATCTTGTTTGCTATTATTTCATCATCATCATCATCATCTGTTTACCCTCCAGGTTCGGTTTTTCCCTCGGACTTAGCGAGGGATCCCACCTCTACCGCCTCAATGGCAGTGTTCTGGAGCTTCAGACTCTTGGTCGGGGATACAACTGGGGAGTATGACCAGTACCTCGCCCAGGCGGCCTCACCTGCTATGCTGAACAGGGGCCTTGTGGAGGGATGGGAAGATTGGAAGGGATAGACAAGGAAGAGGGAAGGAAGCGGCCGTGGCCTTAAGTTAGGTACCATCCCGGCATTCGCCTGGAGGAGAAGTGGGAAACCACGGAAAACCACTTCCAGGATGGCTGAGGTGGGAATCGAACCCACCTCTACTCAGTTGACCTCCCGAGGCTGAGTGGACCCCGTTCCAGCCCTCGTACCACTTTTTTTAAAAATTTCGTGGCAGAGCCGGGAATCGAACCCGGGCCTCCGGGGGTGGCAGCTAATCACGCTAACCACTACACCACAGAGGCGGACTGCTATTATTTCAACAGAGCTATTATTGTAAAGTGGAATAGAACTCACTCTCGCGGAATTTATTTCCGTATGTTGACAGCATACGAAGCTCCCTTTTTTTTTTTTTTTTTTTTTTGCTAGTTGTTTTACGTCGCACCGACACAGATAGGTCTTACGGCGACGATGGGACAGGAAAGGGCTAGGAGTGGGAAAGAAGCAGCCGTGGCCTTAATTAAGGTACAGGTCCAGCATTTGCCTGGTGTGAAAATGGGGAACCACGGAAAACCATTTTCAGGGACGAAGCTCCTAGCCATGTGCATGGATACAAAAGGCACAATAACGATGTCTTGTCAAGTATGGCTTGTTCCTAGTATCATAATTTTTTTAGAAAGTAGATCGATAATGTTTAAGCTTAAAGTTATTAATCCTTTAACATGACAGACTAATACACACAAACGAACTGTACAACTTGGTGTTGTTGACGACATAATGCACTTTGCTATTTACATTTTACCATGTACAAGTTTCGCCATATTTAATTTTTCAGAAGGCTAGACGCCAGTATGTTAACGATGTAAGTACTAGACACGTCCGCCTCAGTCGTGTAGTGGTTAGTGTGATTAGCTGCCACCTCCGGAGGCCCGGGTTCGATTCCCGGCTCTGCCACGAAATTTGAAAAGTTGTTCGAGGGCTGGAACGGGGTCCACTCAGCCTCGGGAGGTCAACTGAGTAGAAGGAGGGTTCGATTCCCTCCTCAGCCATCCTCGAAGTGGTTTCCCGTGGTTTCCAACTTCTCCTCCAGGCAAATGCCGGGATGGTACTCAAGGCCACGGCCGCTTCCTTCCCTCTTCCTTGTCTATCTATTTCAATCTTCCCACTATTCCAATCTTCCCATTCCCCGACAAGGCCCCTGTTTAGCATAGCAGGTGAGGCCACCTGGGTGAGGTACTGGTCATTCTCCCCAGTTGTATCACCCGACCGAACGTCTCATGCTCCAGGACACTGCCCTTCAGGCGGTAGAGGTGGGATCCCTCGCTGAGTTCGAGGGAAAAACCAACCCTGGAGGGTGAACAGAAGAAGAAGAATAAGTACTAGAAACATTACCTGGCTCGTAGCTGTACACCCACTCTGTAGATTGGACACTCCACTACATTGGACACATTTTTAACACTAACTTGAGGGAGGTTCACTGTGCCTTGCTCTGCTTTGCAGCCTTTCGTGATGCCGTTCCTATGTGGTATGTTGTATGTAAATAAAGATGCGCATTATGACGAATACAAACACCCAGTCTCCAAGCTAAAGGAATTAACAAGGCAAATTTAAAATCCCTGTGCCGGACGGTAATTCAACCCGGCCCCCTCTGAACCGAAGAACAGTCTACCTTGTATCAGATTGCTAATATTAGTATTTTTGCTCTTTCCGGCTTGGATTTCACTCTTTGATTATGCATCGCTGACGGGGACACACAGCTGCTGGTGAAAGAACGCCTCGTTGAAAGCGCAGTTTCCCGTGTTTTTGTACCCATTCAGAAGTCCCTCCTACACGTAACAACGTCACGGGTCCAGAATATTACGTAAAGAGAAAACGGAGTACTCAGAAACAAACGTTATGGAAAAAGATTATCCAAACTCTTAACGAAGTACTGTCCAGTATTTCAGACAGGCAGGTGTAGGTGATTATGAAATAGAATACTCTTCGTTCAGGCAATCAGGAGAGGAAGGTAAATGCTTCAGCTACCCGTAACCTCTGCCGCCTTTACTCCTAGGATTAACCTGGTCCTCATATTCAGTATATTACACTGGCGGCCAAAAAAGTGGATCACTTTAATTTAAGAGCAAAAACTGTATTTATTTATCTTTTTGATTTTGCTAGTTGCTTTACGTCGCACCGACACAGATAGGTCTCATGGCGACGATGGGGTAGGGAAGGCCTTGGAGTATAGGGAAGGCCTTGGAGTTGGAAGGAAGCGGCCGTAGCCTTAATGTGCCTGGTGTGAAAATGGGAAACCACGGAAAACCATCTTCAGGGCTGCCAACAGTGGGATTCGAACCCACTATCTCCCGGATGCAAGCTCACAGCTGTGCGTCCCTGACCGCATGGCCAACTCGCCCGATATTTATTTAGGCCTATTTATTTATTTATCTTAAGTCTTGCTTTTTCTTCATTCCTACAACATATTATTATAAAACGAAGATAACCAGTGCTCTTCATACTTCATACTGATTGTCGAAATTCTCTTTTTGAAGTACACCCCAAAAGTTCTTAGATGCTGTAATTTATGAAAATGCCATTAGCTTGAATTAACATTGCATTCTACTGAGCAAACTTATGAACATACCATTGAAAGTTTTCTCGATGACACACTACACTTATCTTGCCTTAGTCTCGGGTGTTACCACCCCTGGGGATGATCACGGCTTCCATCCTTCGTGGCATGCTAGCTAGAAGGTCCTGGATAGTTTTCTGGAGGAAGAGCGCCCACTTTTCCAGTAGTAATGCCCGCATTTCGGTGAGGGTATCAAAGTTGCGACGCCAGACATTTCGGCCAAGCATATCCCATAAGCGCTCTATGGGTTTGTGGTCTGGACTGCGAGCTGGACAGTCGAGGGTTCGTATCCTGAAGTCGCGTAGATATTCCATCACGCAGCGAGCGGTTTGGGAGCGTGCATTATCTTGCACCACAATGACATTTTCTCCAGCTAAGGTAGCTAACACCTCTACGATGTAACGGTGTGCACCCAGAGCACCTCCATCGATTAAAAGAAATTCCGTCCGAGCCTCAAAGCTGATATCGGCCCATACCATGATGGAGCCACCCGCAAATGGTGAACTCTCGGAGATGTTGCAAGGTAAATATCGCTCCCCACGCCTTCTCCACATTCTCTCACTCTACCATCAGGTGACCGGAGGCAAAATCGAAAATCGTGACTCTGTGAACAGTACCAGTGATCACTGCTCTACAGTCCAATTCCGATGTTGACGCGCAAGCTGTAATCGAGCGGCTCTGTGCTGGAGGGGGGGTAAGCTGTGGGCCAGTTTCAGGTCTTTTTGAGGTCAAATTGGCCGCTCAGAGTCTTCGTCTGACAGTCCTCGCAGTCGCCGTGATATTTCTTACTGCCTCAAGTCGATTTCTGGCTTGGATAGCGGGTAGTTCGGCATTCGCTCAAGACTTTGATGACCAGAAACCTATCGTCCCTAGCATATGTAGACCTCCGACGGCCTGATCCAGGTCGTCTGTGGTAGGTACGGAGTTCACGAAATCGTCTTAGAGCACGCTGGACGCTTCCATATGATGAATTCACTGATGGCATTAGCCGCATAACGTATGTTTCGTCCATCATCCACCAACGCCACTGCTCTTGCAACGTCTTCTGGGCCAAGAGGCATCTTAACTTGTCAAATCTGAAAGAGAAACTGAAGGAAAATGTTCCTTTGTGTCAGATATTGTCACACACTGCTAATCCGTCAATAGCTTCCACCCCAGTATCGTAAACCGCAAAAAAATGTATTGCTAATTCTTCTTCTTCTTCCTCCGCTTTTCCCACATCTGTAGGGTCGCGGGTACGAATTGTGTCGCACATCTGGATTTGGCTATGTTTACGGCCGGATGCCTTTCCTTACGCCAACCCTATATGGATGTAAGTACTATTGCGTGTTTCTGTGGTGGTTGGTTGTGTAGTGTGCTGTCTGAGTATGAAGAGGAAAGTTTTGGGATAAACACAAACACCCAGTCCCCGGGTCAGAAGAATTAATCAAACGCGGTTAAAATCCCCGACCCGACCTGGAATCGAACCCGGAACCTTCTGAACCGAAGGCCTCAACACTGACCATACAGCCAATGAGTCACACGTCATAGGCCTATTGCTAATTGACGCAATAAAAGTAAGTACCAAGCACTTAGGGATGGAAAGCGTCTCCTTAAGTTTATCATATTCTTCTCCAGAACTTCAGAATACGCATTAGAAACCACCTTAATGTAACAATCAATGTAATTTATGAAACAATTCCCTCTAACAATTGGTGTTTAACAATTACGCTTTTGATTTTACAAAGTGAACTTTTTTTTTTTTTTTTTTTTGACGCCAGTGTATTTTGCCGAAAGTTTCCGCACAGATGTCCGTTTGCAAGTTACCTCTGATAACAATGTTCCTAGTATGACGTTGGTCCGCCTTTTGATGCTATCACCGGCCGCAATTCTTCTGGGAAGGCTGTCCACAATGTTTTGGTATGTTAGCACAGTTCCATCTTTCTTGTATAACCTCAAGAACGTCGGGAGCATATCGTGGGCATATCGCAGTCGGCGTTCTAACTCGTCCGAAAATAATGTTCGATCGGGTGAAGATTGGGGCTCTGAGCAGGCCAATCGAGTTCTTCAACCCCTATGTATCAAACAATGCCTATATAGATGCCACTTTATGTTCTCCGAACTGTTGCCATAGTGTGGGAAGTGTAGAATTGTCCAGAGTTGTTTCATACCCGCTGGTCTGTAGCGCTCCCTGAACAGTCACTACCACGATAAACAACCCCATACCATAATGCCTCCTCCACAACTTCACAGTTGGTCAGAAAGGTGGCGTTCATCTGGGGTCGTCCATACCCAGAACCGTCCGTCAGATTGCCAGATAGAGAAGCGTGATTCGTCGCTCTATAGCACTTGCCTCCATTGCTCAGGAGTCCAATAGTGGCTTTTTCCACACCGCCTTACCCGACGGCGGGCATTAATCGTGGTGATGTTCGGTATGTGTGCAGCTGCCCAGCCATGGAAACCCAACTGCTCTAGCTCTCGACGAACACTTCCGGTATTAGCGGTGTTAAAGGACGCACTTCGGAACTCGGTGTGGTGTCTTGCAACTGATGAAATGCTGTTTTGTCGCGCTACCATTTTCTGTACTCTCCGGTCTCCGTCAGTCATTTTATGTGGTCTGTTGGTTCTTGGCTGCGCTGCTGTCGCTCTCTTTCATTTCATTTTACCAGAGTGTAGGCTTAATTGACAGTCGATCAGACTTACGGGAGAGGCGGCTGCCTGCAATCAAGCCGCGTTGAACTCTGCCGTCTGTCCCATTTTTTGAGCCTCAGTACCTGTACTGTAAACAAGCAATGCCGTACATAATAGACATATCCAGAAACTTCCGGCAATGTATTGTATGATTTAGTTTGAGTGAACCCAAGGTTGTGAGCCAATACTTCCTGATGCTGTAAATATAGGCTTAATTTCTACATGTGCTGCTCTCAGGCTTACTAGCGACGTAAAATGAGGTTCTCCGCTAATTTTAAGTTGGGCAGCCCTGGTATAGTGCATGCGGTTTGAATTGTTTGTTCATGGAGAAAGTTAGTGCTTTGGGAAGTACTGTGCGTGTATTTGGCATTATTCCTAAGGGTGTGCAGAAGGAATAGCGTGCCTGTTACTGACCCGCAACCATGGGTTCTATTCCTCTCCAGTTCAAGGATTCTAATGGCTGGGGCGGGGTTCACGCAGCCTCCTGAGACCAACTGAGGATCTGAGTAATATGAGAGACAGAGGACCCGGTCACGAAAGTTAAGCGAAATGGATGAGAAAGTCGTTATGTTGCTTATGAGGTACTCCAATATTTGCAGGCCATCTGTTTGGACAGCATTCGTCTCCCCTAAAAGGGCTGTATGTGCCAAGGATTGTTCAGCGTGGTAAGAGCCCCACAATCATATCCACGGTCACAGAATGTAAATGTAAATGAACATTGTCCAGCCATTCAAACTGTTGGTGTAGCTCTTTCCCTGCGCCAAGCTCGAGTGGTTACAGTGGTATCTTACTGTATACAAGATCGCGGTTGTGGTCAGATGATTCATGAAGATGGGAAAATCCACAGCATTCCTTGTCGTTCTAGGCGGCATGCAAAAGAACTTTGAGGTACACATTAGGTGTTCATTCAGTTAAATTATCTCAGCTCTCTAATACATCCGCATAGAGTTTGTGTTTCATTGACTTTAATTACCTGTAGTCCCCAGCGGCTCTCAATTAGGGAACGTACGATCGCGACCACGGACCTCCAAGATAAGTCCTGTTATTGTTTCCATATTCTTGGGCCAGATTCTTACTTCGTCCCTACGCTGATTCCACAGGAGCTTTCAAGCATGTACCCGAGCTAAGTCTGCTTGTGCAAGACTCTCATAATTCCTATCCGAAGTCAACTCCGGCATTGAGCCTTTTATTTTCACGTCTTTCATGATGCTACCTGGCTCTTTCCGATTTCTTCATATTTCGTTTGCTTTCTGCTTGATTATAGTTGAGCGGGAAAGATTGCCGCCGGCCCCGACGAAGGGGTAGGGGTAGCGTGCCTGCCTCTTACCCGGAAGCCCCAGGTTTGATTCCCGGCCAGTTCAGGAATTTTTACCTGCATCTGAGGGCTGGTTCGAGGTGCGCTCAGCCTACGCGATTAGAATTGACGAACTATCTGACGGTGAGATAGCGGCCCCGGTCTAGAAAGCCAAGAATAACACCCGTTAGGATCCGTCGTGCTGACCACACGCCACCTCGTAATCTGCAGGTCTTCGGTTTGAGCAGCGGTCGCTTGGTAGGCCATGGTCCTTCGGGGCTGTTGCGCCATGGGGTGGGGGGGAGGGGAAGATTGTGCAGAATTTCGTCTGGGCGGGGGATTTTTAATACTAGTTAATCAAATGTAATTTACCAGCATTTTAATTGTTTCCTGCTGCTGCTACTAGTATGCACTACTAAGTGTAAAATAAAAAAGATATTTGTTTGAATTAACTCAGGATGATGAATATAACATTATTTCAGTTCACACTCTATGAAGAATTTTTTTTTTGCGTCGCACCGACACAGATAGGTCTTATGGCGACGATGGGACAGGGAAGGGCTGGGAGTGGGAAGGAAGCGGCCGTGGCCTTAATGAAGGTACAGCCCCAGCATTTGCCTGGTGTGAAAAAGGGAAACCACGGAAAACCATCTTCAGGGCTGCCGACAGTGGGGTTCGAACCTGCTATCTCCCGAATACTGGATACTGGCCGCACTTAAGCGACTGCAGCTATCGAGCTCGGTGAAGAATTGTTACATCAGTATTCCGGAGATAGGCAAATGCTGGGGCTGTACCTTAAAAATAAGGCCACGGTCACTTCCTTCCCACTTCTAGCCCCTTTCCTGTCCCATCGTCACCATAAGACCTAACTGTGTCGGTGCGACGTAAAGCAACTTGCAGTGTGGAATTGTTACATATTGCTCCATTCCACTTGAATCTATTATTACAGCGGTTTACAACAAGTTCCCGCCCGTTCAGTTGTGGACAAGTTATTCTGCAGGTGACATGGCTCCAATGTTTTCCGAAATCAACAGAGAGTAGATTTGTTGGCGTGTAAGAGGCACATAGCATAGTACAAGCACTGACGGACACATTCTTTAGAGTTTTGGGGCATAGTGTATCATTAAAGGCACAACATGTACAATTATTTTTGAACAATGCAACATAAATTAGCAATCTACGTCTCTTAATATTCGCTTGTAGGTTATATGACGTATAGTGCATAAGTTGTGTGACAGTAAAACATTTTAGGAATTTGAGAGGATAATAAATGACGCATTATCAATCAAGTAGCTGAGACGGCAGTGCTGGCATTCTGAGCTGAAGTCGGCGGGTTCGATCCTGGTTCAGTCCAGTTGTGTTTGAAGGTGCTCGAATACGTCAGCCTCGTGTCGGTAGATTTACCAATACGTAAACGAACTCCTATGGGACAACATACCGGCACATCGGCGTCTCCGAAAACCATAAAAGTAGAGTAAGTGGGACGTAGTCCGACCCCGTGGTGTAGGGGGCAACGCGTCGGCCTGTAACTCGGCGTCCCAGGGTTCGATTCCCGACTGGGTCAGGGGTTTCTAATTGTAAATGATAAATATCCCTAGCCTGGGGACTGGGTGTTTGTGTCGTCCTTAACGTTCCTTTCCTCACATTCAACACTCTACACTTAGGCCTACTCCATTCCAATTACACGCAGGTTCATATCATATGGTGCAAGTAGGGGCAAAAGATCTCTATAGGTCGAAGACCCGAACAAATAGCATTTTAAAAAAAGTAGGACGTAAAGCCATTATTATTATTATACATCTTCATTATAAACTGTTATGCCTTTCAACGTTCAGTCTGCAAGCCTCTGTATTATTATTATTATTATTATTATTATTATTATTATTATTATTATTATTATTATTATTATTATTATGTTTCAGTTTTGAGCTTTTTTTCACCGTCTGCAGCCCTGAAGCTGATTTTCCGTAGTTTCCCATTTACACACCAGGCAAATATTGGAGCTGTATCTTCATTAAGGACACGACTCCCTTCCCAATCCTAGTCCTTCCCCATCCTTTAGTCGCCAACAACCTTCAATGTGTTCTCTAGCAAGGAAAACCAACAATTTTCAGTGTTCGAGGAAGGGGATGGGGTAAACCCCCTTCCGTACGCCACTGCTCTTTGCAGTTCCCGTATAAAATAGTGTATTTTAACTTAATGTTGCTAATAGTTTGGTCTGATCCTCCAAGGTAAAACATATTTCTATTATTATTATTTATTTAGCGTATGATGTTACAGTTGACAATCAACTATGTACAAGTTCTTAACAGGCACAAAAAAAAAGCTCTATATACCTAAACCTTTCTAACATATTTTTCTGAAGACTGAAAATAACATGGTGATTCTGTTGCTGGTTTCTGAACGATAGCCCTTTGCAAAGATGAAGAAAGCGGGTTTTTTTTTTCCCCTTCCATTTTTGGAATTTACAGATTCTTTGACCATCAGGTGCTGAGATGCTTGTTTGAAAACGAATGTTAGTTTTGCTTCTTGAAGATAACGAACTGATCCTAGGCCTACTTATCTGTAGTACATACTGTATGTACATGTTTCAAAGTACAGCGGCCAGATAGAGCGATAATGAACCCATCAGGTCACTATGGTTTACTAACGTTTCACATTAAGTCACTGTGATTTTCGGCGAAATTCTACCACCTCTGTTTTTTTAATTTAATTTTGTATGCTGTTTGTTTTGATATGGTGAAAAATAATCTTAAAATATTTTATAGATGCATCGAACAGTTTTAAGTTCTTCGGCTGTAAAACTGCTCTTTATTTTCAAAGGAGTTTCGACAGATGAGTTTTAAAATGGCATTTTTTACACACACAACTGTGCCAGAGAGTTGGGAAAAATATAGTTTTCTTGTTTTGTTTTTTGAGGGCTTTCATATGATGTACGACACAATATGGATTTCTTCTGGAATATCTGTTTTAAAATAGACTGTTGATTTCTCATAAAGCCATACTTTGAAAAATCGATCTAAGATTTGGGTCATTTACTTTATACTTAGCACAGCGTTAAATGACATTACTGTCTGAAACAGGGAGTTTAAATTCTTGTGCTGACTTGGTATGGAATCACCTCCGCTAATGCTGGAATTTCGAGATGAAGAGAAAGCATCGATGCCACCACTCTTGAAGAAATTGTGCAGAAGGCCCAAACAATTTCGCGGTACAGTAATAACGTTATTGGTTTTACGTCTCACCAACTACTTTTACGACTTTCGGAAACACTGAATTGCTGGAATTTTGACCCTCAAGAGTTCTTTCACATGCCGGCAAATCATCATCATCATTATTGATCTGCATTTAAGACTGTCGCTCATGTGGCAGATTCCCTATCAATTGTTTACCTTTGTTTAATGCTATTTGTTCGGGGCGTCGGAGAGACCAGTGTGTAGGCGAAGATGACAGAACGAAAAATTGTACTGTGTGTTCGTGTAATTCTGTGGACTTGAGAATCGCCGTGAACCAGCGAAGAAACGCGCTATCGTGAGTGCGAGGATAAATGGACCTGTTGTAATGTTCGCCGTTGTGAGTATCGTCCTGCTGTTGAATACTGTTGAGCTATTGAATTGTTCACTGCATGGAACTGTGTGAAGTACTGGACATTGGAGTCGAACCGACGAACAGTCGTCGTATGTTGTATAGCCCAGTGTTCTAATCCAGCTGTCTACTCACGGTGGCTGTGGGAGGTGACTGGACTTGAGGGAAAGTGAAAGTAAAGATTAGTGCCCCAGGTGAAGGAACGGGCTGGACGCTTGCTGCGCCATAAGGTAGAGGGACTTGTGAATAGACTGGTGATTAGTGTGGCCATTCATAACTGGTTAGTATTGTTTGTGTTTAAATTTGTGTGCGTGCATTTATTAGATCATCCCGAAATAAATTAGAGTAGTGAAACAGGTGGAGTTTTATTCGCAACAGTATGTTCAAAAGATGGCTCGCGGTATAAAGTGTTTCACTGCCGCACCTTCCATGCTCTTTCTTCTGCGGTTATGCTAAGAGAAATTACTCTTGTTGTATTTCAGTCAGCCCCTTGGAGTAGGTGTAGCATGCCTGTGTCTTAGCTGGAGGCCCCGGGTCGATTCCCAGCTAGTGCAAGGACCCAGCGGTCCGATCACGAAAGTCAAGCTATACTCTGAGAATGTCATCACTATGTTGGCACTCCATTATCTGCAGGTCATCTGGCAGGGTAGCGAGTCTTGACAAACGAAGCTCTCAAGCGCGTGTCAATATGTGCAAATTTTCTTGTTTATTTGATATATATGAGAAATTGGTTAGAATATTACAGGTATTGTAAACCCCCTCCTCTGCGAACCATGTGACCTTGCCGCGGTGGGGAGGCTTGCGTGTCCCAATGATGCAGATAGCCGAGCCGCAGGTGCAACCATATCGGATGGGTATCTGTTGAGAGACCAGACTAACGAATGGTTCATCGAAAGGGGGGTAGCAGCCTTTCGGTAGTTGCAAGGGCGGCAGTCTAGATGATTGACTGATACGGCCTTGTAATAATACTCAACATGGCTTAGCTGTGTTGATACTGCTACACGGCTGAAAGCAACGGGAAACTACAGCCGTAACCACCTCCCGAGGACATGCAGCTCTCTCTGTATGAAAGATGTACTGATGATGGCTTCCTCCCGGGTAAAATATTCCGGAGGTAAACTAGTCCCCCATTCGGATCTCCGGGTGGGGACTACACGAGAGGGGGCGATCATCAGGAAGATGGATACTGACATTCTGCGAGTCGGAGCGTGGAATGTTAGAACTATGAATCGTTGTGGTAGGTTAGAGAATCTGAAAAGGGAGATGGATAGGCTAAAGTTAGATGTAGTTGGTATAAGTGAAGTACGTTGGCAGGAAGAACAGGATTTTTGGTCAGGCGACTACCGAATTATCAACACGAAATCAAACAGGGGTAATGCAGGAGTTGGTTTAATAATGAATAAAAAAATAGGGCAGCGGATAAGCTACTACGACCAGCATAGTGAAAGAATTATTGTCGCCAAGATAGACACCAAACCAATGCCCACCACAATAGTGCAGGTCTATATGCCTACTAGTTCAGCGGATGATGCAGAAATTGAAAGAATATATGAGGAGATAGAAGATTTAATACAATATGTCAAAGGTGACGAGAATCTAATTGTGATGGGAGACTGGAACGCAGTGGTAGGCCAAGGAAGAGAAGGTAGCACAGTAGGAGAATTTGGATTGGGACAAAGGAACGAAAGAGGAAGTCGGCTGGTTGAATTCTGCACTGACCATAATTTAGTCCTCGCCAATACTTGGTTCAAACACCACAAACGACGGCTGTATACGTGGACGAGACCTGGAGACACTGGAAGGTATCAAATAGACTTCATTATGATTAGGCAGAGATTCAGAAACCAGGTGTTGGATTGCAAAACTTTCCCAGGAGCAGACGTGGACTCTGACCACAACTTGTTGGTCATGAAATGCCATCTGAAGTTGAAGAAATTGAAGAAAGGAAAGAATGCAAAAAGATGGGATCTAGACAAGTTGAAAGAAAAGAGTGTGATGGATCGTTTCAAGGAACATGTTGCACAAGGACTAAATGAAAAGGCCGAAAGAAACACAGTAGAGGAAGAGTGGAGAGTCATGAAAAATGAAGTCAGTAGGGCTGCTGAAGAAATGTTAGGAAGGAAGAAAAGATCAACTAAGAATCAGTGGATAACTCAGGAGATACTAGACCTGATTGATGAACGACGAAAATACAAGAATGCTAGAAATGAAGAGGGCAGAAAAGAATACAGGCGATTAAAGAATCAAGTGGATAGAAAGTGCAAGGTAGCTAAGGAAGAATGGCTGAAGGAGAAGTGCAAGGATGTCGAAGGCTGTATGGTCCTGGGAAAGGTAGATGCTGCATACAGGAAAATCAAGGAAACCTTTGGAGAAAGGAAATCTAGGTGCATGAATATTAAGAGCTTAGATGGAAAGCCACTTCTAGGGAAAGAAGACAAAGCAGAAAGATGGCAGGAGCATATCCAACAGTTGTATCAAGGTAACGATGTAGATAATTTAGTTCTGGAACATGAAGAGGCTGTTGATGCTGATGAAATGGGAGACCCAATTTTGAGGTCAGAATTTGACAGAGCTGTGAGTGACCTAAATAGGAACAAGGCACCTGGAATTGATAATATTCCCTCTGAATTACTGGATGCCTTAGGAGAAACCAGCATGGTAAGGTTATTTCATTTAGTGTGCAAGATGTATGAGACAGGAGAAGTCCCATCCGATTTTCGGCAGAATGTTGTTATACCTATTCCCAAGAAAGCCGGTGCTGACAGGTGTGAAAACTACCGCACTATTAGTTTAGTATCTCATGCCTGCAAAATTTTAACACGTATTATTTACAGAAGAATGGAAAAACAAGTTGAAGCTGAGTTGGGGGAAGATCAATTTGGCTTCAGAAGAAATGTAGGAACACGTGAAGCAATCCTGACTTTACGTCTGATCTTAGAGGATCGAATCAAGAAGGACAAACCCACGTACATGGCATTCGTAGATCTAGAAAAGGCATTCGATAATGTTGATTGGACCAGGCTGTTTATGATTCTGAAGATGATAGGGATCAGATACCGAGAACGAAGAATTATCTACAACCTGTATAAAAATCAGTCTGCAGTGATAAGAATCGAGGGCTTTGAAAAAGAAGCAGCAATCCCGAAAGGAGTGAGGCAAGGCTGCAGTTTGTCCCCTCTCCTTTTCAATGTTTACATAGAACAGGCAGTAAAGGAAATCAAAGAGAAATTTGGAAAGGGAATCACAGTCCAAGGAGAGGAAATCAAAACCTTGAGATTTGCCGATGATATTGTAATTTTATCTGAGACTGCAGAAGATCTCGAGAAGTTGCTGAATGGTATGGATGAAGTCTTAGGTAAGGAGTACAAGATGAAAATAAATAAGTCCAAAACAAAAGTAATGGAGTGCAGTCGAACGAAGGCAGGTGATGTAGGAAATATTAGATTAGGAAATGAAGTCTTAAAGGAAGTAGATGAATATTGTTACTTGGGTAGTAAAATAACCAACGATGGCAGAAGTAAGGAGGACATAAAATGCAGACTAGCACAAGCAAGGAAGAGCTTTCTTAAGAAAAGAAATTTGCTCACTTCAAACATTGATATCGGAATTAGAAAGATGTTTTTGAAGACTTTTGTGTGGAGCGTGGCATTGTATGGAAGTGAAACATGGACGATAACTAGCTCAGAAAGAAAGAGAATAGAAGCTTTTGAAATGTGGTGTTATAGAAGAATGCTGAAGGTGAGATGGATAGATCGAATCACGAATGAAGAGATACTGAATCGAATTGGTGAGAGGAGAGCGATTTGGCTAAATTTGACGAGAAGAAGAGATAGAATGATAGGACACATCTTAAGACACCCAGGACTTGTTCGGTTGGTTTTTGAAGGAAGTGTAGGTGGCAAGAACGGTAGGGGTAGACCAAGGTATGAATATGACAAACAGATTAGAGCAGATGTAGGATGCAATAGTTACGTAGAAATGAAAAGGTTAGCACAGGATAGGGTGGCATGGAGAGCTGCATCAAACCAGTCTATGGACTGATGACTCAAACAACATTGTAAACCCTAAGACCATTTCATAAATAAATTATTTGTCAGCTGTCTTACACTGTTTATCACCCCTGGACTATTTCGAGAACCTACTATTGTTACGATGACGTCATCTATAAAGTTCATTCACTGACTAAGCACATAACAATCACGTCGACTTGCACACTCAACAGCACTCGGTGACAGTACAATAGAATACATTTTTTCTTTAGAAACTATACATTTCCTGACAGGTTTAAATCACAAGCCCACTGTAACGAAATTCTTAGAATTGTTATTCAAGCATTAGAAGTTCTCAGTGACTTTCCAACGTATTTGCCAGTCAAGCGATTTTGATTTATGATTTAGTGTACAGGTAGTAACATCGAGATAAATAAATTACCGAAACAATCAATCAATCAATCAATCAATCAATCAATCAATCAATCAATCAATCAATAAGTCAGTCATTTCTCTGGATTTACGACTATCACCCAGGTAGCAGATTCCCTAGTAATTGTTTGCCCAGCCTTTCCTAAATGATTACAAAGAAGTTCGCAATTTGTCGAAAATTACCACTGATAAATTATTCCCTTCCCTAATTCATCTTCCTATAAATGAATATTTGCCCCAATTTGTCCTCTTGAATTCCAACTTTATCTTCATAATCTTTCTTTCTTTCTTTCTTAATCCGTTTACCCTCCAGGGTTGGTTCTCCCTCGGACTCAGCGAGGAATCCCACCTCTGCCGCCTCAAGGGCAGTGTCCTGGAGCGCGAGACTCTGGATCGGGTGATACAACTGGGGTGGAGGACCAGTTCCTAGGCCAGAAGGCCTAATCTGCTGTGCTGAACAGGAGTCTTGTGGTGCGGATGGAAGATCGGAGGGGATAGACAAGGAAGGGGGAAGGAAGCAGCCGTGGCCTTAAGTTAAGTAGCATCCCGGGATTTGCCTGGAGAAGTGGGAAGCCACGGGAGGTGGGAATCGAACCCCCCTCTAGTCATTTCACCTCCCGAGGATGAGTGGACTCCGTTCCAGCACTGCGAGTTAGATCCACTGATCATTTTAAATTAATCATCATTTGTTTTAAATTCTAGTCAGTGGATTCATTTTAAAATTGCAATTACCATAGATTTCGTTCAACCTCGTACCACTAGGGGCCGATGATCTAGATGTTAGCCCTGTTTAAACAACAAGCATCATCATCATCATGAACATTCATGGTCAGCAGCACGTTCTCGACCAATGCAAGACAGTATATCATCTCCACATGGTTTGGTTTTAAACTGCCTGTGATCGATACAACTGAGTTCTTTTGCTGGAGAAGGATGTTGAGTTTTCCATGGACCAATCACACCCACGGCAGGTTCGGCTCCGTCAGCCGAAATACTGTGGCCATGTAATGAGAAGACAAGAAAAACCGAGCGGTTAGGGCCGCGTAGCTGGTGGGTTCGAATCCCACCTTCGGCAGCCCTGAAAGTGGTCTTCCGTGGCTTCCTAGTTTCACACGAGGCAAATGCTGGGACTGTACCTTAATAATGAAGGCCACGGCCGCTACCTTCCTATCCTTGTGTCGCCGAGAACATTCGATATATTAATGCGAGGTTAAACCACCAGCAAAAAACATACGTGTGGTAGAGCAATGCATGATCTAATACAGCAAGTCTGTGACAGGGAATCACAGACAAAAATTATCTATGATATCACAACGCTCATCACACCTCCTACAGAAGGTCAGGATTGAAGAGAGAGAGAGAGCGAGAGAGAGACCATTCTACAGTATATGTCTCATTCAGAATCCATATTTCACGCATGAGATGATTTATACCATACGGAGCAGGCATTTCTGTAACAGAAGAGTAGCGCCAAGGCTGTAGTCCTCAGAAGTTCAGCTTGGCAGTCCAGTTCGTGCATCTTACTATCAGTACAATGTTTTCATTCCTCTCTTGAAGGGGGAAGCGGGCCTCTTAGACCGTGACGCCGTCTCTGAGGCCACGAGATTTGTTGCGGCGAAGAAGATGTGCAGAGGTGAGACGATTAGCGGCCGTGGCCTATACTAGGAACTGTCCCGGTAATCGCCTTAGTGCAGGAGAATGGAAAAACACGCAAAACCATTCTCAAGATAGCCCCCCCTCTCTCTCCCAAATTCAGAGGCGTAGAGCCGCGGTTGGTCGGTTGGAGTGCAGAGCTGTCGGACCAGATCAATCCAACCAAATCCACTGCAATATACTATACTGTCAGATACGACAGAAAACTCCAAACAAATCTTCGATTCAACGGCGAAGAAATTCAGTGGTCAACCGAGGCCAAATACCTAGGAGTGATACTAGACCGTACGCTCCAATACAAGTCGCACATCAACTACATCCTTGATTAGTCACAGAAGGCATTCAAATCTATCGAATGCCTCCTTAGCAAAATATCGAAGCTCGATATAAATAACAAGATCCTCATATACAAAACACTCCTTCGGACTGTGACACTATATGCCTCCACAGTATGGGGCACAGCCAAGCGCACCCTACCATCTAGGGAACACAGAAATTCATCGGCAACTCAAGATTACCTCCATCAAGGAAGAAATAAAAAATGCTGCAGATATAAACATCCGAAAACACTAATTAACGACTAAAAACCCCTCATAAAATACGCCATCCTTATACAGCAAATAATAATTGAGCAGTAGAAACCAAACACTAAATCATATCCTATGTAAATACTGTAAATATTGTAAATACCATAGACAGTCAGAAAACCAGTTCCATCAAAAACCATGTAAATATTGTAAATAACGGTAAATACCGGAAACCACGGCAACACTGTACACAAATAACTGTGCAGTAACATTTTCCCCCTACTCAATTCAAAAATGTTCCTAAATATTGCATGCCCAGCCGAGACCCTTCCCACAAATTCCCAATAGCAAATTTGCAAATATTTCACCAGTGGACAAATACACTGCAATTCACACATGTACATAAACACAAATTACACCAAATTATACCAAAAGTCCATGCTCTAAGAGCCCCAAATCAAGCTGAGATAAAAGACCCAATGAGGTCGGCGATCTCAATCCGTGAGGCTCAGGCTTAGCTGTCGGACCAGCCGAAGCCCACTCTGCAAACGCCGATATCATACATCCTAACTTTCGTAAGATCTTATTTCCAGTATTGACCTTCTGCTTCGTGCTGTATCAGTGTATTTGAGGGAAAGAGAGCGATCCAAAATGACTACTAGGTATTTAGGAGTGAAACTCTCAAATTCCTGGTCGCTTACCTGTTGAAAATGAAAATCCACATCCTGTTTCCAGTCATTCGACCGGGCCAGGAATGGAATGGATGGAGCCCCCGTCTAGCGGCGAGCATAGGAATTGTGCCGGCTGCCAAAGCCTGTCGCACTCCTCTGTGGCAATGATTAATGAATGACAGATGAAATTATATTGGAGAGTGTCATTGGAATGAAAGATGACAGGGAAAACCGGAGTACCCGGAGAAAAACCTGTCCCCCTCCACTTTTTCCAGTACAAACCTCACATGGAGTGACCGGGATTTGAACCACGGAACCGACTGATGCCTACCTGTTCTTACGATGGAAATAGGAGTGAACGAACCTTTTTTTTTACAAGTTTCTTTACGTCGCACAGACACAGATAGGTCCCGGCATTTGCCTGGTGTGAAGATGGGAAACCACGGAAAACCATCTTCAGGGCTGCCGACAGTGGGGTTCGAACCCACTACCTTCCAAATACTGGATACCGGCCGAATTTAAGCGACTGCAGCTATCGAGCTCGTTGAAGTTTACAAAATCAAAATACAGGGGTAACTTGAGTGACCAACATTTGAAATATATCTTATTTACACACGAATTCAGAGCCATAGTCTGACAAAATTTTGGTTTTAAAATGTAAATGTCATACCTGTCAGTAAACTGCACTCTGAAAACAATGCGTAATACATTTTATTAATTTCTTTATGGTCTTTTCTTTTTGATAAAATGTCTGGTCCGGTCCCCACTGTAACTACAAGCTTTGTATGCGGCCCGTACAGTCGAATAATTTGGAGACCCCCTGCTCCTCGTAAGAATTTCCTCTGGAGAGAAAACTGGTGGGACGTCCTGTGGCCACGGCGCACGTAGACCATGAGTCATACTGGACCTTCAGCTCAGTCAGGCCCAGGCTGCACAAGTGGCTTGCTTTCACTCTCCTCAACCGCACTCGTCTCAGTGGACTGGTTTCGGGGGCGACATTGGCTGGTTTCCTCATTCTCACGACTCTTCCGGGAAGAATGAGTTGGACTTCTTCAATAACGTCGTTTTAAATTAGGATGAAATACCTTAGAACGTCAAGTTGCAACAGACAGATTGTGTGTGGCGCATAACATGGTTCAAAACATGCCCGCTAAATGAGACCTGCAGCTCACTGAAACAAGCTTGTAATTTTACGGAATTTATACCACGCGGTCATGACTATTCATTTCAAAAATCTCACATTCTGGCTGGGATTCGAACCAAGGTCATCTTAGTGAGAAGACAGTGACAGTACTACTTGGCTTTACTCCGCTCTATTCTATTATGCCTTCCCCTTCATTCGGGAGATGGAAGATTCGAATCCCTCCATCGGCAACCCTGACGATTGTTTTCCGTGATTTCTCATTTTCACACCTAACATACTACGGCCGCTTCTTTTCCAGTTCTAGCCCTTTCCTGTCCCCAGGGGGCGGTATCCCCAGCCTGTCATGACCTCACTTTCATCTTCCCTTCTGCTCTGTTTCGACGCCGATATTAACAGGTTTACGAGGACTACGGAGTCTTTCATTTTCATACCCTTCGCAGTCCTTCGCTTTCTTTTCCTGATCTTTCATTCTCCGACGGGTTGGATCTCTGTCATTTTTCCTTAGGATTCGTCTTAAGAGAGTAAGGTTGCCCAGTTGTTTTTCCTCTTAAAACAGTGCAATGTATTTTTACGTGATTGTTGATATTGTGATCATAGTCATGATGCCTCCAGGTTTACGTGGAATCCAGGGCACGTGACTTTTCATTAACCCTCAAGCACACGCGCCAGATCTTAGGACGCAGACACACGCGTGGTGATGCTTTCCACCCCACATATCATTGTACTGTAGAATATGAATTAATGTATTAATTGAAGATTTTAAGATAGATTATGTAAGAATGACTTTCTGCGGGGATCCAGCCAGAAAGGTACAAGAGCGGGGAGAGCACAGAAAAGTTATTTGTGCATTTCACTGGGGAAAAAAAAGGACCTGGGGTAGATTCCACTCCATAGGCGTGTGTTTGAGGGTTAAAAGTTACCATGTATTAGCCGGGATTTGAACCGCGGCTTCCTTGGTAACAAGCCAATGACTGTCCCACTTCTCTATAGCACCGCACACGTTGAATTCCTTCGTATTCGAATTATCGGGCATACGAATATGAATTTGACCTTCTCTTACCGGACAAGAGGAAAATCGGACTCTTCAGTAAAGGTATGACTGTCCTAATTCACGGAAAGTTAACAGGAAATGTCCACACCAATTTCCTTATGGCGTCATAAACAAAAGGAAATAATATTTATGCCTCAGAGATAAAGGACACAATGTCACAAATATGTTGGCTACTTTTGCAGGAGAGCTAAAAGATTTTTTTTTTTTTAAGTTTTTGTTTCATTTGCCCGGATTTTAAAATTGAAAGCTCGTAACTTCTTTTACATCCACCTCCGTGGTGTAATGGTTAGTGTGATTAGCTGTCACCCCCGGAGGTCCGGGTTTGATTCCCGGCTCTGCCACGAAATTTGAAAAGTGGCAGGAGGACTGGAACGGGGTCCACTCAGACTCGGGAGGTCAAATGAGTAAAGGTGGGGAGAGGGGTGTTTCATTCCCGCCTCAGCCATCCTCGAAGTGGTTTTCCTCTTCTTCTCCAGACAAATGCCGGGATGATACCGAACTTAAGGCCACGGCCGCTTCCTTCCCTATTCCTTGTCTATCCCTTCCAATATTCACATCCTCCCACAAGGCCCCTGTTCAGCATAGTAGGTGAGACCGCCTGGGCGAGGTACCAGGACATTGCCCTTGAGGCGGTAGAGGTGGGTCCCTTGCTGAGTCCAAGGGAAAAACGATAAACTGATTAAGAAAGAAAAAACAATTTCTTTTACAGCAAATACCCACTTCTCAAATGTTGATTATTTTGGTCATTTGTTTTGGAAGTACTGTATATTGAACATGGTACCTTTTACCCCAAACTGGTTCGATTATTACTGCACGTAGGAGATAGTGTTTTGCATCTCGGAAAATAACTTATGTCAAAATCTCAAAATCGTAAAAAAGAGAAAATGGAGACCGTACCATTTACCTCCGGTGCACAAATATCTATGACACAATTGTTCACTTCCAGTTTTGCGCCGATATATTCAAAGAGTGGTCTTCGTGAGATGTACCGGTAGCTATTACGGTGATCGTTCAGGCCTATTCAAAAGCTTTAAGAGTAATCCACTAACGTAGTCTAGGTAGTGGTGGTGGTGGTGGTGGTGTTTATAATGAAGAAACATTGAGGTCGTTGGCCCTCTTGCACAAGGAAGCTTTGTAGCTTCATACTGCTGAACAGAGTTCGAGTTCCGGCTTTGCTACGTATCTAAGACTCTTGCTGGATTGGAATGTTGTACATCCAGCGTCAGGTAACACAACTGAGAAGATAAAATGTAGTTCGCCTCACTACCAACATGATTGTTGATAACGAAAACGTGTGATGTAAGTAGTGATATGAAAGTGTGACTAATCTACACAAAATTATCTTATTTGCAATATGTGTGCTTTTATCTCATATTAGATGTATAAAAGTCAAAAATAGATTTAGTTGCATTTTCGTCTGTTGTGTATTACATGAAAATGGCTAACGCAAGCTGCGTCGCTTCCACTGCCCATCACCATCTTTCGGTTTGACTCATTGTAAATCAAAACCTGTCGAATTCCTCTCTCCGTCACGTTAGTCGCTGTACCGCATCTTCTCTCTCCTTCCATATTACGACATCATTCGAAAACACCCATGCATATCTTTCTTCTTGACTATCTTGATTTTCATCCATGATGGTTATGAAGTGCAGTGAGGACTAGAAGCTTCCCTGCTGCACTCCGTTTCCTGTCTCTAACCACCCACACCTTGTCGATTGTACTTGGACACAGCTCTCAGTGTCTTGGTATTGTTTGATTTTTAACTTTAGTTTTGGCGTTGGATTCCAAGGATGAATAATGTGCAAGCTTCCGATGAACTGCACTGTAACACACAACGAATGTAATGTTTGAGTAAGGAATGTCAAGTCCTCGTTGCCGTAAGCTCCACTTATATCCAGAAACAATGCAGCCGGGAAACATTGAGCGTTCGATGTCTATGGTGAGGTGGTGGTGGTGATTACTGTTTTAAGAGGAAGTACAAATAGGCAACCATCCTCTATATTACACTAATCAGAGAGAAAATGGAGGGGACCCGACACTTCGCATAATGAAGGTATCGGCCAAAGGAAGACAAGGGCCACGAAGGGCGTAAAAATGAAAGACTCCCTAGCCCTCGCAAACCTAATAGCGTCGGGGTCGGAAAAGAACAAGAGTTGACCAAGGGAGGTCAGATAGGATAGATGAAAGTGAGGAGCCTGGCACAAGTAAGTGGAAGCAATGCCAGGTCTCAGCTAAGGCCCCGTGGTCGCCAACCCACGCCCCAAAGTTCAGAGCCCCTGGGGCGCCTTTTTCGACAGGCAGAGGATACCGTGGGTGTTATTCTACCGCCCCCACCCACAGGGGGATATGGCGAGGAGGCTGAGATGGTGTAGTGTACTCCTAGATTTTCGGAAGCCGTGTTGAGAACTCGGAAGTAGCTGTTTATGTTCAAGCCACCATTTCAAACGTGATTTAAGAAGCCATTGGAAGATTTTCGACACAAAAAGATAATGTGATAGGACGGTATGAATTTGCCTCGTTGGGATCCTTACCAGGTTTGAGAATGGGAACAATAATGTGGTACAGTTGTTTTCCTTGTGACCGTGAGATCGGCACATTGCATCGATTTAGTCTAATTTTACGGCCGGATGCTCTTCCTGACACCAACCCTATGTTCGTGTTTTTTATGGTGGTTTGTAATCTGATATGTTGTATGCGTATTAAGACTAACACACAGCTCCCGCTCTAGAAAGCGGTTAAAATTTCCGACTCGGCTGGAAATCGAACCCACGGTCCTCTAAACCGTAGGCCACTGCAGGTCATTCAGCCAAGAAGCCGGACATAAACCACAAGGAAATAAATACCACAGCACGGACCGCGACATACTGTATGTAAAATTCGACCCTGATTCTTTCGAACAAGAATCCGATCAGTTTGTGTCAGGAAGTAAACTACTAAACCAATGACACGTATCGTGTAGCCAACTCGCTCAGACGTTCCATCTCCCTGCGTTGACGGACAAGGCGTGTGAGCGTAATAAGGTCATGTGTTTGACGTCCCTTCAACTTAATAGCGTTTTAAAGACGTCGGATATCTGGAACTGTACTTAGAACAGATTCTTCAACGTACCTACCATTAATGTAAATCCACTGATATGGGACTCAACTATCAACCTTGAGCATAGGAGGTGAAAATCTGAACCAAGTTTTACTCCGTGACTCTGCAGTGAAGATTACGATATCATCGTGTCTCGTTAATCGTGGTCTTATACTGAACGAGGAATTGCAGAATGTTTCCCGGAAGAGCAGACGCATCCTGTTAACTTCCTACAGCGAGCGATTACGACAGCTCTTCACAGGGTTCGCGCCTTATGGAACGTTACGTGGAACCACTGGCCACTATGCTCTTGACTTGCCTTGCTTATCCTTGCTCTTTTACATCCGAGGTTTTGCCGGTCACCACTATGTTCTGTGAGAGATCTCAATAGCCATGGATCATGCATTCTTCTGTGTTGCATCTCAGGTGTCAAGAAAGTACTCCTTGCCTCAAGAGACGGCTATCGTTACTGCAGAAATTTTAGCTATCCACTGAGCCATTAGCTAAGGAATTCGTCACTTCTGTTTCTAATACTTTCGGACTCAAAATGTGCCCTTCAAAATCTTACAACACTCGCGTTGGGACCTGTCAACTCATCAGTGTGTATTAAGGCGCGTCCAGACTTGTAACAGAACATCGTAACGTAACCGCGTCGCGCTCCTATCTGGACGGTACTCCGTAACCTCGTCGCGCAACCTTGGCCCGCAACATGAACGATACGGAACGAGGTTCGCTGCGTTCCACTGCTTGTCGGTTTTCCCGCGTCACATCAAAGAGCTGCGCGCGCGGAAGTTACAGCAAGCTTGGACGTACACAGGACCTCGGCGCGTAACACACATTCGCCTCTGCCTGCTTGATCAGTAAAAATGTTGTCGACCGAGCAAAACACACTGCATTTTATTGAAATGTACAGAGCTAAGGAAATGTTGTGGCTAACTAGCCATCCCAGGCATTTCAACAAAATTTTAAGGAATGACCACTTTCCCCATCCACTCCATTCTCCGGTTCACTCTACATATCCCCAATATCCCCATCATGCTGCACAACATAATGTTCATCAGCTGCCGAACCCATCACATTTTCAAGGTTACACCGTTTCAACACCCACTCCATCAGCTTCCTTATCCTCACCGAATACTACTACTACACCCAATTCTCCTCACTCCAACTCCAATCTGTCCACTGAGTCAGATACAGTAGGCAATTCCCACGATGTGGATATGGATTTTCAGGACTTGATTAGACTTACAAAGTAGTGTTTCTGTGTTGAATAAGCAATTAAAATAGAAAATGTTTGATGTATGAAACTTAGAATATACCGGCAATAAATTCCTTACTTACGTTTATATTTTCGTCTAATGCTTCATTCCGGTACGATAACACTAATCGACTGTTTGGATATTTTGAAAAGATACTGCAGACTAATGTTTGAATCACCGGTTGCTAGAAATCGTACTGTCACTCCCAGTCTCTCTTGCACCGATATAGCCTCTCTGAATGTGGTATCCTTCTTAGCAACTATAGGCTCTATCAAATTGATGAGGTGGGATCTCTCGCTGAGTCTGAGGGAAAAGCCAACTCTGGAGGGTAAACGGATTAAGAAAGACACATATTATTATTATTATTATTATTATTATTATTATTATTATTATTATTATTATGTGCGTATGGACCCAATGGATCACGCAAAGCTCTAACGATTCTGTTTTCTGAGTTGCCAAACAGCTCTCATCCTTTCTCCCTGGATCCTTTTTCGTTCTTCTGTCCACTTTGCTCCAGTCTTCTTTTTCACTTCCTTCTCTGGTTGCACTTTTCATCCATTAATTTTTTCCTATAAAGGTTACTGTCCGCGGTGTCATTTGGGTTGATCTGGGCTTTTTTCAGATCCTTCTTCACTTCTAGTACCCATGGAATATTATTATTATTATTATTATTATTATTATTATTATTATTATTATGGAATTTCTAATATGTTTTCATGTAATGAGATACGTATTTCCGTTTCATTGCTGTCATTTTTATTCAATTAATGTGAGTATAGCTATGCAGTATAACTTAACCTCTACAAATGATGTTATGGCAGTAAATACATTGCAAAAATTATGTTGAAGATAACAACATTAATTTTTTGCCCATGTAAATTGTGGTTTATTGCGCGTTTCTCTTCTTTTTAAGACTGTACCCCGCTGCTAGTCCAACAACTACAACAGCTGTTTGCCTTTCCTCTATGTTAAAACGAAATGCTATCAAATCTTGCCAAATCTTTTTAAATCTTATCAAACCTTCAGCAATGTTGAACAGTCTTTGACAAGATTTGACAAATTTCTTGTGAAATGTTGAACTGACAGGAAAATGTAATGGTGTACAACACGCATAAGACAGTGGTATTTCCTGCCCCAGAAGTTCAGGCGTTGTTATAGATTAAATTTATGAATTAAATATAAGTCCGCACATTCCTCCACACCCTCCCCGAATTATTCAGATCACGAAATGAATGTAATAGAAAGACATGGAGGGAAAAAAAAGAAGTCTGCAGAGAATTACGACTTTCTTTCAAAAATGAAATGTGTATTTCGTCCAGTTCACCGTTGTAAAATCTTACATACTGTATTAATATAAAATTGTAAAACTAAAGTACGGAAAACCGTCGTCAGGCCTGAAAATCGCTGGGCAGGGTCGGCTACAGTCAATCACTTGTTTATTTTTACTTGATGAAAAACGCGTTTAATAATTGTTTTACTATGCTTTCACTACCCATATTACCGGGCGAGTTGGTCGTGCGATTAGGGGCGTGTAGCTGTGAGCTTGCATCCGGAAGATAGTGAGTTCGATCCCCACTCTCGGCAGCCCTGAAGATAGTTTTCCGTGGTTTCCCATTTTCACAGCAGACAAATGCTGGGGCTGTACCTTAATTAAGGCCACGGCCGCTTCCTTCCCACTCCTAGGCTTTTCCTATACCATCGTCGCCATAAGACCTATCTGTAAAAAAAACCTACCCATATTGAAACATTTAAACCTCCGACTTGATTGCCTAAGCAATAATACACTTGCGCGGAACTCGAAAACAAAAATCAACACAAAGCGTTGGAAACGGAAACGACGCCTTGGTCAGGTTTAGCAAGTAAAATGTTTATAATGCCCACTAACTGTCTGAAACTTCATGTCAGCCAGGAAATTTGAACCACCATGTGTAGTTCTACGTGAATATAGCAGAGTTTGCCACCATCGCCTATGTTTCCGTTTAGTTGCATAATGCAAATAAATATAGGCTGCTGCAGCTAAGTCCATCTTTCAAAGCTGCACTGTCTCAACTGGCGGAACGCTAGTAGGTTACGCGTTACGACCTGCGGCGCGGGGTAGAAAAGTTTACCTCGCAACCGCGGTGCGTAACATTGCCCCGTTTAACCTTGGCGCGCGACGTGGTTACGTTACGGAGTTAGGCGCGCATGTCTGTACCCGCCTTTAGACTTTCGGAAATTAGTCTATACCACCCAGAAAGCAGCTCAGGAAGTACATCTCCTATGGATTAAAGGCCACGCTAGTATAACCATGAACGAGATAGTAAACCAGCTAGCGAAAGACGCCACGACATGTGAACACCGCCTCTACAAACAGTTATCATAATATGATTTCCTGCCCACAATCAACAGTCCTACTGGGAATGAATGGTCTGAATACTGGAAAACGTCATAGCTTGCAAGAGGAAAGCACTATATTAAAATTCAGCCCACCATCCCAACGCCAGCCTAGTTCAATAATTTGAAATTAACACGAAGACACCTTTCATCTTGAATAAGAATGCGTCGGATTCCTTCATCCGTATATGCCACCTATCTCCGAAGAGATAGATGGTTTAAGGTGTGCCGATACCGGTGCGCTCATGCGCTCCTCTGTCGGTCTGTATATGATAGTTTGTGTGTATGCATAGATTAATTTTTTAGGGTATTTAGTAAATAATGGTTATTTACGTTGCTTTTAAGTTTCTGATAGTTATATGGTATTGGTAATAGGAGTAACGTTCACACGTGATACGGCTGACACGTTAATTGTACGTATACAGTGTGGTATCCTGAACGGTGACCCATCCACTTACAGTACTAGTCACCCTTGATGTTGCTATAGGGTGCAACTATAGCATCACCGTGAGATTAGCGTTGCTTATTAACTGCTTGCGCAGTAATATTGTGTGGTGGTGTTAGAATTTAGAAAATCAGCGAATAATAGTCGGCATTTCGCGGTGCAACTCGCCTCGGCGACCTCCTATCGTTCTAGTGTTTCTAAGGTTTGAGGATGGGTGTATATTACCATTTGAAGGCTGCGTGATGAGGGTTGCTTGAGGAAGTGAGTGAATTCTTGTTGATATTGGTTTAATTTTGATCTTAGCGGTAGGTGAGATTACTTGGCTTTGCGATGGGGGAGGGTTTTTGGTTTTTTTTTGCTAGTTGTTTTACGTCGCACCGACACAGATAGGTCTTAAGGCGACGATGGGACAGGAAAGGGCTAGGAGTGGGAAGGAAGCGACCGTGGCCTTAATTAAGGTACAGCCCCAGCATTTGCCTGGTTCGAGGTGTTATTAAAGTATAATTACAACTTCTTCTTATTATTATTATTAATTTAGTTAAGGACAAGTTATTAATCAAACCACCGCCCCCTCACTACACCATCCTCCCCCAATAGACAAAAAAATTAAGTTTCCCATGAGAAGTTATCAAGGCTAATACGAGAACATATATTGTGCATACTTTTACCTTATTTACACCTCAGTTTACGTGAACGTAGCTGATTATGACTGGCAAAGCAGTCGAAACATATACAGTACTACTAATGATTTTATAAAATTGCCAAAGGCAAATAAAGGTATCGATTAGGTGGCTAAATATTTCTTTGATTGTTAAACTAAGACCTCGTCCAGACTAATTTTAGCCATCTTTGATATTCATTCTAATGGCGGCTCTATTTTGAAGTGTAATACATCGCCGTTAGTTTTGTCGTTACTTAAAGGAATGCTGTATATATTTACCAACAAAACAATGCATAAGATTACGCATAAAGCTGCGCATTTTATGAGATATTCAAAGCAAACACCATGGTGGCAAAGCCCTGACGGCCTACCAAGCGACCGAAGGGCTGCAGATTGCGGGTGACGCATGGTCAGTGTGACCTGGCTCTCTAGACCGGACTCCCCATCTCAGTCAGATAGCTCCTCAATTGTGGACCTCGAAACAGCCCTCAGATACCTGGCCGCGAATCGAACCCTAGGCCTCCGGGCGAGAGGCAGACACGCTAACTCTAGACCACGGGACCGGTTATGAAATATTCAAGGCTAGTTACGCTGTTTAGTCTGCAAACTTCTGTGAATTAACTAAGTACTTCGTCCACTATCCTCTACTTGCAGTGACCTCGTTTAGTCCAGCAGCTCTTATCATGAAACCACAAAGAACTGAGTCTAATTATTATCACCTTGGACTCCCTTACTTCTTTTACACTCCCACTTCAAGCAGATGTAGTCATAAATACGTCACTCTAGATCAAAATTTCGGCTACTGAAATCCGTATTTGGTGTGTTCTGGGAATCGTGCATGCTGTAATCAGTGAGAGAATCTTACGATATTTTGACCATAGCAAAACAACATACATCATCGAGCTCGTAATGATAGATGGAAAATTAATTCATACATGACGTTAAGACAGAATTCTTCTTCTTCTTCTTCTTCTTATTTATCTGTTTACCCTCCAGGGTCGGTTTTTCCCTCGGACTCAGCGAGGGATCCCACCTCTACCGTCTCACGGGCAGTGTCCTGGAGCTTCAGACTCTGGGTCGGGAGATACAACTGGAGAGGATGACCAGTACCTCGACAAGGCGGCCTCACCTGCTATGCTGAACAGGGGCCTTGCGGGGGATGGGAAGATTGAAAGGGATAGACAGGAAGAGGGAAGGAAGCGGCAGTGGCCTTAAGTGAGGTACCATCCCGGCATCGAACCCACCTCTACTCAGTTGACCTCCCGAGGCCGAGTGAACCCCCTTCCAGCCTTCGTACCACATTTCAAATTTCGTGTCAGAGCCGGGAATCGAACCCGGACCTCCGGGGGTGGCAGTTAATCACACTAACCACTACACCACAGAAGCGGACAAGACAGAATTCCTGACTCAAACTTAATACGAAATACCCCGTACATTCCAGCTGATAACATAAGCAGGCATAGCTCGTACACATCGAACTTCCGTTCATAAGGATGTTTTGTGTTGTTTATGAGTGTAGTACACGTTCCGATCGTAGATACAGGTGTACGGCCAAACTTTCAGGACACATGCCTCACATGTAAAAGAAGAAAATCTGTTATATGGACATGAAACCCGAAACGCTTTACTTCCAAGTTAGAACTCATTTTTATATATATATATATATATATTAGAATTTGTTTTACGTCGCACCGACACAGATAGGTCTTGTGGCGACGATGGGATAGGAAAGGGTTAGAAGTGGGGAGGAAGTGACCGTGGCCTTAATTGAGGTACAGCCCCAGCATTTGCCTGGCGTGAAAATGAGAAACTACGGAAAACCATCTTCAGGGCTGCCGACAGTGCGGTTCGAACCCACTATCTCCCGGATGCAAGCTCACAGCTGCGCGCCCCTAACCGCACGGCCAACTCGCCCGGTTTTTTTTTTACAACTCTACATAGTAAATTAATTATGGGAAACACGCGGAAACAGAACGCACCAGCATATCACGGGAAACTCTTTCTCACATGAAATGTTCAGAATGTCTCAGGAATTCTGCTGAAGAAGGGTCTCCAGTAATTCCAGATAAGTGTTCGCCAATACCTCAAATGACATTTCGAACCTCTTCACACAACGCCACGTCTCTGTATTTCGTTCGTTTATTGCGCACTGCCAATTCCGTAGCAGAACCAGCAGCTTTGCGAGAATCAGGTAAATGAGATGGTGCTGAAGGATCTTCAAATGCGGCATCCCACAGGAGAGATCTGTCTTTGTTCTATTGGACCAAAGTCAGGCCATCAGGGCGTTTTCTATCTGATCGACTAATGCCACTCGGAGGTGTGATGTATGTACTACCATATCGTGTCCGAAGCCTGGCCGTTATTATTTAAGTTGATAGTTTTTCACTTGATACTGTTCGTAGCTAAAAGTGTAACAATCTTGCTGAACGCTTACTTGGCAGTGCATTAAGCTCATCCTTTCTTTCGAGAATGGTGAAGATGCTTGGGATACAGATTTTGAAGGATCACTGGACTACTGAGTGCTGAGTTTGGTTGATTGGGTCTTTGAGTCTAGTGGAGGGAGTAGGTATCCGAAAAGTGAAGAGGGAGACGAGGTAATTCAAGTGGAAGTAACCATTTATAATGCCATGAAGCAAGTTAAGGTCAGCCTGTGTCGCCTGATGCTTAGTACTGGTACTGTATATTTGATACGTGCTGTGTAAATGGATATCTCAGCTTCGGGTTCCTATTTCTTACTATAGCAGCAAAGACGTTCTGCTAATTCTTAACTGGTTTCTACTGGAGGGGAAAGCTGTTGACCAAACTTGGGACATTACTAAGGATCACATGAAACTCTTTCTGACATGAAAACCAATCATTTCGGCTCCATGGCTAAATGGTTAGCGTGCTGGCGTTTGGTCACAGGGGTGCCGAGTTCGATTCCCGACAGGGTCGCAAATTTTAACCATAATTGGTTAATTCTGCTGACATGGGGGCTGGGTGTATGTGTCGTCTTCGTCATTTCATTCTCATCACGACGCGCGGATCGCCTACGGGTGACAAATCAAAAGACCTGCATCTGGCAAGCAGAACATGTCCTCGGACACTCCCGGCACTAAAAGCCATACGCCATTTCATTTTTCATTTCGGTGAAGCAGTAGATAATGTTTAGTAATTTGCTATTGTGGCCGTTAAAGTTTGGGTTATGCTCACAACTTGGACTTGCTGAAAGCCTGTAACGTAATAATTATCTTGAAACTTTGAAAGAGGTGTAGAGAGTATGGTGTGAAAATGCATTCCCAAGACTAAAGTGATGACAGGAGGGAAGCAGTCTAAGAGACCCGAAAGTCAGGTCGAAAATACAAGACTAGAACAGCTGGATCATGTTAAATATTTAGGATGTTATTCTCGCAGGATGGTAGTATACTAAGCGAAGTTGAATCAAGGTGCAGCAAACCTAAAACAGTGAGCTCGCAGTTACGATTAACGTTATTTTGTATGAAAGAAGTCCGCTCTCGCACCTGTCTTTACATCGGCCTGTTTTGAGACCACTTTGCTTTACGGGAGTGAAAGCTGGGTGGACTCAGGACATATTTATAAGTTAGAAATAACAGACGTGAAAGTAGCGAGAATGATTGCTAGTACAAACGGGTGGGAACAAAGGCAGGAGGGTAACGGTAGATAAAGGCCTTATTAGAAATGGACTCGGTGGATAAAGCTGTGCGTAAACCGGCTTCACTGGTGGGGATATGTGAGGCGAATGGAGGAGGATAGGCTAATGGACCTGGCCATGGAAGTTAAGGGAAGGAGAAGGGTAGGGTGAGGGATAAGAGGTGTGAACTAAACGATGCCACAGACTAGTTTTAAATAGACGATTGTGGTGGTACACACAGACTTGCAGACTGAACGCTTTATAGGTAGTCTAATATATACTTCTTCTGTTTACCCTCCAGGGTCGGTTTTCCCTCGGGCTCAGCGAGGGATCCCACCTCTACCGCCTCAAGGACAGTGTTCTGGAGCTTCAGACTCTGGGTCGGGATACAACTGGGGAGGATGAATAGTACCTCGCCCAGGCGGCCTCACCTGCTATGCTGAACAGGGGCCTTGTGGGGGTGGGAAATTTGGAAGGGATAAACAAGGAAAAGGGAAGGAAGTGGCCGTGGCCGTAAGTTAGGTACCATCCCAGCATTTGCCTGGAGGAGAAGTGGGGGAAACCACGGAAAACCCCTTCCAGGATGGCTGAGGAGGGAATCGAACCCCCCACTACTCAGTTGACCTCCCGAGGTCTAATGGACCCCGTTCCAGCCCTCGTACCACTTTTCAAATTTCGTGGCAGAGCCGGGAATCTGGGATGGCTGCTTATCACACTAAGCACTACAGCACAGAGGCGGACGGTAATATATACGCATTATTTGTTTATTGTCCGCCTCCGCAGCGCTATGAGCTGCCGTCCTCGAAGGACCTGGTTCGATTCCCTGTACTGCCAGAGATTTAAGAATGTCAGGATGGCTTGCATGTGGTTAAAATGGTACACGCAGCTCACTTCCGGTAGAGGTGTGCCTGAAAAAGAGCTGCACCACGTCGGGACGAGGACAAGACGTAATTTCCGTCTTACATTTTACCAAAAGACGCCTAGCCACAAAGAGGAGTTCAAATGACTCGAGACAGAAAGGGCTCCGAAGCAGACTACAGTACTTCACGGATATTAAGTATGATTACCTCAGTGCACGTATTATTACTAAGCTTCATAGAAATCAGAAACGGGAAAGTCGCAGAGTTCCCTTGTTCTCCTGCTTGTTGTAAGAGGCGGCCGGAAGATGACCCTCGGGGTTCCTAGCTGCCAATCTCCTCACTTTCATCTTTCCAGTCCTACCTCCCTTGGTTGTGTCTGTTTCTCATTTGACCGTGACGGTATTCAATTTGCGGAGCATGGGAGTCTTTCATAACCTGTTCTTTACTTTTGCATTACCCTCATTCTTAGAGCCCCTGTGCGTGGGGGTGGTAGAATACACCCAAGGTATTCCCTGCCTGTTCTAAAAGGGGTGTCAGGGGCTCTCAACTTGTAAGCGGGGTGGAAACGACGGGTCCCTAGCTGAGTCTGGCATTGCTCTCTATCCGACCTGCCTTGGTCAACTCTTGTTCTCTTCCGACACGACGGAGTCTTCCCTTTCATTCTCTGGTGGCCAACTCCATGTGGTCTGACACCGTGGTTCGAGTCCAGTTGGTCACCATCAGTTTGTTGACCGGCAGGGTAGGAGAGGTGTGTACACAATTGCGTGCCAAAAGCCTGGATTCAATTCCGAACCTCTCCACAGTGCTCATATGGAGTGAGGGCATATGACGCTGTTTTTGGTGATTCGTCCGTAAAGCTTTGAGCAGACCCCTAGGAGTAGGCTACGTGCCTACACCCTGTTTCATCCTCTCCCTACCTCTTTATCATTCCACATTCAAACGCGCAGGTCGGCTATTGGCGTCGACTAAAAAGACCTGCACCGGGCGAACCGAACATGTCCTCGGACACTTCCGGCACTAAAAGTCATACATACATACATACATACATACATACATACATCATCATTATAGACTGTTATGCCTATCAGCGTTCAGTCTGCAAGCCTCTGTGAATTTACTAAACGTCGCCACAATCCTCTATTTGTAACTAGTGTTGTGGCCTCGTTTAGTTCTATACCTCTTATCTTTAAATCGTTAGAAACCGAGTCTAACCATCGTCGTCTTGGTCTACCTCTACTTCTCTTACCCTCCATAGCAGAGTCCATTATTCTCCTAGGTAACCTATCCTCTCCATTCGCCTCACATGACCCCATCACCGAAGCCGGTTTATGCGTGCAGCTTCATCCATCGAGTTCATTCCTAAATTAGCCTTTATCTCCTCATTCCGACTACCCTCCTGCCATTGTTCCCACCTGTTTGTACCAGCAATCATTCTTGCTACTTTCATGTCTGTTACTTCTAACTTATGAATAAGATATCCTCAGTCCACCCAGCTTTCGCTCCCGTAAAGCAAAGTTGGTCTGAAAACAGACCGATGTAAGGATAGTTTCGTCTGGGAGCTGACTTCCTTCTTATAGAATACTGATGATCGCAACTGCGAGCTCACTGCATTAGCTTTACGACACCTTAATTCAATCTCACTTACTATATTACCATTCTGGGAGAACACACAACCTACTTGAAATTATCGACCTGTTCTAGCTTTGCATCACCAATCTGACATTCAATTCTGTTGAATTTCTTACCTACTGACATCAATTTAGTCTTCGAGAGGCTAATTTTCATACCATATGGTAAATAAATAAATAAATAAATAAACAAATCGGATTGGCCTCTTCACTTTTCTTCTCTGATTGCTGTTATATAGAGGATGGTTGCCCAGTTGTACTTCCTCTTACACCACCTCCTCATTCGTCAAAGCATCATTCTTCTCTTCCGGTCAGAGATAAGAGAAGATGGTTACCTACCTGTACTTCCCCTTTAAACATTAATTACCACGACCGTTGCTGCCGTATCGATGACATTACCTCGTTAGTTTCCGATTCGCTAAACTCCACCCCCTGCTCTCAGTAATCGACCACGTTGTGCGAAGCTCTTCTCAGTGAAACAGTTAAAACGCTGTGAGATTTTGAAGTGGAACGTGACCTAGTTTCTTTGTGTCGAAAACGTAGCCAAGCATCTTTGCGGATAGCAGCTTGTTCACACGATATCAGATGTAAATGTTCATTCTTCAGGGGTAAAACAATGAAATTATTTGCAATACCGGTAGCTTCTACATACATACACACACAGGCTATATATGTAGGTAGGTACGAGGACGATTCAAATACTTTTTTAAAAATAGTTTATTATTCCATTTGCGTTCAATGGAAGTCCTTCAGCGATTACAAAGTTCACGGATTTCTCCCCCCCCCCCCCCAAAAAAAATCCTTTGTTTGCACAGTCAGTCGTACACCACCTTAATCTTCATCTGAATGGAACGACTCTCCTCCCAGAGCCTTCTTGAGTAACCCAAATACGTGGTATCACGAGGGCGAGGTCTAGTGAATATGGTGGATGTGAAAGGCACGCAGGTTTTGGATGGTCACAACTGTTGCTGCTGTCGCTAATACGCATCACCATACTGAATCGTCATTCGTCAGTGAATTTCTATAGGCTGCACACCTTTACTATTCAACAATCGAATAACAATCACTGTTCTTCTTTAGTGTGGCCTTCGTTACGCTCGTAGCTGGTGTTTGCTTGTGTGCTTGGTGCTGCCGTATATGTATGATATTCTTCAAAACATTTGCCAACGGACAGAACTGTGGCGCGACATTTCCAAGGTTTATTGCACTTCTAAGGTTTTCGTTTATCTGGATTTATTGAATCCTGTTAGGGATCGTTGTTGTTCAGTACTTATTCCTCCTTCAACACATTCTGGGCATCCATGATAAATTTACTCTGTTCTGTATAATACTTGCATACTCTGCACCCCCTGTGGAGTATACAGTTTACAAGGTTCTTAAGAAACCAACTGTATCGTTCCACGTAAAGTCGAAGGTCAAGGACTAGCGTTCCTGCGGTTCTCTTTGGCCTGTTCCATCTGGTAACGTGTCTTGTTAAATGCATTTCCCGTAAAGTTCATTGACAAACCAAATTACTCGTTTTCGATTACATCGCTTATGTTAAAAGCCACGTAAATGTATTTCCTTGAATACATAAACCGATTGAGTTCAGAAGAATAGACCTATACTGTAGTTTTAAGAATCAGAAATGTCCTTCCCAAGCCTTCCGAATATGAGAAAGTTATTTTCCTTTTGTTGATCTGCAAGATAAAGTTAGAGCTCGGTGTTTAAATTAGTTTTGTTGTATATAACGAATCTTTGTTTGTCAGTCCGAAAGTTGATTGCATCCCCCACAAGTTCACCATCAGTTATCATAAAAAGCCCAGTCGTCAATGAAGGGGCGTACTTGGGAAATGAGGGTTGAGGTAATATATATCAGTTCACTGACACGCACATTCAAGCCAACCCAATGGGCGATACTTCTCGGTACGGAGTGTTGCCTAGTTGTACGTACCCATAAAACAAAACCACCACCTCTGACATATTTACACAATTTACGACCAGAAAAAATATATAATGATTATATTGATTTTACGAGTCCGATTCCCTGGTTGATGGTCACCGTTGAGGCCTTCGGTTTAGAGGGTCCCGGGTTCGATTACCGGCCGGATCGGGTATTTTAATCGCGCCTGAATTAATTCTTCTCGCTCCTTGACTGGGTGTCTGTGTTTGTCCCAATACTTCCCTTTTTATATTCAGACAACACACCACAACAGAAACATGCAATAGTCAATACATCCCTCTATATACGGTTGGCGTCAGGAAGGGCATTCGGCCGTAAAACAAGACGAAATCCACATGCGCTGCACAGTTCGCTCCCGCGACCCCATAAGTGTGGGAAAAGCAGGATAAGAATATTATGTTGGCTTTACGTTCCACTAATCCTCGTGTGGGCGGGGGCGGTAGAATAACATCCCCTGCCCGTCGTAAGAGACGACTAAAGAAGGGACCAGGAAAAATCAATTTGTGAATGTGGTTTGGCGACCACTGTTGCCTTAGCTGAGTCTAGATTTACCTCCACTTGTCCCAGGCTCCTCACCTTCATCTATCCTATCCAACCTCCCTTGACCGAGCTCGATAGCTGCAGTCGCTTAAGTGCGGCCAGTATCCAGTAATCGGGAGATACTGGGTTCGAGCCCCACTGCCGGCAGCCCTGAAGATGGTTTTCCGTGGTTTCCCATTTTCACACCAGGCAAATGCCGGGGCTGTACCTTAATCAAGGCCACGGCCGCATCCTTCCACATCCTAGGCATTTTCCATCCCATCGTCGCCATAAGACCTATCTGTGTCGGTGCGACGTAAAGCAAATAGCAACCTCCCTTGGTCAACTCTTGTTCTTTTCCGACCCCGACGGTGTTAGGTTTACGAGGCCTGGGGAGTCTTTCATTGTCACGCCCTTCGTGGTCCTTGTCTTTCTTCTGCTGATACCATTTTTCGAAGTGTCAGACCTCTTCCATCCCCCCCCCCCCCACCTCTCTAATGGTTGCCAAGCTGAACTTCCTCTTAAAACAGTAATCATCATCATCACCACTACTACGTCCCATTAACTTCTTTTACGACGGGCTTTTTGGAGACGTCGGGGTGCCGAAGTTTGTTCCACTTGAGTTCAAGTGCCGGTAAATCTTCCGACACGAGACTGGCGTGTTTGAGCACCTTCAAATACCACCGGACTGAGCCGGGGCTTAGCTCTACCGTCTGAGCCACTTAGCCGGCAAATGACAAAGGCACTTCTTTCATCAGCAGTCATAGATAGCAGCAGGCGTATACAACAAAGGAGTAACCTCTCACAGAGTCAGAAAATGCTATTAGAGATCATCTGTGAAATATCTGCTCCAGCCGATCTTCAAAGCCATAGTTTCACAGGAACTGGTACTCGATATTGCAGAATGAAGACATTTTATCTCCTGATCCAGCAACCAACAATCCTGCAGAAATAGAGGAACAGAAGAGTTCAGTGGGTAGGCCATGTAGGCCGCATGGCGAAGAAGGAATGGTGCTTCAGGATTACTGATGGTTCTACAGATGTATAGAGTTCTCGAATCTCCAGTTCTCGAATGGAGAGCAACAACTCGCACTTAATGGAGTATGACATATTAACACACAGCTTTGTATCGACGAGCTGACCTGAGAAGATAATAGTCCATTATTAGCGTTTTTTACGTCATTAGTCGAACTGTAACTAAACATTACTTATCCACCAGTGAGCCAGAGGACGAAATTAATCCAATATTTTGGGTTCTAATTCAAGCCTATGCAATAACTTTCATGGAGGAGTCGAGGTGAGCAGTGAAGTTCCTTGGAGTCACATCAAGACTGGTGTCAAACTAGGGAATGCTCTTTCGCGTGTGCTGTTCAGCGTAATTCTGTACAAAGTGATGAAGGAATGCCGGCAGCAGGAGTGAAATGGAACGTGGATGGGTGGCAATTTCAAATTTATCGCTTACACTGATGATATAGCGGAGCTGAGGGAAATACCGGCAAGTGGAGAGTTGTGCGCAGAAAGTCGGGCAGTTCATGAAACTGGGCAGAAGGCAAGGATCATGAGGAATCTCTCAAGACAGACAGCTTCAGATTCAAGAATGTTTATCAGTTTAAGTACTTGCGGTCCTGGCAACGAGCCTCAACGGACATCAAAAGAGAAGACAGTAGTGATATCGAAATTCATGTATTCATTCATAAAAGGGGCTCAATTCAAAATCAGTGACAGTGAACACTAGGCGAAAACTCCCCCAGTGAGTGGAGGCAGTAGAATAACATTCTCGGTATCCCCTGCCTGTCGAAAGAGGCACCTAGAAGGGACCCAAGGGGCCAACACCATAAAGTGAAAACCTACAACATGATGATATGACAAGTAGTCATGCATGGCTCGGAAACCTGGAGATTGGCAATCGAGAAAAAAAGAAGAAAAACTACTAAGTTTTGAAAGAAAAGTTAAGAGGCAGATTTGGGATCCTGTATTGGAAAAACGAACATGGAGGAGAAGGTAAAATGAAACAATATATCTCCTGATGCAGCAATCAACAATCCTGCAGAAATAGAAGAGCAGAAGTATTCAGTGGCCAGGCTATGTAGCCCGCATGGTGAAGAAGGCACTCGAGGACAGACGAACACCTTAGACGGCTACGAGTACACTGGATGGGTGGGTGAGGCTGACGAAGAACCTCTACATCTGGAGGAACCAAGCACAGAGCAGAGGGAACTGGCGGAAGTTTAAGTAGCGCGCCGTCTGCAGCGCCTGGGGTCGCTGAATATTGTATTGTGGTGTATTGCAACAGCAATTACGAATATCATTTTAGTACTGTAAACCGTATCCCCTGTGGACAAGGGCGGTAGAATAAACCCACGGTATCCCCTGTCTGTCGTAAGAGGCAACTAGAAGGAGCCAGTTTTGGCGACCACGGGGCCCTTAGCTGAGTCCTGACATTACTTCCGTTTACTTGTGTCAGGCTCGGTGGAAGCAGAATGGGTCTCGGTCCACAAGAGGCCACGGCTGGTCCGTGGTCCGACAGCTCTGCACTCCTCCCGGCCAATCGAGCAGAGGTTGGGGTGGCCACGGCTCTATCGTGGTTCTACGCCTCTGTATTCGAGAGACGGAGAGGTGCTGGTCCCCACCGTCGACTGCCCTGAGAATGTTTTTCTGTGGTTTTCCATTCTCCTGCACTTAGGCGAATGCCGGGACAGTTTCTAGTATAGGCCGCAGCCGCGAACCCTCTCACCTTCTCCGCACATCTCCTTTGCCGTAACAAATCTCCTGGCCTGAGAGACGGCGTCACCGTTTTGGAGGCCCACCTCCCGCTTCAGGGGAGGAATTAAAACAGTAACAGGCCTAGTAGTAGTAGTAGTAGTAGTAGTAGTAGTAGTAGTAGTAGTAGTAGTAGTAGTAGTAGTAGTAGTAATAGTCCCCGCTTTGATTTATCCTATTCGATCAACTCTTGTTATTTTATGTTCTGATCCCAACGGTATTAGAGCATTCGAAGCCTTGGGCGTCTTGCATTTCACGCCCTTCGGGGCCCTTGCCTTTCTTTGGTCGATAGCTTCATTTTTCGTAGTGTCGGACCCCTTCATTTGTTCTCTCTGATTGGTGTTAATATAAGGATGGTTGCCTATAAAACAATAATCGTCTCCACTACTGTAAACTTTGTCTCCGAATGTGCCGATAACACAAATGATAAAGAGCTCGTTATATCTCTAATGGAGGTACAGGCAGTATCACACGTTCCAAGTCTTCTGCCGTGTGGTAATAAGGCGGCTGATCCGGCTTAGCGCTCTTGGCCAAATGCTGCTCTCATTGGACTGTCACCTACCAAGTGCTGGATATGTAGTATCGTATGGCCTCAGCTACCGTGAGCAGGCATTCTTCTACCAGGTACCAGAGAGCTATGATTGAGGTTTTAATTCATGTCATCGAGTAAACATGTCACCAAACGCCCAAGGAGTGCCGAGTGGATATTTTTTGACCTTCAAAACTCCGACCATCTCGGTCAGATTTGAACCCGCGATATTGGGATCCGGAGGCTGGCACACTACCACTGATCCACAGAGGGAGCTATAGTCTAATAATAATAATAATAATAATAATAATAATAACTGGAGGACCCGTGGTGCTCCGCAGCATTCGTTACAAGTAGGTTAGATGACATGTCTTGATACAAAATTGTTCCGTGTGCTGCCCGGGTAATTACCTGAACGTTTACTTTTAGGATTGAAATCACGTGATGTCAGTGAATTTTTGTAGATTCCTTTATTGAGACGTTGATTGATATATCACGGCATATTTAGTAGTTTTTTAGACTTATTGTTGTGTGTTTAATTTAAAGTTTTTGATTGTTTTGTTTCGCTTGTAAGTTTGTCCTTGCGGCAGCCCATATTGTGTGGGAAGTAGTCGATCCTTTCAAATAAATAAAAGTAAGTAATTGTATGTATTTACACGCCGCGCTGTGGATATGATGTACACTGGGACTGTCACCAGTCAGCCTAGCGGGCCCAAAACTGTGAATTCAATATTGATCTCGGTCATTTTGAACATTTTCATTCTCACCCCTTCTGACCCGCATGCTGTTGGAAGCTGAACTCAAACTTAAAAGGCACCCTGAGGGTCACAATTTATCTTAGTGACCACGAAAAGTATGGATTCAACACTTAGACATATGTGTACTACGTTCAGTTGAAATTGCACGATTGCCTCTGGTCGCCGTCATTTTTAATCGTTTAGCTATGCAACCCGCCAGCTTTGCAAGCATGGGTACGCCTTCGCCCGCCAATATTATTGAAGTGACCATTTAATGATTACTCAGAGTTGACTGAACTTAGACACATATCAATCAATGCCTGATGATCCACCGGCAGGTAATTCCGGACAGAATAAAACAAAAATGAAGCAAATCGGTCGAGTAGAACGGCCGGACGGACTGAGCAAAGCTATTTTTAGTAAACGTTTTAAATATACAGATGATGATAATAATATGCTTCCTTCCCTCTTCCTTGTCTATCCCTTCCAATCTTCCCATCCCCCTGCAAGGCCCCTGTTCAGCATAGCAGATAAGGCCGCCTGGGCGAGGTACTGGTCATCCCCCCAGTTGTATTCCCCGACCCTGAGTCTGAAGCTCCAGGACACTGCCCTTGAGGCGGTAGAGGTGGGATCCCTAGCTCAGTCCGAGGGAAAAGCCAACCCTGGAGGATAAACAGATTAAGAAAGAAAGAATAATACGTAATAATAATAATAATAATAATAATAATAATGTTAATGATTTGTTCGTCCCACTAACTACTACGGTTTTTGGGGGGGGGGGGGGCCGAGGAGCCTTAATGTAGTCCCACATGAGTTGTTTTACGTGCCAGTAAATCTATCGAGGGGCTGCCTAGCTGAGGCGTAAAGACGTGGTCGGTTGGCCCGGAAGGACATGGGTTCGAATCCCCGTCAGGAAATCGTAAAATTTAAGAAACGAGATTTCCATTTCCGGAGGTGCATATGGCCCTGAGGTTCACTCAGCCTACACTAAAAATGAGTACCAGGTTAATTCCTGGGGGCAAAGACGGCCGGGCGTGGAGCTAACCACTCCACCTCACCACGTGCCGAGGTTACGAATGGTGGAAGCCTTTACCTTCCACCCCTCCAAGGGCCTTCATGGCCTGTACGGAGATGACATTGCTTTGCTTTGCTTTTGGTAAATCTGCCGACAAGAGGCTGACGTATTTGAGCCCCTTCAAGTATCACCGGACTGAGCCAGGATCGAACCTGTCAAGTTAGGGTTAGAAGGCCAGTGCCCTCAACCGCGTGAGCCACTCACCTCGACACTTTCCTTAACCTATTATTATTATTATTATTATTATTATTATTATTATTATTATTATTATTATTATTATTATTATTATTATTATATTTCAGTTAGACTGGACATTGCAATACTTCTTAACACGATGTTCTTCCTAAGCACCTCTTCGAACGTGCTGTATAAATGGTGATGGTGGTAATTATTGTTTTAAAGAGGAAATGCTACTGGGCAACTATCCTCTATTAACATCAACCAGAGGAAGAGCTATGACCCTTCGAAGAATTACGACATCTGCAAAAGAAGGAGAGAGAGGGGGGCATGAAAATGAAAGATATCCAAGGCTTTGCAAACCTAACACCGCCGGGTTCGGAACAGAATTTGATCAAGAAAAGTCGGATAGGAAAGATGGACGTGAAGAGCCTGACACAAATTAGTAGATGCCAACTTGACAGCTAGGGGTCCTGTGATCGTCAAACCACTCTCCAAATATGACAGTCCCTGGGGTTCCCCTTTTAGTTGCCTGTTACGATAAACAGGGTACACCGTGGATGCATTTTACCGCCATCACCCAGAAGGGAAACGCCGTACAAGCGCGACTTATAATGGTGCAACCATGGCAGAAATGTGTAATTCCGGCTCACAAGGGAAGCCTGTCACTGTTCACTGCTTACATACTTATGACGTCATAGGGGTCGTGAAGCCCTTCAAGTATACAAAGAATTACCGTCCTGGCTCACCTGGGAGTAAAGTAAGTGCTATCTATGCTGACATTCGTTGATGAATTACCAAGTAAATGCGGGGTACTTTGTTACCAGGAATGGTTTACGAGTTCTTAAATCTTAGCGTCCTCTACGGGTCAGTGTAATGTGACATGAGATACAACCTAGCGTAAAACCTCTAGAGTTCACTTGAAAGAGTAGAAATAGAAAATAATTCTACTTACTCCTTAGGAATTTCTCGATGAAAAAGAGGTAAGTGAAGGCCTCTCAATCATGATGATACGGCTGTAAGCAGTTCTGTAGTTTGAAGACAATTAGGAAACGCAAATAAACAGTAACTTAATACATAACGACGTACGGTACAATGTGAAACAGTTTTACAGATTAATTAACTGCTGTCAAAAATCCGCTAATGAATCTAGTCATCCATAAACTGAATAGTTTTACACAGCGATGCATACGTACCTAGGCCTCGAAAGACTTCAGACTCGGTAAGATTGAATCCACGTATAGCAATCAAAGGGATATTAAAAAAAGACAATAGCGCTATGCAGACATAATTATGACGGAGCTAATGCGAAGTCCGGTTTATGTAAAAGTCAAATTTGATTCGAGGAAAAACAAAACCAGAAAGGAAATAGTCCAGTATCAAGATAAATGATAACGGAATGAGCTCTGTCCGTTGCGATAATTATGATGATGATAAATCATTTGTTTAACATCCTTTCTATTATTATTATTATTATTATTATTATTATTATTATTGCCATAAATCTTCAGAATCACATAACACCTTTTTTGAAAGCTCATATTGTGATCATTGCCGCGGGAATTAAAGTTTTACACAGAATTCGAACCACACGGACGTGACTTTTCATTTCAGATCCCACCCCAATCGGCTAGGATTCAAACCTTGGCCACTGTGGTAAGGAGACCATGATATTGTCACTCAGCCATGACATCAGTCGTTTTAAAAACATGCTACTACATAGTCTTTGACATTCCAAGAATCTTGTGTGTTTACTGATATTACTCATATTAATACATGTGCAATTAATGTACAGTGCAGTAAGTTATTTGAGAGGCAGAGGTGCTGGAATTTTGTCCCGGAGGAGTTCTTTTACTTCTGAGCCAGGATCGAACCTGTCAATTTAAGTTCTATCGTCTAAACCACTCGGCCCTTACGTAACGAATCTGCGCTCTTGAGAATTCATTCTCAGCCGAGTGGCAAGAAAAAATATATGCAGAGGGAATACTTACTAGTATTCATCAAATTTCGACTTCTAAAGAAAATAGCTCTGCTACCTCCGCCTTGCAACCGCATTTCGGGAATAAGTTTAAGTGTAGTGGTGTGCTAGTCCGGAGCTGAAAACAGTGATCGATTTGGTGACAGCTCGCCAAGTAGAGGGCAAGAGGTGTGAAGGTGACGTCAGAGTAATAATTGGCGATAACGAAAGTGTTTTACAGCTGCTTGTGGCCTGGAAGGGCCATTGTTTCTAAATTCTAGGACCGATAGAAGAAGTCTACGCCAGTGGAAGAATTCTTAGTTTAGGGCGTTTAATGTCGGTTGCGCGGTTGTTGCACGAAGTAGAGCTCGTCTCTGATTGGTCGGCGCCGCTCACCGGTCCCGTGACGTCACTGCAGGGTAGAACTAGCCGGCGGTGGCCCCGAGCTTAACTCTCACTGCGCGGTGATCCGAGAGGCAGAGAGGAGCAGCATACAGCCAGGTGAGAATCTACTCGTGAACTGTGTTTGTGTGAAGTGAACACTAGGTGGCAGTCTTCATGCACAGCGACCTTCTCTCAATCGTATCTAGTAGGCTGGGATTTAAATCATCAACCCTTTTGATTATCCTGAGAGACAAGCGGTTTAGTACTGGGTTCCTATCCTGTCGTCGCCATCTTAAGACGTGGCAGTAAGCTCCCATCTTGACCCGTCATTTAACTCTCTGGATGTTACGTAAGTCGTACCATCCCACCCTGTTAAACGGGCGCATCCGGTGTGACGGTACAGTATAGCAGGCGGAACATTCGGGCCAAGGCTACTTATTGTGACCATGAAGGGTGGAGACTCTTTTGAGGTGGTTTCATTACTCAAACCCCTGGGAAAACTTGGTTGATTTTTTGAACTGAAATGTACATTCTGTAGAAAATGACACGCATGAGAATTGTGGCTTTAGTGATCGTAACAGCGGACGTAGTGGTTGCGGTAATGTAGGATGTTCGTTCACTGGATATACTGTACTATTCACCTAAGACTTTATTCCACGATAAGAACAATCTGAAGTCGTGGTTTTTTAACATGTTAAACCTATGTAAGGGGCACTGCCTTATAATACAGCTCGTAGCACAATAAGAACACTAGTTTCGAAATGGTGTTTCTTAGTGATTTTACAAGTGCAAGCCGGGAACCAAATAGCTGAAGCTCACTTGCAGCTTCATTCGAGTCTTTTGCTAATCTTAAAGTATTAATGAACAGCAATTCCATTACGGATTCCATCGGAACAGAAAGGTTACATGGAACACTTTAATAATCTGAAGTTGATATGAAAATTTAGTCCGAAACTTAATTCGTATTTCAAAGGATATAATTTCTTGTAGTGATTGTAGAACTTGTGCTGTAAATGGTAGTGGTCACATTAGGAACTTAATACTTGTTCCTTTATTGATTTAATAAATTAAGCCACTTACTGGATTTCGAAGATAACTTCAGTAATTCTAGCATTATGGTGACTATCTGGTTCTACACAGTGCTGGTGGTATTTTAAGGCTTAGATTAAATGTTGCCTTAATCGACTGAGGGTATCGAATCAAGAAAGGGAGGCAGAAACACGGAACTTCCTTGGCCTCACAAACCTAATACTGTCTGGTTGGAAGAGGCTAGAGTTCACCGAGGGATGCGCTAGACTCGTCTATACAGCCCGTGGAAATAAGGTGCGAGCCCCGTGGGAAGGATCATAGGACCGGTCAGGAGCAACAAGATAGATAAGGTGGGGTTGAATAATAAAAAGAATGCCACACTCTTTTGAGAACACCGTAGTCGATAGGTGAGGGATGAAGCCATTTCTGAGGAAGGTTTGATTCTTATTAACTTGTAGACCTACAGTGTGTGCCACTGACAAGTTTACTCTTTACTCAGTGTCTTACGTGCTGGTATTTCACTGTGTTATAAGTTAGTGCCTTATCTGCCGGTATTTCACTGTTTCGCTGTGCAGTTGTTCGTCAATACATGTAAAATGATTTAAATGTGTCCCATGGTTTGATATTATTTTGTCATGTACATTTGTTTTTCTTTGGAAAATAAGTTGAGACGTTCGGTATGCGGTGTCGGTATACGATTTGACTAGTGTAATGAGTGTTCTATTAGATGGCCTGAATTCTCAAAATATCCGTAATTCAGGAGTGGAATGCGTCTTCGTTAAAATACAGTATTTGTGTTTTATATTTAGGATAAACTGTCTCATTTTTCAATCCTAGTTTTTGGATCAATATGTACTGCACATTGCCTAGCCAGTGATACTTTTCTACTGCCAGACTCAAAATTGTGTATTCATTTTCATTATAATATAACAAGGGGCTGGTCTGGCAGGATTCCCAACATACTGGCTTGAATCCAGACCTCTAAACACGATAGCAGATTTAAAGTATACGGCATTGGCTCTAACATTGTTATTTATGGAGATGTAACCTCCCGCGGACATTCACAGACCAAAATCTTCTGTTTCTTTTGGCTGTAGTGGATCATTCATGAAATTGTTAGTTTAGGAAATAACGGGCCAGTGAGTATTAATAGCAGGCGTTTCTTAGACAGAGCTAAGAAAGTTACTATCGCGTTGACCACTGTAGCTGATTGTTAATGCGCACTCCTGGAGAACAGATGAGACTACCCTCCAAAACACTTCTAGTATTAAACTTCACTAAGATCATCGGGTCTAAGCTCTAGTATTATTAGATGGTGCTCAAATACGTCAGCCTTGAGTCAGATTTACCGAAACAACTCCTCCACGACAAAGTTCTGGCTTATCGGCGTCTCCGAAAACCATAAAAGTAGGTAGTTTGTAGATTGTAAAACCAATAACATAATTATAACATTTTTGTTTCGTGTTTATTTGTTCCGTCGGCCTCTGTGGTGTAGTAGTTTGTGTGATTAGCTGCCACCCCCGGAGGCCCGCGTTTGATTTCCGATTCTGCCACGAAATTTGAAAAGTGTAGGAGGGCTGGAACGGGGTCCATTCAGCCTCGGGAGGTCAACTTATTAGAGCGGGGTACGATTACCACCTCAGCCATCCTCAAAGAGTTTTTCCGTGGTTTCCCACTTCTCCAGGCAAATGCCGGGATTGTACCTAATTTAAGGCCACGGCGGCTTCCTTCCCTCTTTGTCTATCCTTTCCAATCTTCTCATCCCCCCCACAAGGCCCCTGTTCAGCATAGCAGGTGAGGCCGCCTGAGCGAGGTACTAGTCCTCCACTGCAGTTGTATACCCTTGACCCAAAGTCTCACGCTCCAAAACACTGCCCTTGAGGCGGTAGAGGTGGGATCCCTCGCTGAGTCCGAGAAAAAAACCAATCCTGGAGGGTAAAGGGATTTCGAAAGAAAAAAGATTTTGTTCTTTATAATGATTTTTCGTCCCAGTAACTACGTACTTTTACTGTTTTCGAAGACTCCTGATTTGTTCTTCCGTCAACTCTCTGGTAAGAATGTTTAGACTGGAGAGGATTTGAGGAATTTAAATTTTCTTCTAAATATTTTGAAAAGTAACTAATTAAGCAAAAAATCACGAATAACGTAAGAATCGGCGATTTTTACTCGGACGAAGGACAGATTAAAAAGATAAAAAGATTCTTTTGGGTTTACTTCCCACAAACTACTTTTACGGTTTTCGGAGATGCCGAGGTGCCAGAATTTAGTCCTGCAGGATTTCTTTTACGTGCCAGTAAATCTACCGACACGAGACCGACTTATTTGAGCACCTTCAAATACCACCGGACCGAGCCAAGATCGAACCTGCGAAGTTGGGGTGAGGTCAGCGCCGGCAGATTAAAATAGTGGACAAAATGTACTCTCTACAACACTTGACTGCGAGTGAGTGATCTGGTAGTCTCGATGATTATGCACTCAATGACTCGCTTGATCTTCATCTTGACCTTGCGTGGTGGTAGAATGCCTTTTGTTCTTCCCGTTTCCCATAAACAAAACTCCATGACGTCCATTGAGATCCTTGACCTGCCAAGGCGACTGCTGTCCTAATGTTTGGCATGCAGATATTGGAGTATAGCTCGGTAAGCGTGACATCTCAGCTGTGACCTCACGAGGCTAGTTCACCCTATTCCAGGCCCCAGTCCAAAATTAAAAACAATGCACTGGCTGGAAGTAAAAACAGGCTTACCTGTATTTGGACTAAAAGCACAGCATATGGATAATGCCCGTCGGAGGCCTGGCAGGCCCCTCGGTGTAGGGGGTAACGTGCCTGCCTCTTACCCGGAGGTCTCGGGTTCTATTCCCTTCCAGGTTGGGGACCTTTACCTGGATCCGAGGACTGGTTCGAAGTCCACTCATCCTACTGCGCGATTGCGGCCGCGGTCTACAGTAGAAAGGAAAAATAACGGCCGAGAGGATTCGTCGTGTCGACGTCATGACATTCATAATTTACAGGCCTTCGGGTTGAGCAGCGGTCGCTTGGTAGGCCATGGCCCTTCGGAAATGTTGCGCCATGGGGTTTAGTTTGGAAGCGTGATTAGTGCACTCATGTTTAGTTGCTGGTTTTCCACCTGGATGGCCGGAGTTCTACTGCCAGTGGATCCCATGTTGGAGTTTTTCCTGAAAATTCGTGTGGTGGTAGCAGAGGAATCCGCCCTTAAATCCTAAAATTAAAAATGAACTAGGGTGGTTCCAGCCACCTCAGAGATGAGCCGAAGAAAGAAAATGTCCATATTGAGGGATCGGACAATTTTGTGATCTTAAAGAGATGCTCCTAGCTTGAAAGACACAACTACTCTTTACAAGGTACCACAAGCGTCTCGTATATCACTCAGTTGTGAATGAAATTCCTGAGGTGACCTTTTTTTCGTTATTCGGGTTAGCCAGAACCAGTGGTAGTGGTTAGCACGTCCTGAGGTGACCTTTTTTTTTTTTTTTTTTTTTTTTCGTTATTTGGGTTAGGCAGAACAAGTGGTAGTGGTTAGCACGTAGGGTTCTTATGCCAAGACGCAGGTTCGATTTTAGCCATGGACGGTTAATTAAAAAAAAAAAAAAAAAAAAAAAACGGGGAAAGACGATGACGCTCATATCTGTTTATGAACGATTCTTAATCAAAGCATTGTTTTCATCGAAAACAAATCTTGGTATTCTAATCAATCTTCATAGTGTTAGGTTCCGCTTAAGTCACAGTGGCATGACATAAGGGAGAACGAAATGCCCAGAACTGACGAGTACTTCACCCAGGTAGCATCAAGGCGTACATTTCGACAGTCGATATTATGATATTCGTGCTCCAGGCTGAGCGCTGGCCTCCTGAGCCCAACTTGGGTTCGATCCCAGCTCAGTTCGGTGGTATTTGAAGGTGGTGCAGTACGCCAGTCTCGTGCCAGGTAAAATAACTCCTACGGGACAAAATTCTGGCAGTGTCTTCAAACTATTATTCAGTCGGGGAAATATCAGTGTAGCATTGCTTCCATCCTCTGAACACTAATCGGAGGAAGGAGCCCGACCTTTATAAGAAGGAAGGTATCGATAAGAGAAAAAGTGACGAACTGTGAGAGTCTCCATAGCCCTCGCAAACCTTACGCAGTTGAGGTTCGAATATTGACCAACGAAGATTAGATAGGAAATATGAAAATGAGATTGACATAAGTGGAAGCGATGCCACTCAGCTTGTACCCCCCTCGTCACTAATCCATGCTCCCAAATCGAGAGTCCTTAAGACGTGGTGGTGGTGGTGGTGGTGGTGGTGGTGGTGGTGATTGTTTTTAAGAAAGTGCCACTACGTAACCACTCTCAACACTAATCGGAGAGTAAAGAGTTCCAATCCTTAGAAAAATGAAAGTATCGGTAAAGGATGCAACAAAGAATTAAAAGAGAAAAGTTACTTAAGTAGGCTATGGTTCGTCCATTATTGGTATATGCAAATATGCAAACAGTGTTTCGGATCCTCACCAAGAATACCTAATAAAAGAAATAATGTGCAGAGGAAAGCAGCAAGATTTGTAACAGGGGGTTTCAGGAGAAAAAGTATATCAGAAATATTAGAGGAACTAGGGTGGGGAAACTTTTAAGACAAGGGAGAACACTAGACTTGCAGGATTATATAGAGCCTATACAGGAGCATGGGGAGAAATCCGTGAGAGGCTTCAGTTGGAAAATGATTATATCGGCAAAGACCACAGGTATAAAATTAGAAGGAATTTTAGCAGAAGCGATTGGGGTAAATTTTCATTCATTGGGAAGGGCGGGAAGGAGTGGAACAGTTTACCAGGAGTAGTGTTTGATCCTTTTCCAAAATCTGTACAGATATTCAAGAAGAGAATAAACAGCAACAGAGAAAAATGAAATGTTAGAGGGCATTCGACCAGTGCAGGTTATTACAAATAAAGTGTGTGAATAAATTCCATCCCGTGGTCTATGGAGGTTGGACAGCCAAAGTAGGGGACTGCCTGTAGGGGTGAAGTACGGTGGGGACTTCGAGGGCCATGGGACCGCTACGGTAGCTCTGAAGGCCCTTCAGGAACTCTGAAAAGCGGTGGCAAAAGGGGCTCTGGTTAAGACGCAGCAGGTCATTATGCTACTTAGGTTCCAAACCGGGTAATAAATAAAAAAACAAATAAATAAATGCAATGTAAATTTTAATTTTATACCAGTGTATAATATTCTTTGAAGTAATTCCACATTCTGGATATGAGTTGACTGTAAGTACAGGCGATATTATAAGTAGAATTTTGTAAACAATATAAATTTATTAAGGATGAGTTGTGTGTTTAATAGAAAAAAATAATTGTTAGCGTAAATTGTAAAATACCGGGCGAGTTGGCCGTGCGCGTAGAGGCGCGCGGCTGTGAGCTTGCATCCGGGAGATAGTAGGTTCGAATCCCACTATCGGCAGCCCTGAAGATGGTTTTCCGTGGTTTCCCATTTTCACACCAGGCAAATGCTGGGGCTGTACCTTAATTAAGGCCACGGCCGCTTCCTTCCAACTCCTAGGCCTTTCCTATCCCATCGTCGCCATAAGACCTATCTGTGTCGGTGCGACGTAAAGCCCCTAGCAAAAAAAAAATGTATAATATTGTATTCTAGGAAAATGTCTTCTCTTGTTAATTTAAAATTTAGTACTTGACAATGTATTTTAGTATACCATTTGTCACCGAGGTAGACAGCTCATTTGCAAATAGAGATTTTGATTTGATTTGAAAAAGGGGAAGAGCCGCGAAGGGAGTGAACATAACTCCGTAGGCATCGTAAACATATCGTCGGGGTCGGAAGATAACAAGAGTTGACCAAGGGAGGTCTGGGAGGAAGGACTGAAATAGAGTAGATCTGTATAAGTTGAAGCAATTTCAGGCCCAGCTAGGGCCCCGTGGTTGTCACACACGCTCCCAAGTTAAAGCTCTTCAGACCTGTTTCTACAGGCAGTCTGTTCTTAAGAATAGGAGAGGGATACGGTAGATGTAATCTGTGCCCCAGCCCACAGGGGTGGTTTGACATCTGGCCTTAACTGTGTAAGCGAGTGTAGACATTTTGTTAACCTTTGATGTATCTCCGGCACTTCGAAGTCTTCGAAAAACCGTCAAAAAAGTAGTTAGTGGGACGTAAAAAACAATAACATTATTACATCTTCCTAGTGCTCTCGCGGAGTCGTTCAGCTAAGTGCCATCCCCTCAAGGCCCACAGGGTTTAAGGTTTCCTCCACCTATGCACCCACCTTACAACTGGAAGGAGGGAGGTAATTTTGACGTTTCCTTACATAAGAGGGTGAAATTTCTGTATTTCCCCACCTTAGCCAATTGCTCGGTGACAATATGGAACACAAGTATTCATACGATGTTTCGTGGAGTGGCAGGCACAAGTAACTACAGCTACAGACTGTTCCACACACAATCTATTGATACGAGGCTAGCATATGTGAGCACATCCAAATAACCACCGGTCTCTCCCGGGATAGAACCCGTCAACTTAGGCTTAGAAGGCCAGCGCTCTACCATCTGAACTACTCATTTTTCTTGGACCTCCCCCCCCCCCCGCCATCCAATTCATAAGCACTGTGGGGCTAGCATCGGGACCACGAATTTTGTAGCCCGTCGACCGTTATATCATAATGAATTTCTCCCCTGACTGCACAATTTACTATTAGATTTAGAACTGGGGGCGGGGCATGGGTAGTGTGTGTGACTAGGAGTGAATTACTTAAAGATGACATTTGACGTCGTATGTTTGTCTTGTGTCGAAGGTGTTAATGAGTGGGTTATGAATGTTAAGTAATCTGTCGTGTAGTTTAGCAGCAATTTTCCTGTCCCTATCGCAGTCTCTTGCTGGGTATCAGCGCTCGTATGTTCCGATAAGCACCAGTGATAAGGCGAAGTGCTTGTTTTGGATAAGTTGTGCCCTATAATATTGAGGCGGCAATCGGCGGCAAGGCCCCATCTAGGACAGGCATTGTCTGGCTGTTAGTGTAACGTAGGGGGAATATTGCGAGACCCTAGCGTGGGCCATGGCCGCAATTTGACTAGTATTACTGGCGATACGAGTGTCCTCGGCCGAGTGGCATCTACATGGCCTGCCTGTCAGTTTAAACGTTCATTATGCTGCTATCCAGAAACGAAAGCGGAATTCTACTGAACGGATACTATAGCAGAGCTAATTCAACTCTTTTATAGTGCGCCACCAGAGATAAACATGCCTGCAACAGTGACATAGTGTGCCATGTGGTTTGACTGCTCTTCAAAAAGTCGACTGCCCGAGCCGTGATAGAATCCGCTAACTTGCAATCGTGGGTCAGGCACTCCAGACCATATCCGAAGTTCAGATCCCTCCACCCGTCCCCCAGTCGCTTCGTTAAGTCACGTGATGATTATTTACAATTCATTTTCATTCTCCACTACTCTAACCTGGATTAGTGTGGAGATGATTGATATCCTCATAGAGGTAGCGTTCGACTCTGGGTGCCTACTGTGAGTCCACAGACCGAAGTGCATTGTTGCCATTTAGGTGGAAGGTTGGCTTTATGGCACATACATCGCAGATAGACTAGGCGCGATGCACTCCGCCTGTGATTGTACTTTCTACTGAAATTTGGAAAGATACTTATTAAGCAGAACTAATGGGCAAAGTCACAGAATTTGTGACAGTTTTAAAACTTCCCGCAGTAATCAAAATAGACTATTGGCTGTTGCTTTTTGTACAATAGCATCACTGTTGTCCAGAAGACACGAGTGGCTTTAAGAGAGACCAATTTAAGACTACCCAGTGTAACGTTGATTATGAATAGCCTAGTATATTGCAGATAATTATGCGTATGTATTAGTGTCGAAAAGTATCTAATAATCGGTGTGATTGTGGTGTTTTGTAGTGAATGTTCTGTAATTGGGATTGAAATCAGGTACTTTCCTAGCATTTTCCTTGTCTGGAACACCTCTGGGGAGAGCTACTTCATTCACTATTTTCCTGCACTTGTAGACATGCCGTAATTATTTCCCGCAAATGAAGGGAAGTGATACCAGAGTAGCAATGTCGCTGGTTTCTATTTAAAACGGTCGTGGTTCGAATCACGGCTATTGTGGGATTTTGTAGTTACGTTCCTTCAGTGGGATTCCACGAAAAATGGAGGTTCTGTGACTCATCACTACATCAATTCACGTATTTTAAAATTACTGGCTTGCTTTGTTTTCCACAGATGTATCAGTAGTGACTCGTTCTACCAGAAAAATAATTGAACTAGCTGTACAAAGTATTTTTCCTACGTTTTTATATATGTACTTTTTAAATGCACAACTTTTCAAATTGCGGTCAGGAGTCCCTGGCGAAAAATCTGTATAACGTTCCACGTAACACAGCATGACTGTGGTTGCGCGGGTTTGGGTCATGTTAACTTTCAGCTTTAGAGGTCGACGCCACGAATAAATCATTAAAGAAAAAACTGAGCTTGCATTGGAAAGAGGGTGGGTTCGAGCCCCACTGTCGGCAGCCCTGAAAACGGGTTTTCCGTGGTTTCCCGTTTTCATGCAAGGTAAATGCTCCCTTCCCACTTCCAGCACTTTCCCTATATCATCGCCATGCGACCTGTGTGTCGGTGCGATGTGAAGCAAATACAAAAATATAAACGGTATTACATGCACGGATGGTGTATACTGTATAGGCCTATAATGAGCAAAACGTGATAGCAGTAACTGCTCTACAGCCGGCGTCAACGCGGTTCCTAAGCAAAAGCAACCCGTTGATGTTATACCAATAATCGACTGAAGAACTGAGAAAAATATCCCTCCGCGTGTGAACACTTCCCCTCTCCCCCCCCCCCCCCCCCTCCCCACCACGCCTCATCAATTTCGGTTCTCGTTCTGAACCTAGCGGGTAACGTAAGCGGCGTTTGTAACATAACATCAAGGGGACCGCTAATGACGGGTTGATTCAGAGTAGTGCACTTGGAGTCTCACAAGTTGGCCGCTTAGTTAGGTTCTTGGCAATTTAAAGTCGGTTACCGCTCGGTGTAGCTTGGCATGTAGATATCGTACAGACTCGAGTGAGCTACAGCATAATTAGATTCACTTCGACCGGGCGAGTTGGCCGTGCGCGTAGAGGCGCGCGGCTGAGAGCTTGTATCCGGGAGATAGTAGGTTCGAATCCCACTATCGGCAGCCCTGGAAATGGTTTTCCGTGGTTTCCTGTTTTCACACCAGGCAAATGCTGGGGCTGTACCATAAGGCCACGGCCGCTTCCTTCCAACTCCTAGGCCTTTCCTGCCCCATCGTCGTCATAAGACCTATCTGTGTCGGTGCGACGTAAAGCCCCTACCAAAAAAAAAAAAAAGATTCACTTCGGAGAGATCTATCAGAAAACACCAAAAAAAATTAAAATGACAAATTTTACAATTATGAAGGTTTTGTAACTACATTTTTTTTTGGCATACTTCAAAAAAATGTCCAAATATGACTGATTAGCAGGTTTTGCCTATAGAAAACATCTGGAGGAGAAAACTAGACCAATAAAGGATCGAATAAGACCAAAACGAGCGTCGCAAGTTGGTCTGCAGTGCTGAACTCCTATAAACACAAACTAAGTTGTTTATCATACATCTTACTTCTGATGTTCACATTTGTTCAATAACACGTGGATGTTTACTAAAAGACGTACTAATAAAAATTGAATGATTTAATCAAACTGTCAACATTTAAACTCTTTATTTCTAGTTACATTACATGACCCACGTTTCGCGTCAACAACGCTATGTCTTTTCACGAGAGTTTAATCCTGATGTAAACATGGTATGTCCACGCCTCTGCCAAAGAAAGAGTTGTGATTCGCTGAGCGTGTAGTACTGACTTCCAGCCCGTCCACATCTAGTGTTCGGACGTACAGGGCTGCGCATCGCATACGACAGTGCGAAGAACTGAACTTCTGAATAAACGACTAAACCTGAATTCTGTTCACTTAGTTTATTAAACACATTCACAATGCACTGTCTATGGTCACTTCTGAGCGGTTTTCCTCTTTTGTGCTTCACTACACGCGATGGTTCTACCTCTTGCTCCATTTCTCTAGCTATGAATACAGACACTGAAATTAAAATAAAGTAAAAATTAATGCCACGTACTAGTTTCCTTCGAGCTCGCATACAGTCGAGTGAGTGCGACTGTTGCTTCTCCAATCAACTACGTCTATGTCCACGTGCAAAGGCAACGTGCTCCGCCTATTTGTTTACAGTACATCAGGATTAAACACTCGTGAAGACATATAGCAGTTTTATTCACAGTCTACCCCACGTACTTTCTTTTCAAAAACCTTAGTTTCGAAGTACGTGCAAAAAGCACGAGAAAGCCCCTTCTAACCCAGCCCTCTTACGTAGAAATACAAAATATCTATATACTGTATATAAAATAAGCTTTGTCTGTACATTGCTCAGAATTTGAAAAGAATGGTATTTCTGTATCGATCATGTCCACAGTAACAAGGAAATGCAGTTTTTACTTTTCCGTAATTTCTGTCTGTCTGTCTGTCTGTCTGTGTCTGTATGTATGTACACGCATCACGAGAAAACGGCTGAAGAGAATTTTAATAAAAATCGGTATGTAGAGTCGGGGGTGAGCCGCTACAATCTAGGCTATAAATTATTTTATTCACGCTGAGTGAAATGGTAGTTTAGGGGAAGGCCTAAAATTCAAATCTCAAATATTTATATTAGTGGTCATATCGTTAAATACTACATAACTAAAGTTATGTAGAATTAAATTTCTGATCATTTACGTCTTATGAATTTTTACCGTACCGACTATAACAGAAATATTCATGAATTTGGATTTTTGTTGCAAAGTCCATATCAACGCCGAGCCCCGACAAAATGGGTAAACAGAATTTAATGAAAATCGGTATAGAGTCGGGGAATAAGAAACTACAGTTTAAGCTATAAACAATGTTTTTCACCCTGGGTGAAATGGTAGTTTAGGGGAAGGCACCTAAAATTTAATTTTCAAATACCTATGTTCTTGGTCCTACGGAAAAGTACTACATAACAAAAGTTATAGAGAATATCGAAAGCGTGTAATATAGATTAACAATAACATTACACTGACCGTTGTTTGTTGTAATGTTCTTTGTCTCTTATGCCGACATTCAACTCCGATAGATGGGATTACTGCTGCGTACAGAGTATAACAGCCTAACTGAATATTGGCGGGAAATAGCTGAGGAGTTAGATAACTTTCTTCTTTAGCATGCCAATCCTCTGGTTCATACATTTTCTGATACTGCTGGTACGTAACACACTGGTTCATCATAATATGCCAGCTATTCGATACCTACTCTGACGCGCTGTTTTGAATGAGCAGTGTGCGCACTTTAGTCAGAGGCTCAGTTAGTAGTAGTAGTATGAACTGGTCTGGAATTACAATTTAGCCCTATTCCAAATTATAGTTCCAGAATTCACTAAATAACTCAAAATTCAACCTTGAAAAGAGCCGTTTCTTAGGAAAAGCTTCTTCCTCTTCACTTTCATTAAAACTACATTAATTTTATTCCAAATTAGCAGCGAAGATGTGGTTTCTTCTCTGGCTTGGAGGAAAAATTGCCTCCATGTCAGTTCTTTCCCCCGCCAGTGTAGTGAACTGATATTTTCCGACTCATCGGCTACTCCCAGGAAGCCGATAAGTAAACGGGCATAGTTTTTGCCCTGGGACTATCCACTATTTGAACACCCCCCCCCTCCGCCGAAAAAGACAATTATTCACGGATGTCTGCGTCTTGGTCATTCCAGTTCTGTAGCTTTGGACTGTTAGTTTGGCACCATAGTACTGTTCGTTAAAAGTGAACAAATGTGTGGTTTTTCATTTGATAGAGTATTTCATATGAATCATTGCTTTTAATCGCGCCATTCCTACCGACGTCATTGTAATGACCCATGTTCATTTTTCTGTTGGGAAAACCACTAAGTCTTTCTGAGAATCTATCAAGACAGGCGAAGAGTGAGTGTCTGCCATTATAATGAAAACTCCTCAACCTGATTGTGACTGACGGTAGGCAAGCCAGCCTACCATTACAATGAAAACTCCCTAACCCAGTCTTGATATGAGAAAAGACTTTCGTGACTTGCCCGTCGTGCTTCTACGGCAACATTACGAGCTATGCAACTTAATACAATCTTGCTCACAAGGTTTACACTACTTAACCTAGAATTCTGTATAAAATTTAGAATTTCGTAGTGAAGCACGGGTACATCAGCTAGTCTGGGATAAACTGAAGAAAGTTGATTACTTCCTTCCGTGAGTCTGAGTTAGATCCCAAGACCGTGAGTTCAAACTCAACAGAAATTATTGGCGGAAGAAAGTCCATTCAACATTCCGTGTCGTACGATGTCGGCATGTGAAAGATCTCAGGTGACAGCGTTTGGTGTTCATCCGACTGAATTATAAAAACTTGTTGCCATTGGTGCTTTCACGGCCCGTACTTATAGACATAAAGGCTTTTGGGCTTATGCCGTGCCAAGAAAATAAGGTGTAATTCTTTACAGTTTCGCAGAGAACTGTGCTCTGCGTCATCACAAGAAAATCTCGACTGTCCACGAGAAAGACTTGGGTAGGTAGTCTCGATTTTACCTGAGGGCCAAACTAAAACTTCGGAGCCTTGATCCATTAAATAGCGGTAACTGGAAAAGGCAAAGCACACTGAAGATCGGATTCATTCGGTCATATTCGATAAATGTCGGCTTCGTACGGAACCTCTGTTAACATTCAGTGTGTTGAGTAATTGTTAGCATTCTGTTAGGAGGATGCGCAAAATTGCATGCATATATCTTGCCCAAATCAAATGTCGGTTCGGGATTTTTATAATGACTAGTTATTACAGCTCAGTTATTATTAACTGTTATTTTGCCTCCTTTTTTTAAATTTTCATTTTTCTTTTTGATGCGAAAGTATGAGACTGTCTTTCTTGGAATCACTTGCTGCTTTTCGTTATCTTAATCCACCCATTGTAAAGACCGATAAGTTCCATTTTATCAGTAAGTGTGGGAAATTTTGAGTTATCTGATGAATCACGCCGATAGCGGATTGGCCGCCCCCCTCTCCGTCACTCTTATCGATCGGCGGGGGCGCTCCACACACCTCATTGTGCTATGGACGGCCGTACGACGTGAGACTCCGCTTAGTGTATCTTATAGTCTTTAGTACTCCATAGATATTAGGCATTTCATGAAACACTTTTTATAGAATAATTTTAGTACATAAAAAACTAACATAAAAATGGGCGGTTGTGCTTCGAAGGACAAAAAGACTGAGCAGAACCCTACTACGACAGTTCCTGAAGCGGAGAAAGATGAAAGGTAGAGTATAGTGCAGTATAGTTTGGAGATCTGCCAGCGAACTTTAGCACTGGTTAGGTCTGGAACAGTGCCAAAATGTCTCATCGTGTTCTCTTGTGCCGTTTTCTATACAAAAGGGCGATCGCTGTGCTCAGGTGTCAATACAATGACTGTTTCATTGCATGTGCTCTTTGACATATGTAGTTTCATTGCTTGGTAAATGTCCTCACGCATGTGGCCATGTTAGGGCGCGGCAAGGGTGAAGGGCGTGGCCCTCATTGGGAAGACCTCGGAGCCCTCAAATCTTCTAAATTATTTCTGACAAAAATTCTACAGTGCATCTGTGGGGTACCGGAGTCTTTGTTCTAAGGGGTGTGTTATTCAGCGGTTTACTAGGAATGTATGACATTAATTAATTAGTCAATAGTTGGTTGGAGTCTTTCCCCTGAGTCACGCATGGTTCACGCGCGCATGTGCACAAGGACACCACTCCTTTATTTCAATAAAGTGTTCTGTGGAACTATGTATTTATCTGCTGATAACAGGTGTTAACGATAACCTTATCTCTCTCTCAGCAACACTGCACCAATTTTGGCCGTCTTTTAGAATGTTTCACTTGCCGGGCAATGAGACCCCTTATGCGCGGCGCCACACCCCCTCGTGCGTGCCTGTCAAAAGTAAACCACTTGCTTACCTATTTTCTTTCAGTCCTATTACTTTGGGGTTTTATATATCTGTCGTTAACTTCTCTTCGTTTTCCTCGTTACTCTAGATTATTCGTTGGTAAAGTGTTATATTAACCCCCATGCAATAAAGATAACGTCCATTTCTGATATAATATACATATAGACTGGTGGAATTTTACTATACATTACACACAACAGATGCTGATAACGGGAATCATAATCGCGGTCACTTCATAAAATTCTGATCCAGTGTTAAATTTCATGAAAATTGTACATTGATCCTAGTGAACAGGTGTAAATTTCTTAAGCAGATCGGATATCAGGGAGACGTACAACTAAGTGTTAATGTTTTATTTTTCAGCGCACAACAGTCAGACATGGTTGACGCCGCAGTTTTGGATAAGCTGGAGGCCGGCTTCAAGAAGCTGGAGGCCTCAGACAGCAAATCCCTTCTCAAGAAGTACCTGACCCGCGAGGTCTTCGACAAGCTCAAGACTCTAAAGACACCCACCTTCGGTTCCACACTCCTCGACGTCATCCAGTCCGGTAAGATTTTCATGAAAAAGTCTTGAAATGCTCCTTTAACAAACCGTTTCTTATAGGCCACATCTTTTTGATCTTGCTTCACGAGGTGGTTATTAGAAGTTTTACAAAAGCAGAGGTTAATCTCTCTCATTGCATCTTAAAATCTCTATTCGTAATTCATTGGTCGATTAATTTTGTTCTATATTATTATTATTATTATTATTATTATTATTATTATTATTATTATTATTTGCCTCGCTAAATACTTTTAAATTTTACTAATACATGGTTAAGGAAGCTCTTTCCTTAAATTTGACGAGCATTCAGCCTTAATGAATGTGGTTTAATTTTCTTTGTGGTATTATTACTCTTCCTATTAAAAGGCTCTTGCTTCTAGAGATTAGAGTACAAGATTTCATACCACATTCAACTCCCGGACAAAGCAGAAATGAGAGAATATAACCTTGTATAATGAGTTTGTTCCTCGAAGGTTGCATGCTTTTTTAATACAAAGGATATGAAGGTCACATGAAATCGGCAGGTAGACAGCATACGGCGGCACCTTGCTGAAAAGAGGATTTGAAGAACTAGGCTATTATTTTCGCATTGTGCAGCAGATGTGCAGCGACTCGAGCTGTCTATTCAATGCAAAAACTGTGGAAGACCATCTGTCGTTCTACTACAGTGAGCGAATGTTATGAACAAGGCGGTCAGACATCAAAGTTCGAAGTGGAATAGGGGCGATGATCTTATCAGACTTATTATAAAGGCATGGCATTAAAGAATGGCAAATATGGTAGATGGTCAATTTGAAACTGCAGGTGGGGTTAATTTTCACTCTCTCATATACTGCACAATTAACTTTTTTTAATCATATGATCGTCATGCTCTTGGCGTGTACTAGGCTATATCTGCCTGGATGAACTACTTTTCTCCTTTCCTGGCCTTTCTCCTAAATATCTGAGGTAGGCACGTATGTGGATTAAGCCCAGTTTTACGACCGGATGCCCTGCATGACGTCAACCCCTCGCAATGTGGAGTTATCTGTAGTGGGTGGGTGGATGGTTGTGAGGTGTTGCTCGTAGACATATATTGAGATGGTCAGACACTCGCTCTAGAGAATTGTGGGAAAGGCCAAGAAGGTAGAAAAACGTGGCTAAAATCGAACCCGGGTCCCTCTAAACCGAAGGCCACTACACTGACCGTTCAGCCAAAAATACGGACCTGGATGAGAATATGAACGACTTGTTTCCGAAGAAAATAGTAATTATTTTATACCATGCATGCTAAAGGAGAGTGCTCAAAATATTAGTGAAAATTTGCTAATGAATGTTAAAATGTAAGCTCCAGCACAATCACATGAATTTTCAGTCGAGGGATACTGGTGGACGAGACTGCAAGCTAATCATGGTGCAGATGGTAGGTTGGAGTAAAAGCCGGTGGGATCGCAAACGAGTTGCGTGTTTTTTGATTCAGACTTGGATGGAAAATTCAAGAGCACTGAAGTTAGGAAGAGCGTCTTTCGTGATCCGAAAGTTAAATCATGGTACTGTTGGGAGGGGGATGTCCCCTCTCATCATAATGAATGTCAATTGAGCGCGCGAAGGTCGGACGTGAACCCGCCCAGTTCTTTCAAGTAATTCCAGCTGTTCCAGCTGGCGGGTATTGATCGAGGAGCGGCTTGGTCCAGACCACACTCAACTCCCAACTTCCAAAACGATGTTATGGATCGATATGTTTAAGGTTTTCAATATACAGCACAAGCCTGAGGAATGTGCAGTACTTCTGTAGAGCAGACATAGTTTATGATTTGTGGAAACAGAAAAGATAGGTTTCAAACAGATATACCGGCGAGTAAGTCGCCAGACTACGCCCGTAGGCAGCAGGGCTGACTTTCTCCCGGCATACAGCTGAGATTTTCGTAATATGCTGGTTGTAGGAAGTTACGACTGCTGGCTAATATTGAAAGATCATGGAGACTACTTCTTTTACTCTTATATCCGTAGTTCTAAACAAACATCAGTTATTGAAGTTTAAAACTGAATAAGGGGCAGACGACCTGTGTTAAACCTTGAAAACAAGAATTAAACTGAACGTTCTATTTTGGGAACTGGCATATGCTCCAATTAGGTTCGGAGTTTTGTAAGATGTCCTCTGAAGTAGATATGGCGACTGCTACTTTTACTGTTGCATCCGTAATTCTAAGAAGCATCAGTTTCGCTTAAGATCTACTAACGAGATATTAAAATGAAAGAATAAGAATGTTTTTTCTCGCAAAAAAATCCACCGTAATTCGTTAAAATTAGTCTCATACATTGAATAAAAATGGTGTAGGATTTTTCTTAGATGGATGAATTAAAATTAAAATGGGGATCTTCAGCGATTTCTGAAGAAATCTTGACAAATTCACCTTGAATGTTTTAAAAGTCGAGACAGTGAAGATTTTAAGTTTGTTCTTAATACCTCACTGGAATGAAGAAAAGCACCATTCTTTTAGAACTTAGTCTTTGTAGAAAAGCTGTTTGGCTTAACAGCCCATTAACTGGACTTTGCTAATCTCATCTCTTGCATCGTTCACTGTCTTTATTTCTACCCCCTCCCCCCGCCTCATCCTATCATCCCTCAAAAGCCACCTGAGAAAGTCCTGAGATGATCAATTTTCGCTTACCCGTCCTCTCACCAACTTGATTCCTTATGTCTTTAATTTGTGACCAAATTTACCCTCATCTCCTTTTAAAGTTAGTGGAAAAATCACGTTTCAGAGGCTTAGGCCTACTCTTCACCATTATTGGACTGTCCACATTTCACTTCCTAAGGTGAAAGCTAATGCTGAAAAAGTCACAAACGCCCAACCCCCGACCCACAGGAATTAACTAATGAAAGTTAAAATCCCCGACCCGACCGGGAATCTAACCCGGGACCACTTGCACCAAAGGCCCGCATGCTAACCACTTAGCCATGGAACGGGACATATTCCGTATTAGTGATGGTGAAGAATGCAACGAATTCGGGAGAAACCTGTGTAGTCAGTTGAACCGATCTTTCCCGTATAATTTTGTATAAAATTCTCCCACCACATTCATAAAGAAAAGGACCTTCGACTGACTTTTGGGATTCTGGGTCGCTTTTTGCTGCAGCCCCTTCTTAATCAGTTTACCCTCCAGGGTTGTTTTTCCCTCGTACTCTGCAAGGGATCCCACCTGTACCGCTTCAGGGGCAGTGTCCTGGAGCGAGAGACTTTTGGTAGGGGATAAAACTGGGGAGGAGGACCAGTACATCACCCAGGCAGCCTCATCTGCTGTGCTGAACAGGGGCCTTGGGGAGGATGGAAGGAATAGAAAAGAGGGAAGGAAGCGGCCGTGACCATAAGTTAGGTACTATCCCGGCATTTGCTTAGAGAAGTGGGAAACCACGGAAAACCACTTCGAGGATGGCTGAGGAGGGATTCGAACCTCCCTGTACTCAGTTGACCTCCTGAGGCTGAGTGGACCCCGTCCCAGCCCTCATACTTTTCAAATTTCGTGGCATAGCCGTGGATCGAACCCGGGCCACCGGGGATGGTACCTATTCGCCCTAACCTACTACACCACAGAGGCGGACAAATATGAAAATGAACGATATTAGGTTGCTCGCAAAGTGCCGAACTACTTATATTTTAAACTTTCCGTAGTCAAACGTTTGCCAAACGCTGTCGGGCGAGACCGCATCATTTCAGCAATAATGCGTACAGAAGCTATATTTCCCTGATCAACCAAAAAAATAGTTCAGGGCTTCTGCACCACAATGCAGAACATGAGCAGATATACAGACGTTCCGGCTTTGAAGGAATCGTGAACACCCGTATTTGGTAAGTAAGCGAAGCAAAACCACCATTCCTTATTACAGCAGTAGCTTTCTATTGATCCTTCGTGACAGTCTTCGGCGTGACATCAATAGTTTCTTATAGCTTTGCACTCGTTAACAATGCTATTAGTAACTATTTCAACATTCCCTGGAAGAAATCTCTCCCATCATGTGGTTTATGCAAGGCTCCCTTCCAACAGACGAGTGATATTCCTTCATAAAAAATAAAATCAGAAGGGGATCTAACGCGTAATTGGTCTCGTGAATTGATCCTATAGCTTTCTGTGGAGATGCCTTTGTGAACGGGACATAATACTTGAAATCGTTAGACGATTGGGAAAAACATCGTTGCTGAGTGGTATTTTTGGCATTGAGTAAAACGAAGAACATTTTAACTTCAAATTTTCTCGCAAGATACTCAAAAGACGGCTGGTACCAGTACAATAGTTTCTACAGTAGTGGATGTCTGTTTACCTAACACTAGCAGATAATACTTAATTTACACATTGATTATTTTCTTAAATTGACTTTCACAGAGCTAGACAGTAAAGAAACTTCAAATATGGAATTTAATATTAAGTTGGCATATTAAATGTCTGCTTATTCCCGAGTTTTGCCTGTGGATGCTAGTATCTACAGACACGGTACTAGAATCACACTTCGTTGAGTCTTATTGTTTACATTGCAGCTTTAATATGACGACTGTTGAAATATCCCAACATAGTTTTCCATTATGAAATAAGTCATTTCTGCAATACATTTCATGTAGCATTTACGATGTGATGGAGCGTGCTTTGGCCAACTACGGCTTGAGGTGGCTGAGACTCGTCTTTCTCTTTCCAAGCACGGTATGCAAGCTTGCTTCTAAAATTACATGAGAAACACAGCTGTCCGCCTGGTTCTGTGAAATACATCCATCCCTCCTTTTTTTCTCCTTCAATTAAAGTACTGTCGTAATGAATGCACTCTGGCTGTACAGCTGTGCTGTCTCAAGACGGAGATTTGAAGCCACCAGTCTTCGAAACCGTGACGACCTGTGGATAGAACCGTCTACGGTCATGGTTGCGAGATCGAAGCCCGGCACAGTGGGGTGGGCTAAAGTTCTGGTGCTCGGAAAGTGGTTAGTTCTTGACCAGGAGAGTGGCGTTCTTTTGACGTAATGAATACGCTGTCGTCTTCTAAAGAGATTGTGATAGTTTGCCGATAAATAAGTTTTTACACTTTCGAATTTGACGAGAACCATGTTCATATAACTGTGACCGCTTCGTCCGAGCTATAGGACGGGAGTTAAAATTAGTCGCATCAAGCAGTTGCACCTTGTTGTACCCTAGTTGAAAGATATTCCGTTTTTATTATTAGACTACATTAAAACAAAAACGGGGCAATTAAACTGGCAGGAGTTGCGGTGGGTGTAATAAAAAGTGTAATGTTTCTCATAAGAACATTGTAGAGCATTGTCAGCTTCGTTCGATCCCTAGTAAAAATTCTTACAGAAAACTTAAAGAAAATAACACGTAAATCATGGGATCAAAGGAACTAAAATTTCCCTGATGAATTCGGAACTAAAATTCCTTACTGCACTCAAAATTCCGTTTTTCGTATATTACATCTTGATACTACGCGGAAATACACTGAATGATCAGTTGAGTGCGGTTACTCTACATGTAGCCTACTTTGGTATGGAGATGATCTTGTAAACCTGGAAAAGTAGTAGACTGAAACTCTAAATGAACACTGTAATACACAAGCAGAGAAATAAGCGGGAACGCTAATTTAGTAGGAAAGCGCTAGTTTGAGATTGTAGCAATCGAAGAGTTTTATGATACTGACATTTTAACAGTTCATTACTTCCAAAAAAAATAAAAAAAAATACAGTAAGCCCGTTGCATTAGCAGAAATTGAATACTGGCTGAGCAAGGAGACTGCCAAACCCTTTTAGATATTTGAACAATGGATTTGTGCAAATGTTTCGGATGTTACGTTTTTTAGTGTAAAATACTTCAGGAAATAAAACACATCAGTTGATTTGACAGCCTTCTCATTGAGTGATCAGTGTAATATACAATTAAATATTCAGTTACATTTTAAACGAAGATCCTGGAAAATTAGATTCTCAAATACAGGTGCCGATTATGGAAGTCTTAGCGTCCAAAGTACATTATCAGACTTTCATAACACTAAGGGACGGTAGTTTAATCTGTAAAGAACTTAGGTTTTGCTAATTCTTTACCAGCCAATCCAGATAGGACTAGAATCCTGGCACAATATTCTAATGAGGTTCGCGTCACGCCGCTGTATAGTGAGTTAGCTATGAATGAACGTACCGTACACGAACAGTCATGATTCAGAAAATTGTGTGTATTGAGACGTGGCGTTGATGCTATAGTATTAGACATTTTCGTATGAAAAAATCGTCTTTATTCTAATGTTTAGCAAGTCATTTCCCCATACACTCTTGCACTGGTTTCTTGGAAACTCTTTCACTTACGAAAGACGGTGGAAATACTCTGCCTTTCGAAACATTGCGAACATTACAACGGTTTTACTGCTGTAGAACACAGTACAAGACATGTACTGTAGGATGCAACTGCCCTGAGGGAGGTGATGTTAAACAGTCTGCTGGCCTTGTGTTAACATATCCTGCCTGCTGTGCACATGGCTGCTGATGGCGCAATAGTTCTAGCTCGACGTTAACGTTACGTAAAAGTACTTCTCATCTTGCACATTTCGTACTGTTAATCTGGTTTCGGGAATAAAGTACAAGAAACGTTATTCCAGCTGAAACCATTTTATTACCACAAAAATGGCCCGTCCCAAGGTCATCGTCGACTAATCGCCTGCGGAATGTCAAACCTCCACCATGGTCTCACTTCTGACCTGTCAAATTTTCGGCTTTGGCAAATCATTTCCATAGCGGGGCGAATTTTGGGGGGAATAAAATGGCGTCAGAGTATAATTTTTTACGTATTACGTATTTTATTTATTGTACTATAAAATGCTTATTTTGTGACAGTTTCTTCTCTTCTCCAAACATCTGGTTATTCTGTACATTCTAAACACTTGTGATTTTGTAAAATTAAGTTCCTGTGTAATTTAACATCCGTTTCTGGACCGGTACTAAGTGGAATATGTGACCAGAAGAGCAGACCGTTAAATGCTAATGGAGCTTTAGTTACAATACACACCAACTAGGTATTGGACACTGACCATGAAACTCCACACCCCGTAGGATAAATCGGCAAACTGATTTACTAGGTATGGATTATTTAGATAGCGATTACTATTTTAATTTAAAACTGTATCTGCCGGGTATCTGATAAGTCTGACGTAAGTTTTAAGATATGGAACCTGCGCGTTTGATTTCTAAGAGTTTAATGTGGAGGGTTTTTTTGTTGCAGGCTTGGAGAACCACGACTCTGGAGTCGGTATCTACGCTCCTGATGCCGAAGCTTATACCACATTCGCTGACCTCTTTGACCCCATTATTGAGGATTACCATGGAGGATTTAAGAAGACTGACAAGCATCCCCCCAAGGACTGGGGTGATGTGGATACCCTGGGCAACCTGGACCCCAACGTAAGTGGCATTTGTGTCCCCTTTAGATTGTAGACTATTGGCAAGCAGTTTCATTCTTATAGGAGTTCTTAGCTCCCACAAGTTACATCGGTGGATCAGTGATGGTGTCAGACTGTGATGCCACTATTGCGGGTATCTGGCCTCTCCATGTCTTTATTTCTAGGATGGTATGTTCTAAGTCCTGGTGGTAATGTTGAAATTCAATGGTATGCAGAGCCCTTGATACTATACCACTTCAGATCTGTGCTGTGTGAGCTAAGGCCTTAAGATTAATTTTGCCACAGATAGTAAAGTCATACAGCTGTTAATGCATGCTCGGCTTATGAACTACCGAAACATTTAGCAATGTAGACTTATCGGGGGCTGCAAATGGCTTCAGTGCTAAGGCTACAGGTTCTTTCTCATATCATTAGTTTTATTGGAACAGACATGTCTGGCAAACTGACGTAAATGAAGACAAGCACTTGTAGATCACAAAATATTGGTAGTAGATGTTGGGTAACTTGGAAAAAATAGTCCTAAAGAGCAATTTAATGATTTGTTGCTTAATTAGGGAGTTATGCACATGAGTGACATAGCTGGATTAAGACTGGTTAAAAATACAATGAATTAATTTAGACTCTTTTCAAGAGGTGTTCTGTTACACTTTTTGTAATCACTGCTGTATCTTATGTTTAAAGATCTGCTGCTGGAAGCTTTAGAAGTTCAGAATGTGTAGGAAGACTGTAGTACTACCTGATGTTACCAGTTTTAAAGATTTTCTACAGATGCAAACAAACTGCTGATTTAGTTCCAATTTACAGAATAAAAAAGCAGGATACTCTGTGGTACTGTGCTTGAGGTGACTGAACTAACTTCTCCACATTTTAGCATTCCAAACTTCAGACTTGGTGAGGTTCTTGAAGACATCAAGGAGCTTGTCATGATCAATAATTAAATGCAAAGAAATGTTCCACTTTTAATGTAAGACTGCCAAGCATAATGCAGTTTTGCAAGATCTGTAAAAGTTTTATCGTATGAAAGTTTGATCACATTATGAACTTCACCTCATTCAGATGGATGGAATCTTAAAGCTTTCCTGTTGGTATTATTTGACAAATTTATACTGTTGGCACAATACAAGAACACATTCCAGGTTTGTAAAATTCATAATACTGGGACAGAGGACACTGTCCACAGCACTGCATCCAGAAAATTAAGTATTAAACAAATCTCTTGAAGGATTAATTCAAGAAAATTTAAACTGATTCTTTTTGAAAATTACCTGGTCAAGAATGCCAAGCAATATGACAAAGATGTCTATATCTGCTGGCCATTTGACTGGGCAGCAGTCACCTTTGCAGGCAATGCCCTTATGTTTGAAGTATGATTTTTGATAAAATTAGGACTTTCATTACATATTTTTTTCTTTCTCCAAGTTGCAGAACTTTACTCTGAATAAAAAAATTACTTTTTGGTTTCTCTTTTATTGCAAGACAATAGAGCATAATACAGTAATTGATTTTTTGTAAAATACCCAACAGACAAGATTGTTATTAAAAATGTCAAAGTGGTTCTCATGATTCTACTGAAAAAATTGAAGGTTCAATCCCTGTGGCTCCAGTTATATTTTGAGGGCTTGACGGTGGAGTGGTTTAGTTAGACTTCTTGCTAAAGACTCCCATTGTTTAAATCACAGCCAATGCATGCAAGATTTTTTAAAATAATTCATATCCTTATGGTTTGGTTTTCTATAGCTAGTCCTATAGCTATGATCACAGTATCAATACAAACAACTAAAAGTTTTTCATTATAGACTTTTTAAAATGTTGTAGAGTGGGTAGTTACTAAGAGATCTTGAATTGTAGCTCATGTTATTAGTTTTAGGAGCAAACGGTCCACTGCATAGAGAAAAGGACATGAATTTTCAGATTTTTAAAATGTGTACCATTCTATTGAACTGCCCAGCCATTTCTCTGAAATATGTGGTTTATTCTATCCAGGGCGAGTACATCATCTCAACCCGTGTGAGGTGCGGCCGCTCCATGCAAGGCTACCCCTTCAACCCCTGCCTGACGGAGGCTCAGTACAAAGAGATGGAGGAGAAAGTTTCCAGCACCCTGTCTGGTCTTGAGGGAGAACTTAAGGGTCAGTTCTACCCCTTGACTGGCATGACCAAAGAAACCCAGCAGAAGCTCATCGACGACCACTTCCTCTTCAAGGAGGGTGATAGGTTCTTGCAGGTAATTACTGTATACACACTTTTTTAGTGCAACAGATAACTGATGGTAATAATCTGGATTAATGCTAAAGTGTGCTTAAAAGGTATTAAATCATCTGAGTGCTACTTCAACCCTTGCAGGATCAACTGATGTCACTAGCTCAAAGACCAGATGGAATTGATAGAATGAATCTAAAACTTTTAAAAATGGCCACTTATTTATAATTTCTCATACAGTATGTGAGAAAGACAATAGTTTTCTCAAAATTTTGGAAAAAGAACTGTGTGGAAAAACTTAATTATAACCTATAGTATTGATCTACAATAGTGATGACAAGGGGAAGGAAGGAAGGAAGGAAGGAAGGGAAAAGATAAAACTAAATGGTAAAATTTTGGAAGAAATGTAAGAAGGTATTACATTCAAACTATTATGAACCCATACTAACCTATGCAGCTGGATCGTGGACTACAACAAAACGAGAGGAGAGTAGAATATAGGCAGTGGAAGTGAAATTTCTAAGAGGTATCGAGGGCAAGACCAGAAAGGATAGAATTAGAAATGAAGAGACAAGGAAAAGGACAGGAATCTTGAAACTTAAAGACAGGATACAAACAACAAAGCTAAAGTGGTATGGGCATATGATGAGAATAGAAGAGCGTGCCCAAAAAAGCTTTTTCAGAGAAGTTAACAGGAAAGAGACCACGAGGACGACCCCGAAAGAGGTGGACAGATTCAGTGTGGGAGTGCATAGATAAGAGGGAAGGAAAACCAAAAATGTACTTAAAGAGGAAGAGTGGTGGAGAGACAGGCAGCAATGGAGGTCCTTGGTTCACAACCCGACCCGGGAAGCTGGAAACGGGATATGAAGATAATGATCAACTATTGATCTATGAAAAGAGAACTGCCTCTGTTTCACCACACAACCTGGTAAATAGATGGTCTTTTTAGGCACACTCTTCATTATCCTCCATTCTACTATTAAATGTTAAACCATAGGATTTCTCGGTATGTTTGTGAGGAAGAGGAACTTGCGATTAATAGAAATTTGATGCAGAATTTAGTTTTTAAATGGTGTTCAGGAGACTTGCTATTTGTTTTTCACTAGACACATTTGAGAGTTGATCAGTTCTTCCAGTATTTACATATAATGCAAAATTGTTTTAGGCTGCCAACGCATGCAGATTCTGGCCTACTGGACGAGGTATCTACCACAATGATGCCAAGACTTTCTTGGTGTGGTGCAATGAGGAGGATCACTTGCGGATAATCTCCATGCAGATGGGTGGTGATCTTGGACAGGTCTACCGCCGCCTGGTGACGGCCGTCAACGACATTGAGAAGCGCATTCCCTTCTCCCACGATGATCGTCTCGGCTTCCTGACCTTCTGCCCCACCAACCTGGGAACGACAGTACGTGCTTCTGTGCACATCAAGGTTCCCAAGCTGGCAGCTGACAGAGCAAAGCTGGAAGAGGTTGCCGCCAAGTACAACCTCCAGGTAAGTTTAATAACATTTCATTATGGTTTAGTTATGCAAAATTTAGTTCAAATCAGAACTTCTCATTTTCCACACCATCTTAGTCTCCTTAAAGTTTATACATAGCCATTTTCATTGAGTGGGAGATGCAAGCTATTGAATTGACCAATGTATGAGATTTAAAGTTATTACTTACTAAACAGTATTCTGGATCTAGACAAAATTATTTGGGAAAGCATAATATGTAGCTTCTCCCAAACTCTAGAATTCTTTTCATGTTAAAATACCTTGTAACCACATTATGAAACATGTTACAAGTGGACTTTCAGTAAACCTATCTTCCTATTAGTGAGATATTTAACATTTGGTCCCTCTTTTTTTTTTTTTTTTTTTTTTCCGAGCGGAGTACCAGTACTGATTAAAATTTCTACTAATGTACAATAAATAATTGAAAATAAAAGTAACACCTGTGGTAGTAAAATTTGGACCCAAAATGGCCAAAAACTCGAAATTTTGGTCCAAACTTTGGGGCACAGTTTTTTTTGCATGTGTGACTATTTTTAAAGGTCCTGTGGAAACATGCAAATTACTCCTGCCCTTGCCTGTCCACTAGTTTTATTTTTTCTCAAAAGTACCCATTTTCTGGAATTCAATGTTCCAAACCTAATGAGCTTCAAACTTTGTACCAAAGTGCTTTTATACTCTGTTCATAATTTATAGTATCCATTTTTAAAATGATTAAAAAATGCTTGAGTCAACAGATGAAAGAAAGTCACAATGTCACTTGCTAACAATGTTAGTAATAACTTGCATTATACAACAAATTATTCTTTAACACTCCTAAGATTAACAACAAAGTTTCAAACCAGAAAAAAAAAGTGCCTGTGTAGTTTGAAAAGCTAAAAGAAAGCCATAAATCATAAAATAATTGCCCAATATAAATATAATAAACTTAATGTAAACTACTGTCTCAAGATATTTTAAATCTGCTAAAATTAACAAAAGATTTGGTAGTTGTCACTTAAATTGAGTTGTCTAATAAAACTATTTGCAGCAATGATTATAGAGGTAAACAACAGCTTCCCAATTAAAATATTGGTAACTATCGTGCAACTGTGAAAAGATAACTTCCTTAGACTGTTCTCTGGATATGCTTTACAATATTTTGATTTGATTTTGTGGTCATCCGCAGGTGCGTGGTACTCGTGGTGAGCACACAGAGGCTGAAGGTGGTATTTATGATGTATCCAACAAGAGGCGCATGGGCCTGACTGAGTACCAGGCTGTTAAAGAGATGAATGATGGCATCGCTGAACTGATCAAGATTGAAGCCTCTCTCTAAATATGTGGACCAACTGATTTTTTTCAGAACATTTTCTAAACATCCAATCAGCTTCCCAAGAACCCTTTTCAATTTCCTTTTTATTTCATGTTTTCACTTCAGTACTGAGGGATACAGGGGGTTAGATGTGTTGATCAGTATTCTATGAAATGTTGGTATTATAATTTATCATGCTGCTAATGATAATTAGTTACGATCAGTATTGGAAAGTTAGTGAGAACCACTTCCTGAACGCACAAGTGCAAGTGTTCTTTTGATAGGCTATTGCTTCACCTAGCTACAGGGAGTAGTAAAAGTAGTAGTATAACCTAGCTGCTCCCTCAAAAGCATTTCGTGTTTGGAAGAGTTCAATGCTTCTAGTCCTACTTACGAAAGTATAATATATTTTTGCCATTCATTGAACAGGAACAGAAAGACATGCGATTACATTTGCACAAAAAGAAAAATTACCATTCCCAAAACAATGACAGTTGGTGACTGTTCATATAAACGAAGTGAATAAAAAGACGTTGCTACAAAGTGTTTAATTTCTTAAAACTTCCCATCCTTACTCCTAGATATATTGTAGTTAGCTTCAAACTTTGCGCAGAAGTGCATCTATGTGTTCATAATACACAGTATCCATTTTTTAAATGGCTTAAAGCTTTTGGAAATATTATGAGTTAACAATGCACTGCAGACTATCCTGTCATATATCAATAAATTGACAGTGTCTCCTGGAAGTGAAGAAAATTGTGAATAATTTTGGATCTTATTAGAGTTCTCAGATATTAAAGAGACATGGGACACTTCTTGTCGAGGCTGAAATCTGACTCTCAAAGTATAATTACTGGCATCTTATACCACTTGAAACTTATGTAAATCTTGTACCACTTGGCTAAGGAATAAATCGTTCCTACAGATAAATCACTCTCAAATCGAATATTGAAATAGATATAGAATAAGCTAAGTAGATCTTCAGGTGAGTATTTTTCATGAAGTCATTCTTTCAGTTTTTAAATGAAGAATGAAATTCAAAGAATCATACAAACTATGGTAATGTGATTTTTCCACTGTATTTGATAAAACTGAATGCACCACAATTGCATTTAACCGGTGTCTCAATTTAAAGCACTGTCTTAAAAATGTAAACTTCTTTTGGAGAGCAAGAAATCACACTTCATATTTGGCACTTTTGGAGCAAAGAAGTTCAAGAGGTTCACCAGCAGTTATTCAGTGATTTAATATCATACTTATAAGCAACCTTGTTTTAACCAGAGGCACATAAAATAGCTTCAATGTACATGTCAAAGTTGTTTTAATTTGACAATGTTATTGCTATGGTAGCCTGAAGAAAGAAGTAAATGATGGGGAAAATAGCCAGTTTATAATGGTAGCTAGACCGACAGCAATGTTGGTCACAGAATAGTTGTAAATTCATTCATTTTGTCCTTCACTCTTTAACTACAAAATGAAACCAGAACATTCTGCTTTTTTTTTTTAAGAGATTTGGGAACCCTAATCTTTATGGACTAAGTCAAGGTTTTAATATGGAAAAGGATCGGATCTACTGAAATATTTGGAATATCTTCCAGATAAATAGATTGTAAAATCACTAACACTTAAATCTTAGGTTTACATGCTACTACACAAACTTCTAATAAATATTGCAAAGGTAAAGTTAGAGTATGATTACAAGTTTGCATTTGAAAACCCTAAGCAACTTGATTGCTAGTTTCAAGCCAGTACCAGATACAAAATCGATTCACTCATTTGAAAAAAATGTGCATAAATGGAGTTATTGGATTCTTGTACTGTGATGCAAGACAATGCAGAAACACATTAACTATAGATTTAAAATTTTGCTTTCTCTTTTCTCGTATGGTATGTAGAAATTTTTGTCCGAAGTTACTCACGACTAGTGATTGGGCAGTCTGAGACTAGGTCTCAATTTCTCGATACTAGCGCAGACACTATTTCTCGCGAGAAATTTTGAGAGATCTCGAGAGCATTGTCCACTCATTGTGCGGCGAGTAGTGTCGTAGGCCTACAGGTAGTCGGAGCTGAATGTTTGTGCCGAGTATGCGCATAGCGAACAACGGGCCTTCTCCGTTTCGTAAATTCGTGTCAACAAGAGACTAGGGAGTTTATTTCTACCGAGGTCTATTTTGACACAGTATAACATAATTATAAAGGATGTGCATTCTGGCATTGTATGCACTGGTAGGTACACGAATGAGTGGTTTAAGCACAAAACCTGATGGCTACTGTAGGTACACGTACCTGGATATGAGAGGCGTGCATTATTCGAAATAGAGACGAGGCAGGATGTGCCTTGCTGCACATGAAACCACCATTACGCACGAGTGGAATGTGTAATCTAAAATGCTTCAGTTTGCTCCAATTCGTTCGACTGGTAGGTGTATAGCGTTATCAGACCCCACATTGAATAACATATGACCACTGCTTGTGATTGCCGATATTATAGTGACTAAGGAAATAATTCCTTACAATATTATAGAATATTCCCGTCATAATTACGTACTTAGGTATATGACAGTGCAATGTGTAATTGCATCTAGTTGTACGCGACAACTTGAAGACAATGTCCGAAATGCAAATAAATCGTGGTTGATATAGATGTTGATTCCCATAGGGAATCTGAAATATTTGTCCTGAATGAGCAAATTTATAATACCAATATAAATGGTCCGTTATTGGACATAAATTTTCCAGCTAGCTCATTCTTGGTTGCCAGCGTTTCGCCCTCGTGTGCTAGGGTGGGCTCATCAGTTGGTACTTAGCACACTTACCAATACGCTGGCTAGTGCATACCGTGGAGGCCACTGCGTAGGCTAACTGGAGCCACCGGCAGTGCCAATGCACTAAGAGACTTTCTCTCATCACTAAAAATTGATGCCTGCTTGGCCATCAGATCTATGGAAAATTTATAATGTCCAATAATGGACCATTTATATTGGTATTATAAATTTGCTCATTCAGGACAAATATTTCAGATTCCCTATAGGAATCAACATCTATATCATCTGATGGCCAAGCAGGCATCAATTTTTAGTGATGAGACAAAGTCTCTTAGTGCATTGGCACTGCCGGTGGCTCCAGTTAGCCTACGCAGTGGCCTCCACGGTATGCACTAGCCAGCGTATTGGTAGGTGTGCTAGGTACCAACTGATGAGCCCACCCTAGCACACGAGGGCGAAACGCTGGCAACCAAGAATGAGCTAGCTGGAAAATTTATAATGTCCAATAACGGACCATTTATATTGGTATTATAAATCGTGGTTGTCGGTTATATTGAAGAGATGCCATATACAGTAGCATATCCCGCTGTTCTGTTCATTCAAAAGAAGTAAAATACGTCGGCAGAAATACTGGGATGATCCGACACTTAAAAACATGATATAAATAAAGAGGAATAGTCGCAGAACACCTCCGGCCCGGTCTGAATCACAAGAAGCTACCCTACCGATGACTGAGGCGTCCAGTTAGGTTTACATCCTAATAAGTTATTAACCAATTATATGGGTTATTCGGCTGAGAAGTCCACCTGAAATAAATCGTGAACAGTTTAAGATACCGTACTGGCATTATGTCTTCACTTTCGTTAATGGTATTAAGAAGCTCATAGTTCAACATGCAGTGCTTTCCTGGGCTTTTGACAAAATTTATCGTCATGAGAACTGCTGATGATAAATATCAAGCTTACACTTGTGGTTACTGGGACGTTGCACAGCTCGCAGCGCACAAGAATCGGTCTCGAGAGTGTTGCCCATCACCCTTGCTGAAAGAATTGGAGTGAAGTCAGGCATTTTTAGATGACACGTTCCACTCCTGTGTAATGGGGGTTGCATATGTAGCAAAACAAATCTTCCCCATCCCAAGTTCGAATAATGCACGCCTCTAGTATCCAAGTAGGTGTGCATTCTACCTACAGTTATTCACAAATATGCAGGGTTATTCAGCTAAGATGTCCACCCCAAATACGTCGTGAACAGTTTAAGATACTGGCATTATGTCTTCACTTTCGTTAATGGTATTAAGGAGCTCATAGTTCAACATGCAGTACTTTTTCAGGCTTTTGCCAAAAATGTATTGGCTCACACATTTTCATATGAGAACGTTATTTCACGCAATAACTGCCAATGATATACTATCAATTTTACAGTGGTAGTTACTGGTACGTCGCACAGCTTGCACTACAGGAGGATTGATCTCGTGAGAGTCTCGAGCGAGAGCGTTGCCCATTGCTACTCATGACTAGAGCCCGGATTTCCATGCACTATCATATGGCAAAACGTGAGCAATAAACTGGAAAATATGCACTATCAAAATTCAGTTCCTTTTGAAACATTGTACAACTATTTCTCCAAATTGTCTTGATTTAAGCTCATCTGTTTATCTGTCGGCACATTCTTAAACACAGAAAACTATCTTCGTACGTCACAAGAAGTGATAGATGCACACTTAAATGAAGACATTTGGGATAAAGTGAGGTCAAATTGTATGTCTTTTGAATTTTCACCATAATGCGTCTTATATAAGTTTGACAAATTCAAAGCCAGGATTTAAATGGATCACTTTGTTTGACCTATCTCTAGCTTACAAGCTCTAGCTGTTGCAGCTACTTCTCTGTGCGATGATTGCAGACACTTTTGAAGGTCCTCAATAACCGGTAATGATTGCCTGCTGCGATAACAGACTTGTGACGAGTGAGAATTCCGGGTGCACATGCACCAACAACCACCTAGCAGTTATCAACCATGCTGGTGGAGGAATGGAATGCCCTACCACAAGAACTACTTACCAATCTTGTGGCCATTACATTCTCAGCATGGGAACACGTTGCAGGGCATGCATCGCTGTCCGTGGTGATCACACACCCTTTTAAGAATCATGTCCCTTCTTTTGTGATGTCTAGAGGACCATCATGAGTTTCAGTGACTTACGTGTAATTTATTGTCTCTGTATAAAAGCGTCATTTCTATTTGTCTCGTCGCATATTCCTTTCAGTTACCTCCTGTACCATAGTGTAGCAGTTCTTCCCATGTATGGTTAAAGTTTCATCGAGCTATGCTACTTGGTAGTGACACAATATGCGAAAGATACTTTCGTCCTTAAGATTTGCACAGCAGTAAACTAGTTTATACCGGGCGAGTTTGCCGTGCGGTTATGCGCGTGCGACTGTGAGCTTGCATCCGGGAGATAGTGGGTTCGAATCCCACTGTCATCATCCTGAAGATGGTTTTTTTGTGGTTTTCCATTTTCACACCAGGCTTAATTAAGGCCACGGCCGCTTCCTTCCAACTCCTAGGCCTTTCCTATCCCATCGTCACCATAAAACCTATCTGTGTCGGTGCAACGTAAAGCAAAATAAAATACCTAGTTTATGTGTGATTCAGTCCGGTCTGTAAGTAGAAAGTCGTTATGATCAATCACACTGTGTAAAGATTAGAACCTCGCATCCCTGTCTCTTAGAAAATAAGTTTAACAATAGTTTATATTAGTAAATAACATCTGTACTCTATAAAATAAAAGGGACATATAATAAATTTATTGAATATGAGAAATGTTGTTACTGTATATTTATGGAAGAGATGTATGCTAAAACTGGTCAATGACAATATGATGACTGGACGAAGTATATATATTGGCACAACAGACAGCTACCACCTGTTGTGAAAGAGATTTTATTAAGTTGAGGCACACTTCAAGATATTCAATCGAGCCCAATGAAGCACTGCATCCAGTTTCAGTCCAATGGACAATCAAGTGAAGAGTCACTCCTATTTTTCCAGTTTATTCCAAATGTTCTCAATTGGGTTCAGATCTGGATTTTTTTATGCACCATTTTTGATGCTCCTATAGTCCCTGGCTGTAGTACAACTCAACTAGTGGGGAGTAATGTTGTTGTCCTGGTAAATTTCATTGCCATCTGAAAGTGTTGACAACTTCCAGATGTTTCATATATCCCACGTCAGCTTTTTGATCTGTAAGTGTAATTAAGAGTCGAGATTACCTAAATGAAAGCTTTCCACATAGGTCACTATTTCCACTCACTTGAAATCCAGATCAATATATTGGGGTGAAGATTAGGGGTGGGAATTATTGCACAAGATATTCGATGCCAGCAACCAAAATCTTGACAATAAGAAAATTGTTGCACTCCTTGTATGCATATGAGAATTACAGTTTAGGAACTATACAAAAGCAAATGTAATAAGGTTTGCAGTTAAATAAAAATTGGGAAACAATACATACCACAGAGTCCAGAGTTTTAATGCTAGCCGTCTCAAAAAGTCAAATAAGTTTTAAGTATTTGAAGATGTACCAAGTATTTCATCTAAAAGCTTGCATAAGCATCCTCACAGCTTTGTTATTGACCCAACTGCGAAGTTTGAAGGAGGCAGTATACAAGCAGAAGAGGTTGATGCGGAAACAAGAAACTATGGACCATGTTTCAAACATCTAGAGGTGAAATAAACATCCCACTGTGAAACTGGGACGAGATTAGACTGCTGTTTGGTGCTCAAGGAATAGTATCTAAATTCTGTATGAAGCTTCCTTCACCGAGCTCGATAGCTGCAGTCGTTTAAGTGCGGCCAGTATCCAGTATTCGGGAGATAGTAGGTTCGAACCCCACTGTCGGCAGCCCTGAAGATGGTTTTCCGTGGTTTCCCATTTTCACACCAGGCAAATGCTGGGGCTGTACCTTAAGTAAGGCCACGGTCGCTTCCTTCCCACTCCTAGCCCTTCCCTGTCCCATCGTCGCCATAAGACCTATCTGTGTCGGTGCGACGTAAAGCAACTAGCAAAAAAAAAAAAAAACTTCCTTCGGAGTTTTGGCATTAGTGTTCTGGAACCAGAATAAATTGCCGCCAGTAATCTTAGGGACTCTTTGATATTTGCTGACGATGCAGCCATGTGGGAAGAGACAAAAGTAGAGGGAGAGGTATGAATGTGTAGTTAAGTTCAAACAGTATCAGATGAAAGTTAACACAACAAAAACTGTTGCACAGAAAATGAGTAGGAAAGATACTGGCTGCCACATAAAGTTTGAAGATGAAAGCAATCAATGTGTACAGGTATTCGAATACCTACTTCGAGACTAACATGGTATGGATATGTAAAGCCGAATGCTTGGCACAAGAACATGTGCATACCTAGAAAGAAGGGTTGAAGCAAGAAGGCCAGTGGGAAGACTTAGGAAGAGATGGCTACATCAAATGAGAGAGGATGTGGAGAGAAGAGGAGGGTATTGGGAGTCAGTGGTGAGAGAGGAGGCATTTCTCGACGGACAATGTTGGATGCTGGTGAAGTCTTGTTCAACATTGCTGTACCCAGCATGCTGGAGGGGTTCTATGATAATGATGAGGGTGATGATTTGTACAGTACAGCAAATTACAAATAATATAAATGTTTCCATTCGGTGATGGCTGCCTCATTAGGGATGGTTATAAAAAAACTTGAATCAATACATAATAGACCTTTTTAATGCAAAATATTGAACTAATTAAAAAGCTGTACCTTCATGATAACCCTTATTCCAGGCCAGTTGTCATGTTTGTATTTTCTCTCTCCTTTAAATTCTGCTTCCTCTTTTTCTTTTATATTAAAAATCTTTAACTGTAAAATTATACTTATTCATGCAAAAAGAATGAACAGAACACAGTTTAAGCTGTGTCTTCTCTAATGGCGAATCATGCCTAATATTATTGTTGCTTTTGAAACATGTACACTGCGGACAAATGTTACACCGTAATTAATTTTCTGGGATTTCCTTGAATACTCTGAAAAATAAAATTAAAAAACCCATGGCGCAACAGCCCTGAAGGGCCTTGGCCTACCAAGCGACCACTGCTCAGCCCGAAGGCCTGCAGATTACGGGGTGTTATGTGATCAGCACTACGAATCCTCTCAGACGTTATTCTTGGCTTCCTAGATCGGGGCCGCCATCTCACTGTCAGATAGTTCCTAAATTGTAATTACGTAGGCTGAATGGACCTCGAACCAGCCCTCAGATGCAGGTAAAAACCTCTGACCTGGCCGGTAATCGAATCCGGGGCCTTCGGGTAAGAAGCAGGCATGCTACCCCTACACTGCGTGGCCAGCTGTGAATACTCTGAGGTTAATAAAAATACAATAAAATATGCCTTAACGGACACCTCTCATTGGCGGACGATTTTCTAGGTCTGTAATAAAATACCATGTGGTATGTGGGTAATTTACCCTTCTTATACGGACACCCTTTATCACGGACGCGGACACACCATAGCCACGAGAAACTCCAATTAAACCTCTCCTGACGGACAATTTTTTTTTTTTTTCAAAAAATACTGTAATTGTGTCCTGTACAATATGTATTCGCTTACTTTTTGCACAGCTGGTACTTCCAAGAATCGCAGACACCGTAACTGTTGGTCCAGGCTGTACACATTCTAGGAAGGCAACACTAAGCTACGTTATCACTTCCAGAAGTTGTGTGATCTGACATGCTCGACAGTGCTGGAATTCGTACCTTCACTGTCAGGTTACTTTTCACTGATTCATGTGCTTTTGATGTGTTCAGTTTTACGTTAGTAAGTTGGCATAAACATGGCTCTGAGAAAGTTTTTACCTCTAAAAGAAAAGATAGGTATATCAGACGCTCATAAACGTGAGAAATGTGGCGTGCGTAAACTGTCCGAAGTGCTCAAGATTGGAAAGACACAGGCAGCTGAAATTGTGAAAAAGCAAGAGGAACTAGTGAAAGAATGGCATTTCAATGGAATGAACAGCGCATTACACTGTTTCAAAGTGGTATGGAGCTCTCATTGACAAGGCAACGCTAGAGTGGTTCGCTAAAATAAGAAGTCATAATGTCCCTGTGTCAGGACCAATGATACACGTGAAAGCGTTAGAATTCGTGGCAGAATTAGGTACTGGAGATTTCAAACCCTCGAATGACTGGCTGAAAAGATTCAGAAAGCGACATGGCATCAACTTCAGAGTGATTTGCGGAGAATCATCCAGTGTTAATATGGAGATTGTTGAAAACTGGCAAGAAAAAATACCTTCAATCATAGACGGGTATGCTGCGGTAAATATTTTGAATGACGATGAAACTGGATTATTTTTCCGTGCTTTACCCGACAAAATTTTTTTGTTTCAAAGGAAATCGTTGAATACATTGCACATTACTGTATACAGTGTACAATTAAAGGTACATTTGCGGGAATTGTTAACACATACAATACATGGGTTATTGTGTTCTAATTTATGTTTAATGGTACCAGTTTCATAACCCCTCTCGAGCGGTCAGCCCTTCATAACGGACATTTTTTCGGTCCCGAAGGTGTCCGTTATAGAGAGGTTTTACTGTATTATATTCAATAAATGATGATTAGAGGGGTGTAGGTAGACCTTTTCTGTCCACCATACATCTAAGGCTCATGCTGAAATGAAATTTCTTTTACCTGCTTTGTAGATGGACTAGGATAAATCAGACCCAACTACCTTCCGACTCCTCTGGTTGCTGATATAATACCAATATAAATGGTCCGTTATTGGTCTGGTTGCTCTCGGTTTATCACATGATGCAAGGCAGACCGCACACTTGTCTGTATTGTGCAAGTTGCATGCCAGTGGAATGACAGCAAGTAGCTACCTCCATAGTAACAAATGCAGTGCCGTACACAGTCGGGTGAAGCGCCAGTGTTGCCATTGATATTCATGTGGTACTACAGATCACCATAGGACATCTAGCTTTTTACATATGCTACAGAGTAACAGAAACAATGAAGCAGTCTAGTTTTCAGTTTACTGCATCTGAAAATGGGAAAAAGTCCTGAATTTAACATCTGACTAGAGAAAAGTGATCATTACAATTACTGCTTCCTCTGTGGATCAGTGTATGAGTGTCGGCCTCCGGATCCCAAGATAGCAAGTTCAAGCCCGGCAGAGGTAGAAGGATTTGTGAAGGGCAGAGAAAAAGCCCATTCGACACTCCATGTTGTATGATATCGGCATGTAAAAGATCTCTGGTAACACATTTGATGTTTACCCGACAAAATTCATTAAATCTCAGCCGCAGACACTCAAGAGAGGTTCGGTTTACCCCGTCTGCCATTTAGTAGGCCTAGAGTAAAATAGAACGTCGAAACTGATGAGCAGACAGCCAGATGGCATCAAATTATAATATCTGCACACGGTAGCTGAGTCCATATGATTATTATCATTATTTATTACAATTACTCATCAAATACTTACTGAAATGTATGAAAACAGGAGTAACTCAGCAAAGTAAAGTAAAGCGGCGGGAATTGATAAGATTTCTGGGGATATACTAAAGACAATGGGTTGGGATGTAGTACCATATCTGAAGTACTTATTTGATTACTGTTTGGTTAATAATAATAATAATCGTATGGCCTCAGCTACCGTGTGCAGACATTTCGATTTGACGCCATCTGGCTGTCTGCTCGTCAATTTCGACATTCCGTTTTACTCTAGGCCCACTAGATGGCAGACAGAGTAAACCAGATCTCTCTTGGGCGTCTATGGCTGAGATTTAATTAATTTTGTCGGGTAAACACCAAATGTGTCACCAGAGATCTTTTACATGCCAACATCGTACGACATGGAGTGTCGAATGGACTTTTTTCCGCCCTTCAAAAATCCAACTACCTCTGCCGGGTTTGAACCCGCTACCTTGGGATCCAGAGGCCGACACTCTACCACGGATCCACAGAGGCAGCTATTGTTTGGTTGAAGGAGCTATACCAAATGAATGGAGAGTTGCTATAGTAGCCCCTGGATATAAAGGAAAGGGTGATAGACATAAAGCTGAAAATTACAGGCCAGTAAGTTTGACATGCGTTGCATGAAAGATTTGGGAAGACATTCTTTCTCACTACATTAGACATGTTTGCGAAATTAATAACTGGTTCGATAGAAGGCAATTCGGTTTTAGGAAAGGTTATTCCACTGAAGCTCAATTTGTAGGATTCCAGCAAGATATAGCAGATATTTTGGATTCTGGAGGTCAAATGGACTGTATCGTGATTGACCTGTCTAAAGCATTTGAGAGGGTGGATCAAGGGAGACTACTGGCAAAAATGAGTGCAATTGGACTAGACAAAAGAGTGACTGAATGGGTTGCTATATTTCAACAAATAGATCTCAGAGAATTGGAGTAAGCGAAGCTTTATCTGACCCTGTAATAATTAAGAGGGGAATTCCTCAAGGCAGTATTATTGGACCTTTATATTTTCTTATATATATGAATGATTTGAGTAAACCAGTGGAATCAGAGGTAAGGCTTTTTGCGGATGATGTTATTCTCTATAGAGTAATAAATAAGTTACAAGATTGTGAGCAACTGCAAAATGACCTCGATAATGTTGTGCGATGGACAGCAGGCAATGGTATGATGATAAATGGGGTTGGAAGTCAGGTTGTGAGTTTCACAAAATAATAGGAAAAGTTCTCTGAGTTTTAATTACTGCGTTGATGGAGTGAAAGTTCCTTTTGGGGATCATTGTAAGTATCTGGGTGTTAATATAAGGAAAGATCTTCATTGGGGTAATCACATAAATGGGATTGTAAATAAAGGATACAGATCTCTGCACATGGTTATGAGGGTGTTTAGGGGTTGTAGTAAGGCTTATAAGTCTCTGGTATGACCCCAACTAGAGTACGGTTCCAGTGTATGGGACACTCACCCGGACTACTTGATTCAAGAACTGGAAAAATCCAAGGAAAAGCAGCTCAATTTGTTCTGGGTGATCTCCGACAAAAGAGTAGTGTTACAAAAATGTTGCAAAGTTTGGGCTGGGAAGAACTGGGAGAAAGGAGACAAGCTGCTCGACTGAGTGGTATGTAATACCAATATAAATAGTCCGTTATTGGACATTATAAATTTTCCAGCTAACTCATTCCCGCTTGCCAGATTTTGCCCCCTTGTGCTAGGTTGGGCTCGTCAGTTGATATCTAGCACACCTACCAAGACGCATGGCTAGTGCATACCGTGGAGGTCACTGCGTAGGCTACTTGAAACCACCGGCAGTGCCAATGCACTATTAGAGACTTTGTCTCACTACCAAAAATTGATGCCTGCTTGGCCATCAGATGATGTAGATGTTGATTCCCATAGGGAATCTGAAATATTTGTCCCAAGTGAGTAAATTTATAATACCAATATAAATGGTCCGTTATTGGACATTATAAATTTTCCAGCTAAGTCATTCCCGGTTGCCAGCGGTTCGCCCCCGTGTGCTAGGTTGGGCTCGTCAGTTGGTACCTAGCACACCTGCCACGACGCATGGCTAGAGCATACCGTGGAGGCCACTGCGTAGGCTACTTGAAGCCACCGGCAGCGCCAATGCACTATGAGAGACTTTGTCTCACTACCAAAAATTGATGCCTGCTTGGCCATAATTTTTTCGGGGGGGGGGGGCGAAGCCCGCTCCCTCCGAATGACCATCGACTCAATCTACATGGCCTCCGACATGCTATTAATTTCTAAGAAGAAAGAGATAGTAGGGGAAGAGTGGGAAATACAAGGAGTATCTGCCAGTTTCCAAGTCAGACTTGTTACCATGGCAGAGTTTGTATTGGTTGGATAGTCTTAAGGTGTGGTATTGAAGGGTCAGGGAAAAACCACATAGGCCGAAGAGAGAAATAGCCTACATGTAAAACCTGACATTTTGTGATAGCACATGCAAGGATGTGGGCTGGAATGGTCCAGTGGTAGTGTTAGTTGAGAAGAGGTATCATGCACCAGCCATGATCCATCGTCTCGCCGTTCCATCTGCCTGAGGATCAGTCCATCTGGGCACTGCCGTGACTAGCGCGGGCCTTGCTGGCTATGGAGCCATGCGTCCAGAACCACTAGGCCCTGCCGCACAGCATCACCTTGGGGTCCCTCGTACCCAGTCTCCGATCCCGGAGAATGAGGCCAAGCCAGCTGAGGCGGGGGCCTCCTACCTCTCTGTCCGCGCCATGGCCCTGTAGACTGGGCGTGGGCCCCCCACGCAGTTGGCGCACACCGGCACCTCCTTAAGCGTTGCGCAGGCCGTGTAGTGGTGATCACCTCTACAACGGTTGCACTTCACTTGGAGCCCACACCTCTCCTGCCGGTGGCCCCACCTCAGACAGCGGAAACACTGCAAGAACTGCTGAGGGGGACGTTTCAATCTCACCTGACCACCGCTACCCACTGAGTCCTCTCCTGATTTGCTCCTTGGTAGACTGCTGTCCTGGGAGCAGTCCTGGGTTGCGGCTGGGTGTCCCTCGCCTGGTGGGCCGGCGTCTTCTTCCTCCTGGTCCTGGGGCGGCGTCTTCTTCTTCTTCCCAGGGATCTCTTCTCAGAAGGGGTGGCACCGCTGCGTCGTCGCCTTCTTCCTTCTCTTGGCTGGCGGCGGTGGCGTCGGTCGGTGCTAACACTCGACTCCGTTCCCTGTCCTGTGGGGCGCGGATCGAGGTCTGCAGCTCGACAGACATGCTGGTAGGCTGGGTCTGGACAGCAGCCTCAGACTGCCAGGGGGCGTCCTTTTCCACTGCTGTGCTGCCATCCACCGTCACGGGCGCTTTCCTGGTTTGCGCCCGGGTTACAGGCCCCTCCTGGTAGGCCTGTGTCTGAGTCCACTTCGCCATGGCAGGTGGTCGACGATCCTGGTTGACGGCCTTGTTGATCTGCATGTACTTCGTAAAGTACAGCGGTCCAACTGGGGTCACGCCATCGCGGCACTCAGGAGCACCGCCGTCGTCCTCGGTCCTCGACTTTGTCTGCGTGGCTGCCTCCTGGTAGCCTGAGGCGTCCAGGTGCTCACTGAGTCCTGGTAGCCGAACAACCTGAAAAAAGTTGGACTCCAGCTTCCCGTAGATCATGAAGAGGTCCGCGTCCCTAGACTGGATGATGACCGCCCAGCCAGGGATCACCTCGCCGATGAGCTCCATGATTGACTCTTGTCCGATGGACTCTGCGGTCGTAGTTAGAACATCGAGTATGCGGAGCGTCTCCCGGCCCCACCAGCAGTACACCATCAGCGCCGGGAGTCTAACATCTGCGGCGGGGATGACCTTCGAGCTCAGCACCTCTTGAAGTCCCTCGATGGCTCCCTCGCAGTCGCAGTCCGCCGTTCTCTCCGGTATGAATAGCTTCTCCATCCTGGTCCACCTGAAATAAAATCCTGCAAGAGAAAAGTGAGCACTGAGAAGTGCTCAGCTTAGACAAATGCTCCTTCGGATATGTACTAATAAGTACAGTTGCCTGGCTTGCACTTAGGAAGTACAGTTCGCCTGGTGAGGAGAGGGACAGTGGAGCGAGAGACACGTACGTGTTCTCGCTAGCACAGTCAAGCTCGTCCTGTGGCCATCAGATGATATAGATGTTGATTCCCATACGGAATCTGAAATATTTTCCCCGAATGAGTAAATTTATAATACCAATATAAATGGTCCGTTATTGGACATTATAAATTTTCCAGCCAACTCATTCCCGGTTGCCAGCGATTCGCCCCGTGTGCTAGGTTGGGCTAGTCAGCTGGTACCTAGCACACCTACCAAGACGCATGGCTAGTGCATACCGTGAAGGCCATTGCGTAGGCTAATTGAAGCCACCGGCAGTGCTAATGCACTATGAGAGACTTTGTCTCACTACCAAAAATTGATGCCTACTTTGCCATCAGATGATATAGATATCAGATGATAATTTAGTGCTTGACAATAATGTATTTTAGTGTACCATTTGCCACCGAGGTAGACACCTCATTTGCAAATAAAGAGATTTTGATTTGATTTGATATAGATGTTGATTTCCATAGGGAATCTGAAATATTTGTCCCGAATGAGTAAATTTATAATACTAATATAAATGGTCCGTTATTGGACATTATACATTTTCCAGCTAACTCGTTCCCGGTTGCCAGCGTTTCGCCCCCGTGTGCTAGCTTGGACTCGTCAGTTAGTACCTAGCACACCTACCAAGACGCATGGCTAGTGCATACCGCGGAGGCCACTGCGTAGGCTACTTGAAGCCACCGGCAATGCCAATGCACTATGAGAGACTTTGTCTCACTACCAAAAATTGTTGCCTGCTTGGCCATCAGATGATATAGACGTTGATTCCCATAGGGAATCTGAAATATTTGTCCGGGAATGAGTTAGCTGGAAAATTTATTATGTCCAATTATGGACCATTTATATTGGTATTATAAATTTACTCATTCGGAACAAATAATTCAGATTTCGTATGGGAATCAACATCTAAACTTATATCATGAGTGGTATGTTCCGAGCTGTCAGGGGAGAAATGTTGTGGAATGACATTAGTGGACGAATAAGTTTGAGTGGCGTCTTTAAAAGTAGGAAAGATCACAATATGAAGATAAAGTTGGAATACAAGAGGACAAATTAGGGCAAATATTCATTTATAGGAAGGGGAGTTCGGGATTGGAATAACTTACCAGGGGAGATGTTCAATAAATTTCCAATGTCATTGAAATCATTTAAGAAAAGGCTAGGAAAACAACAGATAGGGAATCTGCCACCTCGGTGACTGCCCTAAATGCAGATCAGGATTGATTGATTGATTGATTGAAGTAGTGGCAGAGGCATTTTACGAAGGAGGTTACTACAACTCATCATCATCATCATCATCATCAATGTCCCACTCCAGTCGCCCAGGTGTGGTTAACAAGCCTCCTCCTCTCCTTTCTGTCCTTCCACTTTTCCTGCTCCATTACTTCCGCCACATCCAATCCAGCTTCTCTAATGTCCTTCCAAATCTGATCCATCCACCTTCTTCTCGGTCTTCCAACTGGTCTCTCTCCCTTAACTTCTCTTTCCAATTCCCTTCTTGCTACCGGTTCCTTTCCCATTCTTTTTACATGTCCGAACCATCGCAGTCTTGCTTTCTGCATGTTCTGTACTAATGGTTCTATATTTAGCTCTTCTCTGATTTTAATATTTTGAATTCTATCTCCTCTTTTTTTTTAACCGATGTTCTTAAAAATTTCATTTCTACTGCTTGGATCTTACTATCTTGTATCTTATTAGTTACCAGCGTTTCTAGTCCATATGTTACAATTGGTATGAAATACTGTTTGTATAATGTTAATTTTGTTCTCTTGGGTACTTTGTCATCCCATAAAAGTTCTCTGACTTGATGATAAAATGTTGTACCTTTACTTAGTCTGTTATTAGTTTCATGGTTGATTTCAATACTTCCATTAATAAAGCTACCCAGATATGTAAACTGTTCTACATTCTGTAAGGCGCCATTCACACTAAGGCGATATAAGATAAGTGATATATAGTAAGGAATATATTGTGATGATATGTTGCTAGGAAGGTTCATGACACTGGGCGATGAATTGGCGTGATCTGGGCGATAAAAATTTGGCGGGAACACAATTCTCACTACATCAGTTACAAATACGATTTCATACGTTCTAGTGGCTTAATGGTTCAGGTGTAGGATGAGAAGAAAACGGAAATACTGTGTACATCCCTACAATCTTACCAACCTACACCATACCTCGGCTGTTGTTTCTGGAAAGCTGTCTCAACATGAATCAAAATTCAGGGATTTTTATCGAATGAATCCTGAAAACTTTCATTTTCTGAAAAGCCTAGTGCCACGAACCCTTGAAAAAAAAAAACGATACACTCTTCAGGAAGGCCATTTCTTCAGATAAAAAACTTCTGATTACTGTAAGGTAAGTAGATATGAATATAAAAAACAATATTAATAAAATTTAGCTGTTTAATTTTATATCTTTTACATATTTTTTTACAAATTGTACCCATCAGTTCCACTAAATTAATGAAAGGTATTACAGAATTGTCTTCTCTTCTTGCCGTCATGTTCACAGCTCGAAATATCGTACGATACTGATCGCTGAAGAGACTAGCAAGCTGGACTTCGAGAGATATGTCACTAATGAATGGAATAATATCAATACGGAACAAGAATGATATTTATCACATGTAAGATATGTCACTTGCGATATGTTGTGCAATCGCGCAGCTGTGAACCTTTTTTATCGCCTCCCTTTAGATTTCAAGTATCTGTCTGTGCGTGTCGCGCATCGTATATCGCTTACGATATATCACTTATCTTATATCGCCTTAGTGTGAACGCGGCCTAACTGTTCTCAGTCTATGTTCACTTGGCTTCTCTTTTTCTCTTTTCCCCAGTGCGTGACTACAGTTGTGTTTTTTTTTTTTTTTTTTTTTTTTTTTTTTTACCATTCCAAACTCCTTTAGATTTTCATTCCAAATGTCCAGTCTCCTTTGTACTTCCTTTTCTCCCTTTCCCCAAATCACCACTTCATTTGCAAATACCAAAGCATTCACTTCACCACTACTGATAATCTGTTTTACACGTTTTATGATTTCATCAATTAATATAATAAACAATAATGGCAAGAGAGCACTTCCTTGCATGAGACCTTTTTTTGTATAAAATGCTTCAGAGTCACCACTCCCCACTTGTACACTGCTTTTAGTCTCATGATACAACATTTTTTATCTTGTTAATTAATGATTTTGGTAGGTACATTCCTTTACAGTAGGCATTCCCATACATGTTTTAACTGCATCACAAGCTTTTTCCAAATCCAAAAATACGAATATGATTTCCTTGTTCCTTTCCAGATGTTTTTCCATTATCTTTCGCACTGTAAATATCAAGTCTATTGTTGATCTATTCGGTCTAAAGCTATATTGTTCTTCCTCAGTCTTTTATCTATGACTTTTTCCATTATTTTTAGCCCATGTGATAATAATATGGTTATACCTCTATAATTTTCACATTTTTATTTCCTTTTTTGAATAGTGGTACAATGTTTCCTTGTTGCCAATCTTCAGGTATCCTTCATCCATATGGCATGGAGGGCTCGGTATAGTATCCACTGTAGTCCAATGCTTCCTGCTGCCTTAATCATATCAGTATTGAATTCATCTTTCCCACTTGCTTTACCTTTGGTCATTGCTTTCACTGCCCTTTAAAGTTCCAACCATGTTATTGGGTTTTCTTCTTTTTCTCCATCTAGCATTTCCATTTTCTTATCTCCTTCTTCCTCCAAGCAGTCATCCTCATTATAATATAAAGTTTTTCAAAATACTTTGCCATCGCCTTCTGAAGACCCTTTTCATCATGTACAATGGATCCATCTTCTCTCTCGAATGCCTTGATTTTTTCTTGATTTATTTTTTCGATTTTATTACTCTGTATAATAGTTTCTGATTTCCTCAACTATCTTGCTCAATTTTGTTGGTAAACTCTCCCCGACATTTCTCCTTTTCTTCCTTGATACTCCTCTTTACTTGTAGTTTCAATCTTTTGTATTCCACATGTAACCTTTCTATCTTACTGTCATCCCCCTGATACATTTTTTTTTGCTTTTCCTTATCCATTTCTTTCTTCACCTTGTTCCTTTCTTTCATTTCTCTTTTTTATTTTGTCTGTCCACCACCGTGTCTCCTTTCCCTTAACCTTTGCTTTTGTTTTTCTGCATACCTCAGTTGCTGCTTCCACAAATGTCTGTCTTAAATTGTCCCACCCTACTTCTCTACTTTGTATTTCAGTGTTAGGCAACTTCCATTTTATACAATCTTGGAATGCCATTGGTTGTGGCATCATACACAACCATTAACCCGGCTCAAGGGAGATAGGGTCATCTTCCCTATATTTCACTTGAGTAATTGAGTAATTTTTTTATTAAATTATCCTTGATATCTATGCCTAACGTCATCTTCAATACGGAACAATAATGAGAGTTGTTACTTGTAATTGTAATTCTTGTCTAGCGCATCCACGTTGCGGGGGTGGTTATCCTCCACATCAGTAGGCTGGTGTGAAGGAGAGCTAAATTCAGGCAGGGACCCAGTCTCACGGGGTATAATGTGGAATCCCTGCCCAGGGTTACGGGTGAAGACCTTAACAGTATCTTAGGCAGAGAAGGAGACATTCGGAATGGCGAAGATGGTGGAAAATTAGAAGAGGAAACCACTGCCTTGTGGAGTAGAGGGATCTTCAAAGGCTAAGGGAGTAAACCCCGAAAGAAAATCCTCAGATGCGTTAGGCTTAGCAGGTCAGCAGACGAGTAAATTTGTACTTGCTTTCAACTATAATACAAGCCTTGGATGGAAGTTTATTCTTTTCATTGACCTATGTTATTGCACTATTGTATAAATAGTTAACATATAACACATGCAATATTACTGTACTTACCAACTTCTCTCATTTTGGAATCGTCCAGTTCACCAAATATGGAATCAATTTTGGGAAACTTCAGTCTGCATTTAAAGATTTTTAAAAATTTTATTGAGTAGTCTGTAGTTCGTAAATCCTACAGACAAGGACGATTTTGTATTTCTATTATTAACTTTTCCGCATCTATGAATAGATTTGACATTTTTAAGCAAAAACTTCGAACTTATGGCACACACGATGTTGACCGTCTGAACCAAGTAATCTGATTTAGTGAGCTTGTGGTCGCCAAGAGTGGAAGACACTTCAGGCCGGTTGACAGCAGCCTGCTGTTGATGAGAGTGGAGCGATGTGGCACCACCCAACGCGCCTCGTGTGAATGCTACGGGCCCCTTTCTACATCTCCGGTGGAGTAGAGTGGTGTGGAAAGAAGTGGATCGTGTGAAAGGGGCCTTAAGATAAGAAGGCATCTACATCTTCAAAATAGACTATAGCAAAAGTGTGGGAAGAGGGAGCAATGGAAAGGGCCAGCATAATCTCCATATCTTCATCTGATTGTTTGTACCAGCTACACTGATCTCTTGATGGTCACAAGTGCCATAGTTCGGACAACATCTCATTATGAAAGCTATTATGTTCTGTTGGCAGTGGAGCACGCCAATTGACTGGAGCACAAGTTCATTTTATTCTGATACAAGCAAATGTACCCGCGCTTCGCAACGGTATTCTACATTGTATTGGGATTTCTTTGTAAATTAATGTAAATGCAGTGAGTAAGACTATATTAAATTGCACCAACAAATGGACTTCACCATCAGACGACTCATTCAGTGTTCTACATGGTTGGCCCTATGACATTTTCCCGTATCTCCTATATTTATGGGTTAGATTCAGTTATTCATTCAATGGGGTGAAATTTCGTACAGTTTTCACATACTACTTGATTTTTTTGATACTCATGTGACCCTGGAATCATAAAAGTTTGCGAACATATTGTCACTAGTCATGTCAATGTGCCTGCCCAATGTCATGATTGCATCTTTCCTATAAGTGTGCCAAACATTAACATACATGTGTAAAAAGTACAACATTAACTTGAACCCAAGAAATGCAGCACTATTTAACAAATAAGGGATAGAGATACAACAAAATGTCATAGGCCCAAAGTTGTAGATCTCTCCAAATTGAAACACGATCTTTTGTGATACAACTTACGGTTTATCCACCAATTATTCCGAAAGGAAGGTCTGGACCGTCGTTAAAATTGCATCCATATTTCGATATTTTCCAGGGCCAAAAGTTATACATTGCATAGCCTGGAAGATGTATTTCCTCCAAGAAAAGATTGTCCAGGTTTCGGGATTAGCAGTCGCATACATGCGGAGTAATTAAGGAAGAAAGTAGTACAGTTGAGAAAGTTGATATTAACAAAAAATAGGATTATAACTGAGGAGAGCGGGATGAGTACAAATATGTAAATTCCAAGTGAATGTATTGGAAAATCAAGTGCCCTTCAATAAATTATACTGGTATGAGTTATGGATATAAGAAAGCAGTAACAGAGAAGAAATTCAAGCGCAGGGATTCTTAGGTAAAGAGATAAGAAGATGACTAATGGTGTTATTACTTAAGCTATTCGAGGACGGTTATAACCTCCAACGATATTCCGCCAATATCCCGCAGAATGTCCGATTGACCCCTCTCTTGCTTTCTACTCAAGGAACCACCACGAATTTACAGGAATTATGACGAAAATGGCAATATGTTACTTCCCTGGTGGCATGCAGTCAGAGACGTTACCCTGTTAACCTGTAGGTTCGTTGTCGGTCTATCGGTCACTCAATGCAGAGCATGATACCCGCAGAAAATAGTAAATTTCTCCATCATTTGAAGAGTAAGGTAAATTTTGAACATGACAAAAGTTGTTTATAATGAAGGGGTGTTTCACATAAAGTTCGCGGAGTTTACAGAAAATCAATAGTATAAGAGAAAATGGAGGAAAACCGTTCTGGTTTTCCTATTTAATATGATATGCATATCGAAACCTTCTTCGGGATGAGTATAATCTAAATATGAAGTTTGGTTGAGATCTATCCAGCCGTTTTGCCGTGGAACAAACAGACAGACACGAAAAATAAAAACCACTGATTCGGTCTTGAGTTGACCTAAAATGGATAAATATCTGAAAAATTGGCAAAACAAATGAAATTAAAGACAGCGGACCCCCTACAACTTTATTTATATAGATAATTAGAAGTGTGGCTCATTCAGATTAAACTGTGTTGGTTATTTTGAGTGGCACGAGTTCGATCACAGCTCTTAATAAATACTGTTGTAATTTGTACGTGTTAAGTGAGCACTTATTTTTAATATCATCCGAGGTCTCGCTATCTACTATCCCTACTATCTATCTCTTTGAAATCCTTCACTGGTTCAGCTATGGGTCAGATCTATATCTGGACTCCTCTGCAATTATTTGGTCAAGACCAAACAGATCATCATCATCATCATTTCCCATTATCCAGCTGTAGCCAGGTAGGGGCAAATATGGTTCCTCTCCACTTTCTTTGGTCTTTCCACCACTCCTCCTTCAACACTGTGTCCCAGTCCAGGTTTCTTTCTCTTAATACTGCATTGGATTGTGTCCTTCCATCTCAATCGTGGTCGTCTGAGGCCTCTCCTCCTTTGCATTTTCATTTCCATCACCTTTTTTTTGGGCATTCTTTCATCTCTCATTCGCTTTGTGTGCCCAAACTATCTTAATTGGCTCTTCTCTATTCTATAATTAATTTTTCCACTCCAATACATTTCATCCCGGATTTTCTCATTCCTTATTTTGTCTCTTCTACTCTTCTGTATCATACTCCTCAAGAACTTCATTTCGGCTGCCTGTATTCAACTCTCACCCTTCTTTGTCAATGTCCAAGTTTCTGCTCCGCAAGTTGTTATGGGTATGTAATACATCTTGTACATAGTTTCCTTTGCTTTCATTAGCACATCTTTGTCCCATAACATGTTTCTTACACTATGATAGAAACAGCTTCCAGCTAGAATCCTCTTACTAATCTCAGCATCCAGTCAAGCATTCTCCATTAATTCACTCCCCATGTATTTGAACGTCTTCACTACTTCCAGGGGATTGTCTGCGAGTCTAATCTGACCTTTCCCTTCTTTCTCCCCTCTAGTCATAACAAGAGTTTTACTCTTTTCTACACTTATTTTCAATCTTCATTCTTCGATCTTCCCGTTCACCACATCCAACTGTTCTAGAACATTCATGTCCTCTTCTCCCCAAATCACAATATCATCTGCAAATAACATATTCATTTCTCTTCCTCCATATGCTGCTTTTGCTGTTCTCACAATGTCATCCATTACTGTTGTAAACAGGATTGGTGATAGGACACTTCCCTGTCTCAGCCCACTAGTGATTTTGAACAAACTTGTCCTGCCAACTTGTGTTTACACGCAACTACAACATTCCTTATACATTGCCATGATCAAACAGATATCACCTCTAAAGTGTGAATGTGTTATCTATAGAAGGGAGTTGAATCCAAGCCAGTAACTGGACGAGGAAATACGTTTGGTAACGTACAGTAAATGGAGACTGCATCTTGGAAGAACTGAACTAAGGACTACAGGATGAAGTTAACAAAGATCAACAGAGAAGGATGGTGGGAATTGTGAGTAAAAAGAAAACTGTATAAAAGAAAATTGTAACTTTTTTAATGTCACACAAGGACATACAAGGTTTTCGGTTGGAGAGGGATGGAGAAGGGCTGGGATTGGGAAGGTAGGAGCTGTGGCCTTAATTACAGTACAGCCTCAGCAATTGACTGGTGTAAAAATGGAAAACCATCTTCAGGGCTGCTGACGGTGGGATTCGAACCCACTATCTCCCAAATGCGAGTTCACAGCTGCGTAACACTAACCGCATGGCCAACACGCTCTGTAATTGTAATATTATTTTTGTTCTTTAAAAAAGTATTGCAATTGCCTCATTTCATTTTTATATAAATTCTGTTAATGAATCTAAAAAGTAAATTATTTCATAACTTTAATGCATGTTTCTACCAAGTTTTAATAGTTTTCAGGGGTTTGTAAGTACAGCACAGAATACAGATTTGCAGCATTTGTCCACAACCTGGACAGAGTAATCTCATGTTTCTATAGTTTCTCTTATTCATTAAATTATAAATTTTGAGGAATACTCTGATTACCTGTGGCACCCATTCACCAATATTTTTGGAAATATTTATTATTAATATTATTTTGCTAGTGGTTTAATATTGCACTAACACATGGTGACGCAATGATGGGAAAAAGCTAGGAAGGAAGCAGCCATGGCCTTAGATAGGGCAGAGCCCCAGCATTTACCTGTTTACTGTCTGCTGACAGTGGGATTCGAACCCACCATCTCCCCAATGCAAACTCACAGATACATGACCCTAATTGCATGGTCAACTCGCTCAGTTTTATTATTATTATTATTATCCTCATCAAATCATCATTGCCAACGGCCGTAGCCGTGTTGAAACACCGGATCCCGCAAGATCTCCGAAGTTAAGCAACATTGGGCGTGGTCAAGAAGTGGATGGGTTGCCACGTGCTGTTGGTGGGGGGTAAGGGAATGGAGGAACGGAAAGGAACTGGCCACCCTACCGTACGTAACTCCGGCTCAAGCACATATCAACATCAATGTTATGAAGCACGTGTTTATTTATTTTTACATCAGAAATAAAAGAGAGAAAAAAAGGCAGCCAAATCAGTTAAAACTCATTCAATGCAACATGGAATGACTCTCCTGCCTGTACTCTAAAGTGGATAATAGACAATGAAATTCCAAGCCATACGGTACTTGCTGAATTACTTGGAAGCAGTACGATAAATTATACAGCAACTATATCAATTTATACTTACTAGTTAAGAATTAAAGAGTTCACATTGAGAAATTCTGAACATTTTATATTTTTATACAATGAGTAACAATGTTTCTTTACAGTAAGAATGTAGTAAGTCAGATTTTATAGTATATAGAACTCCAAAATAAATAAATGATTTCCTGGACTGCTAATATTTACAGCAAAATGAGATTACAATAAACGGAGGTAATAGACCGTGCTTCTTACATTGCTGTTACTGGAATATTTATACAGCTATCATGAACAGACCATCACTAGTTCCCTAATGATGTTACGTAACAGCACAATGAATTCGAGCTAACAAAGAACAATTACATGACGTCACATCTTCAGGTCTCTCAAATAATTATACAAACGGCTGACAGAGGGCTACTGTGTGGTCGACTCCACAACTGACCTTCAACACTCGTGCCCCAACAGCAACCTGCAACAAGATACATAATTCCAGACACTACTCTTGATCACATTTTTAGGCCAAAATAAACACAAGGACAGGCTTATGGTTAAACTAAGATGATTTTCCTCATGCAGATGGAGACTGACAGCATGTTCTTCGCAGACTGACTTCCACGTGGATAATCTATAATGAACCATACTGTATCATGTGAGAGAGCCATAATTTAATGTATGATTGGTACCATTCGTCGTTACTGGGGTATGAAGATGAGAAAAGGCGCAAGAACGCTCAATGCAGTCTCGTGGGAGCTCACCCACATTGTTCATAGGCGTGGTTTGGCGCAAGTGAGAACACGAAGCTTGTGAATCAGACAGAAGTCTGCCATCCCAACAACAGAAGCATGTGAGGGCTGGTATGATAAGAAAATCACTTTGCACACTGCGCCAGTTACCGATTTCTGCGAATGTAAAACACAGAAAAATTGTGATACAATTTTCTGAGTGTTTCTAAGTGATAAGATCCCATAGACATGGTCTGGTTAATTCACACTGAGTGGCCAAAAGTAATGAGAAGACACTGAATGTGATGTTAATAATCAGCTGCTCCTCCACGAGCCCTCAAAATGGCAGCAATACGGTGAGGCATCGACTCTACAAGGTGTTGGAATCATTCTGGAGGGATCTGCACCTAAACATCTTGCACTACTACCCACAATTGGTCTTGTGTAGTTGGTGCGGGGTTCATGGAGCAGACACCACCATCGACAGCATCCCATACATGCTTGATAAGACTGGGGGAGGGCCAATCCATGGTCATAACTTCACTGGAGTGTTCCTCCAACCACCTGTGTGCCACCAAAGAGCGGTGACATGGCCCATTGTTCTGATGAAACATGGCATCTCCATCAGGGTACTCTAGGCCCAGAAAGGGATGCAGATGGTCTGAAAGAATGCCCACATAATGCGCAGCTGTCAGTGCTCCCTGCAGCCAGACAATAGGGCCTAATTGCAACGAAGAGAACCCAGCCCAGACCAGAACTGAGCCACCTCCCGCTTGGACACAACCTTGTTGACATGCAGGATCCATAGATTCACACTCTCACGCGCCCATCGGTTCGATACAACTGGAACCAGGATTCATCGGACCATATCACATGCCGACTCTCTTCCATGGTCCACTGCTGATGTTCGTGGGCCCATGCACATTATTGAGCTCTGTGTCGAGGTGCCAGCATACGGAGACGAGTTGGTTGTTGGCTGGTGAAGCCTACGCGGTACAGTTGCCTCCTTGCAGTCCTGGTAGAAATGGGTTTTCGACTCCCGGCATTCAACTGGGCGGTGATCTGACTCACAGTAGCCAATCAAGTGCCCAGTATGGTTCTGCGGAGCGACGTGATGTCCGTTCGTTAAACACCTGTGGTCTTCCCGTGCGGTGGTTTACACGGGTGGTAATGTTCTCTCTGCGACATTGAAGATCCACCCTTGACACTGCTGACTTAGGAAATCCGAATTCGCGTGTAATCTCCGCAATGCTAGGACCCATGTGTCATGCGCCGATGATCATCCCACGTTCAAAGTCTGTTAACTCACGACATGTTGCCATCTTCATGACACTGGCATCTGTGACAGACTGCTCAGCTACGCCACAATGCTCAGGGGTCATACACGGCACATTTTCTAATGGGACACCCCTTCCCGTGACTTTTGGACACTCATTGTATATTCATATTTTAATGGACCGTGGGAACCAAAGCTTGCTCTATACAAAGAAGATGCGTTGTTTGCCCGGATATTCCCTCGCGTGGCGTCCTTTCTGCTAGCTTATAAAAGAGGAATGGTCCATGGGACTCTCTCGCTGTTGATATGTGAACGTGGTACTGTGCATGTCGCTGAAATCTAGGTTCTGAACAAAGACAGTATAACTAATGTGGCGTTAGAGACAAGAGAATTCAATTATCAAGTTTGTTCTAAGGAAAGCACGAGGCACACGAGTATATTAATGTTATCAGAGTAATTTGAGACATTAATCAAGAAAGAGTAAGTGTGCGGGACCAAACAGGGAGCAGCATACTCTAGTAGTTCGTGAATCAAATGTAGTTGTGGGTGTTAGGTGCTTGTAGAGACGACTGAGCTTCAATTAGAAACACTAACATATAAGAAGTTTCTAACTCATAGTTGCATAAGTGAAGGTGATTTATTAAAGTTATACTCTGCGCTGATTAGAATATTCAGTAAATTGGCTTCACAATGGATAGATCTTGCTACTCCCGTTGATCTTTCGACGATTACAGAGCTTCCTACGGAATGAGTCGAACAAGCAGATAGCACCAATCATGATTTTCCTCCAGCTCTAGTTATCTATCTGGCCAATAACTCGACGCTTGGTTTCTTCACCTTGCCAGTTAAGTCAATGGACGATTCCCATTTAACAACCAGCATTATAATCTTTCTGAAGATGGTATTTACATGGTTTATTTACAGTAACATCAAGAATTTGAAGCTGCACAGTCATTCCCCCAGGGATTACAAAAAGGTCTGTGTTCATTTCTGACACCTACTTCTTTATCTCCTCAGTAATGTGTCCACGAATTAGCATGCCCTTCTACCGTAATAAAGCACATGGTCAACAACTTTAAGCCAATCTGCCATCAGTTTTTCCTTCATCTAGCCATTTTTGTACACTCTAGAAATAAATCACGGTTGTAGCAGTTCCTTTGGCAGATTCTTTCTTTTCAAAATAACACATGGTAGAAGTTTCCTACCATCTGCAGTAACCAGTAACATGATGGTAACATTTGTAACATTAAAATTTGTAGCATGTCAAAAAATATTGAAGTTTGATCCATATTTCCCATCTGACCAAGGAGATAATTGTGGGCTTTCCTCAATTTTATTGCAAAATGCTGTTGGGCAATCAATTTATAAGTGTAATGTGTTAGTAGGCACTGTGCAATAGTAGTGTGATGTATCATTCATTTACACCACCCCAGGCTTGCCTTAAATTCCAGTTACTGGAACTTATAACTCTTGTGCCACCTCCAAAGCCTTCCTTTAAATAACTTTACAACTTACTGGATATCTCTTGTTTCATTTTCTCTGAACAAATTCAGAAACAAACCTATCAATTTTGTTAAATTTTCCTATCTTTGGTCCGCTGAATACTTTCTTGATGAGCTGGCATTCTTAAACTTTTCTTAGTCTTTCCGCCAAACACCAAACTCTTCCGCAGCCAGTACATTCTATTATTAGTATATTTTCCCTCTTGTACAACCTTCAATTTGAAGTTAATACAATAACTTCTTCTCACTCCTTTGTTTAAGGTAACTGATGAAGATGCTCTCCTTTCCACTCGATCTGCCATGGCTGGAATGACCAGAACCGACTGAAACTAAGTGCAGTAATACAATCACTGGAGAAGATCAGTTTTCAGAGATGCCGAGGTGCTGGAATATTGTCCTGCAGGAGTTCTTTTACGTGCCAGTATATCTACCAACATGAGGCTGACGTATTTGAGCACCTTCAAATACCACCAGACTGAGCCAGGATCGAACCTGCCAAGTTGGGGTTGGAAGGTCAGCGCCTCAACCGTCGGAGGTGTTCATTACTGTTAGGTCTCAAATGCAAAATGACCCTTGATTTTTCATGAGATTCTGAAAAAAAAAAAAAGTCTTGGATTCGGAGAAATATGGTATATTCAAACAGGTTGGTGCAATCACTGTTATCATTTGGCTTTGTAATAAATTTACAACGGAAAAATAAATTCAACAATGTTTCCATGCTATCATCACTTATTACGTCAAAAGAAAAAAGAAAAAGAGAGAGAGAGAGAAGGAAAACGGCTATTTTCTCTTGTTTAGTTGTAATGTCACGTTTCACATGCTTTTCCCCCGAGAGAGTAAAGAGAGTAAACTCACCTTGAGAGGAAAGAACTGGTCTTTGGTGTGGCCAAGCCCCAGGCAGCCGTCTCTGTTCCTTCCCCATGTGTAGAGGGTCCCATGATTGGTTACAGCACTTAAGTGACTGAGGCCTGCACTCACAGATACAACTTTGGTGTCCGGTTCGAATTCGTTCCTACCAAACAATGTGGAAGGGATATGTGTGGGCTTATTGGACTGGTCAACATTTGGTCCCTTTCCTAGGATTCCATATCCCCACACAAATACATCACCAGCGTCTGGAATAAGAATACATACTGAACAGATTGATGGCGAGGATTGGTCTGATTTAGGATTCTATAGACATCTATATTCTCAACAAAGACTACCAACTACCGGGAATAATGAACAGTGACATACTTTTGTTTCTTGACAAGATGCACTTTCATATGATGATGATGATGCTTGTTGTTTAAAGGGGCCTAACATCGAAGGTCATCGACCCCAGATGCACTTTCATATCATAAAGTTTTAATTTAAAAAATAAAATAAAATAAAATAAATCAAAGTCAGTCTGGGTTTACAACAACAGAGGATCAAAATGTAGTAATAAGAAGTCATAAATGTTTTACTTGATAATGTCTTTGTGGCTGGACTTAATTATTGGGTAGATTAAAAATATGAATATTAAGATAAAGACCTATGTGCTCAATAAGCTATCACCCTGGCAAAGTAAACATGAACTAAAATGAAAAATATAGTATGTTTGTTAATGTCGCCAACAAGAGAAGAGCAATGACATGTATTCCAATTATTACGGTCAAAAGAGAAAACCCTGACTCAGAGGGAAAAGTCAGATGTATATGGTAATGATTGGACAGACTGCAAAATGCTGTAAATTCTTTGAAGAAGGTTGTGCAAGCCACGTTCCAGTATATCTATAAACACTTTAACACCAACCAGTAAGAGGTACAGTAGAACCTCGATAAATCAAAATCGGTTAATTCAAAATTCCGCCAAATTCGAAGAAGCTGTCATTCCCAGAAACATGAGGTACGGTTTTGCACGTTATTTAAATGATTTAATTCAAAATACGGATAATTTGTAATTCGAAGAACAATGTTGGTCCCATTACTGAAATTCAGACTTTTAATTCAAAACTGTCTTTACACTGTAAAAACAATAGTATTTTACAAAGTAATTTAAATTTAAAATTGATCTGCGTCATGATAGAACGCGCACTCCGGAATGTGTAGAGGTAGCTTTCTGCACTTTCACTCACTTCGGTGTGTCTACAGTGTGCTTCCTAGTTGCTAAGTTTGATGAAATCATAATTCTTTTGTATTCAGCGTTTTAAGGAATGCCACAATATCACGTAGCAGGCAGTGTGCGGAGAAGCAAAATCCGTGAACACTAGTGATGCCGACAGTTGGTGAAAAAGCGTGGCTCATATAATCAATTCATACGCACCGAATAATATTGTCAATGCCGATGAAACTGCATTGTGTTTTCTTTATGCCGGGCCCAAACGGACTTATGTTTTAAAGGAGAGGCGTGCCAGCCAGGAAATCATACAAAGGTAGGGGTCATTGTACTCTGTTGCAATACACATGGAAGCAAGAGACTTCCTCCCCTCGTTATAGGAAAGTTCGAAAAGCCACGATGTTTTAAGGGCGTCGGATACTTTCCATGCACATACAAGGCATCTATAAAATGCAAACAATACAGTAATCCAAGAAATATAGCATTTGCACAGGAGAGCCAGCATTATTTGTCCTCGTCCTTGAATTGTGTTTTTTATTTCTTTTGTTGCGTGAGGTTATGTTTGCCAGAGATTTATCCAAGTGCATTATATGAATAATGTAAATGCACCTTGTTGGATATCGGTACATTTCAAAATAGTTTTTTCCATAACATCTGAAAGGCTTACACTGTGAATAAAAGTGATTGCATGCATTAATGGGCCTTAGAATATTTTGTGACATGGCAAGGGTTGGCATTTCTGAATTATGAGAGAAGTGCCATGGCAGAAAATCATACAAGGATAGAGTCACTGTAATGTGCTGTAATGCACACGGAAGTGACGTACTTTCTCCCCTCGTGATAGGAAAGTTTGTTAAGCCACGATGTTTTAAGGGCATCTGGTACATTCCGTGCAAGTACAGGGAATCTAAAATTCATACAGTACAGTACATTAATCCAATGAATAAAGCACTTGCACAGGGGAACCAGCATAGATTTCTCCCAGTCTTTGAATCGTGTTTTTTCCCTTTCGTTAAGTGAGGTAATGTTTGTCAGAGAGTTATCCAAGCGCGTAATGTAAATACAGTGGAACCTCGATTCTCCGTTTATGCTGGGACCATGAAAATAAAACGTACAACACGGGAAAACGGAAAATCTGGGAATGCATAAAAACCATCAACAATTTGGCTAAACATCACAAAAATGAAATAAGTATGGTTATAATCTTACAAACACTCAAAAACCAAACCAAACTACAGCCCCAATGGGCCTTAGCCTGCCAAGCGACCGCTGCTCAGCCCGAAGGCCTGCAGATTACGAGGTGACACATGGTCAGTGTGACAGATTAGATAGCTCCACAATTAAAGGTAATCACATAGGCTGAGTGGACCTGCAACCAGCCCTTATGTCCAAATAAAAATGCCTAAATCGGCCAGGAATCAAACACGGGCCCTCCGGATGAGAGGCAGGCAAGTTAGACTGCGCAACCAGCATCAAACATTAATTACCGGTATGCGAGTTCAAAATCTCGATACTTAATATTCAATTTTACAGGTGAAACTTCGTCAGTTTCCCATGAAAACGTCTTTCAGTTCAGCAACTCTGATTAGCCAAACCACGGCCACAAATCCAATAACGCCAAGCCTCAAATCTCTGTAGAACACTTTTCTGCCTTGTCAATACTTTACATATTTTATTATACTTAATTACTGTACATGTTTCGAGAGCCAACTACTCTCTTCTCCAGCGGTGCCAAAACAACAATTAATCTTTGGACTTGGTACATTTGTACAAATAGAACAATTATATATAAATCTTGAAATTGTTAAAATATTTCTCTGTGTTTCACTTTTCACTTACTTACTATGTCACTTGTTACAGACTTTAAACTAGAAATTTTCAAATCATAAATAATAAAATCTATTAAATTAATCACTATATGTAATTTTACATCCTTATTTACATCAAAAAAGAATAAAATGTTTCTTCGTGTCTAAATTTACATTTACTTTGGCATTTAAAATAAAATAGTTTCCAATTCGTAAAAATAATTAAATAACACCTATTAAGTTAGTCACTATGTTAAATTATTTTCTGTTCTCTTCTTGAATTTTTTTTCCCTTCTTCTTTCCTTAAGTCTACTATAATTCTGAGACCTCACATGAATCGGAATTTCCTCTTCTTAATCCCACCCGACCATGCTAGCCATTTTACCGTCAAATTCTTCAGTTCAACTTGGTTGCCAAATTCAACCACGAATGAAATAATATATTATTGCACTAGTCTGAATAAACAAACATGTTCTTGCTCTCTGCTGTTAATGTCAGGTCATGGTACAATGGCTAGCATGGTCATCACGTAACCGGCAGCATAGTAGCAGCTTGCCTCGTAAGGTCACTGACAGCAAGGAGGACATATTATTTGGTTCAGACCAATGTTACATCACTTTAATTTGTGGATAAATTTAGATGAAACCTGAAGAACTGGACGGTTAAAATGGCTAGCATGGTCGGACGGGATTAAGAGGAGGAAATTCCAATTCATGTGAGGTCTCAGAATTATAGTAGACTTAAGGAAAGAAGAAGAAAAAATTTTAAGAGAGCAGAAGATATTTTAACATAGTGACTAACTTAATAGGTGTTATTTATTTATTTTTACAAATTGGAAACTATTTTATTTTAAAGTGTTTTATTAAATGCCAAAGTAAATGTAAATTTAGACATGAGGAAACATTTTATTTTTTTTAGATGTAAATAAGGACTTAAAATTACATATAGTGATTAATTTAATAGATTTTATTATTTATGATTTGAAAATTTCTAGTTTCAAGTCTGTAACAAGTGACATAGTAAGTAAGTGAAAAGTGAAACACAGAGAAATATTTTAACAATTTCAAGATTTATATATAATTGTTCTATTTGTACAAATGTACCAAGTCCAAAGATTAATTGATGTTTTGGCACCGCTGGAGAAGAGAGCAGTTGGCTCTCGAAACATGTACAGTAATTAAGTATAATAAAATATGTAAAGTATTGACAAGGCAGAAAAGTGTTCTACAGAGATTTGAATATAAGTCAATACAGACCAACATGGTGAAAATAATCAATTCTAACGCCAAGTCTAACGATATTCGACCACAAGTAGTTTTTAATTCTCTGATCTAATAAAATAAAGCACATTAGATACAAAGCGCCCAACATGATGGCGAAATCCCTTCTTTTCTTAATCTCCCATTGTAATTTGGTCTACACTATACTGTTCGTAGTCTGTTTCTGCTAATCTTGTACGGCATAAATTAGGCCTTCATCGACTTTTAAAGGTTATGTTGAACTCGAGAACATGGTTTTGAATGTAAGTATCGATTTTCAAAAGTTCTCGAATGCATTATATTCAGTTCTGCCCGTCACCGATCCCATCATATTGAAAAAAAAAATCACCAAACCTTCAGAAATTACGTTTATTCATGACCTTGAGCTCAGCTGGAAAGCACGCTCGCTGCACATATCAGTACGAGTTGGAAATGATACAAAACATTTAAATGTAACGTGTGGTTTTTGACATTTTAACATGGAAACGTAAAATTCCCAGTCTTATATTAGGACCAAAACAGTAATAGGAAATCCCAAGACCTCCCATGGCTTTTTGTATGTAAAGTGCAACATCTGTTCTGGTCTCAATAACATTACATAATCGTATACTAGATTTGTGTTAAGAAGGAGCAGTTTTGACTCCTGCCTGAAAGCCTAGTTACTATGCAGTGCCCTGAGGAAAGTGCCAAAAATCTGTTCGGCAATACAATCGAAAAAAGTAAAAATATAAACATCTAACCCTGGACATAATGTGGACGTTTTATAAGTACGAACATTTGACGAAACTCGTTCCGTCCTCAAGTAGAGCTGTCAAAATGCGCTGTCTCCTTACAATTGTGGCCAATCTCTGCTTTATGGTCTCCGAGATTCTCTAAACAATACCACCCAAATGCGATGCTAAGATGGTCCCTTCTGCAAGTTCACTGCCGATCACTTTTTCAGTACAGTACTTGCTCTAATTATTGCAATGACAGGGCATTAACGCCATGATCCGTAAGTATGGCATAGCCGTCCTTTCATGAGATACAGTTTATTGAAAACCGCTTGATTGAGGATTTAGCGTTGATGGTACTGAAAACTTTGGATGGTTGATCCGGGAAATCATTTCTTCGAGGAACAGATAATGCAGGATTTTTACAACGTGATTTAATTACTATGTTGGTGGGACCACGTAATTTGAATGCAGTACCCGGGAAAACGTAGTTTCTGGGAATGGATAATCGAGGTTCCACTGTACACCTTATCGGATACAGTTTGGAAATAGCTTTCCTCCATGGCATTTGAAAAGTTAAAAACTGTGAATCAAGGTTAACTGCATGCAGTAACGGGGCTTAGAATATTTTTTGATGTGGCAAGGGTTGGCATTTCTGAATTACGAGTTGGCAGTTAATTCGAAATAATGTAATTCAAAGTCCATTTTTTGTGTCCCAACGACTTTGAATTAACAAGGTTTTACTGTATAGTGCAAGTACAGCACACAATATTGTGCATGGCAAACAGCAATTTCACCAAGTCAAATGATTCTGGTTAGCTAAAAACTTTTTAAGTTTACTGGAGATGTCAAGTTGCCAAACTTTTGTCCTGTAGAAGTACTTTTACATGCTAGTAAATCTACTGATGTAAGGCACCTTCAAATAACATCATCAGTCTCATCTGAGATTGAACCTCCCAACTTGGGTTCAGAAAGCCAGTGCTCAACTGTCTGAGCCATTAAGGCTAGAAACAGTAAATGAATTTCTAGGTGTAGCAATCCACTGGGCGCTAAAGACATTGGAATCATCACGAATCTCCACTGGAATCTTGGCGCGAACAAGTAAGGGTAGAAGCGAACTGACTGACCAAGCGGAAATCTACAGAGGTACGAGGCAAGGCTGTGTGCTTTCTGCTACTCAGAAGAAATCTTCGCAGAAGCCTTGACGGATTTGGCAGCAGACATATCGCACGACTGATGAGTGCTTTATTACATGCTATTACAAGTATTAGAATCATTCTGTATTGACTGTTTTCACTTGACAAAGGAAAAATTAAGTGTATCCTCCTAATTCACACTTCCAAATTTTGAGGGTGTGTGAAATGAGTTCAACACCTCTGAAGTTGATATAAATGTTGATTCCCAAAGGGAACCTGAAATATTTGTCCTGAATGAGTAAATTTATAATACCAATATAAATGGTCTGTTATTGGACATTATAAATTTTCCCACTAACTCATTCCTGGTTGCCAGTGTTTCGCCCCAGTGTGCTAAGTTGGGCTCATCAGTTGGTAAATAGCACACCCACCAAGATGCATGGGAATCAACATCTATATCATCTGATGGCCAGGCAGGCATCAATTTTTGGCAATGAGACAAAGTGTCTCATAGTGCATATGCACTGCCAGTGGCTCCAAGTAGCCTATGCAGTGGCCTCCACGGTATGCACTACCCATGCGTCTTGGTGGGTGTGCTATTTACCAACTGATGAGCCCAACTTAGCACACTGGGGCGAAATGCTGGCAACCAGGAATGAGTTAGCTGGAAAATTTATAATGTCTAATAATAGACCATTTATATTGGTTCCTCTGAACTTCTCACATTCTCTGACATCTCCTTTCTGCCTGAGGACTGATACAAGGTAGCTTTGCGTAACTGTTCACGGGTGCACCAGCAAGGATCTTATTAAATATCTTCATCAGTCACACAGCTCAGCTGGGATTTTATCAGGGTTCATTGTGTTACCATTCGTCATCTTTGAAAGGGTTGCTTGGACTGCACCTGGGGTGATCTTGGGTACAGGTCCCTGGAAAGGGACATTCTACACTGGTCACTAAAAAAAAATTTACTAGTTACATTCTGTGGCATAAAGATTTCCTTTGCAAAATCACTGAAGGAAGAACAGCTGAGAAAAGAGGAAGAGAACAACCCAGAGTGTCTTACTTCAAGAACCTGCTTCTGAGGATGAATATCACGACCTATGTTGAGCTCAAAAGACTGGCTCAAGATAGATCTTGTACCTGCAGTGTCAAAGAATAAAGTCTTAAAGGCTGGTCTGATTAGGTCACATGAATCAGATGAGTTAGACATGGGAGTACTGAGTAGTAATAATAATATGGTCTCAGCCACAGTGTGCAGGCATTTTTTAAAAATCTGACACCATTTAGGCTGCCTGAACCTCAAATTCAGCATTCCATTTTAACTACCAGATAGTATAGAAAACTGGATCTCTATTGGGTGATCTATGCCTGAGTTTTAATTCATTTTGTTGGGTTAACACCTAATGTGTCACCACAGATCTTGTACACGCCAACATCGTACAACATAAAGAGTGTCAAATGGGCATTTTCCACCCTCAAAAAATCAGACTGCCTTTGGAATGTTAAGATCCAGAGGCCGACACTCTACCACTGATCTGCAGAGGGAGCTAGGAGTACACTGTGATGAGGGAGATAAGGATAAAAAGAAGTCTGTGGATTGGAAGAAGGTGGGGAAATGTACAGAGTAGAGAAATAAGAAAGTAAGGAAATAAGGAGTAGTAACTTGAAATCAAGGATATAACCAGCGCTAGTCTTGCTTACCATTAACAACAAGACAGAAAGATCCTCCAGCAGCAACATCAACAATCTTTCCGAGAGGTCGGCAGCTCTCAACGAAGCGAGCAGTGTTCTGTTGCTGGACATCCTCATCACACCCAAGTTGGCCATATTCAGTGTTACCCCAGCCGAACACATCACCTTCATCTGGAAAGAAAGATACAATCAGTCCACCGTTTTACACAATAAATAATTGTAGAAGGAAGTGAAAATGAAAGGTCATTTGTATTACATGCTGCATCAGTTTTGTGTTGTATCTAGTAACACGTCCTTGATAATACCATGAACATGGACATCATCATCAGCCTTTTTACAGCTGCCTGGATCAAGTAGTGTAACAGCGACCTCCATTTCTGTCTAATCACCACCTTTCATCCATTATCTTGCGTTCATCAACACTCTTTGTGAGTATACTCTGCATCACTGCATCCTTCCACTGTTTCCTTGATCAATCTCAAGGTCATTTGTCAGTCTCTTCTTTCTGGAACTTAATTTTTGGGATTCCCCCTTCCCCATCCACATCCCGTGTGCACATGTGTATGTACCATTTTAGGATATATGAATAAACAAACAAATAAATTGTTCTTACTCCATTATGTGTTCCTAGTTTTCTATATATGACTCAATTTGTTCAATAGAATGTTAAGTTACAAGTGACAATATATGTATAATCATCCTACACATTAGGTAACGTCAGCGTATGCTTCGATGTTTCATTGTCGCTCACCGCTAAGCTTCCAATAATGCACAAGTTAATTTTCTGATGGCCAAATACACCTGTCTTGATCACGAAACCACATGACCGAGGATTCCATGAACATGGTAAAAAAAAGATTACTATGTTCAAAATTTGATTGAGGTATTACAAAGGAAAGCACCCATAAAGATGCAAACACAATAGAGTTATGAATATGCAAGTTCTTCTCTTGATAATTGCAGGTGAATGACATGTCCAACTTATCATGTGCGCTTCAGTTTGTTCGACCAGACTGTTTTTGTTTATATTCATAACTTCTATTTCATACTGTTAAAAATGCATAAATAGGGAAAAAAAAGATCCGTACATTTTCCAAGCACAAAGTGGATGTTCTAGAACTGGTGAGCTCTCATGCAGCCGTACTACAAAATAAAAATAGAAAACAACTGGCTGCAGTTTGAAGGAGAAGCAGGCAACGCGGTCAAATGTAACCACACATTTTAATTCTACTCCAGGTAAGTTTAAATTTGATTCATAAATTAATAAACTTTGTGTGTTACTGAATTCAATAAAAACAACTAGTTTTGATGGTGCTCAGCTTTATATTGTAATAATATTTTAAGATACAGTGAACAGAAATGGACCTACGAAATGCTGAAATAAGATGAAAATTAGGTTGCAGAGGACCTTGCAGAAGAAAAGGTTAAGCTGTGCACAGGAAGGGGAGGGGGAAGCAATCTTCAAGTCAAAATTGCTGTAAGTTGCTGGAAATCGTGGGATCTTCCATGAACTCGCAGAATAACTCTGTCGATTCAGATTCCCTATGTACATGATATAGATGTTGATTGCCATAGGGAACAATAATGGACCATTTATATTGGTATCCCTATATACAGTCGAACCTGCCCTAATGGACACCCTTATTCAGCGGACATCGCCATTTGTCCCGTACACTTGACTTAAGCGGACACTTTACATGTTGCAGGATAATTTATTACGCCAGACCACATGTCATCCTCTCTTTTAAAACCATTCTTCAGACATAAGGAAATCCCTTTTGAATGTTTATACTATTTCGAGTGCAGGGGGAGAGAAGGTACATCGGAATGCAGTTCTACCTAGTGGTGTATAGGGCTATTCCGAGAATTCTAATTGCCCAGAAAAGCTGCCAGAGACTGCTGACTCACAAGTTACCTGGGGATTTCTTCCCTTCTTGCATCATTCTATTCATAACTCAGATTGCCGCTGATAAGGTCGAGCTCAGGTAGTCAACTTGAGAAGGAAAAGACAGTAAAGGCACTAATTAGCAAGACAGAAATGTACCGTAGCATTTCAGTTGTCTGTTAAACGTTGAATAACAAGGGACGATCGTGTTTAGATCTCCAGGCAAGAAGAAATGTGATTATAGAAAGTGACAAGGGACTTTCAGTGAGAAAGCTTGCCGAAAAACTCAACGCGGGAAAACGCAAATAAACACTATTGTGAAGAATAGAAGTGAAATTTTGAGGGAGTGGGAGGAAAATAGGAATCGAGGAGTGAAAAGAAAGCGGGAGTCAGTTTTTTCAGAAGCGAACGTAGCAGTATATGAGTGGTTGAAGTGTGCTCAAGTGAAGAAACTGTGTGTGAGTGGAACAATGTTACAAGAAAAACCTTGAGAAATCGCAAATAATCTGAAAGTTGAGAATTTTGTAGCTAGCAATGGTTGGTTAGATTGTTTTAGAAAACGTTGTAACGTTAGTTTCAAAACAGTCTGTGGAGAAGGTGGTGATGTGCCTGCGACTGAAGTAGTGGATTGGAAAGATAGGTTACCAGACATTTTGAATAGTTACGAACTGAAAGACATTTTGAATGTTGATGAAACTGGTCTGTTCTTTAGGGCGATCCCGAAGAAGTCACTAACTTTGCTGAATGAAAGTTGCAAGGGTGGAAAAATGTCAAAAGAAAGAATCACCATCATGTTTTGTTGTAACACACTCGGTGAAAAGGAAAATCCTCTAATAATTGGTAAATCCTTGAGATTACATGTAACTAATCCTTGAGACCCAGGTGCTTTAAAAACATGGACTTAAATTGTCTTGGTATCGAATGGCATGCAAATAAAAAGGCATGGATGACGTCAGCAATATTCGAGAATTGGCTCCTAGCTTCGGATTCCAAGATGAAGGCCAACAACCGTAACGTGATCTTATTGCTAGATAATGCTACGTGTCATCCAGAAATACAGGTTTCAAATGTAAAACTCTTGTTCCTTCCACCCAATACCACTTCTCATCTTCAGCCACTGGATCAAGGAATCATTCAAGCATTCAAATTAGACTATCGTAAGAGGATTTTACGGTCGTTAGTGGCACACATGGATGAAGCAGACTCAGCTTTTGATCTGATGAAGATCAATGTTGGCGATGCAGTTTCGTGGACAAAGGCAGCCTGAAATACAGTCAGCGAAACCACAATCAGGAAATGCTTTGCAAAATGCAGCATCGCTAATTCTACAGTTGAAGAACAAGCAGAGGTAGAGGTTCGAAATGAGTATGATGAACTTCAGACTTTAGCAACGACAGCTGGATTGACGTATGGTATTGAAGCCGAAGAAGAGAATGTTCCTTGCTGTGACCATCTCGAGAGCGACTGGCAATCCCGACTCCAGGATGCACTTTCCAGTAAGCTTCCTGTGTTATCAAGTTATACAGTAATTGTGTGTTGCACGTATCGCAAGGTCCATGTTTGTTTGCACGTCAAGTCCTCATTCATTTTCCTTTTGTGATAGACAGCTTTTAATTCTTTTAAGCTAAATTTTCAGCTTGAATTTAATTCACTGCACTTCGTAAAGATTTCTAGCTATCCATAGCAGCCTTCATTAGTCGTACAAAAGGACCATTTTGAATAAAACTTGTTATAGTTTTACAGAGCCCGAATCAGGAGTGAAAAGTGACGATGATGGTGAGCCGGAAGAAGAACAAGAAGTTCTGTCAATGAAGCAGGGACTAAATATGCTCAAACAGATAAAGAATTTGTGTGTCACGCTGGACCACAAGTACGGCGAGAATACTATGGAACCATTTAACAGACTTTATTCCGTTTTTGAGAATATCGCAGTTAAGAAAACGTGCTAAATTTACACAAACGAAGCTTCACAATTACTTCACGAAGCTGTACTGTTTGTAAATGACGTTAAATCACTTATAATAACTCTCTATGAAATACTAACACAGAAATGACTTAGAATAATAAAAATAAAGATATGTATGCTTATATTTAAGGTGGATATTCTTTGCCATTAAAATGTTTGATTATTTTTACAAACTTGTTTTAGTGGACACCTCTTGTAATGGACAATTTTCCTCGGAACCGACGGTGTCCGAAGAAGGGAGTATAATAGTGGATCTGGACGTTATTAATGTGGTCAGCTTTCGGCAGCACTGGAAATCTGAATAAACCATCCACTTCACAGACACCATCAATTGTGCAGCCATCAGACATCCCAGAGCCACGACCTGCACCATCTAGTACTTCACAGACACCAGCAAATGTTCTGCAGACTATAAATCTCCCACCCGGAATCGATTATGAAGGATCCGAAAACCAAGACATCAGGTAAGGGTGCAAGTACTTTTTTGCTTTTTTGCTAGTGGCTTTACGTCGCACCAACACAGATAGGTCTTATGGTGACGATGGGATAGGAAAGGCCTAGGAATTGGATGGAAGCGGCCGTGGTCTTAATTAAGGTACAGCCCAAGCATTTGCCTCGTGTGAAAATGGGAAACCACAGAAAACCATCTTCAGGGCTGCAGACAGTGGGATTCGAATCCACTATCTCCCGGGTGCAAGCTCACAGCCGCGCGCACCTAACCGCACGGCCAACTCGCCCGGTTGCAAGTACTTGAGGGGCAACTGAAAATGATGGAAACTGAACATAAGAAAGAGATAGTAAGAAAAACTGAAAAGATAATGATGTTAAGAGAAAAATTAAAATGCTGGAGGTGGAAAAATTTGAATAATGAAGTAAGTCTTATCCGACACCAAATGAATATTATTTCGTTATGTTGGTCTAAATATTATTCATGATACTGGTCAATTTCTGTTCCAATGCATGTCTAACCCGTATTCTCTACGGGGTCAGGTATGAAGTGAGATGAATCTTCGTAGCAAGCTTTTACAACCGGATGCCCTTCCTGACGTCAACTACATCGCAGGAGTTAACGAGATGAAATGAATGATGTGATGTGATAAACGATAGTAGGAAGGGGGAGACTGAAACCCGGTGCTGGCACATAGCCTTCTCCTGTCGAACAGCACCAAGGGGTCTGCTCAAGGCTTAACATCAATATCTGACGAACGAATCCTCATTACATAAAATAAATTTCATTGTAAAGTCCGTATTGTTGTACGTATACTTTAAGGTTAAGTCAATATTCCACCTTTACAATACCAAAAGTTTATTGTATAATTATTTAAACAACATTATTTAAAATATGACGGGACATGTTTCGTCTAACTTGTAGACATCATCAGCTGTAAAATATTCAAGAAAAAGCACAAAAAGGACAAGGACAGAATAACACATTGAAATAAAATCAGGCTGCCGAATACGTCAATTAAAATAGTGAGGCTGTTCTAGATTGTTTCGAGCACAAACATTCAAAAGTTGTTGATGAACAAACTTAAAATTATACACATGAGATGATACAGTAATACTTGGTATTAAAATTCTTCTTGAGGGTGCTGTTGACATGCAGTATTCAGGTCCGTATTCGGCTTTTACCAACGGAACTGTGTGTTTTTTTTTTTTTTTTTTTTTTTTTTTTGTCTCGGTGATGTTATGTGAATTGGTTCTATCCTGTAAATTATGTTCCAGTGTTTTATTTATTGTCTCTCCTTAACATGACTTTGTGGTCTTAAATTTTGGTTTTGTCTGGGTTGTATTTTTATTTTTTGGGCGTGTCTGCTGTGGGGACATTATGGTCGGTATTTGCTGTGTTCTGTGTAATGGTGATATGTCGGGTGTCCTTCATTAATATGTGGTTTGGCGGGATTTTAGCTTCCACTGGGGTGCTGTCAAAAGCCCTCGATTTACAATCCAAACACGTCCCTTTTCTGTGTTAAATTTTAAATTCATTTAATATTAATATACTTCAAACATGTGTTTATCATGGGTAATTGTTAAGCTAATCTGATGCATCAGTATATATTTTTTTGGGGGATAGAAAGGTACTATTTATTAGGGATATGAATTTATTTACATCCAAGTCATTTATTTAATGAATATTCATTTTACTCCTTGATGTTGTGTTTGTTTTTTTCTTGCAAGTTTCGTTATTCCTCAGAGTTATTTAATTTTTTTTAAATTTGGTGTATAGTTGTAACCATTATTTATTTATTATATTTTTATTTTATGAAATTTCTGGTGTCATTTTTGAGGTGAATTGCCTTGTGATTCCTAGGATCCCCTCTTCTATCCTTGTAATGGGTAGGTTCCAGCACTCTTCCTTGCTCCTGTGTATTTTTGATGTGTTATTTTCTGTTTTGGTTTCATTTGCTCCTTGGTTATATTTGTCTTGTGTGCACACATCCCTATGACGCACGTCATTCATTATCATTGTTAGGGGGTGTTGCAACAGGTACTGTATTTGGACATTTTTCGTTATGTAAATATATTATTATTATTATTATTATTATTAAATGCGGCCCTATCTAAGATGAATTCTAATGTTTAATTCGGCAAACAAACAGCCCCCCAACTGTTGGAATTAACAAAAGAAAGTTAAAATCCTCGACCCGATCAAGACCCCTTGAACCAAAGGCCAACGCGCGCTAACCATTTAGCTCATACTATACATAACGGCATCAAAATATTGCAACCATAATATAGGCCTACGTGAGGAAAATAAAATGCATGATTTCTACACCATTTCATTTGACTTCTATTTACACATTTCATAACAACTGAAAACCTGTAAGTTCAGTTCTCTTATTGCAAATTAAGGATATACATAAATATCACAGCGATAACCTGTATTTAGGAAAAGATTCCGTAGACCCTTTGCGAACGATATGTTAGATACCCAACATGGCGTGGCTCTCGCAGCTTGGCCAAGCTCGGCTCAGACGATGTCTCAGAGGTTAGAAATTCAATGTGACGTGTCTCGAACGATGTCACAGCGGCCTGTGCTCATAGCCTAGTTACACAACTAGGTTATGAGAAAAGTTATTGGTCTGACTTGTAACAAGACTATTGGGCAGAGGGCAACAAAGTGGTCAACAGGCCTCTAACATCCCACACACTCCACAAGGTATGACGCGATTAATCATTAATAAAACTTATCTGGTGCAATGCACGATTTTCTGATTTTCAATGAAGTTGGCAGCCCTAGCAAGCCTACACGAACACAGAAAATGGTAGGAAATTTGAGTTTTACACTGTCTACATTTTAATTTTTGTAAATAAGAATACTTCTAGTGGTCGGTTAGTGGGTCGAGGAGAAGCGTTGGCACCAGGAGACTCGTAGTGGGGTTGCGCGTAAATAACCTGCGCACAGCACTCCAGCCTACAAGATCATTGTTCAAGACTAGCAACTCAGAATCGCTCGTACATTCTCGCATAACATGCTGCTGCTATTATATGCTAAGAATAGTGAGCAGTCCCTCTAAATTCAAAAAACTTCTGTGTATATTTTTCTTAAGTACGATCGATCAATGCGGAAAAATTGTGTCCGAGGACAAATATATTTTCGACGATCGATGTGATAAAACGATAGATGCAGGGAAATTTAACATGGTTGATATGGAACATTTTTGGGACTGAGCAAATTCAACGATGAATACAGAAAACGACAGTTCCGGAAACGATGCATCGAGGTTCTACAGTACCCGTGTTATCTAATACGGCATATTGCAAGTGTAACTGGGTTCATCATACGAGTAAATTATATTTTTATATATTTGTTTAGTATTAATACAACACAATTGAAAAATACCTACATAGAACTATGGATAACACGCGGAGATCCTGGGAAAATTACAGTGACAATGACGATGGCAGAAAGGACAAATGTAAGGTGACACAAAACAATGACGAACCTGGTTGTGCTAATATCAAGGCCAGAAAATCGTCTATAAAGGAATACACAAAACTGTATGTTATGTTCATGATTGCATTAAAAAGCTTGTGTCAGAAAGTAGGGGGCAATCGTAGAAACGGCTGAAGTGGTTAGCTGAACAGCGCATAAGATTGTAAATAGGGGACCAGAAACACCACAAAAATAGGGTAACAAGAATCCCAACAGTGAATGACCTGCCAGTCCAACTTCAAGCAGTCTGCCAATCTCCATACAAAAGTGAGTGGCATAAATCTTGAGTTCCACTTCTTCTCACTCGATAAAAGACTGGTTATGGAATCTACAGTACCTGTGTTCTTGCATGGAGGTATCAATATTTGACTAGGCTGAATTATATCAGGCAAGAGGAGTTCATGTTATATGCAAGCACCTGCTTCTCATGGGAAGAGGATCACCAGAACAGAACAGAACAGAACAGAACTGAATTGCTGGGTCGAAAGGTGCCTCTATCGCTCTTGCACAGACATTCACAATTCTATGGCTGATTCTCCAGAGCCGGTACTGTAATACAGGTTTAAACTGTTGGCTCAGTTTAAACTTCGGTTTATCTGTTAGTCGTGTATTATAAAACTTAATCTTAAGTTTAACTAGAGATTAATTTTACTGCCATTCATCTACAGTTTAAACTGAAGTTTAAGAATACATAACCTTACAACATGGCAGAACGAATGGATCTCGAAGATATTTTTGAAGTGTTTGAACAAATACTAAGCAATGACGAAGAAGTGGTTCAAATTATTGAACGACCACGGGCACTACGAGTTTTCCGAGCAAGGGGACGTCACTTTCATATATGGAATGAAAAATAGTTTTTAAATAGGTTTAGGCTTACAAAACAGACTGTCATAACACTATTTCAGCAAACTGGTGCTGGAATAAAACATACAACGAAAAGGTAAGAATCTAAAAATGACTTTTTGAACTGTTTGAATGTCAAAAGTGTAAATTTTAGAAAATAAAGTAACTTCCTTCTATTTCAGAAATCATGCTGTAGAACCCCTCAGTCAGCTACTAATAGCATTGCGGTTTTATGCCTCCCATAGTATGTTTATTAAAATGGGAGATTTCAGAGGAATTTATAAGGCCACTGTTTCACGGACTATTTCTGTACTAATTGCACAAGCAATTCTATTTCCTTACAAGTAAAATTACGACAACACTTATTGCTTTCCGCCATTTTACCTACAAGAAGTAAACAAAACATCGATAGTCATCTTTTCTTGTAAGTCACTGCAAAACTTTATCGGCAGTCGTCTTTTCTCACAAGTCACTGCTACCAAGATCGTATATTTCCTTCTTCACTTCAGTTTAACTTAGGCCGGCCATTATATGACTCAACATCTGTTTAAACTCAAGGTACAGTTTAACTAAATCTTCAGTTAAAACCCTCATTATAATACCGACCCTTAATGAAATGAATAGCACAGTTTTTGAAAAATGGATTCAGAAAACTCTCCTGCAAAATCCCGCAGCATCATATGCCCTGACTCCAAAACTATATAACACACAATACCATTCCAGGCTAAAAGGAAACATCACAACTAAAAAGCATGAAATGATTGAATTTATGAAAGCATATAACTAGAGCCTGGATTTCCATGCACTATCAAATCTCAAAATATGCACAATCAACTGAAAAATATGCACTATCAAAATTCAGTTCCTTTTAAAACTTTGTACAACAATTACCATAATTTCTCCAAATTGTCTTGAATTAAGCTCTGTCTACTACATCAAGCCTTTTTATTCTTCTTACCGTCTGCCAATCTCCGCATTCTACTGCTGCTACATTCTCACCGTCTACAGGCTCACTCAGCTGTTCACCGACTGTGCTGCTCCACTCCACTGCTGCTTCTCTGCTGTTACGTCACGCTTACATATTCTACCTTCTAGTAACTTCTGGACTAGCCTTTCTACCACCTACATAAGCGTGCTCCTGCCTCTCTTCGCCGGTCAGGCATCGAGTGTGATTATTTTGGAGTGGAGAGAGCAGCTTATTTCGCAAGCGGCTGGTCTGTTGCGATATTTTAAATTGTCATTCTGATAATGCTACTTTGAAAACCGTTGAACAAACTGGGTGAGCAAATATTTTAATTTCTTCATGTTTGGTGTTTTCTATCAAGACTTAAAGATTGATTATTCAATGCCCTTCTGGCTTTGACTCTAACTAAATCCTCCAGAAGGATATCGTTATTTATCTTCAACTTCACATAGTGGACTATATATGGACAAATGTTAGGAGTGTTGTCACGTCATGCACTCTTGCTTGGTAGCGCAGTGGTCGCGCTCAATGTTAAATGATAGGGTTTAAGCAGCCTGAAAATCCCCCCTTTTTCCTCCCACCTCTGCCTGTCTCCTTTTTTTTTTCTCCCCATGGTTTTAATTCCTATTTTCTATTTTCTAACATGCTCTAATTCTCCATTTTGTTATCCCTGGTTGGGTTTGATAAATAATTGTAAGTGTGGCCTTTAATCAGTATTGTGAAATTGTATTATGCCCCCTTTTTTCTTAAGGTTTATGGTGCACCAAAAAGATTAATTATGGTTGTGTATTAATCACGGGTCTTAGGTTTTGGAGAGACTCCTTGGTGCCGCTTGTAAAATTTCTAGTCAAGATCTATTGTAATCTTTTTAAATCGCAAAAAGGTTGTGCCTGTTCTGAAATTGTGGTGATTGCATTTTTTTAAAATTCTTGTTTGTTGTACACCGCGTGTTCTAGTTATTTATGGTATAAATATAAACTACTCAAAATTGATTCCCTTTTCTTTAAATCTTGTCTGATGTTTCCTCTTTTCCCTCTGTTGTTTTTCTTATATTGTACTTACGACGGACAAACCTCTTGGTCGGTCTGGCAAAGCTCCACTGACTCTGCTGATTTAAAATGTCATTTTTAATACATTAGTTTTCGTGTCGCTGTTATCTAACAAGATAATGGGTTTTGGTATCCAACATATGCCTTTCCGCGGTCTGACAACTTCCCTCCAGTAATATGATACCTGCTTGCTCTAGGTACTGAGTTGCTCGAAATAAATACAGTTTCGTAATCTTTGAGTCGCGGAAAGATCCCATTATTATTATCTGTGTTGTGATTAGATATCTTTTTGGTCATACCTAGAAGTCTTATTGTACCCTGTATATATTATCTCACGCCACAGCTCATCCGTTTATCTGTCAGCACATTCTCAAGCACAGAAAATGATCTTTCTACATCACAAGAAGTGACAGGTGCATACTTAAATGAAGACATTTGGGAAAAACTGAGGTCAAATTGTATGTCTCTTGCATTTTCATGTGATGATGATGGTGATGCTTGCTGTTTAAAGGGGCCTAACATTGAGGTCATCGGCCCCTAATGGTACGAAATGAGACGAAATGGAATGACAAATTAAAAGTCCAAAATTCTCCACTGACCAGAATTCAAAACGTGAAGACGAAGAATGAATGGATGGAGATGAATTTAAAACAATCAGTGGATGCGACCCGTAATGCCTTACATTCACAGATTCTGAGGTCAAACAATATGATTACTGACCAAGGGACTGCTGCTATAGCATAACATTGAATCGTTGATGCTTGCAGTCTAAAGGGGGTCCAAAATCCAAGTTATCGGCCCCTCATAACGGTACTTATCACTAGGATTGTAGAACCATGGTATTTGTCACGCTGCAGTACTAATCAAAAGTAGCAGAGACTCACGGTACTCCTCACATTATGATACTACTCACAGGTTATGAAATTCGACATATACTACAGACCTATGGTTTTTCTCACATTGCGGCGCCATTTACAGGCAACGCAACCCTATGGTGTTCAGCACATAAGAGTACTAACCACAGGGACCTTCTGCTATCCCGCGGTTTTCTTCATATAGTGGGTACTAATCATAGGCAAGGTAGAAACATGGTAGCTATCATCCCATGGTCCCGCTCATAAGGTGGTACTAATCACAGGTACTGCAAAAGCCGATCGCACGGTGCTCCTGTGTGCTACTGATCACAAACCTATTTGGTACCTAATATAGTAGTACTACGCGCAAGTAAAAGCGACCCATGATGTTCACCGCGTGGTGGTACTAATTACAAGTAGTTTCATGGTTCCAAAACAATCATCCCTTGGTCGCCCCTTACAACAGGCAGGGGATACCGGGTGTATTCTTCGTCTGCGTCCCCCACCCACAGGGATTTTTGCATTTTCACCACAATGCGTTTTTTATAAGCTTGACGAATTCAAAATTAGGATTTCAACGGATCGCTTTGTTCAACTTATCTCTAGCTCCTGCAGCTACTTCTCCGTGCGATGATTGCAGACACATTTGAATCATCCTCAGTAACTGGTAACGATTGCCTGCTGTGATAACAAAGACGTGTGACAAGTAAGAGTTCCCGATAGGAAATTCTAGGACAACAACTGAAGAGGGTTCAGAGCAAAACCAAGGTTTGTAAGTTGCTATCTCATTAACCTTTTAAGTGCTGAGTTACCAGTTGGCTGTTTGGTACCTCAGTGCTGAGTTTTTTCATTCGAATGTAAAAAATTTTTTAGAAGCCTCAATTTTTAACTTATCAGTGGGGTAATTAGCTTAAAGTGTTTATAAATGTTGTTTGTTTATAAATCTAAATGCAAATGGAAAATCCTACACTTATGTTCAATATTATTTTGAGAAAAAACAAAATTACACTTATGTGCCCATGCGTGCATTATCTTTGTACAAAGTAAAGAGCCCAAAATAATATTATTTCCTAAAATCTGTAGGCAACTAATACATTTAACTTCTTAGAAGTATATAAGTTGATATTTTAAAATACTTTCCAAACCTAGAATGTGGTGATAGTTATATGTTTTCTACTGGTTGTTTGTGATGCTGATTTGTTCAACTATCTGCACCAACTCCACTGGCACAACAGTTTCTAAAAAATTAATGATTTTCGGGTTGTTATCAAACACTACTTGGCCCTCAGAGCCTGTTACAGTTACTTGAAATTCTGGTGAAGAAAAGTAATCCATCCGCGACGAAATTAGCAATAAAATAGCTTTTGTACTCACCGTGTTTTTCTTCTTTCATTAAGAAGGAGGCTCCGTTTCTCTCTCATATACAATATTTTCAGCACTCTCTCTATCACTCTCACTTTTCAGCACTCTCTCTATCACTCTCACTTTCAAAATCGCTTAAGAATTCCTTAAAATGATTATCTCCATCATCACTTTCCGCTGTGGTTAATAACTGAAAGATTCTGTGATCCGAAGTAACATCGCTGCAAGAGCAAATAAATGGTTGTTCCGCCATGTTTGTTTACATCATAGATGAACTCCACAGACGTCTACAAAAAGCTCTGTAAGTTACTTCCCGAAGCTATAATCTCTGATCAGTTAGTTCTACATAATACCCAACAGATGGTAGAACATGTCAGAGATCAAATTCAAGTGAACCGGGAAACTCAAAAAATTAAAATTCTCGTGCACCGTCTATAGACGGGCATAGCACTGGTGGACCGGCCGCGTAAGCCCATCTATAGGCGGGCATAGCACTCATCGGGTTAACGTGGTGTCACAGAAGTGTGATACAAGTTTTGTTTTGTTCATCTAACATAGGTGAAGAAATGAGCCATCAATAAGTAATGCACAATTTACAGTTCAATTCATAGCAATGTATAACTGGGACACCTTATTCCTAAGAATTTCAGAGATCGACGTGAGGCCTTCCGGCTTACGTCAATGTTTACTCAAGCAACAGATAAGAAAGTGCTTGGTTAATTGGATTATAGAACCTCTAACACATGTACTAACTTTGGTTGTCTCATAGGATGCCAGGAATACATTCTGTCCCTCTCTCAGTAACAGACATACTGTATAAGGTGGAAAAATGGGCCAAATTAAGCAAACCAATATTCATAAAAGGCACTGTCATGCAAATTAACATTATATATGTGCCAAAGTCATAAGAAAAGTCATAGTATGCAACATAAACATCCAAATATTCGCTATTAAATCCAAAATCTTCAAAATATGCATTCTGCATGAATTTTCTCCTAAAGAGGCCAAAACATGCAAACATTAAGGGAAAAAGAACGGTCATTTGGAATCTTTAAGCCATAAAATAAATATCTGCACAGTTCGAGAATTGTAACCAGCCTATTTAAAAACATGCATTTGCATGGAAATCTCAGCTCTACACATAACATACCAGTCCCCAATCCTGTTCCAATAAATGCAGCGTTAACGATACTTTCACGGCCCGGACATGGGCTTATGCCGTGTCAAGAAAACAAGGTGAAACTATTTACGTTTCGCAGAGAAATTTGCTCCGCATCTTACGAAGAAAATCTCGACTATTCACGAGGAAGACTTCTTCAATAATGAGGGTTTGAATTTAAGAATGCTTTATGGTTGGAGCTGTAGTGGTATGCTCATTCGTCACGAGGTGGCTTGCTCTAGTATTGCAAGCGGGAGCTGACGACAACATTAAGCTCCAATTAAGATGTTCTATCACACCGTGTGTGCATGAGAAGTATCACAGAGAGGACATCAGACGAATCAGGGACGAAGGTGGTAGAAGAAATAAACAGAAAATAATAAAATAAAACGCAACAAAAACACCAGGATAGAACAGAGATGAAGAATGGAATGAAAGTGTGTGGCTAAAACCAGAGGATGATAATGATGTGAGACAGTGTGGGAGGGGGCATAACCGGTGTACACACATATGAACATAACACATCTTGAAATCAACCATCTGGTGATGACGAACGTACGAATTTGGAAAACACTAAAACGAAATAACAATAGAGAAAGGACAGGGAAAAGAACTACCTACATAAATCGTTAATGGCTGGCAACAAGTTATTATTTAATTGATAGCCAGTGTCCCTGTTGAAACTGTTAGGATTTTTACGTATTCCCACAACTTCCCACAGTTCTCTGCCAAACAGAAAGAGTTTCATCTGATTTTCTTGACACGGCATAAGCCCAAAAGTCCATATCATGTCAATAAATACAGTGTTGTCACATATAATACAAAAAACTAACATTGACAACCAGTATGTTACTGATGAAATGGCATAAACTCGTGGTCATGAGGTTTTAAATTATCACCATACCACTGTTTCTTGAACCCAACTGAATTAGTGAGGATGCAACTCAAACATAATATGAAAAAAGAGAATATGACTTATTCATTAAGGTCCATTGTTTGTGGTGGTGGCTTGAAGGTAACTACTTTGTTATCTACAAATAAATTGTATTTAACTAAATTTAATAACACTGATTTACATATTAACGGCTTACGTGCAAATGAGGTTTAATTAACATATTTTTAAGTTATACTTTTCTGGGACTTATATATATTTACATATAAACAAGTCTTAACTGTATGAAGGGAGTTCAATATATAATGCAACACTATTTTTTTCTAAAAATAGGTTGGTTTTATTGAGAATTCAACTATACTATGTTATTCCCTAATCCTTTTGCTTCAATACTCTATTTTTCAACATAATCTCTGTTCAATAATATGACCTTACGCTACCATAATATGAAGGCCTATATGCCTCCATCGTACCACTTGACTCGTCGACGTTGGAGTCAACGTCGGAGTCAACGTCGTGCTGCATCGATAACTTCCCCATCATTCACGTTAGCCCAAACAGATGGAAGTCAGAAGGCACGAGATCCGGGCTGTAGAGTGGATGAGGAAGAACATCCACTGAAATTTTGTGAGCTCCTGTCGGGTGTGCAAACTTATGTTAGGTCTTGCATTGTCATGGAGAAGGAGAAGTTTGTTTGACTTTTTGTGGCTACAAACACGCTGAAGTCATTTCTTCAATTTCCTTAGAGTAGCACAGTACACTTCAGAGTTGATCGTTTTACCATGAAGGAGGACATCGAACAAAATAGCCCCTTCAGAGTCCCAGAAGACCGTAACCATGACTTTACCAGCAGAGGGTACATTTTTAAACTTTTTCTTCTTGGGAAAGTTGGTGTGACGCTACTCCATGGATTGCCGTTTTGTTTCCGGTTCGCAGTGATGAATGCATGTTTCATTGCCTGTGACAATGCTTGACAAGAAACTGTCACCTTCAGCCTCATAACGAGCAAGCAATTCCGCACAGATGTTTCTTCTTTGCTCTTTATGGTCTTCCATTAGGTGTCGAGGAACCCAGCGAGAATAATAATAATAATAATAATAATAATAATAATAATAATAATAATAATAATAATAATAATAATAATAATAATCGTATGGCCTCAGCTACCGTGTGCAGACATTTCAATCTGACGCCATCTGGCTGTCTGCTCACCAATTTTGACGTTCTGTTTTATTCTAGGCTCACTAGATGACAGACCGGGTAAACCGAAACTCTCTTGGGCGTCTATGGCTAAGATTTTAATGAATTTTGTCGGGTAAACACCAAATGTGCCACCAGAGATCTTTTACATGCTGACATCGTACAACATGGAGTGTTGGACTTTTTCCGCCCTTCAAAAACCCGACTACCAACAAGGACATTGAGTTCAGCAGCGAGGTGTTTGACTGTGATTCGTCAATCACCACGAATAAGGGTGTCCGCACGTTCCAACTTTGCAGGCGTCACGACCGGCCGGCACACGGGACATCAGACCGGTTTGCTCGACCTTGCTGTGATGATGAAACACGCCACACCCAGTGACTGACCACGCTTTTGTCCAATGCCAAGTCTCCATAGACATTCTGCAAGTGCCTATGAATATCTGTGATGCCCTGGTTTTCCGCCAAAACAAACTGAACAACTGCTCTCTGTTTGGTACGCACCTCCGTTACAGCCGCCATTTTGAAGGCTAGTTACAGCGCTGCCACCTAATGGAAATTAATGAAACTCTAAGAGACAACGCGGGAATATTCAAAGATGTCCCAAACAAAATTCCAATTTTTTAAAACCGAAATTGGCCGGGGAAAAAAATGTGTTGCATTATATATTAAACGCTCCTCATATTTAAAAAGAAGCTTGTAATATTATATGACTGTTGATATCTTGATCATAGCCAGGGGACTTCCAGTTTTACATGAAATCCAACCCACAGGGACATGATTTATCATTTTAAAAATTCCACATATACTGGCTGGGATTCAAAGCACGGTCACCTTGGTGTGAAGCCAGTGACAATTCTACTCGGCTACTATGCCCTAGTACTATGTATCTGTTGGTGTATAAACTTTAGGATTACAAAAGTTGAGCCTTATAAAAAGATTCAAAATGAGGTATCATATGTTAAATTAGTGTCCACAAAGGCATAACTGCATTTAATCAGCAAAGGAAAAACACAAGGTGACATGTATCAACTAATCATTTCCACATTCAAACATATCACAGTGGATACTGTAAAAGTGTCATGCACGACCACATTTGCTATCTTGATTTATTACCACTGAGAGCCAAGTTGCAATCGGCAGTGGATGCCACTTTGACGATGTTCACTCCTTGGACGTCACCAATCACTCTGCTGGGCTGCCACTCTGTTTTGAAATGCCCCAGCCCCGTCTGACCGTCGGCTCCCCAGCCGCATGCGAACACCTCCCCCTTCTCGGTGATGAACATACTGCACAATAAACATTAAAAACCGATGTGTCAAGAGCCCTGCTGGATTGTCTAGTGAAGTCACAGCATGATTTTCCATTTATATAAAAGTCTGTCAGTTCTGAGGGACTTATTAAATTGTATCTTTCAGTTTTTTCAGCACAATAAATAAAATACTATATGTGCTGAAGTTTCATTTAATAAATCACTACTAGAGCATTTAAAATTAAGAAGAGATCTTTTTTGTATTCTGGGAAAAAGACCAAAGGTGTCTACTACAATGTTTCAGAGTAGAATACTTTGGAGAAGGTGAAACAAGATTTGGAACTGGATGGACAGCGCCAGGAATTTGATGAACTCTTCTCTACTGCACATACATCAAAGATGAAAGAACCGGGCAACTTGACCGTGTGGTTAGGGACGCGCAGCTGTGAGCTTGCATCCGGGAAAGAATGGGTTCGAACCCCACCGTCGGCAGCCCTGAAGATGTTTTTCCATGGTTTCCCATTTTCACTGGGGATGCACCTTAAGTAAGGCCAAGGCCGCTTCCTTCCTACTCCAAGGTCTTTCCTATCCCATCGTCGCCATAAGATCTATCTGTGTCGGTGCGACGTAAAAAAAAAGAAAAAAAAGATGAAAGAAGATTATAGCAAGATAAAATTAGACAGGAAAACTTTACAATCTACTGTCAGCCTAATGGAGGAAATTGCATTCTGAGTTGGTGCATGTGCAATGACATATTTGAGCTCTTTCTATGTTGGCCTAACAGCTATGGAGATATGCAGGACTGAACTTGCAGCATGCTCAACTCTATTATCATTGCTATCCAAAGCTCATGATCAACTTATGTTCTCTTCTCGTCCAGTAAATATTAGCTTCATGAGGCCTACAGAGCTTTTCATATTTTCTCTGTCCTCCATGGTTCTTCATTTCTAAACCCAATGTCCTCTTTCATTAACGAGACAATACTCTTCCTTCTTCAGTCATGAGAATGACATTGATGATAACCAGAGCCCGGAAGTTAGGCAAATTGCCTTTTTTACCTGGGTGGATATATCGAAGTGTCACACAGAGACAAACATGTTTCCGTATGTTTGGGAACCGTAGGACCAGTTATTATTTTGCCTTTTTTTTACCTATTTTAGCTTCCATAGTCTTTTTTTTTTGCCTTTTTTTAAGTTGTTATGGATATTTTCTGCTGTTATTTAGTATTAAAATTAATCAGTGGAAAGAAAAAATAAATACTAATGTACTGTATTAATAATAAAGAAAAATTTCATTTTAACTTAATAGATAAAAAACATTTACATAAACAATATTTTAATATTACACAAATCTCTACTGAAAACTACACAAGCAAAATGGTTGAGATGGTTGCCAGGTCCCGTCCTTGTTATGTAAAATTAAGTGCTAGTGGTGGTTACTGTTTCAAGAGGAAGTACAACAAAGTTATTATTTTTGATTTTAGATTAGTTAATTTTTGGTGTGTACTACCTTCTTTGTTTTCTTTGATTGATTTTTTTGATTTTCTCAATTTCCTTTGCTACTAGGTGTCTTACAGTTTGTTTTTTGTTGTCAGGGACTTTCTGGATAGCTGATTCAGTCTCTGTAATAGCTGTTTTAGTGTGGCATTATTAAGGTTTTGTTTAAGATTGTGTTTTTGACCTAGTTTTAATAGGTTGGTTTCATCTTGGGTTAAAGGTGTGTCCGAAATGTTAACATGTTCACAAAATTTGTGTTCAACTAAATCTTCAAAGCTATTACATATGTATTTATTCTTAAGTTTACTTAATTTGTTTTCAATGGCTTTTCGTTTTTTCTCAAGTCTCTTATGTATTTGTGAATGTGTGTTGTAAGACAGGTCCATTCCGGTTTATTGTATGTGTTCATAAGATGGAACTGAAGGAGGAAAGTTTTTTCATTTAACTGATCCTTCTTTGCATTGAGGCTCTTGATTTCACTTTTTAACCATGTTGCCCATGCTATTTTGATGCCGCGTTGACAGGATACTGATGTGATGTTGCTTTTCAGATTAACAAAGTTAGGAGTTATGTTATGCTTTAAGCATTCATGGTTGAACCTAATGTCCTCGTTGATGGTTAATATTTCCAATTTTGTGTTCCTAAATTTAATTGCTTTGGATGTTTCTCGACCAATGAATGACGAATTATAATCATTATAAAATATCAAAGGCATCTTCTTAATGGTGCTGATAGTAATACTTATTACATACAGTCGTATCAGCACAGTAATTTTAATTCAAAATGGGTTTTCGGATTCTAAGGTCCATCATCAGTGTTGAAATTATTGAAAACATTTGATTCCACAGGAGTGTGTTGTCAAAATGAGCTAAAATAAGTTTAAAAAGGTTAAAATGGAGCCCTGTTGAGGCCAACTGTAAAATAAGAAAAAAAAAAGTGTAAAAGTATGCAAACAATACATATAAACTTACAATGATGTTGTAAAAGGTACGACATGCCATAGGAAGGGCTGGCTTATCCTCGTGCTCAGGCGTTGCTTGAGTATTAAAAAAACGTTCAGCTTTAAGTATGGGGCACAATGGAAGCACATGATATTACGTCACCTCAAGGTTGTGGACAAAATGTTGCTTACGACAGTTTAATTTGTTGCTTGTTTAAAAAGGCCTAACATCTAGGTCATCGGCCCACTGTTTAATTTAAAATTTTATCAGGTTCCCTTATCTGTGCAAAGAATATCTCAATCCATAATATACCTTTAAAAATTAATTTCATGTCCTTTTTAATCAATAAAAAGCTATGATTATTGTTATAAATGTGTTCTGTTGTACTTTATTGTCTTGAAATGTATTTGATATCTTTGATTTAAGGCTCACCCAGTCCTTCCTATATATAGAACATATTGCGGTCATCACAAGTGAACCTATATACTACCAAATTGGTGTAGATATTTTTTTAAAATACTATGTGAATTACATATATATTCTGATATTTTATTTCTGGTTCTAAATGCTGCTTTGAGTTGAAATTTCTTAAATATATTAGTGATTTTAAAAACTTGATTTTCAAAATGCGTAAATGTTACATATTGACAACGTTCAAAGATTTCCTTTCTTCTCTCATTGTTTTTCTTTTTTACATATCATTTTGTCTACCATTTCTGGGTTGTACTTGTTTGCTTTAGAAATTTGTTTTACAACTCTATAATTTCTTTCAATTTGTTTTCATTACTCATGAAATTTTTTTGTGGCTGTTGTTGAACAACAATGAACAGAAATCAGTGAAGCAACAGAAGTCCTTGTTATCATTTAATTTTATCTTGTCATCATGTTGGGTAAACAAAACATTTAAAGACTGAAGTGTTTATGCAAAGCAAATTATTGTATGTAGTTTTCTTATTTAAAAATTATTAAATATTTAGGCCTATGAAGAAATGGACTACGAAGAAGATTTATGTTCTTTTACATTTCCTGATTTAAATTGTATTATTTTGTAAAGTATAGAAAGGGATGTGGAATTGTTATACATGACTTGTGAGGCAGGGTGTGCCACGTGTAAGTGGCCCTTTCCTGTCGTTTTATAATATCCGCTAAGATGCGAATTCAGCAGAAAGGATTATTCTAGATCATTGTCATTGACCAAAGTACAAGTGTTTTTATTGGCAGGTATATTAGGATTTTTAATTGGTGAATGTGGTAAACTGGAGTGTTGCTATTGGATATTTGTAATCACTTGATTTGCTGTTTGTGGCTCCTCGCGTGTGCGAGTTAATTTGCCCGCGTCTTTGAATTTGGATCACTACAGCAGCTGGACGCATTTTGCATCCGTCCCGCAATGGGTCTTCAGCCGGCAAAGGTAAGCACTATGTTATTGTCTTATGTTATTTAAATGCATTCTTGTGTTTCGGACTATTCCCACCTAATGTAACTTCAGTAATTATGTAGAATTTCACTTTGTGTGCCGGAGTTTTCCACTTTTACCAAAATAGAGCATTTGTATAACTTAGCGATTGTGCTAGTCCGCAATGTGGTTTTCGGAGGCAGACCTTCTTTTCTTAACTCTAGTTGTAATTGTAAGTTACTGTAACACTTTCTTGAATAGCGTAAATAATTTTGTTTCGTTCGAGGTTGCCTCCTTTCATTCCGTAAATTTAACTTTAATGTGAACCTCTACGTCAAAGTTTTCATTCCGTAAATTTAACTTTAATGTGAACCTCTATGCCAAAGTTTGTTCATGACTGAAGAGCTTAATTGTTTCCCTTACACTCTCTTGTTTTGTGTCTCAAGTATAAGTTAATCCGCAGTTCATTTATATGTTCATTCATAACTGTATGTTCATTTTCTCAATAAATATTTGTCTGTATGGTGTATGTTGTAAAACTTTTCTCCCCCATAACGCCATACCTTCCCATGGACTTCATAGGGTTCCAGCACCTTCCACGCTCCTCTTTTAGTTGTCATTTTTAGGCCTGTAAGTGCTTCCTTGTATTTGATTTAAGTTTGAGTACCGGTATTAATAGTTTTCTGTCACGTTTCCATGCTCTGATGTGAATTCACCGCTACTGCGTCATTTTACTATTTCTTCATTCGCATTTTATGTCAATATTTAATATTATTATATATATTATTTTTATTTTTGCATTATTATTATTTATTATTCTGTTGTTTTATTCACATTATTATTATTATTATTATTACTATTATTCTATTTATTATTTATTTGTGTACGCGCTCTAACCAACAGTTACATTTTTAATAATCTATTAATATAGCTCTTGTAAGCTGCTTGTTTGTGAATTCCTGGGTGGTTGGAGTTTTTGTTGATAGTGGTGATGGACTTTGTGGGTTTCCTAAAAATATAAAAATTTATCCCATTGTCGTTTTTTGTTTATGTGAGGTCCAAGAAATTTAACATTTTATCATTTCCTTTTCCCATAGTGAACCCAATATTATGTGACCTTGAGGTGACGTTATATTATGTGCTTCCAGCGTGATCAGTACCTGATTCTGAACATTTGTTTAGTACTCAAGCAACAGCCTGAACACAAGGATAAACCAGTCCTTCCTATGATATGTCGTACCTTTTACAACATCATTGTAAGTTTATATGTACTGTTTGCATACTTTTACACCAGGGTAGAAAATCTCCAGGATGAGGAAATTAGACAGAAGTACATGGATATGATTAGTGAGAAGTATCAAACAGTAGACAGAAAGCAGGTTCAGGATAGAGAAAGAGAATGGGTGGCATACAGGGATGCTGTAGTAGAAACAGCAAGGGAATGCCTACGAACAACTGTGTGTAAAGATGGGAAAAGGCGAACATCTTGGTGGAATGATGAAGTGAGAGCAGCTTGTAAACGTAAAAAGAAGGCTTATCAGAAATGGCTCCAAACAAGGACCGAGGCAGACAGAGATTTGTATGTAGATGCAAGAAACAGAGCAAAACAAATAGTTGTTGAATCCAAAAAGAAGTCGTGGGAAGATTTTCGTAATAACCTGGAAAGGCTAGGTCAAGCAGCAGGGAAACCTTTGTGGACAGTAATAAAGAATCTTAGGAAGGGAGGGAAAAAGGAAATGAAAAGTGTTTTGAGTAATTCAGGTGAACTCATAATAGATCCCAGGGAATCACTGGAGAGGTGGAGGGAATATTTTGAACATCTTCTCAATGTAAAAGGAAACCATCCTGATGGTGTTGCGAACAGCCAAGCTCATGGGGAGGAAGAAAATGATGTTGGTAAAACTACGCTTGAGGAAGTGGAAAGGATGATAAATATACTCCATTGTCATAAAGCAGCAGGAATAGATGAAATTAGACCTGAAATGGTGAAGTATAGTGGGAAGGCAGGGATGAAATGGCTTCATAGAACAGTAAAATTAGCATGGAGTGTTGGTAAAGTACCTTCAGATTGGACAAAAGCACTAATTGCACCTATCTATAAGCAAAGGAACAGGAAGGATTGCAACAACTATCGAGGTATCTCATTGATTAGTATACCAGGCAAAGTATTCACTGGCATCTTGGACGGGAGGGTGCGATCAATCGTTGAGAGGAAGTTGGATGAAAACCAGTGTGGTTTCAGACCACAGAGAGGCTGTCAGGATCAGACTTTCAGTATGCGCCAGGTAATTGAAAAATGCTACGAGAGGAATAGGCAGTTGTGTTTATGTTTCGTAGATCTAGAGAAAGCATATGACAGGGTATAGAGGGAAAAGATGCTCGCTATACTGGGGGACTATGAAATTAAAGGTAGATTATTAAAATCAATCAAAGGCATTTATGTGCTTCAGTGCTTATTGATGGTAGAATGAGTTCTTGGTTCAGGGTATTTACAGGGGTTAGACAAGGCTGTAATCTTTCACCTTTGCTGTTTGTAGTTTACATGGATCATCTGCTGAAAGGTATAAAATGGCACGGAGGGATTCAGTTAGGTGGAAATGTAGTAAGCAGTCTGGCCTATGCTGACGACTTGGTCTTAATGGCAGATTGTGCTGAAAGCCTGCAGTGTTAATATCTTGGAACTTGAAAATAGGTGCAATGAGTATGGTATGAAAATTAGTCTCTCGAAGACTAAATTGATGTCAGTAGGTAAGAAATTCAACAGAACTGAATGTCAGATTGGTGATACAAAGCTAGAACAGGTCGATAATTTCAAGTATTTAGGTTGTGTGTTCTCCCAGGATGATAAATTAGTAATTGAGACTGAATTAAGGTGTCGTAAAGCTAATGCAGTGAGCTCGCAGTTGCGATCAACAGTATTCTGTAAGAAGAAAGTCAGCTCCCAGACGAAACTATCTTTACATCAGTCTGTTTTCAGACCAACTTTGCTTTTCAGAAGCGAAAGCTGGGTGGACTCAGGATATATTATTCATAAGTTAGAAGTAACAGACATGAAAGTAGCAAGAATGATTGTTGGTACAAACAGGTGGGAACAATGGCAGGAGAGGACTCGGAATGAGGAGATAAAGGCTAATTTAGGATTGAACTCGATGGATGAAGCTGTACGCATAAACCAGCTTCGGTGGTGGGGTCATGTGAGGCGAATGGAGGAGGATAGGTTACCCAGGAGAATAATGGTCTCTGTTATGGAGGGTAGGAGAAGTAGAGGTAGACCAAGACGACGATGTTTAGACTTGGTTTCTAACGATTTAAAGATAAGAGGTATAGAACTAAATGAGGCCACAACACTAGTTGCAAATCGAGGATTGTGGCGACGTTTAGTAAATTCACAGAGGCTTGCAGACTGAACGCTGAAAGGCATAACAGTCTATAATGATAATGTATGTATGTATGTATGTATGTATGTATGTATGTATGTATGTATGTATGTATGTATATTTTACAGTTGACCCAACAGGGCTCCATTTTAACTTTTTTAAACTATTTTTGATTCATTTTGACAACACATTCATGTGGAATTAGATGTTTGAAATTAATTTTAACACTGATGATGAACCTTAGAGCAAAAAAACTGGTTTTGAATTAAAATTAGTGTGCCTATATGACTGTATGTGATGAATTATTATAATAAGTACTACCATCAGCACTGTTATTAAGATGGCTTTGATATTTTATAATGACTATAATTCGTCATTCATTGGTCGAGAAACATCCAAAGCATTTAAATTTAGGAACACAAAATTGAAATATTAACCAGCAACAAGGACATTAGGTTCAACCATGAATGCTTAAAATATAACATAACTCCCAACTTTGTTAATCTAAAAAGCAACATCACATCAGTATCCTGTCAACGTGCCATCAAAATAGCATGGACAACATGGTTAAAAAGTGAATTCAAGAGCCTACATGCAAAAAAGGATCAGTTAAATGTAGAAGCTTCTCTCCTTCAGCTCCAACTTATGAACACATACAATAAACTGGAATGGACCTGTCTTACAACACACATTCACAAATACATAAGAGACTTGAGAAAAAACGAAAAGCCATTGAAAACAAATTAAGTAAACTTAAGAATAAATACATATGTAATAGCTTTGAAGATTTAGTTGAACACAAATTTTGTGAACATGTTGTCAACATTTCGGACACACCTTTAACCCAAGATGAAACAAACTAGGTCAAAAACACAATCTTAAACAAAACCTTAATAATGCCACACTAAAACAGCTATTAACAGAGACTGAATCAGCTATCCCAAAAGTCCCCAACAACAAAAAAGAACACACATAAATTATAAACATAAAAGTTTTCCATCTATTCAATACATGGCTATATTTACAATGCGTGTATTTACATTACATGGGACTAGCTTCAACCCTACTCGGGGTCATCATCCCATACTTAAACAATACACAATATTTGACGAAATCCTAAAACATGTGATATAGATGTTGATTGCCATTGGGAATCTGAAATTTTGTTCCGAATGAGTAAATTTGTAATACCAATATAAATGGTCCGTTAATCAACATTATAAATTTTCCAGCTAACTCATTCTTGTTGCCAGCGTTTCACCCCATGTGCTAGGCTGGGCTCATCAGTTGGTACCTAGCACACCTACCAAGACGCTGGGTAGTGCATGTTTCTAAGCAGCAAGAACAGTATGAAACAAATTTATAATTAACCCTATGATGTGTGGTTGAATTAGCCAAAGTGTTACGGTGCTCAAAATGTTGCAAATGAGAGTGAAATATTACGAGTGACTAAAGGTGAGCAATATATGATACAAGTACAACATGTTAAAAAGTCTGGGTATAAAAGTACAAATGAGATGCTCTATGTTGTGGATCAACTTGAGTTCAATTTTTAGACACATGGCGTTTCAGATAGAATTCAGTAGGTCCTGGTAATACATTACGGTTGTGGACCGAGTGTTATGGTACTAAGACTGAACACAATACAACTTGACACTTATAATAAAAATATACAAGTATGTATAAATGTTTGAGTAACAAACAGACAAACACAAAAAAACACCGTAAACGGAATGTCAAAGCATGTGCACTGCAAGGTTACACTCATACAATTTGGAGGGAATCTGACAACTGTTGCCAACCGTGATAAAATATATATTGATATATTTATCTGTGAGTTGCCTGAAAGGGAAATGTCTTAGTATCAATCAAGAATGAATTAACCAGTAAAAATAATCAGGTATTATACTTTTCTCTCCTATTTTTATACCATGAAACTTAGGATTATTCAAAATATATTATTTAGTCTAATAATTTGAACACGTCTGTATATTGCTCACGTATAGTTACTCGTAATATTTCACTCTCATTTGCAACATTTTGAGCACCATAGCACTTCGGCGAATTCAACCACACATCATAGTGTTAATTATAAATTTGTTTCATACTGTTCTTACTGCTTAGAAATAAGTTTTAGGATTTTGTCAAACATTGTGTATGGTTTAAGTATGGCTGATGATGACCGCGAGTAGGGTTGAAACTAGTCCCATGTATTGTAAATACATGCAATGTAAATATAACTATGTATTGAATAGGTGGAAAACTTTTATGTTTATAATTTATATGTAATCTCAGTTCAATACGGACCAACAACATGAAATTCATAACCCTTAACAAAAAAGAAACTGTAAGACACTTAGTAACAAATGAAATTAAGAAAATCAAAAACAAACCAAAGAAAACAAAGTAATACACACCAAAAGCTAGTAACTAATCTAAAATAATAACTTTGTTTTAACTAATGCAGACAAGGACAACGTCACAGTTATCCTAAATAAAGACGACTACATCCAAAAAACAATTGAATTCATAGAAACAAACAACACAAAGGTAATAAAGGACGACACCACCAAGGAATTTAAACACAAAAATAAAAGAAAACTTTAAGGACACACAGCTCATAATAAACGAAAAAGAAAAACAAAATTTAGTTCTGGTTATCCCAAGATGCCCAACTATAAAGTCTCTCCCAAAAATCCACAAAGGCGTTAGACCAATAGTAAATTAATACCAATATAAATGGTCCGTTATTGGATATTTACTCATTCGGAACAAATATTTCAGATTCCCTATGGGAATCAACATCTATATCATCATTTTATTTAATTTATTTTCCGGGTTGAACCGTGTTGTACTTGTACGCATATCACGTACAGTTTGCCGACGTTTCGAATACATTGCAAACTGTCGGCAAACTGTACGTGATATGCGTACAAGTACAACACGGTTCAACCCGGAAAATAAATTAAATAATTCTTCACACCGTGGAAGCTTCACTTCTAAGATATCTATATCATCAATAGTAAATTGTCGAAATAGTCCCACATTTCAACCATCAATTTTTTTTTTTACTTAAACACCTTCGCGTGTGTCTTTGCGACAATTACTAATAGCTGAACCAGCTACTTCAAATGCAGAAAACAATACATCAATATCGAACTCTTTGGAAGCCATTTCCAAAATACAATCAACGGAAATAAACAAGGAAACTATAATGGTGTCATATGATGTGAACAACATGTATTCCAACACTCTTATTAAAGAGACCATAGGCTTAATAGAACAAAACAAGAACCAAGACAAAGACACATAGAAATTAATGAAACGATAAATTTATTAAGTCAAATATTAGATAATAATTACTAGGGAGCGGATTTTTATGTAATTACATTTTTTTTTTGCGTAAGTTTTAACGCAAGTTACGAAGTTCATTATTCCTATTGTGCATCCCCAAGTGTAGAAACTGAATCTTATTTCACATAAAAACACATATTTTCACATTTTTAAAATGTAAATACATACTTTAAGAAAATCTATAATAAGCACATAAATCGGCAATATTTGTTGATCAATAAAATTTAAAATGCTTCTGTGTTATAAAACAATGCTCATATTTTCATTTTACGATAACGGTATTGTTTTTAGCAGTGTATTTAACATAATGTATCTGAATGTTTCGGCTATTTATGGACTTCCCTCCATAAGTTCTAAAATTTGCTGGTCACTGGCTATGTCGTTACAGTTAGACAGCGATTTGGTTTGCCGCACAAGATGTTTCTTTGCATGATGTCATTCCAACTCTTTATGAGTCAGCCCTCTCGGGTTTTGTTTATAGAATATCAGCGAAAGGCAATCACGGAGAGATAAGGTGATGTAATTCCGTTACGACATGGGAGACTCGGAAGAATATTGCCCCACCATTAGGTAGTGGAATTTCATCACTCCTAAGAGTAAGGTTAGCTGTTCGGGTCCATATACCATTCCCGTGGTCGTGTGATTTTGTATGGATTTATAAGAAATATTTCCTTCAGTGTCTGCTGCTATTCTTTTTATTGAAACAGTGATTCACCGAAAATGCGTGTGCCGTAACCTGCAAAATAATGCCAAAAGAGAAGTCGAGTACAAGGTCGCGTCTTCAACAATATGTAGTGGAATTTAAAAGCATTTTCACTACCGATGGAAAAGTATTTATTTTGCCAACCATGTGGTAAAACAGTACGTGAAGATCAACGTTCTCAAGTAATCCAGCATTTGTCTGGAAATAAGCAAACTGCGGCTGCTTCGCGTGTGCGTTCGCGACAATTACTAATAGCTGAACCAGCTACTTCAAATGCAGGCCCATCTAAATATTCCCAGTATTACATTATGATAATTATTTGGGGATATTAGGTCGTGTAATAATAAATAAATACCAGCTGACGCATTTCAATCCTGCAACCAGGATCGTCTTCAGAGCAACAACAAAGCAAAATGGCTACGGTCTCTCCATAGTAAACAGACTCAAGATAGAGAGACCCTGTTAGAAATGTAGTTCATTCCAGAGCCTCCAGAGTCACGGAGAAAGATGTTGACGAGTTAACTATGGAGGGTAGCCATGATCTACTCAGTATATAGCCGTCACCTTTGTTAAAATTATTCGGGCGTTTAGCAATTTCTATCGCCTCACGAATGATTCTGGGAATAAAATGTTTCTCTTTACACATGACAGAAGTTGCATCAAAAATTATTTGATGGTCATTATGTATGGCATGTTCTGCCACAGCAGACTTCTCTGGCTGGCAAAGACGTAAGTGCCTGTGATGTTCTTTAACCCTTGTTGCTACTTTCCTACATGTTTGGTCGACATAAACCGATCCACAGGCGCAAGGAATCATATATATTCCAGCGCAGTTTAAACCAATAGGATCTTTGACAGATCGCAAACAATTGCCTATGGTGATATTAGGCTTAAAAATGGTCTTGATATTGTGCTTTCTGAGAATATTGCCAATCCTATCCGTGACAGATTGCACGTATGGCAAGAAGGCCAGACTCAAAGGACGAGAATCACGTGACAATCTGCCTTTTGGCTTAGGATGTAGCACTTCGTCAATCTGTTTCCCTGAATAGCCATTGCTCAGAAATGTTCTGGATAGGAACTCAAGTTCACCGTTTAATTTATCCTCCTCACAAACTTCCCTTGCTCGGCTGATAAGAGTGTTAAGCATAGCACGCTTTTGGCAAGGATGGTGATGAGAGAACCCATGAAGGTATCTATTAGTATGGGTAGGTTTACGGTAAACCGAATGACCTAAAGTTCCATCTGATTTCTTAGAAACTAAAACATCCAAGAACGGCAAACATCCTCCACGTTCAGTCTCCATGGTAAATTTAGTGTTTGGATGTACGCTGTTCATTAAAATGTTACGAAGAAACTTTACAGAGAATTCGGGCAGTATGTGATAGCGAAAAACTCTGGGTGAGCATTGACGAAACCACTGATTCAAGTGGCAGAAAAGTAGGAAATGTTGTGTGTTGAAGAATGACAAAACTGCTTGCGAACATTATTTGCTAGCGTGTAAAGAAATGCTTGCTGCAAACCATGTCACTGTAGGTTATTCAATGAAGCCATGCACTTACTTTGGCCAAAAGGTATAAAATACGACCATGTATTGCTTTTCCTTACTGACAGTGCAGCTTACGTGAAAAAGGCAGCCGAAGGCCTTTCTGTGAGCTTTCCGAAAATGATACACGTAACTTGCGTTGTTCATGCTCTACACAGGTTATGTGAAACTGTGCGGGCTCAGTATCCTCAAGTGGATAAATTAGTGTCTAATGGCAAAAAAGTCTTCATAAAAGCACACTCAAGAATCGATCTCTTTAAAGAGAAAAACCCGGATCTTGCGCTTCCTCCTCTGCCTATTGTTACGCGGTGGGGTACCTGGCTTAGCGCTGTGGTATACTACGCAGACAATTTCGAAAGTTTTGCATCCGTTGTGAACGTGCTAGATAAAAACGACGCTTCGTCAATTGAGATTCTTCAAGAGATACTAAAAGACAGCTCTTTGAAAAATGATTTGGCGTTTATATCTGCCAATCTAAGCTTCTTGTGTAAAACTATAGACATACTTGAAAAATCCACTAACCTGTTGTCCGAAACAGTGAAGGAAGTGCGCGCTGTTGAAAATAAATTAGATTCATTCCTGGCTTCGCAGGTACAGGGACTGTTAAAGGTCAAATATCAAAATTTGTTCAGGAAAAACAGAGGATTTCAAACAATGTGCCAAATTTCTAATGTATTAGAGGGTGCTCATGTTGGCGAAATTGATGACATTGTTGGTGACATTCCTCTCTTTAACTATGCTCGTCTGACTTCCTGTGATGTGGAGCGATCGTTTTCGCAGTATAAGGCGTTCTTTAGAGATAATCCGCATGCATCTGTGATGGACAATTTGGAGATGACCTTTGTTGTTCACTGCAATTCTGAGACTACTTCTAGCAACTAATGGGTGAGTACAAACTGGTAATATTTTTTCAAAGATGATAGGTTGCTGTTGCCATATTTAAACAAAACATTACCTTTAAAAAAATAACCATTCATAATATCTACTCTGGCATATCAAAAATTAATATATCATACAGCACGTTTCCATACACAGACATCATTTTGCCTTAAGGAGCACGTTTGGTAGCACCATATTCTAATACAAAACATTATACTTATTTACTTCTTGAGCGCGACTAGTTATGTGATATTTAAAGGAAAATAATTTCAATTTTTTATCACATATTTTAAAGTTTTTCAGCACATAAAAAATAAATATTTTTCACATTTTTAGCACATAAAAATCCACTCCCTAATAATTACTTTACTTTCAGTGGGAAATACTACCAGCAAAACACAGGTTTACCAATGGGGGATCCTCCATCAGGATTTTTAGCCAACATTTATTTAAATAACCTTGAGAAATCCATCTTGGACATAGATCAGAAGGCAATAAAATTATAGGTCCATTATGTTGACGACACGGCAGTATTTTAAAATGGAGACCTCATTACTCCCAAAACACTTCTGGGTTGTATAAATTTGCTTGACAGCAATATCAAATTCTTTCTTTCTTTCTTAATCTGCTTACCCGCCAGGGTTGGTTTTTCCCTCGGACTCATCAAGGGATCCCACCTCCACCACCTCAAGGGCAGTGATCTGGAGTGTGAGACATTGGGTCGGGGGATACAACTGGGGAGTATGCCCACTACCTTGCCTAGTCGGCCTCACTTGCTATGCTGAACAGGGGCTTTGGTGGGGGAGATTCGAAGGGATAGACAAGGAAGAGGGAAGGAAGTGGCCATGGCCTTAAGTTAGGTAAGATTCCGGCATTTGCCTGGAGGAGAAGTGGGAAAACACTTCTAAGATGGCTGAGGTGGGAATCAAACCCACCTCTACTCAAGCTGACCTCCCGAGGCTGAGTGGACCCCGTTCCAGCCCTCGTACCACTTTTCAAATTTCGTGGCAGAGCTGGGAATCGAGCCTGGGTCTCCGGGGGTGGCAGCTAATCACACTAACCACTAGTTAGGTGACGCTGTTTGAATAAGAAAATTGAAACGTTTGCCACAAAATGCGATCGAATATCTTCGGTATCGTTTTCTCGCTATGTACACTTGCGAGCTCTCTCATTGACATTTGAAGACAATGTCGAGTGGATTATTAATATCTGTCGACTGCTGTTCTCTAAAGAAAATTCAAAATGAAAGAGGATAACATATTTTCATAATAAAGGCGTAAATAAAATGACCGATAGCAGTTGTTAACTCGTTAGACATAAAAGCTTATGTAAACGATTGCTTTATTTTAATGTTATATATTGAAATTAAGTAAGAATGTGATAAATCTCAAGATATGGCTGAGTACGTCACCGATTTCAGAGGATAGTTTTATATTTTCTTGTGTCTAGTTAAATTTCGGAAAGGCTATTCCCATGTAAATTTTTAGTGAGGAGGTTCTCATTTCTCTACATGAGCTTGAAATATGTTTTCATGATACATGTACAGTTAGGTTAGGTGACGCCAACTGAAGAAGAAAACTGAAACCTGGGGTGATACTACAATTTTTTTCAGAATGAAATTAAACACACTTTCCCACAGTATCGGATTTTGAAAAATAACAAACAAATAAACCGTAGTGTGGACATCATCCGTGAAAATGCAAGTTTTTAACAAACTGACTGCCATGTCATACAGATTTTAATGTGTATGAAGTTTTTCCCGACTTTTACGAAAAATCGGATATAACGACAATCCGCTCATAGCGAGTAAATTTTCCGCTGTTATGAATTCTCACTATAATGGACTTCTACTATACTTTATGATGGCTGCTCAATGTTCCTCCTGCTCCCTTCCTAGAATATTTATGATGATTTCCCACAGGACATTTTTTTTTACAATTCAATGTAATGACGATAGAATAGGAAAGGGCTAGGAGTGAGCAGGAAGCAGCCGCAGCCTTAATTAAGGCACAGCCCCAGCATTTGCCTGGTGTGAAAATGGGAAACCATGGAAAATTCCATGGAACCTCGTATCTGATGACAGCTCGATGAACTTCCAGTTCCCTTCACAAAATATTTTCTGATGGTTTCCCATGGAACATTGTACTGAACTTTGTGGCCAATTATAGATCCTTCACAAAATCATTATGATGATTGCACACAGGACGCTCTACTTGATGGATGCTCATAGAACCTTCCCTCTGATGGGCTGCTAGAAGGCTGCCAAAAGAACCCGCCAGTACCTTCATACAGCTTTCCTCTTAATTGATGTATACCATAAAAACCTGTTATCCCTCAGATGAATTCCCCTCCAGGCTGGTTTCCCAAACTTCCTGATCGATAAAGTAAAGATGCACTATCAAAAATGCTTTAGCTGTGTCCAAATAGGCGATGGAAGATCAGATTGGTTTGAAACCAAACGAGGAGTCCAGCAGGGAAATGCCTTGTCATCACTCCTGTTCATCATTGTGGATCAGATCATAAAAACCATCAAAGAACATTGCAAAGAGCCTAACACTCTAATATTTGCAGATGATGATCTAATCTGGGAAGAAAATGAAGCAGAAGTACAGGAGAAACTAAATTAAATTAATCAGAACAATGAACCAAAACACCAGAAAATACAAGATTAGAAAAGAAGCAAACAGGAAAGAAGGCTGGCATCAAAATATCTGTTACTGAGCTTTTAAGAAGACGCAGGCTACAATGGTTTGGACATGTTATGAGGACGGACAAAACGAGAACAGAGAGGAATTACTTTGACAGAGAAGTGAAAGGGAAGAGGTCAGTAAGGAGGCCAAGGAATCAATGGATAGACAAAGTGAAATTGCAGGTCAGCAAGAGGAATATCAAGTGGGAGGACACAGAGGAACAGAAACTATACTTTGACACGAAGAAGTGGCGAGCACTTGTACACCGCACCCGGCAAACTGGAGCTGGAAAATGATGATGATGATGATGATGATGATGATGATGATGATGATGACTGGTTTCCCCACAGAAACAGTTCTCTTCCCCACTCCAAATATCTTTTATAGAATCTTTCCACACAGGTAGTTTCCAGCACAATCTTTGGCCATTCTTCCACAGAACCTTCCCCAACAAACCTGCACACAAAACCCTAGCAATGTCTCATTTGACTTGGAATGAACCTTTATGATCTTGAATTACCTGTGATCCTGTCCACACTGAACAGTCTTTACCTTGTTACCACCAAGGTGAGGAATGTGATGAATGATCTGACTACCAGAGTACTGCTCATCAACAACTATTCTGCGTCCACACTGTCCATAAGCATTGTTTCCCAGAGTGAATACACCTTCTTGATCTGTCAGCACTACCAGATGAGCACGACCAGCAGCCAACTGCTTCACTTTGGTACTCTCTGGATGAGAAAGAGGAAGTTCCACAGGGGCTGGGGCTAGTACCAGGCCTAGAGGGTGGTCCCGATGTGGAGCATGGTAACCTGTAAAAACATGGGTAGAGTCATTCTTCCACAAAATTACAGGACATCTTTCACTCATTCTAGAGAAAGAACATATACATCAAAATGCTTCTTAAGAAAGTTTCACACTAAATGTAAATAAAGATTAGCCCAAAAAAAAAAAAGCAGCATGATTTGTACTGGGTGATTTTCAACAAAAGAGTAGTGTTATGAAAATGTTGCTAATCTAGGCTGGGAAGACTTGCGAGTAAGGAGATGAACTGGTTGACTAAGCGGTATGTTCCGAGCTGTCAGTGGAGAAATGGCAAGGAATGACATTAGTAGATGAATAAGCTTGAGTAGGGGTTTTAATGGTAGGAAAGATTATAATATGAAGATGAAATTGGAATACATTTATAGGAAGAGGAATCGGGAACTGGAATAATTTTTTAAGGGAAATGTTCGGTAAATTTCCAACTTCTTTGAAATATTTTAAGAAAGGATTAGGTAAACAATTGATAGGAGATTTGCCACATGGATTACAGTCCTAAATGTAGATCAATGATGTAGGATTGAATGATCAAAGTGGTAATGTAGCCTGCATATTTAAAGTTACCTGATGCTAGGAAGTATTACAGAGAAAAAAATTCAATGACAGACTCAGATGGTGTAATTTGTAAACTGAAAATTCAGCTAGGGAAATACAGCTCTAAGTTCAGATAAGTAATTTCTGTAAAACGCAACATATCTTTCAGGTCTTCTCCGACAGCTGGAATGTGGAGTTTGAAATAACATTCTGCAAAGAAGAAATTAGAGTTCAGTTACAGTGATATACACTGAGTGGCCAAAAGTCACTGGAAGGGGCGTCCCATTAGAAAATATGCTGTGCATGATCCCTGAACCATGCGGCTAGCTGTGGCGTAGCTGAGCAGCCTGTCACAGACACCAAAGTCGTGAAGATGGCAACACCTTGCGAGTTAACTGACTCTGAATGTGGGATGATCAGCAGCACATGGTACGTGGGTCATACCATTGCGGAGATTACACGCAAATTTAGGTTTTTGAGGTCAACAATGTTGAGGGTGGATCGTCAATATTGCAGAGAGAATGTTACCACCCGTGTAAACCTCCACACGGGAAGACCACAGTGTTTGATGACCGGACATCACGTCGCCTCCGCAAAATCATACTGGACGCTCGACGGGCTACTGTGAGTCAGGTCACTGCCCAGTTGAATGTTGAATGTGTATGTCAGCAAGGGTGCAAACTAGAAAGGTAAGGAAAAATATTTAGTCCGCACAGGCCACACCGTTGATAGAAAATTGACGGGACTGTATTTCTCTAATTATTTAAAAAAAATCCATAATCATGGGAGAGCTAAAGAAGAAAATTTCATTATGAAATTTTGTACATCACATCACATTTAACACATGATAACAAAGGACTGCAAGGAGGCAACTGCACCGCATAGGCTTCACCAGCCGTCGACCAACTCGTGTTCCTTTGCTGACACCTCAACACAGAGCTCACCAATGTGCATGGGCCCGTGAACATCGACAATGGACCATGGAACAGTGGCAGCGTGTGGTATAGTCCGATGAATCCCGGTTCCAATTGTATCGAGCTGATGGGCGCATGAGAGTATTGCGTATGCCCCATGAAGCTAAGGTTGTGTTCAGACGGGAGGTGGCTCAGTCCTGGTCTGGGCGGCATTCTTATCGTCGTAATTAGGGTCCATTGTCCGGCTACAGGGAGCGCTGACAGGTGCACATTATGTGGGCATTCTTTCAGACCATCTGAATCCCTTTATGGCCCTAGAGTACCCTGAGAGAGATGCCATGTTTCCACAGGGCAATGTGCCATGTTGCCGCTCTGTGGTGGCACGCAGGTCGTTGGAGGAGCACTCCAGTGAAGTTACAACCATGGATTGGCCATCCAGATCCTCCGATCTTAATCCAATCGAGCATTTACGGGATGCTGTCGATGATGGTGTATGGTCCATGAACCCTGCACCAACTACATAAGACCAATTGTGGGTAGAAGTGCAAGATGCGTGGATCCAAATCCCTCCATAACGATTCCAACACCTTGCAGAGTCGATGCCTCGCCATATTGCTGCCATTTTGAGGGCTCGCGGAGGAACAACTCGTTATTAACATCATATTCAGTGTCTTCCCATGACTTCTGGCCACTCAGTGTATATCAGCAAGGGTGCAAACTAGAAAGGTAAGGAAAAATATTCAAGCTAAAATAGTCCGCACAGGCCACACCGTTGATAGAAAATTGACGGGCCTGTATTTCTCTAATTATTAAAAAAAATCCATAATCATGGGAGAGCTAAAGAAGAAAATTTCATTAAGAAATTTTGTACATAATATTATACATCACATTTAACATATGATAACAAAGTGAACATGGAGTAGATAACAACACACAAAACAAAATACACCACTGCTTCACCACCAGAGAGCCAGCGAAAAGAGCCTAGCATACAGTGACACAGTAGGTTACTGCCTCCCCCTTGATTTGGAAGTCACTATTTTCTCTATTAGTTCCTTCATGTAATAACAGTTAACCAAGAAATCTTCATAAATGTGAGAACTGAAACCCACTTAAGAAACATACAGTTCTGTGCAAATTAATCAGAGAGGGCAATAACACATTTATACACCAAATACATACTTTTAATCTTTGTTAATAGCTAATATGTCATCTCTGTTTTATAAATTGCTTTAAATGATTTAGCATAGATTGCACAAGCTTTGAGCACATATTTTCAAGTTCATAATCATGAAACAAAGTTTTGTGAGTCTACTTTTGCAAATAGCCGTCATGTTTTCTATTCGATTGATGTCAGAGGATTCTTTGGCCAGTCTACGACACGAATTTTGTTCTCAATGAAGAATTTCTTCACTTTCTTTGAAGTGTGGCAAACCGAGCAAGTTGGCTGTGCGGTTAGGGGCGTACAGCTGTGAGCTTGCATTCAAGAGATAATTGGTTCAACTCCACTGTCAGCAGCCCTGAAGATGGTTTTTCGTGGTTTCCCATTTTCACAACAGGCAAATCTTGGGGCTGTACCTTAAGGCCACGGCTGCTTCCTTCCTACTCCTAGCCCTTTTCTATTTCATCATTGCCATAAGACTTGTCTGTGTCAGTGCGACGTAAAGCAACTTGTAAATTTAAAAAAAAAATAAGTATGGCAAGGAGCTAAATCTTGCTGAGAAATTCTATCAACATCTGGAAACCTCTTCTGTAGATTATCAATAACTCCCCTTCCCCATATTTGGATGTACTGGTCAAATTTCATCATCCCGTCTGCTGGTACTAAGGGACCTGGTAATTCATGCGTGAAACACCCCCTGAAAAATCTTCTTCATGAGGTGTTTTACGGTCTGTCGCAAATGTGCTACAGTTGTTGTCGCTCGGCGCACATGTTGAACCCTCTGCCCCTGCACTCTTTAGTGACTCTCATCATAAGAAAGAACTTTTTTTCCGTGGTTTCCCATTTTCACACCAGGCCACGGCCGCTTCCTTCCCACTCCTAGCCCTTTCCTGTCCCATTGTCGCCGTAAGACCTATCTGTGTCGGTGCGACGTAAAACAACTAGCAAAAAAAAAAAAAAAAAAAAAAAAAAAAAAAGAAAAAAAAAAAAAAAAAAAATCCAGAGTTCCATTGTTCAATTCTGATGACTATGTTCACATAAGAGACATTTCCTGCACATTTCTCCTGTAAGAATAGAATACGTTTCTTTACAGGTTAGCGGGCTTTCATTCCAGCGACCAGAAGTCTGGAATGAACATTAGAAATGTACAGATTCACTCCCCTTTCTCCCAATTCATGATCCAAGTCCACAACAGTGAGGTCTGATTTGCTTCTTCTGAGGAGAAAACGTTCATCAGTTGGGGCCATTTTCTTTTTTCCTGTCACAGTTTCCCCTTTTTCTTCAGTCTGTTTGTGCGTAACCCAAGAACAAATTTAATAATTAATGTTATTTGCTTTGTGCCCCACTAACTACTTTTATGGTTTCCGGAGACGCCGAGGAGTCGGAATTTAGTCTGGCAGGAGTTCTTTTACGTGCCAGTACATCTACCGACACGAGACTGCCGTATTTGAGCACCTTCAAATACCACCGGACTGAGCCAGGTTCGAACCTGCCACATTAGGGTCAGAAGACCAGTGGCTCAACTGTCCGAGCCACTCAGCCCAACAAGAAAAAATTTAGTATCTAAACTCTTTACATCATGGAACTAATCTTAATTTTACAATCACACTTCACCTCCTGGGAGTCATATCCATTAAAACATTGGTATTACTAATTGCACAAGAAAACCTGATTGAAGACACAGACTCATCACACAAGGAAACCTCAAAATTCTTCAAAAGTACAATTTTAAACTGAAACAATCGTCACACACAAGAATTGCCATAGAGAGTGCAATATCTAAGTAACACACTGCTGCCAACCATTGGGGACATTATGAAAAAAATAAATTGTTCCAGTACTGTAACTAATGATGTCCGCCTAGTCAACAATTAAAATTTTAATAATTACCAACTGATAAAACGTTGCTGTTTTTCTGAAGATTATGGGTCGATTGCAGAAACGGTATTTAGACAATGTCTACGCTTAAACAATGCCTAAGTATGACTGCCGCATTGCAGAGACATTATTTATCACTTAGAAACTGTCTAAAACCGATGTTCAACCGGTCATTTTTAAACACTGTCGAGAGCACTGTTTAACCTCAAATGAGAGAAGTGAATTACAATCAGAGGTTATGTACCATGAAATATGTAATTTGTATCATCATTATCATGTTGAGACCCTCTCTGTGGGTCGCCCGCTGCTACATCGCAGCAATTTGTTTGACATGCATGGGGAGATAGATCTTAAAATAAGGTTTCGCTTTTCGAGAGAGTTGTTTCTTGAGACTGACAAAGTGACAGTCTGGTAACTATCAACTTGAATACAATTCTCGGCAACCAATATATTTTATTATATCCATGGGGTAATTTCCATGGAATTGTAGGTCACTTCGACTACATACATATCAGAATTACGTGTCCCGATCATCAGAAGGCTGTCATATACATCAACCGGGAGGGATTCACTTATATTTACTGCCAATCCACATGGTATGGCTGCAAAGTCAAGATCGGAGCTGGCCGTGTGGATCATCTACCTCCGTTTGGAGACGACGGCTTAAGAAGAAGAAACACATATAATAGTGAAAACTAAAAAGTAAGTTGTATGGGGTTCATATATATATCGTATAAGTTTTCGGCAACTATCACATAGGAAAAGGCAAGTGGTGGTGATTACTGTTTAAAGAGGACTGGGGAAGAAGAGGCGTGGCCAGAATAAAAGTCCTAGTATTTGAATGGAGTAAAAATAGGGAAATTACGGAAAAAAATTTTCATGGCTGCCGATGATGCGTTTTGAACCTCCGATCTCCAGAATGCAAGCTACATTTATATGGCCAGTACAACACACTCGGTTACACATTACTATTGCTTCATCTTCCCTTCGTTGAAGCTACCGTCTTTCTGAGTAGATTACACTCACTGTAAGAACTGCATTGTTGGATGCGTTTCTGAACGGTTGGCTGTTGAGAGAGCTCTTGCATTATTGTGGTGATAAAGTAGTTAAAACCTATTGAAATTGTTTAAATTTTATGTGTGTGTGTTCCATTTAGTGCTATTTATATATTGGTGTTTAGTGCTTGTTGGTAGAAATTGGGAGTAGTGATATTTGAATTTTATAATAAGTAATTCATTTAGTGTTCAGTAGATTGCGTTTTCTAGGTTAAGTAGGCTAGCTAGGTGTACCTTGTTTGAATTTTTGGTTTAGGAAATACCTTAGGTAATAATATTAACTTTTAAAACAATATTTTTAAATATCTGTAGGTTCATTGGTATAATACTTACAAAGGCAGATTATCATAAGGAGTTGTAACTCATTGTAACTTCTGCCGCAACTTTTCCGATATTTCGTATAGATATCCGTTCAAACTATCACGAAAGTAATAATTTATTAAATTAAATAACACGATTCACCTGTAAACTTCGATTTAAAAAGAAATTAAAAAGAATACACAGTAATTTCACTGGATAATTACGGTACTTAACAGTTTTTGGATTGTTGACGATTGTTGCTACATGCACATGGTAGTTGTGTAAATAAATACAAAATCAGCTGATTACTATATTCCGATAATTTGTAGTCTTAGTTTCCTGCATACTTTGCACTTTCCACCTTCGTTTATTCATTGAGTAAACGTTAATAATCAAATTCCTATATCCCAATAATATTGCAGTTCAAGCCCCCGGCGTAGTTTTGACAGAAATTATTGTAGACAACCTCTTATTTTTCAGCATTTAAGGACACTTTTATTCTCTGTCCCACGTAGTAGGGAAAATAATAGTAATCCACCAGCAGTAAAAATTCATATAACCACACTTCAGCTGAGAATTGTAGTGTAGATACAGTATATTTAGATAGTACCGTATCTTACCTGCTATATTCGTGTGTATCTTTCAGTGAATCTATTACAGCATAGTACTAATAATAACCTGCCTTAGCATTTAGCTCTGTTCGTAATCTTTGAGTACAGTAGTTCTTGCAAATTTCAAACTTGCAATTTTTATTTCTGTTCGTGCTTAGTAGTGACATATGGTACCGATATTGTAATCAGGATAAGCCTGCACGTAGTTTAAACTTATTGTAGTGTACTGTACAGTAGTACACGGGTAATATCTGATTTGAATTTAGCGCACTTATTTTATTATTGTAAAATATTTGTGTAGTACCGGTATAGAAGAGGTATCCGTAGAAACTCTCGTACTAAAATTCTGTTGTTGTAATTAGGATAGGCTTAATTGCAGTTTAGATTTGTGTAATTCTTGTGTATTCCTTTCGGTATCCAGTAATTAACAGCAGTTTTTATCCTGTTAGGGTGTTTTAGGTTAAAAATAGAGTCCGACTAAGTAGTATTATAGTGAAGTCGTATATTAATTACCTTATTGTCAAGTGATCTTTGAGTACTATCCCAGACAATATATCCCTCCGTTCATTTTTTTTTTTTGCACATAGGTTATTTTATTTTTCCTTTTATTTTGATTTTTTCCCTAAAGAATGGCTAAGGAGCGCAAGTGTAGGGACTGTGGGTGTGGCGAGGCATTGAGGGGTATGAGGGAGGAGTTGGAGAGTTTGAGGGAGATAATTAGGATTCTCAAAGAAGACAGGAAGGAAGATAGGCCTCCCCCAAACAATGTACAGGTTACAGTAGGTGTACAAGAGGGAGAGAAAGAAAAGGGGGGAGTTGTAGAAGACAGGTGGTATAATGTTATAAGGGGAAGGAGATTGCAGGCTAAGGGCTCTATTCAGGATCAGAATTCAGGACAGGTGTCTGTGCGAAATCGGTACAAGCCACTCCAGGTAGAGCAACAGAGGGAAGATGAGGAACAGGGAGCTGTTGCTGAGATGTGTGGAACTAGGAGGAAGGCAAAAGGTAGGAAAGGGAAATGTAGAGTAGAGGATAGGAAAAGACAGATGGAACAGGGTCATGGGAAGGAGAAAAGGGAGGAGGAAGTAGCTTCTGCAGCTATCAGGAAAGATAGGGCTGACCAGGAGGCGAGGGGATCAAATGAGGTGGGTAGGGTTGAGGCTCTGGTCATGAGGGATTCCATTGTTAGACATGTGGGGAAAGTGTGTGGAGGAAAGGGAACCAGGGTAGAGTGTTATCCAGGAATTAGGTTGAGGCAGATGTTGAGGAAAGTAGAAGAGAGGGAGGAGGGGGAGGAGAAAGTGGTAGTGTTTCACGTTGGTACCAACAACGTAAGGCAAGCTGATATAAGTACCAACATAGTTGAGGATGTGTGGGATCTGGTAAATGCAGTACGGGTGGAGTTTAAGGAAGCAGAGATTGTTATCAGTGGAATTCTGTGTAGGAGGGATACTGACTGGAGGGTGATTGGGGATTTAAATGAGACTATGGAGTGGGTACGTGGGAAACTGGGAGTGAAATTTCTAGATCCTAATGGGTGGGTAGGAGATAGGAATTTGCACTCAGATGGCCTTCACTTAAACCGCACTGGTACGTATAAGTTAGGAAATTTGTCTGGAAGGGTAATAGGGAGGTACATTCAGGGAAATGGGGTTGTCTAGGGAACGGTGATAAGGGTACAGAGATCTGGAAGTCAAGCAGGGATGACATAAAAATGTTAGTGTTGAACTGTAGAAGTATTATACAGAAAGGAATAGAATTATGTAATTTAATAGATATATATTTACCAGATATTGTAATAGGAGTTAAATCATGGCTGAGAAATGATATAATGGATACAGAAATTTTCTCACAGAACTGGAGAGTGATTTTTAGAGATAGTACAAAGGGCCACTTCTTCTACGATAATTCAACTGATGTTTCAGTTTCGCCTTTACGTATATCTACCTTTGAATGTTTTAATACCTTCATGCTTACAACTTTAATTGCGGCCTTGAACATATTGTGTACATGACATACGTTTTTGTGCTTATGTTTACACCCTCATTTTGTTGGCAGTATATGCTTTATCACATTGGTGAATCCTTAAACAGTTTTATTTGAACCATTTTAATTAGAACTACGTATTTTTAATGGAGGAAGTTTTAGTCTCTGACACGTTTTTATTAATGTATCAATATTCACATTGTATGTACCGTACCAAATTTTAGTAACTAGCTAATCTTTTAGCTTTTATTTGTATTATTATATGTAATTTTGAAGATTATTTTAGGCTGAAGATGCCCTAAATTAAGGGCGAAACATGTCCCAAATAAGTGTTATTGTGTTTATGTAACCACTTTAAGTGGAAATAAAGTAGTGAATACGTGGATTAGTGAACACCTTTATTATTTTTGAACTAAGTGGTATGTTCCGAGCTGTCAGCAGAGAGATGGCGTGGAATTACATTAGCAGACAAATAAGTTTGAGTGGCGTCTTTAAAAGTAGGAAAGATTATAATATGAAGATAGAATTGGAATTCAAAAGAACAAATTGGGGCAAATATTCATTTATAAGAAGGGGAGTTAGTGATTACAATAACTTACCAAGGGAGATATTCAATAAATTTCCAATTTCTTTGAAATCATTTAAGAAAAGGCTAGGAAAACAACAGATAGGAAATCTGCCACCTGGACGACTAGCCTAAATGCAGATCAATATTGACTGATTTTGATTGATTGAACGCTATAATGAAAACTACACTTCCTCATGCGGTGGGTGTCGCTTTAGTGTCGATATTATTATGAGATTTAATTTCCACCGAAAGCGATACTCTTATCTATGGGCAAGTCATGCTCAGCCATATTTGAGTAATGTGTAGGAAGACAAACAGCTGACTGGCGTTCGGCGCGCGCAGCTACGGATTTTATAGGTTGCGACAAGCAAAGAGTTGCGTGAAAGATACTTCTGTCTCCATTTTCAAACCAAAATTGAAACTTTAAGCTATGTCTAGTTAAACATCGACTGAACATTGTTTATACAATGGAAGATTGTGCTTGATTTAGACGTTGTTTAGGTAGACGATGTCTAAGGCTTAAAACTAGTCATCGTTTTTGCAATCGGCCGTATGTTTTTTAATAAATAATCAAACTACATTACATACACAGAACTTTTTCTATGTACTCAAGTACTAAATACATAATATAATGGACGATGATTGTTGGACCCAAGTTCTTAATTAGTTTAGATAGAGAGAAGGCAAACATTTTGGTGTTTAGGTTTTGTGTCAACACATCTTAAAGGATTATTTAGATGAACAAAGAAGCAGAGATTATCAAATAACAACAGTTGTTACCTATCTGAGAGTCTGTGTTGATACCACAACCAAATACTTTATACTTCTCCTTGTTGTTGACTGCAAAAGCTGTGAATCCATAACCACACGCCACATCCACAACCTGAAAAAAAAAGTTTCATACTGAGAGTAAACCAAGAACCAGTATAAAATTAAAGATGTCATAAAGGAATTAGGCATTGTTCATGTATCTTGTTCAATAATAACAATAATAATATTATTAATAATAATATTGGGATGGATTTCCGTGATGCCATATTTTTTAGGCCTTTAATTCATTTTCCTCAGAACCACAGAGAATTGAGCGGAGTAGACATTTCTTCTGACTTGTGAGTTTTATTATTAACAATGGTAAGCAGCTTGTGCCAAAACATTGTTGTGTTGGAGGCTTTCAGTCTTTAGCAGGCAATAATGCAATAAACAAGCCATTAGCATAGGAAGAATTTGTAGGATCATACAAAAATATGTCCCCTATAGGGCAAATCCGCCCCCTTCCACATGGCACTACAGCCCTTGAAGGGCCTTGGCCTACCAAGCGACTGCTGCTCAGCCCGAAGGCCTGCAGATTACGAGGTGTCGTGTGGTCAACATGACAAACCCTCCCGGCCGTTAATCTTGGCTTTCTAGACGGGGGCCGCTATCTCACCGTCAAATAGCTCCTCAATTCTAATCACGTAGGCTGAATGGACCTTGAACCAGCCCTCAGGTCCAGGTAAAAATCCCTGACCTGGCCGGGAATCGAACCCGGGGCCTCCGGGTAAGACGCAGGCACGCTACCCTTACACCACGGGGCCGGCTATAGGGCACATGTGTAGCGGTGAATAGCCTTATGCTTGAAGAATGTATTCGTAACAGCTAAACCCATACTAGCACAGAAGTCCAGCAAACGCTTCCCATTCCCATTAGCTTCCATATCTTCCCCACATTTACCAATCACCCTTTCGTATCCTTCAGTTCTATTCCCAACTCTCGCATTGAAATCGCCCATTAGCACTATTCTATCCTTGCTGTTGACCCTGACCACGATGTCACTCAATGCTTCATAAAACTTGTCAACTTCATCCTCATCTGCACCCTCACATGGTGAATACACGCACACAATTCTTGTCCTAATTCCTCCAACTGACAAATCTACCCACATCATTCGCTCATTTACGTGCCTAACAGAAACTATGTTGCGTGCAATTGTATTCCTGATAAAGGGCCCTACCCCAAACTCTGCCCTTCCCTTTCTAACACCCGTCAAGTACACTTTATAATCTCCTATCTCTTCCTCATCTCCCCTTACCCGAATATCACTTACTCCTAGCACATCCAGATGGCATCCTCTTTGCTGACTCAGCCAGTTCTACCTTCTTTCTTCCATAAGCCCCATTAATATTGATAGCTCCCCATCAAATTCCATTTTGTTCGCCAAGCTGTTTCCAAGGAGTCCCTCGCCTGTCAAATGGGAGTGGGACTCCATTACTCCCATAGGTCCGAGGCTTGCTTAAAATGTTCCGAGCTTGGTAAATTCATGAAGCAGGATGCTACCCTACTTGCATATAGTCCAAGTGAGGATCTCTCCTCTAACGGGTTATGGACCACCGGTGAATTGTATAGTCCTAGCTGCCTGAGCACAAGGAGGGCCATGACTCAGAATATGTCCGAGATGCCCACTCCCATTCCATAGCAACTGATATCCCGACTCTCAGGATCACTTACTAGGCCACTCAGCCGTTGCCCATGGTTCACGAACTAGGACGTGACTACAGTAACCCACAAACATGAACCATCATTGTAAATACCTAGGTATAAATATAAGGAAAGATCTTCATTGGGGAAATCACATAAATATGATTGTAAATGAAGGGTACAGATCTCTGCACATGGTTATGAGAATATTTAAGGGTTGTAGTAAGGATGTAAAGGAGAGAGCATATTTGTCTCTGGTGAGACTCAACTTGAGTATGGTTCCAGTGTATGGGACCCTTACCAGGATTACTTGATTCAGGAACTGGAAAAATCCATAGAAAAGCAGCTCGATTTGTTCTGGGCGATTTCCGACAAAAGAGTAGCGTTACAAAAATGTTGAAAAGTTTGGGCTGGGAAGAATTGGGAGAAAGGAGACGAGCTGCTCGACTAAGTGGTATGTTCCGAGCTGTCAGTGGAGAGATGGCGTGGCAGGACATCAGCAGACGAATAAGTTTGGGTGGTGTCTTTAAAAGTAGGAAAGATCACAATATGAAGATAAAGTTGGAATTCAAGAGGACAAATTGGGGCAAATATTCGTTTATAGGAAGGGGAGTTAGGGATTGAAATAACTTACCAAGGGAGATGTTCAATAAATTTCCAATTTCTTTGCAGTCATTTAAGAAAAGGCTAGGTAAACAGCAGATAGGGAATCTGCCACCTGGGCGACTGCCCTAAATGCAGATGAGTAGTGATTGAAGTGCCATGGCAGGAAATTGTACGAGGATAGAGCAAATACAGTAGAGACAATACGTGACACTGAGCGAGATATTGACAAATACAGTAGACAATACGCGACACTGAGCGAGATATCGAGGGACAGCTATTGGAGCTCTCTCTAGCGAGTAGACCTGAAAACTACTGATTTTGTCATAAGAGCACGTGTCTTTTTGGTGTTATTTATGTGTTTTCAGTGAGTTGACATAATTAAATATCTCCTCTCAACATGAGGGGAAAGGTATGTGCTGTGTTTGGCTGCAGTAACTATGAAGTAGAGAAGAATCCGTGGTCGTTCTTCAGGTTCCCTCGTGACAAGAAAATGTAAGTAATATTGTGTTTGCATATATATTCTTCCAGTGACAGAGATTTTTATGGTACTTCATAATCTTCTGACCTGCTCGACCCATATATTAACTGGCTTAAAATGTAATACGCATATTTTGTTGTATAGTGCAGCAGTTAACCTTCAATACTGATGCGGTGTTGTAAGTGTGATCTGTGGGTTTTGAAATGTCACAGAAGTGATTTGGATAAGGTGTACAAGAAAGAAGGAACGTTACGCTTATATACGAATTATAAGATCTGTTCAGATCATTTCCAGGCCAGCGACTTTAAAAATCCTTGACTATACAGCCAAGGGTATGTTAAGTTTTTGCTCTAATTGTACGTAAATATTCCTCAAAGCATCACTATTGACAACATTTTCATACTTTTCTTTCTTTTATCCCTCTTCTCAGGTTAAAGCCGGAATTTTATAGATTTTGTTTCTGTTAGTAGGCTTCATGTTAAGAGGAAAATTGTCCAGCTGTTAAATGTTAATTCATTGCATCATATGTGTAAGGAATGTGTCGATATTTTTATTGACAAGTGTCTTAATGTGATGATACAATGTTTTTAAATGAGAAAAAAGACAAATCCAACCATAAGAGTTCAGGCAGGAATGCTAAAGCTAAAAAAGTAATGCATAAATGAAAGATCAAGCCATTTCACAGCAGTTCATTTCACATCTTGTTTATATGTCTAATTTCAGTCTTTGAATAATAACCTTTTAAATAATTCTTCATTCGTTTATCCAGAATTGCTTTAGCAACTTCGAAATTAATATCTCAATAACACTTTCTTTCTAGACGTAATTTATTTATCCATTTCCGTATATACATTTCCATTGATATTTGAATTTAGCACGATTTTTTCAGGTCAAGTCACTAGGAGCGCCACCGTCGAATTGTCTCCCATCTTAGCAAGGCTAAATCCGTAAGTGTTGCGTATTGTCTCTACTGTATTTGGATAGAGTCATAGGAAAGTTCGATTTTAAAGGAATCGGGTACTTTCTGTGTAAATACAAGGCATCCAAAATGTATACAGTATAGTAGTCCAATGAATAAAGCACTTGCGCATGGGAGCCAGCATAGATTTCTCCTCGTCTTTGAATCGTGCTTTTTTTTTCTTTCTTTCATTGCGTGAGGTTATGTTTGCCAGTGAGATATCCAAGTGCATTATTTGAATACTGTAAATGCACCTTCTTGGATACATTTTGGAAATAGTTCTTTTTTCATGGCATTTGAAAGGTATAAACTGTGAATCAAGGTTATACTGCATGCAGTAACGGACCTTAGAACCTTTTGTAACGCAGCAAGAGTTGGTACTTCTGAATTGCGAATTGGCGGTTAATTCGAAATCACGTAGTTCGAAGTCTGATTTTTTAGTTCCAACGACTTTGAATTAACGAGGTTTTACTGTATAGTGGTACTACGCGCAAGTAAAAGCGACCCATGATGCTCTCCGTGTGGTGGTACTAATCACAAGTAGTTTCATGGTTCCAAGACAATCATCCCTTGGTCGCCCCTTTTAGTCGCCTCTTACGACAGGCAGGGGATACCGTGGGTGTATTCTTCGTTGGCGTCCCCCACCCATAGGGGGTTGTGCGTTTGGTCCGTGAGAGGTATTTTATTTCCCTCAAGTCCGCCGGCAAGCCGGTTAGAACCCCCGTATCCGCCATCTGGGACGTGCCACGTTGGAGTATCACCTCTCCCCCTGCTATGCCAGCATAGCAGGTTCGTGGAGTTTTAAGTTTGTTGGGCCTCCTTTTGAAGTATGTGGACTTTGAGATCAGTTTTGAGACAATATTAAATAATGTGAGCCTCCCCCTTATAACCATTTTGAACTGGCCCTGTGGCCTAGAATATTTGTGTCAAACGGCTTACGCCAGCATACTTTTTTAAAGTTACTGTAGACAGCGGGCCATTGTCTGGGCTTGTGGTTGGTTGAGTATAACTGCGCATGCGCTGGCCTACTACCAGGCAAAACTTGTCTCCTCCTCGCTTGCCGACGCGAGAGTCAGTTCGCTTCAGTCAGCCATGATGTGCGCTTGTGTGTTTGTGAACTACGCAATGGAGAGGTGGATTTCCAGAAAACCCCCGTGATACCTGCATTAACGGGGATTTTCCCCGTATGAACTAGTTGGAGACCTCCTGCCATTTCTTCTGATCATATTTTTGGACTTATTTTTCGTCTGGATACTTCCCAACGAGGTCTGCATGCCGGTTGTGTGACTGTATTTCTTCGTCAACAATGTCAGGTTTAAATTCCTCTCATTTCTTCATCACCAAAGGTATGTACCAGTGTTTGAAATCATTTTGAACGTCGTCCTGAAGAGGATTTTGATATTTTCGAAGATTTCTGGAAAAATAATAATAATAATAATAATAATAAATATTTGGACTTCGCCGTTAAATTAATACCTGTGTGCGTGTGTGGTATCGAAAATCTGAAAAACAGTTTCGGCAACTAATCACAGTAATGTGGAAGGTTCACCGTGAGCTAAATTGGAATTATTAATTTAAAATTTAAACGAATTATTTTTGGCACTTTAAATTGTTACTTTCCTTGTAAACCAAGGTACAGTCTCCAAGGTAGTGAGCTTTACCTTCTTCGGCTTTCTGTTTACTTTCCTGTGTTTTGTTTTCTATCTCGTTTGGTATGTTTTCTTCTCCCCTCCCCCTTCTGGGGTTTTGGGTGAATTAACATTTATTTTCTCTACCCAGTTTTCCTCCATTTGGTGGCGTTGCTTTTGTTTGCTGGTTACCTTGGCAACGTTTTGGTGTGTGGATTGTTGTCAGGTTTTAATGTTGTCTGGCGTGGGAGCCGGTGTGCATCTAGAAGTATTTGTTTCTGAGTTGAGTGTATCGTTCTCTGTTTTAAATTAATTTATTAATTTCGACCGCCCTTTAACGTTGTGTTACTATTTTCTTGCCCCGAAGGAGTTTTGTTTTTACGTGAAATTCCATATGTCTTGGAAACTGTCCTTGGTGAAAACTGAACGTTTTTAATTTTGGTAATTATGAGAAGCGGCCGCGTTGAAGATCCATTTTATTGAATAATTGTTAACTTAGTTTTTTATTAAATAACTATCCGTGATCGATCACATTTTATTTCAAGGTAGTATTTATGTAAGGAAGTCTATTGGTTTTCCGTTGTTTTCTGAACACATTTTATTAGGTACGGAGGTCATCCTTTCTTTCTTTGTTGTTTTCATAAAATTTTCAATTTATTATCTGTTAAAGAGCATTTATTTACCATTAATTGTTAATTAGTAATGAATTAATTTTCCTTTTAAAACCATACCTGGGTATTTTCCGTTTTATTCTATTTATTGTTAATTACCTTTTCCACCTTTCAACTTTACGTTGACCTTATTTACATTTTGGCTTTACGTCTTAAAATAAAAATAGGTTTTATCAACTTAATGACTTGTTTTGTTACCTACAATTTGCCCTTCAATTAAATTTTTTTTTTAACTTCATGTAAATGCTGGTTTTCATTCGCCACGTTCGGTGGAGCACTGCCACCGATTTTCTTGTGCATTAACTTCCACGGCCTTAAGTCGTCTTCCTCCGCTGCTTCCGGTAAGTTTTTCTATGGTTTCTTGTTTTTTATATTGTGATTGTACCTTTGTTGTCCTTCTTCTTGTGCCCCTCATTCTCCCGCGTGTTCGCTATTACTCCCATTCTGGGGCGGACACGCTACCAACCTTCTCGCCAGGGTCTCTATCTATCTCTCTCTCTCTCTCTCTCTCTTTCCTCTCTCTTCTACTCTCACCCTGGTGGGTAAGGTTATTCACCTCATCATCCCTAGGTGGTACCGGGGTCCTAGAGGGTGGTGAGCGGTGAGAGTTTGTGTTCTCTGCAGAGTTCAACAAGTCTTTAACCATTCTTATTTGTATCTTTATGTGGAGCCCATTTCCCAATGATATCTCGGTATTCTTTTCTCTTTTCTTTTCTCTTCCGAGTTGGGCATTGAAGTCCCCTAACAGGATCTTAACGTTGTTAATATATATTTGGTTTACAGTTTGGTCAAGGAGATCCCAAAACTTTTCCACTTCTTTCCTAATCTTAGTTAGAAAATTCTTTTCATTAGTAGGGGCATGGGCATTTATGATGGTATAAATTTTGTTGGATGCTTTTAAATTCAAAGTTGCAATTCTAGGCGAGATAGCTTGAAAATCGATTATCGAATCTATTATTTTCACATTGACTATAAACCCACTTCCAAATTGGAGACATTGTTTCATAACCCTTGGTCCAGGTTTCCCCACTGTAAATTCTGTAGCCTTGAGATTTGAATGGTTCTTCTGTAGTATTTCTCATCTCCTGGAGTACTGCCACTAAAATTTTCTGTTTATCTAATTTGTCTGTCAAGTTCTTTAGCTTTCCTGCTTTAAGTAGAGAATTAATATTATGAGTTCCGATGAGGCTGATCTGATCTTGTTTGATCCCGTTCTTATGTGCTGGCATAGGAATGGGTGATTGCCAATGCTCCGACTCGTTAACGCCTTCTAGGTGGCTACCCACCGAATCCGATGTAGCCTTCTCCTGCTTTCTTGGACAGGATGGTGAAATTTTTTTCCTAAAAGACCTTTCCATGGTTGACTTTCGAAGGTAGTTAACCTTGGGTGGAGCAAGCTCCGATTTACAACGACAGTTGTTAACCGCTGAGGGACAAAGCCAGATATTCAGGGTTCTGGGTTAGCATTTCCTCCTAACCCAATGAGGTACAGTTTTCCTGCCAATACTCGGGTGGCTGATTGCAGTGGTTTCCCACTGGGCGATGGGGTAGTCACGTCCCTATGCCAACATACTGCTTTTTACTTGAACTAACTTACTTCTTCTGGTGCAGTCTCCTTACAGAAGGTTGGCAACCATCATGGAATAAGTTGTCCTATTTCGTGTTGCTGAGGAGATGTTGAAGCAATGTTGGAGGTTCTGTGACCAGAGTAATTTTCCCAGCCCACGTCCTCATTTCCCTCCTATCTTGCTCTCTATGACCAGTCATGTCAGGTTGTATTAGTCATTACAGAAGGCGTGACTGAAATGCTTTGTTGTGTTTTGAGAGCATTAAAAAGCTTATGATTTTCTTTTAAACTTACCATCAGTCTACAATACTATGAACAATAATTCCCCTCTCAGCAGCAGTCTTTCTTTCTGCATTTAGCCCCACCTTAGACACCCTTTCTCTCCTTCTCCCCTCCCTCTCCCTCCTTTCTTTACCCCCTCCCCTCCTCTCCCTATCTACTCCTTTGTTTCCATTGCCTGCTTCCTACAACAAGTCAGTACTTGTTCCGTATCCACTCCTTTGTTTCCATGGCCTGCCTGCTTCCTCCAGCATGTCAGTGTTTTGTTCTACATCAGACATTACATATACTGTACATTTCACTATAGAGGCGAGTCTCATAAATCATATTTCTCCTTTTTAATTTATTTTCTGTATGTTTATTTGTTCCTAATTCTGGCTATCATTTCCAGATTTACTTCTTTACCTGAGGTCCTAAGTCAACTTAAAGACATCATATTATGACAAGAAGATCATAACCATAATTTCTGTTATGTATTTTAATGTCATAATTATTCCTGCAACACTGTCTTTGTCTGGTATACATATATTGTAGTTATCACATAATATGTTTAATTTTTATTTGGCTGAAGATGACACTAAGTGGCTGAAACTAGTCCTAAGACTGATGTAATATTATTTACTTGATAGATTGTATTGATAAGGTGGACCCTCTTGTAAATTTATTTCTTATATTTGTAATACCTTGTGTTTTTCAGCGAACTGCAGTCTGCTGGGACGTTGAACAAACCGATTACGACTTTTCTCTCGATTCCCTAATGCTCCATGTTCAGCGAGTCCCCAAGAGTAGACTCGTCTATCTGAAGATGAACTGATGGGATACTGGAATGCTGAAATATACAAAGAATATAGTTACATTTTTAAATTCCAATAAAGGTGACTCTGTGGACTACACAGAGGACTGAATCTTAGAAACAGGAATGGCGCTTTCCCTGCAATGTTTACTGGCTTTGTTTGACTAAAATCTTAACACAAATTTAACATTCAATATTGAAATATGTTTGCTCTGCCCCACAGTTTTAACATTCAATGGAATTGCATTATTAAAGATGGTTAGCAATGGATGTTAAGACTATTGCCTGTCCTGCATACAGTAGTTATACACTGCTAAAAAAATTTAGAAAAATATATTTGTTCACATCTTTACATGTTGTAAACTACACTGCAAAATGCCTATAAAATATTTGTAGAGTTTAGAGTGTAATTTATAGTTAAACAGAATTACTCGACACACGTGATGATGTGCAATAACTAAGTATAGTAACAGAGCTGAGTGGAAACATGTAATAAATAATATTTTAAGACAACCCAGGTGAGAGCTGAGTGGAAACATGTAATAAATAATATTTTAAGACAACCCAGGTGACAAACAATTATCAAATATTTAAGGCAAGGTGGACCACCAGAGAGGGCAGATGTGAATGGCACAAGGAGAACAACAGCGAATCATAAATACAGTATATAAGAAGAAAATCACTCATGACACTCCTTATCATAATTTTCGACCATCACAAAAAAAAGGAGGCTCGATGCGAAGTAGGATGAACCATTAGTCAAAATATAACAATCATTACTTCAGTCAAGTATACTGTATTCAAAATAACCATCCATAACAAGAGGCCAATAAAAAGAATTTACAGAATCAATAAACATCATTTTAGTGGGGGGATTGGGGAGTGAGAACAGTCTGACAAAATATTAGAGATGATCAACATCGTTCATAAGCTTCAAATATAACATTGAATTTTAAGTTTCTTCCCACCGATGCGGTGAGATTGAAACATTGACACATGTCTTAGGATCTTCCCCATTCGGTGAATGCCTACGGAACACCAGACACCATCACATCTGGTCTTCCTTGGCCGATACACTACGTGGTAAAGGGTATCTAGTACATGAAGAGGTCCATGGCCTCGCAGTTGATGGTGGAACAAGACAAACCGACATGATCGCCTTCAAACCCGGGAGCAAAAAAGGTTTCATTCTTGACCCGACAGTCAGATCTGAAGCAGATGTACAACAGCTCGTTGAAGTAGATGAAGAAAAAAAGAGGTTATATTCACCAACCATTCCATATTACCTCAATAAGTACAACCTTGAGGACATCGAGGTCATTAGGCTCATGCTGGGAGCAAGCGGCACCATTCCTAAACTATTGGTAAACTACTTACAACGCATTGGTGTGGCGAATGAGACCACTGTGAGCGGGGGCATACAAACATTGAAAGCCTCAATAGTGATCTTGAGGCATCACCTCTACGCTCCACCCACTTAATTAAATCAATTAAATTAACCTATTTGCTGCTTCTTTGTTGTCTCTAGATTATCAATAGAATTATTGTTTTATACTCTGTATTATAATTAGATTAGGTACTAAAATTATTATTGTATGATATTCTTTGTTGGTTTGGTAACCTCAGTCATGTGATGAAGAATACTGATGATGATGCTTGTTGTTTTAAGGGGCCTAACAGCAAAGGTCTCGGGCCCTGATAAAGAATAAATATACATACATACATACATACATACATACATACATACATACATACATACATACATACATACATACATACATGTACTGTATATACATTCACAATACCTAGAAAACATGAGAAAGAGAGGATTTAAGGAAATACATACATAAAGGGAGATAAACCTATAATATTTAGAATTATAAACAAGAGTGGGTAGAATAGTACAGTTCCAAATTATGCCCAAAATTTGGCAGACAATAACATGACTAAATATTAAACAGGGGAAGGGAAAAATTGAATAGTTAAAGAACATTTCCAAAGATTCATAGCAACACTTTTCATTTCCCAGAATAGAGAGTCAGTCCCGCTCCTAACATACCTTTAAGTTCGTGGAGTCTTTAATGATACCCAATAGGTTTCCTCTGCCGAATAACCAGCATAAAGAACATAGTTCAAATTTTCTGATGTGAATCAGAGAAAATTAAACCTTACAGGACATATATCTTTAGATAGGATGAAGAAAGACAGTACCCAACAAGGAAATAGCGAGTTCACTTAGTACTCATTTTCACTATGTACTCCAAAATGAATGACTCAAAGTCCTCAATTGGGACAAAAGTATAAGTGTGCAATCTCATACCTCACGCTGCTCAAAGACATAGCTGTCCTGATGCACAATGAAAATACACAGTTTTTTGAGACTATCACCAGGAAGTTACTCCTCTCTCTGTATGGGTCAAGAAATGTCTCAAAAATGGGAAGGCACAAGGCTGGTTATACACCCATTCGAGAGAAGAGTAGAGGTAGAAAAAAAACACACACACACAGAACAATACAGCTTGCTGGGACGTTGTGGAACATTTTTTGAATGCTGCGGCCGATGATGTCATCCAATACTGAACGTATCCGGACAGCAGTAGTAGAATTATAATGGCCGGAATGTTAGGATGGGTGGTGCTGCAAACCAAATTTCTGTAGAATTTGAAAACTTTGAAGTTGGCGGAGATACAGTGAGTTCATTACAAATGTATAGTACGAAGGGGATTGGACTATTATGGCAATAACATGTCCTGTTTACATAACAGAGCCACAGTCATCTGGATGTTTGCGACGTGTCGGTGTCAGTTGATAGGTACGAGTGCCTCAATTAGAAGTGTATGCAAAGGGTTGTCTGTGTGGAGTGTTGTGTTTACAAGTCATGGTTGACTGTGAGGACCAAACAAGGCAATGGGGAAAGCAGTTGCCGCCGAATGAAGCCAATCATGTACTTATACTGCTCAAAGAAGGCTACTCACAGAGGTACCTCAAATGCTAGGAGTTGCTCAGAATAGGATTTTGTATCTGTGAAAACATTTCCAGGAGACAAAGTATTGCCAGGCACCCTAGCATGGGCCACCAAAGAAAAACAACTCCAGGGCAGGATCATTTTGTGCATCTACAAGCTCTCTGAAACTGCCAAGTTACAGCATGAGCACTACAAGTGTACCTACAGTACACCTCAAGAATACGAGTTAGTGACCTACAGTCAGAAACAAGCTTTGAGAAGCCAATTTAAGATCCTCAAGACACGCTCAAGTCCCTGAAATGGGTAGATGACATCATTGTGAGAGACTGCAGTTTGCCAGAGATCATCTGCACTGGCAGCTAAGACATTGGTGTCCTGTGCTATTTTTGGATTAATTCTACTTCACGTTATATCGTTCAGATGGTTATCTGCAAATCTGGAGAAGACACGGGGAGCGATTTCATCCAACAGCTGTACAAACTACCATTGTTTATGAAGGCGGAGCTGTTATGTGCAGGCAAGTCTTGACACGAAAACCAATCTCCATTTACAATGGATCCTTATCTGCTCGATGGTACGTTGACGAGATTTTAAGTGTGATTCCTCATGAGGCAACCTGGAGAAAAACCAGTATTAATGCAAGATAATGCTAGAGTGCATGATGCCAACATCATTCAGAGACTCCTGCAAGAACACCATGTGCAACATATGGAGTGTTCATTCAGAAGTCCTGACTTAAACCCGATCAAACAAGTCTGGGACCAATTGAAGCAACGCATCTGAGTGAGAAAGACGCCGACCCAAATATTCATTCATAGGAAGAGGAAGTAGGGATTGGAATAATTTATCAAGGAAATATTTGATAAATTTCCAAGTTCTTTGAAATCATAAGACTAGGCAAACAATTGATAGGAAATCTCTTTCAACCGGGCAAGTTGGCCGTGTGGTGGGTTCGAACCCCACTGTCGGCAGCCCTGAAGATGGTTTTCCGTGGTTTCCCATTTCCACACCAGGCAAATGCTGGGACTGTACCTTAACTAAGGCCACGGCCGCTTCCTTCCCACTCCTAGTCCTTTCCTATCCTAGCCATAAGACCTATCTGTGTCGGTGCGACATAAAACAACACCTGACACCTGGGCAACACCCGTAAATGCAGATCAATGATGACTGATCGACTGATCTGAAGCTGTTATCCATACAAGGGATGGCAATACTTCTTATTAAAGACGTTTAATTACCACATAGCCATTTTGATGTACGATCAGTGACCACTTTGCTTATGGCACATTGTACAATGATATTGTGTACTGTGTCCAAAAAAACGCTTTTTATTTTAATTCTTAATTGTTGCAAAGGAGCAGTTTGTTTCCATTTTATGCCTGTTTTAATTTCAACATGTATGCGTATCATGGAGGTATGACCACAAAAAGTGTCAAAATGTATTTTTTGAACAGTGTATTACCAATTATGTAATACACACACACACACACACACTCTCTCTCTCTCTCTCTCTCTCTCTCTCTCTCTCTCTCTCGTCTTCATCCATTCCCTTTTCCAGATTCTCTCTGGGTAGGGTAGTGTACCAAAGCCCTCCACCTTTCTCGATCTTTCCACCATTCCTCTTCTAGTACCTTATTGCTATCGACTCCTCTATTTGCAATACAGTCCACAACAGAGCTCCTCCATCTATGTATTACCCTGCGACTCTATAAACTCTTTAAATTTCAGTACAGGATATGAAGAAAGAAATTACACAATTCTAACCAAAGTAGAATTCATAAAAGCAAAACACCTGAGCTGCATATGCAAGACTAAATAAAACATACATGCCAGCTTACAAAACACAGTGTTTAAGAAAGGAAAAAGACAAACCCTTTGGTTTTGCTATCCAAGACTATGAATTATCACAACTAATTTATGGAGGTTAAGTGCTGTTCTGTCTACAAAACATATTACATCCTAAAATACAAGATGTGATAGTACATATATCACACCCTCGCACTATATGTAGAAGAGAGAGATATTATTGTCAATATTCTATTATTATTATTATTATTATTATTATTATTACTAGTATTTCAGTTGTATATTTCGTCATTTATATTGGTAAGCTGGGAGGTCTCCATATGTGGTATGAGTAATTTGTTTTGTATAACGGCTGGGAAAACATTGCTATATTGAACTTGGAAACTTTGCATGAGTCATGTGTATATTTCAGTGTTTGGTGAGAGTTGTCGTCAGGAAGTTCTATGAATCATGTGAATAGCCCGGAATCACATGAGCTTGTTGATGATGTAGTCGGAAATCTCTGATGAGTTATGTGAAACACCCTGGAGTTTGTTGATCTTATGACTGCTTTGTGACACTGGAAGAAATTCACGGCGTGGTCTTGACAAGAGGATCTACCATGATTGGATGGCCAGGATCAATCTAGGTGAATCATGTGAGAAGAAGGGGAATGCTGATGTCTATTTAGCATGTGATCAAATGGAGGGAACAACACACACTGTACGGGAAGGAAGTAGCACTAACACATACAGGAGTGAAACTGGATATACGGTACTGGAGTGACACAGCTGCAATATACTGGACTGGACTGGACTTCAAACGTTTGTGGAAGGTAGTCTTATTATGTTTGTGGAAACGTGACTGACCTACAATTATGGAGTGCGTAGGCACTGAGTATTGTATCACTTTGTGGTGGCCTGGTGGATCATGGGAGACTACTGGCAAAAATGAGTGCAATTGGACTAGACAAAAGAGTGACTGAATGGGTTGCTATATTTCTAGAAAATAGATCTCAGAGAGTTAGAGTAGGTGAAGCTTTGTCTGACCCTGTAATAGTTGAGAGGGGAGTTCCTCAGGGCAGTGTTATCGGACCTTTATGTTTTCTTATATATATAAATGATATGAGTAAAGGAGTGGAATCGGAGGTAAGGCTTTTTGCGGATGATGTTATTCTCTATAGAGTGATAAATAAGTTACAAGATTGTGAGCAACTGCAATGTGACCTCGAAAATGTTGTGAGATGGACAGCAGGCAATGGTATGTTGATAAACGGGGCTAAAAGTCAGGTTGTGAGTTTCACAAATAGGAAAAGTCCTCTCAGTTTTAATTACTGCGTTGATGGGGTGCAAGTTCCTTTTGGGGATCATTGTAAGTATCTAGGTGTTAATATAAGGAAAGATCTTCACTGGGGTAATCACATAAATGGGATTGTAAATAAAGGGTACCGATCTCTACACATGGTTATGAGGGTGTTTAGGGGTTGTAGTAAGGATGTAAAGGAGAGTGCATATAAGTCTCTGGTAAGACCCCAACTAGAGTATGGTTCCAGTGTATGGGACCCTCACCAGGATTACCTGATTCAAGAATCGGAAAAAATCCAAAGAAAAGCAGCTCGATTTGTTCTGGGTGATTTCCGACAAAAGAGTAGTGTTACAAAAATGTTGCAATGTTTGGGTTGGGAAGAATTGAGAGAAAGAAGAGGAGCTGCTCGACTAAGTGGTATGTGATTGAAATAATAACATTAAGTTATTTATTAGACCACCTAATCAATACAAAATCGTCTTGGATGATTTACATAAATTTGTTAGCTAATAGTGGTACATGTTTCGCCTTCCCTGAAGGCATCATCAGCCATAGTCTTAACCTTAAATTAAAAATAAGCGTCTAAATAACATGTAGTAATGAAATGAATTTTAAAATCTTGAAGAGATTTGAAGTAAAATAACATTAAAAATAACAATGATGGTTTGAAAATACAATGTGATGAGATACAATAGTGGAAGTATTAACAAAATTAACATTAGAAGGCTGCTAAAATAAGTACAATGGATAAAACAACAGATTGTTATACAACAAGTAGTAAGATTGCATAAAAGTAAAGTTGATAATCTGGCGGTTATAATTAGACGATGGCGAAAAATCTTATATAATCAAAGTAAAGAAGAGAGAATAAAAGTCAAAGTTAGTCGAGAGATCCGAAGTTAATCATGATCTTGAAGATAAAAGACGAAAGTCAGATGCATACGGTAAAGTTGTAGAACACGTTGAGGATATGAAGTTGGTGAATAGAAGTTGAAGAACAGTTTCAAATAGGATCACTATGGACCATCTCAAAATTTGAAGTGATGTTCAAATGTTGAAAATTGTGAGTTTGTAGATATTCTAGTTGAAAAAGCATATAAAAGTGGAATCTGTAAATGGAAGCAAGAAACGTAGAGTTAATTGTGTGAAAAGATATTTGAAAAACATTGAAGTAGAATCGTATGAACTTACCATTTGACGGTGACAAATATAGCTTGTAATATTATGAGTTAGAAGTATTTGCAACAGTAGACTTCTTGCTACGTGTGTTATAACTGAAGTTTTGTGCTGGAGGGGGATCTGTTTGCGTTGACGTAACTATTGGAGGGGGGCTGCTATTGGTGGGAGGGAAGGAAGAGAGTGTATTACTGCGCGTGTTGTAACGGTGTAAGGCTATTTGAGGGAGCGATGTTACGGTGGGTGTGGCTATGGGTTTATTGGTTGTATTTAAATTAGAGGTACGAGCGGCGGGGGGAAGGGAGGGGGGTATATTAGCTGTAGGGGAGGTGGGAACTCTAATTGATGTGAGGTTGAAGATTTTTAAGAATTTGTTGGTGAGGGAAGTTGATTCTCGTAGTAAAATAAGAATCTGTTCATACAAGGGGCTTTTTTTATCAATAGTGTCATTTAGATTTTTATCTTTATTAAAATGTTGGTCGAGGAAAATAAATAAGTTTTCATATTCTGTCATGAGTTAGCTTTTATCGACTCTTTTTAGGATATGGAGGTCTTGTTCTATTGTGGTGAATTTATGCCCGGTGTCTCTCATATGGTTGGCCATTGCGGAGAATTTGTTGTGTCTTTGGGCATTGTAAGTGGTATGTTCCGAGCTGTCAGCGGAGAGATGGCGTGGAATGACATTAGTAGACGAATAGGTTTGAATGGCGTTTATAAAAGTAGGAAAGATCACGATATGAAGATAAAGTCGGAATTCAAGAGGACAAACTGGGGCAAATATTCATTTATAGGAAGGGGAGTTAGGGATTGGAATAACTTACCAAGGGAGATGTTCAATAAATTTCCAATTTCTTTGAAATCGTTTCGGAAAAGGCTAGGAAAGCAACAGATAGGGAATCTGCCACCTGGGCGACTGCCCTAAATGCAGATCAGTATTGATTGATTGATTGTTGTTGAAAGCTGGGAGGTGCTATATCTCAGACTTTCCATAATTTATCTTCAGAAACGACAAGCGTGTATTGCTAAAATGCATATATCTTTATAACAAGTGTTAGACTCAGTGAACACAGTATTATGAGGTACAGTATCTGTGTGAAATAATAAGTGCCGATTATGAGAGTCGGCAAGTCGGGTTGATACAGAGACAGTGAAGGGTACTTATCTACATATATGTACATTATTCAACGGACTAACTGCAAATGGTGGCTTAGTTCTCGCTTTCGTTTTCCCACTGTTTTCATTGTTGTTGTAAATATGGAGCCTTCCAGTAATATTCTGTGTGTGTATTCTATGTATATTTTGGTGTGATGTTGAGGTGCTCATGCACGTATTTTATTGAGAATAGAGTTAGTTATTTTAGAATCAGTGGAGTTATTGATGAACCTAGGTGCAGTTCCTACCTATTTAGTCATTTTCAGAAGGTTAGGTAAGGCCTGAAGCAGATGTACCAGTACACAGCATTATGTACATGCCCTGGGATATAAAGAATTATCATGCTCTATCTAAATTCGAGGGATCCATTCTGGTGAACTCTGGCGCCCATACTACGGACATTTCGATTCATTATTTTTATTAATTTAATTTATTTCAAGTATTTTATTAAGTGTTTGAGTAATTTTATTTATTCAGTTAATTATTTTATTATTTATTTTATTTATATTCACAAACAGTTACAATTGGTGCCCAGTGTGGGGCAATGATTATAGTTAATTTTATTTATATATCATTGGTATTTATATAACAGTTACAAAGATACTGCTCTGCTCTACCACATTCACTGATAGGAACTTACTAACATTGGACAGTAAGACATTATTTTTGTAATTCAATATTAAACTTTTAAAAAAACCTGTTGTAGAAGAGGAAGACATTTGCAAATGAATGGAAGTGGATAGTTTTGCTTCTATCACACTTTCCCACAATAACAATGATGATATAACTTACCAATAGAAGGGAAAAGAAAAAGACAACTCTCTACTTACAGCATGAATATCATGGAAAGACAATAATGCATGACTAATAGTGATATTTAATATGTAAATAAAGTTTGAATAACTTCACAGATCCGTATTCAAAGTTTTTTTAAAAAATCGTGGAAGGTACGTGTTCAAATATATGGATTTATTTAAGGAATTCAAATCTTCACATGATTTGCAACAATCTGGGCCTTCATCATCAGTACTGAAACCACTTCATTTAATAGAAGAGTAACATGATTTTTATACACAGAGATACCAGTTAAATTGTCTTTACTGTACTTTGACTGATGCTGGGTTGTGGTGATAACTGTCTGAAGGAGAAATACGAGATAATCATCCCCTCTTAACACCAACCATGGGACCAACAATGAAGGAGTTGTCAACAGAGTGGTGATGGTGGTGGTTGTTTTAAGAGGAAGAACAACTGGGCAACCATAACTCTAATCAGAGAGAATAATGGAAGAGTCTGATACTTCAAAGAATGACAGCATCGGCAAAAGAAAGAGACGGGCAAAGAAAAGGCATAAAAATGAAAGGCATCCTAGGCCTTGCAAACCTAATACCAACAGAGTTAGAAAACAAGAGTTGACCATGGAAGGCCAGATAGGAAAAATTAAAGTGAGGAGCCTGGTACAAGTACGTGGAAGCAATGCCAGACTCAATTAGTGAAAGCAACTGGAGTTCTCCTGGCCTTTCAGATGCCTCTTATGAGCGACAGGGGATATTGTGGATGTATTCTACACCCATTCCTCCCAAGAGGGGGAAGTACAGGAAAATACAGATTCTCTAGGCTTCGCAAGCTTAATACAGTCAGGATCAAATGAGAATGAGCTGGTCCAGAGAATCAGACAAGGAAGATGAAAGTGAGGAGTGGAAACAATGCTTCATAGTCAGCACTCCCAAATACATTACAAATGAGTTATTTGAATTTAACCCTGGAGAGGGCGCGTCATGGTCTTTTCGATTAGGTTCAGAGATAAATGTTTATAGTTCTTAACATAGCAGGCTGCTAGCTTCCATCCCCTCAGTACCTTACATTGGACCTGTCCACTATCAGTGTGCATAAACAATTCACCCCTCATGCTCCTCAGTTTCAGCCTAAGCGCATTGCTTGACGGACCCGGTCTAAAACTCCTGGCATGCCCCACGATGTATGTGTGTTTATGAGTTAAGTTTTACTTTATTTTTTCAGTTAATATACAAAGAATGTATCAGTTTAGTTTTATTTTTGTGTAAAATAGTGCCTTTGTATATAGTGAAGTCCAACGCCTCATGGATAGAAACAGGGAAAGAGAAATCGAAAGAATTATAAGGAGTGTTACTCAGTTTCACGCACAAGCAACCGTTGGCCAATGATTTTGTTTTTTACTATCTTGAACATTACTTGAATTAATTGCATATTATTTACAAGCATGCAGAAGGTAACTTTAACATTCAAAGGCGTCATTATTTGAAAGAGCTAAACCAACAGCTAAGTGTGAGATATTTGCAAGAACAGTATTCAAACTCTCCCAAGGGGGCTAAAAAAAGGAACTTCTGCTAAATGTTAAGATTGTATGCAGCCCTCTGCAGCTCCACAAGAACTAGAAGGGCCTGGAAGATGCGCCTACTGCAAACAAACAAAAAACAACAGCAAAACCAAGAATAGATGCCGTGTATGCCAGTGAAATATCTACAAAGAACACTCTGCAGTGACATGTATTTGGTGCGGTACGGAAAGTCAAGAATCTAGTGATGACGCAGAATGAACATCAATGGTTTAACATCTGATTTTTGTATTGTCAAAATACCTTTGAACATTATTTACAAGTTCATGCAAAATTATTTACTAGTTCTGTAACCTTAAAAATAGTTTTTAGTTAATTTGTGCTATTTCTTCATGAGCCGGTTTAAAATACCGTGCTCGCCTCCTCATGGGATTATTTTTATGCGCCCTCTCCAAGGTTAAACAGTAAATTCCAGTTTAACTGTAAAATCTATCATTTGGAACTAATCTGGTCCCATCACTGAGGATACAAGGAATTCTTCCTAACTAAGGCCCTCATTAATAATCTTGACCCTAATGGCCAGTATTGGGTTCGTATTGACTTAATCATATGAACCTTACATAGTCGATATTATAAAACAAGCAGGTGTGCAAGACTGACATGCAACTGTCAGAGGGATATAAAGGCATTTCATGTCAACCTGGCAGCATAATCATCTATTACCCAAGGGGATCGGCTTGACAACTTGGTTTTACACCATTTTATATTATTTTTAATATGATCCAATTTGATTTTGATAACGGAGTACTGGATTAACAAGGACACATTGACATCATACCGCAACAGTGCTCAACGCTTTATCTACATGGACATCCCCCTAACATCATCTTTATATGGAGATGACAAGATGGAATTTACTTCCATGCTACTATTCATCAATTTTTAATACATATGCCATATTGTAGATGTCACAGTTTTAGTTTTCTTAATGGGGGTCCCTGCTTCATTAGGTCATATTGTAATAAACTAATTTTAACCTATTTAGCTGAAGACGAGAATTAACATATTCTCGAAACATGTACTATATATTGTAAATGTGAAATGTATATAAATTTTTAATACACAGCATTGACTAGGTGGATTATCCATCTCTCTATTTACTAAGGCCCATCTAGATGCACTGCAGCTACTAGGTTTATTGTACACTATAATTCAAAGTAACAAGGTAATAAACTTACTTGGTAACTGTTTCGCGTCTTCTGGGTTTACCGGATACTTGCGTTTGACAAAGTGAGAGACTGTTGTGGAAAATGAACGGCTCACGGTCTTCATGATGTTCTAGTTCAAATCTTGAAAGAAAGAAAATAAATTTTCTTAATACATAGGGGTACATTTAGGAATCATGCTTATGGGCCTTAACACATGTCACTGTGGACTGAATTCACTGCAAATTTTCTTTTTAAAGTATGATTTCTAAATATCAATAAGTAATTTTATATAAAAAAGTAACTGCATGATTTTAAGTACTCTTTGTCAATGCTAAAGGAAAATTTTTCACATAAAAAATAAACAAAAAATGTGTAACAAAGGAAGGTGAATATACTACTATGACAGTGTGCAAGAATTTGGTGTTCTAGTTGCTGCTTGGAACAACATGAACAACAGCTTTAATAACTGCTGTATGTACACAGAATGTATCTGAAATGAACTGGGGCTAGGACTGGGAGATAAACAGCTGTACTTTATTTGTTTTGTACTATCCCAGCATTTTGTCTGGAAGTGAAGTGGAAGACCACAAAAGGTTATTTAAAAGAGACAACTGAAAATTGGATCTTAACCCCCTTCCCTAGCTGAGACTGAGTGCATACATACATCTTAAATTTGCAGCAGGTTGCGTGTCAATACCAGAACTGTTTGTGTCATTATAATTTAAACACAGCTTGCCCAATGGAGTGAACTAGGTAGTGGACAGATGTCCGGCACTACATAAGACTGTAGAACAACTGTAACACAAAGCATTTAAACCATAAACTATGTAATTACTAGAAGTTTATCCAGTCCTGTTCAATGGGAAGGGATATAGAGCATTCAGCTGAGAAGGAGTAAGGAAGATCATAAACTATACCGAGTGTAATCCGTCCATACTCAATATGAAATGATAAGTTTAATACAATCCTGCTCAATGGGAAAAGGTGGCGAGTAGCAAAAAACAAAACCATAAACTATGTATCAGTACGAGTTCAATGTGAAGGAAAGTTGGTTAAGAAAAGCATAATTTTTAACTGCATTTATTAACATTACACATATTTTATTTATGCAGGTCATGCTTGCATTTTATTTCCATGTATAAATCCATTCCTGTGAATAGCCTTTTTAAAAATCTAATGAACATATCAAATTTAAACTCAAAAATACAACAGGAACACAGTAGGTGAAATTCGAATCCCATTGTCGGCAGCCCTGAAGATGCTTTTCCGTGGTTTCCCATTTTCACACCAGGCAAATGCTGGGGCACGGGCAGGACATGGCCGCTTCCTTCCAACTCCTAGGCCTTTCCTATCCCATCGTCGCCATAAGACCTATCTGTGTCGGTGCGACGTAAAACCACTAGCAAAAAAAAAGTAGGTGAAATTACACCATAGATGAAATGTAGTGGTAAGAGCAGAATACAATAATTTCAGAAAATAACAGAAATAACATGAGATTTGGATAGTTGCTGTGACAACACCAATTTAGAAATTATATCATCAAGGCAAGAAAACCCATGAGGGTGGTATTCACAAAAATTTACAATTTACTTGACCAACACACAGATCCAAAGAACATAAAGAATACAGATGAAGAGGAGCTGCAGTCGCTAGTAAGATGAAAAGGTTAGGAACGGAGATGACAGCACTGGATGAAAAGGTATTAGATCTGTTACTTGAGCAGGAAATCAACACATATAACAGCGAGTACAAAATGATTGATAAACGTACATTACTACCTGATGGTACAAACCTGAGCCATGAGCTTGGAGGGGAAGGAAGGTAGCTGAGAGGGTAACTACTGCAGTGCTACTCACTTGAGATCTTAACTCGCAATACAGTTACAATTACGACGAGCCGACATGAACACTTACATAGCAACTAGAGAAGTGAACGTTCCTCTCCTCTCACTCACGCTGTGAAGGAGGTAACTACTGCTGTGCTGCTCCCTTGAGATCTTAACCTGCAATACAGTTACATTTATGAGGAGGCGACATGAACACTTCTGTAGCAACTAGAAAAATGAACGTTCCTCTCATCTCACTCACTTTGCGGAAGAGGTATTATCCGCACACTTTATCTTGGTGCATTTACACCCTAGTGCTGAATCGGTCAACCTCGGCGATCTTCGAGATTCGTACTGGCAACCTCTGAAACACAAACTATGAATCGCTTAAGCATCGTTGTGCGACATCTGGCGTACACTTTACGTACTAGTACTGTTGATGTTTACACAACAAAGCCAAAGTATAGAATTCGTGCTAGGAACAAGATTCGCATCGAGAAATGCTTTATAATGTTATATAATGTGTATGTGACATAGTTGTTGGCTTAAGATGATAACGGTTTAGAAATTTCATATCGATCGATCATATTCTCGATTCAATTCAGATTTCATTTTCATTCAGTTGGCAGCACCAGGCAGCACTATCGATACCGGGACAACTCCCTCCTTACTCCTCACCCCCGTACACAAATGCACCAAGATAAAGTGTGCGGATAATAACTACTGCTGTGCTATTCACTTAAGATCTTAAACCGCAATACAGTTATGAGGAGCTGACCAGCAAAGTGAACGTTCCTCTCCTCTTACTAACACAGAAGAGGGGCAACTATTTCTGTGCTGTTCACTTGAGATACACAATACAGTTACAATTACCAGGAGCCAACGTGAACACTTCCGTAGCAACTAACGAAGTGAACGTTCCTCTCCCCTCACTCACGCTGCAGCACATGGACTCACCCGCATACAAAACTCATTTTATGCTCAGCTGAGGTTTTGTGCCATTGGATAGTAATCTAGGCCTACATCTAGTTATAGATATACAATTTACAGTGCTAGATTGAAAATTTCTAACAGACTGTAGTCTTATCATTGATGAAGGGAGGTGAGTATCTGATAGTTCACATCACCTGTTAGTGATAGCAAAAAACAGTTATAATTGCCTAACATTGAATTAATCAAATTAGGAGGTATCAGAGAATGGCTAGGATTCTGGTGACAGTTCAAACATATCCACGAGGATGGGAATACTGAAGGTCAAGACAAGTTTCAGTATTTAATTCCGGCCACAAAAGTTGACTTTCGAGGAGATTATGTCTGCAGAGCGAAAATTGTTAAAGATAGTACAGATGGAGGTTTTCACGGATGGAAATAATGTCAAGATTATTTTTGAGGATCAGATGGGACTTCCAAGGATCCAGACTTAAAATTTCCAGATGAAAGGACTAGGACTATTTTTGTACACCTATTATGTTACCTCAGTGGATTAACAGTAGTGTGTCCAACTCATGATCCCAAGTACGCATGCTATTGTTATAGGCATATTAAAGTACTCTTGTGACACACTCACTGTCACCCAATAAAATAAAATTAGCTTGGCCATAGTCAATATCAATCGATAATCTGCATTTAGGGCTATCGCCCAGGTGGCAGATTCCCTATCAATTGTTGACCTAGCTTTTTTCTTAAATGTTTTCAAAAAACTTGCAAATTTATTGAATATTTCCCTTCCAATCCCTTACACCTCGTCCTATAAATGATTATTTTCCCCATTTTGTCCTCTTGAATTCCAACTTTATCTTCATATTATGATCTTTCCTACATTTTAAAACTCCACTCAAAGTTATTCGCCTACTAATGTCATTCCACGTCACCTTTCTTTCTTTATTCATGTCAGAAGTATCAACTTTACTTATAGATATTTAACAAAAAGCAACAAGATATCTACATTCCTACTATACAATCCATGTCACCACTCCACTGAGAGCTCGGAATATACCACATAATACCAATATAGTTGGTCCGTTATTGGACGTTATAAATTTTCCAGCTAACTAATTCCTGGTTGCCAGCGTTTCGCTGCAGTGTGCTAAGTTGGGCTTTTCAGTTGGTAAACAGCACACCCACCAAGACGCATGGCTAGTGAATACCGTGGAGGCTACTGCATAGGCTACTTGGAACCACTGGCAGTGCCAATGCATTATGAGAAACTTTGTCTCATTTTCAAAAATTGATGCCTGCCTGGCCATCAGATCCCATAGGGAACCTGAAATACGGTACTGTATTTGTTCCGAATGAGTAAATTCATAATACCAATATAGTTGGTCCGTTATTGGACATTACAAATTTTCCAGCTAACTCATTCCTGGTTGCCAGAGTTTCGCCCCAGTGTACTAAGTTGAGCTCATCAGTTGGTAAATAGCACGCCTACCAAGACGCATGGTTAGTGCATACTTAGCACATTCCCCTAGCCTTCTTTCCTCCCTATTTGACAACCTTAGCTACAAAGTCTGGTGTCTTCATTCTTCAACAGCAATGAATATTTGTAGTTTGTGGACAGGAATCGTGCTGTTCATTCAAAGAAAAACACCAGGCCTTTTACTGATTCAATCAATCAATCAATCAATCAATCAATCAATCAATCAATCAATCTTCTAAAGTAGGTATTATAGGCTACATGCAAAAGTATGAACAATCATTCAGATATCAAAAGCGACTGCATAGGTACGAAGATTTGAGATGATAATAGTTGTCAATGGACACACAGCTTAATGGTATATTTCAGAAGTTGATGACAAAGAGGTGACAGACTAAAAAAATAATAATTGTATTAAGTTTACGCTACGATGAAAATCTTCTGCAACACAGAACATCCCTGCAATGAATTCTACCTTATGAAGGCTATTTCATTTAAGATGCACACGGCATTTCTCGTAAGAGAGACTTTCAAACTGTTGTTAAAATAAAGGTACTATTTTCAAATGGGTTAAATTACCAGATTCGGTATTTATACGAATTAGACATCATTTAAACCAATGATTTGAAACCACCTATGCATTAGTTCTTTGGAAACCACCGTAACCACTTCAGAATCATAACAACCTGGCAGGCATATCTTTCTTTGGACAACTTAGAGAAAACAAAAGACTAGTAAAATTTAGGAGTTCAATTAACATTAATTTTATTTTCACATTAATAAGTACTGGCATCAGGATTCGTTTCGTGATTTTAAATTATTTATAAATTGTTTTTGAAAGAATGGTTGATTAAAATTGATTTTTGTGAATTGCATTCGTCATGATTTGGAAAGCGTAGTAGAATCCACCGTGATGCTCATATCCGGAAAAATATCTGCTTGGTGGAGTGTTGCAGGAGCGGGAGAGATTTACTTCTAAATTTGTTATTAAGTTCCTTTATTTTGTGATAGGTTGAAAGGTGAGGAAGGTAATCCTACTAATTTGATGAATCTTCTCGTTGACTGTGGTGATTTATAGCTTGTATGTCTTGCACATGATATAATGTAGGCCATTGACATGAAGCAAATTCAATGCTTTTTTTTTAAATCACAACTTTTTAATTCTCGTAACGGATGAAATTGTATTGCAATGTTAATAATTCGCGCGTATTCTGGTGTTCACGTGTTTGATGAGGTTCTTGTGACAAGTGGACAATATTAAAAGTTCGTCATTATTTGACAACTCCTTGGAAGTATGTAGTGCTACCATGGCGCTGTTTACGTTTTAGATGTCTTAATTATCTTGTTTCTGCTGAAATATTTTGAGATTCCTGTTCTGTGGTGCAAAGGCGACGTGAGAGTAACATTTCCACGAGTCACGAAAGTGTACAGTTTGTTGCGCGTGGTCATGGAATGCATGAAGTTAATGACGTTCACGAATTTGTTTCACAAGCATGTATAAAGATTACAACTTTAGTATTAAAAATACCCTCCTTGACGCAAATTTATATTTAATGATTTTTTAATCTAAATTCAGAAGTGTTAATTCAGATGTTCAGATTCGTCTGTCAAAGGAAGTGAAAGCACAGCCTGCAGCCCATTGGTTTAGTGATGCACAGGTGGCATCTTTAGTTCCTGTCATGTCCTTGATGTGTATGATGTGCTTCCTATTAAGGATGCTGTGTTAATTCTTCAGTTTAATATCTTTAGACTCTCCAGATTTAAGGAGCAGTGGTGTAGGCTACCTCTGTTGGAAAGTATATACTAAAATTTGGATTTAGTATGAACACTTTTGCAATAACTTATAAATGGCAATTCTATCAGGACCCCTGCATCAGTTCACATTAGACTTCTACAGAACACTTTAGGTATTAAATGTTACTTTTACTTGTATAAGTGTATCACTATATTAGTAGGCCTAGTGTTTCTGTTCGTGCTATTTACTGTGAGAGATATGGCCTGCTCCCCAGTAGAAGTACCGTACTGATAAATGTCTAAGAGGAAAATTGAGAAGTAACTTATTCCTTCCTACAGTTTTATTTTAAAATGATGAGAGCTTTAAGAATCTTGTGCAGACCATAAGTTTTATTTGACAAAATAAGTATTGTTCTGAATTTTAAGCCTATTTACTGATCATTCTTTTGTCTTGCTACCCAGATTATTTGTGCATCTTCATCAGTTTTTCAAAGGGTGTTAGCAGTCAAGCATGAAATATTGATGACTTCCATGAACAGTTTAATTAGGTCGTGGGGCTACATTACCAGTTATCATATTCTAGCTTAAATATCTAGTTATAGAATAATTTACTGCTATATTTGCTCATCCTTTATAATCTCTTTTCTATTACCATGAGTTTCATTTTGTCTAGTTATGATATAGAATTTAGGGTCTTTACTATTTTTACAAGAAGCATCTGATCACCAGCAAATAACACCTTGGACTTGTTGGACTATGAGGTAAAACTCCAATAAACGCTCTGCAGTGTAAATTACATTTTATAGTGAAAGGTAAATGATTTAAATGTTACCTTGTGGTACTTGTAGGAAAATGGTGTTCATTAAAAATGCCAGGGATCCACCAGCCTGCCCCTAGAAGTATATTTACTTTTACAACCTAAAATAATATGAATTTGTGCAAATTTCCCATACTCCAGCAGCAAGTGCCACTGCTATTGGCTGAAATTACAGAATATGGAGTGTCTTCCAGAATTCCAGACAGATTTCACTATACTACTTATTCTTCATGTCAGCCTTAAGCAGTTTCATACAGAGTTGGCACAGGCTTTAATTTTCTTCCTCTAGGTGTTCCTGCCCCCAGTTTTGTCTAGTTTCCATCCTCTCTCTCTCTCTCTCTCTCTCTCTCAGATCTTCTGTTATCTTGTGTTATCTTGTCCCTTCATTTCAATTTGGGCATTCCTTGCTTTCTTTTACCATTGACCACCAAGTTTTGGACTCTCTTCCACACATGCTACATCTCTTGTCATTGCATACGACTGATTTTACTACCAATTACTCAACAATAAAACAATGTCTTTGTCTTTAGGTCAGTGATCTGACACTCAACAGTGCCCTGCTCCATGGGGACATGCTCCCTTCGATAGGCTCTATGCTGTGGACCCTTGATGTATTAGACCAGTGAGTTTTGTCACTAACCAGGACATGTACAGAACAGTAAAGGAGTGCTTCAGTAGTAGCAACAGGACACTGCAATGGAGCACCTAGGAACAAGTAGTCTGCGGAACGAATACTAGTCTTACCATCCATGATCCAAAACTGGCTTAGAGATCAGTGTTGTTTTTCTTTACAGACTGTCACAAGATGGCAGTTAACACAGGGAAAAAAAAATCTTTCTGAGTGGATGAATTGTATGTAAACTGCTGTACAGATACAGGTGGCCACTGACTACCTCTGTGTTCAGTTGCCAGCAAAAGTCATACGAGGCAAAATTTATAGGAGTCCCCACCCTAAGTTTCAAAATAAAGTGTCGGAACTGTACTCCGTTTTTACCAAATTTGGCAATAGTTGAAGCTTGAATATTAACCTGGAAACTAAACATTCATTTCACTCTCAGGTCTTCCATTATAGTGTCCCTCCATCTCAACCTTGTCCTTTCTTACTTTCTTCTATCAGTTACCATCAAGTAGGAAGTAACCTTTCTAAATTCTACATTGAGAAGATTTAAGTCCAGATAGTGCTCCATCAATGTTAATAGTTTTATTGGAGAAAAATTAATGTGCTTTAGGAATTGATGAATGATTGATGCAACATAATATACTTGCTTCATAATCTGATTATTTTTGTGGATTACATGGACACAACCAGAGAACCTTCATTGAATTAATATTTAATTCACAATTTCCAGGAACTGCTTGAGGAGAGTATGTACTTGTAAAAGATTTATGAAAGATTTAAAGCTGGGCTGAATAAAAAATATAATAAATGCCTCTGCATCATCCATCCAAGTGTGTTTTGCTGCAAACTGAATCCTGATCTAAATATAATGCATGAATTCTTTGAGAGAAAGAAAAAAGTTCATAAGTTCAGAATCCTTGCCAAAGCACCTACCTAATTATCCCGTATGGATATATACTGTTTTACAGCAAAAGGCGGCTAATCAAAGGTAGTGTTCTACAAAGACTTTTTCAGATTTTTGGAAATCATAATAGATTCTTCACTCCAGCAGGCTGGGTCTGGGAATGAACAAGCTTCGTCACTAGTCTTGTTCAATTTTTGGAAGAGATGTTACTACTTGAACAGTTAGTAGCCTTTTATGCAGAGCCATAAGAAACTCCTGCTTGTTGTGAGAGGTGCCTAAGAGATTTTTCAATTTTTAGAATTTTTCAGACGATGACCAATGTCCAACTTGTCTTCAGCGAGAAATCTTGCTGTCTGGTTTCTAAGGACCAACGCCACCTGTAGCCTGAAATTTATTATAAAGAGCCTGGACCTCTGTACGACCTGACATTTTACATCTGGGAATATCTTGAAATAGTGTTTGGATTGTAATGGACTGATATGAATCATAAACGCATACATGTTGTGCATGTACTGAGCCATTATACCTTCAAGATTTAATTCACAAAATAGAACCGCACAGAACTTGCAAACGTGACTTTCAAGAGGCACTCACTAACAAGCTTGCCAGGACTGATGTGTGCACACCTTCCATACATTGAACTTCACAGACTGCTGATATGTCATTTTCTGGAGGTAACAGTATTATTTCTGTGCAGCAGCAGTGTTCAAGCCTTAGCCAAGGTCTAAGTAACCTTCTTTGAAATAAGTGCGACTGCCATTTTGATTAATTAAACATACTTACATACACAAATGACTAACTTTGAATTTCAAGAGAAGAAACGTTTGTGGGAGAGCTGCTGTCAGTTTTTCTAGAATAATGAACCTCTTGTGTTATGATCATGAATGTTTCCACATTTCCTATTCTAAAGGTTAGTGATAGTGTTAACGGTATTTACATCAGCCAGTTCAGTTTTCTGAAGGTATTTTAGTATGGATTTAAAAAGAAATGTTGAACATTGTGCACCTGTTGGACATTAGTTTTTCTTTTAAATGTATGAATGAATCTGTGAAGTAGCAGAAGTTATCTACTGTAATAAAAACAACTTGTGGATGGAAATTTAGTTTCATGAAGTTTCAAATGCTTCATTGCAAACTATTCTGGATTAAATGTGTGTGACAAATACCCTAAACTAAAAACCTATACCATAAAATTGTGTACACTGTTTGATTCTACAGATGTGCGTGAGGCAGCATTCTTGAAGATGAACTTCATAAAGAATAAATATATTGATTCGATGATGTCCACCTCCACAATGTAGTGAGTCAACTGTACCTACCTGATTCCAAAGTTTAGGTAGGTCGTCTAAAGTAAGAAAATTTTTTTTCTCGAAAATTAACATGAAAAATCTCATAATTTTTTTGTTGTTTTGGTTTGTGGTGTATTTTTCTACTTTAGGGCTATTTATAATAAAAATTAACTTTATTTTAAAGGTGTTTAACCACATCTACATTACTGGAAATATCCCTGCAGACTGGCTGAAATCTACCTTTATCAGCCTACCAAAGAAATCGAATTTTTAGTGATGCAGTCTGAAGTCCAAGTTGCACGTTCTAAATTTTTTTAAAGAATTCTACACAATTGTTTGTGGAGAAAAATAGAGGAAAATGTTAATGCAACTCTGTTTAGGTTTAGGAATGGTCTTGGTACTACGGTCACCATGGTATCTAAGTTTTAGTTCAAAAATATTACTGGCAACAAATTCTGTATTTCATTGATTATTTAAAAGCTTTCGACAATGACATCCTTATACATCAGCTGAAACATATTGTGCTTGACAGTAAAGATGGGAACATAATCAAGAAGCTGTATTGGAATCAAAAGCTCGTCCCAAAATTGGAAATCACGATATGAAAAGGTGTAAAACAAGCCATTTTTCAAATTCCCATTGATTAAATTGATAAAGGGATAAAGATTTACCGGAAGAAAATAAACACTGTCCACTATGCAGGTGACACTGTGATACTAGCAGACAATTTAAGACCTTCAGTTCTTCCCAGCAGCATGAACAAAGCAAGCAAGGACCTTGAAATAAACATTCAGAAAACAAATTTAATGTTAATTACCAAACAAAAAGTCTCAAACACTTGTCGCTCTTGACCAGTTACCATATCTCCTCCTTTTTCCCAGACGTCCTCTTTTTTGTCTATTGAGAAGCCATCCTGCCGGTTTTTGTGAAAGGGTAGAATTGTTCTGGTTTTCATTTTGGGATCATTCATTTATGTAATCAAATAATAATTGTATGAGTGTACAGTAAGCTATCAAATCAGTTTTGTATTAATCACCCCTGCTTCAGAAATGCTAATGTTATAGAGATGGAAATATGCATTTATCATGCTTGTTTCAATCTGTAGTAATGGCCTATCCATCTCAGTCAAGCGTATCACTCAGCACCCTTTGCTACTTCCGACTAGCCACGGCTGATTCAATCGACGCTGAGTAGGAGCATGTGAAACATTGCATATAGAGTCGGCTGTGGACTAGCGTATCGTAAATTCGTAACTGTTTGTTGTTGCTTGGAATTGTTGTGAACTGTGGTTTGAAAGCTGGGGGAATGTGATTAGCTTAGTGGCTCAGCTGCTGGCTTCCCACCCGGAAGGCTGAGGTTCGAATTCTGGGTCCAGATTTTCATCTCAAGAATCACATGGCGTCAGGAAGGGCATCCGGTCTTAAACCCCCCAGCCAAAACCAAAATGAGCCTAGGTGGCTACATAATATCTACTCCAGTGTATTTGTGAACATGACTAAACATAAATGCAAATTTACAGATGAAATGAAGAAAAGGTTTGGAGGTTTTGGAAATGGACAGAATGAATATGAAGAAGAGTGCATTGTTTGTAATGCAGGTACAAAGAATTGCAAGATTTGGAAGCTCGTATTCAAAATACAAAACTCGAAGTGTGCTAGAGGTGGTGGGGGCCGTAGAATAACATCCACGGTATCCCCTGCCTGTTATAAAAGGGGGCCCTTAGCTGAGTCCTGGCATTGCCTCAGCTTACTTGTGCCAGGCTCTTCAATTTCATCTATCCTATTCAGCCTTTCTTGGTCAACTCTTGTTCTTTTCTGACCCCAACTGTATTAGAGTACTCGAGGGCTAGGGAGTCTTTCATATTCACGCCCTTCGTGGCCCTTGTTTCCCTTTGGCCGATACTTTCCTTTTTTGAAGTGTTGTACCCCTTTCGTTTTTCTCTCTGATCAGTGTTATATAGAGGATGGTTGCCCAGTTGTACTTCGCCTTAAAACAATAAACACCACCACCTTTATTAACACTAATCAGAAGGGAAATGGAAGAGGTCTAACACTCCGAAGAATGAAGGTATCGTCAAAAGAAAGGGAAGAGCCATAAAGTGTTAACCATTCAGCCAGAGAGGACAGATAATTTAACATCCATGATTTATTAAGATTTCGTGAAAGAGGAGCTGTATTTTACGAACATGAGTTTTGGTCCACTATTTTGTTTTCTTCGGTAGGGCCGATCTTCCCAATCTCTACAGGGGAACCAACCTCGTGCTGCTATTTCACTTTTGCTGTACTTTGAATTTTCTGTTTTACCTCTAAAGACAGAAATACATAATCTGTGTGTGTGTATACTGTATATGTATATATACACGTACATTATCATTATAGACCGTTGTGCGTTTCAGCGTTCAGTCTACAAGCTTCTGTGAGTTTACTAAACGCCGCCACAATCCTCTATTTGCAACTAGTGCTATGGCCTCATTTAGTTCTTATACCTCTTATCTTTAAATCGTTAGAAACTGAATCTAACCATCGTCGTCTTGGTCTCCCTCTACTTCTCTTACCCTCCATAAGAGTCCATTATTCTCCTAGGTAACCTATCCTCCTCCATTCACCTCACATGACCCCACTACCGCAGCCGGTTTATGCGTACAGCTTCAACCATAGAGTTCATTACTAAATTAGCCTTTCTCCTCATTCCGAGTCCCCTCCTGCCATTGTTCCCACCTGTTTGTACCAGCAATCATTCTTGCTACTTTCATGTCTGTTACTTCTAACTTATGAATAAGATATCCTGAGTCCACCCAGCTTTTGCTCCCGTAAAGCAAAGTTGGTCTGAAAACAGACCGATGTAAAGATAGTTTTGTCTGGGAGCTCACTTCCTTCTTACAGAATACTATTGATCGCAACTGCGAGCTCACTGCATTAGCTTTACCACACCTTGATTCAGTTCTCTGTGTTACCATCCTAGGAGAACACACAACATAAATACTTGAAATTATCTACCTGTTCTAGCTTTGTATTGCCAATCTGACATTCAGTTCTGTTGAATTTCTTACCTACTGATATCAATTTAGTCTTCGAGAGGCTAATTTTCATACCATACTCATTGCACCTATTTTCAAGTTCCAAGATATTAGACGGCAGGCTTTCGGCACAATCTGCCATTAAGACCAAGTCGTCAGCATCGGCCAGACTGCTTACTACATTTCCACCTAACTGAATCCCTCCCTGCCATTTTATACCATTCAGCAGATGATCCATGTAAACTGCGAACAACAAAGGTGAAAGATTACAACCTTGTCTAATCCTTGTAAGTACCCTGAACCAAGAACTCGTTCTACCATCAATTCTCATTGCAGCTCAATTGTCAACATAAATGCCTTTGATCGATTTTAATAATCTACCCGTAATCCCATAGTCCCCCAGTATGGCAAACATCTTTTCCCTTGGTACCCTGTCATATGCTTTCTTTAGATCTACGAAACTTAAACACAACTGCCTATTCCTCTCGTAGCATTTTTCAGTTACCTGACGCATACTGAAAATCTGATCCTACTGACATCAATTTATTCTTCGAAAGGTTAATTTTCATACCATACTCATTGCAAGTGTTTTCAATTTCCAAGATATTAGACGGCAGGCTTTCGGCACAACCACACTGGTTTTCATCCAACTTCCTCTCAACTACTGATCTCACCCTCCCTTCCAAGATGCCAGTGAATACTTTGCTTGGTATACTAATCAATGAGATACCTTGATAGTAGTTGCAATCCTTCCTGTTCCCTTGCTTATAGATAGGTGCAATTACTGCCATTGTCCAATCTGACGGTACCTTACCAACACTCCATGCTAATCTTATTACTCTATGAAGCCATTTCATCCCTGCCTTCCCACTATACTTCACCATCTCAGGTCTAATTTCATCTTTTCCTGCTGCTTTATGACAATGGATTTTCAGAATATTCCCTCCACCTCTCCAGTGATTCCCTGGGATCTATTATGTGTTCACCTGAATTACTCAAACACTGTTAATTTCCTTTTTCCCTCCCTTCCTAAGATTATTTATTACTGTCCACAAAGGTTTCCCTGCTGCTTGACCTAGCCTTTCCAGGTTCTTACCAAAATCTTCCCATGACTTTTTTTTTGGAATCAACAACTATGTTTCGCTCTGTTTCTTTCATCTACGTACAATTCCCTGTCTGCCTCGGCCCTTGTTTGGAGCCATTTCTGATAAGCCTTCTTTTTACGTTTACAAGCTGCTCTCACTTCATCATTCCACCAAGATGTTCGCCTTTTCCCATCTTTACACACAGTTGTTCGTAGGCATTCCCTTGCTGTTTCTACTACAGCATCCCTGTATGCCACCCATTCTCTTTCTATATCCTGAACCTGCTTACTGTCTCCTGTTCAAAACCTCCCACGAATCATATCCATGTACTTCTATGTAATTTCCTCGTCTTGGAGATTTCCTACTGTTATTCGTTTGCAGACAATTTCACTTTCTGCATCCTAGGCTTAGAGATACTTCGTTCACTACAGATCAGAGAGTGGCCTGTATCATTGAAAAATCCCCAGAAAACTCGTACATTCCTAACAGATTTCCGGAATTCGAAGTCTGTTTATATCTGTGTTATGGATCTGGTACCCCTCGCCTCCCATGTGTAGTGGTGAATAGCCTTATGCTTGAAGATGTATTTGTAACTGCTAAACCCATACTAGCACAGATGTCCAGCAAACACTTCCCATTCCCATTAGGTTCCATATCTTCCCCACATTTACCGATCACCCTTTCATATCCTTCAGTTCTATTTCCAATTCTCGCATTGAAATTGCCCATTAGCACTATCCTATCCTTGCTGTTGACCCTGACCACGATGTCACTCAATGCTTCATGAATCTTGTCAACTTCATCCTCATCTGCACCCTCACATGGTGAATACATTGAGACAGTTCTTGTCCTAATTCCTCCAATTGCCAAATCTACCCACATCATTCGCTCATTTACATGCCTAACAGAAACTATGTTATGTGCAATGGTATTCCTGATAAACAGTCCTACCCCATACTCTGCCCTTCCCTTTTTAACACCCGTCAAATACACTTTATGATCTATCCTCGTTATCTCCTCTTGCCCGAATATCACTTACTCCTAGCATATCCAGATGTATCCTCTTTGCTGACTCAGCCAGTTCTACTTTCTTCCATAAGCTCCATTAATATTGATAGCTCCCCATCGAATTCCATTTCGTTCGCCAAGTTGTTTCCCGTTACTCCCATAGGTCCGAGGCTTGCTTAAAATGTTCTGAGCTCGGTAAATTCATGAAGCAGGATGCTACCCTACTTACACATAGTCCAAGTGAGGATCTCTCCTCTAACAGGTTATGGACCACCAGTGGATTGTAAAGTCTAGCTGCCTGAGCACAAGGATGGCCATGACTCAGAATATGTCCGAGATGCCCACTCCCATTTCATAGAAACTGGTATCCCGACTCTCAGAACCCCTTACTAGGCCACTCAGCCGTTGCCCATGGTTCACGAACTAGGACGTGACTACAGTAACCCACACCATGAACAGATACACAGATATATATAATACATAATTTGGGTTAGGAAGTGAACTACGATTTTCTTGACAAGGAAGAAATGTTCAGAATTTCCTTAAGTCTCTTTCACAAATTTATGCATGAAGAATTACTGTACCGAGCTCGATAGCTGCAGTCCGTGGTTTCCCATTTTCACACCAGGCAAATGCTGGGGCTGTACCTTAATAAAGGCCACGGTCGCTTCCTTCCAACCCCTAGCCCTTCCCTGTCCCATCGTCGCCATAAGACCTATCTGTGTCGGTGCGACGTAAAGCAACTAGCAAAAAAAAAGAAGAAGAAGAATTTCTGTACATAGTATTAAATTAGGTGGACTGGTGCTCAAGCCTATGCCAGTAATATACTGAAATAATTTTCTTACGCCAGGCTGAGTGACTCAGGAATTTGAAGCGCAGGTCTTCTGATCCGAATTTGGCAGGTTCGATCCGGGCTCAGTCTGGTGGTATTTGATGGTGTTTAAATATGTCAGCCTCGTGTAGGTGGATTTACTGGCACGCAAAGTAATTCCTGCGGGTCTAAATTCCAGCACCTCGGCGTTTCAAAAAATGGAATTTGAAATGACCTGATTCGAAACTCATGGCTTTCAATTTCAAGACTACCATGATAACCATTACACTACAGGCCTGCAAGTTTTCAATTGTGAAATTTATGCTTCTGTTTAATAATGTGGACTCTCAAGTTTGAGAGTTCCATATTTGTTAATGTTATAACATTTCAGTAGAGTATTCGATTTCTTTGAACGGCCTGCATAAGCAAAAACGTATCAGGAAGATGATGATTTGATTGATTCCTTAGTATTAGGGGCATAGCATGTAACCTCAACACAGATGCGAGGTCATCACTTTAATACTTGCGGTAGGCCAAGGCCCTTCAAGGGCTGTAGTGTCATGGAGTTTGGTTTGTTTTGTTATCAGTTCCCATGCCATTATCTTGCTGGGTAATTTGTTTACCGTATAACACTTTTCTTGGAATATAACTGCAATGTAAGATTATTTAGTAACAAACACTACATTATAAACACACCAGTGCGCCAAGAATCATACAAGTGGCAATATGTTATTGAAGAGTTGGTCACACCAAGCCATGTAGGTAGCAGCACTGTCAAATTTCTCGCTGAAAATAGCAATCTGTGCGGTATTGGTGTAGTAAAGTATTTGCTTGAACTGTGGATATGAACCAGATTCAGTGGTGGAGTTATGTGAGAGGAATGGAGGAGTTAGGTTACCTGGAGAAATAATGGATTCAACCATGGAGGGTGTGAGAAGCGGAGGGAGAACAAGGTGATGATGGTTCGGCTTAATTGTAATTATTATTTGACAGCAAGAGGTGTGGTTTGCAGACAATGCTGATAGGCCTTAAGTCTGTAATGAGATGTTTGAATGGTGAAGAGGGCACTGTCAGAATAGTTCAGTAATAAGTCTAGCAGATTTGCAGGCCTTCTAAACTGGTGTCGTTTCCATAACCAATTCAAATGTTGCAATTTGTTTGTATCTGATATTGAAGCAATACTCTACTGACTGGTTCCTGAGGGTGAATTATTTTCTTGGGTATATTCAAGGTGCCACCAGAAATATTTAACTTGGATCAACAATTTATTAATGATATGGAGTGTATGGAGGATGAAGGTGGCATAATTTTAACAAAGCCAAAAGAAATAAGAAATAGATGGAGAGAGTATTTTCAGAAGCTGCTGAACATAAGAACGGATGACAGTCATTCAATGGACGACCAGGAAAGGCAATTAGTTGACGAAGAAATGGATAAAGAAATTACAATGAATGAATTGAAATGGCAGTAAGAAAGATGAAGAATGGAAAAACTGCTGGAATAGATAAAAATTTCAGTGGAGATTATAAAGGCAGCTGGAGCTGTAGGCCTGCAGTGGACATATCGGGTTCTCAGGAATGTCTGGGAGAACGAGGAGGTCCCTGAGGATTGGCAAAAAGGAATAATCATCCCAATTTTCAAGAAAGGTGATAAGAAAGTTTTGAAGAACTACAGGGGAATTACTCTAATATCCCATGTTGCTAAGATAATGGAAAGGATACTGGAAAGTAGAATAAGGTTGAGGGTTGAGAAGCAGATACAGGAAAATCAGTTTGGTTTCAGAAGTGGAAGGTCAACAATAGAGCCCATTTTCATTATGAGACAACTAATGGAAAAGCATTGGGAGTACGGGAATGATATGGTGATGACATTCATTGATATTGAAGGCATATGACAGTGTCCCTAGGACGAACGTTTGGGACAGTCTGGTGCAAAAAGGAATTGGACAGGGATTAATAAAAATGATCATGGCATTGTATAAGGAATGTTGTAGTTGCGTGCAAACACAAGTTGGTTCAAAATAACTAGTGGGCTGAGACAGGGAAGTGTTCTATCACCAATCCTGTTTACAATAGTAATGGATGACATCATGCGAACGGCAAAAGCAGCATATGGAGGAAGAGAAATGAACATGATGTTATTTGCAGATGATATTGTGATTTGGGGAGAAGACGACAGGAAGGTTCAAGAACAGTTGAATGTGATGAATGGGAAGATTGAAGAATGTGGATTGAAAATAAGTGTAGAAAAGAGTAAAACTCTTGTTATGACTAGAGAGGAGAAAGAAGGGAAAGGTCAGATTAGACTCGCAGACAAGCCCCTGGAAGTAGTGGAAACGTTAAAATACCTGGGGAGTGAATTAATGGAGAATGCTCGACTGGATGCTGAGATTAGTAAAAGGATTCAAGCTGGAAGTTGTTTCTATCATAGTGTAAGAAATATGTTAAGGGACAAAGATGTGCCAATGGAAGCAAAGGATACTATGTACAAGATGTATTACGTACCCATAACAACTTACGGAGCAGAAACTTGGACAATGACAAAGAAGGATGAGAGTCGAATACAGGCAGCCGAAATGAAATTCTTGAGGAGTATGATACAGAAGAGTAGAAGAGACAAAATAAGGAATGAGAAAATCCGGGAAGAAATTGGAGTGGAAAAAATGAATGATAGAATAGAGAAGAGCCGACTAAGATGGTTTGGGCACATAAAGCGAATGAGCGACGAAAGAATGCCAAAAAAGGTGATGGAAATGCAAATGCAAGGAAGGAGAGGCCGTGGACGACCACGATTGAGATGGAAGGATACCATCCAACCTGGACTGGGACACAGTGTTGGAGGAGGAGTGGTGGAAAGACCGAAGAAAGTGGAGAGGAACCATATTTGCCCCTACCCGGCTACAGATGGATAAAGGGAAATGATGATGGAGTGTAATAATTTTTGCTCATCCTTCAGAATCGGTGGATTTGAACCGGAATCGGGAGCATGAATCAGACATGCTACAGTACCTCTGATCAATCTGAGCCTTGTAGTAATTTATAATAAACGTTCCTTGATCTATAACCCTGTCGGTTATGCTGTAATGAGAACATTCTGTTAATCTGCAAGAGTAATCAGCTCCAGGATCTAAAAGACTATCAGTGTTGGGAGAACTGTTAGAGCCATCAATGAAGATTAATAGTTCATAATATCTTTCCAGATTTCCTTCATTCTCTTACATGGCTTTTATTGCCTTCTGTGCTTGTAATGTTGCATCACTTTCCCTTTGTGGTATGAAGCACTTGAGTGAACTTTATTTAAGATGCTGCATTACATTCTTTTTGTAGCAACCCACTTAAACCCTTTACTCGTGTCCTTAACAGAATAGTGCTAGATTGGCAAAAATCCCATTATATGTTTTGCCGTTTTGTGTAATTTATCAAGTAGGGTTGGAACTGGTGCTTGTGTTGTAACAAATTCCATACCTCTACTATTTTGAAATCTTTTTTCCTATATATTCCAGTGGGCAAGCTATTGAATAATTTTATTTCGATGCCATTGCTGGCACCTTACCTAAAATGCAGTATTTTGCTTTGCTCATGACAATCATAGGTGATTCATGTAGGATTTTCAGGAGAGACTGTAAATCTCTTTAAAAAGGCTTCATGATCATCCCGTAATCATTAGCCTTCTTAGACTCAAAAAGGAGACGGCTATTAGACACACATCCCATAGAGTTCTAGTTGCTACCTTTACCTAGCGAGATTCTGTGTTCTATCATGTTCTTCCATTCCTTTCAGAGTGGTTCTCACTAACTTGTTTCATCAAACATGAGTTTAAAGGGTATGAGGCAATATCTATTTGAAAATATATATATATCTTTATTTTTAACAGAATACTTGATTAAACTTTACAAGTCCTCCCATCAGTCGGTTCCTGAAAACTGTGAAATATTCATATCGGGGAATAATCCTCTGGTTCTGTCCCTGTAATCCACAGAAATGACTATGTAGGGTGTCCATTATGTTGCATAGTTCGTAGTTTGCTAGAAGCTCATAGATTAATCCCCAATATAACTTGTTTTAAAGACATTTTACTTTGTCAAACCTGTGCATTTCTGGTGTTTAAGACGGTAAGTGGTGGGATAGAAATGCAACTATATCCATAGAGTTAGTAAATCATACACTAGAGGTAGCATTTGTGCTGCAGTCGTGTGCGAAGTTGAACGAGCGCGCTGTTTGGCAAAAGCTGGATTGTTTGGCACTGTCACTACTGGAGATTCCTGATAAATTGAAGTATATACTTATCTGAAGGAAAATGCCAGTCTCCTGTGCAGCTTATGGCTGCATAGGCCATGGCTGCCATGACTCATCATTTCACAGGTATTTTTCTTGAAATTCATTTTCGTGCGTATAAAATAATACTTTGTGTGACACTTATTTCCATGTGAATTGGCCTACTTGGGCAGACTTCGCGACTTATTCCCCTATATAAATGGTCCGTTATTGGACATTATAAATTTTCCAGCTAACTCATTCTTGGTTGCCAGCGTTTCGCCCTCGTGTGCTAGGGTGGGGCTCATCAGTTGGTACCTAGCACACCCACCAATACGCTAGCTAGTGCATACCGTGGAGGCCACTGCGTAGGCTGACTGGAGCTACCGGCAGTGCCAACGCACTAAGAGACTTTGTCTCATCACTAAGAATTGATGCCTGCTTGGCCATCAGATGATATAGATGTTGATTCCCATAGGGAATCTGAAATATTTGTCCTGAATGAGTAAATTTATAATACCAATATAAATGGTCCGTTATTGGACATTATAAATTTTCCAGCTAACTCATTCTTGGTTGCCAGCGTTTCGCCCTCATGTGCTAGGTTGGGCTCATCAGTTGGTACCTAGCACACCCACCAATACGCTAGCTAGTGCATACCGTGGAGGCCACTGCGTAGGCTGACTGGAGCCACCGGCAGTGCCAACGCACTAAGAGACTTTGTCTCATCACTAAACATTGATGCCTGCTTGGCCATCAGATGATATAGATGTTGATTCCCATAGGGAATCTGAAATATTTGTCCTGAATGAGTAAATTTATAATACCAATATAAATGGTCCATTATTGGACATTATAAATTTTCCAGCTAACTCATTCTTGGTTGCCAGCGTTTCGCCCTCGTGTGCTAGGGTGGGCTCATCAGTTGGTACCTAGCACACCCACCAATACGCTAGCTAGTGCACACCGTGGAGGCCACTGCGTAGGCTGACTGGAGCCACCGGCAGTGCCAACGCACTAAGAGACTTTGTCTCATCACTAAAAATTGATGCCTGCTTGGCCATCAGATGATATAGATGTTGATTCCCATAGGGAATCTGAAATATTTGTCCTGAATGGGTAAATTTATAATACCAATATAAATGGTCCGTTATTGGACATTATAAATTTTCCAGCTAACTCATTCTTGGTTGCCAGCATTTCGCCCTCATCTGATGGCCAAGCAGGCATCAATTTTTAGTGATGAGACAAAGTCTCTTAGTGCGTTGGCACTGCCGGTGGCTCCAATCAGCCTACGCAGTGGCCTCCACAGTATGCACTAGCTAGCGTATTGGTGGGTGTGCTAGGTACCAACTGATGAGCCCACCCTAGCACATGAGGGCGAAACGCTGGCAACCAAGAATGAGTTAGCTGGAAAATTTATAATGTCCAATAACGGACCATTTATATTGGTATTATAAATTTACTCATTCAGGACAAATATTTCAGATTCCCTATGGGAATCAACATCTATATCACTTATTCCCCTGTCGGCGTGAATGAGATTCTTTGGATCTTACCTTGAAGACTGAAATTAATGTTTTACGAAATAGAAGGGATGACATTTTTCTTTCAGAGAATGGCCATGCCTTTGAAAGCGAATGCCTAGAAAAATCATGTGCATGATGCCGAGCGAGAGGCTGCAGGCTTTAGGTCACATAGCTGTAAGCTTGCATTCAGGAGATAGTGAGTTTGAACCCCACTGTCAGCAGCCCTGAAGATGGTTTCCAACTTTTACACCAGGCAAATGCCGGGGCTGTACTTCAAGGCCACAGTAGATTCCTTCCCACTCCTAGCCCTTTCCTGTCCCACAGTCATCGTAAGACCTATGTGTATCGGTGCGACGTAAAGCGAATTGGTACAAAAAAGAAAATGAAAAAAGATGTGCATGATAGCCTGGAATTGTGGTCCGTTTTTCACATTTTGTGTGTATTTATAGTAGGCCTATTAAAAGCTATTGAATATATATTCCGTACATACAGTTTGTTGCTTTCCTTTCGTACAATACTTACAGCAGTTCCGTTCATACCTTACCACATTTTACAATTTAGAGACTAAATATTCAACACCATGTGAACATCTGAGTCCTTCACTTTCGTCAATATTATTCCTTTAAATGTCATAGGCCTATAGGACTTTATACAAGCATAATGAATTATTGACCGAGCGAGTTGGCCGTGCAGTTAGGGCCACGCAGCTGTAAGCTTGCTTTCGGGAAGATGGTTTTCCGTGGTTTCCCCATTTTCACACCAGGCAAATGCTGGGACTGTACCTTAAGCCCACAGGCGCTTCCTTCCCACCCCTAGTCCTTTCTGATCCCATCATCGCCATAAGGCCTATCTGTGTCGGTGCGTTGTATAACAAATTATAAAAATATTGTATTTATTCAATTCTCCTCAATCGTATAATTTACCACACTCCCTTTCCACTAACGGAAATTGTTTTACAAGTTAAAATCTTAAAGCAAATCATACATTTCAGGAAAAGCTATATAAAAACTCCATAACAGGCTGAAACCACAACCGAGTGTCATATTTCCACTTGTAATCACGTTTAGAAAACATCGATAATAATAATTTTACATCCCACTAAGTACTTGCACGGTTTTCAGAGACGCTGAGGTGTCGGAACTTTTTACCACGGGAGTTCTTTCATGTAAATACAAAGTATGTTACAAGTGTTTATTTATATATCCACCTATTCAATACAAAGAGATCTTTTTAGAAATTAAATATTATTATAAAATGTTAAGGGACATGTTTCGCCCATATTAAGGGCATCATCAGCCTCAAATTCAAACCTGTATGGTGAAAAATCAGGATCCTGATTGCTCTTACAAGCCATAAAAAGAGGATATCATTATAGGTGTCAGTCTAAACATACAAAATATTAGAATGTCCTCACCGGGCGAGTTGGCCGTGCGCGTAGAGTCGCGCGGCTGTGAGCTTGCATCCGGGAGATAGTAGGTTCGAATCCCACTATCGGCAGCCCTGAAGATGGTTTTCCGTGGTTTCCCATTTTCACACCAGGCAAATGCTGGGGCTGTACCTTAGGGCCACGGCCGCTTCCTTCCAACTCCTAGGCCTTTCCAATCCCATCGTCGCCATAAGACCTATCTGTGTCGGTGCGACGTAAAGCCCCTAGCAAAAAAAAAAAAGAATGTCCTTGGCTAAAATTGCAGTATCAAGCTGCATGTCATAAGTTCACATGAATATACTTTCCGGAGCGTTGAAAAACTTGTTGGGGTAGGGCAGTAAACAGCTCAGTCTTTATAATGAAACCGAAATGTGCCTCCTTGAAGATAAGAAAAAGATAAGCTGATACACTGTTACAGATGTCAATATTGTATGTTGTGATAAGACAACAGATCTCTTAAATGGCTGTTCAGCTGCCTATAGTCTATTTAACTGGCTGAAGGAGTGAAAGTCGAATGTGTTATAAGATAACAGTCTTCCTTACGTAATTGTGGGAGCAAGGAAAAAGCATTCGGTTGTCTATAGATGTATTTATCTTATTTGAAGGCCGAAAGTCGAAGGTTTATCGACGTTGATAGAGCTCTTTGGTGTGAAGTCTGTAACAAGAGGAGAGTGAATGCTTAGGAAGGTATTTTTGAAGAGAATGTGGGTTTAAAGAAAGGTAAAACATGGAAAATGTATAAAAACACTTACCCTTTCGTCTGTGAAGATGTAAATCAGTCTCTTCAAAAATACCTTCCTAAGCATTCACTTTCCTCTTGTTACAGACCTCACACCAAAGAGCTCTATCAACGTCGATAAACCTTCGACTTTCATCCTTCAAATAAGATAAATACATCTATAGACAACCGAATGCTTTTTCCTTGCTCCCACAATTACGTAAGGAAGACTGTTATTTTATCATAACACATTCGACTTTCACTCCTTCAGCCAGTTAAATTAGACTATAGGCAGCTGAACAGCCATTTAAGAGATCTGTTGTCTTATCACAACATACGATATTGACATCTGTAACAGTGTATCAGCTTTGCTTTTTCTTATCTTCAAGGAGGCACATTTCTGTTTCATTATAAAGACTGAGCTGTTTACTGCCCTACCCCAACAAGTTTTTCAACGCTTCGGAAAGTATATTCATTTGAACTTATGACATGTATGTTTAGACTGACACCTATAATGATATCCTCTTTTTATGGCTTGTAAAAGCAATCAGGATCCTGATTTTTGACCATACAGGTTTGAATTTGAGGCTGATGATGCCCTTAATATGGGCGAAACATGTCCCTTAACATTTTATAATAATATTTAATTTCTAAAAAGATCTCTTTGTATTGAATAGGTGGATATATAAATAAACACTTGTAACATACTTTGTATTTACGTACATTTCAATACGGACTTAACATGAGAATTATAACATGTAGTTCTTTCATGTGCCGTTAAATCTGTCTATTTGCAAGAGGCTGACTTATTTGAGCACCTTCAAGTATCACCGGACTGAGCCAGGCTCGAACCTGACAACTTGGGCTCAGAAAGCTAGGGTCTAAACCGCTGATGATAATATATTGTCTACTTTACCCCCAAAATCTTGCCAACGTTTTTAGGCCTAAAAATTCGCTCATCCGCTTTGTATGAGAGAGGACATTTTCGGTCTTTGGGCAGAATTATATGAAATTTCTGGTCATTTACACCAAAAATAGCAGAATATACAAGCCCTCCTTCTAAACGTATTGTTGTTAGAAGACTTAATATGAACAGTAAATTGATTTTCTGTTAGGTAACTGCACCTGAACACTGCCCTCTTTTATCACGCATTTAGTTATGTATTCATGCTTTTTGGGCTATCTTTTTTATTGGAGAGAAGCATCGCACGTATACTGTAGTATCTAGAATATTTACATGTAAGAATTTGAAACCTTATGTATATCCACACAGTTTTAAAAGGGGCCGATTTACATTGAAGAGTACAGCGGAATGAGCCTTTTTGCCAAACAGCTGCGATTTCAACATGCTCCGCTCGCTACAGTGATTATCCCGTAGACGGTGGCGCCAATGCTATCTGTAGTGAATCATTTACTAACCCTGACTATATCCTTCGTATCTTTTTTTTAAAAAGATAAAAGCCAGTGTTGACTAATATAACCTTTTTTTCTGTATGTGTTCGTGTTTCATAAATTTGTATCTTGTGTTTGATAGATTGGAAAGCTTGTTCAAAACAATTCTTACTGAAAACAAAATCGTTAAAATTGATACGTGGTTTGAACTTAAATATTTCGATCGAGGATTTGGGAGGTTGCTTCCTACTAAGTACTCTTCAGCAAATGATGTTTAATTTCATGATTAATATTTAAGCTTTGTGTCTTGCCAAAGTTTGCTGGCATATTGAGCACACAAGTATAGTCAAACTTAGTGAAAGGATCACAAATTAAGGTTGATCAGCTGTCTCAGGACAACTCCATTTCAAATTGCAGCAAATGCATTTCAGATTTTTGAAATGAACAAGTCCTGTCCGTATGGTTTGGATTCCATGTAAAACAGAAGGTTGCCTGGCTATGATCATGATACATAAAACTGCATGCTTGCTTGAGAATAATGGACTGTCATGAAGGGTAAGAGCAGAACATAGGGAGAGCAAGGGACAATTATTAACTCTATTTTTAATATTTGAAAGATTAGAGGTGTAGGCCACAGAACGAGTTGCAATATGGCGAATAGTTGACAGAGGCTTTCAGAGTGAACTCTGAAAGGCGTAACAGTGGATGGTGAAAATGTATGTATGTATTAAGAATGCATATAAAATTTTCTCTGTAAAATTTCTTCATATTTTGTAATAGAGAATATCTGTGGACTGTCTTTTTTTTGCTGTAATTTTCCAGGTACAGTAATAGAATGTGTTCTATCTTTGTTGATTGTGACTGTACATGTGATATGCAAAAGCAAGTGTGTGTTCTATCTCCATTGTAAGTTTCTGAGCCAGTCATGACACTGAGTTACTTTTGTAATGTAGTATATTAGACTAGCAGTTAATAAGGTAATTTTTCTGAATAAAACCTTATTTTATAAACACATTTATTTTAATTAATAATAGAATTTTATTAAAGTTTAGTCAATTGTGACAAATCTCACAAATTATTAGCCCAGGTGGCCTGTTGACTTACATGCATCATATACTCTGCATATTTCAGTGTTGCTTGAAGATTTTTGCTGTGTTAAACTGAGAAACCATATCATCATTTGTTCTTTTCTAATAAAGTAATAACTAGGTATCATGTTAATAGTTCCTTTAGGATTTGAGTATCTGTTTGGCAATTTACTGTGCTAGGTACTTATGTTCAGTATGAAATCATCCTGTACAATCCAGACAACTGACACACTCCTCAATTTTCAGAAATTTGCAATATGTGGCATTTCATTGGTGCATTTACATGCATCTGTTGCAAAATATTTTGAGTAGATACAGACTGCAACTAGTACATTGAGGTGAAAAAGTTTTCTGTCAGACCTTTTTACCTCACGATATTTCACCCTTGTATCATTCTCTGCTGCATCTTTTTCATTGCCATCCATGCTTATAGCTGTCTAGAAACGTCAGTCTTTGTACAGTTAATGTAGTCAATTAAGCTCAAGGTAACATTTCTTTTAATTGTTTTAAAGAGACTGTTGCAGTTAGAACAGACTTTGCTCTCTGGCATTCATTAATTCCTGAAACTCAACTTTTTACTCTCAACAAATCATCAAACAACTGTCTGCATTAAAGAAGCCTGATTTATTTTTAACCAGGGCTCCTGTGTTAGGCCGGAAAAGGGTTTTGATTTGCTTCTGATAGGATGAAGATGATTTGGTATCTATCGGTCATACTGTCTCGAATATGAAATGACCTTAAGGATCCACAGGATGAGATTATAAAATCGTTTGTATAAGCCTAACCAGGGAGGCTTGCTGACTGCATCATCATATATTTGAAATCTGATAACTAAAACTGTGAGAAACATTGTTTGAGTGCTATGCTGAGGGAGTAGGGTAATGGAGTGCTGGCTTTCCATGTCTAAATTGGCCCAAGCCTGTAGATTTACTGTAAGACAATATTTTGGGGGAGGAGGGGGGATATATCTCCTTTGGGTGGGGGCTGTAGAATACATCCACAGTATCCTCAGCTTGTTCTGAGAAGCAACTTAAGTGGGACCAGTGGCTGTCAACTTGGACATGGATTGGTCACCATGGTTCCCTTAGCTCAGTCTGTCATGGCTTCCACTTGTTTCTAGCTCCTCACTTTCATCTTTTCAGTCCGACCTCCCCATGTCAACTTCTGTTCTTTTCTGACCCCAACGGTATCAGGTTTTTTGATGCTTAGGGACCTTTTCATTTCCATCCCTTTTGTAGCCCTTCCCCTTGTTTTGCTGATACCTTCATTCTTCAAATGTTAAAACCTCTTCCTTTTTCCCTTCAGATTGGTGTTAAGAGGATGGTTGCCTGGCGGCCCCGTGGTGTAGGGGTAGCTTGCCTGCCTCTTACTCGGAGGCCCCGCGTTCGATTCCCGGCTAGGTCAGGGATTTTTACCTGGACCTGAGGGCTTGTTCGAGGTCCACTCAGCCTACGTGATTAGAATTGAAGAGCTATCTGACGGTGAGATAGCAGCCTCGGTCCAGAAAGCCAATAATAACGGCCGAGAGGATTCGTCGTGTTGACCACATGACACCTCGTAATCTGCAGGCCTTCGGGCTGAGCAGCGGTCGCTTAGTAGGCCAAGGCCCTTCAAGGGCTGTAGTGCCATAGGGTTTGCTTTGCTTTGCCTACTTGTAATTCCTTTTAACAGTCTCCACCACCACTAGTAGTTAGTGGGACATGAAATCACTTTGAGGTCAATGAAACCACAATGTTGTTGATAGTGTTGAATGAGCCACACTGTATAGCTCGCATTTACATTATTTCCTGTTAACGGAAAACCTTGCCAATGAAAGTATGATGAAAAGTTCTACCTTTTGTTGGTGTGGGGAAACCTCTGCTTCGGAACAGAAAGGCATATAGGAGTTACATTTCACAAGTTGGTCATCAAATTCACAAAATGATCCAAGCAAGCTTTTAACTTGCAGCAAATGAAAAATGTCATTGCACTGATCATGAAAGTTTACTTAATCTTAATCAGAAGCAAGTTGCCTTTGGTGAGGTAAACCATTCAGGGCAACCAAATACACAACCTTCATCTGGAAAATGTTGTGACAGACTTTAATTGTAATGAGAATAAGAATTTACTAGTGATACTTTGTTGGCAGAGGGTACATTATAACCTTGAGCAAACCCTTGGCTGTAGTTTTGTGTAATTCCACCAGATGTCAGGACCACACCAAGAAACATAGGTCTGTAAACTGTTGTGATACTGTGTTGATGGAGCACAGATGTGAAAAAGGAACATTGTCTGAGGATAAAATTGTGTGTATGAAGTCCTGCTATCTGGTGGAATTGCAAAGGAATTGGAGCCAAGGGTCACTTCAAGATTGCATGGTACTGTAGAATATAAGGGAATGTAATTTTTATTCTGTTATTAAGTATGTTTACATACAATAGACTTTGTCAAAAAAAAAACATAATATAGAGACTTTTAACACCAGTAACATGCATTTTATGTATGTATAAAATTAATTTCGAAGTATTCCTACACTGAGTAAGAGGGATACGTGAGTAAACACTTCTTAAGCTTATTTCTGAATACATTAGATGGTAGTTCCTTCAGATCTGGTGAGAGTTTCTTAAACATTTTCAACTGAGCAATGGAATGGCTTGAATCAGTCCTTTGTAACCTATAATGAGGTACATCTACTTGATTGGCTGACTGGTGTTATATTTATGATCATCACCTCTGAGCTTGATTTATACCTTGTGCTGACGAAGTATCTGTAAATTTTAATTCTCATTCCAGTTACAGCCACAGAGCGGGTTGGCCGTATGGTTGGGGGCGCGCAGTGTGAGCTTGCATTCTGGAGCTAGCGGGCTCGAACCCCACACTCAGCAGCTCTGAAGTTTATTTTCTGTAGTTTCCCATTTTCACACCAGGCAGATACTGGGGCTGTACCTTAATTGAGGCCACAGCTGCTTCCTTGCCACTCCTAGCCCTTTCCTATCCCATTGTTACCATAGGATCTATGTGTGTCGGTGCGACGTAAAGCTAGTTGTGGAAGAAAAAATACAATTACAGCCTTAGGCTCAAAACTTTCCAGACAGCGTATGTACAACCCTTCTTGAACATTCATTAAATCACCAAATTTATCCTGAATTATTTTTCCACACCAAAGGAGTTTGCTTTTTTATTTGGATCAGTGCAGTAACTCGTCCTCTATTTGTTGCTTATTGTGAAAGTACGTTTTGATAATGTTGTGAACTCTGAAAATGCCCACTTAATGATATGTAACTCTTATCTCTTGTCATACTCCTATGGACAAGGTTTTAAATTAGGAGCTAATATTGCAAGTGCGAACTAACAACATTGTGCTTTTTCAACCTTAAGGTGGGGTGGACCTCAATAGTATTAAACTGGTAATAATATGTTGTTACTAGCAGAAGAGTTTATTTGCATGATTTAGCCAGAACTTACTGAAATAGTGATTTTTTTTTAATGAGTTTTATTTCTGTATCCTGTTTTGAGACTTGTGTTATAATTGAAAATACTGTTTTGTCAGACATGGCAAGAGGTCAGCAAAAGCTGCAGTCCCAGGCGAAGGCTGCAGAGAAAGCAGCCAAGCAGAAGAAACAGCAAGGGCACAATGCCAATGCACAGAAAAAGGCAGCACAGGCAGCTCTAGTACACGTTTGTGTAGTTTGCAAGGTGAGAACTACTTCGTTGTGCAAAAAATCCATTTTGTTCTAGGAGTTCCTGTCAAGTTAGAATGACTTAAATTGACTAGACTTGTAAGTAATCCTTTACCTGTATCTTCTAAACATCTGTTGTTTTTTTTTTTTTGTGTGTGTGTGTTTTTTTTTTTTTAATATAAGCAATTGCTTGGTTAATGTGTTACCAAGTACATGTTGGTATTGCCGCCAAACGACCTGATACCCGGTCGGTAGTCACGAGGTATCCCAGTTCATGAGCGATGACAATAGAAATTTGAGGCATTGTTAAACAGGTGGCTTTGGAAGGAAAACTGGCAACTAACACAAAGAAATAAAATGGTAAACATTTATTGAAATAACAAAACATTTGAACATCACAAACAACAAAGCTGGGCATTTCTTGATGTGTGACATTTAAGTCTCTCAAACTCTGACAGCATTCATTACTTCAGTCACATCATTCGGTACAGTCCATGCTCATTTCTCCTTCACATAGACGTGATATCTGCAGTAAGGAAATACTGAAATAATAAAAAACCTTCAATTAATTACTAAATAAATTAAATCTTTCACAGTTGCACACACTCCTGACTGCAAAATGAAACCCGGATATTCATGATATATAAGAATTCTTCAGTTAGTATTATTATATTATGTATAACATTCAAAGGTTACTTATTTGTTTGTTTATTTATTTATTTATTCATTTATTTATTCATAATGCTAATCTTCATCCAGTGCTCTAAAATATATTCTCCAAATTAATCGTGATTGTACGAGGGCTTTTTTTTTTTTTCCAAGGTCCGATTGGTCACGAAATGAAACAGCAGTACAAATTTGACACTTTTCTATTAGTAACACTTACTGATACATCACAGCTATTTTTCAACATAGTCGCCTCGCAGATTGAGACATTTGTCGTAGCGTGGTACCAACTTGTCAATGCCCTCTTGATAGAACGTTGCCGCCTGCGTCTGTAACCATCTTAGTACGCTGGTCTGCAGCGCCTCGTCGGTGTCAAAACGCTGTCCTCCTAGCCAGCGTTTCATGTGAGCAAAGAGGTGAAAATCTGATGGAGCCAGGTCCGGACTGTATGCTGGGTGATCGAAAACGTCCCACTGGAAACGCTGCAGGAGGTTCGTGGTGGCAACTGCAGTGTGCGGCCGAGCATTGTCATGGAGACAATGCCTGATGACAACATCCCTCTCCGCTTATTCTGAATTGCCCGTCGTAGACGTTGAATAGTCGCACAGTATGCGGCTGCAGTGATGGTGGAACCACTTTCCATGAATTCCACTAACAGAACTCCTTTCCGGTCCCAGAACACAGTAGCCATACACTTTCTGTTGGAGAATGTTCGCTTGAATTTCTTTGGCTTACTCGGGGAGTGCGAATGCATCCACTGTTTGGATTGCTCTTTTGTTTCTTCCGTTTCAAAATGAACCCATGTCTCGTCCCCTGTGACAATTTTGTTAAAAAAATCCGGTCCTTCATCATGGTAGCGCTGGAGAAACGCTAAAGCGGCGGCCATTCGCTGTGTTTTGTGACGGTCAGACAGCATCTTCGGAACCCATCTCGCACAAAGTTTGCGGTACTGAAGTGTCTCACTCACAATTGTGTAGAGAGCTGACCTGGAAATTTCAGGAAACGAAGCACTCAACACAGAAATTGTGAACCGACGATTTTCTCGAATTGCCTGATCCACACGCTGAACAAGATCATCGGTTGACACACGCTTCCTTCCCTGGCCGCCTGCATCATGGACGTTTGTACGCCCTGCTGTAAAGTTCCTGCACCATTGTCGCACTTTGCTGTCGCTCATGCATGCTTCACCATACACACGACTTATTCGGCAATGAATTTCGGCTGCATTGCACCCCTCAGCCTGAAGAAATCGAATTACACCGCGCACTTCACACTTGGCGGGCGAAGCGATCGTTGTAGCCATGTTTACGAGCGCGCTGCACGTTCACTACTGACGGGACTGAGGTGAGGCGCATAACGGTCATTTCAGAGACGTTGCGCAACACATCTGCGCAGCGGTTCATCATATATTCGCGGGCGTTTGACTGTCGTGACCGATCGGACCTTGAAAAAAAAAATAGCCCTCGTATTTTATCATCTTGACCCCATCTTACTTAAGGTCAAGGTCTCATGTGAATTAACAATCTGTTCCATTCTGAACCGTAAAAAGTAGTTCTTATTCACAAGCTAAACCCAAAATTCTGACATTTGTTTATTGCTTTTGTGGCTGTATCTCATTCACCAAAATTTACTCTTCAACAACTAATCCATAATCTTAAAGAGCTTTCCCCTTTATGTAGTGGAATTGTGAAATATTTTTGACCATCTCCTAGCATAATTTTCACAGCCCAAAACTTAATCCTTACAATTATTGAACATTCAAAGGTCACTTGTTTATTTATCCATAACATTACAGATTGTACCACGATCTGTCATTAACTCCTAGTTTACACCGAAAAATGATCAACTTCATCTCAACTCAACATAGAAATTCTTTCGTGTCACGAAGACTAACACATGTTGACCCAGAATCTCATGACAGAACATAAGAAATGCACTGTAATGGCATTTAACAGCAAAATAACAAGAAATCAACAGTCTAAAAAAATATACATAAGACACTCCTCACACACACCCTTGGTATGCAATCATTATATTCCTATTTTAAGTTTAGTAACATTTTTTTCTTATCTAAGCATGCAGTTATTATTCCAAACAATCTGGCTAAATCTTGAAGACCTTAAACATGGACCTAATTCTAGCGTTCTCTCTAAATTTGTTATGGAATCGGTCAAAAGATCACTTTATAGTTCTGCAGAAATTCTCATCGATTACATGATGTAACTTGTACAAAAAAAAACCACTACCTCTAAACTCACAAATCACTGAAATCAGATCCATAATCTAGCAGGAAAACCTCTCTTGGGGCCATTTAAGGTAGATTGAGTGTACTTGGGAAATGTGTTATCATTAAAGAACAAGCAAATATGCAACACATGCACCAAATAAATTGCTTTGCTAACTCAACTGTAGTAATCGCTACCACCACAAAAATCAAGGTTATTTGACTCAGCAAAAATAATTAGCATGTTTTGCCTCATCAAATCTAATTTTATCACAGTTTAAATTTACATCATAAGTTTATCCCTAAAGTAATGAAACCTTATTCAGATGAATTGTTCTAACTCTCAGTGGTGAAAATCCAATAGATTATTGCTCTATTCTCAAAGAAATGGACTGTCATAGGAAAAAGTATCTCCTTTTTAACTGAGATCATTTAAACTATGATTTAACGATGAGGTCCATGAATTTAAAGTCTGATTATTAAATGCACCCCCCTCTGAAGGAAATGTCTCTGGAATGAACATATCGATTGGCACCATCACGAAAATGAAAGAATAGATCCACCAAAATCCTCCATAATCTAAAGGCACCAAAATTTAGATGGAAGTGACAAAATGTGTGTCTACACGCATTTAATAGAAATGCGAATGACTAGAAGATGGTTTATGCTACGTACTATGGGTACTTATGTATAGCTGATAGATGTTGGTTCGAAGTCTGGGCTGCTACGCTTCTTTTAGAGTCTTGGCGGCATGATATCTTAGTGCTACATCACTGATGACTACATCTGCTTCATGTTAGTTGTACCAGGTCCTCTTGAATTAGTCATTGTACAGCTTCTTTTTCCTTCCAGCTGAAACCCCTCATCGAAGTAGATTTCTTCTCAAAGCTGAAACTGAAATACACGTTACCACATGTTCCATCACTGTTTGAGTTTGATAACCACTTGATTAAAAAGGTACTTAACTTGGATCCTGTAACATCCTTTGCCTAACACACTATCGCACTTTCTGTAGGAGCTAAAATGTGTTATGTAGAAAAATTCCAGTCAGCACACTTGTTGTTGCACTTCAACATGGCTATATCTGCCCTACAACTTGTTGAATAAATTCCATATTAAAGTAGAATTCTGTAGGCTTTAGTTCCAACTGAAATTTGTGCAAGAATGGAAAGGAGTTGAAAATGTGTGTCCTCGTATGTGGCCTTCCACGTGGAAGGCAAGGAGATACACTTGCCCTCTCTCACAAAACGTATTCCGTTCGAATCTCCTCTTCAGTAGATGATCCCAAAACATCTTGCGGTCTCGCTGGCCTTGAGCGTGCCTGCAGTCAACTTTGCCCTCGCATCATAGCTCCTCACCGATGGGAAAGATTTAGTCTCCAGCGCACATCTCTCTCGGAACTCCACCGCTGGCCAGCTAATTCAAGATTACAAGAATCTGACCTTCCAGAAACAGCTTATCTAGACCTGCGCTGAACTTGGCACTCTTACATTTAAGGCCAAAATATACGTGTACAGTATATAGCTTTAGCCATATACCTCTTATGTAGATTATGCTAACAATCACACCAACAGTAATATTATGTACTGTAAAGGAAAATTACCATTTCCGAAACATTTACTCCCAGGGTTGTCACTTCTTGTCTGTTTTAAGCTGCCATTAGTGGGTTTATCTGTCCTGACAATTAATTGCCTTCATGATCAGCATTGACAAATTGGTAAATTTTGCACTTCAATTTTTTTTAAAAACTTGTGCATTAGCTGTGGAATTTATGCTGAACGGACACTTCATGGACTACAGAGTGTGTTCTCCTGGGCAATTGTCCATCTGAGTTCTGTCTAATAAAAATACTATTTGCACATAAAGGAACAGTGTATTTACCAGTGTCGTGCTCACTTAGGTTTTAGGCTGAATGGAAAGGAGTTGTAAATGATCCTCGTATGCAGCCTTCCACGTGGAAGGCAAGGAGATACACATGCCCTCTCTCACAAAACATATTCCGTTCGAATCTCTTCTGAAGACGTGCTCAGGGCGCTATTTCCGAGGGTGGAAATAAGTTATACTAATATTGGATATATTGAACTCGAAGTCCAGGCATTGATCAACCAATCAACGCGCTTCATTTCCACGTTTATGTTGAGAGAAACCGGAAGTGTCAAGAACTACAGTTTACATGTGCTTGCCATATGATTTGCAGCTATTGTGTTTGGTTATCTGGTTGTCACCGTGAATTATAGTGCGAGTATGCAGCGAGTGGAGTGAAATATTAATCTCATTGCATCCTATTACGTACCGGTATGTCATCTTTGCAACCTGAAAGGAGTGAATCTAAATAAAAACAGTGTAAATTTTCAGATAAACTAAAACATAAGTATCCTTGCTTTACTTACGAACGCAGTGAAAGTGAAGCGAAATGTGCAGTGTGTGGTAGTTATGTTAATGTCGGATACAAAAGTGTTGGTGACTTGGAAAGACACGTTAACAGTGAAAAACACAGACGGTGAGAACTAGGTCAAAATCATGTTAAATGTTATCATTTGTCACTCCCAAATATTCACCAGATGATAAAGTTCAAGCTGCAGAAGCTACAATGTCATTTCTTACAGTTTTCCATCACCAGTCATACAAATCAAAGGACTGCACAGCTAAATTGAAGAGTATGTTCTTAGGTTCTGAAGTAGCACAGAAACTGACCTGTGCAAGAACTAAAACAGAAGCCATAATAATGTTATTGCTCCTCACTCGACAGATATTATAATTGAAACTCTTAAAAATAAAGTTCCATTTCTTGGCCTAGGAACAGATGCAAGCAATCATGGTGCACTAAAGTTGTTTTCAATTGTCATCCAATTCTTTGATTACAAAAATAATGGCATTCAGATAAAAGTTCTTGATTTACAAGCATGCCCAAATGAAAGTTCTGAATGTATTTCCTCATATATTTCAGATACTCTCAAAAAGCATAAAATTACTTCTAGATGCATTGCATTTTCTGGAGACAATGCCAATGTTAATTTTGGAGGCCTTGCACGCAGGGAAGGGAAGAATGTATTCTCTGCTCTCAAAAAAGACTTGAATGAAAACATAGTAGGTGTTGGATGTCCTGCTCACATTCTACATAACTGTTTGCAACATGGAGCTGATGCTCTTCCTGTTGATATTTAGTCTGTGGTGATGAAAATTTTCAACTTCTTTCATATATATGCAGTGCTCACTCAGGAACTTAAAGACTTTTGTGAATTTGTTGATGTAAATTATCTGCAGCTTTTAAATCATTCTAAGACTAGGTGGTTAACATTGTATCCAGCAGTTGAAAGAATCCTGTAATTGTTCCCAGCTCTGAAATCCTACTTTCTTTCTCAGGGTAAGAACTCAGTGCCTTCATCAATTAGAAACTTCCTTGAAAATGACTTTTCAGAGCTCTATCTTTTGCTTCTTTTCTCAACCATGCACATTTTTCACTATAAAATATTGTCACTTGAGAAAGAACATAATTCAGTTGTAGAAGTGCTTGAACTATTAGAATCTGTCCAATCTTCATTGAAAGGCAGACTTGAAGGTCAATTCATTCCCCTTAAAGTCAGACAGATGTTAAAAATACATGGTTTGAATAAAGAATGCAAAGTGTTTATGGAGAATGTATCTTGTTTCTATGAAACCTGCACTGAGTACTTGGATAAATGGATGCATCCTATAGAGGAATTCAAGTGTTTCAAATGGTTGAAACTTCAAAACATTAAAGACCTCAGCTTTGACGATATTGAACCATGTATTCAGTACTTACAGTCAAAAGGTGTAGAAATAGATGATTCAAAATTATTCGACCAGTTCTGGAACGTAAGGGCTTATTCTAAAACTTCAACTTCGGATAAAGATACAACACTAGACCAACAATGGTCTGGTTTTTTTTAATAAGTGCCAGAACGTTGCTGTATATTCTGAACTTTTGAACATTTGCCAGTTTTTCTTTGCCATACCAGGTAGCAATGCCTCCAGTGAACATGTGTTTTCATTCATAAATGCTCAATGGGCAAAGGAAAGGAACCGTTTGTTGGTAGAATCAGTGAAAGGAATGTTACTTGTGAAGTTCAATTTCAAAGATGTCGTGTGAAGAATTTTATAAATATGTACTTCAAGAAAATAACTCGCGTCTTCTTTCAAAAGTAGGTTCTGTTGAAAAATACAGCTTCAAGGAAATGAACTGCAGCAAGGACTGATCATAAGTAAGGTATTTCCTTTTGTAAAAAGTTGTGTGTAATATATGTATAATTTTGTTATCAATTGAAATTGTCAGACATTTTTCTTAAATGTCCTGTTTTTTGCTAAGCAATGTCCTGCATTTGGAAATTTTCAGTTGGTAACCCTAACCGGCATGTACAAAATTGTAATACTGCTTGGAGATCGTGGACTACAGGTGATGTACCCGTTTAGGTTAGTGAGTGGATTTGGAAGCCATGGCAATAGGCCTGTTAAAGAATTGCAGTTCTGGCAATTATTTTTTACGGAACAGCTTCTAACCATTACTAATGCATACGTGAAACTAAAAGTTCAGAGAAACACTCCACTTCAGAAGTGGTCTAGATGGTGTTCATGGAAGGAAGTCGTAGCAGAAGGACTGCAAGGTTTGCAGCAATAGGAAAGTTGCGTTGGGGACGCGAGAAACTGTTCACTTCTGCAAAACCTGTGAGAAGCAACCAGGACTTCACCGAGGACTGTGCTTTGAAAAGTATCACACCCTCCAGAAATTCTGATGAAAATATGGGAAAAAAACCTGTGTGTTTGTCATTGTGTACAATGTCCGGCTCCATGGCTAAATGGTTAGCATGCTGAACTTTGGCTACAGGGGTCCCAGGTTCGATTCCCGGCAGGGTCGGGAACTTTAACCATCATTGGTGTCGTCTTCATCATTTCATACTCATCACAACACGCAGGTCGCCTATGGGCGTCAAATCAAAAGACCTGCACCTGGCGAGCCGAACTTGTCCTCGGACACTCCCGGCACTAAAAGCCATATGCCATTTCATTTATTTGTGTACAGTATATTTGCATTTTGAACCTGTACAAAGTTGTAAATGTGTAAATACAGTAAAACCTCGTTAAGATGTCTCTGCAGGAAACAACAAAAATGAACGTGTTAAGCGAGAAAACTTACTACTGAATATACTAATAAAACTATCCGACAGGGATATGGAAACGCTAGATAATTTTTTTTTTTCAGACATGAAGGCATTTGCAATAGCAATATAATAAATATGAAGGCATTTTACGTCATGTATCTGCGGGTACAGTGAAAACTGTATCTACCATTTCTCAAGATGAGAGGAAATTAAAAAGTGTGAAAAACATGAGAGAACAAATATGAAAACCTTTTCTGCTGGGGCTTATAAAATAAGTGCACTGAACAGTGTGAAAAGCACCAAACAACAAATATGAAAACATATGCACGGGAGCCAATAAAAATATCCTAGTATTATTGCGGATCACTCTCTTTCTAAAACAAATGTTAGCAGAAGCCTTTTATTTTGGAACAGTAGGTTACAAAACATTATTTTCTGGTCACATTCTTAGACAATGAATTGGAGGTTAATCTCGGCCAGGTGCGACTGCGACCGAATGATTTGGCCGCCATTTTGAAAACCTTCGGCCAAGTCGCAATTCGAAGGTGCGAGTTCAACATTTCACAACCCCTGCACGCTTAAAGGTGCAGATGCCAGTCCACTTTCTGAAAGATTTTATTGTTTTCTTCATTAGAAAGGAATTTTTCTGTATCCATACCTAGGCTACTACAACATATATGCACCACGCTAGTCAATTTCACACTATTATGTTCCTCATGATGATGGTTGTTGTTTAAAGGGGCTAGCAGCTAATCCAGATATAGGCTGCCGTATCACGCGCAAAAAACTCCACTGTGCCACTCTACACCAAATAAAATACTAGCACAAATCGGCTCACTTTTTCCGTAATCACGCAACTATAGCGGCAGCTCTTACCTGAGTTGTAAATCGTGTTTCTTTCACAAGGGATGACAAATAACGTTTTCAGGGCTAGGAAAAAATGTGATCTTAACTTATAAGTGTTAATAGTGAAAATTCGTGATGCGGTAGGTACCTGTGTTTATGTTTCTAATCCAGATATAGGCTTCCTTAACATGGAACAAATATTCGCTACACTTCACTGTACCATCCAGCAAAAAATCTATTTCTAACTTCTGAATGGAATGCGAAATACAAGCACAAATAGCTGCTAACCAGCAAGCACAATTGAACATTCCTGAGGCTAATAGTTTGCTCCCCGAACGTGTAACTTATCCTGTGAAGTTCAGGAATTGAATTCCTTTTTCCATAATCACGTAGCTGTGGTGACAGATCTTACGTGAGTTGGAAATCACGTTTGTTTCACAAGGGATGGCAAATAATATTTTCAGGATTAGGAAGGATGTAATTGTACGAAGCGGTGGTAGCCAAAATTCGTGACTCGATAAGTTAGGTATTTTTATATAAATTTAATCTGATGAGAATCGGGTCTTCGAATTTAAGACGTACTACGTGGGAAAACATGTTAATGAGGAATGTACTAACGAGGTTTCACTGTAAGTGTTTCCAATACATCTCCCAGTATGGCAACAACTGACTGAAATAATTACAAGTTGGGAAACATTATGACTAGGAAAATATTCGAGGGCAAAGGCTTAATTTCTGATAAATTTCTTCAGTTTGGCCAAAGGGTTGTCCTGTGCATATTCATTTAATGTTCCCCAAGAGTGTACGCACATGGTTGGTTTTGAGGATAGTCAACAATATTATAACTATCATCAAACGCCTTGCAAGTTGTCTGTGAAGAAGCCTTGATAGTATGTGTCGTAGAGTCCAGCTATGCTTTCTGAAGATAAATTAGATATATGGTTCTCTCACCACTAATTACTGAAGATATCTTGTTGCATTCTTAATTTTTATTATGTCTCAAAGGTGCGACTCGTAGAGCAAATTAGGTTTTACCAGATCATAAATATCCTCTTTTGTGAATGAATGTATTCATGCTAGTGGAACCATGATTTCTCAGAAAAGAATGAGATTTGGATGGACATATATGGTATTGTCAAATAAGCCTACGTTTACAACCTTCCTTTCTGTCGCATTTATTTTTAACTAAGGCAAAAACAGCTTAGTGATCGCTTTTACCATCTATCACTTCAGTTTCTCTATAGAGTTCATCTGGTTTTAGCACCACATGTAGAATATTTTTCCCTCTAGTTGGTTCTGTCACTATCTCGTTCAGCTGCCCTTTCAAAATTAACTTATTTGCTATTTGTTGGTCATTCCTTCTGTCATGTGCATTATCTACCTTGTTAAAATTTGATAAATTGAGATCACCCGCTACAGTAACGTTCTTTTCTGTGCCATTCCTCAAATGTCTGATTACCAAATAATTCCACATCAGCTAAGGGAACCACCATTTCCATGTCATTTGCTTTGCAGAGAGAGAGGGAGGAGGAAATATATTTTTTGATCCTGCATATTTTGCTTCTGTGAAAATTGGTCTCAAGTGCTCCATTGTTGGCAGTAATACACCCCAAAAAGTTGCTATGTTTTGTAAAATGGGGAACTATAACCACAGAGATGTTGGAAAAACTAACCAGAAGTATGCCACATATTTGTAGAGCAAAACCTAACGAGAAGAAAGTCTCATTTGTCGAACAGTAATCTGAGAAAAGGGCGAGCACAGACTTTGAACAGTGTAGCTCTAAAAGACAGTATTACTGTATCTCAATTACTTGAAGCATAAATTGCTTTATAGTTTGTCAGTTTGGGTATAATAGACGCCTATGTTTGTATTTTGATTAAAAATGTCATTTGAAATATCACTAATCTGCTCCCTGATAAATAACTAGAATTTTCTTTAGATGAGTTTAAACTTTTTGATGCTGGTGATGTCATGTGCTATGTCTTAAAACGTAATATATTTTGGTTTCATGCTGTGTAGTAGGGACAAACTTCTGAGAAACCGTGTTTCTTGAAGGCTTTCCTCTTCTTCCTCAGAAGTGAACTAGAAAGGTTCATTCTTATTTAATTCTGAGCCATGAGAGCATCGTTATAAACAACTGCAATATTATTGTCATTTGCTTTGCAGAGAGAAAAGGGGGGGGGGGTCAATAACTATTTGGTTTTGAAATGTATTTTATGATCTTGCATTTGCTTCCTATCCTTGTGTGTTAAAAATGGTCTTTTTACCAAAAGCTTGATTGTTGGCAATAGATACTGCTATCTCTTTTGAATTACAGTTGAAGACATCGGGGGAATAACGATGTCCATTTTTCATTATTCTGAGATATTTGAATTTAAAGTTCGAAACTTTTGATTATTCATGCCAAGCACATTGGTAAATAATAAGTACACTGAAAATACATATACAGGTTCTAACAATGTTCTGTATATATATATATATATATATATATAATGAGCCCCTGTACACTGCTCAGCATTTGGAAAGAATGGTATTTCTTTATTGGTCATGTCCACAGCAACAAGGAAATGCACTTTTTACTTTTCCGTAATTTCTGTCTGTATGTACACGCATCGTGAGAAAACGACTGAAGAGAATTTCATGAAAGAGTATAACAGTCTGACTGGATATTGGCAGGAAATAGCCAGGAAGTTAGAAAACTTTTTTTCTTTGGCATGCCATTCCTTTGGTTCATACATTGTCTGATACTGCTGGTACGTAACACACTGGTTCATCCATAGTATTCCAGCTATTCCATCCCTACTGTAACGTGCTGTTTTGAATGAGCAGTGTGCACATTTTGCAGAGGCTCACTTAGTAATGGTAGTATGACCTGGTCTAGAATTGCAATTTAGGCCTATTCTAAATTATAGCACCACAATTCACTAAATGATTCAAAATTCAACCCTGAAGAGAGTAGTTTCTTAAAAAGTCTTCCTCTTCACTTTTATTATATTCTACATTCATTTTATTCCAAATTAGCAGTGAAGAGGGGTTTTCTCCTCTGGCTTGGAGGAAAAATTTGCCTCCAAGTCAGATTTTTCCACCGCTAGTGTAGTGAAATGAGATTTTCCGACTCATCTGGTACTCCTAGGAATCAGATTAGTAAAAGGGCATAGGTTTGCCCTGGGTTTCTCCTCTCTTCGACCCCCCCACCCCCAGCCGAAAAGAGAAGAGTGTTCACGGATCACGGCTGTCTGCGGCTTGGTCATTCCAGCTCTGGAACTTTGGACTGTTAGATCGGCAGCGTAGTACTGTTTGTTAAAAGTGAGATTTCAACGGAGAGTCTGGTCGCTACAAACAAGAATTAAATATGTCAATACTTCCTCTGATCAAATTGCAAAACTGCAGCAGCAAGCCTCAACAAATCTAGAAGCCATTCTCCAACAAACCCAAGACTTCAATTCTAGATTATCATCATGACTCTAATCACGCATAATTCAAAATTACAGTCTTTTTAAATAACATTATTTAGAGAGCACAATTCTTAACTAAAATTCTCAATACTGAAATGTTACTGTATTCTAGAAACCAATGCACTTTAGAAACTATGGCTCCTATATATTAACATCCAATATTTATATTTATGACTCAAATTTTAATGCCAAATTATAGTTGAATCAATTTTAACATTGCAAGCAATTTTTAGCCAAATTTTCAAATTGTATAAACTGTGTTTTGGACGTCAGTGTGTTTTAGAATTAAGAGTTACTCCATTTTAACATTGCAAATCATAAGATGTACAATATTATAGGTTAGGATCCACCTTTCAATACTCCGTAATAAGATGGTAAAAAGTAGTTACAACCTGTTTAATGGGACCGGTTTCAACACATTTTAAGTGTCATCATCAGCCAATTTGCGAAGATCTTAAAACAACTAGCACATTGAATACAGGCAAAAAATTAACATTGTATCATAACGTAGCAATTCAGTAAATGTTCCGGCCGAAGAGCAAAAGGTGACGTGAATGAAGGCGTTCATTCACGTCACCTTTTGCTCTTCGGCCGGAGAAACAAATGCCTACAAGACCTGCCTAGCAACGACTTTACATAAGTGAATATTTGACCTGCTTATGAACTTCAGCTATATTTGTTTTCGGCGCAAGATAGTGATGTTCTGTTTACTCTCTTGACTGTGATTATTGTGTTTTGAACATTTACTGAATTGCTACGTTATGATACAATGTTAATTTTTTGCCTGTATTCAATGTGCTAGTTGTTTTAAGATCTTCGCAAATTGGCTGATGATGACACTTAAAATGTGTTGAAACCGGTCCCATTAAACAGGTTGTAACTACTTTTTACCATCTTATTACGGAGTATTGAAAGGTGGATCCTAACCTATAATATTGTACATCTTATTTCTCTATTCAATACGGAACAATAATGAAGTTTTTAACTTTAAATTGCAAATCATATTGTCATAATTTTTAATGTGTATATTATTCTTATGTTTTAAATATTATCACCGAAATTAGATTTACATTCAATGTAATGAAATTTGTAACAATTCAAATATAAGTAATAATAATAATAACTTAAATGTTTCCACCTTTTCAATACAATATATTCACAAAATTACAAGATTATACGGTACTAGTTTCGACCCATCTAGGGGTCATCATCAGCCGTATTGGAGCAAAGATCATTTGTGGCGAAATCCTAAGACAATATTATTTTAAAGAATAACAAGTGAAATGAGATGTTATGGTAATAGTTAATAATACAAGGAATATACATAATAAGAGGTTTTTAACAAAGAATAAAGTATAAATGGGGTGTTGTAAAAATTATAATCATGGAAATCAGTAAGTTCTTGTATTGAAATGAAATATGGCTTAGGAAGAGGGCTTAAGGTGGGGCTGAAGGGTGCGGGAGAAAGTGTAATTGTCTTGGAAAAGTACCTTTGATTAAATTTAGGATTGAGTTTAGGTTGGCTGCATTATTGTTTCTGAGGAAAGTGATAAATAGATCGAAGAGTATGTTGGGTTTCTCTGAGATTTCATTGAGATTGTGACTGGCATTAAAGTATTGGTCTAGGTGTATGTAGTAATTTTCCATTATGTTCAGTAAAGGGCCCTTGTTTGCTAATACGAGGATGTCCATGTCTTGTTCAATATTGGTGAAATTATGGTTATAATCTTGCATGTGTTGGCCGATGGCTGAAAACTTGTTGTATTTTATTGCGTTAGTGTGCTCGTGGTATCTGATAATGAAGTTTCTCCCGGTTTGCCCGATGTAGGTTTTTTTACAGGTGGTACATTTGATCCTATAAACTCCTGATTTTAAAAAACTGCTGGTCTTGTTGATGTGTGAAGTATTGTATAAAACATTCATGTTCTTATTGTTGGTTTTGAAGGCTATTTTAATGCCTTGTTTCTTAAAGATGTTGGTTAACTTGTAGATATCATTGTTGAACGTGAAGGTGGAAAATGTTAGAGGTTTGGCTATTTCTTTTTTGAGGGTAGTTTTTGGGCGATGTTTGTGTTTATTGATTATCCTTTCTATAAAATGATTGCTGAAGCCGTTGAATTTTGCGATTCCGCGGATTGTGTTGAGTTCGATTTTTAGATCTTTATTGGACATAGGTATGCTGAAGGCCCGGTGAACTAGGCTGTTGTATGTGGCTCGTTTGTGGGACTGGGGGTGCACTGAATCTTGGCGAATGGTGGAGGCTGTTTGAGTGGGTTTTCTGAAAATTTTATAACTGAAAGAATCTGAGTTTCTAGTGATGGTTAAATCTAGAAAGTTGATTTTTTGATTTGATTCGGATTCTAGTGTGAATTTGATATGAGGATCAATATTGTTGAGTCTTAAGAGGGTGGTGGGTGCGTTAATTGATTTCTCATTCATGATTACAAAGACATCGTCGACATATCTGGCCCAAAAGAGAATGTTTTCGAATTCGTTGTCAATTTTGGTGTATTCGAGGAAGTCCAGGTATATTTCTGCTAAGATACCTGAGGTCGGTGACCCCATTGCCAAACCATTTTGTTGATATATGACATTGTCAAAAGTGAAGAAGTTATTGTCGATGATAAGTTTTAATATTGTGATAAAGTCTTGTATCTCTAGTTTGCTTAAGTGGCTGTTTTTGTTTAAATTGTTTATAATTATCGGAATTAATTTTGATACTTGTATGCTTGGGTACATGTTTACAATATCGAAAGAGTGGATGGAGTGATCCGGTTGCAAATTGAACTTGTTTAGTTTTTCTACTAGCTCAGATGTGTTTTTAATAGACTTTTTGGATAAGAATTGATAATTTTTTCTTAAGAAACATTGGATGAATTGTGATATTCTGTATAAGGGGCTCGGTCTATAGTTGATAATTGGCCGGATGGGAATTCCGGTTTTGTGAATTTTGGGAAGAGCTTTAGCAGTGGGGAGTCCTGGGTTCATATGTATGAGTTTGGATTTTTCCTGTTCGGTAAATAAAAATGAAGTGTTTTTAAGAGTTTGTTTAAGTAGTTTTTGAATTTTTTGGGTGGGGTCTTTTTTGATTATGGAAAATGAGCTGTCTGTGAAAAAGTTTTTTGTTTTTTCAATATATACTTTTTTATCCATGATAACTGTTGCATTGCCTTCACGTTCAACAATGATATCTACAAGTTAACCAACATCTTTAAGAAACAAGGCATTAAAATAGCCTTCAAAACCAACAATAAGAACATGAATGTTTTATACAATACTTCACACATCAACAAGACCAGCAGTTTTTTAAAATCAGGAGTTTATAGGATCAAATGTACCACCTGTAAAAAAACCTACATCGGGCAAACCGGGAGAAACTTCATTATCAGATACCACGAGCACACTAACGCAATAAAATACAACAAGTTTTCAGCCATCGGCCAACACATGCAAGATTATAACCATAATTTCACCAATATTGAACAAGACATGGACATCCTCGTATTAGCAAACAAGGGCCCTTTACTGAACATAATGGAAAATTACTACATACACCTAGACCAATACTTTAATGCCAGTCACAATCTCAATGAAATCTCAGAGAAACCCAACATACTCTTCGATCTATTTATCACTTTCCTCAGAAACAATAATGCAGCCAACCTAAACTCAATCCTAAATTTAATCAAAGGTACTTTTCCAAGACAATTACACTTTCTCCCGCACCCTTCAGCCCCACCTTAAGCCCTCTTCCTAAGCCATATTTCATTTCAATACAAGAACTTACTGATTTCCATGATTATAATTTTTACAACACCCCATTTATACTTTATTCTTTGTTAAAAACCTCTTATTATGTATATTCCTTGTATTATTAACTATTACCATAACATCTCATTTCACTTGTTATTCTTTAAAATAATATTGTCTTAGGATTTCGCCACAAATGATCTTTGCTCCAATACGGCTGATGATGACCCCTAGATGGGTCGAAACTAGTACCGTATAATCTTGTAATTTTGTGAATATATTGTATTGAAAAGGTGGAAACATTTAAGTTATTATTATTATTACTTATATATTGTTCAATACGGACCAAAAACATGAAATTCACAATTCAAATATGACAAACCTTGAGACAATTGTATAGGCTGATGATGCTTGTGAATAAAGCGAAACATGTCCCGGTAAATTAGTGTTGTAACATTACAACTTAGCAACACAAACTGTAATTTGTATTGATAAGGTGGATCAAAACAACCAACAAATTGTTAGTATATCATGAGTAAAGGTCTCGGCCGCACACAGCAAACAATCACATACACACATGAATCCGTGTCACCTTCTGTTCTCAAAATAAACATAGTGGATTGGTAAATGAAAATACCGAAAGAAGCGTGTAAAAGTAAATTTAACACACAAATAAATTAGAAACACATGTAATGAGGGAAGCTCTTCTAACCAAACCATGGGGAGCACAGAACGAAGCAATAATAAAACCAAGAGAAGATTAAAGAAAAATAAATACCTCGATTACATAAGCAATTAACATTCTCGAAAGGCCGAGATATGTACAGACGTCTTGAATCGGTTAAAATACCTTTTATATGCCACAAAGGCGACTTGGAAATCCAATCCTTCCATCTTGTCAAGTCAAAATCTCCACACCCCACCAACCACAAAGATAACCCAACAGACGGAGCAGAAAAGAAATGCTTTGACCTATGCTAACGTATGAGATGCCATCTATCGGAATAAGGAAAGATTACATAGTGGTAACAACACATGATGGGAAAGAGTAATAGTTCATAGATACAAGAGTTCGCTAGGAACGTGAAGACATCAGAAAAGGCATACATACCATAAAATGATATGGTGCGGTTGAATTGATACCAGTGAGCTGGACAAGTCTTCTGTTTTCAAAACCAAAGGTGATTCAGTAGTTTACAGTATTTATCATGTTTATCACATATTGCATTGTACAGATAGGCAGTAATCGGTGTGACTTTGTTAAAAAATATATATCAACAGATGTTATCTTTGTTTGTAACAACTGTTGAGAAATATTGGGAGAAATGGAAATACTTGCAGATTGCTTTTATCTTGAGTCTTTGATTTCATCCCACATCAGTTAATTCGACCAACTTTTTGACTTTGGAGTCACTGTGTTTGGATGCAGCAAGTAAGATACATTGCTGGTGCTTATATTACTTTTTCATTAAGGCAGTAGTTCAAGGAAGTTGCATAATTCTCTATCTTTATGGCTTATCGCCTGAGAATTACTTTGTGAAGTTTCATGGGACTTCTTTTATGCTAGTATGTTTGCCAGCACCACCAAAGGTGATCTACAACTACCGGTTGAGTCTGGAATAACTGCTTTATTAGGTTTTGGTTTCTCCAGAACATGAAAATGAATACAAGATTACAAGCCAAAATGACAATATCCAGGTCAGTGGTGTGTGTCTGAAGATTTTCAGCTAGTTGTTTGTGTAGCAGTGTTGGTCATTGCCGAAGTGCATGTAAACGTGAACCGTGGGGTGATTGCCAATTGAGGGAAATCACAAGAGTATTGTTCATCGTCCAGTTGCTCTCAATTGCTGACATGTTATGTCTGTCCTGCAGCGTCACAGAAATGTCACTGAGCCCTTATTTCAGATTATCAGTGACTGAAAATGACTAGAGCAATAAACTCCATCACTAGGTCACATCATCCATCCTCCTAATTTTGTACCAAATGCTACCTACTATCTTGAAGGTGACCTACATCAACCAAGAAGTAGATCAAAGAATGTGCCAAGACAACCTTAAGTCTCTAGATCTTCGGTAACATGAGGCGTTCAGTCATGCTAGACTGTGTCCCTTCTTCCTCAGAGCAGATGAGAAACTGATTTAAAGGAAAGTAAGATTGCTGTTATTTGCCTCCATAAAATAGAAACTTCGGTATGGTAATGTGTTGCCCAATTATGGACAATGAATGTATTATTTCTGCAGTATTTTTACACTTCCTAATTTAGACTTCATGTTCTAGTTGTCATTCATGAATATTATCATCTTTAATTTTGTGAGATTGTTTTATACTTCCCTATAATTTTAATGATAGCAATTTTGGAAATTTGAAATATCTTTCAAGAAGTGTTCATTTTTAATTACATGTTAATTTCCTATGTTATAGTAACTAGTAACTCGCACTTCACTTCTAGCACCTTACAGAAAAACAGGGAATTTCAAAACCATCTATATATTCCGGCTACAGTAGTTATTTTCTAATCTAACTCCAGCGTATGAACATTATGCAAGTAAATATTCTTAAACATAAGGAGCACATTTGTGCTGCAAAGAATGATCATTTGCTTACATTCGGCTGCATACCCATAATTGTATTGAGTGGTTAGAAGTGTTAATCTCTAATTTTTCCTACTGTTGAAACAGCTGAAGTTTCTGTGGTTAATCTTCTCTAATTTCCTGAACTTGGAAGATATAATAAAACCGAATATGTTGTATGTGTGGTTAGCGTCATGCAGCTGTGAACTTGCATTTGGTAGATTGTGGGTTTGAATCGCACTGTTGGTAGCCATAAAGATGGTTTTCTATGGTTTCCTATTTTGACACCAGACACACCTTAAGGCCATGGCCACTTCCTTCCCACTCCTAGCCCTTTCCTACCCCATCGTTGCCAGAAGACATGTTTTTGTCAGTGTGTCATATAACAAATTGTAAAGAAATATATAATAAAATATTCATAATTAAATAAGCAACACCAGGATGTGCTATTTAATCAAACTGAGATTTTGATCGGGGGAGTCGTCTAAAACTTGTCATTTAACTGTAGTATGTGAACTAGTTTTATTGAAGTGGTACAGCAATGAATGGAAAATTATGGTACAAGCTGTTCAAGGTAACTTCTTTTTATTTTTCCAGGCCCAGATGCCAGATCCTAAGACGTACAAACAACATTTTGAGAATAAACACCCAAAGAACGAGATGCCAGACGACTTGAAGGAAATTGCTCTATGATGGTGGAGCCATCACTCTCTCTTTAATTTTTCTACGGAAAGCAATGCATTGTGTGGGACTTTTGTTAGAGACAGAGTGATGCCACATATGTGCTTACAAGAACAGAAGGGGGGCTAACTTATTAACATTCTTCTTCTTCCTCTTCCATTTATGTGTGTAGCAACATAGTTGTTGGTCCAGGGTCACACAATCTCAGCTTTATTCCCGTCAAGTGCTATAGATATTTAGTTGCATGACACAAACTTTGTATATTTGCAATTTTTTTTTTACATTTGGTGCATTGTTTTAATCTGCCCCCAGTGTGGTCTTGGTTTGACTTGAGGATATTTTATAATAAAGTTAACTAAATTGTAATTTTAAGGTGGTTCCTTAAGGTACCAGCTGGTTTTGTTGTTTGGAAACTCAAGATCCTTGACCTACTCCAGCCTCTGCTCTAATCCCTAACATCATTTGATGTGTGATAATACATTGAACATTTCTAGCTTTTTCATGTTTCTTTTAATTTAAGAAATGAAGTGTTAATTGAATATTGTATGGCACAGTGTATACCTCAATCTTAAACCCTAATCTCCATTTTTATGAGATTGGCTGACTACAAAGTATCTTCTTGAATTAGAACTCTTATTACATGTGAAAATTTAATATGTAGATTCTTTGTTTTCAGATTGTACCTTTTCTGCTCCTGAGTAGCTAACAAATCCCCTTAATCACATGACAGGCTGCTTACTACTCTAATTAAAATGAATACAAAGATATGGTTACAATGCTCATACTCATCTGCAAGTTTTTTTTTTTTTTTTCCTTCAAAACAATTGTATCCTGGAACTCTGCATAGTAATCAAAGTTGAAAAATTGACTTGGAAAACAATTAGTGCATCCAGTGATCTGGAATGGAGTATAGGATCTTTTTCTTTCGCTACATCTCGCCAATATGCTGACGAGATTCCTTAATGCATCTTCTGCAAAATATAGCATTTTCAAGTCGTTGTGGACAGTTGTCAGCCGGGTGTTTGCAGGTCTGCCTCGTTCAGTTTTCCCCATAGTAATGGCGAAACCTGCTGACAAGATTGTTCAAATAAAGTAGGAAGAAGGAAATACATTTTTGTTTTGGGAACTTCAAGTTCTTTGTTCTTTATGCTGAGTCATTCCACTGATTGTAGATTCAGTATCTGTGAAGGCAAAACACGAACTGTCCAAGTCTTGTTAGATTAGATTGGACAAGGCCTATTCAGTTCAAATGTCAATGAGATACCCCTTTCTTATGACAAATGCTTCCTCCTCTCATTGAATGAATACAAAGAGGTGGTTACAATGCTAATGTTCTTCTGCACAATTTTAATGTTTTGCAAAGCAATTAATCCAGAACTCCTGCATAGACACGATAATATGCCATCTTGATCTCAACTAGTCTTTGATCCATCACTTAAAGTAACTGCCATATAATCCCGAATACCACCCTGCACCGAACAAGACCCACTCATCTGAATTTATAACGACAAAATTTTGAAGGAAAAATCTCAAGTTTACTTACCAGGTTTTTTAAAAATTTCTGCAAATGTTTCACAAAATTGCTAATTTAAAACACTTTACAAGTGATAACACTAAAAACACCAAAATGAGAAATAAAACTAGTTCAATCTACTAATCAGTCATGTGCCAGCATCATCAGAAACCATCGAAACTTTGATCACTGTCACCTTCCAACACAGTCTCGTCCTTCCTACCACCCGTAGAATTTGAAATTCCACATTTCTGGAAACTGTTTCTCACCAAATTGTAGGAGATGCGATCCCATGCAGTCTTTATCCATTTGCATAGAATTTCTACTTCGGGTTATTTCACTCGCCAAGTTAGTGCCAGTGCGTTATTGCCGGCAGACGTATAGAGCACAAGGAGGGTCATCTGCAATAAAGCTCCTGGGCGACGTTGCCAAACACAGTTCACCCAGTCCTCACTTAGCTCACTGTCAACCCAACCGAATTATTGGGTTTGAACAAAAAATGAAATGGCAAATTTCCTTTTGCAAATGTTTTTCTTTTGAGAATCGCATGCGGAGGACGTTTGGTTCCGTCAGCTAATATGCATAACATTTCTGTGCGTGTTGCTTTTTGTTACCATCTGTCCTGATAGTAATGCTTTTATAGCCCTTAATGTGAACTGTATTGTCAAGTAGCATTTTGAAATAAACAGCCATCTGATCAGCATTTCCAATTCAAGAAAGCAAATAGGAATTTTGCTTCTGCAAAAAAGTATGGCGATGAAAGGCTGTCAACTTTTCTTCGTTGGCAACAGGGAGACAAAATAGATGCAAGTCTTCTCATACACAATCCGTTTCTTCAATACAAGTTCCTTATCCAGCCACAGCTTGCAGTAAACCCCTCCTTTTTAAGTTCCTTTGCTATCTCTGATGATCTTAGTTGACACATTTCAATCAATACGCCATAACGTAGTTCACGTTTTTAAGTATTTATGATGCCGTTCCTCAATTTCCGGAAACTGCACTCTGCCCTCGGAAAGCCGTATGGTCACCCTTACTTTCTAATAACATTTCCTCCTCCCTCCAATTGTGAATACATGCTTCATCAACATTGTATTTTCTGCCGGCAACACAATTTCCGATAGTTTCAGCTTCTGTTACAACTTTCAAGTTTCTCACTCACAGTGAATTCACTTATTACCACCGATGCTTCTTCACTGCCACACCATGTGGTTCTGGTAACTCACAAGTGAGTGACGGAGCAAGATTTCAGCTGCTGCCAATTTGAGTGACATGAAACTGCTGTTGATGTGTCTTTGGAACTATGTATTGTGAGACCACTACACGAAAAGCTTAAATATGACCCACACCCAAATTTAAGGAGCAATATTTCTGTAAAATTAAAAAAAGTACGGGTGGTATTTGAGACTATCCAGCATTTCATTCTCCTGAAAATCTGGCCTAAAAACTGTTATTCATTACATACTTTTAAGAATGTCATAATTTTGATTATAATTGAATTGTTCCCTCATTACATCTTACATAAATGTAATGAAAATTTTCTATCCGTGTAATTTTTAACATAGGTTCATGTTGCTATGTAATAATCAGTAGTTTGAAATGCTATGTAATCGTGACTAATTTGTAATTGAAAAATATGAATTTAATTTACATTGACTGGAGGTACAATACCACATGTATGGAACTTACTTCAGTTTCAAAACCACCTTAATATGAAATAAATACGAACATTTCGTAAAAATTGCAAATGGAAATTTATCACCAGGGCCCAGATTTTGATGATGCCCAAAAAAATGTATAGAATTACCTAGAAATAATAAAAAAGGACTCAGTTTTAAAAAATTGAAGGAAGTTACTAGTTTAATGAGAATATAAAAAATGCAGTTCTGAAATAACCTAAATAATATATTCCCAGTAATTTAGGTTTCACCAACATTTCTTCCTGTAAAAATGACTGAATAATTGCATAATAGCATTCTATAAGAGAAAGTGTCAAAAAACAATTACTGGCTAACCTAATGCAATAATGATTAAAAACACTATGCAACTGTAGTGTTTAGTACTTACCTTGCTGCATTTAGCGATAGACGAGTCACTATTGAATTTTTCCTAAGGAAAAATAGTTGGTTTTCTGCAAGCATATTCTTGTACAGCTTCAGATGGTTTTACTTTGGCATTCTCAACACAACAAAACATGAATAAAGAACACACACATTCAGGTATATCTGCCTTTACATATTTTAAACCCTAATGAAATACTATTTATAAGTCCGTGCGCTACAACAGAGTCGTCGCTTATATCTACCTTTCCCTTTCTCAGTCGCCCAGATTAGCTCCAGCATCTCTAGTCACTGCAGGAATGTTTTCCAAAAAACTGTTAAGGGGTGTACAAAGACTCTCTGTGCTCCAAGTAAATGTTTAAAATTTTGACATTGTAGTATTCAAAGTTGCAATTACATTGAAGTGAACTGATCCAAAATTGCTGCGCAAAATAGTGATGGGCAGTCTGAGGCTAGGTCTCAAGATTTCTTGAGACTAGCACATGCACTATTTCTTGCAAGAAATTTCGAGAGATCTCAAGAGTAGTGCTGGGCAACGCTCTCGCTCGAGACTCTCAAGACTGACATCGCAGATCTGGAGACTCTCGCGAGAATCTCGAGACCGATCCTCCTGTAGTGCATGCTGTGCGACGTACCAGTAACAACGACTGTAAACTTGATAGTAGTGATGGGCAGTCTGAGATTAGCGCAGCCATTATTTCTCGCGAGAAATTTCGAGAAATCTCGAGAGCGTTATCCCCGCAATGTGCGGCAAGCAGCGTTTCGTAGGCCTGCAAGTAGTCGGAGCTGAATGTTGTTTGTTCCGAATATGCGAATAGCCAACCATGGGGCTTCTCATTTTCGTAAATACGTGTCAACAAGAGACTAGGGCGGTCATTTAAACCGAGATCTATTTTGACGCAGTATAACATAATTATAAAGGGTACGCATTCGGACATTGTATGCACTGGTAGGTACAGGAATGAGTGGTTTAAGTACAGAACCTGACGGCTACTGTAGGTACACGTAACTGGATACTAGCGGTGTGCATTATTCGAACTCGAGACGAGGCAAGATGCGCCTTGCTGCATATGCAACCACCATTACGCATGAGTGGAATGTGCAATCTAAATTGGTATAGAGTATTCGCGTCATAATCAGGTAGGTACCGTACTTCATTTATGACGGTGCAATGTGAACTGTGTCGAATTGTACGCGACAACTTGAAGACGATGTCCGACCGAAACGCAACGTAAGTCGTGGATGTCGGTTATTTTTAAGAGATGTCACATAGCACAGCCCACTGTGTTGCTTATTCAAAAGAAGTAAAATACATCGGCAGAAACACTTCTGGGATGATCCGGCACTTACAAACGCATGATATCAATGAAGAGGAATCGTCGCAGAACACCTCCGGCCTGGTATGAATCACAAGAAACCACCCTGCCGACAACGATTGTGAGGCATCCAGGTACGATTACATCCTAATAATAATTATTAACAAATTATACAGGTTATTCAGCTAAGAAGTCCACCTGACATAATTCGTGAACAGTTTAAGATACTGGCATTCTGCATTAACTTTCTTTAATGGTAAGGAGCTCATAGTTCAACATGCAGTTCTTTCATAGGATTTTGTCAAAATTTATCGTCGCAAAAGTTTCCATGTGAGAACTGCTGATGATAACTATCAAGCTTACATTCGTAGTTACTGGGACGTCTCACAGCTCGCGGCACACGAAAATCGGTCTTGAGCGTTACCCATCACCCCTGTTACACGTTCCACTCATGTGTGATGGGGGTTGCGTATGTAGCAAAGCACATCTTCCCCGTCTCAGGTTCGAATAATGCTCGCCTCTAGTATCAAAGTAGGCGTATATCCTATCTACAATTATTCACAAATTATGCATGGTTATTCAGCTAAGATGTCCACCCCAAATAAGTCGGGAACAGTTTAAGATACTGACATTCTGTTTCCACTTTAGTTAATGGTTCATAGTAGAACATGCAGTACTTTTCCAGGCTTTTGACAAAATGAATTGGCTCACACGTTTTCATAGGAGAACGTTATTTCACGCAATAACTGCCAATGATATACTATCAATTTTACAGTCGTAGTTACTGGTACGTCGCACAGCTTGCACTACAGGAGGATTGGTCTCGAGATTCTCGCGAGAGTCTCGAGATCTGTGACGTCAGTCTCGAGCGAGAGTGTTGCCCATCACTACTTGATAGTATTTCAGCCGAGCTGAGTGGCTCAGACGGTTAAGATGCCTTCTGACCCCAACTTGGCAGGTTTGATCCTGGCTCAGTCCGGTGGTATTTTAAGGTGCTCAAATATGTCAGCCTCATTTCGGTAGATTTACTGGCACGTAAAAGAACTCGTGCAGGACTAAATTCCGGCACCCTGGCGTCTCTGAAAACCGTAAAAGAGTAGTTAGTGGGACGTAAAGCAAATAACATTATAAAGATAGTATATCATTGGCAGTTATTGCGTGAAATGAGGTTCTCACATGAAAACGTGTGAGCCAATACATTTTGTCAAAAGCTTGAAAAAATACTGCATGTTCAACTATGAACCCCTTAATACCATTAACGAAAGTGAAGACCGAATGTCAGTATCTTAAACTGTCCAAGACTCATTTGAGGTGGACATCTTAGCTGAATAACCCTGTATAATTTGTGAATAACTCTAGATAGGATGTACACTTATTTGGATACTAAAGGCGTGCATTATTCGAGCTTGAGACAGGGAAGATGTGCTTTGCTACTTATGCAACCACCATTATACATGAGTGGAATGTGTAATCTAAAATGCCCGACTTTGCTCCAATTCTTTCAGCAGGAGTGACGAGCAATGCTCTCGAGACAGATTCTCGTGAGCTGTGCGACGTCCCAGTAACTAAGAGTGTAAGCTTGATAGTTACCATCAGCAGTTCTCATATTGAAACTTCACCATTTCATTTTTCCTAAGGAAGGAAAATACTGCATGTTGAACTGGGAACTCCTTAATACCATAAGCGAAAGTAAAGACAGAATGCCAGTATCTTAAACTGTTCACGAGTTATTTCAGGTGGACTTCTTAGCTGAATAATCCGTATAATTTGTTAATAACTGTTATTAGGATGTAAACCTACCTGGATGTCTCACAATTGTTGTCGGCAAGGTAGCTTCTTGTGATTCAGACCGGGCCGGAGGTATTCAGTTACTATTCCTCTTCATTTATATTAAGTGTTTTTAAGTGTCGGATCATCCCAGAAGTATTTCTGCCGACGTATTTTACTTCTTTTGAATAAACAACACAGCAGGCTGTGCTATGTGGCATGTCTTCAAAACAACTGACATCCACGACTTACGTTGCGTTTTGGACATCGTCTTCAAGTTGTCGCATACAACTAGACACAATTACACATTGCGCTGTCATATACCAAAGTACCTAAATAATTAATATTAACAAATATATCGCAAATGGGAAATATCCCAGTGGCAATGGTCACATACAGTAGTGTAATAATAACCAGCATACTGATTTGGGCAAGTTTTCCTTCGTCAACTGGTCCACAAGGGATCGGAATAAATTACCTGCAGCAGTATTTGATAGATTATCTTCCGGTATCAAATCGTTTAAGATGATGATTAGTGCTTCTTTAACGAGTCAGTAATGCTTTTTAGAGCCGAGTTAGTGAAGGTAGCAATTTTTATTCTTTTGGACTCATCGAAATTTAAATTTGCGGCATTTTTCGATTTTATTTTACCAATAATCTTATTGATCATGTCAGGTTTAAAGCCATTAAGTTTTGCTAGTTTTTTTATATATTCAAATTCTTTTTTCCGATTAGAAGTAGATAGTGGAACATTTAATGCTAAATAAACTGAACTGTAGAAATTTGCTTGTTTTTGAGACTGAGGATGTAAAGACTCGTTCCTTATTGTCAAAGGAGCTGCAGAGGGCTTTCTGTAAATTTGAAAAATGAAATTTTCATTTACTCTGGTCAAGTTTAGGTCCAAGAAATTCAAAGACTTGCTGAGTTCGTCCTCCTTAGTCAACCTGATATTGCTGTCAAGGTCGTTAATGGTCATTAATGTTATCACTGTTGTTATGGTGAGTGTCGATGATGGCAAATGTATCATCAACGTATCTTAACCAAAGCCGTAAACCATTGATTATCTTATTAGTCTCCAGGTTATCCATAAAAATGTTTGCAAGAATTCCAAATATCGGGTCACCCATTGCTAGTCCCTTCTGATGGCATATTTTGTTATTAAATGTAAAATAATTTGTTTAAGACAAATTTTAACAAATTGATCAATCCATCTATTTCTCATTTACTTAGTGTTCTGTTTCAAGAGGTTAGTTTCTATTATACTAATGGTTTCATTTACTGGTATACTTGTATTCAGATTACTGACATCATACAAAACCATAACATGATTGTCATGCATGAACATCAAAAACTCACTATTGTGAATACCAGGTTACCTACAGCCAAAGCCTTACCGAAAATACATTAGAAAAAAGGTACCAATGCGCCCTATTATAAACAGTCGAAATAATGTAGTCCCACCTATAAGGTATCAAAATTTCTACACTGCTTTTTAAGTAATCATTATAAATTCAATACTAAAACCTATGCTAAGAATTCAATTGACTTTTGCAATAAACTTTCGAAATTTAAGTTGCATGACAATCATGTTATGGTTTTGTATGATGTCGCTAATATGTATACAAGTATGCCACTAAATGAAACCAATAGTGTAATAAATGCTAACCTCTTGAAAAAGAACACTATAAGTAAATGAGAAATAGATGAATTGATCAAATTGTTAAAATTTAGTCTTAAACAAAAATTTCTTTACATTTAATAACAAAATATACCATGAGAAGGGACTAGCAATCAGCGAGCCAATATCTGGAATTCTTAATACCAATATAAATGGTCCATTATTGGACATTATAAATTTTCCAGCGTTTTGCCCCAGTGTGCTAAGTTGGGCTCATCAGGTGGTAAATAGCACACCCACCAAGACGCATGGCAAGTGCATACCGTGGAAGCTACTGTGTAGGGAAACTGAAATATTTGTCCCGAATGAGTAAATTTATCTACAGTATACTAATATTATAAAGAGCAAAAATTTGTATATTTGTAACGGATAGACTCAAAAACTACTGACCCAGTTTTAAAAAATACTTTCACCTATAGAAAACTACATTGCCAGTGAGTAACATGGGCTGTATTTTATTTTCAAAAAAATTTGAGGGGGGGGGGGGGATGGAGGGAGATACAAAAATAATGGGCTAATATAGGCGAAATCGAATTTGTCGTACAAGGACGAGACAAAGCTCATTTTAAGTTCCTTGACGCAAAGAACAAAATTCGGTAAGCCCTATGAGCCCTAAAACCAACCATTAATGACACCACACAACCCCTGCTCTAGGAATCAGATAAAGAAATTAACTGCCGTAACCATGGCAACGTCAGCTCCAGTATTCTTAGAGCAGCGAGATTATCTACAATATATCATAAAAATCTAACAAGTCACAGGCATGAAAATTGGTATTTGGAATCTCCTTTAAAAATAAATGAATACACTTTTTTGGAAAATCCACTGAAGGGTTGAAATAATAAAAAAAGCGGATGAATTTTAAAAATGAGTGTCTTCTTCTACCGCTTTTCCCATACCTGTGGGGTCGCGGGTGTGAACTGTGTCGCAAATGTGGATTTGAACCTGTTTTACGGCTGGATGCCCTTCCTGGCGCAAACCCTATGTCTAGGGACGTAATTACTATTGCGTGTTCCTTTTATGGTTGGTAATAATAATAATAATCGTATGGCCTCAGCTACCGTGTGCAGACATTTCGATTTGACGCCATCTGGCTGTCTGCTCGTCAATTTCGACGTTCCGTTTTACTCTAGGTCCGATAGATGGCAAACAGAGCAAACCGGATCTCTCTTGGGTGTCTATGGCTGAGATTTAATTAATTTTGTCGGGTAAATACTAAATGTATCACCAGAGATCTTTTACATGCTGACATCGTACGACATGGAGTGTTGAATGGACTTTTTTCCGCCCTTCAAAAATCAGACTACCTCTACCGGGTTTGCAGCCGCTATCTTGGGATCCGGAGGCCGACACTCTACCACGGATCCACAGAGGTTGGTAAAGTGGTGTGTTGAGTGAATATGAAGAGGAGAGTGTTGGGACAAACACAAACAACCTGTCCCTGAAAAAGAAGAAGAATTAATCACACGTGATTTAATTCCCCGACTTAGCCTGAAATCGAACCCAGAACCCTGTGGACCAAAGGCCACAACGCTGACTACTCAGCCAAGGAGTGGAGCAGTTTTTAAATTGAGTATATCTACAGTGTGTGTTTGAGTCATCAGTCCATAGACTGGTTTGATGCAGCCCTCCATGCCACCCTATCCTGTGCTAACCTTTTCATTTCTACGTAACTATTGCATCCTACATCTGCTCTAATCTGTTTGTCATATTCATACCTTGGTCTACCCCTACCGTTCTTACCACCTACACTTCCTTCAAAAAACAACTGAACACGTCCTGGGTGTCTTAAGATGTGTCCTATCATTCTATCTCTTCTTCTCTTCAAATTTAGCCAAATCGATCTCCTCTCACCAATTCGATTCAGTATCTCTTCATTCGTGATTCGATCTATCCATCTCACCTTCAGCATTCTTCTGTAACACCACATTTCAAAAGCTTCTATTCTCTTTCTTTCTGAGCTAGTTATCGTCCATGTTTCGCTTCCATACAATGCCACGCTCCACACGAAAGTCTTCAAAAACATCTTTCTAATTCCGATATCAATGTTTGAAGTGAGCAAATTTCTTTTCTTAAGAAAGCTCTTCCTTGCTTGTGCTAGTCTGCATTTTATGTCCTCCTTACTTCTGCCATCGTTAGTTACTTTACTACCCAAGTAACAATATTCATCTACTTCCTTTAAGACTTCGTTTCCTAATCTAATATTTCCTACATCACCTGCCTTCGTTCGACTGCACTCCATTACTTTTGTTTTGGACTTATTTATTTTCATCTTGTACTCCTTACCCAAGACTTCATCCATACCATTCAGCAACTTCTCGAGATCTTCTGCAGTCTCAGATAAAATAACAATATCATCGGCAAATCTCAAGGTTTTGATTTCCTCTCCTTGGACTGTGATTCCCTTTCCAAATTTCTCTTTGATTTGCTTTACTGCCTGTTCTATGTAAACATTGAAAAGGAGAGGGGACAAACTGCAGCCTTGCCCCACTCCTTTCTGGATTGCTGCTTCTTTTTCAAAGCCCTCGATTCTTATCACTGCAGACTGATTTTTATACAGGTTGTATATAATTCTTCGTTCTCGGTATCTGATCCCTATCATTCTCAGAATCATAAATAGCTTGTTCCAATCAACATTATCGAATGCCTTTTCTAGATCTACGAATGCCATGTACGTGGGCTTGTCCTTCATGATTCGATCCTCTAAGATCAGACGTAAAGTCAGGATTGCTTCACGTGTTCCTACATTTCTCCTGAAACCAAATTGATCTTCTCCCAACTCAGCTTCAACTTGTTTTTCCATTCTTCTGTAAATAATACGTGTTAAAATTTTGCATGCATGAGATACTAAACTAATGGTGCGGTAGTTTTCACACCTGTCAGCACCGGCTTTCTTGGGAATAGGTATAACAACATTCTGCCGAAAATCGGATGGGACTTCTCCTGTCTCATACATCCTGCACACTAAATGAAATAACCTTACCATGCTGTTTTCTCCTAAGGCAGTCAGTAGTTCAGAGGGAATATCATCAATTCCAGGTGCCTTGTTCCTATTTAGGTCACTCACAGCTCTGTCAAACTCTGACCTCAAAACTGGGTCTCCCATTTCATCAGCATCAACAGCCTCTTCATGTTCCAGAACCAAATTATCTATATCTTTACCTTGATACAACTGTTGGATATGCTCCTGCCATCTTTCTGCTTTGTCTTCTTTCCCTAGAAGTGGCTTTCCATCTGAGCTCTTAATATTCATGCACCTAGATTTCCTTTCTCCAAAGGTTTCCTTGATTTTCCTGTATGCAGCATCTACCTTTCCCAAGACCATACAGTCTTCGACATCCTTGCACTTCTCCTTCAGCCATTCTTCCTTAGCTACCTTGCACTTTCTATCCACTTGATTCTTTAATCGCCTGTATTCTTTTCTGCCCTCTTCATTTCTAGCATTCTTGTATTTTCGTCGTTCATCAATCAGGTCTAGTATCTCCTGAGTTATCCACTGATTCTTAGTTGATCTTTTCTTCCTTCCTAACATTTCTTCAGCCGCCCTACTGACTTCATTTTTCATGACTCTCCACTCTTCCTCTATTGTGTTTCCTTCAGCCTTTTCATTTAGTCCTTGTGCAACATGTTCCTTGAAACAATCTCTCACACTCTTTTCTTTCAACTTGTCTAGATCCCATCTTTTTGCATTCTTTCCTTTCTTCAATTTCTTCAACTTCAGATGGCATTTCATGACCAACAAGTTGTGGTCAGAGTCCACGTCTGCTCCTGGGAAAGTTTTGCAATCCAACACCTGGTTTCTGAATCTCTGCCTAATCATAATGAAGTCTATTTGATACCTTCCAGTGTCTCCAGGTCTCGTCCACGTATACAGCCGTCGTTTGTGGTGTTTGAACCAAGTATTGGCAAGGACTAAATTATGATCAGTGCAGAATTCAACCAGCCAACTTCCTCTTTCGTTCCTTTGTCCCAATCCGAATTCTCCTACTGTACTACCTTCTCTTCCTTGGCCTACCACTGCATTCCAGTCTCCCATCACAATTAGATTCTCGTCACCTTTTACATATTGTATTAAATCTTCTATCTCCTCATATATTCTTTCGATTTGTTCATCATCCGCTGAACTAGTAGGCATATAGACCTGCACTATTGTGGTGGGCATTGGTTTGGTGTCTATCTTGACAACAATAATTCTTTCACTATGCTGGTCGTAGTAGCTTATCCGCTGCCCTATTTTCTTATTCATTATTAAACCAACTCCTGCATTTCCCCTGTTTGATTTCGTGTTGATAATTCGGTAGTCGCCTGACCAAAAATCTTGTTCTTCCTGCCAACGTACTTCACTTATACCAACTACATCTAACTTTAGTCTATCCGTCTCCCTGTTCAGATTCTCTAACCTACCACAACGATTCAAACTTCTAACATTCCACGCTCCGACTCGCAGAATGTCAGTATCCTTCTTCCTGATGATCGCCCCCTCTCGTGTAGTCCCCACCCGGAGATCCGAATGGGGGACTAGTTTACCTCCGGAATATTTTACCCGGGAGGAAGCCATCATCAGTACATCATTCATACAGAGAGAGCTGCATGTCCTCGGGAGGTAGTTACGGCTGTAGTTTCCCGTTGCTTTCAGCCGTGTAGCAGTATCAACACAGCTAAGCCATGTTGAGTATTATTACAAGGCCGTATCAGTCAATCATCTAGACTGCCGCCCTTGCAACTACCGAAAGGCTGCTACCCCCCTTTCGATGAACCATTCGTTAGTCTGGTCTCTCAACAGATACCCATCCGATATGGTTGCACCTGCGGTTCGGCTATCTGCATCATTGGGACACGCAAGCCTCCCCACCGCGGCAAGGTCACATGGTTCGCAGAGGAGGATATCTACAGTATATCTCATAAACTTAACATGTTACAGACGTGAAAATGGGTATTTGTAATCTCCTTTAAAAATAAACACATATTTTTTGTTTTTGGAAAACCAACTTAAGCTGGAGATTGTAAATAAGTGAAAAAAGGGTTGAATTCTCTTTATGAGGATACTTATATCTCAAAAACTAAAATGTTACAGACGTGAAAATTTGTATTTGGAAACCCTTTCTTTTTTTCGACTTTAAAGAGGAATGTTTCTCACATGTAGAGTTCCATGTCGCACGTTCCAGATTTAGCTCTGCCAGTAGCTTGGTCACTTTAGCCCCAAAAGGCAATGCCACAAACATCGTTTACAAAGGTTCTGGGGTAAATGAAATGCAATTTTTTCGCAAGATTTTATATTTTAGGGATTTTCAGATAATGTCTTAGTGCAGTACCGAAAAACAATTTTTATCAACTTACGAAATCATCGCGAGTAAAGCCGTGGGTAACAGCTAGTAATTCAAGTATAAATGGTCCGTTATTGGACATTACAAATTTTCCAGCTACTCCTTCCTGATTGCCAGCGTTTCGCCCCAGTGTGCTAAGTTGGGCTCGTGAGCTGGTAAATAGCACACTCATCAAGACACATGGCTAGTGCATACTGTGGAGGACCCTGCGTAGGCTACTTGGAGCCACCAGCAGTGCCAATGCACTAGGAGAGACTGTCTCATTACCAAAAATTGATGCCTGCCTTGCCATCAGATGATATAGATTTTGTTTCCCATAGGGAAGACAAATTTTAACAATTTGATTAATTCATCTATTTCACATTTACTTACAGTATTCTGTTTAAAGAGGTTAGTTTCTATTATACTAATACGTTTCATTTACTGGTATACTTGTTTACATATTAGTGACATCATACAAAACCATAACATGATTGTCATGCAACTTAAATTTTGGAAGTTTATTGCAAAAATAAATTGAATTCTTAACGTAGGTATTATGGTATTATGAATGTACTCATTCGGGACAAATATTTCAGATTCTCTATGGGAAACAACATCTATATCATCTGGAATTCTTGTGAACATTTTTATGGATAACCTGGAGACTAATAAGATAATAAGATCAATGGTTTACAGCTTTGGTTAAGATACGTTGATGATACATTTGCCATCATCGACACACGCCATAATAATAGTGATAACATATTAATGACCATTAACGACCTTGACAGCAATATCAGGTTGACTAAGGACGACGAACTCAGTAAGTCTTTGAAATTCTTGGACCTAAACTTGACCAGAGTTAATGATAATTTCATTTTTCAAATTTACAGAAAGCCCTCCGCTGCTCCTTTGACAATAAGGAACGAGTCCTTACATCCTCAGTCTCTAAAACAAGCACATTTCTACAGTTTAGTTTATCAAGCATTAAATGTTCCACTATCTACTTCTAATCAGAAAAAATAATTTGAATATATAAAAGAACTAGCAAAACTTAACGGCTTTAAACCTGACATGATCAATAAGATTATTGGTAAAATAAAATCTAAAATAGCCATAAATTTAATTTTTGACGAGTCCAAAAGAATAAAATTTGCCACCTTCATTAACCCAGCTATATACAAGACAGCATTACTAACCTGTTAAAGAAGCACAATATCAGAATCACCTACCAAACTCGCAACACTAATCGGAACATATTTTTTAATTCCAACTCTGTAAATGTTTCTCAGGACAAGTTTTCGAATTCTCGTATATACAGACTTAAATGCAGCCAATGTGAATTTTCTTATATTGGGCAAACTGGCCGTAGTTTTAGAACTAGATACTTTGAACATTATAATGCCTTAAAGCAGTAAAAATTACTCAGCTATGAGCACTGATATGAGGGATTCCAGCCACAATTTTACTACAATTGATCAGGACCTTCACATTATTAAATATGTAAATAAAAGCAGCTTAATGACCGAATTTGAAAAAACATTTTTTTTTTTGGATCAACACTTAAATCACACAAGCATAAAGAATGTGAGTTTTCCACCTAATCAATACTTTATTATATAAAGTGTCTAAAATCATTCAATCTGATCAAAACACAGTACCGGTTTCAACCTGTTAATTAGGTCCGCCAGCTGCTGATGAACCTGCTTGTTCAATAACGAATATACAGTGAAAAACATTACTTAGACTAAACATGAATGCCACATATTCCAATAAAATGTTATGCTATAATGTTAAAATATATAAAGCAGGGTACAGTTCTTTAAGTCTAAAAAGTCTCTGACATCCTTGTGTCAAGTTTAAATATCTTGTGCTGTAATGCCAACATTTTATCCAACGGTTGTGCAAGGTAAATTCAAAAGTGCATTGTTGGGCCACAAACCTAAGAAGACTACGCACTTTTTACTTTTAACAACACCCACATTCACCCCATAACTAATATTTTCAAAAGATGCAATCTAAGAATAGCTTACAAAACCATACGTAATAATGCTTTCATTTTACATAATACTAAATCCGTCAATGAAAACAATAAATACAGCCACTCAGGAGTATACCGCATAAAATGCAAAGATTGTGAAGCCAACTACATCGGCCGCACCGGTAGAAGTTTTTCTATTCGCTACAACGAACATATCAATGCCATAAAATATAATCATTTTTCATCCATCGGGCAGCATGTTGAGGATTACAAGCGTAAGTTCACTAATATCGAGAATGCCATGGAAATTTTAAATATGAACCCCACAAGCCCATTGCTTAATATAATGGAAGATTACATCAGTATGGACCAGTACGCTAATCCAAACTTAGTCGAAACGAAATCACAGATAAAGCAAACATTCTTTTCAACACACCCATTCCTATTCTAAAAGATGCATATCTAAAAAGATCAGCAGATACAAATCCACACACACACCCCAAAGGACACACTCAACTCCACCCCACCCCCTCAACAAGCTGCTTCCCCCTCCCACACGACGTACACGGAACAGTGTGCAGCACACTCCCAACCGTGCTCAGCGACATATCAAGTTCGCACGTAACACACACATGGCTGTTCACAACACATTCAACAAGCACTCTCTATTAGTCAATCTAATTTCTACCTTCCTTTTCTTTACCCAAGTGGAACACAAGTATGAAGTGGGGAGCACTCACACTTACTTTTATTATATCAATACTTCATTTACAGCAACTTATATCTCAATAAGAAGTCTTAGTAAAAACAAACATCTTTACCAGCAGAATAATCGACTGAGAATGAGCATAAGTGCCTATAAAACAAGAACAGAACCTCGTTACTACTGAACATAACATTCTTCCACATATTTGTGGCCCAACAATGCACTTTTGAATTTACCTTGTACAACCGTTGGATATAATGTTGGCATTACAGCACAAGATATTTAAACTTGACACTAGGATGTCAGAGACTCTTTAGACTTTAAGAACTATACCCTGATTTTAACATTATAGCATAACATTTTAATGGAATGTGTGGCTTTCATGAGACACAAGGATGTCAAAGCCTTTTTAGACTTCAAGAACTGTACCCTGTTGTATATACTTTAAAATATTTAAAATGGAAATTGCAACACCCAGGAGTGGTGCTACATTGCTGCAATTGAACATGCAGGACGAGTGTTCGGTTGTGCTTCGATGATTACACTTTCAGGTCCCTCTGACCTCAAGTTTGGACAACAATCAGTACAGGATGTGCCCACCACGAGCTGCAATACATTGATGAATTCGTCGAGGCATGAAGTCAATAAAGCCCTGGATCGCTTCCTGAGGAATTGTGGCCCATGCTTGCTGCACTGCACGGGTCAGTTGTTCCAGAGTTGTGGGTGGCTGAGGACGGTTGGCCAGTTGTCGACCCATCATGTCACACACACGCTCAATAGGACTGAGGTCCGGGGATCTGGCGGGTCATTCTAAGGTTGTGATGTTGTGGAGAGCTTCTCTGGAGATGCGTGCAGTGTGAACCCGGGCATTGTCCTGCTGAAACATCCCATTAGCAATGTTCGCCATCATAGGGACAACCACTGGATTGAGTACCCTATCAATGTACTGTCGAGCAGTCATAGTTCCCTCAACAAGCACTAATTGTGATTTCACATTAAAGCCAATAGCTCCCCAGACCATAATGCTTGGTGTTGACCCTGTGTGCCTCTCGACAATAAGATCTGGGCGGCCCCTCTCCCCAGTACGTCGGCGCACACGATTCCGGCGATAAGCGCGATTCATCACTAAAGACGACCCTATGCCATTCGTCGACCTATGTCAATCTTTCTCGACACCAGGCCAGCCTTACGCGTCGCTGTTGTGGAGTCAATGGAACACCTTCTGCAGGGACACGGGCTCGTAAGCCAGCTGCATGCAGGCGATTACCAGCTGTTTGTTGTGTAACGTGGGGTGCCACAGCTGCTCGAATTTGCACTGCTGTTGCACGGGGTTCCATCCAGGCCATCCGAATGATGCGGCGATCCTCTCTCACAGTTGTCTGTCGCGCTGGGCCTGTGGCAGGTCTACGAGTGTGGTTACCGTCATTTGACCACTGCTGCCATACACGTACTGTAGATGCCTGTCGGCCAACACGTGCAGCGACAGTCCTTAGCGATAATCCAGCCTCACACAGCCCAATTATCCGAGCCCTCTCAAACAGCGACAGTTGTTGATAGCGAGCTCTTCTCTGTCGTCGAGGCATGTTTGACAGGGAACACTTCACTGCACGGACTGCAAGTCAACTACGCTACACCAGAGTCCGTATACTAGAGTTGATTCCTCCGTGACCAATCATGTGGGGAGACCTGTAGCAACAATCCAATTGGTCTGAAACTTTGATCGTTTACGTACCTACATGGCATTGTTCCATATCTTGAAAATCAATACAAACGACCAATGCCTTCATGGTGTTGCAATTTCCATTTTCTTAAGTGTATTTTATTGGAATATGTGGCATTCATGTTTAGTCTAAGTAATGTTTTACATTGTATATTCGTTATTGAACAAGCAGGTTCATCAGCAGCTGGCGATGATCTAATTAACAGGTCGAAACCGGTACTGTGTTTTGATGAGATTGAATGATTTTAGACACTTTATGTAATAAAGTATTGATTAGGTGGAAAACTCACATCATTTATACTTGTGTGTTCAAACTATCAATACAAACAATGAAGCTGATAGATTATAGTACAACACTTTAATAATGATAATAATTTAAATGATGTATCTGAGAACAATAGCCCGATAATTGAACAAGTCCCCAAGTTACTTACTATTTTTGATATAAATCATAATTCCATGAGAATTTTCAATTATAAACTCTTAAATAACTCCCCCGGTCATAACAGCAGCTTCTGCCTCATCTCCTCCCTATGCCATAACTTTGCCACCAACTTCTAGCGCTCTCAAGGTTGCGCCTACCCCTCCCCTCTTGGCTCGCTCTCCGCACATGGAGGTACACCCCTACAACACACGTAGCAGTGGGCAGACGATTACCAGACCTCCTTGAGCGGCTAAGGTGACTAGTCACCTCCTACCAACATAAGGAGGTAAGCGGTCTTAGACTCTCACTTTGTTGGGTACTCTAATTTTCTAGAAACTGACGTACATCTTTTCTCTTTTATATTTTCAGACTTCAATACACGCTCATTGCGTTTCATTCTCCATCTAAGACTTTGCTGAACTCCCACTAGAAACTCAAGGACACCTGTTTTCGGCTTTAACCTATTGTTAAAGGAAATCTGGACATTTGCCTCTACATATTTATGTAGTTTCAGGCGTGATTCAATCCCGTGATGTGAACTACTCCATTAGTCAACCAACTATTAAGTGATTTTTCCTACCTGACTCTCGTTTCTATGCAACAGAATGAGATTTAACTAGTGACAATTCTAATTTACCTTATGCTTCATTCAACGAAAAATAAAAACAATATTTAGAAGTATTGTAAAACATTTTTTAGTGATTGACTGATAGGAATGGGAAATCTAATATGATTTTATTTACTTTATTATCAGCTCATATAATTTGATATATATGTATTAACCTCCGTCAATACGGATGCAATGTTTTTAGTTTATTATCTTAATTAATTGAAATTGTCAGAAGCTTACACACTAGTTTTATGGTTACTGATCTTCACGAAGATGCCTGTCGGCCAACACGTGCAGCGACAGTGAACATTAGATCTTAGAGAACTATTATATTATGAGGTCACTAGGTTTGGAGCCCTGACGAAACTTTTAGGTTAAGTTTATTGTGGCTGAAGATGCTTATGACAGTTAAGCAAGACATGTCCTAACTTATAACACCAGTTGTAATGATTGTATCCTAAGTATAAGGATCGATAAGTATTGAAGAGGTGGTTTATCTTATTTTTTTCAATTACAATTTTTATAATCTGATATCAATAGGTTTACAATGAGATTTATAACAATCCTTTGAACGCCAAGAAATCTTGAACCCGCGGAACGAACTTATTATTTAACCCAGTCCTGAAAATATTGCATCATCCATGCAGATTTGTTATGACAATCTACTGGGAAATATTTCATCACTGTTCCTTTGAAAGAATGCAGATTTTTTGCTTTACCAACAACAGCTAAGTTTAATTTGTGGTCGCCACAAGCGTTCACACAGCACAAGATGGTAACGCGCTCTTTACTAGATTTGTGACCAGGAGCTGATATCTCTTCAGCAGCTGCTAGTGTTTTACTGGCTAAGCACTTCCAATAAAGTCCAGTTTCAATGGCATTGTACACTTTACTTGGAACAAAATTTTATCTCTCAATTATGCACTCAAACTCGCGTCTCAAGTTTTCTGCTGCACTGCTGTCACCACTTAGTTTTCTCCTTCAATGTTTAATTCTCGAATGCCATGTCTGTCCTTAAATCTCTGTAGCCAACCATTGGATGCTGGTGAGAACCCTGAGAGCCGCATCTTTTCGTGAAAAATTTGTGCCTGCCTTGTTATCATAGGACCACTAATAGGTACACCTTCATTTCTCTTTTGCTGAAACCACGTGAATAACACAGCATCCAGTTCTTTTAAAGATGATGCTTTCATTGTTTTTCTTTTAGCGAGTCCATGCGAACTGTCAGAACTCGCCGCAAACTGCAACACTTTGTCTTTATTCTTCATTAGGTCCCGCACTGTGGTCACACCCACACCGAACTCGGATGCTAAATTTGAGACTAGTTCACCTTTCTTTAACTGTTCGATTATATTAACTTTATTTTGTATGGTTAAAACCACACGTTTTCTCTTTACTGCACATTTCAGTCTCAACATCTCTCGGCTGTTAGAACAGAAAATAAATGTTCAACTTCATCAGTCACTCTCATATTTCCTTACTTTGCATAACAGTACAGAATGTGGTCCGACTCGTTGGCTGAATGGTCAGCGTACTAGTCTTCGGTTCAGAGGGTCCCGGGTTCGATTCCCGGCCGGGTCGGGGATTTTAATCGCTTCTGATTAATTCTTCTGGCTCGGGGACTGGGTGTATATGTCCGTCCCAACACTCTCCTCATCATATTCAGACAACATACTACAATACCAACCACCACAGAAACACGCAATAGTACTTACATCCCTCCATAGAGGGTTGGCGTCAGGAAGGGCATCCGGCCGTAAAAACAGGGCCAAATCCACAGGTGCGACGCAGTTCGCACCCGCGACCCCACAGGTGTGGGAAAAGCGGCAGGAAAAGAAAAGAAAGAAGCATAACAGTACAGAATGTAGCCTACCTGTCTACTAATAGCGGAGGTTCACTATGACGGACCGCTAGGCTGGTTTCCTATTCCTGTCCATTGTGAAATATTTACGATGCAGTAGCCTGTGGTGAAAATATTTAACCTTGACAGAGAACGATATGAAAGATCTACGTACGGTACTCGGAGATGTTACATGCTACCAAATAAGTTGTAGGTATCATTCTGAGGTAGAAATGACCAGCATACCGTACTCTACGCTCCATGGGCTGAGAGAAGGCACATTCCAGTATATTATTCGTCAACAATGGAATGGATAATTGGAACTGTTGAATTTGAATAGCATCCCTCTTCTTTTGTAACAATCAAAAGTTAAATAACTTTACACAACATAAAATTAGGTAGTAAACAATGTATGAAGTCATGTCTCCAATGCCGATTGCCAGTCTGTGCGCGTGTAATCCTAAGGTAAGATTATATTTGATACCATTTTCTGTATTACTTTCTATTGAGGAAAAATATATTTAATTAATGGGTATGTAGTAACATGTGGCCCTCAAACTTTCCTGTAACTTAAATGTGGTCCTTGATGACCAGTTGAAAACCTATGATATTGGCTATTAGTTCAATGGGCTCATCACCCGAAAGCAATTTAGAGCTACTGCCAGCAGCAGATTAGGCCACTCTTAACGTGGAGTACAGATGCCTCTCGCAGCCCAACCTGGGAACGGTAACTGCTGAATGGGTTCCAGTGTAATTTCATGCGATGAGTGAACCATCACCCCTTCTAAGGGAACTCATCTGCTCTAAGCCATTGGTCACATTAAAGGGGTGGGTCATTTATCATCACCCAACATGCGGGGTTGAAAAGCTGCCTGTACAGTCTACTCCATTATGGTAGCGAAGTAACTGGCCAGACATTTTGGACATGAACAAGACAGCTGAACCCGAGTTACATGTATATGGAGGTGAGGAGAAGATTTTACGTATAAGTATTATTTGCAAATCAGGTTTAGGTATTATATAATTATTAAAATAATAAGATTAAAGACAGGTTATTTCAGAGATATTTAACAATTTGATTTATACTTATGATTCTTTTTAGAGGAAAGCAACAGGAAACTACCTCACTCCTCATTTCCCTAGTACACCTCTTCAGTGATGCCTAGGCCATCTATGACAGCTGTTGCCATAACTGTGGCGGATCAAACCAGCCTTCGGGCTGAATACCCAACATACAACATTCTTTTAAAATATCAGGTTTGCAACACTAATTTTGCATACAACTTTTTAAAAATTTGTCTAAAATAGTGTTTATTTTACCAATGAGTGCACAAAGTGAGGTATGTATAAGTAATTCCTAATTCACCAGCACTTTCACTTAGTTTTATGTGGATTATTTGTCCATTTCTCGTATGAATTTTACTTTCTCATCCAATGTGCAACTTATCTCTTTCTGTTCTCCATGGCTGATTAACGGCAATGTACAATAAATTTCTACTAACAGAATCGCAGTTTTTATAACTCTATGTGGCAAATGTCAGCTCTTGGCTTCATTTCAGCTCGTCTCATTTTCATAACCTGATAACGGTTAAAATCGAAGCACGTCCCAAACACGTGTTTTAATCTTTCTACTTTAGCTTTATGCAGCTTGGCCACTTTTCATGACATTCGCTTCACCACCGCACTCTTGTTGGACATCTGCAGCTAAAGTCTCATCGCCAACTCTAATGTACTGCATTTGTAATTCATCTGCATTTCAGTAACAGGAAATTTATATATGTTAGCAACGTTATTTTAACTTTATGCACAATTAAACTACATTTAACGAAAATATATAATAGCGAATTATGCATAAATGAGTTATGTACAAAATAGGCTACGTTTCATTAACATTTTAAGTTATATTTTGTCCATGGAAATGGCCTGAAAATCCTGATTTAATAGAGGATTTACTTTCAATATTTTTTTTAGAGTTTGTAGTCTTAATGTTAAAACTTGTCTGGCTCCATGGCTAAATGGTTAGCGTGGTGGCCTCTGGTCCAGAGGGTCCCGGGTTTGATTCCCGGCCGGATCGGAGATTTTAACCTTAAAAGAGTACGTTCCCTTGGCTCGGGGACTGGGTGTTTGTGCTGTCCCCAACATCCCTGCAACTCTCACACCACACTATCTTCCACCACAATAACACGCAGTTACCTATACATGGCAGATGCTGCCCACCTTCATTGGAGGGTCTGCTTTACAAGGGCTGCACCCGGCTAGAATTAGCCACATAAAATTATTGTGTTAAAACTTGACCCATCAAAGAAAATGAAAGTTTGACAGAGAAAGAACTCTTCTTCATTGGGTGTCATGAAATTTCATCACAAACCAAAACATCAGAGATTTAAAGATCTAACTGCAAATAAAATTGCTGTAGTTTTTTAGTCTTGACTGAGCACAGTCGTCTTGATTTATTGCTATACACGGTAAACAGTAAGTAGGGGAATTCTTCTTGCTCATGATCAGCAGCCAAAATCTCGAAATCTCATAATCCCCCTCAATTCAAAGTAAAATGTGTTGCACCATCTGTGCATGTGCAAATCACAACGTGGTATGAACATATCTCTCTCGAAATGTGTGACTCGAGAGCTGTTTTAAAAGATCACTTTTTTGTTCATATGTCGAACACATGCACATCTTTTTAGAATTTCTTTATTTTGGAGTGTTGAGGCTGGCCATTATAATCTCATAATCCCTCTTGAGCCAAAATGAAATATGTGCAAAGAGGGAGCAAGAGAAAGAGGAGACAAAGAAAAACATTTTAAAAAATCGTTTTCCTTTCAGTTCTTCTTTCAGTGCTCCAAACAAGTGGTAGTCACAAGGTGACAAGTCTGGACTGTAAGGAGGATGTTCCAGAGGTGTCATGCATTTCCTCCAGTTTTTCCTGTGTTACAACAGCAGTGCATACCTTGTCGTGCAGAAGAACAACATCTTGGATCAGTTGCTGGCGATGTTTGTTGCGATATGCAGCTTTTGTCTCGATCAGAAGACGGCAGTAATAGGCTGCATTAACTGTCCTTCGTTCTTGCAAGAAAGCCACAAGAAAAATGCCTGCATACTCCCAAAAAAAAGGTTGCAGGCACCTTACCAGCAGAAAGGTGTTTTGGCCCTCACTGGGCCAGCTGCACCTCATTCCCGCCACTCCATGTTTGCTCGTTTGGACTACGGGGTGTAATGATGAACCCAAGTTTCATCAGAAGTCACAATGTGACTCAAACAATCATGTCCTTCTTCCTCATAGCAATTCAGATGCCTCCATCATTTAAAGTTAAAAACTTCATAATTGTTCCATATTGAACTGAGAATCACAATACTAAAAAGAAAGTATCGAGATTCCACGTGATTACAGCACAGCAGGAATATACAAGACTGTCACATTACAAATGAACTGCAACTGAATTTACTTCTTCATAAAAAGTGTTGATATTTCTACGTACATCCTCTTGACTGTGAATAACGTCTTATATTTGTTATGTGTGGTTATAATTATTTATGATTTAGCCCTTTTGTCCTGTTCTCTTAATCGGCTGATGATGACACTTTAAATGTGTCGAAACCAGTCCCAAAGTTAACATGTTGTACCTTAATATTGATACAACTTAATAACAGTGTATTGAAAAGGTGGAACCTCTATACTTTCTTTTTAGGATTGTGTCTGATGCCTCCGACAAACATCTTGGTGGATTTTTTTTGTTCCTGGATGAGGAGACGAGGAACCCATAAGACGGACAATATCCGAAGGTTGAGTTCATCATTGATGATAGGTTGAACACTTCCAACGCTTACTCCTACAAGTGAAGTAATTTCAGAAATGTTTATGCACCGATCTTCTTCAATAAGATCACGTACATCACGAATATTGTCTGCAGTGAGGCTTGTCCACGGTCGTTTTTGGTGGGGCTCGTTTTCCACTTCTTCCCATCCTGTCAAAAATTGTTTGTGCCATTCATACATCTGGGTCTTTGAAAGAGTTGTGTCTCCAAACTGTGCATGAAGCCTTCTCAAAATTTCCAAAGCTATGGTGCCTTCTTTCGCCAGAAACTTGATGATGATAATGATGATGATGATGATGATGATGATGCGCTGCGCAATGGATGTGTGTACCTCTTGCTCGCTCATGGCATACTAGAGTGAGTCGTCGTTCTGTGGTGTGTGACGCATAAGACCCCCTACTCCGGACATCCCCACCAACATCCTCTCAAAGCTCTACCCATTTCCATTCGGTACCGGAGCCGCTAATTTTAAATTCTGGTTTATTTTTGACGCACCTAGTATTTTAAAGACTCTTGACCTCCTACTTGCAGTTGTTTTTGTTTTGCTTAATATTCCAAGATTAGGATGAAAAAATCCCTTTGCACAGTTATTTAGAATTTTTTTTCTTTTTTGAAGATAAATGTTTATATAGGGTGATACACACAGCATCTGGCTGACAGACTCATTCACGTTATTTACGTTAATTACCTCCTATTTCTCTTCTTCCCAATTTATTGGGGTTGGCTGAATTTTCCGACCGAATGCCCATCACGAAGTCAACACTATATGGAGGGATGTTTACAGAAGTGCGTGTTTCTACATTATGTTGTGTATGAAGAGGAATATATTGGGCCAAAAAAACTAAAAGTCCCCGAGTCAGGAGAACTGACCAGATAAGAGTAAAATCCCTGAACCTGGGACCCTCTGAACCAAACACCTCAACACCAACCATTCTGCCAAGGAGCCAGATAGTTACTTGCTATTTATCTCTGGAAATCGGACTCTCTCTTCTATCCTAAGGTTAATGGTCTGTCTGTCATAGTACAGCAAAAGTAATGCAGCACTGTTTTCACTGTGAGAGCGAAAGTGAATTTTTCCTGTTGATTTATTTTAAAGCGCTGCTAGCATGCATAAAATTAACAGGCTTAATGAGTGAACGTACCAGTAGAGCACTTTTAGTAACTTTGGTTAATCACTTATACATAACAAAATTGATTTTCATTTTCCCATGTAAGGGTCATGTTTCTTATATCCTGGGAACCATAGTGGTGTTGTTGATTATTGTTTTAAGAAGAAGTACAACCATCCTCTATATAACACTAATAAAAATGGAAGGGACCCGACACTTCGAAAAATGAAGTTATCGGCCAAAGGAAGACAGGGGCCACGAAGGGCGTAAAAATGAAAGACTCTCTAGCCCTCGTAAACCTAATAGCGTCGGGGTCGGATAGGTCAGATAGGATAGATGAAGGTGAGGAGCCTGGCACAAGTGGAAGCAATGCCAGGACTCAGTTAAGGGCCCCCAGGGTCACCAACCCACGCTCCAAAGCTCAGAGCCCCTGGGGCCCCTTTTAGTAGCCTCTTACGACAGGCAGGGGATACCATGGGTGTTAATTCTACTGCCCCACCCACAGGAGGGGGAGCCATAGTACAAGAGGGCTGCTACATGTGCCAAGCAAAGGAGCAACAGGTAGCTGTTTTGTGTACCACTTTCAAGCTTGAACTCCTGCACTGAACACTTTGTTCAGTCCTTCAGAGCTTCCGCTGGTGGGATCCTCAACTGCTCTGCCATCAGCTGTCATAGATGGCCTAGGCATCACTGAAGAGGCGTACTAGGGAAATGAGGAGTGAGGTAGTTTCCCGTTGCTTTCCTCACCGAGCCAGAGTTGCTATTACATATCAGTCTGCCAAGCCCACTGAAATGCATCAATCGACCCTATGAGCAACATTTTCACACCATTCATAGCAGGGACTGGCTGCATAAGGAATTGGCATTACTAGCATCGCTCATACCTCAGTCACTTTCATATTGTCAAAGCCAAGAATAAGACTGAGACAGATCTATGAAAGTAACAAAACTGCTCTACCCTATACCAGAAGACATAGTGCACTGTAAACACTAGGTCCTGCCAGCAAAGACCAATTGAACACTTACCCTACTGAATTCATTCATGCGTGATTTACAAGTTTCCTAGCTCTGAAAGAGGATCCTGTTACAAGTACTGATAGGTTAACATATAACACAACCATAACATTTTGCTCTTTATTCAGATAAAATATATATCTTTTCCCAAAAACCATAAAAATAGTCTAATTACATTTTGTACATATCCTTCATTCAAGACTCAAGTCGCAACACTGCAGTCTGACTGCAGAAAACCATCTTTCATTCTTCAAATCCATTTCTCAAAGCCTCTAGGTAGGCTTTACGACACTCCATATCATCAGCTGGCCGGTTGTGAGGGGTCCAGACAGGTTCGCCAATGAAGAAACGTTGCGCACGGATGAAATTCTGGGAAGACAAACAAAAATAATTACTTCAGTGATGAATCAATTCACTCAATAATCATTGATCTGCATTTAGCACCATTGCCCAGGCGGGAGATTCCTTATCAATTAGCTATCAAAACTTTTCTTAAATGATTTCACAGAAATTTGAAATTTATTGAACATTTCCCTTCATAAATTAATCTAACTCCCAATCGGTCTTCTTGTAAACAAATATTTGCCCCAATTTTTCTTCTTGAATTCTTACATTATCTTCATTATTATGATCTTTCCTTCCATAAAAGCTGCACTCACACTTATTCGTCTAGTAATTTCATTCCATGCCATCTCCACTGACAGCTCGGAACATATCGCTTAGTTGAGCAGCTCGCCTTCTTACTCCCAAGTCTTCACAGCCCCAAGTTTGCAACATATTTGTAACAGTACTCTTGTTGGAAATCACCCACAACAAATCACGCTGGTTTCCTTTGGATCTTTTCCTGTTACTGTATCGAGTATTCCTGGTATGGGTCCTATACACTAATTGGTGTTCTTGTTGTTCAGGTTATCAGTCCATAAACTAGTATGATGCAGCTCTCCATGCCGCCCTATGCTGCGCTAACCTTTTAATTTCTATATAATCACCACATCCTACAACTACTCTAATCTATTTGTCATATTCATGCCTTGGTCTACCCCTATCATACTGCCTACATGTCCATCAAGTCCTGGCTATTTTTAGATGTGGCCTCCAGTCAAATTTAGCCAAATCGTTGTCTTCTTACCAATATAATTCAGTATATCTTCATTCATGATTTGATCTAACCATCTCACTTCCAGTATTCTTCTGGGGTCTTACCAGTGATAACCATATGAAGAAATATGTAACCTTCATTTACAACCTCATTAATATGATTACTTTTTCCTTAAATTAACACCTAAGTACTTGCAGTGATGCCCATGACATACTTTCAGCCCTCCAACATAGTAATTAAAACTTCGAGGACTTTTCCTCTTGGTGCAACTTACAACCTGCCATTGTCTGTAGTCTATCTCACAACACTGTAGAGGTATTTTTGCAGCCACTTTATACATTATAATATCGTCTGTGATTCCACTTCTTTACTCATAACATTCATACTGAAAATGAAAAGGCGCCTGCCTTTTAGTACCGGGAGTGTCCGAGGATATGTTCCGCTCGCCCAGTGCAGGTCTTTTGATTTGACGCCCGTATGCAACCTGCACGTCGTGGTGAGGATGAAATTATGATGAAGACAACACATCACCCAGCCCCCGTGCCAGCAAAATTAACCAATGATGGTTAAAATTACCGACCTTGCCGGGAATCGAACCCGGGACCCCTGTGACCAAAGGCCAGCATGCTAACCATTTAGCCACAGAGCCGGACTATCATTTATACTTATATATAGGAAAACAAAGTTTCAATAATACTGCCTTGCAGAACTGCCCTTTATATTGTTATTGGATCAGATAATGGTTCATCCACTCTAATTCTACAAGTTCTATGTTCTAGAAATGTAGCCACCCATTCATCTTTTGTCTAGTCCAGTAGTTTTCATGTTCATCAGCAGTCTCCCTTGATCTACTCTATCAAAAGCCTTTGATAGGTCTACAGCAATACAGCCCATTTGGCCTCCTGAATCTAAATTATCTGCTATATCTTGCTGGTATGATCTTTCCAAAACCCAAACTGCCTTCTATCAAACCAGTTAGTGATTTTGCAAACACAGCTCATAATCCGAAACAGTGCTTTCCCGGAGCTTACATGCAAAACATGTCAAGCTGACTGGCCTGTAATTAGCCACTTTCCTTTAAACACAGGGGCTACTACAGCAACTCTCCATTCATTTGGTATAGCTCCTTCATGCAAACGGTAATTAAAAAAGGGTGTGAAAGTTAGTTCCCTTTGGGAAAATCGAATGACCATGAATTTGTCTTTCAATAAATAGATAACGATTAATTTATTCACATCTAATGAATAGTTTTTGAGAGACATCTTATGGAATTTGGAGTTGACAAGTGCAGGTTTCAGTACGGGTGGTGGGGAGAGAGAGAACTGACTTAGAGCCTACGGAACTACCAGAAATGAAATAATCAATTCTCTAGAGTCTGATGACATGAGGCCTCTTTGAAACAAGAGCCTTCTATACGTCTCTGTCACGACCATCCACCAATACTTCACATCACAGCCTGCAAGATCACATCGATCATCTGTACCCTTAACGCCCCTCTTTGACAACACGTCTCTGTCACGGCCATCCAACAATATTTCATATCACAGCTTGCACGGTTGCTAGGTAACATTGCATCGCACATTTTGTATCGCTAATATCCAGATGCAAATTTTCAAATAACCCCCAGCCATAACTACTGCCTTTTAGTATAGTATATCCCCAGAAATCTTATCAATTCCAGCTGCTTTTCTAGCTTTTGGCTTTTGTATCTTTTTGTAAATGTCTTTATTTTTATAGGTATATTTGAGAACTTTGCCAGTATTATATAATGAAACTAACATTTTACAGTCTGTCAAACACTAATTGAGACATTCCTGTAAAAGAACACAACATTAAACATTCTTCGTCCATGGTTTTTTAATGGGACATGTTATTCCCTTGGATTATGCTATATATCCCGGAGGAAAACAAAGTATACATATGAAATTTTGACATCATTAAAGAGCACGCATTATAAGCCAATATTGTTATAAATCCGGTGACATCAATGACAGAATTGAAGCTTGCAAATATGAAGGCTATAAGGACTGATAAAGACTGCATTCTCATGAAAAAGGATGCTTATTCCAAATTTTATCAGAGTATATGGGAGAAAAATGGTCTCAGAAGGCTTGAACCTGTTTATAGTCTGATTAATAGAGCACTTCAGATTCCCTTGAAGAAATAATATTTTAACAAAGAAATGTTAATTTACAAAACTGTGAGGAGTAATGGATATTCTAAGCATTATGTTACTAGAATAAAGAATAAAATCATTAACAAATCTAAAACAACCCTAATCAACCTCTTAACCGGGCATGACTAGTTAATTCATCTACCAATAATTGTTACTCAATCGGGTAATGACAAATTAACTAATCTAGAGCCTATGAAAACTGTTATCTGCTGGGCAGGATGTGTTATCTTGTTTCTTTATGTTGTATGTAGCTCTATGATCACTTTGTAGATTTCAGAAGGTTCCAGACTTGCTGCACCAATATTTCATTGTATTTTCTTCCGAACATAATGACTAAGCACGTTTGTTTGGATGATGAAACTATTCATCTGATTGATTCAGATGACTACTCTTTGGATAGCAGGAATAGCACAAGTGGTGAAACTGACAGTGAACTTTCTTCTGAAAATCAATGCTTTCAGAGCAGCGTTGACAGGCCTATGGATTTATCCGAAGATGTAGGGGAGTTTGTCAGTATCTAGTGATACTCTAATTTTACAACGGTTGCTAGGTAACGCTGTATGACCATCAATCCATACCTTAGGCCTACATTACAGCCTGATTCATTGCAACGGTTATACTACCATTAGACATTTTGTGATGCTAATTTATTTAATTTAATGTAATTTTCAGATGACCACCAGCCATAAGACATGTATGTCAAAATGGGCTGGACATGTTCCTTCGTCATTCACAAAAGAGTAATGGGCGTAATGAGGTCATTCGTCACCCACATCACGTTATGATAATGGATGTGACGAATTAATTTTCGGTCAAAATATATTCCCTATTATATAGGTTCATTTCTCAGTGGAAACTCCCTGGTTAAGAGGTTAAAGATCAAAAAGAAAAAAAAAGAATTTTGCAGTGCTCACTTATAATAATAAAAATTAATAGATTTAAAAAACAAGGTATTGAAACAGCTTACAGAATAGATAATAATAATAACAACAACAAATTATAATTTAATTCACATAAAGTACATAGGGTTAATCAATGTCACAAATCATGGAATTGCAGCTTGACATGTAAAAAACAAGTATACTGGGCAATCAGGATGGAGTTCAGCAATTTATTACAAGGAACACACGAATGTGGTAAAACACAGAAGATACTCAGTAATGTGCGAACATATGCATGATAATAGTAATAAATTTACAGTTATAGAAAGAGAGATGAAAGTTTTGTTTGCAGTTTAGAAAGGCAAATACTGTATATGGACATATTGGAAAAGTTACTAATTTATTTAGCGCAAAAACAAAATAAAGAGTTAAATCTGAATGAAGTACTGACTGAAGAGAATTTGTTATTTAAATTGAAAAGCTTATATACTAGGAAGAAGAGGAGAAAGAAAGTTAAATAACAAAGAACTAATACCCTTCTACTTCCATGCCCAGTTTGATGTATTAAATAACCACCCACAGTGTTTTACCCCCCCACATCATCTTCCTTTGCCATGCCAAGAAATAGTTACCGCCTAATCCCGAATAAGACCCGCACCCTAAATCTGAGATGGCAAAATACGGAAAAAATTAAAAATTCAAATAACTTACATACTTATTTAATTTTCTTCAAATATACCACAAATATAAATTCAAACAGCTTACAATTTATAAAATCATCACAAAAATCATAAATAAAATCGATCCAATATTCAGATCATTCACAATTCACCGTCTTCATCTGAAGTTTCACCATAGGAGCTTTCGTCGCTGGCATCTTTCCACAAAGTCATCCTCACTACCGCCCACTGAATTTGAAATTCCACAATTCCACACTAGATCGTTGGGAATGCGTGCCCATGCGGTCTTGATCCAGCTGCATATTAGTCCCACTTCAGACCTCTTCACTCGTCCGGTTGGTGTTAACGCGTAATCACCATCAGACATCCATTCGGTGTACAACTGTTTCATTGCAGTTTTGAAAGGCTGGTTCACGCACACATCCAACGGCTGTAGAATAGAAGTGAGTCCTCCGGGAATTATCGCAAGATCAGTTTTTCCTTTCCTCATCATATCTTTTACGGCATCAGTTGTATGTCCTCGGTACCTGTCCAACACAAGGATGTTTCTGTTTTGTAACAAAGCTTCTGGGCAAATTCGCCAAACGCACTTCACCCAGTCCTCCGCTAATGCAATCTCCATCGAGCTGGACTTGTGTTCTAACAATAACACCGGACGGCAAGTTCCCTTTCGGAAGTGTTTTCAGAACCACATATGGAGGGAGTTTGGTTCCATCTGCTCTAATACGAACAACATTGCTGTGCTTCGCTGCTTTTCGTTATCACCTGTTCTGATGGTTACACTTTTAGAACCCTTCATATCCACTATATTTTCCAACAGCATTTCAAAATAGACAGGTGTCTAGTCAGCATTCCCAATTTGTGACAGCAAATAAGAATTTTGCTTCTTCAAATGAATAACGTGACGCTGAAAGGCCATTAATTTTTTTTCATACGCCCCAGGAAGACGACGTGAAATAGATGTACGTCTGCAAATGCACAATCCCTTTCTCCGATAAAAGTTCCAGATCCATCCACGGCTTGCAGTAAAACCCTGTGTTTTGAGTTCTTTTGAGATCTCTAGTGCTTTCAAACTGACACATTTAACTAGAAACACCATATCCTAACTCACGTTTTTCTATCACAAAATTTGTGGAGTCCTTCAATTTCCGGAAACACTGCACTCTGCCCGCGGAACGCTCGGCGATTGCCGTTACTTTTTAGACGTTTTTCCTTCTTCTTTCGTCAATCACGAATACACGAATAATCAATATCGCACTTTCTGCCAACAGCACGAATTCCGTATATTTCAGCTTTGCTTACAACTTTAAGTTTCTCACGCACAGTAAATGACTGTAGACCCCGTTTTGAATCCATCGCTTACTATCGAGACAGCACTTTCATGGGACATGTACGGAACTCGAATGTGAGCGAGGTAGACTTCCATAACCAACAGTCTCGACTGTCGCAAAGTGCGATATCCCGCGAGATCAGCTATTCGCGCACTCAGCATGCCAGCAACACTTGTGAAACAAATGCCGATCGAGCATCTGCAGCAGCGGCTTTCATATTTACCGCATATTTACCCATATTCTTTGATTTACCGTATTTCATTACCTTACATTTCGTGTTTACATGCCACTGTAACTGTGAAAAATGAAAAAATCAATCTTGTTTTCTAGAACGCAACTAAAACACAATAAAACCTAAATGCCCGTTTACATGTGGTATATTGAGTACGGTAACCATATTCAAATCTATTTCAATATTCCATGTAAATGTAGTAAATATTTATGAGAATGAACGGCTTGAATACGAACCGCACCCAAGATTTAGAACCAATATTTTTGGGGGAAAAGTGCGAGTGGTATTCGGGATTATACGGTATTGTGTCAGAATCTTTATATATACTGTATTTTATATACATATATATATTTCCTCTCCTTTCTTCCCCTTCTTTGCCAACAAAGGTACGCCAGGCCACATCCGTTTGAGACTCACTGTTAGCTATGTGTATTGGGTTTGTCAACAAGCAGCCACACTGTAAATCTCTTTTTACCGTCATTTTTAACTTTCAACATCTTCTCTTCATTCTATCTTATAGAGCTAATTTGGATTTTCTCGTTTTTTGGTAAGTTATATTTGAGGAATTTGGATTGATTAAAGTGCTCCAATGTGGGTGTAAAATAATTTTTTAAAAATGAAATATTATATATTTTTTATCATTCAATATTTTAAAAATTACTATTATATTGCATAGTACTTGTTTCAGTCCATTTGACCTCCTTCAGCTATGTTATGGAAACATATATAAAGATTCTGAGAACTGTTTTTTTTAAATCATTAATGAAATTAAAGTATTTTTTTAATAAAGAAAAGAAACACACTATAAAATGGATGATTCTAAAGAGATGTTCAATTTTATATTCTTTAGAAAGGGCAACATGACTTTCATGTGGCCTTTTTTAAAATAATAATTGAATTTGTGTGTGTGTGTTTGTCCAACCCTTGTCTCGTTTCTCTACGGGTCGGGTATGAGGTGAGAAGAATCTGTTGTGGCAGGTATTTTATGACCGGATGCCCATCCTGACGTTAACCTCATCAGAGGAGTTAATGAGATGAAATGAATGACGTGATATATGAGAGTAGGAAAGGAGAGGGTGAAACCCAGTGCTGGCACGTAGCCTACTCCTGTCGAGTAGCACCAAGGGGTCTGCTCAAGGCTTAACGTCTCCATCCGACGGACAAATCACCGTCAACAGCGTCATATGCCCTCACTTCATATGAGCACTGCAGAGAGGTTTAGAATTTAATCCAGGCTTTTGGCACACAGTCTAGTGATTAGAAATTGTATACCACCACCTCCCCTACCCTGCCAGCCAACATTCTGCTGGACGGCAGCTAACAGCCATTGATCCAAAGAAAACAATTACAGTGAAAATGAAAAGGTTATTCACTATATATGTCCAGAGACCCCTGTCTCCTATACACCACTCCGTGTGATATCGTTTACATTTCTGTCCACATAGTTCACAGATGCACTCTAAGGCTTCCACCATTGGCTTCAGTTGCATATAATTCAGACCATATTTCTTTCTTCTTAGCTTGTAGCTCAGTTTAGTGATGGGCAGTCTGAGACGAGGTCTCGAGAGCGTTGTACCCGTATTGTGTGGCGTGCAGCGTGTCGTAGGCCTACAGGTAGTCGGAGCTGAATGTTTGTTCCGAGTATGCGAATAGCAGACCATGGGCCTTCTCAATGTCATAAATACATGTCAACAAACGACTCGGGCGTTCATTTTACCTAGGTCTATTTTGACGCAGTATAACATACTTATAAAGGATACGCATTCTGGCACTGTATGCACTGGTAGGTACACGAATGAGTGGTTTAAGTACAGAACCCAGTGGCTACTGTAGGTACACGTACCTGGATATTAGAGGCATGCATTATTCGAACTCGAGACGAGGCAAGATGCACCTTGCTGCATATACAACCACCATTACGCGTGAGTGTAATGTGTAATCTAAAATGCTTCAGTTTGCTCCAATTTTTTAGACAGGTAGGTGTACATCGTTATCAGACCCCACATTCAATAACATATGACCACTGCTTGTGTTTACCGATATTTTGGTGACGAAGGAAATAATAATGTTATAAAGTATTCGCGTCATAATTACGGTAGGTACTTCGATATATGACTGTGTAATTGTGTCTAGTTGTACGCGACAACTTGAAGACGATGTCCGAAACGCAATGTAAGTCGTGGATGAGTCGTGGATGTCGGTTCTTTTGAAGAGATATCACATAGCACAGCCCGCTTTGTTGCTTATTCAAAGGACGTCGGCAGAAATACTTCTGGGATGATCCGACACTTAAAACACATAATATAAATGAGGAGGGATAGTCAGAGAACATCTCCGGCCCGGTCTAAATCACAAGGAGCTACCCTGCCGACAACGATTGTGAGGCATCCAGGTGGGTTTACATCCTAATAATAGTTATTAATAAATTATACGGGTTATTCAGCTAAGAAGTCCACCTGACATAACTCGTGAACAGTTTAAGATACTGGCATTCTGTCTTCACTTTCGTTAATGGTATTAAGGAGCTCATAGTTCAACGTGCAGTGCTTTCCGAGGCTTTTGACAAAATTTATTGTCACACACGTTTCCATACGAGAACTGCTGATGATAACTATCAAGCTTACAGTCATAGTTACTAGGACGTCGCACAGCTCGCAGCACACGAGAATCGGTCTCGAGAGCGTTGCTCATCAGCCCTGCTGAAAGAATTGGAACAAAGTCGGGCATATTAGATTACACGTTCCACTCATGTGTAATAGGGGTTGCATATGTAGCAAAACACATCTTCCCCGTCTCATGTTCGAATAATGCACGCCTCCAGTATCCAAGTAGGTGTACATCCTCACAAATTATGCATTGTTATACAGCTGAGACGTCCACTCCAAATAAGTCGTAAACAGTTTAAGATACTGACATTATGTTTTCACTTTCATTAATGGTATTAAGGGGTGCATAGTTGAACATGCAGTACTTTTCAAGGCTTTTGACAAAATGTATTGGCTCACACGTTTTCATATGAGAACGTTATTTCACGCAATTACTGCCAATGATATACTATTAAGTTTACAATCGTAGTTACTGGTACGTCGCACAGCTTGCACTACAGGAGTGTCGGTCTTGAGATCTGCGACGTCAGTCTCGAGAGTCTCGAGTGAGAGCGTTGCCCATCACTAGCTCAGTTAGCAGGGGCCTGTTCCACCAACAAACTTTGCAACTTTTCACTTTTCAGTTGTTCCACCTTCACTTTTCAGATTTAGCTTGCAAAGTGAAAAGTTAGGAATCTTTTCACTTTTCAAGCCTGTTATGTTCCTCCATTGGTGCAGAAATGCAAAGTGCAAAGTAATGAAGTGAAAAGTTTTCAGAAATTCTGCAAAGAGATTGTTCTCTTTTCAGTTGTTAATTAACAAGTATATACACTAGTTTCTCGGCCTAGAATTTGGTTTAGTAATAAAAACATGTTAAGACGAGAGCTTTTGTTATCATCAAGTGAGGACAGTGATGAAGAATCCCACAAGAGAACATACAAAGACAGGATTAATTTTCATAACCTCACTTCGACGGAATTTTGAGAGTGTTTTCGTGTTATCCCATTACAGACTGACTATATTCTTGAAATAATTGGTCATTTATTGAAACCTGCAACAAAGAGAAGTCAATCCCTTTCCGAAAAGGAACAAATTCTGATATGCTTACATTGGTTAGGAAATGGTGCCCAGCTGCATGGTGTGGCAGCAATGCATGGGACATCAAAATCAACTATTTGCAGAACTGTTACTAAAGTCGTAGATGCTATAGTAAATGTAATATTTCCTAACAAAGTACGCTGGCCTGATAATCCACGTAATATAGTGACGGAATTTCTAATGAAGGGTGGCTTTCCTTCTGTGAGCGAATGTGTTGACGGTACTCTTGTTAATATTGATGCTCCTACTGAGCACGAGGAGGTTTATGTTGATAGACATGGGCATCATTCTCTTAATATTATGGTGATTAGTGGTGCAGACTTGACCTTCTACAGTGCTAATGCTAGTTGGCCGGGTAGCATGCACGATTCCAGGGTCCTAAGAAACATTGCTGTATGTAGACGTTTTGACTCAGGTTGGAGGCCGTTCCCAGGAGCAGTTATATTAGGTGACAGTGCCTATGGACTAAAAGAGTGGCTGATACCCCCTCTTAATAAAAATCCTGATGATGCAGTTGAGCAACGATTTAAGAAGGCACATAAATCGACACGGTGTATTGTTGAGAACAGTATCGGAATTTTAAAGGAACGTTTTGCCTCCTTAAACCACTTACGATTATGTCCAACAAAAGCGGGAAAGGTGGTCTTAGCGTGCATTGCATTGCATAATATTGCACGTAAGGTTGGAAGAGAAAATGAAGAAGACTTACTTACCTTAATGGATGAAAATGAAGACCCCAATCCTGGAAATGATGAGGCACCAGATCTAGACGCCGTTGCTAAACTCAATTTGTTGTTGAGATATTTCTCTAAGTGAACTGAACAGTAATATCTGTTTCTATTTTTTTAGTTCCGTTTGGGCCTGCTATGGACCACGTGGTTCTTATCTCTAGCAGCTTTCTTCTTTGACCAGTACTCCTTCATCCTTGCACTGTGAAAGTCTTTTCGCTCCTGGGTCCATTTCACACCTCCTCCCGGACGTACTGTTTTTTCTGTTAGTGACTGGAGAGAGCTTGATGTTCTGATCAACGTTCTGTACCTATTCCTGTCATAAATTTCACTGGGAGCAATGTCCAATTCTTGAAGATCTTTTCTGACGAGTCTTGCCCACTTGGCATTAGTCGCTTTCCCTCTAGAGATGGTGTGGAAGATTCTGGAGGTGAGCCTCTGATTGTCCATTCTCATGATATGACCATAGAAGTTCAATCTCCTCTTCCTCATAGATGTTGTAATGCTCTCCAATTGTTGGTACAGTTCGTTGTTGTGCCTGATTCTGTACTTGCCTTCTTCTTTAATAAGGCCCATGATTTTTCTCAGGATCTTCCTTTCCTTCAGCTCCAGTTTTCTAACTTGCCCTTTTCTTACCATGTTTAGGCATTCTGAGGCGTATAGTACTGATGGTCTCACTACAGTAGTGTAATGCCTGATTTTGAGATTAAGTGAGAGGGATTTGGATTTGTACATACTCTTACATAGGTGGTAGGTATTTTCCAATTTGATGCATCTGCTGTTCATGGCTTGATCTTCATTCATGTTTGGGGTTATCCATTCTCCTAGGTATTTGAAGGAGTTAGTCCTTTGTACTGTTTTGTCCCCCAGTGGGATTGATTTAGGTGCATCTTTGATGTTGGTGATAAACTGTGTTTTGTTGATGGCGATCTTCAGCCCTACTTTAGCTGCTATGTGGTCGAGAGAGGATAGTTGATGGATAGCTTCCTCCACGCTGGATGCCAGGAGTGTAAGGTCGTCTGCGAAGGCTAAACAGTTAACTGTTAACTTGTCTTTCTTGTAGCCAATTCTCAATCCAGAGCCATCCTTTAGCATTTTCGTCCCGAATGACTTTCTCAAGTAGGCAATTAAAGAGGATTGGAGATAGGCCATCCCCTTGTCTTAACACCTGTTTTGATCTCAAAGCTCTGGGACAGTTCCCCTCTGAATTTGATTCTGGCTGTAGTGTTGGTGAGAGTTGCTTTCACTAGATTCAAGGTTTTCTTATCTAGTCCCAGCTCAGCAAGTGCCTGGAAGAGTGACTCTCTATCTACTGAGTCGTAGGCCTTCTGAAAGTCAACAAATGTTGCCACGTAGGGTGAGGCGCTTAGGTTTTTGTAAGTGATGATGGTTTTGAGGTTCAGGATTTGTTTGGCGCATGACCTTGACTTGCGAAACCCAGCCTGGTACTATATTAATAACATTCATTTTTATTTACTATACTATATTTCTACTGATCTACATACAATAAACATGTTACTATGAAATTTAAGTTCAAATCAAGCAATACGTTTGTTGGCTACCGTATGTATTAGTATGTAGTATGTATGTAGTGTAGACAAAATTCTGCGAAGCAGAAGCTGCAATGTCACTAGTAAATTCTGAAGGTGGTATCTCCAATTCCCTTTCCAACTTCAAACTTTGCAACTTCCTATGGTACATTTCCACACGGAGAAGTTCCTGCTTCAGCTTTTTTTGTCACCGTATCTTCACTGTTAGCAATAGGACGTGGGGAATTCGACAACTTCCTTTTCTTTCTCCTCGGTGTATTTTGTAGGTTTTCGCCACTGGGAAGTTCAGCAGGAGTCGGTTTTGGCTCCACGGTCACTTGATCTTCCATGTAACTTTCTGGAAGATTCAACCTGTCTAAAATGGCCGAATCTTTCTGTAGGATGTCAAAGATATCAGCATCCACCTCATCCAATTGCTTATCTTTCCCTCTTCACTTTCAGTTTTCTTGGCATTATCTCTTTTTGCCTAAAAGCACGAATTTAATGCTTCAGACAGAATATATAGGTAAGATGAAATCATTACATATATTCTCCAATCACTTCTACATCACAATTTTATGTAAAATGCTGCATCGACATATGTGAGGTTATACAAACTGATTTAAGCGATACTTTCTCGATTAATGCTTTTAATGAAAACGTACATATTTACTTACTAGTGCACAACATTTCCATAATCCAAATAGATTATCCCTCGCATACGTCCAAGATTTTTCGGCTCCAGCTAACTACAAAGACTGAGCTTTCTTTAGGACTTCAGTCCAAGCGGATTGCTTGTCATCATGTGATAGGTTATTTTTGAAGTTGCCAAAAAGGATGTCCCATTTCTCCTTGACGACTTCTAACACCGCTAGCTTCTTGCAATTTTCTTTTTTTCCCACCATGATCAGAACTTGAAAACTGCCAGTACCACAATTATCGCCAAATTCACTGTAAAAAATAAAGTATTAAAAACATGGAGTATTATACAGTTTGCCCATGGAATAAACATGATCGGATCACTCATCGCAAAGACTTCTCACTTTGCAAAGAAACTGAAAAGTAAAACCTAGATCATGGTGGAACAGAAAGACTTTGCACTTTGCAAGAACTGAAAAGTGATAAGTGCAAATTTGCAAAGTGCGTTCGCGGAACAGGCCCCAGGTCTTGGTAGGCAGCTATGGATGGTAAGCAAATCTTTAGTCTTATATCTATATGGAAGAATTCCATGGCTATTTCATAAGTTAGTCTGGGTGGGGCAGATCGCGACAAACAAACTCTTCTTCAGAAAAGATGCCTTTGTTTTTTCAATTACTTTTAGGTTGTTCTTGGTGGTAGGACCAAATGAGTTGTATCCCATAAGCAGTGATGGGACTTATTTTACTGAAGAAGCCCTTCTTGGCCGTGTTAATTGATAGTCTTCGTAGCAGTTTGATGTCGCTCATTGCTATTAATGCTGGTATCATCCTCTTTATTACATGTTTCGTGAAGGAGCCAAAACAAGAGTTGACCAAGGGAGGTTGGGTAGCATAGATGAAAGTGAGGAGCCTGGCACAAGTAAGTGGAAGCAATGCCAGGACTCAACTAAGGACCCTGTGGTCGCCAACCCACGCTCCCAAGTTGAGAGCCCCTGGAGCCCCTATTAGTCGCCTCTTACGACTGGCAGGGGATACTGTGGGGTGGAGGAGAATGATGATAAATCTTGATTGATAGAAGTAAAACTGTGAGAGAAACTTGTCATATGTTCATTTGTGGGTGAAAATCTAATTCTAAATAATTTTTCTAAATTAGTTTTCAATACCCACATGATCAATAATAATGATAAATATTCTGATTCTGGTTTTACAAACTCAAATGCACACATTGTAACTCTAGCTTGAACACATAAATGCCAAAAAATACAACAGATATTCTCCCACCTGCCCCTGTGTGGTGCAGATTTCACCATGGCCCACATTCTCACAGAACACACTGATCTCTCTGGCCTAAGACGGAACCTTGGCCTGCAGGAGACACTCGAACTAATACTAGCCGATGACGTGAATACTGCTGATCTCATCATTCGCTTTATGTGTGAGAGTGGATTAATTAAGGGGATATACATTTTCAAGTGTTCCATTATTCAAGGAACTTAGGTTCCCTTTTGATGCATTAGTGACTTTTTGGCTTAATGAAATATATTCCTGCATTGAATAAATACATTTATTTTAAGTTTTGTCCCCATTTAATTTGTTCAAAGAGGATGATTACCTAGTTGTATTTCCTCTTTAAAACAAAAACCACCACCACAACTTTATTCACAGTGATGTTATCCACATCACTCAAATCACCATCTGAATCTACAAACTTTCATGAGAATCACTCAACTGCTCTCCTAAAACATTCTCTATTTCCCCACTCAACAACCCGCACTTGCTTGTAAAAGCCATCTCCACTCATGATTGAGCAAATGAAAGAGAGCCGGTGATAATGAAAGAGAACAGGAGGAAAAACATTTTTGTTATTATTTAGCATATGACTTTTATTGCCGGGAGTGTTCGAAGACATGTTCAGCTCAACTGGCGCAGGTCTTTCTATTTGACGCCCATGGGTAACCTGTGAGTCTGTGTGTGAGAAGATGATGATATTGAAGTGGGAAGAGGGTGAAACCCAGTGTTGACACATAGCCTACTCCTGTCAAATAATGCCTATGGGTGTGGTCAAGGCTTAACATCCCTATCCAACAGAGTCAATATACATACATCCACTTATTCAATATTTCATTTACTCAGAGAAGAGTCATGTGATAAAAGTTAGTAGTACATGTTTCATCCAAATGTTGGGCATCTTCAGCTACTATATACCGTATTTCACGGCATAATCGTCGCACTTTTTATACCAAAATTTTCGAAAAAAATTGTAGGGTGCGACCATTATACGATGAATACCAGTATTTGTATTACTCAAAAAATGTATTTATAACTAAATTGTATTTGATACAAATTTAAGATGCACGTAATACTCGCGTTTATACATCAAAATAATTAAAATAGTCTAAAACAAAATTCATAATTTTTCGCAACAATTCGGCGAACGTTTTTCCAACCTGAAAATAAAAATGAACGTATTTGAGTATTAAAGTTAAAATATTACACTTGCAAAAAATTATCGCTTTGTTGTGAAATGCGGACTTACTGGTACGCAATTTATTCCAAATCTTCGGTGTCGCTATCGCAGGTTTCGCTATCTGATGCGCCGTCCTCGCCTCTGTTAATACCAGTATCAGATTCTTCGTCTCCCTGCCACACTGCGTCATCTTCGGAACCGTCTAGTGCATTCGAAATCCCAGTCCTTTTGAAGCTCTTGGAGACTAGTTCAGGTGGTATAAGATCCCAACTCTTTTTCACCCACGAGCATAACAAGTCCAAGGGTGGACGCCTGATATTTCCGGCGGGCGTCAATTGCTGATCGCCGCTCATCATCCACTCGTTGTAAATCGACGTAAGTGGTCTTTAAAGGGTTTATTAACACATACGTCTAGTGGCTGCAAAGCAGATGTTAGGCCACCAGGAATGACTATCTGTCGTGTCTTATTTGTAGTGAGAATTTGCTTCACTTCGTTCACGAGGTGACCTCGGAAACTATCTAAAACAAGCAGAGCTGGTTGTTTTAGTAGTGCACCAGGTCTTCTATTCGACACAGTTTTAACCCAGTCCAGCATGAGTTCTACGTCCATCCAACCCTTTGGTTGCACTCGTACATGAATTCCACGGGGAAACTGTATATTCTTAGGCATCGTTTTCCTCTTGAAAATGATGTAAGGCGGCAACTTTCTCCCGTCAGCTGTAATGGCTAGCATTGCCGTGCATCGCAACTTCTCACTACCGCTGGTTTTCATTAATACACTCCGCGATCCTTTTAGCGCAATAGTGCTGTTGCGAGGCATATCAAAAAATATTGGAGTCTGATCGGCATTACCGATTTGAGAAAGCAAGTACGAAGTTTCCTTGCGCAAACGTATGACAAATCGGTGAAAATTTACAATCTTGTCCGTGTAATCAGCAGGCAACTTTTGGCTTAGTGTTGTTCTCCTTCGCACTGACAGATTGTGTCGTCGCATGAACCCCTTAATCCACCCACGAGTTGCCTTAAACTGAGTTACCGGTATGTTGTGTTTGCGCGCTACCTCCTGTCCCTTAATTTGTAACATTTCATATGATACACTGCAGCCATTGTTACGTATTTCACTGACGTACCTAAACACTTCTTCGTCAATTATAGGAAACTTCCCTGTTTTAGGACCTCTAAACGCGCGTCTAGAAGGGTTTGTGCTTTTTAGCTTGTTTTTTACTTTACTTTCCGCCAGTCACGCACCAGCTTTTCACTCACAGACAATTTTCTTTCTGCAGCTCTGTTCCCGTGCTGTTCAGCGAAGGCAATTACGCTTAGCTTGAAGCCCGCAGAATAGTTTCTATATTTACCCATAATCGCTTATAAATGCTTCACACGTTAATGTTTTGCGATATAAATGACTTTCCGTAATTGTTCACTATTAAAACAAATTATTTCTGCAAACACCCAAAACACAAATTAAAAACTTAAATTCTCACGCACACATGTCTACAGTAATCACGTAAATCTGAAACAAATAAATGCATCTGTGATCTGTCCATTCCAGAGCAGCCAATACTGTTAGGCAGCAAGGAAGCATGCAACAATTTATCAGTTTAGCTCGTTGGTTGCGACACACTACTGCGCTTGCGCAAAGCTCGCAAACCGGAGCTCTAGCTAGCGCGGTGTACTGTAGATTTACTGTATAGTTGACTGTATTCCGAGACGTCAGTAACAAACATTCATTTTTTTCAATTTCTTTTAAACATACGGTAATTAGGTTAATATTTCTTCCCAGTTATTGATGATTTTATATTACATTACTGACGAGTTTATAAAATAAAACTTTAATAGCATTGGATAATAATTATCTTGACTGCTTGGATAAAACTTTTCATCCCATGCCCGGACACTTATGACGTAGTAGTAAGATAAGAGTCTAGCGATGACAACTGAGACATCGTAAATAATTCGGCTGAATAATTCCGTGGAAATCTGCGTTATCGTCTTGGATTTCACTTCGTGCGCAATAACACAGGAGCCGGCCCCATGGTGTAGGGGTAGCGTGCTTGCCTCTTACACGGAGGCCTCGGGTTCAATTCACGGCCGGGTCAGGGAATTTTACCTGTATCTGAGGGCTGGTTCGAGGTCCATTCAACCTACCTAGCCGGTATTTCCTGGCGAGGTTGCCGATAAGCGATAACTTACAGCCTTACGTATTTCAAATGGGAACTCATAATATGTAGGTGGTGAATAAATAGTACACTGTCTCGCGACCACGTTGTCAAACTGCCGATAGCCTACCGGTAAGCATAATATGTAGGTGGTGAATAAATAGTACACTGTCTCGCGACCACGTTGTCAAACTGCCGATAGTCTACCGGTAAGCCATGCGTCGTACATATACCGGTATTATTTATTTATACGTTGTGCAACATGTCGCAAACGTGACTGTGTTGCCAAATTGCCCATAAACCATACACGTATTTAAATTGCGCATTCATGTGCAACTTACGTTGCAGTTCCATTTACCTTTTAACCAGATTAGTGAACAAAATTTGGACGTGCGACGATTATGTAATTAAAGGTTTAAAGTCAGATTTTTGTATTGAAAATAAAGGATGCGACGATTACGCGGTGGCGACGATTATGCCGTGAAATACGGTATTATAAAAGACTAAAACATTTCCAATGAAAACATTAAAGGGCTAAATGAGGGAAATCCTACCTTCCCTGCTGGGCATCAAGTAGTTGCCCTGTCACAACCGTGTGTCATGACGTGCCCCTTTCATATCAGTGCCGAGCGAACGGACTCGAGCGATTCTCGAATCCAAGCGAATGTATAACAACGGTAGGAAGTTACAGTGCTTTGAATATTTACGTGAGTGATAATTTTGAGTGGAAATTCGAAAAATTCAAAGCATGTAATTTAATACAACTTAATATACAGCAAAGTTTAGTGGAAGCAAGCCCAGTGTGTGTGTGCAATGTTGTGAAATATCAGACAGAACACGGGCCGATGACCTTCGATGATAGGCCCCTTAAAACAACAAGCATCATCATCATCATTGGACAGAACGGCGCCAATGTACAAACAGAAATGCAGTAGGAAACCTTGAAGGGTAATTCAAGAAGCCAGTGGAAAGAAATGTCACCTATGCCACGCAGTGATTTCGATGTATCAGAAAAATACTTTGTTGTAGAGTGTTCCACGACACTCCCCCGTTAGTTAGTGGGAGGAACATGTAAGCCAATCAGACTGAGAGACAACAGAATTTTGTGGTAGTAGGGGATGGTATTCAGGAAGGCACTGGAAAAATTTTAGAAAGTAGCGAATAAACATATAAGCTAGAGATTGGGAAGTGCTCAGGGAGAATCTATCCTGCTACTGTGAAAGATGTGTCATGGCAGTAAGCCACAGGTGACTCTAAGGGAAAACTGTTCCAGCTACCGTGAATTATGCATCGTAGCCGTGAGCCATAGAGACACAGAGAGAGTAAACCTACCCCACTGTTAAAGAAATTTAAATAACGACAGAGTGTTATTATGCTTAACAAATGCATAATTAACCAGAAAATTACAGTAAAGAAAATTGGACTTGAGTTGGGGAACAATAGTATTTAAGTGTACTGAGATTGACTTTGTGGATTTGCACTTTCCTTCAACTAGACTTCACGACGTCCAAGACAACTACGACGTCGCAGAGAGAAGAAGAAAGAAGATCCTGAAACACAAGCCAAGTATTCACCAAGTTATACAGGCATATTTCAATTGTAAATTAGCTTGTCTACACAGAATTTGAGAGGACAGAGACTTGAGAAAATCCCTCTCACATATCAAGTTTGTACATATTTGTAAAGACTAGTTTCCTTGATTATCTGTGTATTTGTAAAGGTGTACCGATGCTTTGCATAATACAGGTGAAGGGAGTTGTGAGTGAATTGGAAGTGTAGTCTTGTTATTGCCACGGTGCACCTAAAATCGAACCCAAGTCCCCAGCCTGTTCGGTCCTTAGGATCACAACGACCCATTAGATACATTGTAGATTAACCTAACCAAACAAAATTCAATAAATGGAATAATCTATATATATAAAATAACTTGTCCTGACTGACTGACTGACTGACTGATTCATCATTCATCATCGCCGAGCCAAAACTACTGGACATAAAGAAATGAAATTTTGGTGATATATTCATATTAAGATGTAGGTGCTCGCTAAGGGAGGATTTTTGGATATTCCGTCGCTAAGGGGGTGAAAAAGGGGATGAAATTGTAAAATGAGTGTATCTATATCTCAAAACTTTAAAAGTTTACAGATGTAAAAATTGGTATTTAGAATCTTCTTTAAAAATAAGGAAACACGTATTTTTTTGTTTTCAGAAAATCCCAATAAGAGGGGTGAAAAAGGGTGAAAATGGGGAAAAATGGGTTGAATGCCTTTTTTCAGGATACCGGTACGTACATCTCAGAAACTGAAGATATTACAGATCTGAAAATTGGTACTTTTGATCTCTTTTTAAAATAAAGAAATACGTATTTTTTTGTTTTTGGAAATTCCAATTAATGGGAGGCTGAAAAGGGGGTGAAATTTTTAAATGAGTGAATCTGTATCTCCAAACTTTTAAAGTTTGCAGATGTAAAAATTGGTATTTAGAATCTCCTTTAAAAATAAAGAAACACGTATTCTTTTGTTTTCCGAAAATCCCAATAGGAAGGGTGTAAAAGGGTGAATAATGGGTTGAATACCTTTAATGAGGCTACTTAAATTTCAGTACCTGAAGATATTACAGACCTGAAAATTGGTACTTGGAATCTACTTTAAAAGTAAAGAAACACGTATTTTTTCGTTTTTGGAAAATGCAAATATTGGGGGGTGAAAAGGAGGGGGGGGGGGAATTTTTTTAAAATGAGTGTGTCTACATCTTACAATTTTAAAATTTACAGATGTAAAAATTGGTAGTTAGAATCTCCTCTAAAAATAAAGGTACACGTATTTTTATGTTTCCTCTAAATCCCAATGGGAGGTTTGTAAAAGGGTAAAAAATTTGTTGTATGCCTTTTATGAGTATACATATATCTCAGAAACGAACGATATTACAGAACTGAAAATTTGTATATGGGATCTCCTTTAAAAATGAAGAAACACGTAATTTTTTTGTTTTTGGAAAATCCAAATAATGGCGGTTAGACAGGAGTGACAAATTGGGGTGAATTTTTTGAAAGACTCTATCCACAGAATATCTTGGAAACGTAAAATGTTACAGACATAAAAAGTGGGTGTTTGGAATCTCCTGCAAATGTAAAGAGATAGAGGTGATTTGTTTTTGGAAACTCCACTTAAGGGGAACTCAAAAGGGGTGAAATTTTAAAATGAGAATTTTTACAGTATATCTCAAAAACTTAACATGTTACAGAAGTGAAAAATGGTATTTTTATCTCTATTAAACTTAAAGAAACGTGTATTTTTAGTTTACCACTTTGGTGAAGGAGGGGGCGGGGTAAAAGTGACTGAAAATGGTGTTGAATTCTTTTAATTAGGCTACTGATATCTCAAAAATGAAGATGTTACAGACGTGAAATTTGATATTTGCAATCTGCTTTAAAAGTAAAGAAACACGTATTCTCGGAAAATCCAACGAAAGGGGGGGGGGGGTGAAATAATTGAAAAATTGACTTAATTGTATGAAAATACATACATCTGATAAAAACTAAAGTTGTTACAGACGTGAAAATTCGTATTTGGATCTCCTTAAAAAAAAACGCGTTTTTGGGGGGAAACCATCTTGGAGGGCGGGAGTGTAAAGGAGTTGAATTCCTTTCATGAGGACACATAAATCAGAAACTGAAGAAGTTAGAGTAGTGATAACTGGTAATTAGAAGATCCTTTACTATTAAAGAAACAAGTATTTTTTGCGGGGAAAATTCACTTGGGGGGGGGGGGTAGTGTGAAATGAAGTGAAAAAAGTAAATTATATTTATGGGGATACTTATATCTCAAAACTGAAGGTAATAGACGTGAACATTGGTGTTTGGAATCTCCCTTAAACATAAAGAAACGAGCCTTGTTTTAGTACTTTTTTGGGGGGAGGGTGGCGGTAGGCCGTAAATAAACTTAACGGCGGTGGGGTGTAGAAGGAGGTGAGACCAATTGATTTTACTGTTCTTAATGTTTTTATAAGGATCCTCCGTTGCTCAGGCGGCAGCGCCCCGACCTCTCACAGCTGGGTTCCGTGGTTCAAATCCCGGTCACTCCATGTGACATTCGTGCTGGACAAAACAGAGGCGGGACAGGTTTTTCTCCGGTTACTCCGGTTTTCCCTGTCATCAGCCATTCCAGCAACACATAATAGTAATAATAGTAATAATAATAATAATAATAATAATAATAATAATAATAATAATAATAATAATAATAATAATAATAATGTTCCGTACCGTCGTCAAATGTGCGGACCGCGCTGGAAAAGGCTCCTGGACGGGTAATGACTAAGAATGCAGTCCGGCCGCGGGTTCAGTGCCGCCATGGCACCCAATATGACACCACGCCGGATCTCCTGAAGGATTTTATCCATATTAAAAAAGTTATAGGAAAAGATGGCAAAGATTTTCGGACCCAACTGACCGGCAGGAATACCTGAGACTAGCCCGGGAAGTACGAAATCGATTGCTGGAAAGGAAGATTGGAAAATGGGAAGAAACGTGCCGTAATCTAATAGAAAACGAGTCAGATCGGGAATTTTGGTGGATTCTCGCAAAAAACGAGTAAGATCGCGAATTTCGGCGGATTATATATCTAAGACAATAAGCATTCAATTATAAATTTCAGTATAATACCGTAGCGAAGCACGGGTATCTTGCTAGTATGTCTATAAATTCATAAAAACATTAGGTTCACTGATGCAACAACAATCCATATAAAAAACTTAAAAACTCTCATTAAGTGTGCATAATGGTCACTAGACAGGAGACAAATGCAGCGGTTGCATCTGATGGCAGAGATAAACATTCTTTGGAAAAACTCTCAAATTTCACTGAACAAAACACTATCAAAAGCTTATCCTTCCATGTCAAGGAGAAATGGGTTAAAATGCAAGAAGCTTAGAACATAAACACTAGATTGCAGTGCAATCTACGCATGTACCATACAAGCAGAGTTCGTCACTTCACCGTGTGCGGTGCTCACCGGTTAGCACTCCATGGGGATTGGTTAACCAATACACACCACAATCAACATTAATGAGTGTACGAGCAAAGCTGAGAGTAGCATCACGAGCCTCGTTGCTTTCATCTTTCATATCTGAACTCCCTTCTTTTCTGACTCCAATGGTACTATGTTTCCAAGGCCTAGAGAGTCGTTCGTGTCCTTTGTGACCCTTCCCTTTCTTTTGCTGATATTCCTACAAGGGTCAGAACTATTCCATTTTATTATCCTCCATTAGTGTTAAGAGGGGATGGTTGCCTTAAAATAATCACCACCACCACCACCACTCATACTCTGGAAAGTCTCCATCTTACTAAATCCAAGTTTCCAAGTTCAAAGTATGGTAAATTATCCACTGATACACTTTACCGAGCTCGATAGCTGCAGTCACTTAAGTGCGGCCAGTATTCGGGAGATAGTAGGTTCGAACCCCACTGTCGGCAGTCCTGAAGATGGTTTTCCGTGGTTTCCCATTTTCACACCAGGCAAATGCTGGGGCTGTACCTTAATTAAGGCCACGGCCGCTTCCTTCCCACTCCTAGCCCTTTCCTATTCCATCGTCGCCATAAGACCTATCTGTGTCAGTGCGACGTAAAACAACTAGCAAAAAAAAATTACACTTTCATTAGACTGAGTTATCAACTATATGTGTTACATTATGTCAGCTTATTACCTTTGTATCAAGAGTGAAGCGATGATATATTCCTTTTGGTATGATGATTAGATCACCAGGAATGACTTCTATGCGAATCCACTCATCATTTTTGTCGCGTACATCAAAATATCCAGAACCCTCCAACACCAATCTGATCTCCTCGTCTGTGTGCAGATGTTCAGTGAAGAAACTACGTAACTAAAACACGACAAAACAGAATTGAATCTTACTACCTTATGCTTCATGCTACATTTTTGCCAGATTTAACAAGTTTGTATAAATTAAATTTTTTTTTTTCCCTCCAGATCTACAGTATTTATTACCTTATGATTTGTTAAGGGAGAAAAAATAACATGCCTAACCTAGACAAGCTCCAGTTTTCCAACTCCACTTACTGGACAAAAAAATACAAGCAAACAAACAGAACAAAATAATAATAATAATAATAATAATAATAATAATAATAATAATAATAATAATAATAATAATCAAATGGCCCACGGTCAACTCCCTTCCGGAGATCCGATAGCCATGGTAATGCGGCAAAATTAAAAGACATCATATATGTGGAAATAAAACGGCATTATGAACGTCAAAGACCTTCCTATCCCTCCTGACTGGACACGCAAACCTTAGCACATTCCACTCCTCCTACCATCCTCCTTCTTGACCTACTAAGGCTTGCTGAATCCAGACTTACATTACGTCACCAGCCGCGTTTGTATGCCTGTATTCTGCTCACGTTGTACTTTATCCTTGAACTGCTTCTCTGTTACTACTCATCATTATCTAACTCCACCTCCAAAACAATCTATTATCTTTCAAATACTGTATATTTAACCATACTTAATCTCATTTAAATTCCAAGTGAGTCTCCACATTAAATTCTGCCATCACGTCTTACCATACCAAAATTTACCAACCATACTTCACTACCTTCCTTTTCCTCACTCTTTCAAACACTCTTTTTACTATAAACATAATCACTCTTAGCAACCTTCACTCAAAATTTCCATCATACTTTCCTTTCATGTACAATTAACAAACACAATCACTCAGCCATTACCATTCCCCTCTCATTTACCTTCAGGCCACCCTCACATTAAATAACTAAAATCACTCTTTGCATAATCACACTTTGGCACCACAACTCCGTTCATCCACCTCATACCACCAACTCATCATTCAAATATATTTATCATCCAAATCAAACTCTTATCCTTCAAATAATCACTCTTCCAAATTACCTTATTTACACTCTACCTTTAACTTCACAACTCTTCTCCTTAACTTTGATTACCATCATTCTTTATATCCCACTTCCTGTTAAATTCAACTAATCATTTCAAATACAGTTAACATATAATTACCATTATACTTTCCAATCTCATACCGCCAACTCAGCCTCTTACTACACTGCTCCCTTCCATGGGCGCCCGCAGGATATTTTCCACGGAGGAGGGGGCACATCAACAATTTTCTTGAATATAAAAACCAATATAACGTCAGCAACATTAAATTGTTTACAGAAATTTCTGGTTATAACTGATGCTAGATGACTGTCAGTAAGTTCAGTTTATGAAAAAAATCTGGTATGATATTAAACAATTGAACATCAACCTTTTTAGAATTCCAGGGGTGCCCATGCTCCCTTCTCATACATCTTACATTCACTTAAATACAAATAACATAAAAATTATCATATTCATACCTCAATTTGCTAATCATACTTCACTGCCTCCCTTTTTCTCACTCTTTAATCACTCATACCAACCTTCAAATACAATTAACAAACACAATCTACCCTATATCATGTGCCTTCACATCCCACCACATCTGTCTCTTAATCATAATCACTCTTACCTTCACTTCAACACCTAACTTACTAATACTACTTGACTTTTTACTTCTCGTCACTATGCCTTCATCACTTTTACCTTTCTTACCCCAACAGTTCCTTTAAGCTCAAGCTTCTCCCTTTAGCCAAAGCAACTTTTACTTCTGCTTCCTCCCTCAAACCATTATTTTCACTTAGTTTATGACCACTTGCTATTTCTTGTGCTCCCCCCCACCGTTTCTTCCGGTATCCTTATTTCTTCTCTCGCACAGGCCTCAATCCTCCAATAATTTTTTGCTTCCCTGAGTCCTTCTAAAACCGCTTCTAAGATATCACTTCTGCTCGGTGCTCCTGTCTTACAATTATGCACGTCCTCACCTGCCCTACTGATTTCTTCTTGCTTCAAACTCTCTTCCAATGCCTTCAATTTCGTCACTGTCCAATTTCGAGTCCAATTCCCCACCACTATCTGGCCCCTAATATATGCCCTCAACCCCTGCAGTCTTGCTCTCACTAAATGTTTCTTCAAAATTTTGGAATTCTTATTCCCCTCTCTTCCCAAATCCCTTTTAATTCCTATTTTCTCACTCTGCAGAATGCCAGCGTTCCTTTTCACTATGTCCGCCATTAATGAGGATATCAGCAACACTTTTATGGGTCTGCGCCCTCTCACCTTACCTACCCTCTCAGCATTATCTATATCGACCTCACTAAAGTTAATTTTCATTTTATTTTGAATGACATCTACCACTTTATAAATAATGTCCACTTTAACTTCTGCCTTTTCTTCCTCCACACTGTAAATAAATATTGATTTCTTCCTATGATCCTGACTGCTGGCTGCAATTTCTTTCTTCGGATTTACGACCTCCTCTTCCATATTTTTTATTTTCTCCCTTAGTGACACAATTTCTCTCTCACTGTTTTCCATTTTTGTCTTAGTATCTTTTGTGTATTCCTGAATCCACTACCTTGTCTTTTCATGTTCCTTAACTTGCTCCTGTAGCATCTTTTTTAACTGTTCAAATGGGCAGAGCTCCTCCACTACCTCCTTTACCACCTTCCTTATCATTTCTATATCTTCCCAGGTCATGTTGCTACTGCTCTGTGGGCCTCGATTTCCTTCCATCCCCCCAATAAGCAGCAGCGCGCTGACCACCGCTGCCACTAACAACATCGCCCACTTCACTCCAATCTCTACTTTACCTTCCCTTCTTCATTCTTCCTTGTCACATTCCACTTGACCCATCCACTCCCCCCTTCTTTCTCCACTCCACTCAACCGGCACACACCACACGACACGTTCGTTTCCTTTGCTTGCTTAAGCTAGACTGTGAAATTTAAAATTTGAACAATAAATTTTCGAACAAATTTATAATATGAAATTGAAATTCAAATTAAATTATAGGTTTGGACCATGAAGAAATAAATAATATCAGCCGATCCTGCCAGTGGTTTTAAAAATATGCGACTCAGAAAAGAACACATTACTAATACTGAACTTAATAATCAGAATCATTACATTTTTCTGTGACCAGGAGGGAGCAGATAAATTTTCTTTCATCTTTACTCTATTTTCTATCACTTCTTTCCATTCATTTCTCTGTACTAGTTCCTCATATTATGAGACGAGCCCCAAAAGTACCTCATGCCTCGAAGCTATTATAACCTGTTATAATGAGGATCCCAATAAAACACTTCAGTTCACTTTTTGACAATGATTGACCTAGACATTTCCTAAACAAAGCATAATTTTGTATATAAAAATAAATTTCCACAGTTCATTATCAAACAAGAGTTCTAACAATTCAATGGGAGATAAATCACTGTGTGAAGTGCGGCATTTTGCAATTCTCTGCAACCCCTAAAACGAGGTTTATGAAAGTAGGGCACACAGCTGTAACGTTTGCAGCCATAACATCCCAAACACACTGTACCTGTGAAATATGAGACATGTAAGTGTGACATGAAAATGGCAACAAGTATTTATCTGGGGATATCTGCTTATGTATTGGAATGTTATCTCTCATTATCATCCATTGTTTGGAACGCTCGCCTATTTGTGCAGTCTACAATGCGAATTTATTTTAAAACTGTTATCTGCGATTATTACGTCATTGCTGGATCCTTCCCTATTCGTTCAATATGTGGATCGATAAGTTGCGCGCATGCACATTACGGACTTCCACTCTGTGCACACGGGTCGCTTGGAGTAGAGAGCTCGACTTCTCTGGCGACAGTAGTACAAGATGGCTGTGTCAGTGTGTGTACTTTGGAAGACATTTTGGTGTGGTTGGAGGGTCTTGAAAATGGAGTCAGACACTCCAGGCTAAGCGGTGGAGAATTAAGGCTATGCCTTTAACGTAAATTTATTGTGGCTCCAACCTACCTTTAACCTCTTAACATGAAAGCCCGAGTATACTCGGGGTTTTATATATTTATACAAAATAAAATCCCGAGTATACTCGAGAATGTCGCTCATTGATCGGTACCTAATTTAAAAGCCCGAATATACTCGTTTCCTTTTGTTTCTCAATATTTCTGCCAAATGTTTATGAAATTATTACTTCAGGGTCCTATTTTTGCAAACAGATGTCTCTGACTCAACCGTAGTGGATGTCGGTGACTCAGGCAGTACGTTTTCGCGGCTTTCCCGCCCGATGTAGCATTGTGTGTTGATCCTTGTTTTAGGGCATTTCACATGCCACAAACATACAAACAGTATTGAGTGTCATGTTGTATTACTTGCCATCTGTTTAGTGCTGAGTTATTTATTTTAGAACACGTAAAAAATATAACGAGTATACTCGGGATTTTAAAACAAGAACTTTTCGGTGGCTTATATTTCATTGTTAAGTTTGAAAAGTATCTTTTCATTGTTACTACTGTCATTAGTTTTCAATAAATAGCCCATTTTAACAATTAAAAAAATAGGTAAAAAAAGATCACAATTTTGTAAATAATTGGTATGTTAAGAGGTTAAACTTATTATATGAGAAATGTTGTGAGTGTTGACCGTTACCGGCATGGCTAGCTTATAAATGTGGTGTAAGTTGTGAAATTGGATATTCTACCACAAAGATGTAAGTACAGTGAAATCTTAATATTTTTGGGAACTCTTCTAAGGCCGTGGATTATTTGAAGTAAAAGACTTTATCGTGAATCTAACCTATACATTAAAGGACTTTTTCGGCAACCATTTGCTTACGTAACTGTACTGTGTTCACTTCTGCAAATGAAATTTTCTTAAAAGGGACCAATTCATCATCAAGATTAATTGTTTAAACATGTAACTACCTTGTAAACAGTATAATTACGGCCTAAAATTTCAAGATCTAATTGTAATTCAATTGTGAGGGAATTTGGAATCGCTAGTTATGCGCTTATGGGGTTGTGTATTGTTCTATTGGTTTAAACTTATTAACTTATCGTTCGTGCTGAATTTTCTATTCATTCTTTGGGATTATTATTATTATTATTATTATTATTATTATTATTATTATTATTATTAAATTTTGGTCTGTGTATTCCTTTCTAATTTTCTTCATTCTTGGAATTTGCTTTCTAACTGTGCTGTTATTGCGTGTGTTGCCCAATGTTTTGTTATGGGATCGTTATTTGTGTTTTTCTGGGGTCTAAATTATGATACCTCATGCACGCATCTGGCCCTGTCCTCTATTCGAAATTAACTAAGCTTCTGGCAAACTGTTTAATGAAATGTAAATGTAATTTCGTAATGTCATCCATGATAGTGAAAATGAAAACCTATAACCTGTTTTCCAGTCACTGACCGGGTCAGGGATGGAATGAATGAAGCTATATATAGGCTCTTAGTACGATGGGGTCGCCACTCCCAAAGTGATACATTAATGACTGATAGATGCTATGAAATGAGAATGGAGAGTGTTGCTGGAATGAAAGATGACAGGGAAAACTGGAGTACCCGGAGAAAAACCTGTCCCGCCTCCGCTTTGTCCAGCACAAATCTCACATGGAGTGACCGCGATTTGAACCACGATATCCAGAGGTGAGAGGCCGACGCGCTGCCGTCTGAGCCACGGAGGCTCATCCATGATAGTAATAATAATTATTATTATTATTTTTTCTATAACGTCGAGCCTGTGAGAAACTGAAATTTGCCTTTTAATTTTATATATGCCATTCGGTTAACGTTCCCTTGTCCCATTCTCCTCATTGTTTGCGGTCTTATCCTTTGTTATCTGTTGCATCATATATTATCTTATCTGGTGGGCACGCATTAATTTTTGGTGGCTTTGGCTACTTTTAATGAATTATTGATTGGCTTCGGTAATGTCTAGCTCCAGTTGTGTGCGTCCGTGTTCTGTTATTAATTGTGGAATGTGTATATTATTTTTCCCTTGTAATATTTAACTTAGTTGGGAAAGTTTTCTGTCATTTATTTATTGTCATTTAAACTTCATTTATTTATTCTTGTAATTTTTATTTACTGTTGGAGCCACATTTTGTTTTTGGTGCGTGTGTCCATGTGTATAGCTTATTTATTGATGTAGGAATGTATAGCAAATTTCAATTTTAAACAGTTTATTGTAGTTGCGGGTCCAAATTTCATTTATCAAGTGGGAATTAAATTTAAGTTAGTTGATCATCTAATTAATGGTTTTGGTTTATGAATTTTCCTTATGGTCCAAGTAATTATAATTTATTAAATTGGTTGCAACCTTTTCAATATTTTAATTTTTCAACATTTTAATTAAACATTATTTATTAATTTATTTAAAGATATAATTTTTTTAAATCTCCCAAATATTTACTTTTATTGTAATACTCTATATAGGTATCTCATTTTATTTCATTCTATTCAAAATTCTTTTAAGTGGCATTTGCTTCTCAATTCATTTTTCTTGAGTTTTGTTGGTTTTAAAAGATATTTAAATGTGTGTGTGTATATATATATATATATATATATATATATAATTAAATTTAAAGTTTAATTTATTAAGTAAAATTTTTTTGATTTAACTTTTAATTTCGTTTCTTATTTGGTAGTTAGCGATATTGACCTGGCAACCTTTCAACCTTTAAGATCCTGTCCTCTTTATTCCTTTATGTTTGGGTCCACCACACGTTATTTTTTATGCTACTGCCCTCAAGGTGAGTAACTTTGTGATTTATGTTAATTTTGCCATTTATGTGTTTTTATTGCTGTGTCTGTGTCCTTGGGTGTTGCAGTAAGTGCTAACATTATGTACAGCATCTTGAATTTTCAAATGTCTTATCCCCCCTCGTTCTGTGTTGTGGTGACATGCTGTGGGAAGGCAGTGCTGCAAGCAAACTGAATCTCGCACCAAGAGCAAATAATGATGGCACTGAAATTGCAGTCAGGGAATGCTTCGGTCTCTTGCTTGTCCACTCCAGAAGGTTTCATATTGATTGTCAATGGGAGGTCCGAAAGCTTACTATCTGCTCACTTTTTAGTGATAGATTTACGCCCTAGTGCTGAATCGGTCAACCTCGGCAATCTTCGAGATTCGTACTGGCAACTTTTGAAATACAAACTATGAATCGCTTATGCATCGCTTGCGACATCTGGCGTACACTTTACGTACTAGTACTGTTGTTATTTACACAGCAAAGCTAAATTATAGAATTCACTCTAGGAATAAGATTCGCATCGAGAAATGTTTTATAATGTTATATAATGGTGAGTGTGACACAGTTGTTGGCTTAAGATAACAAAGGTTTAGAATATTCATATCGATCGATCATATTATCGATTCAATTCAGATTTCATTTCCATTCAGTTGGCAGTACTACCGGAACCGGAAGTGATCCTCCTTGCTCCTCAAACCCGTACACAAATCTACCGCTAAAAAGTGCGCAGATAGTAAGCTTATAACTTATAACATTGTAAATACATATTAGTACTGAATAGGTGGAAACCTTTACTGTGTTACTATTCATATGTTATTCTCAGTTCAGTACGGACCAACAACATGAAATTCATAACCCTTGATAGTACCTTTGTCAGTCACATTTCAATTTATAAACCACCTGGATTTGATGAATATCATCTTGACACAACTGCAACATTTATCAACAAATCACTTAGATGGAGACAATGGAAAGATTACATATATCTCTTGCAAATGTTTACTAAGAAATTGCAGGTTTTTTTTTTTTTTTTGCTAATGGCTTTACGTCGCACCGACACAGATAGGTCTTATGGCGATGATGGGATAGGCCTAGGAGATGGAAGGAAGCGGCCATGGCCTTAATTAAGGTACAGCCCGAGCATTTGCCTGGTGTGAAAATGGGAAACCACGGAAAACCATCTTCAGGGCTGCCGACACTGGGATTCGAACCCACTATCTCCCGGATGCAAGCTCACAGCCGCATGCCTCTAAAACTCGCCCGGTTAAATTGGAGAATTGCTGAAGAGGTGTTTGCATACAGTTCTGCAGCAGGGTCTCTCTCTGCTAAAGCACACTGATTACAGGTAGCTGTCAAGCACGAAGGCTACTTGCTGACAGGTTGTGAAGTAGTCCAAGATGGGTGCATGTGAAACTTACAAACCAACTGCTGCTCCATATTTTTTAATTGTAACTTATATTTTTTATACATGATAAGCTTTTGGGATTTTGCCAAGTCAAAAAACAATTTGTAATTCTGTACATTTTGTTACTTTATTTTTATTTACTTCTTCTACCACATTCATCCACAATTCATCTGATGACCTTCCTGTTTAATTTGCAACGCACATAAGACTGAACAAGGAACATCTTAATTAATGATTATTAGAGAAGGTCTTGCTCATCAACAGACAATAGTTTCTTCTGAAGACGAAGAGCAAAGTTCTCTGCGAAATGTAAAGAATTTCACCTTGTTTTCCTGACACGGCGTAAGCCCAAAAGCTATTATCCTGTCTACAATTACGAGCCATGAAAGTATCAATCTAAATATTGCACTTTTTTATTTACTAAGAAAGTCCCTTCAACTCAAGGTTCCCACTTTGGACAAAGCATAACGAAACAACGAAATTTGTAATTTTGGCTTATAGTGATATTTTTTTAATTACATTATTCTTAGGTTGTTAAGAATTATACCATACACCGAAGATTTCTATGCAATTAAATTTAAATTCATATAGCTAACAATGATATAGTTAGCAAAAGAGTTCGATTACAACTTGTACGAGGGCAGATCAAATATAAATGGGAATTATTTTTTAAAAATTGATTGCCTCAACCAAAAAAATACACGTAGGCCTATAGAGATCACTTTTGTAAATTGGGTCCATGTCTTGCCTTCGATACACATTTTCTCTATTGGACTGGTAAGTTTCTGATGCTGTCCTGATAGAAAGAAGAGGGACGTGTGCGGAATCAGTTGCGCACAAACTCTTCTACGCTTGCATCATCATCAGACCACTGTCCTCCTAGGTCTTGTTTGAGTGGTCCAAACAAATGGTAGTCGCAGGGCAATAAAACTGGACTGTACGGAGGGTTTCCAGACGTGTCCAGTGAATTTCCTCTAATTCTTCCCGCTTTAAAGTGGCATTGCATTGTCATGGAGAACAATGACATTTCAGATTGGTTGCTTGCGTTGCTTGTTGTGATGCGCAGCTTTTGCTTCATCCAAAAGCAGACAGTAACAGGCTTCATTAATTGTCCTTTGTTAATGAAGAAAATCCACCAGCAAAATGCCCACGGAGTCCCAGAAAACGGTTGCAAGCACTTTTCCACCAGATGAGTGTGTTTTGGCCTTGACCGGACCTGCTTCGTCTCTTCACCACCACTCCATGCTTGCTTGCTTGCTTGCTTTGACTGTGGGGTGTAAGGATGCGCCCAAGTTTCATCACAAGCCACAATACAATGCAAGAAATCCTCTCCTTCCTCCTGGTAGTGACGCAGGGGACTCTGACAAACTTCCTGGCGTAAAGTTTTTTGTTCCTGGTTGAGCAGATGAGGAACCCACCTGGCAGACAATTTTTTGAAATGGAGTTCATCTCGGGTGAAGGTTTGAATATTTCCATAACTTATTCCTACAGTTAAAACAGTTTGCAAAATTTTTATTTGCTGATCTTCACCAATAATGTCACGAATCGCATCAATGCTGTCTGCAGTGATGCCTGTCCGCGGTCTCCTTTCATGAGGTTTATTTTCCATAGCTTCTTTTCCTGCCACAATATTTTTAGCCCACTCATACACTCAAGTCTGCGAAAGTGTTTCTTCCCCATACTGCTGTGCGTGGAGCCGTCTCAAAATTTCAGAAGGTTTAGTACCCTCTTTTGCCAGAAATTTGATAATGATGCATTGCGCAATAGATGTGTACACCTCTTGCTCACTCATGGCATACTGAAGCAACCCAGTTCCCCACCATCGTTCGCGCACACAAATCCCTTCTCCAGACACCCCCACCAAACATCCTGGCAAATTCCAGCCTCAGAATTATTACTAACAGCAGCGGTACATTCAAATTCCTGCTCAAATTTGATCCGCTTTCGTATTATAGAGGAAAGTGGAAGAAGATGCTTATCAACCGTACCCAGGAAACTAGAACTGTAAACCGATTATTATTCTTACAAGTATGAGAGATGAAACAGCATTAAAGGCTATTCATAAAAATTAAAAAAAGGAAATACTAAATACATACCAGACTATATTTCAACACTCCTAACTACGCTGACTCTGTGGAAGAAAACTGTGAGTTTCTTAAGAACCGCTACATTCTGTGGGTGGCTGGCTACCTTCCTCTTTTCTTAGAAGCACTGGATGCTACAACTCACTCAACCTAACACCCCTCTTATGCCTCAAAAACATAATTTAAGAAAAAAATTGTTCTTCCCTTTTTGCCACTGAGAACATTAATTAATATTCCTTGTATATCTGTAACATGTTTCAAATTATCCAGCAGCATATTACATACCTTATCTTCATAATTTTGAAGACATTCCTTAGAGCAGGTTATCTCGTCTTCATAGGTGTAGCCCCTCTCCTTCTTCAGTTTGTCAAGGATACCATCTTCCTTGTATGTCTGAGGATTCAACTGGAAAGAGTACATAAACTAACATTAACCTACAGATCTTCACAGAGTTCTACTACTGAACAATGAGGAGGAAAAAGAAATAGAATCCTTCCGAAGCTGTATTATCATCAGGCATAACCAAACAGCACATGAACAATGACCAAGGCCACAGAGTAATAGTATTGCAACCCAATGGGCCTCAAATAGATGTAAGTAATGTAAATGAAATTGCCTCAAAATAGCAACAAGAAGTATGAACTAAGTCTTTGTCTTGTGTTCTTCATTACTCCTGATCATTAAATGCCTAGGGTATATTGTATGGATATGCAGAAAATTGTCGCTGAATGTTCAAATTATTTTAGGTTAATGTGTTGTGAAGAGATTTGTCTCTTTCACAAGCCATTATTCCAAGGTATAGAAGCATCTACCTGTCTCTAAATAAATTTATCTCACACCTATGGGATGTCAACTCAATGATGAGCCAGGCCGGTGGTGGTATTGCACCCTCATAGCCTCTGTGCTTGCTGGAGATTTTCTTTCAAAGAGCTGAATGTGCTTCTCTAATTAACATTTCCTATTATACATGCCTGTGTATTTTTCTCGTTTTTCTACTACACGCTTTTCTTTCCATCCTCAACTCTATTCTATTCCGGCAGTCTCTGTTCTACTTTATTTTAAATTTTATTTACTTCTTATACCATATTCGTTTAATGACCTTGCTGTTTACTTCGCAACACACACACGACTGAACAAGGAACACCTCCCACTCAAAAGGCTAGCGCGGAATGAGAGTACCACTTACTACAGACCAACGGTAAGGCATTCTTACATTCAAACCTTCTTTATTAGAGAAGTCCTCCTCGTGAACAGATGAGATTTTCTTCCGAAGACACAGAGAAAAGTTATCTGCAAAACGTAAAGAATTTCACCTTGTTTTCTTGACAGCAAAAGCCAAAAAGCATAATATGTCTACAATTACAGGCCATGAAAACACCCACCTAAATACAATGACTGTTGTTAGTTGAAATGTACTCTCTTTCATCTGCTGTCTCTCATCTCCACCGAATGGCACTAAAACTAACCTTTCAATGACGGATGCACAACATCTAGTATGCACTGAGTGGCGAAAAGTCATGGGAAGGCACTGAATGTGATGTTAATAATGAGTTGCTCATCTGCGAGCTCTCAAAACGGCAGCAATACAGCAAAGCAACGACTTTACAAGGTGTTGGAATCATCCTGGAGGGATCTGGACCCACGCATCTTGCACTGTTACCCACAATTGGTCTTGTGTAATTGGTGTGGGGTTCATGGAGTGTACACCAGCAACAACAGCATCCCATAAATGCTCCACTGGATTAAGATCGGGGGATCTGGAGGGCCAATCCATGGTCGTGATTTCACTGGAGTGCTCCTTCAACCACCTGAGTGCCACTACAAAGCGGTGACATGGCGTAATGTCCTGTTGAAACCTGGCATCTCCATCAGGGTACTCTAGGGCCAGAAAGGGATGCATATGGTCTGAAAGAATGTCCTCATAACGTGCACCTGTCAACACTCCCTGCAGCTGTACAATGGGCCTAACTGTGACCATGAGAACGCCGCCCAGGCAAGAACTGAGCCACCTCCAGCTTGCACACAACCTTGTTGACACACAGGATCCATAGCTTCATTGGACATACGCCACACTCTCTCGCGCCCATCAGCTCGATACAACTGGAACCGGGATTCATCGGACCATACCACACATCGCCACTGTTCCATGGCCCATGGCCGAAGTTCGCAGGCCCATGCACGTCTTTGAGCTCTGTGTCGAGGTGTCAGCAAAGGGACACGAGTTGGTTGTCAGCTGGTGAAGCCTATGCAGTGCAATTGCCTCCTTACAGTCCTGGTAGAAATGGGTTCCTGACTCCCAACATTCAACTGGGCGGTGATCTGACTCACAGTAGCCCATCGAGCGCCCAGTATGGTTCTGTGGAGACGACGTGATGTCCGTTCATTAAACATCTGTGGTCTTCCCGTGCGGCTGTTTACATAGGTGGTAACATTCTCTCTGCAATACTGAAGATCCACCCTCAACGCTGTTGACCTCGGAAACCCAAATTCGTGTGTAATATCCGCAATGCTATAACCCAAGCGCCGTGCATTGATGATCATCCCTCGTTTAAAGTCGGTTAACTTGCGTCGTGCTGCCATCTTCACAACACTTGTGTCTGTGACAGACTGCTCAGCTACGCCGCAGCTAGCTGCAACGCTCGGGGGTCATGCACGGCACATTTTCTAATGGGACACCCCTTCCCATGACTTTTGGCCACCGAATGTATTGTATATACACATGACCTCCTCACATCACATGCCTATCTCTTACCTGGAGGCTCTGGGTTCAATTCCCAGAAAAAGCAAAGATTCTAATTCTGGACTGAGGGCTGGCACAGGGATTGCTCAGCCTCAAGAGACCGACTGAGGAGCTGTATGATATTAGAAGCTCAAACTTGGAAACACTCAAAGATGGCAGAGAATATGTGATGAGTAGAGACGGGAATTTGCCTATTTGCCTATTTTATTCCTGTGTTCAGAAACGTAGGCTTTTGAGATATAAATCTGTTTTAGGGTTTTTTAGTTATATTTTGTTGGTTTTATTGTGCATATAAATGCCTATTTCAGGGATTTGTGCCTATTTGGAGTATAATTGCCTATTTGATGCCTTTTGACTGCATTTAAAAAAAGCCACTTTTCTTCCCGTGCGTTATATTGTAGCTAGTGTGCTCGACAGAATTATCTTCTCTATTCTCAATATCTGTTTACCCCACAAACAAAAATGGGAATTCTCAGAAGTCACCAGAAATAGTTCAAGGGAAATTTCCATCAGGAGAAACAAGGAACAATTTAACCTTAAAGCCTTCAACCCCTCCAACCTCCTAAGACATATGCGAGAACCAGTCAACGTCAAACTATGTTGCACAACCCATTTGCCCTGTACCTCCCTTTCTATGCGAACTATTGTACGCGTATGCTTTATGTTCAGAACGTGTTGTGATTTATTGTGAAGAAGAAGAAGAAGAAGTGTGTGCGGCAATGCCAAAGGAAAAACGTCAAAGTTCTACTGGATGGAGTAGTGGATCACAGGGGATCCCAATTTCACTACAGATGGAAGGGTGGTCTGTCAAGCTTGCTGTAAGGAGGTAAGTTCGTTTGTTCCTTTTATCTTTCTTGTGATTGAGAACTATGATCGCATTTCATGGTAGCATATATAGGCCTATTAATTTATGTATTGTGGCAAGTTGTTTTGTTGCAATGCTGTATTAGTTGTGAACTTTCAATACCTAATTTATATTACTAAAATGTAAATAATCATAAAATTACTGAACGAGGAGTTAGAACGCCAGTGGTCTCTTGTCACAGAATGTATGAAAATTAAATCGGTATTTTGAACTGTGATTCATTTCCTGTGAAAATAGAGATTTACAACTGAAATGCAACTTTTAAAACTCCCTTTAAAAATCGTGAATTCTATTATACTTCCGCTAAGCCTTCGCGAAACACAGGTTGCAGATCCAATGTAGCCCGGCTAGGACGATGCCACAGTGTGTGTTACAAGGTTGCCAAGACTATCTTTACAAGACCAGGCCAGCGAAAAGACCATTGGTCTGGATTGGTGAGGTCCAGTTAGTAACCCTTGTGCTGGCAGGGGGTTGGGAGGGGGAAGCAAAGAGAGTCTGATGGGCGTAAGCTCCCAGGTTAACAAGCCTCTAGAATCCCCTCTAGTCTTGCTAAATTGTGACACACACACACACACACACAAAAAAAAGTTATTTTTATTTACGTTGCACCGACACAGACAGGTTTTATAGAGACAATAGGATAGGAAAGGCCTAGGAGTAGGAAGAAAGCAGCCATGGCCTCGATTAAGGTACAGCCCAAGCACTTGCCTGGTGTGAAAATGGGAAACAACCAAAAACCATCTTCAGGGCTGCCGACAGTGGGATTCGAACCCACTATCTCCCGGATGCAAGCTCACAGCTGCGCACCCCTCACCGCACGGCCAACTTGCCCGGTAAAATTAGGTTATGGGCGCATGTCACGACAATTTCAAATTTTGCAGGTTTTAATTTTCAACAAGGGTGGCGGCCTTGTGCGCACACATGATGCAGGATCTATTGTAGGCAACAGAAAATAGTCTTCATGACAGCTGACCCGGCTGACCAAAGCCAGCGAATAGAAACAAACAAAATGTTCACAAATCTGAGATTTATAGTGCTTCCATTTTCATTCTTATATATAAGTAAGAATACTGCTAGGGCCAGCTTGGTGGGTCCTTGGCAAGCGTAAAGAAAGGATCTCTCCTCTACGCTACTCCGGTATCGTTTCACGTCTTTTTAATTATATTTTTCACTCAGTGAACTCTACACGATACTGCCAAATTATAAGTAAAAATCCTTGAGGACACATTTCCATGTAAATTACTAATTTCTTCGTTCCTACTTAAAGTTTGGTACTTCTAGAAACTCTATCTCTTATAGTCTTTTTTTTATGAAACAAATGCATGATATATACTAAGCATTATTGCCAATTAGCCCAACTGTAGAAATTTAATATATAGGGACAATGTAATTTATGTCAATTTTATTATTTTTCAGATCAAATGTGAGAAAAATACCACATAGATCAACTTAGAAATACTGCGATGCATCTGATACGAGTACAGAAATCTGTATCTACACAGCCTTTCTACCAGTCCACTTTGGGCAGCGAACAACAACCATTTTTTTCAGACCTATGCACTGCAATGTTGGGAGCTAAAATGCCCCTGCATAAACCAGAGCATCTTCAAATTTCAACAAGGTGCCGGGAGCAACCACTAAGTTGGAGAAGAGTGACATGCCCCTGGTGGAGTCATTTAGGATTGTGGAAGAAGTCAGGGGAAGTTTTGACTGAACCTCCGGGAAGGCAGCCACTGTCAGCGAAATAAAACCAGATGAAGTGACTTCATTGAAGTTTTGTCCAATCACGTCATGTGATGTTGATCTTTCTCTCAGTACAAAAACATTATGCATTAGAGGTGAACAAAATTGTTACTGGAAATCATTGAAACGTTGCTTGTAAATTCCTTTTATAGTAATTGAGTGTGTTATTAAATTAAAAGTAATTTTGTCATGCCTATTTTGTTGCCTGTTTTACATGTTAGTGCCTATTTAAATGCCTATTTTGGCTAATATAAGAGCCTATATGCCTGCCTATTTCAACTGTTTTAGTGCCTATAATTCTTGTCTCTAGTGATGAGGAATATTAGCATGGGGATTACATCACTCCATTTTTCTCACACATGCCTTACTATTTTTATTTATTTGCTGCTCATTCATTACTTTGGTCGAAAACTCATTTACCATCAAAAAATGTCTTAGATAATTACTGTTTTGAAATATGCAACAACCAATGGAGCAATAAAGTTATTGTTTTCCTGTTAACATGTCCTCCATCCTTAAAACATCATAACAGCAAATGAAGGCCTTTCAGAGGACTTACCTTAAAATACTCCACTCCTGATATCTTGTAAAGTTGATCAAGATCTACGAACTGTGGAGGGTTCCGGTGATGCTCCAGCCTCTGATCGGTCTCAGAGTTGTCCATATACCAGGCTCGCACCATTCTATCTACAAGATATACCAGATGTTGCCATTAAACAGGGTACAGTATACCAGAATGTCCATTCAGCAGTGCCGAGATGTGCATAAACCAAGTAGGTCACTTCAGTATTCACCACAAACTTAGAAAGACACTCTCAATACATGCAAAAAATCATTTACACCCATTACTTTTCATGGAATATGTTGCACAAAGACAAAATGAAAAGACTTTAGAAAACAAAACAGATGAAGGGTCGGCAGTCATGAAAAATGAGAAAAAATGAAAAATAATGACTCATACCACCCTATTACAAATAACTAAACAGCAAATGAAATTACACAGAGCTAGCAAACTTTATATTACAGGGTCATCCAATTAATGCAGAACCAGACATGTGATGATGCTGAGGCCAGCAAACTATCACTTCCTGCTGCCGGGCAATACAAGAGAAAGCTAGAGTGACTGCCTGATAAATTCTAAAGCATTTTCAAAGTACTCTCCATGCCGCTAAAGGAGATTCTGGAACTGCCTGTCTCATCCGACAAGACAATGAGATTGGGATCAATTTCTCCATCATGCACTTTATTCAATCTCCATTCTGAAATTCCAATCCTACACCAGGATCACCTTGTTTATAAGTTCTTCTACCACAGTACACATATAGGATTTTAACTTAACTTCATAGCCCTTTGTACGGAACTGTAAGAAATTCCGGTTTGCTCAGAAAGACAGCTATGAGATTTTTCAGGCGTAGTCCAATGTCTTCAAGATTTTCTTCTATTAGCAATGTATGTTGCCTTCTTCACGTCTTATCATTAATGTTTCCTGTTTCACAACATTTATTGACTAATCTATGAACTATCCCAAGACATGGAACTTGAACACCTGGGAATTTCTCTTGAAATAATCTCTTAACAGCACGTGCAAATTATGTATGGACATACGGATCGTAAATAAATACTTAATGAAGAACAGAATAATTTGACCTATTATTATTTTCCATTTATTCTCACTTCACTTTGCACACAAGTGCTGTTCTCACTGAAACATGAAACAAACTGCTTTGCAAAACAAAACCAGAACCGGCAGTCCCCAAGCTCCCCTCACTCCCAGCCGCCGCTATGGTTCCAAGAAAACTCGATGACCCAGTATGAAGAAAATTGAGAGTACACGAGTAATTTATGGTTAAATGCTTGTGACTGCCTACTTTGTAATCAAGGAATAATTGAACTCCTGGAGCAAAATGTTGGAAATGTTATAATTAAAGCATATGCAGGTAGGTTTAATGATTAATAAGCTATTGCTTTCACTTACGCGATTCAAGTTCCACATCTACGACAAAATTGCCTCATTCTCTCTCTTGTATCGGAGATCCCTTGTGACACTCTTATGAGAAACTATGAAACTCAAATTCACGTTATGAAAGAGAGCATGAGAAAAAGGCACTTATCATTCAATACACTAAATAAAACTCAGCTCTACCTGGAAGCATATATCTACAGTATGTTTCAGGGACACTTGCTGCACACCGCGGCACTAAGTACCCCACAAAAGAAACAAGTATTTTACTCATACAGACTTATGATTTATTTTAAAAACTCATGAAATGAATGAAATAGGTCCTAGATTATTTTCAATTCATGAATATAGGTATACTTGAAAATTAGAACAGCACTGTAATAGCTGGTAATGAAATAAAATTAAAAAGTCTAACTTTTGTTTTTTTGCTACTACTATAAGGTTCACTATGTAAAATTTGGGCACAACACCAGCATATGATTTTTTTACACAAATATCTTTCATTCACTGCAAATAATAGTGATTTTAGACACGTTGGACAGTCTTTTGTAAATACAAATTTTACACAACACAAAGGCGGATTCCTCTGCGTGTTGATGGGATTTTGAGTCCTCGTCACACCCACGATCTCACTAGTTCCCTCTGCCAATAAGATCACCTGAAGCACAAAGGAAAAATATATATTCTATAACATTATCTTCAACAACGTTTATTTCCATTATCGTCTAAAGCATCAACGAAATCATCAAGGACATCAGTCTGGCTCAGACCTGTATGATTCTGGCAAATTTGTTCACTGCTTTCAAGGCAATTGATTTCAAACACTGTGATAGTATGTATATCACACCCTCGCACTATATGTAGAAGTGAGAGATATTATTGTCAGTATTTGATTTATTATTATTATTATTATTATTATTATTATTATCCGCATTTCAACTGTGTATGTTGCCATTAATATTTGTAAGCTGGAAGGTCTCCATATGTAGGTATAAGTAATTTGTTTTGTACAATGGCTGGGAAAACATTACTTTAATAACTCTGGTAATTTGTATGACTCATGCGGACATCCCAGTATTTGATGACATGTACTTGTTGTTGTCGTTGGGAAGTTCTATGACTGTGAAACATCCAAGAGTTTGTTTTTATTTTGGGACGAAGAAGAAGTCCACGGCATGGTCTTCACTAGAGAATACACTCATGATTGGCTGGCCAGGATCAATCTAGGCGTATCATGTGAGAGGAAGGGTAATGCTGATGTCTATAAAGATTGATCATATGGCGGGAAACAACACACACTGTACAGGGATGAAGGAGTGCGAACACACACAGGAGTGAAACTGGATATACGGTACTGGAGTGACACTGCTGCACTATACTGGACTGGACTTCAACGTTTGTGGAACGTAGTATTTTTATGTTTGTGAGAGGTGATTGACATACAACTTAGTATTGTATCATTTTGTGGTGGCCTGGTATTACATGTTGCTGAAAGCTGGGAGGTCCTATATCTCAGACTTTCCATAATTTATGCTCAGGAATGACAAGCGTGTGTTGCTCAAATGTATATATCTTTACAACAAGTGTTAAAGTCTGTGAACACAGTATTACGAGGACAGTATCTGTGTGATTTTATAAGTGCTGATTATGAGAATCGGCAAGTCATGTTGATACAGAGACAGTGAAGGGTTCTCATATACATATTTGTACATTGTTCAACGAACTAACTACAAATGGTGTCTTATTTCCAGCTTTCATTTTCCCACTGTTTTCATTGTTGTTGTAAATATGGAGTCTTCCAGCAATCTTTTGTTTGTGTATTTTGGTGTGTTGATGAGGTGCTCATGCACTGATTTTATTGAGAAAATAGTTAGATATTTTAGAATCAGTGGAGTTATTGATGAACCTAGGTGCAGTTCCTACATATTTAGTCGTTTTCAGAAGGTTAGGTAAGGCCTGAAGCAGATGTACCAGTACACAGCATTATGTACAGGCCCTGGGATATAAAGAATTATCATGCTCTATCTAAATTCGAAGGATCTATTCTGGTGAACTCTGGCGCCCATACTACAGACTTTTCGATACATTACTTTTATTAATTTAATTTATTTCCAAGTATTTTATTTATTTATATATTTTTATTTATGATATTTTATTATTGTTTATCAGTATTTACAACCAGTTACAACACCCCTAACACAAAGTACAAAGGTATGTGCATCTTAATAAAGTATGAAAAACCAAACTGGCTGCAAAGCAGTGGCATGCACTGAACTACATCTACGCCTCCCCCCCCCGTGCTGCTGGGGCAAAGAATTTTGTATTTACATCTTCTTATTATTCCTTAGACACTTTTGATCAAGTTTTAAAACCTGCAAACAGCTAGTCAAACCAAGTACAGCTGCCTTAACAATCCACTCGCTCTACAGCAGTTCAGAGAGTTACCCCAGCGGAATTCAAGTCATTGTGTTGACGTATGCCCTTGAAGCCTCCTTGTACTGGGGAGGCGGGGTGTGAGCTGTGGACCTCCCTCGAGATTTACAGCTCTTACAGCAACAGGCCAGCTAGCCTGGGTGAGGTAAGTTAGTTAGTTAGTTGTAAAATTTAATAGTTCAAATGTTCAGCGCCACGTATCAGACGCTACCAGAAAAATATCAGTATGTTAACAGTATAGTCACTTGAACATTGTCTTGCTATTGAAAATAGAACTATTTTATGAAATCAAGTAGGATAAGAAAAGAACGCTGAATTGTAATAAAAGTACCATATATTTTATTTTTGGATTTTGACATGTATCAAGATTTTGGGATTATTCATTGGTGACATGTGTAGATTAGGATTTTAAGTTAAAAAACAAAAAGTCCCAGTACATTTCTGTAGCTTATGTTATGATGTAGGCGTGACACCAATTTGAAAACATAATATGGTGGGGCTGTGATAGGTGGTTTTTCTTCTTTCTTTTTTCAGTTTTTTCAGTTGGGGTAACGAATGTGTTCACTGCACGCCACTGCTGCAAAGAAATAAAGTTTCACTAACCGTACGCCGGGGAACTGTATGCCCCAAACATATGTTTTGATTTGATATACAAGCAGTTTGTCACTCGTTACAACTAGAGCACGAGATGTGAGAGTATGAAGGTCAAAGCAAAGTCACATGGGTAGGCGACTATAGGGGTTACAAACACCAAATTACTGCGAATTAATAATTCTCTCAGTGCCCCAGTGAACGTTCCAAGGTTACATCGAAATCCGCATTCTCGTAATAACAAAGTACGAACATAACCCTAAATATTCACAAGGTTACAAAAGCCTAAGAATTGGAAAGGCTCTATTTTTAATCATATGGAGATAGGAAACTGCATTACTTGTTGCTTGTGGTTTACAGAGTACCATACTTTAACAGCCTTATTTGTAACGCTGACAGAAACAGACTGCACGGTCGAGTTGTATACATTGTATACACCCACTTTACAGAGTAGCTTTACACGTAGGTTAGAAACCATTACTAAAGTTTGAAAAACAAGAAAAACGAGCATTTACCAAACGTGACACAAATGCAGGTAATATATCCGAAACGAAAATACTGGAATTTGACAGGTACTAAATCAAAGGAATGGCAATTGATAACGTTATCACCAAAAAAAAAAAAATCCTAATTAAACACTTACTCGACGACAGATGAACAGCGCAGTGCAAATTCACATATAACAGATTAGTTACTTAATCAGTAAATCAACATAACACAAGAATATGAAGCAGGGAGATCAATGGTCAAGTAAACAAACCGACGTGCACGTGGAAATATTTACCGAACACGTGACCAGCGTAGCCAACCTTTCTTTTTTTTTAAGTCGTGTCCCTATAAGCAAATACAGTAGAGACAATACACGACACTGAGCGAGATATCGAGGGACAGCTATTGGAGCTCACTCTAGCGGATAGACCTGAACGGTACTGATTCTGTCATAAGAGCACGTGTATTTTGTGTGAAGTTTTTGGTGTTATTTATGCGTTTTCAGTGAGTTGACATAATTAAATAGTAGTGTATGTCATTCCTTGATATCTCCTCTCAACATGAGGGGAAAGGTATGTGCTGTGTTTGGCTGCAGTAATTACGAAGTAGAGAAAAATGCGCGGTCGTTCTTCAGGTTCCCTCGTGACAAGAACATGTAAGTAATATTGTGTTTGCATATATATTCTTCCAGTGACAGAGATTTATATAGTACTTCATAATCTTCTGACCTGCTCGACCCATGTTTTAACGGGCTTAAAATATAATATGCATATTTTATTGTATAGTGCAGCAGTTAACCTTCAATACCGATGTGTTGTTGTAGGTGTGATCTGTGGGTTTTGAAATGTCACAGAAGCGATTTGGATAAAGTGTACAAGAAAGAAGGGACGTTACGCTTGTATAAGAATTATAAGATCTGTTTAGATCATTTCCAGGCCAGCGACATTAAAAATCCTCGACTATACAGCCAAGGGTATGTTAAGTTTTTTCTCAAATCTTTACAAAGAAAAAGTCATCCCTATTCAAAATCTAATGCCACTCAAAAGAAAGTAAACAACATATGGTTGAAAAATGAAATTAAACTATTATACAAGAAGAAATCTTTACTAAATTTACAATTATATAGGACTCATTTGACCATCTCTCAGAAATTACCCCCACTTGAATGGAGCTCATTTTTAAGGTACACTGACCTCAAACTATCTTACGTATTAGACAAGAAACAGAAAACCCTAAACCATAAATTACTTAGTCTTCAAGAAAACAAATGTAAAACTCCTGACCAAAATACAAACAACAAAGTGTCCCCTTCCCATTTGACTAACATTCCCACTACAATCAACCTATCTAATGCAACCTTCTCTAACCAAGAATTAAATCTATTAGATAAAGGCATCAAACATAATTGGCCTAATCACAAAAAGGCAGAAGACATCATCACTACCATCGCTGAAACCGAAACTAATATCGATAAACAAATCCCAATTGATAAACAGAATGACGTACGATATGAAGTAAAAAAGAAACTCCCAACTTTGATTAATGAGATAACATCTAATAATAACCACAATGTCTCGAAACAAATTCTAAACCTGAAATCCAAAATCCATAGCAACAACGTAGTAATTACAAAAGCAGATAAGGGCAACACCATAGTAATAATGAACAAACAAGATTACATCAATAAAACTGAAACCTTTTTTTCAGACAATACCTATACCTTAATTAACAAAGATCCTACAAACAAAATACAGCGTAACTTAAAGAACCTTCTGAAAAATTCTAACTTCATTTTAAATGATCAAGATTATCAGAAATTAACTGTAATGAACCCAAAATTACCTACAGTCAGATCACTGCCCAAAATTCATAAAAAAGATGTCCCCATTCGACCTATAATTAATAGTATCAATAGTCCTACCTATAAAACCTCTCAATTCCTACACAAATTCCTAAAAAAACACTTCAAATTTCACAACTCCAACCCCATAAAGAACTCGATCGAACTCTGTAATTCCCTAAATAAGTTCAGTCTACAACCAAACCACGTTTTATGTTCTTTTGACATCACCAACATGTATACTAATATCCCTATCAACAATACTATTAACATCATAAAAAACAATCTGTTGAAACATAGCACATTGAGTAAAATCGAAATTGATGAATGGTTAAAATTACTTAATTTCGTTTTAGACAACAACTATTTTACCTTCAATAAGAAAATTTACAAACAAGAAGGTCTAGCGATGGGAGACCCGTTATCTGGAATACTAGCCGACATATACTTAGATAATCTCGAACATAGTAAGATTATTAATAACATCAACGGACTCTGTCTTTGGCATCGCTATGTTGATGATACCATAGCTATCATTGATAAACAAATCAACAACAGCAATAACATACTATCATTCCTCAACAACTTAGATAATAATATTAAATTCACTAAAGAAGATGAGTTCAATAACTCTCTGAACTTCTTAGATATCAAAATCACACGAGCATTGAACAAATTCGACTTCCAAATATACAGAAAACCCACCTTTTCTCCAACAACCATAAAAAATGATTCTTTACATCCCAACTCACATAAAAAAGCCACTTATCACAGTTTAATATATAGAGCATTAAAGATCCCTATGTCCTCTACTAATTTAAAGAAAGAATTACTATTCATCAAGGAAATAGCTAAATTCAATGGATTTAACACGAATATGATTGATAAAATCATCAATAAAACCAAACTAAAACTAGCTACCAATTTAACTCCATTAAAACCCGTCAAACCAAAATACGCTAAATTCACGTTCACTAACCATAGCATTTACCCGATAACCAATTCATTAATGAAGCACGAAATAAAAATAGCCTACACAACAAAAAACACTAATCGCAATTTATTCTTCAATCACAACTCTATCAACATCACAGACAATAGTTACTCTGGATCAGGAATATACAGATTGAAATGCTCTACATGTAATTTTTCTTATGTTGGCCAAACTGGCCGCAGCTTCTCTACCAGATACGCCGAGCATTACAATGCCCAAAAACACAACAAATTCTCCGCAATGGCCAACCATATGAGGGACACCGGGCATAAATTCACCACAATAGAACAAGACCTCCATATCCTAAAAAGAGTTGATAAAAGCAAACTCATGACAGAATATGAAAACTTATTTATTTTCCTCGACCAACATTTTAATAAAGATAAAAATCTAAATGACACTATTGATAAAAAAAGCCCCTTGTATGAACAGATTCTTATTTTACTACGAGAATCAACTTCCCTCACCAACAAATTCTTAAAAATCTTCAACCTCACATCAATTAGAGTTCCCACCTCCCCTACAGCTAATATACCCCCCTCCCTTCCCCCCACCGCTAGTACCTCTAATTCAAATACAACCAATAAACCCATAGCCACACCCACCGGAACATCGCTCCCTCCAATAGCCTTACACCGTTACAACACGCGCAGTAATACACTCTCTTCCTTCCCTCCCACCAATAGCAGCCCCCCTCTAATAGTTACGTCAACGCAAACAGATCCCCCTCCAACACAAAACTTCAGTTATAACACACGTAGCAAGAAGTCTACTGTTGCAAATACTTCTTACTCATAATATTACAAGCTATCTTTGTCACCGTCAAGTGGTAAGTGCATACGATTCTACTTCAAGATTTTTCAAATATCTTTTCACACAATTAACTCTACGTTTCTTGCTTCCTTTTACAGATTCCACTTGTATATGCTTTTTCAACTAGAATATCTACAAACTCACAATTTACAACATTTGAACATCACTTCAAATTTTGAGATGGTCCATAGTGATCCTATTTGAAACTGTTCTTCAACTTCTATTCACCAACTTCATATCCTCAACGTGTTCTACAACTTCACCATATGCATCTGACTTTCATCCTTTATCTTCTAGATCATAATGAACTTCGGATCTCTCGACTAACTTTGACTTTTACTCTCTCCTCTTTACTTTGATTACATAAGATTTTTCGCCATCGTCTAATTATAACCGCCATTACTATCAACTTTACTTTTATGCAATCTTACTACTTGTTGTATAACAATCTGTTGTTTTATTCCATTGTACTTATTTTAGCAGCCTTCTAAGGTTAATTTTGTTAATACTTCCACTATTGTATCTCATCACATTGTATTTTCAAACCATCATTGTTATTTTTAATGTTATTTTACTTCAAATCTCTTCAAGATTTTAAAATTCATTTCATCACTACATGTTATTTAGACGCTTATTTTTAATTTAAGGTTAAGACTATGGCTGATGATGCCTTCAGAGAAGGCGAAACATGTCCCACTATTAGCTAACAAATTTATGTAAATCATCCAAGACGATTTTGTATTGATTAGGTGGTCTAATAAATAACTTAATGTTATTATTTCAATCTACATCATCAATACGGACCAAAAATGATATTTATTACATGTAAGTCTAAGCAGTGCGGAGCAGAGCAGTTTTTGTGACGTCATCACCCTTTTGTACCGAGTAAACTACCAAGTGAATGCTTTTTTTTTTCTTTCTTTCTAGTGTCTTTACCAGTGGCAGTGGGCTGTCAGGAGCACATGAGCACGTGAACACCCAGTTCTAACGCATATTCACGCAATCATGGATACCGGTAATTCAAAATCGTTTCCTTTTTTCGACCTGATTTCGTCAATTGATCAAAAGTATTCGACTTATATCAAAGCTTCGTTACACTGACAGCTGCTCGTTTCGAATTACATTGCCAGGGAGCACACTGGAGATTTTGCTACGAGCCTTAAGACTATACGCATGCGTATGGAGATGACGTCATGGTTTATGCACATACATATCCATAGGCGAGGACCACGGTAAGAAATGTGTCTTTCCGTCTACAACCACTCTCAAACCAGAAGTAGTATTACTGTTGACCACTTTTCTTAATATATGTAAATAATTTAGGGAATAATATAACATCAAAAATAAGATTGTATGCAGATGACATAACTGTTTATAGGGAAATAAATAACATTGACGATTGTTCAGAATTACAAAGGGACCTTGAGAGTATCCAACAATGGGTTGAAGAGAATAATACGAAGGTTAATGGAGGCAAATCAACTGTTACAACATTTACAAACAGGAGCTTTAAAACAATTTGAATATACTTTGAATGAGGTAGTTATCCCAAAAGATGGCAAGTGCAAATACTTAGGTGTGAGATTTGAAAGTAATTTGCACTGGAAGGGTCATGGGGATGACATTGTTGGGAAAGCATACAGATCGTTACATGTCATAATGAGGTTACTTAAAGGATGCAACAAAGAATTAAAAGAGAAAAGTTACTTAAGTATGGTTCATCCATTATTGGAATATGCAAACAGTGTTTGGGATCCTCACCAAGAGTACCTAATAAAAGAAATAGATAGTGTAACAGGGGATTTCAGGAGAAAGAGTAGTGTATCAAAAATGTTAAAGGAACTTGGGTGGGAAACTTTAAGTAAGAGAAGGGAGAAAACTAGACTTATAGGATTATATAGAGCCTATACAGGAGAAGAAGCATGGGGAGATATCCGTGAGAGGCTTCAGTTGGAAAATAATTTTTTTGGCAGGACTGACCACAAATATAAAATTAGAAGGAATTTTAGCAGAAGCGATTGGGGTAAATTTTCATTCATTGGGAAGGGTGTGAAGGAGTGGAACAGTTTACCAGGGGTAGTGTTTGATCCTTTTCCAAAATCTGTACAGATATTCAAGAGGAGAATAAACAGGAACAGTGAAAATAAATGAAATGTTAGAGGGCATTCGACCAGTGCAGGTTAATGTAAATAAAAAATGTGTGTGAATAAATTAATTCCATCCCCTGGTCTAAGGAGTTTGGACAGCCAAAGTAGAGGACTGCCTGTAGGGGTGAAGTACAGTGGGGACTTTGAGGGCCCTGGAACTGCTATGGTAGCTGTGAAGGCCCTTCAGGAACTCTGAAAAGTGGTGGCAAAAGGGGCTCTGGTTAAGACTCAGCAGGTCGTTATGCTACTTAGGTTCCAGAATGGGTAAAAAATAATAATAATAAGTAAATAAATGCAATGTAAATTTTAATCTTATACCAGTTGTATAGTATCATTTGAAGTTATTCCACATACTGTATATCAGATGACTATATTTGTAAGTAGTACAGGAGATATTATAAGTAGAATTTTGTAAACAATATAAATTTATTAAGGATGAACTGCGTGCTTAATACAAAAAATTGTTTGCGTAAATTGTATAATATTGTATTATAGGAAAATTTTCTTCTTGTTAATTTAATATTTAGTGCTTGACAATAATGTATTTTAGTGTACCATTTGCCACCGAGGTAGACACCTCATTTGCAAATAAAGACAATTTGATTTGAAGAGTCTGCCACCTCCCCTGTTACTGTTGGCCACAGCTCCCAGAAGTTACTATTGCATTACATCACCAGAAGATTGCGCTAGTAGCTAATTCTGAACAGGTGTTCGTAACTGGAGGATCAGCAAACCAGAGCCTCAGCCAAAGCCTGAGCGACTCAGCCCGGCGGTTGTAATTTTAGTTTTCTTGTACACTCACAGATTAGTCTCAGAAAAATGCATCCTCGGTTATAAGGGTTCCACCATATTATGAGTAGAGAAGCAACCGTACAAGGAACTTTTAGTGAAATGATTTCAGTAAGTGATTTTGTACTTATTTGCATTCTACTTTGGCATATTTGAGACTTGAACAAAAAATTTGTTCACGAGCCGCCACTGGTCTTTACGTCGCACCGACACAGATAGGTCTTATGGGATTCGAACCCCCTATCTCCCGGATGCAAGCTCATTGCCGCGCACCTCTAACCGCAGGGCCAACTCGCCCGGTGAATGTATTGTAGTGGGACGCTTAAACACGTTATTGGTATGACAACGTAAAGGCATTTCACCCATCTATTCTTCTTCTTCTGCCAGGCTGAGTGGCTTAGATGGTTAAGGTGCTGGCCTTCTAACCGCAACTTGGCAGGTTCGATCCTGGCTCAGCCCGGTGGTATTTGAAGGTGCTCAAATACGACAGCCCTGTGTCGGTAGATTTACTAGCATGTAAAAGAACTCTTGCGGGACTAAATTCCGCCACCTCAGCGTCCCCGAAGACCTTAAAAAGTAGTTAGTGGGACATAAAACAAATAACATTATTATTATTATTATTATTATTATTATTATTATTATTCTTTATCTGTTTACCCTCCAGGGTCGGTTTTTCCCCTCGCACTCAGCGAGGGATCCCACTTCTATCGCCTCAATGGCAGTGTCCTGGAGCTTCAGACTCTGGGTCGGGGGATACAACTGGGGAGGATGACCAGTACCTCACCCAGGCGGCCTCACCTGGTATGCTGAACAGGGGCCTTGCGGGAGGATGGAAAGATTAGAAGGGATAGACAAGGAAGAGGGAAGGAAGCGGCCGTGGCCTTAAGTTGGGTACCATCCTGGCATTTGCCTGGAGGAGAAGTAGGAAACCATGGAAAACCACTTCCAGGATGGCTGAGGAGGGAATCGAACCCACCTCCACTCAGTTGACCTCCCGAGGCTGAGTGGACCCCGTTCCAGCCCTCATACCACTTTTCAAATTTCGTCGCAGAGCCAGAAATCGAGCCCGGGCCACCGGGGGTGGCAGCTAATCACACTAACCACTACAGAGGCGGACACCCGTCTATTCAATGCCCTTTTCTCCCAACATAACTGCGTTGTTTTCAGCTGCAGAACCCGATCTACTCTTTTTTATCCTCGTGATGCCCCTTGATATGATCCTACAAATTTGATACACCACCAACCGTCGCAAAAATGCGACCGCAAAATTTGCATTTTGCTGATTTTTATAATCAGTAATTTCAAAGAACTGCCATGCACCAGACGTGGGTTTTTTTTTTTTTTTTTTTTTTTTTTTGGTAAAAATTTCTGTAAACATTTATTATATTCCTTTAAATATGAATATGAATACCATCTAAAATTGGGATTAAATATCAAACTAATACCACAATCATTATCTAATATAGACATGATACTATATAGGCTTTTGAGCTTATGCCGTGTCAAGGAAATAAGGTGAAATTCTTTACGTTTCGCAGAGAACTGTGGTCTGCGTCAAGAAGAAAATCTCGACTGTCCGCGAGAAAGGCTTCTTAAACAATGACAGAGCACAGTTCTCTGTGAAACGTAAAGAATTTCACCTTATTTTCTTGACACGACATAAGCCCAAAAGTCTATACAGTATCATGTCTATAAGTATGGGCCATGAAAGCATCAATGGCAACAATATCTAATATACACTGACTGAGCAAATGTCATGGGATAGCGGAGCACTAATGCGCAGGTGTGTTGTCTGCGCACCACACGCCCCCTGTGCCAGCGGCAGTTATATAGGAGACCTTGTGGAGAGTGGCTGTGCATGTGACAGGTGTAAAATGGAACGTCGTCGTGAGCTGCCACCGTTCGAACGGAGTATGGTGGTCGGTGCCCGACGGATGGGAAGTGCGATTTCGGAAGTGGTGCGGGAATTCGGCTTCACACGATCAACCGTGTCCAGGGGGTATCGTGAATGGTTGAACGCGGGTGTCACCGTCCACCACAGACGAATAATCGGCCGTCCAGCCACCCTCGATGACCGTGACCGGCGACATCTGAGACGGATTGTCAATAGTGACAGACGGGCAACCGTGCAACAAATCACGGCTCAATTCAACACAAGCCATGCTAGACACGTCTCCCAGTGGACAATCCGTAGGAACATGGGTTCTATGGGGTATGGGAGCCGGCGCCGCACACGGGTGTCACTGTTAACCCAACGTCATCGGGCACAACGACGCGCATTTGTCGCCAGTCACCAGGGATGGACACTGGAACAATGGCGTAACGTGATATGGTCGGACGAATCACGATTTCAACTGCACCATGCCCATGGGAGGCACCGTGTATGGCGCAGACCACATGAAGCGATGGATCCCGCCTGCCTCGCAGGTGTGGTCCAGGGCGCTGGTGTCGCGGTTATGGTCTAGGGTGCATTTTCCTGGTATAGAATGGGCCCCTTAGTTGTTCTGGAAGAGACTTTGAATAGTACGCGGTATGTTGAGCTGCTCGGAGACCATCTCCACCCATTTTTGGCCTTCCAGCGCCTAGACAGTTCGGCGGTGTTTCAAGATGATAACGCGCCGCCACATCGCTCCCACGTCGCCCGGGAATGGTTGCAGGAACATGCAGCGGAGGTCCAACCACTGCCATGGCCACCCAGGAGCTCCGATATGAACCCTATCGAGCATATCTGGGATGTCCTGGAACGCAGGCTCCGTGCCATAGATCCTGCACCCACGAACAGACCAGCATTGGCGGCCGCTCTGCAAACGATTTGGTGTCAGCTGCGTCCAGAGGACTACCAGGGACTTGTCGACTCACTTCCACGGCGTCTCACTGCAGTTCGCGGGGCCAGAGGAGGCCCCACATGCTATTAGGTGACTATCCCATGACATTTGCTAAGTCAGTGTACCTTGAATTATCTACAAAACACAGCAAGCGGAAGAAATATAGACGGAAATTTATTAAGCACAGACTAAATACAGGTACAATACTCTTACAAGCAGACGCCACGACGAGAACGCCTTAGTAGTATGCACCGAGCTCGATAGTTGCAGTCGCTTAAATGTGGCCAGTATCCAGTATTCGGGAGATAGTGGGTTCGAACCCCACTGTCGGCAGCCCTCAAGATGGTTTTCCGTGGTTTCCCATTTTCGCACCAGGCAAATGCTGGGGCTGTGCCTTAATTAAGGCCAAGGACGCTTCCTTCCCACTCCTAGCCCTTTCCTATCCCATTGTCGCCATAAGACTTATCTGTGTCGGTGCAACGTAAAGCAACTTACAAAAAAGAAAAAAAATAGTATGATGCAAGAGAGGTTTTCACATCGAGTATGTACCGGTCCGTTGCAATGATCAGCACGAAGCGGCGGTGGTCGAGTGGTTAGCGTTCAAGTTCCGTATTCGCCTATTCGCTTGATCGAGTCCCGCTTGTCGTTTTGTTTTTCAACGCTGGTCATATTCTTTCATATACCGGTATATCATCATCATCATCATCTGTTTACCCTCCAGGTTCGGCTTTTCCCTCGGACTCAGCGAGGGATCCCACCTCTACCGCCTCAAGGGCAGTGTCCTGGAGCTTCAGACTCTAGGTCTGGGGATACAACTGGGGAGTATGACCAGTACTTCGCCCAGGCGGCCTCACCTGCTATGGTGAACAGGGGCCTTGGTGGGGGATGGGAAGATTGGAAGGGATAGGCAAGGATGAGGGAAGGAAGCGGCCGTGGCCTTAAGTTAGGTACCATCCCGGCATTCGCCTGGAGAAGAAGTGGGAAACCACGGAAAACCACTTCGAGGATGGCTGAGGTGGGAATCGAACCCACCTCTACTCAGTTGACCTCCCGAGGCTGAGTGGACCCCGTTCCAGCCCTCGTACCACTTTTCAAATTTCGTGGCAGAGCCGGGAATCGAACCCGGACCTCCGGGGGTGGCAGCTAATTACGCTAACCACTACACCACAGAGGCGGATTCATATACCGGTATATTACAATTCAAATGTATTATAATGAAAAAAGGTGCATTTGCTTGAACTTTTATTGGACTTCCAATGTTATTTGGCTCTTTACTAATTTTTATCATTACAAAAAATATATTTCTTTCTTAATCTGTTTACCCTCCAGGGTCGGTTTTTCCCTCGGACTCAGCGAGGAATCCCACCTCTACCGCCTCAAGGGCAGTGTTCTGGAACGTGAGACTTTGGGTCGGGGGATACAATTGGGAAGGATGACCACTACCTCGCCCAGGTTGCCTCACCTGCTATGCTGAACAGGGGTCTTGTGGATGGATGGGAAGATTGGAAGGGATAGGCAAGGAAGAGGGAAGGAAGCGGCCGTGGCCTTTGTTAGGTAGGGGCCTACATCCCGGCATTGGCCTGGAGGAGAAGTGGGAAACGACGGAAAACTATTTCGAAGATGGCTGAGGAGGGAATCGAACCCCCTCCTCCTCCACTCAGTTGACCTCCCGAGGCTAAGTGGACCCCGTTCCAGCTCTCGAACCAATTTTCAAATGTCGTGGCCGAACCTGGAATCGAACCCGGGCCTCCGGAGATGGCAGTTAATCACACTAACCACTCCACCACAGAGGCGGACTACAAATATATATACAATTTATAATTATCGTATCCCTGCAGGTCAAAGCGTCCAGGTGCAAAACAGTTCCGGGTACCGTACCTTACCCGATTTCACTGTCAGGTTTGAGGGATTTCGCACATCACGGGAGACATACATTTTCAGGAAAACTTTATGCATTTGGTCGTTTACTTGTTGATAATTATAAATCTTCTTATCTTAATCTGTTTACCCTCCAGGGTCGGGTTTTCCCTCGGACTCGGCGAGGGATCCTACCTCTAACTGCCTCCAAGGGCGGTGTCCTGGAGCTTCAGACTCTGGGTCGGGGGACACAACTGGGGAGGATGACCAGTGTTGAAAAACAAAAAAAGCATTGAGCGGGACTCGATCTAGTGATCCAGCGATTACGGAGCTTGAACGATAATCACTCAACCGTCGCTATCTCGTGCTCGTGACCGCAACGCACCGGTGCATATTCAACGCGAAAATTCTCTTGCGATTTTCTCGAAAACGCCTAAGTAGTACGCCTTACTACTTGCACATTATCTTGTCCTAATGGACTACTAAAAGTGTATAAAGTTTGAAGATAATCCGTGATCCGGACGTCGTGGTCTCTCCTCGTTAAACATGTATCGTGCGCTACACTGTGCTCTGGTCTTCTTCTTCTTTTTCTTGAGGGTTGTGGGCTCTGTTAATGTTACCCAGTCACAATACTAATTTAAAGAAGTATCCACTCAGTGAAGATTAATCCATATAACACACGCAATACAAACTTTTGCACTGCTGCATACTATGAATAATCTTGCTATACACTCGGTATTGACTGTATATTCGTAGATCACGTACTAAATGGGATTGCACATGGCACAAATAGAATCAGGAGCGTATGGTCTGTTGTTAAACAAATGAATTACTAAGGTTTACAAAATAAATTTAGCGTCATCAAGGAACCGATTTATAATATTTATTTTAGTGGGGGTGAGCTCGAATAACAAACAGGAAACGCTGGTTGGGAAGGGGATGTTCAAACGCGTTAGACGAGTTAAAAATATGCGTCTTGGGAGGGAATATGCAGGACATTGGAAAAATAAATGATCAATATCACCATCTGGATCGTCACATATGCAGTAAGGTAGATGAACAATTCGGAAATTATATTTATATTGAGGTGTAAGGACATGACTGAATCTTAATCGTATGATGTGTGATGTGTCGTCGCGAATATGAACCCTTCAGATACCATGGTTTAAGTGGGATATGTGGTTGTAGTTGATAATAGAAGTTTCCTTTGATGCATGCCGTTTGACACCACTCTTCTTGCCAAGCACGGTATGCGGTCTCTTTGATAAGAGGATAGAAATCTAGGGGCGGTGTAGCTACTGTGAGAGGTAGACGGCTTGGCTCTTTAGCAGCACAATCTGCTTGTTCGTTTCCTATTATGACTGAGTGTCCGGGAATCCATACCATTTTTTATTATTATTTTTTTTTTTTTGCTAGTTGCTTTACGTCACAACGATAGGTCTTATGGCAACGATGGGATACGAAAGGGGTAGGAGTGGGAAGGAAGCGGCCGTGGCTTTAATTAGGGTACAGCCCCAGCATTTTCCTGGTGTGAAAATGGGAAACCACCTTCAGGGCTGCCGACAGTGGAGTTCGAACCCACTATCTTCCGGATGCAAGCTCACAGCTACGCGCTCCTAACCGCACGGCCAACTCGCCCGGTGGAATCCATACCGACGTTAGATCTCCGGCTTGTTTGAGGTGATACAGAAGACATTTGACATTGTATATGTACCAGTTTGAGCAGGGTATGTGCTCTGGTCCTCTGCGAGTACTTGCAGTTGTAAGCGGAGGGGTTCGGTGGTGCGGTCTATCGCTAAAACTGGATTACTCATCGGTATTACCTGTATTTGGTATTACCCGTATTACCACGGCCGACTGGATCCCTCGCTGCGCTCCTTATACCGGGCATGACAATCGTTGAGCCCAGCATAAAGCTGTCTTTCGAAAGCAGCAACGAGCGTTGCCTACTCTATACGACAAGGCCTTGAAATGCACTCATGGTAACGCGTGACATCCTAGTTTTCCATTCAGCCGCTAGGATCGCGTTCTTGCCCCCTTGTATTCGCATGGCCGTATATGTCAATAAGTAAATTATATCCTAAATAAGAAGAAAATGTTTTTGCGATTATTGACAGTTCTTTATTTATAGAGCGGTGCTGCATTGGCTTGGATATGCGATTGAAGTTTCAAAACTTTCCTTTTGAGAGGCTTCTTATCAAGTTTCTAAACTTTCTGTCTTTTACTTGAATGGCTTGAAGCCAGTGGCCTATACTCAGGGCTACCAAGGCTATTGTTGAAGCCCAGACCTCAACTGAGAAGGATGGAATTCTAAAGCACATTTTAATATAAGCATCTGATATATTGTTCCATTTACAAAACTTGAAACCAACCAGTGAGAAAAAACGTGGCGCGTATTTCTGAGAGCAAGGCATCAGCGACTGATATTGCAGCCAAGACTCTCGTCCCTCTCCTCTCGACCCACCTCACGCGGCTTGCTGATGTATGTCCGATAGGAGCTAGGACCGGGGTAATAGCTGTGCTAGGCTTCGTTCCGTCCGATCGCCACCATGCGTTACTCATCGTATATCATTGTATATACTGTCCGACTCGTTGGCTGAATGGTCAGCGTACTGGCCTTCGGTTCAGAGGGTCCCGGGTTCGATTCCCGGCCGGGTCGGGGATTTTAACCTTCATTGGTTAATTCCAATGGCTCGGGGGCTGGGTGTTTGTGCTGTCCCCAACATCCCTGCAACTCACACACCACACATAACACTATCCTCCACCACAATAACACGCAGTCATCTACACATGGCAGATGCCGCCCACCCTCATCGGAGGGTCTGCCTTACAAGGGCTGCACTCGGCTAGAAATAGCCACACGAAATTATTATTATATTGTATATACTGTACTTCCTCACTTTTTTTTTTTTTTTTTTAAGAAGAAGAAAGAGATAGCAGGGAAGAGTGGGAAGTGATACAAGGAGTATCTGCCTGTTTCCATGTCAGACACGCTACCAGGCGATATTGTATTAGGTATATGGTATTGGAGATTGGTATTGAAGGGTCAGGGAAAAACCACATAGGCAGAAAGAAGAAAGAGCCTACATGTAAAACCTGACATCTTTTGATAGCACATGCAAGGATGTGGGCTGGAAAAAGACCAGAGGTTGTGTTAGTTAGGAACAGGTAACATGCACAAAACATAAACCAATTCCTTGCCGTTCCATCGTCTGGGGATCAGTCCGTCTGGGCACTGCTGTGGCTAGTACGGTCCTTGCCGGCTGCGGAGCCATGCGTCAAGTACCACTAGGGCCCGTCGCACGACTCCACCTCCTTGGGGTACCTCGTACCCAGTCTCCGATCCCGGAGAATGAGGCCAAGCCCGCCGAGGCGGGGGCCTCCTGGAAGTGGCTGGGTCATGGCGCCGGGCCTCCCTCCTCTCTGCCCGCGCCATGGCCCTGTAGACTGGGCAACTGCGGTGGGAGGCCGGGTGGCCCCCCGCGCAGTTGGCGCACACCGGCGCCTCCTTAAGTGTTGCGCAGGCCGTGTAGTGGTGATCACCACCACAGCGGTTGCACTTCACTTGGAGTCCACAGCTAACCTGACGGTGGCCCCACCTCAGACAGCGGAAACACTGCAAGAGCTGCTGAGGGGGACGTTTTACTCTCACCTGACTGCCGCTACCCGCTGAGGTCCTCTCCTGATTGGCTCCTCGGTTGACTGCTGTCCTGGGAGCAGTCCTGGGTTGCGGCTTGGCGATCCTCTCCTGGTGAGCCAGCGACGCCTTCTGCTTCCTGGTGCGGCGTCGTCTTCTTCTTCTTCTTCTTCCCGGGGGTTGCTTCTCGGCGGGGGAAGAGGCCTCGTCCTGGTGGCCCTCCTCCCGGCCTGGTGACCCCAGGGTAGCTGATGGCTCCGCTGCGTCGCCGTCTTCTTCCTTCTCCTGGCTGGCGGCGGCGGCGGCGTCGGTCGGTGCTAACGCCTGAGTGCATTCCCTGTCCTGTGGGGCGCACATCGAGGTCTGCAGCTCGACAGACGTGCTGGCAGGCTGGGCCTGGACAGCAGCCTCAGAACGCCAGGGGGCGTCCTCCTCCACTGAAGTCGCACAGTCGCGGCGCCAGAGGGCGTCATGCCCCACCTCCGTGATGGCGTCGCTGGTCGCCGGCTGGGTGGCCAGGACTAGGTCGGTGTTAACCGCCCTATTCCTTAGCCTCCTCGGCGTCTCCCTGGTCTCCGTCGCGGCCCTGACTGCGCCGGTGTTCATCCCTGGCACGCCGTCCCTCCCTGGTAGACGGATGACCTGGAACAGAGTAGAAAGCTCCTTCTCTGCGTCGCGCATCCGCTCCTGGTCGTGATGCCGGATAATGAGGCCTCCTGGTAGGAAGCTCTCGATGGCCATGGTTGTCGAGATGTTCCTACCTCCTCGGCGAGGGCGCCGCATTCTGTCCAGGACGAGGCCCCGTTCAGAAGTTACAGGGCGCCCCGGCCTGTAGTATACGAGCAGCGCCTCGTACTCCGGATCGGTGTGGCTTTCGGAGAAGAAAAAGCCTTCAGGGGGGTCGCACCCGTCCCTGTACGGCTCCGTCTCCGGCTCGGGTGCAGGCGACTCGTTGTCCTCCGCTGCCCAGCAGTAGTCCGACGATCGCCACACGTCCGTCTTCTTCATCCTGCTCCTCCTGAAAGAGAATAAGAATAAGCGAGCACTGAGAAGTGCTCAGCTCAGACAAAAGCTCTTTCGAAGTCGTACTAATAAGTACAGCTGCCTGGTTAGCACTTGAAAGTACTGAGCGCCTGGCAAGGAGAGAGAAAGTGGAGCGACAGGCACGTACGACCTCCCGCTACGACAGTCAGCTGCTCCTTGTACCTCCTCACCTCATACTTCTGACTTATATAGATAACAGAGCGCTGGTAATTCACTCGCGTTTACTTCTACATCCTGGTAGGAAGACACTGCAGGGCTGCTGTTATAGGAGTAATACAGTTTTTTTTTTTTTTTTTTCATAGATAGATCTGCTAACATGAAAAGCATTCTTTCGGGTTCAGTGTTCTCTTTTCTTGGTTGGAATCGAACCCGTGATCATGGGTCATACACCACCACTGATTTCCCAAGGAAGATAATTAACCAGTGAATGATGGGTACGATCGCTGTAAAATTCAACTTTATTTAATAATAATAATAATAATAATAATAATAATAATACATGGCATCTGTATAGGCTTGGTGATGAATAATGAGGATAAAATGAAAGGCGAAGACATCATAAAGACCCAGTCCCCAAGCCAGGGGAATTAACAGTATGAGGGGGTGATTCTAAAAATTGAACCGGGGATATCGGATCAAAGGTGTATGTGGGCGAATGTGTATGCGTGCGCGTGTGGGAGTGGTTGTGAATGAGTGTGTATACAGGGGTATGAGTTAGAGTATAAATGGCTGGGTCTTCTTACTCTAATATGTTCAGGATAAATCAAGATAATTATTATTCTAAGGATACAATGTTTGGAGTGTAAATATGTAAATTTAAAATTATCTACATAAGTTTATATGTAAATATTCAGTAGAGTTTCTGTACACATGTGGAGATGGAGGCACTTTCGTGCATGTGGGCCTTGCCCTTTCTCCATCTACCACCCCTAATTTGTACATGTACAATTTAAGGAAAATATCCTATCCAATACGCCACAAAGCCGGACTTTCATTTGTTAAACCTTAGGCTACCATCTCCACTGATCAGGTGTTGGGTATTGGCAGTAGCAGAGTCCAGAGCAGTAGTTTATGAAACAGCCTTGACAACACAGCAGGCTTCTCCGTTGACTATTGGCTGCAGCTCAAAACGCTGAAGGCTTCACGTTCACTAAACTAACTATCGAAAATGGGTAACGTAAGTTTAGTGGTAGCCCACGTCTTAATCCCAGCATTCGCCACTGTTTGAAGCAATGTTGTCTAATAGACGTCTCACAAATTTTCATAGTAAAGAAAGAGGTGGTTTCTCGTCTTTACACTTTCTACGCTTAATTTCACTGTTGAACATGTCCTTTGAAAAAAAAAAAAATCACCTTTTAGTAACTCTCTTCGGGGCAAGTACTACGTAGCGGAGGTGACAAATTCCGTCGTTCACTGCAGAAGTGCCACAGACGATGATTTTCGGTATCTGAGGGCTCCTCGATCTTAAAAACGAATAAGACACAATAATAATAATTTCGTGTGGCTATTTCTAGCCGAGTGCAGCCCTTGTAAGACAGACCCTCCGATGAGGGTGGGCGGCATCTGCCATTTGTAGGTAACTGCGTGTTGTTGTGGTGGAGGGTAGTGTTATGTGTCGTCGCCATAAGACCTATCTGTGTCGGTTCGACGTAAAGCCCCTAGCAAAAAAAAAAGTGTTATGTGTGGTGTGTGAGCTGCAGGGATGTTGGGGGCAGCACAAACACTCATCCCCCGGGCCATTGGAATTAACCAATGGAGATTAAAATCCCCGACCCGGCCGGGAATCGAATCCGGGACTCTCTGAACCGAAGGCCAGTACGCTGACCATTCAGCCAACGAGTCGGACATAAGACACAATGTTGGAATTTGAGTACCTGGAGAAGAGATATGTTCTAAACAGCCTTTACGGTCTGTTTGTTCTTTTTCCACATGAACCATAATGACATTTTTCCGCTTGGGGTCTTAGGTAGCTGAAGAAGAGCTCGATTTCATCGCTTGTTAGGTTCCTCGTCAATGCATAATGCAAATGTATACTCATGAGGTATTTTACACAGGCCACAGTGGATTGGGTAGTCAAGATCTATGCCTGATACATTTCCCCCATGAATCTTTTTTACTTTCTCTGAATGCATTTGAATTTTCTTAATATATGACAGGAAATCATTGATTAACCAACTGAGGCGTTCATCTTCAGTACTAAAAGATGCTCGTTTGTTCTCATTTCTGGAATACGTCCCATGTGAGGTGTTGCAGACGTCATGCGCATCGAACAATTTCATAAAATGCTCCATCCTTTATTTTAAACTGTATTTAATGCCCTCGGGACCAACCACCTCCATACTTTTAAAACCAGAGATTGTTTCAGGGGAAAATACAATATTTTTGGCTCTTGTTGCATTCATTTTCTCAAAATTCGTTGGGCAAATTATTTTTCTGGTTGGTTTCCTAATTTAAGATTTCTGAGTTTGAAGAGGCCTCTCAAATGATCGCCGGTCACAGTAGCATTGTTTATAAAAAAAAGTCCAGTAATAAATTTTGGGATCGCCCGTTTCTTATGACGTGCCGGTAACTCGGATCAAAACTTAGGAACAGAAGCTTAATTTCATCAGCTTGAAGTGGTATCTCATGCGTAATACTTCCTCTGTATAATGTTTCGAACCTTGAACAATCACTGGAAACTTGTGAAACGAAATTCCACTACCTTTAACACTAGGTTTACCATAGCGGTCAAAATGACCGTTCTCAGTTTTGTTTTCTCTATCACTCTCGTTATACGGTTAGAACATACAAACCCTTTGGTGGCTTTTATTGATATTAAGTGTACTTTTCGGCATATAGCTTCAAAAACCCGTAACTCCTTTCTAGTTAGCGCTATGAGGTCATATACCTACTTTCACCAGACGGTCATTTTGACCGGTATTGCAGTAGCTACACGATCAGACTTTTGTGGCATTCATTTAGAACGGGATATCATTCTAACAAGCTGTTACAGTGTACTTTATTACCGTAGTATCGAATAGAACTTATTGTTGTGCTGCAACGGGACAGCTGTTGGCTCTTTACAAACAATGATACAAGTAAGTTACACTGACAGGAAAGTATAGTCAGTATTTGTTCAGTAATGAAAGGTGTGCAATCGTAACGAGCAGTCAATTGTCGTGTTCACTCGTTACAAACATTCAAACTAGATTTCCCGATTGTTTGTAATTACCCCGAAGAAACATATTTTCGCGTAGTCTGCAAATGGATGCCGAAATTCTGAAGCATAAGCATATAATTTCCCCATAACAATCATGCGATGAATCTGGGACTGATTTATACCTCGATGATTGCGAAGACGTGTGTAACTTGACAAACAGAAATAGTTCGGATAGTGATTCTAGTTGCGTCGAGCATGTAGAATTTCTATGTGAACATGAAATCACATAGCAGCCTTCGATCTAAAAGGTTAGGGAACTACCCGCCAAATGGCGACGCACGCACACTAGCAAAGCAGCTGATTACAAAGGTAAGCCTATTTGAATTTAGTCATTTTGTATTTACGTAATTCTGTGCACGATATCAACTACAGAAGGCCGAGCATACGGTGTGGTAAGTCAACATATGGGCATGGTCAGCATATGACGGTCGGCGAGGAAGAAGTCGCTTTGGATGGAGCAAGAGTTGTTGATCTACAAAGCCTGCCAGGCCGTCGAGGACAGTAAAATGTACTGAGGGAAGTCCAAGATCCCACAGAACATGCAAAACGCCACATTGAAGGAACTTGTGCCGCTACAGCTTGACGTCTTTTTATTGACGAATCCAAGCTGCGCCACATCGAATGATATAATGAGGTTGGAGCCCGCGAAGTTCTGAACAATCCTGAATGGACACTTTCTTTGGAAGAATTGGACGCTGTAATTGGTATTTTATACGCATGCAGAACTTATGGAGCTGACACGAACGTTGTCTATCTGTGGTCACAGAAGTGGGGTCCTGGAATTTTCTCCCAAACTGTCGCACGAAACAGTTTCCTGGATATCATGAGGGTTCTTGTATTCGATGGAAAATCTACCAGCAGGGATCACCTGAAAATTGATAGATTGGCGCTTGTATCTGTGGTGCGGGACACATTTATATCTAATTTTACTATTTGCTTCAGACCGAGTGAGAACATTACCGTGGATGAACAACTCTTTCCATCGAAAGCTAGATGCCAATTTATGCAGTATATGGCCAATAAACCAGAAAAGTTCGGTATGAAATTTTGGTTGGCTGTCGATGTGGAAGCCAAGTATGTTGTAAACGGTTTTCCCTATCTTGGAAAAGATGAAACGCGACCCACCGATCGGACCCTAAGTGAACACAATATTGCGTCTTGCTGAGTTTTTCATCAATTAGGGAAGAAGTGCGCAATGGGAAGAAGACAGTTGAACGGTATGCAATCTGTAGAAAACTGGTCTGTGGTTAAGTTCACTTCAAAGGTGACCAAGCAGAGAGAGAGAGAGAGAGAGAGAGAGAGAGAGAGAGAGAGAGAGAGAGTACAGTGCGACAAATTTGAAAAGCAGACATTCGTGCAGATATGTATATAATGTAAGCTAAAGTGTGTAAGAAGAACATTCTGCCTTACTAGTGTAAGTTACTTATTTGTTTGTTTATTTATTTATTCACAATAGTGTTTACAAATCATGAATGATAATAATGAAGTTATGGTCTATGATGTTTTTATACTCAATTCAAACCTTTTTCTGGCACCAATATCCTCAAGAAATTAATACGTGCCACTATCGGTCAAAACACTGCCTTCGTAATATACAGGCCGTACTGTAGAAAGCGCGCCAAGCCCATCAGCTGATCAATTGAGGCGAGCTAAGCGAATGTTACAAATTGTACTTGTGAGTGTAATTCATAAGGACTGGGGGCATTCTTACGATAATTGTGACCGTTGAGAGACAAAAAATTATATTTAAGTATATTGCATGTATTTTCTTTAAATTTATCACATCAAGATTTACGTAAACACCTGTTATTAAGATAATGAGACATCATAGTTTAGGTTAGGCATGGTATCTTCACGTGGTGAATAATGTAAATTCAAGGGCCGTAATACTTCTCGTGTAATTCATTCATTTAATTGTTATCGTATAACACGTTTTTGTGTAAATACAATGTGCTACAAATTTAAATACAGTGTGTGAAAGTTCGCATTTTTCCACGATGCTAAGAACTTGTGCGTACTACGGCAAAAATACAACTATACAAGTAAATAGATATTAATATTTTCATTTTCTTCGTATGGGGGCAGGTTACCTTTATGAAAAACGAAAATCCCAACCGAAGAAATACCTGTTACAAATAATAAAGTTGTATGTTTCATTCATTTTCCAGAGCTGATGATAAGTTCTGCTTTTGACTTTCTTGTTTCACAGATTTACAACAGAGCGTTTTATTGTTGATACAGAACAAGTATAAAAGTGGACAGTAACCAATGGAACCTACTTACCGTATGGTTATTTCTTGGGTTCGTAAAGTTGAGTACCGAACGCGCTGCCTTTTCTCCACATACTTAATGCGAGTAAAAACCATTCCTCGGCAGTTTCCGTGAATGTGGGAAGTAACTAATAGATCTGGCCGATCAGTGCATTAATATTTGCTAAAACATGGGCTATTCCTAAAAAAAAAAAAGATACAAATGTGTGTATACAAGAAAGGGTCTCAAGAGAGTCTTCGAAGGATAGTGCCAGAAGTGTCAACAACAACAAAAACCAAGAAAGCTACTGTATTTATGGCTATCTAGAGGTATGGAAGTAAAGTTTATTATTGCACGTTTGTTGTCTCCATATTTTTATTAATGCATAATCATTATTTGTTGGGTACATTGACGAGTAAAACACTGAAGCTTTGACCGCGAAGATGGCACTTCAAACCTACTTCTCCCAAAATTACATAGACATGACGTACGGGTTATGATACGATTACAGGTTTAGTGATCTCACCTGTAATATTAATAAAGCATTTGTAAATATTTCATAATTACAAAAGGTACAGACGCATCATGTCCTTGCATTAGACGGGCCAGTAGGAGGAAACAGTTCGCCTCTTTGTGTGACGTCATCGGAGGTACAGTACGGCCTCTACATCACGAAGGCAGTGGTCAAAATGACCGCTTCGGTAAAAGTAGGTAGAAAGAGTGTTTGGTAATCCTAGTGTTAATTTCTCGTGAATAAACCATGACTGGAACTGCGAATGCTTAACATCAGACGAATACATAATACATTCACAAGCAACTCAGTTAATAAACACGTTTACAGGTGCGAACCTGGTAGACAGGGGGCAAGAAAGCGATCCTAGCGGTCCGGCAGTGAACTTCAGTGTGACCACTTCAATAGCGTTTTACGGCTTCTGTTTCCAGGCCTTGTATTATAACGTAGGCAACGGCAACGATTAGAAAGAGGACTATACAGTTGCTATTGGACCGCCATATTTGAATCTACTTGAACGCCGGGTCCGCCATATTTTAAGGCATCTAAGCGATCAAAAATCAAGTTGGCGAAGTGATGAAGCAAGTAGGTACACAGGCTGCAGGAATAAATACCGTTTCACAAGTTTCTTAATTAGGAAAGCACTCAAAGATGCATAATGTATTTTTGAAAGGCAATTAATAATACAAGATACAGGCTAGGCCTACATACTTACATTTATTGTTGAAGAATGAAAACTAACATATTTCTAGTAATCACAAAAGAAATCACAATACATTGCCACTAAACAAATTTAGCCCTACTTACAGAGAATTAAAATATAGAACAGAAAACTTTGAACAAATATAACAGATATAATTCATAGTCTATCACTTGAATAATAATAATAATAATAATAATAATAATAATAATAATTCTTCATGGTCTCTTCTCAGTTACCAGGAATCGGTATTCTGTACAAATTCAGCTCATTTTTCGGCAGGATGCCCTTCCTGACGCCAACCTTAGGAGGAATTATGTATTCGCTACTGCGTGTTTCTGTGGTGATTTGTAGTATATTCCGTTGTGTATAGATGGAGATGGTAATCCAGTCCCCGATCCGGAGGAATTAACTATCGACTAAAACCAAACCCCATCGCACTACAGCCCTTGAAGGGCCTTGGCCTACCAAGCGACCGCTGCTCAGCCCGAAGGCCTGCAGATTACGAGGTGTCGTGTGGTCAGCACGACGAATCCCTTCGGCCGTTATTCTTGGCTTTCTAGACCGGGGCCTCTATCTCACCATCAGATAGCTCCTCAATTCTAATTACGTAACCTGAGTGGACCTCGAACCAGCCCTCAGGTCCAGGTAAAAATCCCTGACCTGGCCGGGAATCGAACCCGGGGCCTCCGGGTAAGAGGCAGGCACACTACCCCTGCACCACTGGGCTGGCATTAACTATCGACTACCCAGTTAAAATCCTCGACGCGATCAAATCTGTGGCCCTCTGAACCGAAAACCAGCACACTGATCATTCAGCCAAGGAGCAGGACAACAATAATAATAATAATAATAATAATAATAATAATAATAATAATAATAATAATAATAATAATAATAATGTGACCAGACTGAGTGGCTCAGATGGTCGAGGCCCTGCCTTCTCACTCACACCTGGCAGGTTCAATCCTGACTGAGTCCGGTGATATTTGAAGGTGCTCAAATTCGTGAACCTTGTGTTGGTAGATTTACTGGCACGTAAGAGAACTCCTGTGGGACAACATTCCAGTACCTTGCCATCTCCGAAAAAGTAGTAAGTGGGATGTAAAACCTATAATAATAATATTTATGAAGAATAAGTATTCTAGAGCCATAGGTTTGAAGTGAACAATGCTGTAATAAAGTACCCAATAATAATAATAATAATAATAATAATAATAATAATAATAATAATAATAATAATAATAATAATAATAATAATAATAATAATATACCAAGAAAATAGACACTGGAGACTAGTTTCTAACGAAACAGTGTACAAAGAAATAGAACCGGTAATGAGCATATCAGAAAAAAACAAATCTCATGCTTTGGTCACCTAATTAGAACACCCGAAAATAGAATCAGCAAGATAATAATAGAAAAACTGTGAACAGTAAGAGTAATATTAAGTGGATTACAGAAATCAAAGAAGATATGAAGGAACTACAAATCACAGTAGAGGATTTAAAAAACAAGACCCTCAGAATCAAGACACTAAAAAACATATAGACACCAGACTACAGACCAAGATCAACAGATAAACCATGGGAAGAGTGATTTCAGACAAGGAGAGGAAATCAAGATCCGAGAGAATGGGATGAGAGAAAATAAAATAATCCATTGTATAATTGACTAAAGTGGTCCAATGAAGGCCATATAATGTAAAATAAATAAATAAATAAATAAATAAATAAATAAATAAATAAATAAATAAATCATAACAAAGTTGAAGGAGAAATAATTTAAAATAATTGTTTAAAAAGAGGACAGCCCTTCTTGTGTTAATGATCTTAAATCATACACTTACCTGAATAATTCACTTCTACATTTTTGGACGAAGCTTCTGAAAATGCAGATTTTTTAAATTGCCTTATGTTGCACCCACTCAAAAACGTCAGTGTGGGATAGGGTAAGGGTAGGACTGCGAAGGAAGTGGCAGTGGCCTTAAGGTACCGCAGGTCCCGCATTTGCCTGATATGAAAATGGGAACCACGGAAAACCATATATCAGGGCTTTCAACAGTGGGATTTGAACGCACTATATCCCAAATGCAAGGTAAGAGCCATACGCCGCGAACAATGTAGCCAACTCAGTAGTAGTGGTGATATAGGACTGTAAGTTCTCATATTACTCTGTATCTGCGTAGGTAGAGCGTATGCGGTGACTAGGAAATTCAAAACATTGTTGGTGTGGCGTTCGACAGCAAGCATCTTGTATCATCGTTGTTCACTATTATATTTATTTTCAAAATGCCATGTAGTGTGGTCTGTAGGATACCATTTGATACTAAATTGTGTTATTGGTTTTTCCCCTACCAACTATATTTTACTTTTTTTCGGAGAAGCTGAGATGCTGGAGTATTGTCCCGCCGGTGTTACTTTACGGGCAGATAAATCTACTGACACAAAGGTGACGAATTGAGCACCTTCAAATACCAAATCTGCCAACTCGACCTCAGAAAGCTAGCGCTCTACCGTCTGAGCCACTCAGGAAATCGTTTATTGTGTTTTGCTGTTTGGTAATTTCCTATAAGAAAATAAAAGTAGGCCTACTGTACACATGCTGAATTGTGTTACAAGCACAGGCAAAATAATTCTGCTATTCGTCAACTGTGTAGGCCTACTTTACTAAAGAAAGAACTTATTTGAAGTATGATATATCCTTTGTGTTTGCTCTACAGTTTATGCAGTTGTGAGCCCCACATGTAGAGACCATAATTTATGCAGTTAATTTGTTTGATCTCATCTATTAAAAGCAACACACTGTAAGCAGAGGAAGTATATGGGTGGCTCTTTAACTATGGTGTCGCTATTTCGCCTTGGCACCATCCAGAGTGCCGTATCAGCCAGGTTAGCCATTCTATAGTCCTTTTTCTAGCTCGTTGGTAACTGGTGTTCTGTGATTTCACGATAATCTATCTTGAGCGCTGGCTTCCTAGTAACCGACAGGAAGGTTGTATACTGCAAATTACCGCATTTCGAGTTTTATTTATATAAGAAGCAGAAGAAGAATATATTGTTTGCTGTCGTAAATGTTGGCAATTTGTTCGCATCTTCACAATGAGGTGCTTGTTGGCTTGATGTTGAGGGCTGATAGTTATGCACTAGTGAGTTTATTTTTTATTGTGTAATGTGGTGATTATATTTTTTTAATTGTGTTTACAAATCTTGGAATTAATTTTTTTTTTTTTTTTTTTTTGCTAGGGGCTTTACGTCGCACCAACACAGATAGGTCTTATGGCAATCTTGGAATTTGTAACATTATTGTGTGCTTTGTTTGTACTTCGATCAGAAATTTTCTGCAAACAAGAACAAATGTAATGAGTGGCTCAAAGTGATTTCTCGCTGTAACTTCGTCCTAAACAAGAATTTTATTTTATATGCCAAATTGTGTTTTTTTAATGGTGTAGTGATTTGCTTTCCTTTCACTGTGTTTGGAAATATTCGAATATGTATTGCTGTGTGCCTTTTTGTATTTCGAACAGGAAAAAAAAATTAGCAAAGGGACACTATCATTTCACAAATTCTCTGTAGACCAGGACAAAACTACGGAGTGGCTCAAAGCTTTCATCTTAGTTTTCCGTTTCTTTTTCGGGTATTTATCTTCTTTCTTTCTTAATCTCTTTACCCCTCCATGGCTGGCTTTTCCCTCAGACACAGCGAGGGATCCCACCTCTATCACCTCAAGTGTAGTGTCCTGGGACGTGAGACTTCGGGTTGGGAGATACAACTGGGAAGGATGACCAGTACCCCACCCAGGCGGCCGCAACTGCTATGCTGAACAGGAGCCTTGTGTTGGGGATGGGAAAATTGGAAGGGATAGACAAGGAATAGGGAAGGAAGCGGCCGTGGCCTGAAGTTACCTGTAGGTACCATCCCCACATTTGCCTGGAGAAGTGGGAAACTATGGAAAATGATTTCAAGGATGGCTGAGGTGGGAATCGATCCCCCCCTCTACTCAGTTGACCTCCCATGGCTGAGTGGACCCTGTTCCAGCCCTCGTACCACTTTTGAAATTTCGTGGCAGGGCCAGGAATCGAACCCGGGCCTCGGGGGTTGCATCTAATCAAGCTAATCGGGTATTTTCCCCCTAAATTTTCTTTCATTGAATAATCCTTTAGGCAGAGTCGTATTTGCCATATGACAGCAACATAACACATTTTTATCCAAGAAAATCTGAACTTTAACATTTAAACACTGACAAGTAAAAACCATTACAGTTATGATGGTAAAGCCAACGTATGAAGTGTTGTTACCTGAGCAATGAACAGTTTACAATGTATTTGCTCAAAATACTTTTCTCTCACTGAATTTTTATTCAAATTTCTTCTTCTTCTTTTTGCTATTTTTTTTATGTCACACTGACATAGATAGGTTTCATGGCAACGATGGGATAGGAAAGGGCTAGGAGTGGGAAGGAATTGGCTGTGGCCTTAATTGAGGTACAGCCTGATGTGAAAATGGGAAATCACAGAAAACCATCTTCAGGGCCGCCGACAGTGGGGTTCGAATCCACTATCTCCTGGATGCAAGCTCACAGCTGCGTGCCCCTAGCTGCATGACCAACTCGCCCAATATTTAAAATTCTAGTGCAAGGTATGAATGAAATGTAATCTGAAATTATATATATTGAAATTAAAATTTAAACATGTTTGATTCAAAATATTTATGTTATCCATAGAACAAATATAGAAAAAAAGTAAGACTTATGTTTTGTCCATCCCCCTTCTTGAGAGCAGCACTTGAAGAATTTTAAAACTCTAATTGAACAATGACTCTTAATCTCAAGATCAACATCAGAAGACAAAAGTGTTGTGGTAAGTTCTGTTATGTATCTAAATGCCATTATAATAAAAGCAATTTCTATTATTCCTCAGTTAAGGAACGTCAGTTTCACTTCACAACGTTATTTTGGCACATATCAATGAAAGTATTCTTAAGGATTAATCATTTTAACAGTATTAGTCAATGTAACATACTCCTTTATTCCCTAAACTAAGATAAATCGGCAATCAGAGTCAATGTCAGAACGTCAGCTGGACTACTCCATCTCTCTGTAGTTTCATTTCACGACATGATTTTGGCAAATATCAACAAAAGTAACCTTTAGGATTAATCATTTTAATAGTATTAACCTATGTAACATTCTCCATAACTCTACTTTACGATAAATCGGCAATTGAAGTCAATATCTTTTCCATAAAGTATGCATTTCTACCGCAAAGTAGTTAGGCCACCAGCGCCACGTGTCGAGCTGTGTAACTACTCCCATTACAGTGCGTGGACTTGATTGTCAAGATCGGTAAGAAGCTAGCTAGAGTGACTCATCAAGTCGGCCGTGGTATTACTCACTCCGCTCCCAGCTCTAATAAGTCTCTGGTAAGACCGCAGTTAGTGTATGGGACCCTCATCAGGATTACTCGATACTTACCATCTCTCTTAATACTGCAGTATATTTCCCACAAAAGAGCTGAGCCAAATTATTTTAAAATAAAGACAACAATGAAAACTGATACAGAAATATCATATTTTAGTCAGAAAATTATACTTCCTTGATGTGTAGTGTACCTGAAATTATACACAAATGCTATTGAACATTTATCACACATTAACAAAAATAATGTATACCAGTACCATAATGCTGCCAAGAAGTTGATGTAGTACTGTAACAACTAACAATCAGAGTTTTGAACAAGCTCTCTTTGCAAGAAATTAATAATAGGTTTATCAATTGTGCAATGTGATCATTTTCAAACTTTATTTGATTTTCGTTCGTATATTATTGTGTTGTAATTGATAACATTATTATAACTCAGGATTTGGTATCAGTCACAAACTATAGTTCATAGTTCTTTAGTTACTGAGAAATGAAACCAATTAAAGTCAAGTACAAACACCCAAGTGATGCACAATTGCTAGGCAGGCATTAATTCCATTGTGGAGTCTTATCTCCCATATGCAGTTATCAGACTGTGCCTCTTAAATAGGCTTCTGATAAGTTCACCTGCATACACCCCAGCGTCAGTAGGTAGGGTCTGACACATCCCACTTTGACGAGTCTAGTGTCAGATCTAAGACAAAACGCTGGTTAATAGAGCAAATGCCGGAAAAAACCCTACATCTAACAGAGGTGTTGGCTGTCGCTAGTGTCCCACTGAGGCCTGAACCAGGAGCTGTTCTTGTGGTGTTGGAGAGACCACTGAGTAGATGGGCTGGAGACAACGGAATGGAAGACTTGTACTACCTGAGAGTACTGTGCGTTTGTGTATTTCTGTGGACTGAGGATCGCCGTGAGCCAGCGAGGAAACCCGCCATCGTGAGTGCAAGGATAAATGTTCGCTGTTGTGAGTATCGTCCTGCTGTTGAATACTGTTGAGCTGTTCAGTTGTGACTCTGACTGTGTGAATTACTAGACTACCTGTAGAGTCGAACCAACGAAAAGTCGTCGTGTCGACTGGTCCGTAGCCCTTTGTTCAGATCCAGCTGTCTACACACAGCTGCTGTATGAGGTGACTGGACTTGGGGAAGTGAAAATAAGGATTAAGCGTCCCCGGGTAGGGCAATGGGCTGGACCACCTGCTGCGCCATAGGAAGAGCAATTTGTAAATATACAGTAATTAGCAAGCGTGGCCATTCATAGTTAATTAGAATTGTGTGTGTGTGTGTGCATTTATTGGTCATTCTGAAATAAATTAGAGTAATAGTTTTATTCGCAACAAAGTGGTGCCAGAAGTTAGAACAGACCCCATGTGTGATACATCATTGTAATCAGTGTGAATCAGCGGACCAGATACTTCAGGTTCTGACTGCCATTGGTAACATTCCAGAATTTCAGTGTATAGTCAATGCCTACTCATATAAATATATACTCATATAAATATATACTCATATAAATCTTTTTTTCATCTTGTGTTAATTACTGCATGCCATTTGAGACCAAAGGCCACACGAAAATGGAGGCTCAGTTAAATGCGCTCTTCGATATGATGATGAAGAAGACAGAAGGCCAGTAAATGACGATGGAGAAATTGGAAGAAGGCCATAAGAAGATGGAAGAAAGCCAGGAGAGGATAGCTGAAAGCCAGAAGAGAATGATAAAAGAAATAAAAGACGGTCAGAAGAAGTTGGAAGATGACGACCAAGAGAAGACGGAAGATGGTCAGAAGAAGATGGAATACGGGCAGAAAGAGACAAAAGACTTCCATAAGATGATGAAAGACGGCCAAAATAAGACTGAAGACGGCCAGACTATGAAGGAGGATGGCCAGAAGAAAATGGAAGACCACCAGGAGAAGACAGAAGATGATCAGAAGAAGATGGAGAACAACCAGAGAAAGAAGGAAGACTCCCATAAGGTGCTAGAAGACATCCAAGAGAAGACTGAAGACGAACATAATAAGATGAAGGACAACCAGAAGAAGTCGGAAAACCACCACGCGAAGACAGAAGATGGTCAGAAGAAGATAGAAGACGACCAGAAAAGGACAGAAAAAGGCCGAAAGAAGACTGAAGACGACCAGAATAAGATGTAGGATGGTCAGGAGAAGACAGAAGATGGACAGAAGAAGATGGAGAACAACCAGAAGAAGACAGGGGACGACCAGAAGAAGATGGGTGATGGACAGAGGTATGTTGACGAGGGTCCACGCGAGATGAAGCACGTTCCGTAGGTCGACGATCTATCCCGTAGACCTTGGCCAAAAGATTGCAAGTTCTGTTGCAGGAGGCAGGCCAAGCACAAAGTTTTCTGCCAAGTGATTACCGTGGGGTTCGATATTTGTTTTAAAACATCTTATGTCTGTAAACATTAAGATGTCTTATTATGTGGTTGGTCTTAAAGCCCCATTTCATTTTCCTGCAATTTCAGTCTACTGGTTTTAAATTCTGTATGACTCTTGTTATTAGTACATATAATTTACGCGGAGCACTAAACGACAGTGGATGTTCACCGTACTTTGGCACTATCTAGGGGTCAGTCACGCAACTTCTAATACAGTCACTTATCGAGTTTAAACTGGTGTTAACAATGGACTGATCGTCGGCTGTTTTACCTCTCTGTGTAAGAGAAGCGTCATGCGTTTGGTGCAGCTCCAAAGTTTTCTCTAATTTCACGATGGAAAGGTGTGGGGTGGATGCTCATTTGGATCTGGGGTGATTATATAATCCTCAGGAATATGCCTTAAAGTTTGTTGCAAGGAATTTTTTTAAATTCCTGAATTTTTATTTGTAAGTATAGTCGTCAGTTTTCCCTTGGTGCCTGGTTGAAAAATTCAAGTAAGGTCAATCAATATATTACTTTTCCTGAATATTGGTGACTACAATTTGATTGTGTGCTAAAAACATTGTATGTGTATGTTCAGTCTTCAGCCCTAAGGCTGGCTGGATCCTCAACAGCTCTGCTGTCAGCTGTCATAGATGGCCTATAAAAATAGGCATCACTGAAGAGGTGTACTAGGGAAATGAGGAGTGAGGTAGTTTTCTGTTGCTTTCCTCACCAAGCCAGAAGTTGCTATTACATATCAGTCTGCCAAGCCCACTGAAATGCATGCACCAACCGACCCTATGAGCAACATTTTCACACCATTCATAGCAGGGACTTGTTGCAGAAGGAATGGCATTACTAGCATCGCTCATACCTCAGTCACTTCCATATTGTCAAAGTCAAGTATAAGACAGAGACAGATCAATGAAAGTAACAAAATTACTCTAGCCCATACCAGAAGACATGGTGCACTGTAAACACTAGGTCCTGCCAGCAAAGGCAACTAAAAACATTAAAATTCTAAATTATTCTGAAGCTATATTACCTTCGTAAACAAGAAATAAGGATGGACTGAAAACCATATAAATTTATTCAAAATTGTTCCGGACTTTTGGAAGTTTTATCTTATCATTAGAAATTATTATGGGCTTCATTTATTCTAATTTAAGTAATTATATTTTTTGGTAACATGTATACAAATTCCCTTGGAGGATATTTTCATATCGTAGTAATGAGAATGCAACTTACTCGGCTCGAATTATGCTTTACTAACATCTGTGACCTATCCTGTAAATTCAATGTTCAAAATTATTATTATTATTATTATTATTATTATTATTATTATTATTATTATTATTATTATTATTATTATTATTATTATTATTATTACTTGAACTGCAAATCCTGGTTATTAGAAGCTGTTTAAGATATCTATTGTATGGGTTGTCCATGTGGACGTTTTTTCATAACTGAATTATCTTGGGATATCTATTTTCTCTTACACTGATTCGATGGTAAGTAAGACCTGCCTATCTCGCCCATGTTAAATCTTCAAATTTTGGGTGCACTTTGCTCAAAACCTATTTGGGTTAGCCACTTGAAATTTTCAATAATTACTATTTAGAACACTATCTACAATAATAAGAAGGATTATTGGCAGAAACCAAATACTTTCGTCAGTATGAATTTTTTCTTAAGGTACGATTTTTCAAACTAAAATAATGCTGAAAATGATTTATATTTCATTTTGTATTTTATTTAAAGGCATATCCCTTCATATTACTGTTAATTAGCATGATGTTAATGCACCAACAAAATTTAATTGGCCTATCTTTATTAGTTTTCTTATAAATGGTACCAACGTAATGAAAAATGTTAAGCTGATAAAAATGAGGTTTAAGTTTCTCATTATAATTTGTAACCTTTGACAATTCTTAGAACATTCCTGCCCCATAACCTGCACCATTTGTGTCCTCCTTAGTCCTCTTAAGGTTTCTCTTCAGTCTTCTGGCCCTTTTACTCATTTCTTCCACCATGAGGTCTGCTTTCTTTATTCGGATGTCATCCAACTCCTTTAGGATATTCAGTGTGTTGTACCCTGGGAGGATGTTCAACTTCTGTAGCACCTTAGCCCTACCAATATTCCCATCGTTGAAGGATATAACACCATCACATAGTCCAAACTCGAGTGTAGTATTACCAACAAACACTGTTTTCGGAACTCTGGACCGCAGAACATGATTGAATGCTTCATTAGCGTTCTATGTTGTTCCATGCAGGCACTTTTTTAAAAGATCCGGGTGTGCCAAATCCCTATACACTGGCTTTATAGCTTCAGCTACAGCATGAGGTAACCCATGGTGCTTATAATTTTGGTCTTTCCTGTTATATTTACACCATAAATCATCTCCCTTAGGGCATAGTCCATGAACAGGATTCTCATCTGTTGATGTGACATGAAAGTAAGTAGCCCACACTGCTGCTTTCATTTCTTGCAGTTTAGAAACATTACTCCTAATGGCTTGGCCATAGTAATTCTGCAGACGGTCAATGACACCATCTGTAAGCCTATTTGGACCACCAATACATTTCCCATCAGATAACTTTTTCCCAACAAGTTCTTTTTTCAGTCTACGAAGCAGAGCACCTAAGCGTTTCTGGACATGGCCGATGCACTCCAGCTTTTCGATTGAAACTTCATCTCCGTATGGCCTACTCTGTACCACCTTCATGTACCCCTTACTATCCCCATCTCCTAAATATTGTTTGTATACTACTCCTCTTGTCTGAATGGATCTTCCAAATATTCTCACTGCACCTTCAGCTTCCATTCCACCACTACTCCCCTCAAAATTTATTGAACAGTTTGCATGTTCATGTTGACCCTTATTCTTACAAACATGGCAATATTTAGACAAAGTTTCCACGTCCAGTACCTTTCCAGTGTCAACGGATGTAGCTACCACAACACCATGAAGAGAGGTGTGCCCCCTCTTGTGCCATGTTCCATCGACTGCAATAGCTATTTTATTGTCCCCATCATTACATTCTACTGCTTCTTTTGCAGTCTGTCTCATGCTATCCTCTGCTACACTTTTCATACTTTGTAAAACATTTTCAACAATTTTGTGGAATTTTGCATGGGGTTTTGGTAAGTTCATAACAGCACACACAGTCTTCCCAGCAGCATTCCCTTTACCTATACATCTCATGGCATAAACAAACCTTACATTCACATCATAACCATAGTCACTGGATTTTGAAGAATAAAATGAACTTTCCGTTTCACAAGCAGAACACACAATAACTAAGGAACATGCAAGGCCTTTACGCTTATCCACTTCTTCCAACAGTGACAAAGAGCCAACAGCACCACAGTATTTACAAGAGGCACACGAACCAAGAGCAACAGAAAGATGTCAACAATCACGTTGCCAGATTGAAGTTTACTTTTGTTACTTATATTTGACTTTTCGTGTTCCCACAAGTCTTCAAACAGTGGCCGACAACGCAACAGTTTTAGTTTTGATGAACTTGAGGGAGATTCAATGTCTATTTCAGATCCAGAAACACTACATGGCGAGCATATGGCGATGTCATTTTTAACCTCCACAACATTGGAACTAGGCCTATCTCTACTTTCACATAAACTAACATTATTTACACCGGGAAGTTTACGTATGTGGCGATTTCCCGTATACTTCCTCTTTCCAAAAGATTTCAAACGACCCATTCTTCAATACGTCAGTGCAAAATCACAATGATTATAATACTACAACGATGTTTAGTGACCACTAGTAACATAAACAAGCAATGCCGGAAGTTGTCATGGTTACCAATGCAAAGTCTATGCTCAACAGAGCAGACCAGAAGTTAGTTCAGAAATCTATCTATAATAGTTCAAAAGTTATACGCACAAACATAAATCTCTGTAAAAGTGGGCGTTGTCTTTCACAGTGCAGCATAGTAATTTATATGTTATAAAATGACCAATTTTCATAATTTCTTGACTTTTTAAAAAAATTATTGTTCTCTATGATGTAAAGAACTAATAACGCCCAAAATTTTTTTTTGGATTTTTTCGCCCCAAGAAGGGTCTTTCTTACCTTAAGTTACTTGATTTTCTTCTTAATTTATATTTATTTCTTTAATACCAACAAATAAACAACAGAATTAGAAAAGCTAATCAAATTTACTATGGTATAAACAACACAATCATAGGGAAGAAAGAAATTATTAGAAACAGTGCAGAGAGTTGGACAGTGCATAAAAAACTGGAGAGCTGTCTGGTTGCCGCTGAGATGAGATATTTACGGAAAGTTGCCGGGAAAACTCGAAGAGACCATATTAGAAACACCACAGTAAGAGATGAGCTTCAGCAGGAGCCAATAATGGATGTCATTGAGAGGAGAGGATTGGGCTGGATTGGTCACCTAGAAAGAATGGAAGATGAAGGGAAAGCGAAGCAGGTGTGGCGAGCCAGACCAATAGGAAGAAGAACACGAGGGAGGCCACGGATGGGAGGAGTACATCTTGGGACTGATCAGGAAGTGAGGGAGAGAAGTAGAAGAAGAAATACCACCAAAGATTACTATGAATGAATGATTTGAAAATTGTTTCTTGTGTCTAGCTTTGGTCTCAATATGGGATGCCATGTTCTTTTCCTCATGTCATGTGATCTTGTTGCCATGACAGCTACTAATAACAATTTGGGTGTGTGTCCTATTGTTTGTGGTGTTGACATATGACATTTGACCAATGAGTCAGGTTCGACTGTCCTGATGCGAATGGATTTGCTTGATTTGGTGGATGCCTGGATCTGGGAAAATGCTATTTGATTTTAATTGACTTGCTCCTTTGAATAGTATTAATATTTGGAGCATTCCTTTTACATTTGATTGTACATTTAATTTCAACATTCGTACCTTATTCTTCTTATTTGATGGCATAAATTTATCCATATTATTTTCTTAATTCTATTGCAGCAAGTCATACAGAGACCGTTTTAAACTTCTTTTGAATCAATTAAAGGAGTGTATTTGTAATCTATATACACATGTCTTGATTGACTGACTGATTCATCACCGCCGAGCCAAAATTATTGGACATAAAGAAATGAAATTTTGAGGATACATTTATATTACAATGTAGGTGCTTGCTAAGGGAAGATTTTTGGATATTCCATCGTTAAGGGGGTGAGAAGTTGGGTGGGGGTGAATTTTTCCAATGAGTGTATCTATATCTCAAAACTTTAAAAGTTTACATATGTAAAAATGGTATTTAGAATCTCCTTTAAAATTAAAGAAACACGTATTTATTTTGTTTTCGGAAAATCCCAATAGGATGTGTAAAAAGGATGAAAAAGGGGTCGAATGCCTTTGATGAGGATACTTATATCTTTGAAACTGAAGATATTACAGACCTGAAATTTGGTATTTGGGATTTCTTTTAAAAATAAAGAAACATGTATTTTTTTTGTTTTTGGAAAATCCAATTAATGGGGTTTAAACAGGAGTGACAAATTGGGGTGTATTTTTAGAAAGACTATATCTACAGTATATCTCAGAAACGTAAAATGTTACAGACGTAAAAATTGGTGTTTGGAATCTCCTGTAAAAGTAAAGAAACATAGGTAATTTGTTTTCGGAAACTCCACTTAAGGGAAACTAAAAATGGGGTGAAATTTTAAAATGAGCATGTCTACACAATATATCTCAAAAACTTAACATGTTACAGAAGTGAAAAATGGTATTTTTAACTCTATTAAAAATAAAGAAACATGTATTTTTTGTTTTTGAAAAAAACACTTGGTTGGTGGGGGGGGGGGGGAGTAAAAGTGACTGAAAATGGGGTTGAATTCTTTTAATTAGGATACTGATATCTTAAAAACTGAAGATGTTACAGATGTGAAATTTAGTATTTGGAATCTTTTTTAAAAACAAAGAAATATGTATTTTTTTGTTTTTGGAAATCCACTTAAAGCAGGAGGGGGAAATTGAAAAATTAGTTGAATTATTTGTATGAAGTACTATTATCTCAAAAACGAAAGATTTTGCAGACGTAAAAATTGATATTTGGAATCTGCTTTAAAAGTAAAGAAACACTTATTCTCGGAAAATCCAATGAAAGTGTGTGTGTGTGTGTGTGTGTGTGTGTGTGTGTGAAAGAATTGAAAAATTAATTGAATTGTATGAGGATACTTACATCTAATAAAAACTAAAGTTGTTACACACATGAAAATTGATATTTGGATCTCTTTTAAAAACAAAGACAAATGTGTTTTGGTGGGGGGAAATCATCTTGGGTGGTGGGGGTGAAAAGGAGTTGAATTCCTTTTATGAGGGCACATATCTCAAAAACTGAAGATGTTAGAGTCATGATAACTGGTATTTAGAAGATCCTCTACTATTAAAGAAACAAGTCTTTTTTTGCAGGAAAATTCACTTGGGGGGGGGGGGGTGGAGTGTGAAAGGAAGTGAAAAATAATCTTTTTATGGGGATACTTATATCTCAAAACTGAAGGTAACAGACATGAACATTGGTATTTGGAATCTTCTGTAAACATAAAGAAACAAGTCTTCTTTTCTTTTGGAGGGGGGAATCAACTTAACGGTGGTGGGGTGAAAAGGGAGTTGAGACCAATTGATTTTACTGTTCATAATGGACTACTTGATTCTGATCATAAACCGATCATTTTTAATCTTTCCTGGGTTTGTTTTCAAGAGCCATCTTTTCCTGGCATATAAATAAAAATTTAAAAACATTCCAAATAAATGATAGAAATGATATTGACCATGCAATTGTTCACCTCTATAATAATGTCAATAATGCACGGAAGTATATCATTCGTATCGCCAGAAATCCTGCGCACTTGCCTAAGCATGACAAAGGTGCTGGTCACATTGTCAGCTATGACAATGGCATCAGATGTATTTTACCCCAAGTACGGTTTTGCATCTTGCTGCGCGGTCCAGAACATCAGTAATAATAATAATTACCTAAATTCAACTAATATCACCCTCTCTAATAATAATAATAATAATAATAATAATAATAATAATAATAATAATAATTATACCAGGAGGTACACCTCAACTCCGCACATTTAAAAGAAGTGCCTTCAGGAATTCTATCAATCAATCAAAAACCTGAAACAGCTAGGGCATGAAGTTGGGACATTGACCAGAAGAGGTCATCATGTGTTATTTTTAAGTTGCCTAAACTGACTGGATTTATTTGTTTTGTTTTGGTTTACGTCAAGAAGTTTGAACTTTTCTCCACAGATGTCATCACAAAAAAAGTTAAGGTAATGCACTCTGGTGCAAGGTAGAAGAATTAGCAATTTAAAGAAATTTTGTGTTTATAGGTTTTCACAACTAAACTAACTTCCATTTATTTCTATATTTCAAGGTTTGCAACACCTCCTTCTCATTCCGCCAGCTCTTGAATCTGGCCAATCACAAATTTTCTGTAATTATTTTTCAGCCAGTAATAGGCTTCTTGTACCTTTTTATTCGGCCAATAAGAATGAGAGGGTGTGTCCGGATTTAGTCCAGAACCTTCTCGACCCATCCCTTCGGGTATATAAACTGCGGCTTTTTCAAGCAACCTGGCCTTATTGTCGTCTTACTGAGTGTGTGTGTTAAGATAGGAGGTGGGGCGCCTCATTCTTCGCCACGCAGTACAGCAACCCAGGTAATGGCCATCAGTTTTATATCTTTGTAGCTACCTCCGCAGACTTACACGAGGGGAAGGTTCTAATTTCTAACTATGTAACCACATGTTTTCTAAAATGTAAACACACCGGGTGAGTTGGCCGTGCGCGTAGAGGCGCGCGGCTGTGAGCTTGCATCCGGGAGATAGTAGGTTCGAATCCCACTATCGGCAGCCCTGAAAATGGTTTTCCGTGGTTTCCCATTTTCACACCAGGCAAATGCTGGGGCTGTACCTTAATTAAGGCCACGGCCGCTTCCTTCCAACTCCTAGGCCTTCCCTGTCCTATCGTCGCCATAAGACCTATCTGTGTCGGTGCGACGTAAAGCAACTAGCGAAAAAAAAAAAAAGTAAACTTTCTTTCGGCTAATGTAAAATTTCATAAAGACTTAAATTGTAAATCGGGGATAGAGAGTGCGTTACCCTCTCGAGTTACCTTTCAATTTATCTTGAGGTGACTGATTTTTGTAACTGTTTTTCTCCTGTAAATTACCAAGTAACTTGTTCTTCTAGTCACCTCAGTAGTGTGAGATTAGCCTCTGCATCATTGGGCCACAAGCCCAAGTAGGGTTTTAAAACCGAGTTTCAAGGAGCGCAAGTGTACGCCTCCATACATTTTGTGTTTGGGCCAGTAATTTAACCTGCTCTTCTTTTCCACGAAGGCCCAGTAGTTTGGGTAATAGATACCCCTGTGTACTAAAATTGTAAATTGTAGGTTGGGCCTAGTGAGGCCAGAAATTTGTACGATTTTTTTGGTGTAATGTTGCCTTGAGTGGGCTGTAAGAAATTGGGAGCGCAGTCTCCTTGGTTGAAGTTGGGGAGCATGTAAGCTCTTTTCTGAGATTGCTAATTTTATTGTAATATTGAAGGGTGCCTTTGGAAGGCCGTATTTGTAACCTTTGGAACAAAGTGCTCTTGAATTTGGAGATTTCTTCCCTCGTCTAACTAAACGCAACATTTGCGATGTTGTAGACTTGTTAATTGGGAGCTGGAAGCTCAGCACTTGTAATTTCTAAACTGCTATTTGTACTTGTAACCTTGTTATTTCACTAAGTGAAAAATTTGTTATGATTTGAAAAAAAATATAACCTTTATTTAAAGTTTTAAGTTAATCCTTGATATAGTAGATAGACCCATTCAGCCCGCACCTTCTTTCACCTCTCTGTGATCCACAAAATCCCGGTAATAATAATAATGTTTTGGACCATCGTCAAAATGTGCGGACCACGCTGGAAATGGGTCCTGGCCAGGTAATGACTACGAATGCAGTCCGGCCGTGGGTTCTGTACCGCCAAGGCACCCAAGACGACACCACGCCAGATCTCCTCAAGGATTTGATCCATATTAAAAATGCTTATAGGAAAAGATAGCAAAGATTTAGGGACCCAACTGACCGGGCAGAATACCTGGAGCTAGCTCGGGAAGTACGAAATCGATTGCTGGAATGAAAGATTGAAAAATGGGAGGAATTTTGCCGTCAGATCACGAATTTTAGTGGATTATATATAAAATGTTAAGCATTCAATTATAAATTTCAGTATAATACCGTAGCGAAGCACGGGTATCTTGCTAGTAATGTATATATTTTAAGGTTTAGTTGTTATTTCAAACCACTTTAGGGTGATGATTTAAAATTATTTTTAAATTTTGTAGTTACTTAGGGTATTGATTGACAAACCACACCCGGACGACTGGAGTGGGACATTGATGATGATGATGATGATGATTGACTGACAATTTGAATCTAATTCTATTCTCCAAATTAAAGTTTCTATATTTTACCTTAAAACAGTGTTCTCGTTTAAGACAGTAATTTTGCTTTCTAATGTTTTAACTTAATCCACCTGACATCTTTGGGCCTTGCTTGTTGTTCATTTTCACATTTTATTGGGACTGATTTTAGGTAAGTGTGCTTCCATTTCGCTTGTTTGTGGTGAATTTTGTTTATGGTATGTTTCATGTCGTGTAACGTCTATCACTTGTGAATACCCTGAAGGTACGCGATAGAAAGAAACTGGAGCCATGATGCCTGGATGGAAATCGTCACCTTCCCCCAGTCCCCCTGGCTTACCAGTCAGCAGTTCACGAGGCCACAAGATCTACTCAGTGAGGACGCCGCATGAAAGAGAGCAGAGTCTTCCGAAGGATCTAGGGTTCGGCATATGTGAGGACCATCCTACCCTGACCGATAGCTACTGCCTGGATCTGACAAGGAGACCAGAGGATGTACATGCCGCTGTCCGGGAGAGTACGCACACAGAGAGCGACTGAGTGATGGCGTGGTACGACCGACGAGGGGACACCATCGGAAATCATGCCTAGGATGGCTACATAACCCCGTAAGGAAGAAAGGCTTGTCTCTCAAGTTCCAGAGGAGATGGAAAGACAATTACTATGGTCTGAGGGAATTAAATGACATCAGGTACCGAGTTCAATGGAGGCCAATGTGCAAGATGAAGGTGGTACATCTAGACCGATGGGCGCCATACTGAAGAACAACTGAGAAGGTTACTGATCGGGACGAATAGCTCTTAAGGGGGGGTTGCGTAATGTTACGTGCCAGCTCCATGGTAGCCCCTTTCAGTATTTCCAGGAAGGGACTGGTTGACTGAGATGATCTGGGATATCCCTGCTGGCTTGTGGGGTGGGGCCGGCCTTTTTGTGTCTTGTTCTCATCAGCCGGCTTACCTGTGGGTTTCTTGGAGATTCAATGGGAATGTTCTGCCTCTAGACACCTCACGAAAATTCTGGCTGAAATCACCCGAACTATAAAAAGGGAGGCTAGCCACGGACACTTAGTCAGTGATGGACTCCGTGTGAGACTCAATGTGTTGGGGTTCGGTAGCTGGGCTGAGGGCGACAGAGGTGTTGACTGTCGCTAGTGTCCCACTGAGGCCTGAACCAGGAGCTTTTGTTGTGGTGTCTGAGAGATCAGTGAGTAGATGGGCTGGAGACAACGGAACGGAATACATGTACTACCTGAGAGTACTGTGCGCTTGTGTATTTCTGTGGACTGAGGATCGCCGTGAGCCAGCGAGAAAACCCGCTATCGAGAGTGCAAGGATAAATGTTCACTGTTGTGAGTATCGTCCTGCTGTTGAATACTGTTGAGCTGTTTAGTTGTTCACTTCATGTAACTCTGTGTATTACTAGACTATCTGTGGAGTCGAACCAACAAAAAGTCGTTGTGTCGACTGGCCCGTAGCCCTTTGTTCAGATCCAGCTGTCTACACACAGCTGCTGTATGAGGTGACTGGACTTGGGGAAGTGAAAGTAAGGATTAAGCATCCCCAGGTAGAGCAACGGGCTGGACCGCCTGCTGCATCATAGGAAGAGAAATTTGTAAATATACAGTAATTAGCAAGTGTGGCCATTCATAGCTGATTAGAATTGTTGTGTGTGTGTGTTTGTGCACATTTATTGGGTCATCCTGAAATAAATTAGAGTAATGAAACAGATGAAGTTTTATTCGCAACATTATTATTATTATTATTATTATTATTATTATTATTATTATTACAATGAGATATAAATATGTACATACCTATTTAACTTAAGGCATTTCTTTCATTCTTTCCTTTCTTTCTTAATCTGTTTACCCTCCAGGGTTGGTTTTTCCCTTGGACTCAGCGAGGGATTTAACCTCTACCGCCTCAAGGTCAGTGTCCTGGAGCACGAGACTTTGGGTCGGGGGGATACAGCTGGGAAGGAGAACCAGTACCTTGCCCAGGCAGCCTCACCTGCTGTGCTGAACAGGCCCCTTGTAGGGGGATAGGAAGACTGGAAGGGATAGATAAGGAAGAGAGATGGAAGGGGTCGTGGCCTTAAGTTGGGTACCATCCCAGCATTTGGTAGGAGGAGTAGTGATAAACAACGAAAAACCACTTCCAGGATGGCTGAGGTGGGATTTGAACCCCTCTCTACTCAACTGACCTCCGGAGAAGTGGGTGAAGACTGTAAAAGACATGAATTTCACCCATTCCAGCAGAAAAGCATGGTCACTTATTCGGAAATTAGATTTCACATCCATACCACCAAAGCAACATTCCCCAATCAAGGTAGAAGCAATAGTAAATCACCTCGTTTCCACCTCTAAAACAACAAGGAATAAACTGACCACGAAATGGGTTAAAACTGAGCTTAAACGGGCAAAACGAGAAACACAACCGAACGCAACCTATTCACAACCTTTCACATCACAAGAGGTCGATGAGGGATTAAAATCACTCCGAAATGGCAAAGCTGCAGGACTAGATGGAATCTACCCAGAACTACTAAAAAACTGTGGTCCAGCTACAAGAAGATGGCTTGCTGCATTCTTCAGCTCCATACTTCAGTCAAGAAGACTTCCCCCAATCTTCAAGAAGTCAAAAATTATTGCCCTTCTGAAACCAGGAAAGGATCCAACTCTCCCACAAAGCTATCGACCTATAGCTCTACTCTGCGTCACCTACAAGTTATTAGAAAGACTGATACTAAACCGAATAGCACCTGCCATCGAAGCATTCCTTCCAGTTGAACAAGCAGGATTTCGACCCAGCCGTGACTGCAGTGACCAAGTACTGTCCTTGACCACATATCTGGAGGTTGGTTTTGAGAAGAAATTGAAAAGCGTCTCTGTCTTCTTAGATCTTACAGCTGCATATGACACAGTCTGGAGGGAAGGTCTTATGCTTAAACTGATTAAAGCTGTTCCTTGCTTAAAAATTACTACACTAATTGACAGAATGTTAAGCAACCAACTATTTCAAGTTCATTCAGAACACAACAGAAGCAAATTCCACAAAGTCAACAATGGTCTGCCTCAAGGGTCGGTTCTATCTCCTACTCTCTTCAACTTATACATCCATGACCTGCCTGAAACAGTGTCCCGAAAGTTCATATATGCGGACGATATTTGCCTTACAATTCAACGACCCAACTTCGCAGAAGCTGAAATGGTTCTTAACCGAGACCTTGAACTGTTGGATGACTACTTTCAAAGATGGTACCTTCATCCCAATCCACAGAAAACAGTGACATCTACATTCCATCTGAACAACGCAGAAGCAAACCACCATCCAAGGGTATTCTTCAAGGGCCATGAACTACAATATTGTGCCAATCCCAGTTACTTAGGAGTAACATTGGACAGGTCTCTTACGTACAAAAATCATCTGCAGAAAACCGCCAACAAACTAAAAAGTCGTAATAACATTCTCCAACGATTGGCTGGAACTTCCTGGGGAGCGGATGAAAACACATTAAGGACAACATCTCTGGCCTTAGTCTATTCTGCAGCAGAATACTGCTCTGGTGTTTGGCTTAACAGTGCTCACACACAGCTAGTAGATTCACAACTTCGTCAAACCATGCGAACCATAACTGGTACACTTCGTGCTACACCGACCCAATGGTTACCGGTTCTCAGCAATATACTACCTCCACATATCAGGAGACAGAAGGCCCTTTTTCAGCTATGGACTAGAATGCTAAAGAATGAACGTCTACCTGTTCATGAGGATATCAGACAGAAATGCACACGCCTGAAGTCTCGCCAGCCTGCTTGGAAGACAGCCGTGAAGATAACATCTAGTGAATTCAACCCCACCTCTAAATGGTTAACAGAGTGGTCTTTATCCCCAGCTCGGGCAATAATGGATATTAATAACCCATCCACAAAGCTGGCAGGCTTTGATCTGCCACGTTGCACCTGGAGTAGACTAAACCGCATGAGATGTGGAGTAGGTAGAACAGCATCTACTTTACACACTTGGGGCTGGTCAGTTTCTCCATACTGTGATTGTGGGGAGGTTCGACAAACAATGAAACATGTAGTGCAGGAATGTCCACTCCGTGCTTTCACTGGCACCATGGAAGACCTCAACACAGCAACACCCGAAGCAGTGAAGTGGGTGGCGGGTTTGGACATTCACATTTAGTGACATGTACATCACTCGCACTCAGTGTGTATATATGAACTGTCAGAGTTGATAGGTGGATAGCGATGTAAATATATTGTGTTTTCTTCTTGTACTTCCAAACTTTGTAAATTGCTTTCTTTGACTGTATAGATATGATAATTTGTATTTACTTTGTACTCATCTTTCACTGGTTGTGTAAATAGTTTATGGGTTGTCATTATTCATCATACGCCAAATAAATAAATAAACCTCCGGAGGCTGAGTGGACCCCGTACCAGCCCTCGTACCAATTTTCAAATTTTGTGGCAGAGCAGGGAATCGAACCTGGGCCTCTGGGGATGGCAGCTAATCATGCCGTAAATGGCATAACGTACGCACACTGTGATGGATTTCTAGTTGGGGCTAAGATAGGTGGTTGTATGAAGGTGTTATATGGTCATAGTACCGTAGGTTACAGACGTACCTCGCACATGCATTTTGACCACTTGCACCCAGTGTCTCTATAAATCGTATCACAATAGTCTAAATCAGGGAAAACTATAGCTTCTACCAGCATTTTAAAAAGTTTTCAGGGAATAAATATTTCTTCCCACACTGCAAGTGCAATGTGGAGAATGTTTTCTGGGTGATGTCCATAATAAGTATTATCCATGTAATGTTATCATCGAACGTAATGCCTAGGACTCTTACTGATGGCATGAATGGTACATTAATATTACATAACATTATGGATGGAATCTCGGGTCAATTGACCTTTGTAACTAACTTCAGATATCCAATGATGATGGCTTGCGTTTTTGCTGGGTTTAACTTAAGACCACATCTCAAAGACCGGGAAGAAAATTATCTTAAATCCTCATTGATATTCTCTATGGTTGAAAATATTTGATCAGGAGATATGTGGAGATTTGTATATCATCAGCATAAATGTGGTATTTGCAGTGCATTAGGTTTTGGGAGACACTATAATAGCCTTGAAAGAAAATAATTCTGGTTCCACCTTATTCAATACTAATCAGATTCTTAAAGAATCTTTTAAACTCACTATTATTAATAATACTATTAAAATTTACAAATTGCACTTTTTTGTAAATGTTTTGACCTTAATATAGTACTTCTTCAGCCAATACAATGAAAAAAATAACTGATACATGATTAAAATATGTTTAAAAACATTGGACATTGCATATAAATATGAGAGGGGATTTATCGATACATTTATGTAAATAGAAAAGAAGAGGTCCTAACAACATCCCTTGGGGTAAACCACACGGCATGGACCACCAAGTTGATTTATTTATCCTATCTGAAACACACTGCTGATGGCCATGCAAGTAGGAATGCAACCAAAGAAGTGCACTGTCAAGAAATGGAGGGAATAAAATTTAGAGTTAAAAAATGTCAGTGTCAACAGAGTCAAAAACTTTTCTAAAGTCTAGAAGTATAAAAACTGTCACTTCCTTATTGTCCATTGCTTCTCGAATGTCTTCTGTGACTTTCAGCAGTGCTGTTGTAAGCTGGCTGTAAGCTTGACAAAAACCAGATTGTAGTGAGTTGAGTAAGTTGTAAGTCATCATATAGTCTATTATTTGTCTATAAGTGATGAACTCTAGCGCTTTAAATAAAGCAGAAAGTATGCAAATGGCTCTGTAGTCAGATGTTCAGAAGGGGAAGCTACTTTTCTTAGAGGATGTATAATGTCCACTTTCCACGTTTCAGGGAAGAGTAAAATATGATAATTTGTGCAGGTAATATCACATCCACGAAACCTCCATGGCTCAGGCGGCAGCGTGTCGGTCTCTCACCACTGGACTCCGTGGTTCAAATCCCGGCCACTCCATATGAAATGTGTGTTGGACAAAGCGGAGGCGGGACAGGTTTTTCTCCGGGTACTCCGCTTTTCCCTGTCATTCCAGCAACACTCTCCACTATCATTTCATTTCATCTGTCAGTCATTCATCATTGCCCCAGAGGAGTGCGACAGGCGGCACGATTCCTATCCTCACTGCAAGATGGGGGCTTCATTCATTCCATCCCTAACCTGGTCACTGACTGGAAAACAGGTTGTAGGTTTTTCATTTCAATGTCACGTCCAGGATAATTTTGATAATCTCTTTTCCTATAGTGTCATTTCCTTTCATTGTTGATTTTATCCTATTTATAGCCAACCTAACTTATGAGTGTATTGCTGGTCGGAAGTAGAAGTTTTCTCGAGATTATTAATTCATCATCATCATCATCATCGTCCGACTCGTTGGCTGAACGGTCAGCGTACTGGCCTTCGGCTCAGAGGGTCCTGGGTTCGATTTCCGGCCGGGTCGGGGATTTTAACCTTAATTGGTTAATTCCAATGGCACGGGGGCTGGGTGTATGTGTTGTCTTCATCATCATTTCATCCTCATCACGACGCGCAGGTCACCTACGGGCTCCAATAGAAAGACCTGCACCTGGCGAGCCGAACCCGTCCTGAGATTTCCCGGCACTAAAAGCCATACGACATTTCATCATCATCATCACCATTCCCCTTTATCCAGCTGTAGCCAGGTAGAGGAAAATATGGTTCCTCTCCACTTTCTTTGGTCTTTCCACCACTCCTCCTCCAACACTGTGTCTCAGTCCAGGATTTTTTCTATAATACTGCATTGGATTGTGTCCTTCCATCTCAATCGTGGTCGTCCACGGCCTCTCCTTCCTTGCATTTGCATTTCCATCACCTTCTCTGGCATTCTTTCTTCAGACCATCTTAGTCGGCTCTTCTCTATTCTATCATTAATTTTTTCCACTCCAATTTCTTCCCGGATTTTCTCATTCCTTATTTTGTCTCTTCTACTCTTCTGTATCATACTCCTCACGAACTTCATTTCAGCTGCCTGTATTCGACTCTCATCCTTCTTTGTCATTGTCCAAGTTTCCGCTCCGTAAGTTGTTATGGGTACGTAATACATCTTGTACATGGTTTCCTTTGCTTCCATCGGCACATCTTTATCCCATAACACGTTTCTTACACTATGATAGAAACAGCTTCCAGCTTGAATCCTCTTACTAATCTCAGCATCCAGTCGAGCATTCTTCATTAATTCACTCCCTAGATATTTTAACGCCTCCACTACTTCCAGGGGCTTGTCTGCAAGTCTAATATGACCTTTCCCTTCTTTCTGCCCTCTAGTCATAAAGAGAGTTTTACTCTTTTCTACACTTATTTTCAATCCACATTCTTTGGTCTTCCCATTCACCACATCCAACTGTTCTTGAACCTTCTTGTCCTCTTCTCCCCAAATCACAATATCATCTGCAAATAACATGATGATCATTTCTCTTCCTCCATATGTTACTTTTGCTTTTCCCATGATGTCATCCATTACTATTGTGAACAGGATTGGCGATAGAACACTTCCCTGTCTCAGCCCACTAGTAATTTTGAACCAACTTGTCCTGCCAACTGTGTTTGCACACAACTACAACATTCCTTGTACAATGCCATGATCATTTTTATTAATCCCTATCCAATTCCTTTTTGCATGAGACTGTCCTAAACTTTAGTCCTGGCGACACTGTCATATGCCTTTTCAATGTCAATGAATGTCATCATCATATCATTCCCATACTCTCATTGCTTTTGCATTAGTTGTCTCATAATGAAAATGGGCTCTATTGTTGACCTTCCACTTCTGAAACCAAACTGATTTTTCTGTATCTGATTTTCAATCCTACTTTCCAGTATCCTCTCCATTATCTTAGCAACATGGGAGTATCAAGAGTAATTTTTCTGTAGTTCTTCAATACTTTCTTAACACCTTTCTTGAAAACTGGGATGATTATTCCTTTCTGCCAATCCTCAGGGACCTCCTTATTCTCCCAGACAATCCTGAGAACTCAATATGTCCACTGCAGCCCTACAGTTCCAGTTGCCTTTATCATCTCCACTGAAATTTTATCTATTCCAGCAGTTTTTCCATTCTTCACCTTTCTTACTGCCATTTCAATTTCTTTATCCATTTCTTCATCAACTAATTGCCTTTACTGGTCGTCCATTGAATGACTGTCATTAGTTCTCATGTTCAGCAACTTCTGCGAGTATTAATTACCGTCAGTAAATTTCTTCAGAAAGTCAATCGAGGTGTATGGTTTTTTACTGGGAGTTTGAGGTGCCATTCCAAGGTTTTCTTGAAGATTTTAGAAGGAAATTTGGCTCTTCAATCAACAACTCAACTTAAATATTTGATTATGATTTGCTACAGCAGTTATATAAAACTTCTTTTTGTGAGAAATTAAGTCCTCTGGGACCGACCGACCGACCAAATAAAACAATTAGAAATCTTAAGGTTGCAAATTTAAACAGAGAGATCACCAATCAGGTGTGATCACTGTCCCTGCCTGTCACTAGGTTGGCTGAGGCAGAGCATAGAGCACTGTTGCGTCAGTTTTAAGAATGAGTTGACAGTCAAAATTTTCTGAATTTCATTAACATAACATAGTGTTAGATAACGATGACATAAAAATGTATGTCAGCGTCTTCTCACCGTAATTACTATCCGTTCTTTTATTCTTAACTAATAAGTTCAGTTGGTACTGTCCTGCCAGCAAATTATCAACCAATCAGTCATCACTGATCTGCATTTAGGGCTGTTGTCCAGTGGGAGATTCCTTATCAATTGTGTACCCAGCCTTTTCTTAAAGGATTTCAACGAATTTGCAAATTTATCAAACATTCCCTTGATAAATTAATGATCCTATAAACAAATATTTGCCCCTATTTGTCCCCTTGTATTTCAACTTTATCTTCATATTGTTATCTTTCCTGCTTTTAAAAACACCACTCAAACTTATTCATCTACTAATGTCATTCCACGCCATCCCTCCAACGACAGCTTGTAACATACTGTTTAGTCAAGCAGCTCGTCTTCTTTCTCGAAAGTCTTTCCAGCCCAAAGTTTCTAACATTTTTGTAATGCTGCTCTTTTGCTGGAAATCACCCAGAACAAATCAAGCTGCTTTTCTTTGGATTTTTTTCCAGTTCTTGAATCAAGTAATCCTGCTGAGGGTACCATACACTGGAACCATACTCTAACCATATGAAGAAGTCTGTCACCTTTATTTACAATCCCATTTATGTGATAACCCCAATGAAGATATTTTATATGTTAACATCTACTGTAAGTACTTAGAGTGATCCCCATGAGGAACATTCAGCCCATCAACACATTAATTAAAACTGAGATGACTTTTCTTTATGTTCGACGATGCCAAAATATAAATATTATATGCCAGAAAACTGAATCTTAATGAGGCTCATCATAGTTCAAGTTTCATTATGATACAGGTTCTCCACCAATCAGAGTTCAGATTTTCATTATGATGCAACTGTTTGACCTCTTAGGTAAGGATAGCATCGCACCTGCGCTCAACGCACTAGCTTCGCACTTGTTTCTAAAATCAAACATGTCAGACACACATATTAACATCAATGCACCTTGTACTTTCAATATTCCACAACCACACGACAAATTCCCGCAAATTCCCTTCACCAACTGTACAATGAACAATTTGTATTTGAAATAAAGCTAGGTTATGATAACCTTCTATTAAAGCTTTGAAAACATATGACATTGTCATTGCTGATCCACTCATGGAAAAAACAATAATCCAGCGCATGCGCTCTGTTCAGTAAACTCAAATGTCAAGCGACAACTCGACAGAAATTTATGAATATTTAAAAAATAGAGCTATAATTATCGTTGAGCATAAACAGATGTATGCAACACACCTATAATGGTAATTATTGCCATTATAGGCTTGTTGCGTAATGTACTATTGTAGAACTCACAACCTGGCCAAGTGTGTCATAATTTCACAAACTTAAGCATAAGAGATGCCTGGCCTCATTCTCTCAGGGTATGATCCTACCTGTTGCCGGGACTGATTCCTTTTCAAGTCAGAGATTTTTGCCTGGATCTGAGGGTTGGTTCGAGGTCTACTCAGCCTACATGAGAAACCATCGAGGAGCTATCTGGCGGTGAGACAGTAGCTATAATCGATGAAAAAAACCTGCCACGAGGATTGTAGTACTGAGCGTGTCTTACCTCATAATCTGCAGGTCTTCAGGCTGAGCAGTGATTGCTTGGTAGGCAACCTCCTTCCAGGGCCTGAGTGCACGACCTGGAATACTCACTTGATGTACTGACTTTTTTTTATCATAATTAAATGTCTATCAACACTAGTACAAGAACTGCTCTACATTCTATCTAAGACTTGCTTCGATATCCCTGTCAACAAATAAGATTTACCAAAGAAGCAGAAACACACAACACTACACCTCTTGCTTATTTGTTTCCTCAAGCTCCCTGCGACGAGCATTTCACTGTTAAAGTCAAGATCACTTGCATCTGTCTCTTTCTATACTGACCGACTTCGAGACTGCACACCAGTTTATTTGCAAGTCCAGAGCAGACACCAGCTCCTTCAACACCCGCAACTATCTTTCTTTTCATTGTTAAATTCTCTCTAATCTACCTTCAGCATTCTACATGAAGTCTTCAGAGTTCCTATTTGTTCCCCCCTTCTCCCTTCCCGGTACTGTGCAGCTATGCCCAACATATGCCTTCTTTTCTTTACAAATTCCACACAGATGGAAATTTAAAACTGACAGTGAATTTCTTAAAACATTTAGACAGATGTCCTACAAAACTGAACCAGATGGAGACAGAAATCAACATAAACTTTGTGATAGATCCTCATACACCAAAGAGCAACCCTATCACCTCTCAACCACTGACTGATAAGAGATACTGTTCTTCGAAGTAAGGAAAACAAAGGTTCATAGTTCATAGTCTCTTTTCGGAGACTTGCTCACTAGTTTCATTGCAATATTTACATGGAGGTAGGCAGTAGAAACGCTCTAACTGGTTTTAGATACCGTAGCTAATGCTGTTAAAACTTAGGAGTTTGGAGTAAAGGTGAGCAAAATAAACACAGAAAGACGAGAAGAATCACGATTTATTATATACAGACACACAACACAACTAAATAAATTATGAATGGATTACAGTAAGAACTTTGACTTGTAACCTACAGTTCAGCCTTTCAGATATGGTAAGAGATGAACAACATACAATAAGAAAGTCTACATTTTAATAACAAAAATATAGTCCTATTAAACAAATATTACAATTCTTTTAGGAAAAATATGTTTATACTTTTAATACTACTGGTCATGAATGATAAATTTTGGCCCAAGATCCTTGATATACGGCCCCTCACATGTCATTGCTTCAGTAACAGCACATTCCTTCACATTCTCCCATTTTACTAACTGCTCTATAAAGTGAAACAAAGAGCTTCTGGATTTGTGATTCAAATGGTCTTTCTTCTTCTTCATCCATTCCCTTTTCCAGATTCTCTCTGGGTAGGGTATGGGAGCATTACTTGTAATAATAATCAGTCTTGTTAGGAGTGAAGATACTTGTCCTCAATTAAATATCCTCCTTCATGCTTAAACCTATGTTTAGATAATATCAACTATAAGTATTGGAAAGGACTTGACAATATGAACTATGGTGGACAATCATGAAATTTTTTACTCATTAGTTTACCAAGAGTAAAATTAAGAAAATGATACGCTGTGCAGACCTTTTTGGCATGATAATGTGAAACAAAAGCCATCTTCTGAAAATACATGTTAATTATATGGTTCTCTAAAGTTCACATCCATAGTTGATTCACATCGATCAACGGTAAAAGAGGTAGTCCGTTACGCAGTGGCCGCACTTGCTTCTCCACGCGTTGCTTTTTGATGTTCCACGTACTTCATTTGCCTCACAGCATTAGTAAACCCTACCTTTCAGGATTTGTCATGATTACACCGCTTGGACACGTGAGTAGCAGAAGGGCTGGCAGCACTCGTACCCGGCTGAGCGGCCTCTGCGCGCTCAGCTTTCTGGTCTTCTGTTCACTTGCTGGTCCATTCATCCCACTCATAGCAATCTTTCCCTGGGTTTCTTGATTGGCTCTTTTGGTCAGAGCATGTTTTCTCAATTTTGACTTGGGTGAATCAGCCAATGTAATGCGGTATTATGCAAATTTTCCCCTAGAATTAGTTTACACACTCACAACACCCACATTGGAATGTCTGATTAAATACCACTATTCGTCCAAGATAATATGTTTATTTAGCAAAATGATGCATTTACCGCTTCTAAATCCAACACTGTACGTAATCACAGCACCTTCTCCCACCCAGCAAACCTACTTATGTAGCCGAGGATATGCCTCTTCTTTCATACCTAAATGAGTGAAATCCATCAGCAATTTTCTATCGTACGAAGTCTTCAAACTTCCACCAAATTTCTTTACGTCAACTTTTCTAGCCTGCACCTCTAATGGCAGACCGAATTATAAGATCTTTTTTTTTGCTATGGGCTTTACGTCGCACCGACACAGATAGGTCTTATAGCGACGATGGGACAGGAAAGTCCTAGGAGTTGGAAGGAAGCAGTTATGGCCTTAATTAAGGTACAGCCCCAGCATTTGCCTGGTGTGAAAATAGGAAACCACGGAAAACCATTTTCAGGGCTGCCGATAGTGGGATTCGAACCTACTATCTCCCGGATGCAAGCTCAGAGCCACGCGCCTCTACGCGCACGGCCAACTCGCCCGGTTTATAAGAAGTTATAATCAAATCCTAACCTAAGGGTATTGGCTCTACACTGCTATGAACGTGGTGTTGGCTCTGTTGTTCAAGTACTCCTAATCAGCAAGCTCCAAGGAACACCATGGGACTACAATGTTATAGATGGGATTGTGGCTCAGTCATACAGTAACCTTTTATAAGTGTTTCCAATGAACTCGCCTCAAATTCTCATTAATTGCATTTTCCCTTCTTTTTGTGGAATGTTGATTTTTAGTTGATTTTCTGTATCATTAACACAGTATGACGTTCATTAAGAACTCGCATTTTAAATTAATTTGATTTCTTCTTCTTCTTCTTCTTCTTCTTCATTTGCTTCGATATTTGTCCTGGCTAGTGGCAGGGTCTACACTGTGGGTCGCCATCTCCATTTCTTCTTGTTGTGGACAATGCCAGGGTGAAGATTCATGCTTTTGAGGTCTTTATGTAGCGTATCAACCCATTGCTGCCTCAGTTGCCCCTTTGATCTTTTTCCAGCAACTTCCAGGAGCTCTTCTTTGTGATGATGCCTTTGTGATCGCAGCGCATGCTCAAATCATCATTTTCTCCTCAATTCGTGCAACACCAAATTGTTTCCTTATGCTTTCATTGGAAATGTGATCCAACCTGGTGATACCAGCTGTCCATCTAAGTATTTTTCCTCCTTAACATGCATTTGATTAAACACACTATATTCTTATTTTAATGTGTCTTGGCTCCTGATACAATGTAGTGTAGGTTTTGAGGGTCAATTAAGCTCCAGAGAGATTTCTCTATTCCTCCTTAATATAATGTTTTATAAGTACCTGCATTAATCCTAGAATAAACAAAAGCTGCTCCAGTACAATTCATGTGTTGCTTGATGCAACTTATCATTCCTCCCAAGACTGAAAAATTGATAAAGTGATACTCTTTTACAGTTTGTATACGTCTCTTAAAATACAGGATTGTCCCTTTTCTGAAATGCTGTCCCTTTATCCCACGAAACTTTGTTGGGATAAGTGTCCCTACTTATGTTAAGGATGTGAAAATGTATTGCTTTTTTTAAATTTTGCCAACTGCAACTTTAAAATAATCATTATATTATCGACACTGTTTTGAACAAAATAAAACCTCCATTTATAAAATGCAACCAATTTGTCTGTTTATATTCAGAGGTTGGTAGAATGTGGTGTTCAGAGGTTACCAACACTATGTCTAGTATCGCGAGGCTATTATTCTGTTTGAGATTTGCAGGTGATGCATGTAAATGTTAGTGTTGTTTTGTGGTGTAGCCACAGGTTACATAGCATCACGCAGATGTAGCTGATATGTGTAAGAAAAGGGTTGGAAAATGCCCACAAGAAAGTGCATAGACACTGAGGATTTGCAGGAACGATTTCTTTTCGTGAAGATGGTCACTGATGACTGACGAAAACAAAAGACTTTCCATCAACAGGGTGAAATCAATGTAAATTGTGAAACTGTTCTTCCAAAATGAATATGTAGACACTATAGGCCTAGGTTCAATTCCCAGTAGCATACTGCCAGAAATTAAATTACAGATTAGCAGGAGGGCTGGAATGTTGTGGAGAAAGTACATGCAGCTCACCTCCACTGAGGGTGTGCTTGAAACGAGTTGCACCACCTCGGGATGGGGACATGAGTTTACTTTCTTTTACCTGAAAAATGTGGAAATAAAGAATAATCATTGTAAGATTTTTTTTGAAAAGTGACTAATTTTTCAACTTTTGACTGATTTGGCTTCTATTATAACAAAAATCTTAAAATTTGTAAGACTTTCGTCTTTCCACAATTCCTTTATGGGCCTATGGCCTACACCTCTGTTAAAAATTAGCAATGTCCCATATTTTTTGAAAGAAGTCTATGAACTCTACTCTTCTGTTATGTCTCAATAAATGGTTGTGAAACAGTAATTGGAGGAATCAGAGTTCATCCCATTAAGTAAACCAACACATTTAATTTAATCTTTTTGTCACGAGATGGTTGAACAGATGGAGATCGCACACACATTGTTCTTATTTTAATTTTCACACCTCTTCGCGATGCTTCTCTTTTGGACAGGAGAATTCATTGGCTTATATTTCCTCTTTTTCATGATGGTAGCATGTCCTCAATTTTTTCTTTCCTTGAAACATCTGACTTGGTCTCCACTCTTCTTTCAATCTGGAGGCAACCATTAGTACTTGTTCGTCTTTCATTAAAAAATGATGACTTCATTTAATTTTCTTGGTCTTTAATTTTATTTTTTACAAGTTGCTTTATGTCACACCGACTCAGATAGGTCTTATGGCGATGATGGGACAGGAAGGGGCTACGAGTGGGAAGGAAGAATTAAGGTACAGCCCCCTATCTGCCTGGTGTGAAAATGGGAAACCATGGGAAACCATCTTCATCCAAATAATTTAATAACCTTTAAATTTCCTTTACTTCCCTAGTTCCTGATCGTATTCCCTCTGGATTTCAAGAGAAATACTCTTTAAATATTTAATCTCTTCTTTCTGAATTCTGTTCCAATCCTTCAAATTCATTATCTGTGATATGATAACTAAAATCGCAATTCTCTATTTCACCAGAAATGGACTGGAGTGTGAATGCTCTGTAACAAGCAATGTAGCTGTGGCGGCTGGCAAGAGTACCTCACAGTGCTTCAGTGAAATTATTACAGGCCTACTAAGGACACTGTAGATATTCACGTCCTTCTAAGACAGGAGAAGAAAATTTATCCACAGAACTAGGAATAACAGAACTGGGAAAGCTGCATCAACAAAATGTCAAGAGTAAGTAAGTACGTCAGACCAAATAAAAAGAGAAATAAGACTCATAAAATCAAAGATTTCTAGCACACCATGAAAAAATTCACCATTATTTTGTAAGTAGTCCTGCAGCATTATAATGAGAACTCTCCCAACTGGTACAGGCCAAGCAGTCTTTTGATGGATGGCAGGAATTTGTTCCCTAATCTAATGCAGAGTCACAGGGCTCCTGGTTTAAAGGAGGCAAGCTACTGAAGCAATGATATGACTTACCCTTGTAAGAGCAGGATCATGAGGCTGTCCTTACCTAACCTACACATCCATAGCAGCGAATACAACTACAAGGACAAGAGTAAAATGAGCTGCTATAGATGCAGTTCTTCCTGGAACACAACAGACAGTTATCAGCAGGGCCGCGAGTGTCTCCAACATGTCTCCTGCTGTGGAACAAGAAAGGGAGCTCGTTGATGACAACAGTCAACATAGTCACACTTTGTTGGACTGAGCACTAACTTATTGCTTTAAGATAGATGCACTCCCACAACTGGCTTGGAGCAACAGAAATATACAGTACACACTTAAGTAACAGTTACGAATGAATGTTGACTCAGCAGTCAAGGAGGAATTTCAATCTGAACGCTGGTTCGAAGTCCACTCGGATAGCAGCCCCGGTCTAGAAAACCAAGAGAATTTGTTGCACTGAACATGAGTCGCCTCATAATCTGCAGGCCTTCAGGTTGAGCAGCATTACCTTGGTAGGGGCCAAGGTCTACCACGGCTGCACCCTCATGGTGTCTGGTTTTTGTTTGTTTATGAATGAATGTTCCTATAGTAAACTATAGCAAATTTTTGTAGAAAATGTCATCGTATCCTACATTTCTTAGACTGTTGCATTTTGAAATTTCAACTACACAGCATTTTTGTGATGGATGAATTGCTGCATACAGATGCTGAACTTTCTCAAAGTGCTACATACTTATATATTACTGCTTATCTGGTGGCACTTTTATATTTGTAAAGGAAGGAAGAAAGAAAGAAAGAAAGAAAGAAAGACAGAAAGAAAGAAAGAAAGAAAGAAAGAAAGAAAGAAAGAAAGAAAGAAAGAAAGAAATTATTGGTTTGAAAGAAAGGAAGATTTTAACTGGTCTGATATTCTTTCATCATCTCAATATTCAACCAAATGAATGCATTTCTTTCATCATTACAAAGAACTCCCTTACTTTTAATGCCTTACTGTTTTTGTTGTGGCAAAAGCCTGACACATATTTCTCAGTATGTGTAGTACTATGTGCTTCTATAAAGAACTAGAAATGGGACTTTGTTAGGTTCTAGCTGCTAAACACCTAGCTCTGGGTGTTGGCATGGTTGGTAGCAAAAAGAGAAATGCACTTATTAATTGCTGTTAACATTTCAGAGGCCTTGACTATTAAGTCATCAGCCCAAGACAATTTGTTCTAGAGAAATGAATATTTCAGGTCTTGGAGAAAAAGAAGAATCAGGAGAAGCAAACGGACAATACAAAGTGGTCACTTACAAGACCAGATTAAGCACTTCAAAAATGAGGGCCTGAGAATTTAAAAAAAAAAAAAAGGAGTTTTCTCCCTACAGGCTATAAAAACCAAATGGAGAAGAGGAAGGTAAAGGCTTCTACTGCTCATGACCCTGGCACTATAAGGGGACAAAATGGTTAGCTCTATGCCTGACTGTTTTTGTCCTCTACAATTAACCTGGTATTGGAGGATGGATGAACCCAGGGCCAAGTGCCTCTCCAGAATTAGAAGTTATGTGATTTTCTGATGAGGAAAGCAAACTCACATGAACTGAGTATACTTCTACAGCCTCAACTAGGCAACCTCATCTGAGAATTCCCGAAGTAAAATTTACCACTTTTCATAAAAAAATTAATATCCTGCTGTATGATTTCTTTCTCTGGCAAAGAGAATTATTTTGTGTTTAAGTGGAAACACGAAGTAAGAAGTGCCACAGCCCAGAGCAACTGAAATTACTGAAAACATCATTACCACCTGTTGACTGTCTTCAGCAACTTGGGTGCAGTATATGAGCACTGTCCATCCCTATCTGTAAATAACGGAAAGGAACAATCAAGTGACAAGTCAGGTTCTACTGTATATAGAAAGACATTAATAAGACAGACACATGACAGGTCAGCATTGGAAGACGGAGGAATAGAAAAGGAGAGAAAAGACAAGCATGGAAACACAAAAGGATACCCGGAATGGACAATTTTGTACAGTGTCGTCTTCAAACAGATTGGCTCTCTCCTTCTCAATCTCAGTTCTTCTCGACTCCTGACGAGCTTGTTTCTCCTTCCCGGTTTCATCAGGAGGGTGGGCCACTTGACAGATCTTCAGTCTTGATATGGGAAGCGAGGGATGATAAGAAAACCAGGTAAACACTGGAAAAGGGAACAGACAAAAGATAAAGATGAATACAGGTGTTAAAGCAGTTGGGAAGCAGAAACAAGCTTGTCAGGAGCTCAGAAGAATTGGGACTGATGAGATTGTCCTCATCCTTTTGTATTTTCAAGTATGTTGTTGTTTCCTTTTCTACTGCTCCCTCTTTCGATGCTGACCTGTCATTGTGTCTATCCTATTACGTGTTCCTATTCATGTTCCCATCTTTATCTTTGTCTGATATAGCACCATTCTATGCCTTCTCTCCCAGAAACATCACGGTTTCAATATATAAATCTGATTAACTTTCTTCAGCTTATCCCAGTTATTTCTGGGGTAAATTTGAGCACTACTTCTATTTTCAGTGTGTACTGGGTTAGAAAAGGAGATGCAGGACACAATATAGTCATGCGAGTAGAATTATATACAAAGGATAGGAGCAAACGGATTCAGTTTGGTGCTAGAGGTTCGTACAGGTGGCAAACCTCTGCAGAAAGAATGAGGGATAGAACAGACATCCGGTTGTAAACTATAGTTCTGCTCCAGAAACTGCAAGATAAAGTTACATCTGTTAGTTCAAGCCAGTGTTAACAGTGCACTCAGTGAAGATCACAGTATCTGTATTACAGCTGTCAGACACATCCTAAACAGACTTGATGCTCCATTGCCACTTAAATAGTAGAAAATGGAGCAATCGTTCGAGAGACTCTGTTTCTTGCTCAAACAGTTGTTAAGAGGAAACCCTACTGAAATTTTGACCCAGAAATAGCTCAAAAAACAAAATGAGATTTTGGTAGTAGCAGATACTTTAAATCTCAGAGTACACAGCAATATTTGTTTTCATGTGCAGCCATATTAAAAGGTCCCACGGAGATGTTAAAATCACACCTGTGGTTTTGAAAGTTTTCCGAGTTATAACATGATTATGCATGTAATCTAAGTAAAATGTCTTCTAGCCACAATTGTTGGAGAATAATGTAATGGTTATAGCGTCCGCCAAGCCAACTTGCTACGGGCTGGGGGCATCACCGTATCAGCCCACCCGCTTACGCTTCGACTGCGCCTATCACGAACAAGACTTAAGTGCTAGATCGGCCCCCTCTCACTTCCGTCTGTGGTAGCGCGGCATGGGACTATGGAAATTACCAGGCAATTAATGCGGAGTCTTCCATCTCGCGAGGTTCCTGGAAACATCCAGCATCTGGACTGTACTGGAAGGACGGGCACATATATATAAGCGAGGAGTGACCTGCCTGGGTTGCAGTTGGTGTGGTTCAGTCGTGAGCGACTACCAGTGTTGTGAAGTGTGTGAACAGACAAGCGTACTACAGTGCGGACTGACGGTCAAGGAGAGAACGTTTAGCTGTGTGACATGGGACCTTGTGTGTGAATGTAAAACTGTGTAGTGTGAGAACAAGTGAGAAACTAGGGGAGAGAGAGAGAGAGAGAGAGAGCGCACGAACTGCGTAAGTGTGTGTTATGAGTGAAAGTTGTGTGTAGTCCGGTGTAGTTTAGTGCTCAGCTAATAAATCTTTTAAATAGGACGCTACCAGGTTCTGTACTCGTTTATTTACCCCGCCAACACGTTACAATATCTAAGGGCAGAAAAAGAAAGAAGTGAATGTGTACTCATTTAGGTTTTAAGAAATACCTAACTTCAGTCATATTAATTATGAATCAAAAACAAATGTTAATGCAGGGTCGTCTTTCAGTGTATATTACTCAAAAGTAAATTTTTCTATAATTCAAAACGATCCCTGCACAGCAATTTTAATCTGACTTCAAATTTAGCACACATACATTATCATATAGCATTCAAAATTTTCAGATTCATCCAGCTCTGTGGCTAACTGATCAGCTCATTGACCTTTAGGAATAAGAAAGGAGCCTCACCAAAGATTGCAATTAATTATTTGATTATTATCGATTAAATAGAGCAATAGGGAGTTCTCTGGGCAAATGGAGAAGTACCGGATAATCCTTTCACTCCAAACATGTCTAGTAATCAATCCTTTTCAAGACCACATCTAACTAGCTGATGATTAATACTGAAGGACTATCTATATATATAAATGTATGTGTGTATGTAAATTACACATCTACTCCTAAACCACTGGAGCAAAATCAATGAAACTTGGTACACTTATAATTTACTATCTGGAGATGAGCACTGTGGGAGTAAACCATCCCTAGCACCATTAGGGGTGACAGTGAGGGGTGGGGAGTCAGAGGGTATATATAAAATTAATTGAAAATAGTGTCGAATACATAGTTTTTGGTTCGCGGAGATGAATAGTGACACTCCAGATTTTTTAAAGTCCAAGTTAAGCCCCCTTCTGGATGAGGGCGAGGGGGGAGTGAAAAATAAAAATAATCTAAAGTAGTGTCAAATCAATTGATTTCGGTGTCGCTGAAATGAATAGCGACACTCCGGAATTTTTTGAAGTCCAACTTCAGCCCCTTTTGGGGTGGGGGGCGAGGGGTGAGTGATATATAAAAATAATCTAATAGTGTCAAATCCATACTTTTCGGGGTCGCTGAGATGAAAAGTGACACTCCGGAAATTTTTAAAGTACAAGTTTGGCCCCTTTTGGGGTGGGGGTGTACAAATATTACTTACTATCAGGAAACAATACTGTGGGGGCAAGATGCCCATAGTACCTCTAGGGAAGGGAGTGGAATATAATTTACATTAATAAACTGAAGCTGGTTTGGAATGATCGGTATATACTGTACTGTATATTGTACCAGGAACCATGTATGGCCTGGAACATAATTTTATTTAATGGAAGTCAGTGCAACGGGACGATCTTATCATGCGAAGTAGCTCAACGGAACGGCTCGGGCGTGCATACAGCAAGCAAGCTACGTCATGCAGGAGGGTGATGTAACTATCACGTTAACACCACCTGATATTGTCGAACATACTAGAAGAAATTTTGCTAATTTTGGAACCTATTGAGATATTTAATTAATGAGATACACCATCGTACAGCCCATTATTTAAAGGCAAACATACTGCAATTTCATTAATATCGGCCTACGGACTTAAAAGAGTAATTCAGGTGTAAATAAACTTGATTTTTCCACAAGGGGAGGAAGCTGACCTCAACAGATTGGTATAAAAGAACGGGGTTCTGCTAGGTCAAGTTAGTTCTCAACTCGCTGCTGTCGTGTAGTCATGCTGTCTTACGTGAACGGGTCCGCAAGGTTCGAACTCAAGACATCACATCGTACAAACTCTACGGTAAAGTTTGCGACAAGACTTATAAAACAATAACTCGTGTTGGAACTTCGAAACTTTTCGAGTGATATGATACTAACTTAATAATTTCAAAGTGTTGTCAAAGACTTATGATGTTAATCACTTTACAGACTTCGTATTTTCAACTGCAAATCGAACAAATTTAATTGATTTAAACTTGAATTCATATTCAAATGAAACCGACTTTAAACATTCACTAGAAATAAGAGTGTGAATATTAAGACTATTTTCAAGTGAAATAATTGAACATTTAATCTGTCAAACTAATCTATTTCATAATATTACCTTAAATATGTGTGTAATAACTATTGGTTGAAGTTTTAAAAAGACTAAACCTTCATCACAAGTGAACAGTATATTACATTGTATGACATTGTCGTCATAGGAACTTGTAAATATCCTCAAATTAAGTATTTCGTTAAGGCGAATAAGACTTTGATTTTCATGTGTAAATATGTTATAACTGTGCTTCAATATGAACAGTGAATCCAATCTAATGAACAATAACAATTTTCTACCAGTGATTAAACATTAGAGGAAATGCACCTAGTAAAATACAGTGCCAATTTTACGATTTACAAGCATAGGACACTCACAAGTTAATCTTGTCAGTTGAACTTGCTCGTGTTTATAAAAGTTTATAAGTGACATGCTGAAACCCAGACCGAATGCCTATTTTGTCATATCAACCTGTTATCATTTTGACTACGTGGGAGTTGGAACGTGGTGACTTTATGGAATTTAAACGTGGTACCAGGAGGATGGCATTGCAACACTAGCTGCCAAGGACTTCATATGCTGTTTGCTGAACCGCTTTTCTCTACATTTCCAGTCCTGATATCCAGATAATTCAGGTGATATGAGTGGCTCTCTAAACAAACTTGAGATTTAAACAGACTAACTTTATTACAAGTTGAACTTTAGAATCAGTGATTTCATTCATAATTCAGCAAACTATTTTCGCTCATTGGAATTCACGTTACATTTTTTAAGTGCCGAATCACAATTCTAAAATCGACTATAGCACAGACCTTTAGATGAAGATAAAATTTATGATATTTTGAAGTGTTAAAATATTAAAAAGACTCGAGGAAAATTCATTTTTCAAGTAAAAAGATGTTATTTTGAATTTTGTTTTTTGTCATTTAAACAAATACTTGAAAAACTTTATGAACTTTATCAGGAAAGAACTTATATATTTCCAACGAAAGATTATCATTTCATGTTAAAAGATAGACAATCATAAAAATTGATTTTATTTCAATTAGTCAGGCAACATTAACTTGTTCAGGAAATATTTTAATTTGATTTAATGCTACGAGTCAGAAATAATAGGGAATTTATTCATCAAATTCTCAAGCCGAGTTTAAAATCTATCCATCATTTTGCTCTGCATCTAACTCTCCGTAAGGACCGTACACCCCTTTGCAAAATTCTCATGCCGATACCCTTAATTTTTCCTGGTACAATATATATAAATTAAGGTATAAAAATGAAAACAGATTTGAATTAACAAGACACTTTCAGGCATCTTAGAAACTTAAAACTTGGTACCAGACAAGCTGATCACTTCTGGATCCCTAGAAAAATAGAAAATTCTCAAAATTCTCTGAGGGGGACACGCTGGGAGTTTCAAATTTGCATAAGGATGCAGTCGGATATATTTATCCAAAATGATAACCTATAAGTTTCATGGGCATAAAAGTTTCCTGAAAGTTCTAATTTTTAACCCCCTTCCCTATTATTATCAAGATGGTGGCACACTCAGCCAGATGAACTAGAAAATAGAACTTTTGCAAAATTACAGCTTTCAGCCTGTTACCGACAGAAAAATTACGAGATGTTTTAATTTTTCATTTTTACCTCCCAAAAATATTGAAATATGGAGGCATTTTAATGATGGTTCAGACCTTCCTTTCAAGGTATTTGGTGGCTAAACGGTAAGTCATATCACAAAACGGATGGCACAATCTCTGATCCATTAGGAGTGATCTACAACTTTGGTCCTATGATTTATTGTCGTATCTCTCTCTCCCTTATACGTCAGATTTGGCTGTATTTCTCGATTGTACGTAAGCTGTTTGCTTTTAACACATATATTTCACAGTTTGACACATTTATAGGAAAGATAGAATCATCCAATTTGGCACACATATTGAGACGACCAATGGCCACATGCGAGCCAAATTTCATGATTCCAGCTTCCACGTAAGTATGCGAAAAATAATGTAACATTTTATAAATGTACCCCAATTTTGCCCTATTCAAAGTTTCTCACTCAATCTAACCCGTAAAAATATGGGAGATGTGAGAAAATGTTATAAGACCAACCATGTAGAACTTATCTGTTTGTCGATCCGTTTAGGAGCAGTAAAATCTCGAAATGAACGTCTGCACTTATAAACATGGCCATGCCTATCTGTCATCTATCTTCTATCTATACATACGAGGAGTGGGGCAAAAGTCGTGGCAACTATTTTTTTTCTTGTAGATATGTGAACGGATCACAAACGTATATGTGTAGTGTAGAATTTCTGCAGGCATAGTGTATATGCAGAACAACAGAGGGCTCTGTGATAGCTGGTAGTAGCACAGCGAGGGCTGTGAAATCAGTCAGTTGGTGAGTGTCGTGCGTGATGGAAGTAACCCGTGTTGAGCAGCGCGCTTACATCAAAACAGCCGTACTCCGAGGGAGAAATGCGATGGAATGTCACAGTGAATTAGTGGAAGCCGTTGGGAATAATGCCCTACCATACCGTACAGTAGCACAGTGGGTAGGAAAGTTTCAGCAAGGACGTGTGTCAACCAGTGATGAGCAACGTTCGGGATCACCTGTCAGTGTGCGGACCGACGTGGCACGTGCCGTCATCGTGCAGCTCCTGGATGAAGACAGACGATGGACGCTACTGGAGTTAGAGAGGGCAAGTGGCATCAAGAAATGCACCATCCACAGGATATTGCATAATGAGCTGCAACTGTGCTAAATCGCATTGCGGTGGGTACCGCATGCACTGACGGAAGTTCAAAGGTGGGTGCGCTATGCAATATGTTCCGACCACCTTGCACGCTGACAACAGGACGGCGATCAATTCTTGTCATGAATAATAGCCATCGATGAATTTTGGGCCAGGGCATACGAACCAGAACTGAACCGTCAGTCTGCGGAGTGGCGACATGCTGGATCACCGAGGAGGCAGAAGGTCCGTCAGAATCCTTCCCCAGTCAAACTGATGGTGATCGTTGAGTATGATGTCAGGGGTTTCATTGTTTGCCACTTGGTTCCACATGGTAGAACAGTGACCGCACAGTACTACAGGGACTTCCTGGTGCGACAGGTACGACAGGTACGACGTGGCGTTCGGCTGAAACATCCAGATCTTGTGGATAGTGCAATAATCCTGCACGACAATGCAAAACCACATAAAGCAGAGTGTGTAGGGCAGCTACTGCGACGTTGGGGGTGGGAAGAATTGGAGCACCCATCGTACTCTCCCGAATTTCGCCCTGTGACTTTGATCTCATTCGAAAGATTAAGGAACCACTACGTGGTAGGCGGTTTGCAACACGAGAGGACATTGGTAATGCTGTGCACCAACAGGTGACCCAATTCACACATGGTGCGGTAAATGCTGAGGCAGATGGTATTCAGTGCCTCCCATTTCGTTGGCAGCGTGTGGTGTCAGTAGCAGAAGACTACTTTTAGGGGCTTTAGGCCCAGGTTTGACATGTCAACTTTATGTGTACTGTGTTGTCATTCTCTTGCACCGGGAAGGCCACAATGCCCTGTATACTACCGTAATAAATTAGTGTGTTACGATATTTAAGTGCTATTCATTGTCCACACATGTAGTTAACACCTTGTCCTTTTGTCTGTATATGTCACATTTTCCAACCAGACTGGTATCTTCTAGAAAAAAAATAGTTGCCATGACTTTTGCCCTAACCCTCGTATAAAAATGAATGTATGTACGTAAATGACATCTCCTTCTAAACCACTGGAGCAAAATCAACGAAACTTGGTACACTTATAACTGACTATCTGGAGACGAGTATTGTGGGGGTAAACCATCCCTAGCACCATTAGGGGTGGGGGGTCAGGGGGGTTATATATAAAATTAATTGAAAATAGTGTCGAATACATAGTTTTTGGGTTCGCAGAGTGACACTCTGGATTTTTTAAAGTCCAAGTTAAGCCCCCTTCGGGATGGAGGCAAGGGGGGAGAGTGATAAATAAAAAATAAAAAATAGTGTCGAATCCATAGATTTTGGGGTCGCTGAGATGAATAGTGACACTCCGGAATTTTTTGAAGTCCGCCTTCAGCCCTCTTTAGGGTGGGGGGCAAGGGGTGAGTGATATATATAAAAATAATCGAATAGTGTCGAATCCATTCTTTTCAAGGTTGCTGAGATGAAAAGTGACACTCCGGATATTTTTAAAGTACAAGATCAGCCTCCTTTGGGGTGGGGGCGTACAAATATTACTTGCTATCTGGAAAAAAACTATGGGGGCAAGATGCCCATAGTATCCCTAGGGAAGGGAGTGATATATAATCTACATTAGTAGATTGAAGTCGGTTTGGAACGATCTGTATATACTCTATTGTACATATATAAAAATTAAGGCATAAAAATGAAAACAGACGTGAATTAATGAGACACTTTCAGGCATCTTAGAAACTTAAAACTTGGTGCCAGACAAGCTGATGACTTCTGGATCCCTAGAAAAATAAAAAATTCTCAAAATTCTCTGAGGGGGACACGTTGGGAGTTTCAAATTAGCATAAGAACACTGTTGGATATATTTATCCAAAATGATAACCTATAAGTTTCATGGGCATAAAAGTTTCCTGAAAGTTCTAATTTTTAACCTCCACACCCATATCAAGATGGCGGCACACTCGGCCAGACGAGCTAGAAAATTGAACTTTGGCAAAATTATAGCTTTTACCCTGTTACCGATGGAAAAATTATGAGATGTTTTCATTTTTCATTTTTACCCCTGAAAAAATCAAAATATGGAGGCAATTTTAATGATGGTTTAGACCTTCCTTTCGAGTATTTGGTGGCTAAACGGCAAGTGGTATCACAAACCGGATGGCACAATCTCTGTTCAATTTTGGAGTGATCTACAACTTTGGTCCTATGACCTTTTGTCGTATCTCTACCCCTTATTCGTTAAATTTGGCTCTATTTCTCGATTGAACGTAAATTTTGCATTTTTTACACGTATAATAGATAGTTTGTATCACTTATAAGATAGATAGGGTCATCAAATTCTAGACAAACAGTGGCCCACCCTGTATCTATGTGTGAGCCAAATTCTATGTTTGTATTTGTCACGCATCAAAAAAAAACAACTTTAAAACACCTTACCCATATGTCATCCTAATAAAACTCAATCTTACCCACAAATAGATGAGATATGAGAAAATATCATAGGAACAGACATTGCTAAATTTGGCGTCTAATCATATAATCTGGTTGTCGACATGATGTACTGTTTAGCAGCAATTACATTTTAAATGGACGTAAACATGTAAATATTTTCTTATGTCAATGTACATTTATTCAATGAAGTTGATTTGTAGCCATCAGGAAAAGGTATGTGTGCCACTGTAATTAATACTTTACAAATCGATAATGACTATCAGCAGCAGGGCATCTGCTATTGTAATCAGTATTCCCGGGTACATTGGCTAGTCTACTAATAAAGAGAAGATCCTTGGTAGCATTTTCAGGGAGAACAGATATGATATCCTATGTGTGCAGGATGCCTTTGCTGGCGGGACCTAGTGTTTACAGTGCACTATGTCTTCTGGTATGGGCTAGAGCAATCTTGTTACTTTCATTGATCTGTCTCAGCTTTATCCTTAGCTTTGACAAAATGAAAGTGACCGAGGTATGAGTGGTGCTAGTAATGCCATTCCTTCTGCAGCCAGTCCCTGCTATGAATGGTGTGAAAATACTGCTCATAGGGTAGGTTGTTGCATGCATTTCAGTGGGCTTGGCAGACTGATATGTAATAGCAACTTCTGGCTCGGTGAAGAAAGCAACGGGAAACTACCTCACTCCTCATTTCCCTAGTACGCCTCTTCAGTGATGCCTAGGTCATCTATGACAGCTGATGGCAGAGCTGTTGAGGATCCAACCAGCCTTCGGGCTGAGGACTAACATACATACATGTGTGCAGGAAACCCATCGAGGTCTGAATCACAAATGCCTGTACGACCTTGGTATGTGCCTGATCATCGAGATTCCTCATGAGAAATAAGGTAGTACAATTTTTATGTGACCAACAGCTGAAATTACCTGAACTGGCTTTACAGAAATTGACGATGTAGAAGTCTTAATAGTAGAGCTTGAATCGTATGCTGCAACATCAGTATATAAACCATCAGACACTAACTTTATATTAAAAAAAATAAATAAATAAATAAATAAATTTGTTTGCTATTTGCTTTACGTCGCACCGATACAGATAGGTCTTGTGGCACCGATTGGATAGAAAAGGCCTAGGAATGGGAAGGAAGTGGCCGTAGCCTTAATCAAGGTATAGCCCCAGCATTTGCCTGGTGTGAAAATGGGAAACCACGCAAAACCATCTTCAGGGCTGACGACAGTGGGTTTCGAACCCACTATCTCCCGATTAAGCAACTGCAGCTATCAAGCTCAGTAACTTTATATTTAATCCACCACCAAATTTTGAGACCCATAAAATAAAGTTTGCATCAGATGATTTTAATGGCCATGAAATGGGGGGAGATGAAACTGATGAAAATAACAAGGCACTTGAGCTGTGGGCAGAGAGTGCACAACTTGAATTATTGCATGATCCTCAAATGACCCTCTTCCTTCCAAAGTGCAAGATGGCATTGAGGTTAACATAGTCCTAGCATTTTTATCAGTAGTCATGCTGAGAAATTTGCATCTACACTAGTTCCACTTATACAGCATATGCCCACCGTGCACCATGTATGCTGCTGTTAGGTCAAGGATCATCCCCGTGAGAAGAAGATGTAAATTCAATAAACGTGAGAGGAAACAAAAATTGTGGACATCTTAGACACAGAAATTCAGACCACTGAACCTGCACCAAAAAACTACTCATGTTTACTTGCAGGCATGAAGTACACCTCGAGAAAAAGTGTCCTGTAAAGTACGTATTAAGGAAAAGCATCCAAAAGGGATGCCAAAAACAATTCATCCCAGGTTTGTCTCAGGATACAGTTAGTTTATTGGTGAACTCTGAAGGATTATATGAAGAAAATCCACAGACAACAGACGTAGGAGAAGAGCTTATGAATACTCTGGTGCACGAGAAAAAGTGGAAAGCATTAATGAGCAGTCAGAAGGCATGGAAATTAATAAAGAATTTGAGAGCAAATAAAGCAAAATACAAGGCACGCCAAAATGTAACGGCGAACATCATAACACGCCAGTTGCTGTTATGTGGTAAAATATCTGAAGGGAAAGGGATCAAACATAAAAATGAACATTAACCAGAAGAGTAAACTTGTCTGAATTCACCTTCTCTCCTTGCAGAGCTAGAAAGAGCAATAAAAGAAGCGGAAGCTGGAGAGGCTGCAGGGTACACTATGTCACAGGTTTAGAGAAAAACAAGAATATCTGTAGACATGTAGGCGTCATTAGAAGAAAATCTCGACTGTCCACGAGAAAGGCAACAATGGCAAAAGGAATATCTGCTTCATTTTTTATTATTATTATTTTTTTTTTTTTTTGCTATTTGCTTTACGTCGCACTGACACAGATATGTCTTATGGCGACGATGGGATAGGAAAGGCCTAGGAATTGGAAGGAAGCGGCCGTGGCCTTAATTAAGGTACAGCCCCCGGCATTTGCCTGGTGTGAAAATGGGAAACCACGGAAAACCATCTTCAGGGCTGCCGACAGTGGGGTTCAAACCCACTATCTCCCGATTAATGGATACTGGCCGCACTTAAGCGACTGCAGCTATCGAGCTCGGTAATATCTGCTTCATTGAAGCCTCATAAAGACTCCACTGAGCCAATGAGTTTCTGTCCTATTTTGCTCCTGTGTCATCTATGAAAGGCATTCAAGAGAATTCTGATGAACAGAATAACACCTGTTGTTGACACAGGTCATGTATTGGTCAGATGCTGAATTTAGCCCAGCATAGACGGCTTTGAATTTTAAAAAGTGACAGGAGTTGCTTCTGTCTATCTCTCAGCAGCATACAATACAGTTAACCATTGAGACTTTCAACTAAAATGATACATTATTACCAAAGATTACTATTTGGTGAAAACTGTAAGTATGTTGCAGGAAAACAGAAGATACTTCGAGTTCCAGGGCAAGTGAAGTAGAGAGAGACTGCCTCAAGGAAGTGTGCTGATACCCATCCCTTTTAACATCTACACCAACGATCAGCCAAATCCTTGTGGTACTAGATCCTTTGTTTCTGCTGATGACTTAGCTATGGTTAGTTCAAGGAAAGAATTTAAACTCAGTTGTTCTAGAAGCGTTCTGCAAATTTTATCATGAATTGCAGCTGAAACTCAACCCATCAAAGACCTCAGCGTGCGCCTTGTTCTCTGGAACAGAGAAGCCACAAGAAAGCTGAAGGTTACCTAGAACATGACTAGGATCGACTACTGTGATTTTCTTAAATATCTTGATTTAACTAAATGGCACTGTGAAAACACCAAGCTGAAAGTCACAACCTACAACAGCTTTATTTGCAAATTAACTGGCCCCAAGCGGGGAGCATGTACTACACTATGTACAAGTGCTTTCGAAATGTATTGTGTTTCTCAGCCAGAGAATATGCATCTGTAGTTTGGTGCCGCACTGTGCATGGAAAAATAGTTGATGTCACATTAAATGAAACTGGCGATGTCATCAACGATATCCTAAATCAACACCAGTGGACGATCTATACACCTTGTCTGGTGTAGCTCCACCGTCAATAAGAAGAGAAGTTGCAGCTGAGGTGGAACCTGATAAAATCAACCGAGATATGTGACATCCACTTCATGTACATCAGTTGCCAAGAAGGAGATTAAAATTTAGGAAAAGCCTCTTGGCTACCACACCATCAATTAAGGACTTCCTATCATCAGCTAAAATGATAAAGTGGCCTGAGAGATGCCAGCACCTGGCAAAAAATATCTTATTATTCTTTTCCTACAGCTTCTGCCCACACCTGTTTTACGGCTGAATGCTCTTTCTGACGCAAACCCTATATGGAGGGATGTGATCACTATTGCGTGTTTTTTCTGTGTGGTGGTTGGTAGTGTGGTATGTTGTCTGAATATGAAGAGGAGAGTTTTGAGACGGACACAAATACCCAGTCCCCGAGCCAGAAGAATTAATCAGAAACGATTAAAATCTCCGACCTGGCCGGGAATCAAACCCGAGGCCCTTTGAACTGAAGGCCAGTATGCTGACTATTCAGCCCAGGAGTCAGACACCTGGCAAATAAGATCAAACCTAGTGAAAAGCTGCTCCCTTATGGAAGTCCTTTAATCACCTACTATGCACTTGGAGTAGCAAGGACAAAGACTACTTGTTCAAGAGGGGTTTCTGCAAGGACTCTCTACGTGTGTGCAGTGAAGAACAGTCCCCACGTCACGTAATGAATACATTTTAATAACAGTTGGTAACAACCAGAAACATTTTTTGTTAATCAAATTTGTAACACCACATATTAATAAAAAGTGTTATTAAAAATATAAGGATAATAATTCTACAATTTATTGCTTTAACTGCCCAAATCTATACAACTAAGTTTGAAATTAATGGCCCAATAACTGAGTTAGTTGGCTGTCTGGTTTGGGTATGAAGCTGTTAGCCTGCATTCGGGAGACGGTAGCTTCGGACTCTACTGTTAGCAACCCTGAGGTTGGTTTTCTGTGATTTCCCATTCTCATACTAGGTAGATGGTGGGGCTGAACCTTAATTAAGGCTACGGTCGCTTCCTTGTCAGTCCTACCACTGTCCTATCCCATCATTGTAGGAAGACCTGTCTGAATTGGTGTGACGGAAAATCACATAAAAATGGTAACACATGGAACATTTTTAAAACTAACCATAATTTTTTAAATACTATAATTTCAAGAATATTTGCTAACTTTTGCCAATATTTTTTGTTTTTTAGAGTCATATTAATCGCCTCCTAAACTGAACTAAAATGACAGAAAATAAAACATTTCAGTAGAGTCTTCCCTTAACTGTCTAAGGTACGAGACATAACCTCTTTTCGTTCTTCATGCCACAACCTCTCATGTCTCGTGTAACTACAAGGCAGGCTACTCAGTCCAACAAAGTATCAGCTTATCTAATGTTAAATACAGTATACTTTGGTATAGATGTGACAAACTACATCAAATAGATTTGTATACATGAAAACTGTGATTACAGAAAAACCAAAGGTGATATATATTTATGTTCACACACAGTGGTGCTGCTAGGTGTGAAGTATCAAGCTTCTAAAGGAGCAATACTGATGGAATGTACCTGGTGTATTGTAGGAATATAGAATTTGAAAATGGAAGACTTTCCCTAGCATGGTGCCTCAGAGCACACAGTATATACAGAAAAGCTTGGACAATGAGAATAAAGGAAGCCTGTTCTGGAAGAAGCTCCAAGGTTTATACACACAAACTTTTCCATCACTATTGCTGCGCGCATAACTGGTGAGAGCACTCCAACTGATCTTTTTTACATCTGGCATGCTTCAACCTATTTTTTTATTACCCATCAATTACATTCAGTCCCTTGCTAGGAAAATTCATGGTGTTTTATACGAAAGTCAGAAATGCCATTATTGACAACAGATCTAAGACAAGAAGAGAAGAAAAGCAACCTGACAAAAGGCTTACTCTTCTTTGTTTTAATTTCCAAGCATGAAATAAAATAAAAACTAATGCATTTAAGTAGCTTCTGCTGTCATGAAATGACATAGTTATGTATTGAATTTGCAAAGCAAGGGTTAAGAGGAGGCAATGTGATTCAAGTAAACCTATGAAGTAAAAGGATGTTTATGGAAGTGGTTTGAGAGAGACTAAGAAATAAAATATTAATATTTTAAAATAATCTCTTTCTCTTGGCTTTTATTCAATGAATGTGATGCCATTAACAACAATTAACAATAAGTTTAGGTACTTATCAGATAAGAATGCAGTCACATGTATGAAGAATATGACAAAAGTTGAACCAAGAATGCTGGATCTTGGGAGTTTCTTCATCTCTGTTCATGCTATCACCTGATAAGTACCGTAAGTTTTATTATGTTGCTCTTTTAGTTAGCTATTCACCAAAGTATTTATGAGACTTTTAACCTAGTTTCATATAGTTTTGATTTGCCTTTAAGAATTCAGTGTAGAAGTCTCTGTAAATGAATTAGGCATCTCAATGATTTTCTACATGCAGCTTCATGGGTAGCATTTTCTTATTGTACACCTTTTATATTTTCAAGTAATTCAAGATAAACCAACTCGCCTGCCACTACCCTCCAAATGACCTCACTCATTCCACAACTTCTACTACCCACTGGCTTCCTGTCTCCCTCACTCTGTAAGAGCACAAGTACTGTTGAAAGAATACTCCAGTCTACTCCAGTTAGGGTTGCCATAACCCGATAGCTCAAAACCAGAATATATAAAACCCTTATTGTGGTGGCCTATACAGGACCTTTAATTTTAAAAATCCCACAAACACTGGCTGCAATTCAAATTATGGCAGCCCTGATGAGAAGCCAGTCCACACATAACACTATCCTCCACCACAATAACACGCAGTTACCTACACACGGCAGATGCCGCCCACCCTCATCGGAGGGTCTGTCTTACAAGGGCTGTACCCGGTTAGAAATAGCCACACAAAATTATTATTATTATTATTATTATTATTATTATTATTATTATTATTATTATTATTACCGTCATTTCTACATTTCCGATATATTACACTGAGCGGCCAAAAGTCAAGGGAAGGAGTGCCCATTAGAAAATGTGCTGTGTATGAACCCCGAGTGTTGCGACTATTTGCGGCGTACCTGAGCAGTCTGTCACAGACACCAGTGTCGTGAAGATGGCAACACGTTGCGAGTTAACTGACTTTGAACGTGGGATGATCATTGGCACACCATGCATGGGTCATAGCACTACGGAGATTACACACGAATTCGGATTTCTGAGGTCAACAGTGTCGAGGATGGATCTTCAATATCACAGAGAGAATGTTACCACCCGCGTAAACTGACGCATGGGAAGACCACGGGTGTTTAACGAACAGACATCACGTCGCCTCCGCAGAAACATACTGGGCGCATGGGGCGCTACTATTAGTCAGATCACCGCCCGGTTGAATGTTGGGAGTCAGGAACCTATTTCTACCAGGACTGTAAGGAGGCACCTGCACCGCATAGGCTTCACCAGCCGACGAACAACTCGTGTTCCTTTGCTGATATTGGCACAGAGCTCGAAGACGAGCATGGGCCCAGGAACATCGGCAATGGACCATGGAACAGTAGTGGTGTGTGGTACGGTCCGATGAATCCTGGTTCCAGTTGTATTGAGCCGATGGATGTGTGAGAGTGTGGCGCATGCCCCATGAAGCTATGGATCCTGTGTGCCAACAAGGTTGTGTTCAGGCGGGAGGGGGCTCAGTTCTGGTCTGGATGGCATTCTCGTGGTCGCAATTAGGCCCCATTGTCTCGCTGCATTCCTTACTGGCTCTAGAGTACCCTGATGGAGATGACATGTTTCAACAGGATAATGTGCCATGTCACCACTCTGTGGTGGCACGCCGATGGTTTGAGGAGCACTCCAGTTAAGTTATGATCATGGATTGGCCCTCCAGATCCCCCGATCTTAATCCAATCGAGCATTTATGGGATGCTGTCGCTGCCGGTGTACGCTCCATGAACCCCGCACCAACTACACAAGACCAACTGTGGGTAGCAGTGCAAGATGCGTGGGTCCAGATCCTTCTAGAACGATTCCAATACCTTGTAGAGTTGATGCCTCACTGTATTGCTGCAACTTTGAGGGCTCGCGGAGGAGCTAATCGTTAACACCATTCAGTATCTTCCCATGACTTTTAGCCACTCAGTGTATAATCTTAATCTTGGAACATCTCTTCTTCTACTTCCTGATACATTTCTGCTTATACAGGTTGATCGCAGAGCTTCTTCCAATCATCACTGTCTCCCATTGTAGTCCTCTCCGATTTATGTAATCCTCCACCTGACCCCTCCATCTTGTTTGTGGTCTTCCAATTGGACTTCTTCCAGATTCTGTCCATGCCAGTGCTCTTCTTGGTAATCTTTCTTGTCCCATTCTTTTGATGTTACCAAACCATTTCAGCCTATTTCTCTCCATAGTTTCTTTTAAGTTGTTGATTTGTAGTGCGTTTCGTATTGTTTCATTTCTTATCTTGTCCCTCCTTGTTTTACCCAAGACTGCTCGCAGAAAATGCATCTCTGTAGTTTGTAATCTACTCAGATCCTTTTTTTTGTTGTTGTTGTCGTCCAAATCCAACATTCAGATCCATAGGTCAATATTGGAAAATAACAAAATATTCTGCCACAACAACCTGGCCAACAGTACAAGATATCTACTAATCGAATCCCGCCCTGTCCAAATATACCTTCTATTCATAAAATTGATTCTACACATCCTGATAAAAGAAGATCACCTTTCAATAAAGTATTTTTCCACATAATTTAAATTGCTCGTAAGAAAGATTGTAGCAGTTCTCTTATAAATGTAACCATCTATTTACTAGGCCATGTATAAAGTTTCCTTAAGCAACAAGTCACCAGAGCAACATGACAGATATATGACAGTCATGTAGCTTGCATGAAACTTAATACCTGCCATCTGGCGCCATGGCTGTGGTCAGTGTTAGGGCCTTCAGTCCTCAGGTTCATTTCTCAGCTGGGTCGAGGAATTTTAATCTTAAAACGGTTAATTCCCTTGGCTCAGGGATTGAGTATCTGTGCTGTCCCCAACATCCCAGCAACTTGTTCACCATGCACAACACTATCCTGCACTACACTAACACGCAGTTTCCCAATTACGCCAGATGCCAGTCACGCTGCCTTACAAAGGCTCCATCAGGCTAGTGTTAGCCACATACAATTATTATTTACATATATATAGTGCATTTGGCCCTCTAAGGGGCTCACAGAACCATTACTTGGCATTAGCCTTCTTGTTCTTATCTTCCCAAAACTTCCTCATCCTCTCACTACGAATCTTTCGTCTTTCTTGTGAACTTGTGCGAGTTGATTTTCTGTCTTTATGTAGTCCGTGTAGTTGCCAGTGGATCAATATCGACATCTACGAGATCCTTTGAGTGTCTACTACCCGGCGTAGTTTGCTTTGTCGGGTTCCACTGATGACGAGGGAGATTTTCTTGGTCAACTGCAAGTCGTGCTGTATGTCCATACAATTTCATGTGTATTTTCTGTGTGACTGAAGTCAATCATTTGATCAGTGAACAAAGTTCTTCTGAGCTTTTGCACATCCAGATACCTTCTTGGACCTTCAGTGAGAATATTTTTCTCATATGCCGTTCCATTTTCTCTGTGTCTTTGATGTTGGCGGTTAATGATGCCTCAGTCATTCAAGTGCTTCTGGGAGAACAACTGTGTGGTAGTGACGGTGTTTGCCTTTGGTGGAAAGCGATTTCTTGTTGCAGATATTCCGGGCAATTATGTAGGCTTTATGCAATTTTTCTGGCTACTCTTTCCTTGCCTGTTTCCAATACTTTTGTCCAACTACTTGAAGTGATTACCTTGTATGATGTTGCCGTGTTTGATAGCTAGTGATCCCAGGTTTGGGTTCTTGGAGTCCATGAACTGTTTTCCCATAAGAAATTTGGAGGCTGGTTTTGATGGCGTGTCTGGTTTTCTTGGAAGTTTGGATAATTACTGCTAGATTGTCAGCAAAGGTGAACCTTTGATCTGCTTACCTTCTGTTCCCATTTTTATTCCTGTTATTTCTTTTTGCTATGTTTTAAGGATCTTACCTAGTACCAGGTTGAACAGGAGTGGGGACAACACATCATCTTGTTTTACTCCTGTTCTAATTTCAAAAGGTTCGGAGATTTCGCTCATGAATTTCACTTTAAACGTTATGTCTGCGAAACGTTTGTTGGATTAGCACAGATGTTTTATTATCCACACCATTTTCTCACAGTACATTAAACAGGTGGGAGCGGGAGGTTCAATAGAGCCTTGTGCCTATTTGAAGTCTGCGGTAGTGACCACTTTGTGGTAGTGGTGGTGCTGGAGTAGCATATTGAGATTCCAGATCTGTTCCACGCAGGACAGCTGTGGTTGGAAGCCTGCCTGGTATTTGCCGATCTTATGTTCTGTCTGTTGCTCCGATTGGTAAAGAGGACATGTGAAAGCACGATGTAGGAGATTTGCAGGAGTGAAATGCCTCTGTAATTGTTTACATCAGTCTTGTTGCTCCTTTTTGTGTAGTGGGTGAATCAAAACAAATTTCCAAGCTGCTCTCCCATATATTTGCAACGATGGCTTGTAGGCGGTCAACCAGGATTTATTTCACCTCCAATCTGGGGCATCTGAGGGATTATGCCATCTTCCCTTGGTGCTTCATTGTTTTTTGAAGTATAATATAATGTTTTGTATCTCATTATGTGCCAGTGAAACAGAGTCTTAGTTCAGGGTGGGTACGTCGAATTGGAGTTTCTCGGTAGGTGATTATTATTACAACTACTAACACCCACTCAAGAGATCATTCAGTAACTAGCAACATGTCTTCCCTGTAAGATGAAGATATTCTGGTGTTTGTAAGTTTAATAAATGAACAGTAATGAACAGTACAGTAAACATGACCATGAGGTTGCAGTACACCTACTGGCAAGATAATAGAGAGGAATATGATGCCTTCAATGAGTTTAAGAGTTTCAATCATTTTAATGAATGAGGGAGGAGACAGTAAATACATGGATATTTCTCTATAGTACTGTCAAAATTAATATTGAATCACAATTATCTTCCATCTTTAAGTATACAGTGATATACAGCAAATCCTCATGGCTATGCACTGACATGGATGTAACACGTGGCATAAAATGGAGCCAGCTGCATTTGTTTGACAGTGATGTGCCATGTCTGGTGGGTGAAGGTGCATTTCTTTATTGGTTAAATCTGAACTTGCATTCTGGGTTACGCATCATATCACGTGTCACGTCATTTCGGAGGGCATTCAGGTTTAAACTGCAATGGTTTTTATTGAACCAGTTTTGAACCAATGATTGTATTCTTTTGTTAGCAATTACAACAATAGTTTACAAAAGAACTTGGTACTTTTGTTTAAACTTGACTGATTATTACTGAAGTTACTGAGTACTGAAATATCTACTCTAGAATAAATAAAACTAGTTACAAAGTTATTGTCACTATCCATAAAACCAGATACTTGATGCTGTTCTTCATGAAATCCTTTGATTTCAAACTCAATTAGTAACTGTATTATACACAAAACTGATATTGTAATGTACATCAGAAGAGACATGTCTTGAAATGTTTTATTATGCCTGTAAAGTGACAGCCAGGTGAGCTGCACCGTACATTTGATATACTTGACTCTACACAGATTTAAACACATTTCCTCCTCTTTAAATTTCTTGCATGGATTGCTCTCACCACTCGCATAGGTGTTACAATACAGTGTGTTAAAGCTTGGTATGTTTTACATTGTCTGTCCAATAGTTCTGGATGGTCATGGCTTCCAGGCTGTTGAGGAAAGAGTCATTGTCCAGGCTGTACATCTCTTCCGAGTTCTCCTGCAACATCAAGGAGGGAACATCAATGTAAGGCAAACGCAGATGTGACATGTTATGCTAAAATTATCAATTAATAAAGTGGTTTATTTTATTGATTGACATATGCAACACAAACTGACAAAAAGACATGAGAGTAAAATTCAGGACAGTAAGATGTAATTTTTAAGAACTATGAAAAAAAAGATGAAGTTAAGTCTTATGAGGATGTCAAGAAGGAAATTGGAGCGGAAAATCTTTCAGGCAGAATGGATAGAAATAAACTGAAACAGTTTGAACATGTTAAGAACATAGAAGAGGGAAGAATACGAAAGAGGATGATGAAGCTAAGACTGAAGGAAGTAGAACGAGAGGCAGACCCATGCTGAACTGGATGGACTCTGTCCAGAACAGTACAATAAGAAGGAACCTGGATTGGAACATAGTTGAAGAGCAGTAATAATGGTAGGATTGAGTACCAGCAGGACTGCAAGGGAATATGGAACAGAAGTAAAAGGAAACAGACCAGTGGACAGACCTAGAGAAGGTGAAAGATGTAAAATCAGACTGGAACAAATGTCAGAATCAGGTAAAAGAGGAAACATCTAAATATCACCCTTGTCAACTTTTGACTTCCTTACGTCCATTTTCCTCAAGAACCCATTTAGCTTGTCACTTGATGTAAGAATATTCTCTTCCTTTCCCTGCATAGTAACATTAAGATTATTTAAATCTCTGAAAACATCAGCTAGGCAAGCAACTTTGAATCACCATATTTTGTCGCTAATAAGGGCAGCAAACTCATGTTTTTCTGCAGCATACATTTGTAACTTTTTTTTTTTGTTGCTATTTTGCTTTACGTCGCACCGTCACAGATAGGTCTTATGGCGACGATGGGATAGGAAAGGCGTAGGAATGGGAAGGAAGCGGCCGTGGCCTTAATTAAGGTACAGCCCCAGCATTTACCTGGTGTGAAAATGGGAAACTACGGAAAACCATCTTCAGGGCTGCCGACAGTGGGGTTCGAACCCACTATCTCCTGGATGCGAGCTCACAGCTGCGCGCTCCTAACCGCACGGCCAACTCGCCCGGTGTAACAATTTTTAAGTTCATAAAATCTGGAGAATACCTTTCCTCTTGACAGCCAGCCAATTTTGGTGAAGTACCAGAGCGTCGTAAACAGCTCCTGCTTCCTGACACGACTGAGAATTCTGTTTTTCTTTAGAGCTCTACTTTTATTGTAATCAACCATTTCAACAACTGAGTTCATTACTTCTTTAGGCCTTCAAGAATAGTTTTGCCACCAAAGCCTCCCGATGTAAAAAACAATGTATGGATACAATGCGAGGAAAATCTTCTGTACTCTTGAAGTAAAGCCTTTCATTTGACCAGTTAATGACAGGGTGCCATCAACGCACACTGAAATACAATTTTTCCACCGCAATCCATTCTCTTTCAATGTAGATGTCATACAATACGACATCTGATCCTTTTGACATCAGAGGTAATTCTTTGCACAATCAGAACTGTTCAAAAAGCAATCTGCCATTTAAAAATCTTTCATAGCTCATTATTGGGCATTTTTTATTTATGTCTGTTAATCTGTCAAGCTGAAGTGAAAATTATGTACCATCATTAAATTTTTCCACTACTTGTTCTCGGATGTCAGTTGACATGTCCTCTACGCGGTGAGCAAAAGTACTTTTGATATCTCCTTCTCAGCATCCTCTCCTAATGCAGTTCTTACCATTTCTTTACAAGCAGGTAAAATCAAAGTTTCTGCCTTGTATTTGACTGAATTTTCCCTGCAATAACTTCTGCTACTTAATAGCAAGCTACTAGTGCTTTTTCTTAAGGTTTAGTTATTTTATTCATTATCTTGCCTTTTTTAAACTTGAGAAGAGTGTAAACGCCTGAAGTAAGCTTTAACTTTATTTTCTAAATGACTGTGTTTTATTGTCAGGTATCTCTTTAGTTTGCTTGGAACCGTACATTCATTGCTTACAACACAATGAGAAGTTCTCAATTTTCAGATTCGGTATATGTAAATCCGAGGCTAATAAGATTCATGATACCTGTGCATTGTACCAGAAGAAAAGTTCTCTGAGCAAGTACCATAGTAGCACTTGATCCTGGTGAATCACTCGTTCTCTTTTCACTATGTTCTGCACTGACACAATCTTTTGTGTTTAAGAACTCCATATTCCGCAGAAATTATATAGTTATTTCAGCTTTATAATAACACAACATATTGTGCACAGGTTATATACTCCTACACTATATGTAAACCTTTCCGTATCTAACCGATTACTGAACTGCAGGTGACTGTACATTGCTTTATGTACGCTCAGCTAAGGTTCGGCAGTGATTGACAAGGTTAATGTATCATCTGCTAGGGTTCTTGATTTTTCGGGACTGCTCCCTAGCGTTTGAAGTTCCTCTAAACCAGGCAGGGTCCTTCTATATTAGGGATGTGTTGGAAAAATTCTGCACAGTGGAATACTGTGGTGCAAACAAAAAAAGTCTGAGAACCCTTGGGGTGACATTGCCCTTTAACTAAACTATCAGAGTGACAAATACCAACCCATTAGCACCAGACTCAGACTATTACAAAAAAAAAGTAATACAGCCAAATGGTCAGGCTGCAGCAGCATTCCTCTATATCAGTCAAGGAAGGTGAAGCCCTTTATTTCATGCGACTGCAGGCGAGAGGTCATGGTACGGTAGTGAGAGTCGAGTCAAGGCTGTCATCTCTGGTCCTGCTGGCGGTGTGAGTTAAGTCAAGGAGGTTGAGTGCAGTGTTCCAGGTGACAACAGTAACAGTATTTTGAATTTATTAATTTGACCATTTTTACTGGTCTTTTTTAGTCTGTACTGACTTTTACCTGACAATCTCACTGCACTGAAAAAAAAGGAGTTAAGATGAGTCTGCCTTGTCAATACTACAGTTAACAGTAACAGTATCGTAGCATTTATATTCAAAAAAGTATTTTGATGGTTACTTCAAGCATTTTTCTTGTTTGTATGGGAAAAGGTGTATTTATAGTATGACAAAGAACTACAATTTATTAAGACATATTTACATGAATTTTTATGCCACACAGAGGAACATGGAGAATTGTTAACAAAATTGAAGGAAAGTGCTGGTCTTGAGGACTGCCAAAACTGTAAGCATCTCAGCTAACACAATAGCTCTACATGTAGAAAGAAAACTAGGACCATTTTCTGAAGGAGACTTTACTAAAGACTTTACAGTGATGGCTGCAGAGGAAGCAAGCACATACCTGGTGGAAGAATTTACAAGACTGTCATGCATCATATTCAAGATCTGAGTGGAGATATTCAGGCATAACTGCATGATACAGTGTGTAATTATGTAAATGATTCCTTAGCAGCTGATGAGAGTACAGATGTACTGCACACTACATAACTAGCAATTTTCAACACAGGAGTAGCCTATAGACAAATTGTATGTAAAAGAATTATTGGATTTAGTTCCCCAAAAGGAACCTGATATAGAACTAACACTTTAAAGCATGCTCAGGGAACTGTTGAAAAAACATCTTTAAATGGAGTAAATTTGTCCCCAAGAGCAAGTGGACTTTGAGTTATGAAGAAGAAATGACAGCTGTGTTATTTAAATACTGGATTTTAAACAACTTACATAGTTATTCAGAAAATGGAACCACCCCTTTTTTCTCGCTCTATGTTTATTTTAGAAGAATTTGTTCCAGATGCAAAGAACATGGTACTTTTCTATAACAGAAGAAACCTTAACCTTATTCCACATAGTACATTTTAAGTGTCTCAGGATTAACACTTACCCTCAAAGTACTGTCATCAATATATCCACTCGAGTCAGGGTTGCTGCATTTGTCATTGAGTGTCTGTGGTTTGTTCAGGTATCTGCGCCGGTACACCACAAAACTCACAGCTCCTGTAACAGATCAGTCATTCTGCAATAATTTCACATTCCCCAATAAAAATATAAATTTTAATGGACTGAAGCTACAGCTACCATTATTATTTACTTAGAAAGCAAGTTAATAGAGAAGTTGTGCCATAAATCTATGAAATGTGTATTACAACATGTTGAAGTATTTGCTTCTTGTGTGATGTTAACATTAAACAGTTTTAGTTATTATTCAATAGGGTTTAAACTAAAAGATCTAGATTTAAGGAACAAGTTCTCCTGAGTGGTATTCTAAGCAAGTTAAAAAATGTCCAGCTATGGTAGGAAAATACCGCAGTGCAAAGGTTATTTGATCCTGATCGGTGGATATCTCCCGAGAAACATCTGGAAAGCCATGGGAAAATAACAAAAGCTGGCGGTGGAACGCAGATGTGCAGGAGGTAGTGCTCAAGAAAAAGAAAGAGTCTAGAAAAAATGGGATGAGATTCGCCTCACTGAAGATCATAAAGAGTATAGGAATAAAGAAAATAGTAGTAAGCAAACTGGTAGCTCAAGCAAAAGCCCAAGCTTTTAATGTACTGTACTAGGAGCTGAACACAAATTATGAACAAAATAAGATCTATATGACTGTTAAGGAAAGGAACAGAGCAACAAAGGCCATATCTCATGTGAAACATATCAAGAGGGCAAATGGAGTACTTTTAATAAGAAAGCAAGATATTCAAAATAGGTATATGGAAGAGTTATTGAATGAAGAAAATGAAAGGAAAAACACAGAATGGTAGACCCAATGATGGGGATGACTGGAGATAATAAGAAGAGGGAAGTGAAAAGTGTGTTAAGAAAAATGAACAGAAAAGCAGTTGGTCCTGACAGGATTCCAGTTCAGGCATAGAAGGCACAAGGTAAGGAAGGTGTTGAACTACTGTTGGACTTCATGGGAAAAATTTAACAACAAGAAATGCTGAGTGGAGGAACAGTACAAAAAAAGAGCAAAGGCGACGCCCAAAATTGCAGATTTACAGAGGCATTAAAATGACATTTCACACCATAAAGATATTTTACGGCTTTGGGCAGACGAGTTCCTTCAGGCGATCCCTCGCAGTGGAGAAAATAACACTGGAATCACTACGCAGCATCTGTTCTCCATGCCAGCGTTGGCTGCAAAGGCATATGTTTTTCATGCCAGGGGCAGTGTATATTTCATTAATGCCTGTCTAGAGGCACTCCCATCACGATACTTATTCCTCCTGGCCAGCAAGCACTTGGAAGGATAACATGATGCTTTCAAGTCTTATAAAGATGTTAGCTGGACTAGAAAGAAGCTAGTAGTTAAACACTGCACCAACACATCCAAGGTTCCTGGTGGTGCAAGGATGGAAAAGTGATAGGACTGGGATGGTAGTGGCTGGCCTTAATTAAGGAGCAGCTTTTGCATTTGCAGCATTTGCCTGATGAGAAAATGGGAAACCACAGAAAACAATTTCCAGGGCTGCCGACAGTAGGATTTGAACCCACCATCTCCAAACTGCAAGCTCCCAGTTACACGATCCAAATCGCACGGCCAAATCACTCAGTATTTAATCGGACTGATCACAAAGATCACAACTTGTGCATGAAAGAGGATAATGAATGAAAAATGAGAAATATACTTAATTCTGCAACACAGAATATTCAAGGCATTGCTTATAAAGATGACCAATTAGATGATATTCTGGCAAAGAAAAAATATTAATTGCAGCCATTTCAGAAATGAAACAAACTCCAAGGGTTGAAGAAAACTGTAAATTAATTACATTTCTACAGTGGAGTGAAATCAAATTTAGGAGCAAAATTAGGAGTTATGGCATTGTTTACAAAATGGTTAAGATCCTATATATATAATTATATTTTCTGGATGAAAGAATTATACAGTTATGAATTAAACTTCCTTGAGGTTATCTTACAAAATTGTTTGAGTCTATGCACCAACAAAGGGCCACATGGGAGAAAATGATATATTTTACAACAAACTGTAACGTATTAAACAAAATGAACGAGTCTGATATGCTCGTCCTGATGGGAGATTTCAGTGGTAGAGTAGGTAATGTGAAACAGACTAAAGTATTGGAATACATGGTGAAGAAACACATAACAGAAATGGCACTACATTATTATAATAGATTTTATCCTCTAAAATCAGTACAAAATTATCGATACCATGTTTCAACACAAGGATAGCCATAAGTGTACTAGGAAAGGCATGTGGTCAGAGATCCATAATTGACTATTGGTATATAATCTGAAACAAAAAAAAACTCAATGAAATGGTTCTAAAGACCAGAGTCTTCTGAGACTCAGAAATTCAAATCTGATAATTATTTATTAATATGCCCTGTTTATATGAAGCCTAAATGGTACAGCAATCTAAAACATGTACAAAAACTAACAATATCTCCTTTAGAGTACGTCTAATGGTTATATGATATAAGACTTACATACTGATGTTGCAGAAGAATGTTAAAACAATCTGCTTTTGAGGGTAAGAAAAAATGGTGGCAAAAACACTGGAATGATTATATTGAAAAGGTAATTATAACAAGAGAGAAATTTTCAAGAAATATTTATCAACCAAAAAATTAGAAGATAAGTTAGACTACCATCAAAAGAGGGCCATACAAAAAAGTTGGAGTTTGCAAACATCATATGAAAGGTGGGAAAAATTTGTGTCGTCCCTGAAACAGACGTAACAAGACTTCAGACCAAAACATACAAAATTTTTAAAGCACTTGAACAAAAAACAAGACAACCTAAAAATAAATATTATACCCCTTGAAACATGTATACATTCTTTTCAACATCTATGGTCGGAAGAAGGTCAAGTAAGTCAAGAAGACAGTCTGGGTAATTACATTTCAGAACAGTCAACCTCAGCAAATACTGATACTGAAGGAATTACCCTGCCAGAACTTAAAATAGTTCTGAAGAACTTACAGAACAATAATGCTTCTGGGGAAGATCAAATTAATCAAATTAAATACTCAAGTGAAGAATTTATTTACAGGTTTCTAAAACTTCTAAATATGATTTGGAATGGAGATTTGCCCAAAGCTGGCAAGAGGTCATAGTTATTCTGATACATAAGAAAGGGAAAATGTTGATTTAGTAAATTACAATGTCTGCTAGACTCTGCCTACAAGATTTATAACAGTATCATAAAAGGTAAGCTGTAAAAATAGTATGATGATAATACTGGAAAGGAACATTATGGGTTTTGTAAAGGTCAATCCTGTGCTGATGACTATTTTACAAAGAAAATCCTTAGAGAACAACATAAGAGAGTTTAATCTGGAAACACATACTGCATTAATTTATTCTGTCTATCCCCAATTCTAACTGAAATATTATGTAACACTCTTAGATAAAATGTCCATTAATTTAGATCTGTTTATTTTGTTGAATGCCTTTTTGAAATTAAGTCATCACAGTGCAGTATCTGCAGGCCACATCAAGCTTGGTAGCAGTCGTACTGAGAGGCCAAGAGACGGCATGCACAATGGCAAATTATTTTCAATGAAGTTATCAGGAAGTAACTGACAATTGGTTACTAGTTTTCAGGCAGGTATTTTTAAGCATATCATTGTTAATATAATACATCTATCAATACGGGTTGCTTAAGCCTTTGCAAGATGACCACAAGCAATGCAATGTAGGATTTTTTAAAATGGAAAGTCACATTCTTGTGGTTTGGAGGTCCCATGGCTATGATCACATTATCAACAATCGCATAAAAGCACAAGCTTGCTTTCTGTTAGGCCTATGCGGTGAAGTCCACTCAGGTCTGACAGTCACACTGAATTAGATAATGAGACTGAATATAATGGAATTGACCTATTCAAAGTGAATTGTATGTAACACAGAGATCTAAACCTCATAGTCACAATCAACACATATTTATGGAAACAAATGAAAAGGTAGTCTATTAATAGAAGCAGGATGTCACTGCTGGTGCCTTATAACACTCGCTGCCACCTGAGATTCCAACATTCACATCATTGCAGAAAATAGATCACTCTCCAAATCATCACAATGCAATAAACCAAACAATATTCTTCTTGTAAATGTTTCAGGGCTCGACTTGATCCTGCCACTTTGTTTACTTTTGGGTATCTTATGTTTGGCAAGTTAAAGAGGGTGGCTATGTTCATTCTGAAGGTCTGCCTGCCTGGTGGTCAAGTCGAAAATTAAGAGATACATGCTAAAAAATGTAATCTCTATTGCTATGATGAAATAAATTGTTAAAGCCATTTTAAATTAAGTTATAAAATCTCATGGTGATATATTCTGTCATAACTACTTTATTGGTTATGATAATTTATTCCTTTATTACCGCTTAAGTGGTTAGTAGGCTCAGAGTGCCATGCGGATCTATTTCCACAAGCAAGCAAAGTCTTTTCTTAAATCATAAATCAACATCTACAGCTATTCATACAATGGCAGATCCGTCAAGAGCAAGCAGCTTTTGTCCAAGGCAGAGGAACCAGAGAATAAATTCTAAATATTTAGACAGCTCATCAAAATAAGTAGAAAATTCAATGTCCAAATCGTGATATGCTTTTCCAACTTACTGGATAGATGAACTGAATTGATAACTCAACTGATGATATTAGCACTGGTTTCTTTGCTACAACTACTTTTACTGACATCTTCACGGCTTTTGACTGCGTGTAATGGAAGTACCTCTAGAAGGCTCTGTCTGCGATGAACATCCTTCACCACCTCATTTGACTGATTCAAGTGCAGCACAACAAACGCACAGAGCTAACAATAAACAGTCTAAGCACTTTCAGATACGTAAAGGGCTTAGGGAGGAATGGAAACTGTCTACAATTCTTCAACATCTATAGGACGTGCGCAGAGTAAAATGTACTGGATAGATAGCAACTTTAAATCTTCATAGCTAAGAAGAAGATAAACAATCTTAGTTTTGTTGATCTATTCTATCTGATGACAAAGAGGAAGAACTTGCAACACTAGTGTAGCAAGTCTAGACAGAAAGTCAAACTCTTGCTCTGGAGACAAAGCTGGCCGTTAGAATGATGGATTACTGTTGGATTTAGAACTGGTGCATGCATTTGTTTATCTAGGCCGACTATTAAGTGATACTGGTGGCTCTGAGACAGAAATTACAAGGAGAATAGACCTTGTTTGGTGTGACAGAGAAGCATTGCTTGTGTTTTTCATCATCCTTTACAGTTGTGAAACCTTGACTGTAAGCGCCAGAGACTGGAACCATCTTGAAGCATTTGAAATGTGGGGTTGGCAAAGAATGCTAAGAATATCATGGACAAAGAGAAGAACAAATATGTCATTAAGGAATTAATTAGACATGCAGAAGCTATACTATGGGTACCTACATCACAAGATGACCGAATGACAACCTTGATAAATCAACAGTCTGAGGGAAAGTTGATGATAAAAAACCATGACAAAGAATATCCAGCAGGAGATTGACAAAATGAAGGTACTACTTCAGTCACCTCTCAGAAAGATCACATGGGAGGCAGAAGATCACATGGGAATCTGTGGTTCTTGTCTATCACAAGTAACGGTTGTGGGATCACAACAGTCAGTCACGGATGGCACGAAAAATGGCATGGATCACTCTACGACAAGTTTTGGATGGTAATAGACTCTTACCTGTGACTCCAGCAAACACCACAATACCGAGGGCTATGCCGGTGATAGCGGCGGCGTCCAGTCCAGTGCGATGGCTATTAGATAGTGGGCCCGCCACATGACTCTTGCTGATAGGGGTTGTATCCTCCTCGTCCAAACTGCGAGATGCCGCTCGGCCAAGCTTCTCTACAGACGAGTTGGACAGAGGATCCACTGTGGATGCCAATGCAGTTGGTTTATCATCATCATCATCATCATCATCAACATCATCACTAGCCTTGGTAACATTCACACTCTCACTGTCACTCACATTCAAAGAAACAATTGTACTATTTAAAGTGTCGTTAAGCTCAATGTCTGACTTGTTAATTTTCACTCTGTTTGTAACACTTTCAAGAGATTTACTAGTTCTTGAAGAAGAATTAGAGTCATGACTAGTAGTTAGATTGAGTTGTGACCCGTTCCCCACATCTCTCTTCAGAATGTTTTTGTCTTCCAGACGATCTGAAGACGGCAAAGCCCAGGGTTCTTCAGCAATGTACGGTTCTAGAGTGCTCTCTGGGTGAATGCGAGCACACTGCCCTGTTACGAACAGTAATGCAAGAACTGAAACAAGAAATCAACAATGTAAACATTTGTACAAATTATTCTTGCAGCAATATTTGTGTTGCCAAAGTAAAAATGTGCAATGAGGTCAACTTTCCAATCGAACAAGAAAAATGGTCTGAAAAGAAGGAAAACATAATAAATATATGCATTTTTATTTTCTAGTTGTCTCTTCCGTTTTCCTGTGTTTATGAGGTTTTCTTTTTATCCTACACTTCCCACATTCAGGCTAAAGATTGTCAAGATGGCCCCTCAAAGAGTGTTGAAGCCCACTCATCTGATGAATCTGGGAAGTAGAAATTAGCTCGTCAGGGGCGGAGAAGAACTGAAAGTGATGGAGACAGCCTATCTACTTTAAAAAAAAAAAAAAAAAAAGTAGTGTATGAAGATGTACAGATTGTCCTTGTCTTTATACGTTTCCATGTCTGTCCTTGTTTCCTCTTTCTGTTTCTCCCTCTTCGAACACTGACCCATCATTGTGTTTATCCTATTATTCAATTAATTAAGACATCAATACAGAATCAAATATGAAATATATTTCATCTAATTTATCCTATTGTGCGTTCTCTTTAATGTTCCTATCTTTTTATAAATTACCTGATTCTTTTCATGTTTGTCTCTTTTCATTACTTATAAATATAAAAAAAGAGTTACACAAAGATCATCAATTTAATCTCCTTTCCTTCAAACGAGGCATCACATGGTTAACACTTGCATGCTTTTTCCTGTGTAACATTCCTCTTTTTCAATTAGTGGGACAGTAATAAAGAGAGGGGAAATAAACAGTGTTTTGGGTAAATCAGGTGAGCTCGTAATAGATCCCAGGTGGACAGGTGGAAGGAATATTCTCAACGCAAATGAAAATCTTTCTCTTGACATTGTGGACAACTAAGCTCATGGAGAGAGGACGATGACGTGGTGAAATTAACCTGAAATGGTGAAATATAGTGGGAAGGCAGGGATGTTTTATATTTTACAATTTGTGCTTTTTCTTTTTTTTTTTGTTAGTTGCCTTATGTCGCACCGACACTGATAGGTCTTATGGCGACGATGGGGCAGGAAAGGCCTAGGAATGGGAAGGAAGCAGCCATGGCCTTAATTAAGGTACAGCCTCAGCATTTGCCTGGTGTGAAAATGGGAAACCATCTTCCGGGCTATCAACAGTGGGATTGGAACCTCTATCTCCTGACTGCAAGCTGACAGCTACATGACCCAAACTGCGTAGTCACCAACCTGGTTTGCAGTAGCATAAACTAAAATCAAGGAAGGAAAAAATGAAAGAATAAGAATAAGCTTATATGAACTTCCAGATATCTACCAAGATGGAATCTTTCTATTCTGATTTAGAAATACAGAACTTTAGATTGGCGTTGAATGTTTACAAACATGCACACACACTTTCAATGGAATCTAGTCATGTACACAAAATAGGAACATCCTCATTTTGTTGCTCCTCTTTCTACACTGGCCTGTGACTGTGTTTATCCTATCTTTCTTTAAATAACTTGATCTCATTAAGTAATGAACGTAGGTTTTCGTGGCTCATAGTATTAATGTAAATAAATAAATGAATACTGGATTAAAGCCACTATATTTATTTAATGAAGCCGAGCTTTCAGCCAAACTGCATTGGCCTTCATCAGGGCATGTTAAGTTCTGCTTCGACAGCGAGCAAAGGAACGTGGAAGTCATGACCATACTACCCACGGCCTACCCCACTAATTGGACTCAAGGATCGTCGTGGTGTGATTCACCGCCCTCTGTCAATGGTTTCGTGAGTGCGTCCCACTGTTCCATGGTGGTGTTATGCATGTATTTCTGCAGTACAGGTCTCCATGTATTTGATAACTTGAAGCCGTCTTCCCTGTTGATGTTATTTGTGCGCAGTTCTATCTCTATGGCTTCTCTTACCAGTCGAGCATAGAAGTCTTTTACAGGCGCGATGACTTTCGCCTGGTCAAAGAGGATTTCATGGTCTGTACTGTAGAAATGTTCTGCTAAGGCAGACTGGCTTATGGCATTCTCCGTGGAGGATGAAAGAGCAACATTCTTTACCGACCTAATGTGTTCTTTCACCCTGGTGCCGACAAGCCTTTTTTGTCACGCCAATATATGAGCAACCACAACCACATGGACCTTCATACACTCCCAGTGTTTCAAGATGTGGTTTTTCTTTGAGTGGTCGAAACAGGGATTTGAGCTTTCGGTCTGTGGTGAAAACTGGAATTATATAGTGCTTCCTAAGAATGCACCCTATCAGTTATACCTGTAACGTAAGGAAGGAATACTTTTCTTTTTACTGTAGTCCTGGTTGGTACTATCCCTGTTAGGTTCCTTGATCTTCACAGCTTGTGCTGTCTCCTGATGTATAGCCGTTTGTCTTCATGGATAGTGTCAGTTCTGTTAATGCCCTTGAGCGGTTATCACCCTAGTAAATAACGTTTGAAGGAGAGCTGCTTTTTGGCACTGGTGGTGATGTGAGGACTTATGAAGGTATCTTTCAGAATGTGTAGGTTTCTTGTACATTGCATGGCCTAGTGTACCATCATTCTTCTTGTATACTAGCACATCAAGAAAAGGTAATTTACCTTCATTTTCTACTTCCATCGTGAATTTATCTTACTGTTAATGGAATTTAGGTGTTCCAAAAATTAATTTAATGTTTCCCTTCCATGTGGCCAAACCAAAAATGTATCATCCACGTAACGATAGAAGCACTTAGGTTTCAATGGCGCTGTAGTTAATGCAGCAGACTCAAAGTTTTTCATAAAAATATTAGCAGTCACTGGTGACAGAGATGAACCCATTGCTGCTCCTTCTGTCTGTTTGTAATAATCCCCTTTGTAGTAGAAGTAAGTAGATTTTAAACAAACTGCTGCCAGATTGGTCAAGTCCTCAGACAGGTATTGTCTGATGTAAGCAAATAAAAAGTGACGTAACATCAAAGCTCACCAGGATGTCACCTTCGTCTACTCGTAGCTCATGTAACTTCTGCAAGAAGTGTTTCGAATCTTTAACGTGATGTTCTGTCTTCCCTGTTTCTAACTCATGGGTCGGAGAACGAATGGCACTCACGATTGGTCTTAATGGCACGTCATTCTTGTGTAGTTTTGGGAGGCCATAAATGACTGGAGGTACCGGGTCTTAATTTAGTAAGGTCTTCTGCAAGTGTTCTGGAAGTGTTGAGCTCTTCACTAGTCAGGTGACTTGTGTATTAATTTTCTTGGTCCGATTTCTTACTTTGTTATACGTTTCTCCTTCTAGTAGGTTGTTCATTTTTGTTTTGTAATCAGCTTTATTCATGATGACTGAAACATTACCCTTGTCAGCCGGAATTACAATTATACTGTCATCTTTGCAAAACTCATTAGCTTCTTTAAGTTCACCTTTGATCAGGTTTTGACGTGGTGGCTTCGTTTTTTTTCAGCACGTAAGATACATCTTGACGGATTTCTTCCGCCTTGTTTAATGGTAAATCTCTGATGGCATACTCTATCCCACAGACAATCTTCTCTACTGGTATTCTTATCGGTGCCACAGCGAAGTTGAAACCTTTCTTTAGCACTGATAGTGAGTTTTGGTTTAGTACTTTATCAAACATATTTACTATGACCTGGTTATAATCTAATTCCAGTGGTTTGTATTGGAGCATTTTCTGAAATTTCTTTTCTTGATTTGCTCTACTATACTCTTTTACACATTCGGCCTACTCATATGTAAATATGTCTGATAAAGTACTAAACCAAAACTCACTACCAGTGCTAAAGAAAGGTTTCAACTTCGCTGTGGCACCGAGAAGAATACCAGTAGAGAAGATTGTCTGTGGGGTAGAGTGTGCCATCAGAGATTTACCGTTAAACAACGTGGAAGAAATCCGTCAAGATGTATCTTACGTGCTGAAAAAAGCGCAGCCACCATGTCAAAGTCTCACCAAAGGTGAACTTAAAGAAGCTAATGAATTTTGCAAAGACGACAGTATAATTGTAATTCCGGCTGACAAGGATAATGTTTCAGTCATCATGAATACAGCTGATTACAAAACAAAAATGAACAACCTACTAGAAGAAGAAACGTATAAGAAAGTAAGAAATCCGACCAAGAAAATTAATACACAAGTCACCCGACTAGTGAAGAGCTCAACACTTCCAGAACACTTGCAGAAGACCTTACTAAATTCAGACCCGGTACCTCCAGTCATTTATGGCCTCCCAAAACTACACAAGAATGACGTGCCACTAAGACCAATCGTGAGTGCCATTCGTTCTCCGACCCATGAGTTAGCCCGCTATATTTCATCACTGTTACAGCCAGAAACAGGAAAGACAAAACATCATGTTAAAGATATGAAACACTTCTTGCAGAAGTTACGTGAGCTACGAGTGGACGAAGGTGACATCCTGGTGAGCTTTGATGTTACGTCACTTTTTATTTGCTTACATCAGACAATACCTGTCTGAGGACTTGACCAATCTGGCAGCAGTTTGTTTAAAATCTACTTACTTCTACTACAAAGGGGATTATTACAAACAGACAGAAGGAGCAGCAATGGGTTCATCTCTGTCACCAGTGACTGCTAATATTTTTATGAAAAACTTTGAGTCTGCTGCATTAACTACAGCGCCATTGAAACCTAAGTGCTTCTATCGTTACGTGGATGATACATTTTTGGTTTGGCCACATGGAAGGGAAACATTAAATTAATTTTTGGAACACCTAAATTCCATTAACAGTAAGATCAAATTCACGATGGAAGTAGAAAATGAAGGTAAATTACCTTCTCTTGATGTGCTAGTATACAAGAAGAATGATGGTACACTAGGCCATGCAATGTACAAGAAACCTACACATTCTGAAAGATACCTTCATAAGTCCTCACATCACCACCTGTGCCAAAAAGCAGCTCTCCTTCGAACGTTATTTACTAGGGTGATAACCGCTCAAGGGCGTTAACAGAACTGACACTATCCATGAAGACAAACGGCTATATGTCAGGAGACATAGCACGAGCTGTGAAGATCAAGGAACCTAACAGGGATAGGACCAACCAGGACTACAGTAAAAAGAAAAGTATTCCTTCCTTACGTGGCAGGTATAACTAACAGAATAGGGCACATTCTTAGGAAGCACAATATAATTCCAGTTTTCACCACAGACTGGAAGCTCAAATCCCTGTTTCGACCACTCAAAGAAAAACCACATCTTGAAACACTGGGAGTGTATGAAGTTCCATGTGGTTGAGGTTGCTCATATATTGGCATGACAAAAAAGGCTTGTCGGCACCAGGGTGAAAGAACACATTAGGTCGGTAAAGAATGTTGCTCTTTCATCCTCCACGGAGAATGCCATAAGCCAGTCTGCCTTAGCAGAACATTTCTACAGTACAGACCATGAAATCCTCTTTGACCAGGCAAAGGTCATCGCGCCTGTAAAAGACTTCTATGCTCGACTGCTAAGAGAAGCTATAGAGATAGAACTGCGCCCAAATAACATCAACAGGGAATTAATGTTATTTTGCACTGTAATCATAAAAGTTACACATAGTACTTGTAAAGACCAAGTGTATTATGTAATGCGGACAAAAGTCCATCAGATACTCCACGTTGTACGATGTCGGCATGTAAAAGATCTGGTGACACATTTGGTATTTACCCAACAAAATACATTAAAACTCGGCCATAGATGCCCACAAGAGATTCGGTTTACTCTGCCATCTAGTAGGCCTACAATACAACTGCCAAGCAAGCAGCCACATGGCATCAAATGAAAACGCTGGCACACTGTAGCTGAGGCCATATTATTATTATTATTATTATTATTATTATTAAGTCAATGTTATTTTGTAATGCAGTCATAATATTATAACTAGTATAATTTCTTAGTACGATACTTGTAAAGACCAATTTTATTATTTATTTTGTGTATGGTTAGTACAATAAGTATTCAATTTTATCTTATATTTTATTCATACATTTTGTCATTTCTCTGTATTCTTATGTAAGTTGTACTCTCTCTTTAGCACGAGCTTTGGCTCATAGAGGCCTGGAATGGATGAAAGAATTAATTTTCTCTTTTTGTGTTTGTCCTGGTAGTCATCTTTAGCTTTATGGCTCTTCCTTGTTCTTGTATTTACTGTACTGGTTTTCTTCTCATCCCACATTTTCCATAAAAGACTGATGATCTGTTATGATGAACCCTCAACGAATTGATGCTCTCCCCCCTGATGAAGCCCGGAAGCATAAATTAATTTGTTGGGGTCTGGAGAAAAAAAAAAAAACGGATTTAGAAGAACTGTGACTGATGAGAAGAGAGCCTTGTCTATTTTAAGACAACACTATACAAACATGTGGAGATACTTCCTTTGTGTTTTCATGAATATTCTTGTCTTCTATTTCTGTTTCCTCTTTCAATGCTGACCCGTCATCCTATTATAAGTTGCTATTCTTCTTTGTAGATCTCTAAGTATGACTTCATATGTCACTTGTTTATTATTCCTTTCAGTTATTTTCACAGAAGCATCAAATGCAATTCTTAATCATAAGCTGGATGTAATAGATATGAATGCAATAAGAATATTTACAGGTGCAAAGAAATGCTAAAAAATGTATTTGTAAGAAAGTCATAACGATGGGTTTGAAAACACAGGATAGAACTGTGGATGCCAGTCAACTTAGATTGCAATACCGTGTGATATATATATATTTAAAAAGAAAAAGAAGGTGAATGAAATTTGCTACAGAGAGTAAGAGAAACAGAGGGATGCCAAGGCGATGATAGTTAAACTTTGTATTATTTTGTAAAATGATGACAGCAATGGAAGGCATAGTGGGCACGATTCACAGACAGGCGTAACACTCTGTAGTAAAAATGAATGAATGCATGTACATCAGTACACCGGTTTAAATTTATTTCAATAATAATAATAATAATAATAATAATAATAATAATAATAATAATAATAATAATAGATAGTTTCATCGATATTGTACGGAGGAGACGTTTGACATTTTTAGGATGGATAATAATAGACTCACAAAAACATTATTCAATGTAATAAATTCTCAAAAAAGGAGAACAAATTGGCTGGAGGAAACAAGAGGAGACCTGAATGAATTGAACATCGGAGAAGACATAATGAAAAATCGCCAAGCCTTCAGGGCATTAGTAAATAAACACACATTTGTGGTCAAAACTAGCAGCAGGACTGGTACGAAGTGGTCAGAAGAATGGAAGAGGCAATACAGTAAGTTCATGAAGAGATTTTGGAAGAATAGGAAGGTGAAAGTCATCAAGCCAATGAACAAGTTCCAACATACTCTATGAATGGGAATAATAATAATAATAATAATAATAATAATAATAATAATAATAATAATAATAATAATAATAATAATAATAATAATAATAATAATAATAATAATAATAATAATAACTTTATGGCCTCAGGTATACTGCACAGGCAATTTGATTCAACATAATTCAACCTATGTGCATATCTACGTCCATGTTCCACTCTACTGGAGGATCTCTGACCAAGTTTTAAAATTAATTTTGCTGGGTAAAAAGCAAATGTGTTACCAGAGATTTGATATGCCAAATGGACATCTTCACAAATCTCTCTCTACTTCTGCAGGTTTTGAACCCTTGATAATATGATCCAGAGGTTGACACTTTACCACTCATCCACAGAGGAACTTATTTCATATTGTTTGTTGTTTGATCATTGAAGTCGAGGGTGGAAATTTCAAACAACAATGAAGAATCCCTACCTCTACCCAGACCTTCCTTCCATCTTACCTGTGCTCCACGCCATGCCAAAAGGGAGTGCTATTGCAACTGGTCTCGTGGTTTGAAACCCAACATGTGTAAACCAATGATCTTGTTAGTATACTGTAAGCTTCTAAAGCCTGCACAACTACACCTTCAAGATAGAGGCTTGGGCAATATTCTGAACATTGTTCACTTGAATGTTGAGATTACAATGAGGACACACAGCTGATCTATTGAGCTAAAATTTCATTCCTTACAACAGAGATAAACTTTCCCCGGAGAGAGAGATTTATTAAAGAAATAAATCACCCGTCCTCCAGTGAAGGTGACCATTTGGATCCGGAATACAGATACAATTTCAATGGAGTTTAAAAATAGCAAAAAGTGGAAATTTAATCGTTAATGCTGTTATATTTTTTCCAGGGTCAGTGGGGGAGGAATGTCAATCACGTTCTCAGGTACAGATAGAAGTGAATGATTTGTAGAGAGTTCCTCAATATCTGTATTACTATTTCTTCTATTTTGCAGAATGGAACTTTCAAATTTTGTACAAAGGTCGATGTCTACAGCCAGGGCAAGAGGTGATAAGTGACATTATACTTCACTGTCCTTTTTGTTCTGCCCGTTTTAATACTTAATCCTCTTTTTTATTGCTCATGGTGTTTGGCCTCAGAAGACCATGTAGCCAGTATTTACATAGTGAGAGAGCATACGATTGTAGATCTTCATGGTTGATACAGATTCATAAGTTAATACTACAGTCTGATAAATATTGAGAAGTCACAGCACACAATTGCAGAGTTAGGTTTGATATGAGGATGACAAATGAGGTAGGCAGTGGAGTGTTGTAACTTCACTAGAGAAGAGTACTTTTTACATGACAGTAGGATGCGGTTCAAGTTGGCCATTTCTCCAGGGTCTTCAGGGCAGTAACAATCTTGAAGAGTTTCCAGCTCTGTTGGGAACATAAAGCCTCTTCACTGCCCACATTCTGTTCTATTCTATCTTTCTCTATTCAAGTCCTCTGGCCTCTAACCTCTCCTTAACTCCATGAGCCATGTGTCTCTTGACCTCCCTTCCTTTCTTACATCAACCATCCTTCTCTGCAATCTTTCCTCATTCATTCTCCAAACGAGCCCAATATCAAATTTTGAAAGGAGGTTTGGAACTTCTTGCCTTCCACCACTCATGGCACACCATACACAAATTTTTGCATCGTGGAAGGATACTTCATATAGGCCTACGAAGTCAGGTTCAACAGCACTCCTGTAACGACACATAACCGAGGAGGTGGAACCAGACCTCATACAGGAAGAGCATTGAATGTGGATCTAATTGTCCATTGTACACGTTTTCCAGACTCCACTCACAAAATGTATGCCTATGTTAACGGTCACCTTGCTGAAGTGCTTGTGCCACAGTTAATTATTTTGATAGCCTTTTGCACAGACCCCATGCAACTTGTGCAAGTTGACAAATTCATTTTTATGATTATATTAGACATGTTTGTGAAATTAATAACTGGTTCGATAGAAGGCAATTCGGTTTTAGGAAAGGTTATTCCACTGAAGCTCAACTTGTAGGATTCCAGCAAGATATAGCAGATATCTTGGATTCTGGAGGTCAAATGGACTGTATCGCGATTGACATGTCTAAAGCATTTGATAGGGTGGATCATGGGAGACTACTGGCAAAAATGAGTGCAATTGGACTAGACAAAAGAGTGACTGAATGGGTTGCTATATTTCTAGAAAATAGATCTCAGAGAGTTAGAGTAGGTGAAGCTTTGTCTGACCCTGTAATAGTTGAGAGGTGAGTTCCTCAGGGCAGTGTTATCGGACCTTTATGTTTTCTTATATATATAAATGATATGAGTAAAGGAGTGGAATCGGAGGTAAGGCTTTTTGCGGATGATGTTATTCTCTATAGAGTGATAAATAAGTTACAAGATTGTGAGCAACTGCAACGTGACCTCGAAAATGTTGTGAGATGGACAGCAGGCAATGGTATGTTGATAAACGGGGCTAAAAGTCAGGTTGTGAGTTTCACAAATAGGAAAAGTCCTCTCAGTTTTAATTACTGCGTTGATGGGGTGAAAGTTCCTTTTGGGGATCATTGTAAGTATCTAGGTGTTAATATAAGGAAAGATCTTCACTGGGGTAATCACATAAATGGGATTGTAAATAAAGGGTACCGATCTCTACACATGGTTATGAGGGTGTTTAGGGGTTGTAGTAAGGATGTAAAGGAGAGTGCAGATAAGTCTCTGGTAAGACCCCAACTAGAATATGATTCCAGTGTATGGGACCCTCACCAGGATTACCTGATTCAAGAACTGGAAGAAATCCAAAGAAAAGCAGCTCGATTTGTTCTGGATGATTTCCAACAAAAGAGTAGCGTTACAAAAATGTTGCAATGTTTGGGTTGGGAAGAATTGAGAGAAAGAAGAAGAGCTGCTCGACTAAGTGGTATGTTCCGAGCTGTCAGCGGAGAGATGGCGTGGAATGACATTAGTAGACGAATAGGTTTGAATGGCGTTTATAAAAGTAGGAAAGATCACAATATGAAGATAAAGTTGGAATTCAAGAGGACAAACTGGGGCAAATATTCATTTATAGGAAGGGGAGTTAGGGATTGGAATAACTTACCAAGGGAGATGTTCAATAAATTTCCAATTTCTTTGAAATCATTTCGGAAAAGGCTAGGAAAGCAACAGATAGGGAATCTGCCACCTGGGCGACTGCCCTAAATGCAGATCAGTATTGATTGATTTCCACACGATGACCACTGTCACCAATTTTTCTCTGGTCAAAACCCTATGCTACTATTTTGCTTTCTTGAGCCAGATACTTCAGTTTCTTAAACTTTAAGTTTATGGACTGTATTACAACTCAAATGTCTACACCTAGGAATCTTTCTTGAAACTGTGTTTGAACTTCATGAGCTGACATAGTTAACACATATGAATCGTACATAAAGACGCTGTGCTGTTGAAAATGCATGAGCCATAACACCCTTCATGAATAATTACAGAATTAAAAAAAGAACAAAACAAAACCTCTCCCTTCCTTTTGGGAACAGTTGATGTACAAATGTGACAAATGTACAAGGTCAGCTAGTAGGGATGTGCACATAGACAGAACAAAGGCTGGGCTCAGAGAAAAAGAACATCTGATGGCATACTGCACCATCCTCTTCCCTTGCGCAGCAAACAAGCAGCGAGCTCACCCTTAGGAAAAAACTCTGTATTTCTACATAAACATCTGCTTAACATTTGATGTGTGTGTTAATAATGTGGTCGTGACAGCTGAGTGTTCAATTAGAACAGTCCACACTGGGCAATTAGTGCAATCACAATTCTGCTGGCAATAGTGCCAAATCCATAGCTAATATCGTAGCCAACAGAGCAGGAATGGCAAGGTCACCGTAGCTCAACTGGTAACACATCGAATGCAGAATCCACAGGCAATGGGTTCAGTTTCCACCAGTGTCCAGTTGTACACTTTTAATTTGTACTTAACACATTGCCGACAGGACCCAAGTCTACTTGTGTTTGGCTGGCCAAATGTTGCTAACGGGTCCAGAGTTAACTCGTGTTCGTGAAACTTGTACATTCGGTGACATCTGTTGGAAATCCTGAAATTAGCCTGCGGTCAAAGTTGACAGAATCTCCGTGTTGAAGGTTTTGTTTATTCCATGCTACCTTTACTTTTCGTTCTTCTCCTGTTTTATGATTAATTTTCTTAGTTTTCTGACCACATGTTTACATCTTTCAAAGAGCCATGTGGTGAGTAAGATGGCGCTTCTTAGACTGACCACATGTTTAGATTCAGAAGAAATATTTAATGCACTCTAATTCAGAATGCCCAAGTCATGTTGAAGAATGCGAGGTCAATATTCAAAGCTCTTCTGAGGAAAGTATGAACAGTGATGCTGAAGATATACACCCTTCAAAACAACATGAAATCTCTACAAGTTATTGTGTGCCCCTTAACCAAGATTGTCACTACACAGCTTACCACACCAGAAAACATTATTAGGACTCCTTCAGAAGGTTTCCAGTAAATTTTATCATAATCAGTACAAGGTTAGTGAAGCCAGGCTCATTTGATTCTAGCATGCGATTTCACATGAAGTTGCTCAGGAAATGGCCTGGCACACAGGATGTGCAGTGTATGGAGCACCTGGTCAGGAATGTGTTAACATCTCCTTAGCAAAAATTATATGTAGTAGACATGATCAAATAACTGAAAGCCTTGTTAGTATGTTTACATATCATCATCATCAATTTCCCTGTAGCAGCTAGAGCCAGGCCAGGACATTAATGACACTTTTCCATCTTCGTCTATCCATCCACAATTGCCGCTCCTGGTCCTCTCTGTGTAGGAAATGGCACTAGAACCCAGCCCACACTTAGGGGCGACTGCAAGACGTGTCTATACTCCATGCTGGGAGCAACCTGATCAACTGCAGGCAGTAGTGTCTTTCTGAGTGGCAACCTTATCATGGTAATAGTCAACAAGATAATGCTACCTGTAAATCAGCCTTGGAAAAAGCTTTAAAACACTCTGTTTGACTTGGAGAATACATTTCTGTAAATTAAATGGATCTAGGCTTCTAGATGGTTTTGAAGTCTTGTCTAAAATAGCCTTACCTTACACTATAGAAGAAATAACTTTTTTTGATGGTGATTTAACACTGCACATACAGGTGTTTGTACTCTGCTCTATGGCAGATGCTCAGCCGAACTTGCGTCACATGCGGCCGTCCTGCTTTAAGTGTGTATACAATCTTATATGATATCTTACCTTATAAAAGATGCTGGAAGTATCGTTCTTCCTGGGTGATACAGGCACTGTATCTGGTAACCACATTCTGGCTGACGCGAGTGAGTTCTGCCACTGTAATGTTTCTGATTTCATTCGTAATGTTTTCTTTCAGTTCCTCCAATGTGCGAGGATTTGTTCGATACACTTTTTCTTTCAGTTTATCCCACAAGTAAAAATCACACACTGTTAGATCTGGAGAACGAGGGGAAATAGACCAGCACTGATCACTCTGTCTGCGAACACTTCTGAGACTGTAAGAAGGGAATCTTCTGCTGTATGAGCAGGAGCTGAATCTTGTTGAAACCACCCACACGTTTTTCATTCTTTCGTTAACTGATGGGAGAGTAGCATCAAAATGTCATCTTGGTACCTCTCTGCATTTACTGTTGTATCGAAAAAAATAGGCCCAATTATTCGTCTTCCAAACATAATGAGGGACTTCATATACACCATTAGGATTTTCTGCACACCAATCACGTGAGTTATGACTGTTCACACAACTACTAAGATGAAACCAGAACTTTTACATAAGAAAATACGGTGTTGCAATGATAACTGTTTCACCATATTAACAGCTGAGATTCAGACTGGCGAACACATGCAGGCTGCTTGCGCGCCTCCCATATTGCAGCTTACGTCTCAAAGGGTAAAAATGCTGCTTCAACGGTCTTAGTTTATATGAAAGACCCTGTAGACGGTATGAGAGGGGGCTAGGAATGGGAAGGTAACAGTTGTGGCCTTAATTAAAGTACATTTGTCTGGAGTGAAAATGGGAAATCGAGGAAAAGAATAAATAACTTCTTTGTGCAATGTGTGACATGGTTTCCAGAACTACATCACAAGTAAAATAAATAATTTGCCCAAGACAATAATGACGAAGTGAAGTGTTACCTGGCAGGAGTTGTGTGATCCAAAACCAGTGCATCCACCAGTGTAACGTCATGTTGGCAGTGCTCGTGTTGTCATCACAGGCTCATCTGGAACAAATAGGTTACTATTAACCAATACAGTATTTCAAATCTAATGCAGGATCATCCACATTGGTGTCAAAAATCAAGTAAAATCAGTACAATACTGTAATATATCCCACTAACTACTTTGGTTTTGGGAGACGCCGCAGGAGTTATTTTACATGCCAGTAAATCTACCGAAAGCAGGCTGACATATTTCAGCACCTTCAAAGACCACTGGACTGAGCCAGGATGGAACCTGCCAAGTTGGGGTCAGAAGGCCAGCGCCTCAGTACAACACTGAGCATACTGAGCGGAGTCTACGCACTATGGCTAAGTAACCAAGCTCTGCATTTGGGATTCGTGTAGGTTCCAACTCCACCGTCGGCTTTTCTGAGAATGGTTTTCTGTTGTTTCCCCATTTTCACTTCCAGGAAAAAGCCAGGAGAGTTCCTATTCATAAGCCACAGACAATTCCTTCCACCTTCTTATCCAATTTAATTCACCATCATTCATTTCATATTCACTAGCTCAATCTGAGGTTGGCATCAGGAAGGCCATTGGGCCGTAGAAACATGCTATGCAAGTTCATCACATCTCATTCTCGACCCCGTATCAAGAAACGGATCTTCGGGAAAGCCAAACAACAACAAGTCTAATACTGAACAGAAGGTTAAAAAGGGAGAGAATAGTAAACCAGTTCATGTTTACCTTAACATGCTGAATGAGGCAAGTTCAACAGCCCGGAGAAAATCGTACAGGTTGATGCTCTTGTGGAAATGTGATGTACAGACTCTCAGCACTCAACACGCCACATAACATCCTCTGTCCCTGACAACTCTTCCGAGTAACAGGATACATAATGAATTTCAACTTTGAAAAAGTTTTGAGTCTTTTTTTTTTTTTTTTGCCAGTGACTTTACGTCGCACCGACAGAGATAGGTCTTATGGCGACGATGGGATAGGAAAGGTCTAGGAATTGGAAGGAAGCGGCCATGGTCTTAATTAAGGTACAGCACTAGCATTTGCCTCGTGTGAAAATGGGAAACCACGGAAAACTATCTTCAGGGTTGCCGACAGTGGGATTCGAACCCACCATCTCCCGGATGCAAGCTCACAGCCGCGCGCTCCTAACCGCACGGTCAATCGCCCGGTAGAGTCCTGAGTTATTTGAGAGGTTTTTTTTCCTACCTAGGCTCTCTGGTGAACGAGATCAATGATGTAGAAGAAGAGATAAGTAAGTGAATCCACAGAACTAAAAAATGTTATTATAGGCTGAAGAAATATTTCAAATCACAACTCTTTCACTGTGAAACTATGGTTAGGTTATGCAGAGTGTTTCCGTAAAAGCGTGCAAAAACTTAACAGAACATAGAGAATGCTCCACTGAACAATTTGAGATAGGTAACCTGGGTTAGGAGAAGCCGGCTTAAGGAGATCTGGAAGTAAACTTGTCTACCACGCATTACTGTTTTCCAGCCTATTTACAACTAACATGCGTACAAGTTTACACGTACTGTGCTGTTTATTTACTGCAAGGAAACAAGAAGGACGAGCCTGATTACTAGAAAGTCACGATGCAGGTTTTGTTTACTTTATCTGTCCATAAGGTGGCTCTGTTGTATCGTATTTACACTGTCCCATGACAGAACGTGCTATGAATCACCAACAGACCCATTCTTTACTTAGTGCTATTCAGAGAATACGATGGAGCGGTACCGGTACAGTTTTGCAGAACTCACCGACATACACCTTGTGTATGGCGAAGTACGTTGCAATGCTCCCGCTGCTCAAAGGCCGTACAGGGAACGATTTCCTAACAGGCATCATCCGTCACGACGAGTCTTTATTTCTCTCGATAGACGAATGCGGGAGACTGGTTCAATGGAAGAAATGAAATGAGGGGCCTGGCAACACGAGGACCACTCGCACACCCTTTTTTGAAGAGGAGGTGCTGGAACGTGCTGCAGCGGACCCCACTACAAGTACTCGTATTCTACGCGAAATGGCCGCTGCAGCGGTGAGTACTCCACGAACAACTACACCTATATCGCCCACAACGCGTCCATGCAATGCTTGTGACTGACTTTGCACCAAGGGTCGCATTTTGTCCAACAATGGATTGAGCAACCAGATTTCCTCAAAATCGTGCTGTTTACTGACGAGGCCTCATTTGATCGTGCATCAGAATCGTGTTCGCCGATGTCATGCTTGTATTGAGGTTGATGGCCGTCAGTTTCAGCACATTTTGTAAGATACAGTGCAATTGGTACGTCCACTGTGTCAATGATGGTATTTGCAGTTAACTGTAACTAATGCAAATAAAAAAGTACACAGTAATGTCATTGTATTCCTATTATCTACTTAAGCTGGCTTCTCCGACCCCAGGTTCCCTACCTCAAATTGTTCAGTGGAGCATCCTCTACGTCCTATTAAATTTTTGCACGCTCTTACGGAAACACCTTGCATACAACCTTAATATGAGCCTGATATGTCCCGATTTGGATTATTTGAAAGAAAGATACTGATAAAATTGTGAATGGTTCTATGGGCAAGTGACATATCCCTACGAGATCATGTTCACGGCAACAATCAAAGAGGGCGGTTTCTCGAGAAAATACTACAAGGGGCTTACGATGGAAAGACCACATGTTGTGGGCCTGTGTCAGGAAAAGTACTAACTTACCCTAGTATCTATCGAATGACAAATAGCCACAGCGTGGGAGTCCAAAGGAATGACGACATCGATATAAAAGTGAGATTTCCGTCTTGGTGAAGGAAAGGACCGAATACAGTGGCGATCGAAGATCTTACAAGTCGACTCTACACCCGTGAGCTAATGGTGGCGAGATAATTACCAAGTAAAACAGTCAAATATAGGGCAAAGTAAGTAAAACAAACAGAACCCCCAGTAATAGTCCTTGATTCTTACCAAGGTACGGCTCAAGGGCTGAGTGGTCAGTCCTCGGGGCCCCAGGTTCGAATCTTGACTGATCATTTAAGACGTTCCCAACATTTCTGCAATTCATATACAACACAGTTCCCTACAACAACAATAGGCAGTTCCCCCATACACTACGATGATGGTGGGCGGTTTCTGTTGTGTTAGTGTTACGAGAGATGCATCCGGCTGTGATGGCTACAGAAAGTATATTATGCCGTTTACCAAAACTGCTAACAATCCCCTCTGAAACTAACTAGAAATGAAAAAGGAAAAGAACTGACCCTTTCGGCAATAGAAAGAGAAATACTGCAAAGGGTGTGCAAACGAAATTCTAGAATTGGCAAACTTAATACTGTTGGAGTAGGAAGAGAACAAGAGTTGACTAAGGGAGGTCGCATAGGAGAGCTGAAAGTGAGGGGCCTGATCACACTCCCCTAGAAGGAGGACATACCGTGAATGTATTCTCTAGGTGTACAACTCCATCCACAGCGGAACATCAGTACGCCACAGAACATACAGGAGTTATAGAAGATTGTCGGAATACTTACCCACAGAAAGTCATGAAATTCAATACAGATTATATCTAAAGGCACACCAACTAGGGGAGGTTGGAAGATAACTTGCAGACCATAAAAACAGATGAGCAGAGTACAACGCCACACCAATCTTGGCGCCTCACAACAGCAGTATGCATTTAATTCAACGTACATTCAAAACTAACAGGGTGAATTGCATATTCAAATGTAAATACTTCAGTCTCATACCTTACCGAACCTTATGACGCTCCGAGAAGATGGCCTGTGAAAGTAATCGACGTATCTACTAAGGACTAGACCATTACCTGGACATTTCTTGGCACGACACTCGCCAACACTGAGCCGTCGTTCACGTTCAGTTTCCTTCCCACTCGACGGAAATACACTTCCTACTTCAGGAGTGGAAGGCGGAAATCGCATTCACTAAGTCACGTACCACACCGCAAACTTATGGTCAAGACAGTCCTTTAAAATGTACCTAATGCATAGTTTTGAAAGATGTGATAAGGTGGTTAGTGGGATATCGTGTGACCAACATATGATCACCCGCTCCTATTTCTACCTGTCACGCAACTTCTCGTGGTCTTTAGACATTGAAATTGGGCATTCAGGATACAATGAAGTGATTATTAGGAAACTTGATGTAAAGGCACTCCTAATATGACGACAGGTGTTCATAAGATCTATACATTCAAGACGCACATTATTCAGTTATAAAACAAGTTAAGCTGAAGTCGCCTGAGCGATAATCACAGAATTTTTGGAACTATTTTTCACATTAATCACGTTGCTGACAGCACAATATTTTCACTTAAAAATTGATGGCTGAACATCAAAATGGACGGTTATTCCGAAATGTGTGATAATTAACCATTCGTATAAGAGCTTATAATTATTGCTACAACACATTCATTAGCTGTAATATACTCAGTGATAGTCATCTATCATTATCCTCGATCCGAGTAAAAATTTGAAGACTTCAAAGGCGCACATTAACAGAATGACAAATGTATAGAGTATGAGCATGATATTTGCCATAAATGTGGTTTGGTCGACCATAAACTGTAGACAGTGACTGCGATTAACTTTCGAGCATTGCAAACGTTAAGTTATACGTATATTTAACGATTAACACAACGAAATATATGTAAGGTTTGTTCAAATGCAACGTGGAGTGGTGGCTAGTAACAAACACAGTATGTACTGGTTTATTGTATTACAATCAGATTATCACCCCCCACCGTTCAGACATCTGTCCTAAAACGCTGTATACCTCCCACAATCAATGATGTTAACCACTCTTCCACAGCATCAGGAACAGCTAGATCGGCGGTGAAATGCTTCCTCTTCAGGGCTTTCTTTAACGGGCCATGGCTATACCGTCAGTAATTTTCAGTGTTGTCGGCTTTGTCTAAGTTGAATTTGAACAATCTTTAAATACAGTTACGTTTATGACATCAATTTTAGATGCTGACACGGTGATTGAAGATTTACGAGGTAATACAAAAGGGTGCGAGGGTTATCATAGGTACTCTGCTACGACGGTATATAACGTTTTATTGCCTGCCATGGCCGATGGGACCAGGAAGCCGATCACATGCCAAATTTCCCGGGACTTGCCCATTGAAGACGTGCAGTTTGATGTGGCTGTGTGACCGACTCCAAATGTTCAGTGCATGCAGTTCCCGTCGCAATGTTCTCTCGCTAAGAGGTTCACTGACTGCAGCAATTCCTGTCGGGTTTGGAAGCGATTTTGATTCACAAGCAGTAAAACACGTCTCCGGTCCCTCTCAGTCAGGATCTTTTTTCCGACCACAATTCTGACGTGTTTCGTGGCCACGTGATCGCTACTGCCTTAGAGGCAGTGTGCGTGCGGTTGAGCACGGGACTTGTTCGTTGCGCCATATATACAGGCTATGCATGCCCCTAGGGTGACCTTTTTTTTTTCCGGTAAGCTTACGAATCGCATATAAACACTTGATGTGGAATAGAATAATCACGCTCATTATCATTTTCCATTTATTCTCACTTCACTTTGCGCACAGGTGTTGCTCTCACCGAAACGAACTGCCTTGTCGGTCGTCCCGCAGGCTTCCCTCCCTACCGCACCATTTCTGCTTAGTCACTCCCAGCCGCCGCTCCGGTTCCAAGATAATTGGATACAATGTTTGTGATTCCATGTCCCGAATTTTTACTGGTAGGGAACGCGGATTACACTAGTGCATCTATAATACTAGCTACAGTCTGTGGGTTCGAAACGCCGATACAAGTATTAACATTAAGTATTCTGCTACAACTTACCTACCACGGTCGATGAGGTCAGGAGACTAATATGGGTGTTATCATAGATAATCTGTCCAGACCAATGTCTGGTGAGATACAGTGTTTATAGTATCTTATGTCAGCTGGTATAACCGAAATCTAGTTTGTTATTTTCATTATTTCTATCTTAGTCTCATCCTCGGCTCTGACGGCATGAACGTGACTAAGGTACGAGTATTCCTTATCCCTGTAATGAATGGTGTGAAAGTGTCGCTCACAGGCTTGGCAGATTGATATGCAAGAGCTCCTACTGTCTCGGCGAGGAAAGAAACGGGGATCGACTTCACTCCTTAGAACCCTAGTACACCTCTTCAGTGAGGGCGTATGTCTCTAGTAAGACCCCAATTAGAGCATGGTTCCAATATATAGGACCCACACCAGGATTACTTGATACAGAAGTGGAAAAGGAAAGCAGCGCGATTTGTTCTGGCCGATTTCCGACAAAGGGACGGTGTTACAAAAAATGTTGCAAACTTGGGCTGCGAAGACTTGGGAATAAGGAGACGAGCTGCTCGACTAAGCTGTATGTTCCGAGCTGTCAGTGGAGAGATGGCGTAAAATCACATTAGTAGATGAATAAGACTGAGTGGAATATTTAAAGGTAGAACATAAACATGAAGTTGGAATTCAACAGGACAAATTGGGACAAATACAAATGTATAGGAAGTGGAATTAGGGACTGCATTAATTTATCAAGGGAAATGTTCGATAATTTTTCAAGTTCTTTGAAAACATTTACGAAAAGTCTACGTAAACAATTTTGTTTTACGTCGTACCGACACATATAGGACTTATGGCACGTAAACAATATGATAGGAAATCTGCCTCCTGGGCGCCAGTACTGAATTCATATTATTGATGACTGATTATTTATTTATTTATTTATTTGATTAATTGATTCACACTTTGGTACCCACGGCAGCTCATGTTGATCTGTTGAGGCTCTAACCAGCCTTCGGAATCAGAACTAACAAAGAAAAAAACACAAGCAAACAAACAAACAAACAAACAAAACAAAACAAAACAAAACAAAACAAAACAAAACACAGCAGATTTTCACTTGCCCCGTTATAAACATGTTCATTTCCAAGTATTGTCCCGGCTCGTAAAACAAACTTTGATTTGAAACTCACATTACACTAATGTTTTCGGGACACTCACGCAAATCACACAAACCATATCTGATACAGTGAACACTATATTGGTTCGCGTTTGTTGATAACAGACTGAATTAATTCAGACAAACTATGAAGTTTGTTAATGAATGTGATAGCTTTCCACCAACAAGGCAGAAGTTCGAATCCTGATCAATGCAAGCGAGTTTTTAAAAATGGAAAGTAACGCCTCAGTGGTCGTTTGGATCCCGTGTAAACTGTCAAACCTGCAGTCGCTCAATCAATGGACGTTTTGACTTGTATCCATTACAACCCCTCAGAGAAACGTTAAGACAAATTAAAAGGTAATATTAGCATTAAGAAATGTATAGCTGCTTCAGTGAATCAGTCGTGGATCGCACGGGCGCGGATACAAACCCGGCTAAGGCGGCTAATTCTTGCAGAGCAGGGACAAGACCATTTGGCTCTCTATGGCGGCATGTAAGACAGGTGACACAGTTACTGTTTACAGGTCTATCAACAAAGCTCCAGTACTGCTGTTTGTGCTAGAATAAAAACGGAACGTCGAAACTAGCACACAGGCAGCCATAATGGCGTTACATCAAAATGTTTACAGCGCACAATGTAGTGGTAATTATTACTGTTTTAAGAGGAAATACAACAGAGCAACCATCCTCTCTTCATGAAAAATGGATGAGGTCAGACACTACGAAAAATAAAGGAATCGGCAAAAGTAAGGGAAGGACTACGTAGGGTGTGGGCCTGAGCCTCATGCTGCCGGCGTCGGAAGAGAACAAGTGTTGACCTCGCAGTCTGATAGGAAGAGCCTGACAAGTGGAAACAGTGCTGGACTCAGATTGGGTAACAGTGCTTGCCAACAAACGTTCCCCTGGTTCCCCTTTTAGTCGTCTCCAACGACAATCAGGCGATATCATGGATGTATTCTACCCCCGACACTGTAGCTGAAGCAGCAGCAATAATAATAATAATAATAATAATAATAATAATAATAATAATAATAATAATAATAATAATACAGAGTGCTTTGTTCAAGAACTGAATCACTCTCATCTTTTCACCTTGAGTCCAACAATTCGGCCACACTGCATGTGTCAACAAAAGTAACTTTTTACGTTAATAATTATTTCTTATTACATTATGTTCTCTTGGATTTTCTTATGGCAACCGTAAACAATCCCATTAAATGAAAAGAAGGTATAGGCCGAGCGAGTAGGCCGTGCGGTTAGGGTCGCGCAACTGGGAACTTGCATTCGGGTTTGAATCCCACTATCGGGAACCCTGAAGATGTTTCCCGTGGTTTCCCCGTTTTCACACCAGGCAAATGCGGGGGCTATACCTTAATTAAAGATACGGTCGCTTCCTTCCCACTCCTAGCCCCTTCCTATCGCATCGTCGCCATAAGACCTCTCTGTGTCGGTGCGACGTACATGAGAAAGGATCTGCGTCCGGTACTGCAGTGTGATGCCGTGCAGTTTCTGGAGAGGCCTGGTGCAGGTCTTTCTAAATGACGTCAATGATTAATCACGTAACTTTGAGGAACACCCATGACATTCTAAGGAACTGTACTGAAAGTGATTGTACAACCGGTGATAACAAGTACGTAAAACATAACATTATCTAGATCAGTGTATCTCAACCTTTTTTGTTAGATTCAAGTGTTAAGGTGTGCTTTATAAATAAATAAAAACTAATGGGGCAACACATCAAATACATTTCAAATTAATGAAACAACTGCATAGTCTCTGAAATTATTATGCCGCAAACCCCTTGACACCTTCACAGTTTATAATAATTTGCTCTAACGGTGATAAATGAAACATTTATAACACACTTATAATGTGATGCTTGTCGCAGTACTCCTTGTGTGCTTTATAAAAAATACAACAAAGGTAACACTACAAATCAAACATATTTTAAAATTAATAAATGTTCAACACTTTTGTCAAATTATTCTGCAGCTCAGCAAACGTGACGTCACAGTTATTCTACGCTATTAATATAAAAACGCGCACATTTACAATTAATCTAAACGTATACTATAAAATCAAAAGGCTCAAAGAGAATAGGGTATCAGTAGCCTATATGTTATTAGTGGAACGAGGGCTACTCGCCCTCGTGTAAGGGTACGTCCAAGATGCACGCTGGTTTTCTGAGTCAGACAGTCGGCGCCGAGTCGACATAAGTATGTCCTGTGTTTTTAAGCGGGACTGGCCATAATGCACCTGCGCGCAGGAAGCCTGCGCACTGGTAGTCTGACTCAGATATTTACCGGAATGATGTCCGACTCGTTGGCTGAACGGTCAGCGTACTGGCCTTCGGTTCAGAGGGTCCCGGGTTCGATTCCCGGCCGGGTCGGGGATTTTAACCTTAATTGGTTAATTCCAATGGCACGGGGGCTGGGTGTATGTGTTGTCTTCATCATCATTTCATCCTCATCACGACGCGCAGGTCACCTACGGGTGTCAAATAGAAAGACCTGCACCTGGCGAGCCGAACCCTTCCTGGGATATCCCGGCACTAAAAGCCATACGACATTTCATTTCACCGGAATGATTCGTTCTTTCTGGTTTCAGACAACCTGCCGCGCAGGCTGTTGATTTTCGTGTTGAGTGTGGTAATTCGCCCAGTTCTTCGTAAGCCTGTGTTCAAATTTTAACAAAATAAAACAAAACGTATCCGAACTCATTCTGAAATATTCAAAAATCTGTTTTCGTCGACAAGTAACTGTGGAAAAAGGTGTTTGTACTAATAATAATGCTATTTGTTTTACGTCGCACTAACTACTCTTTTACGGTTTTCGGAGACGCCGAGGTGCCGGAATTTAGTCCCGTAGGAGTTCTTTTACGTGCCAGTAAATCTACCGACACGAGGCTGACGTATGTGAGCACCTTCAAATACCACCGGACTGAGCCAGGATCGAACCTGCCAAGTTGGGGCCAGAAGTCCAGCGCCTTAACCGTCTGAGCCACTCAGCCCGGCGGTGTTTGTACTCCCCGTAAATATATCTTAATTCATTTATTGGATGTATATCACTTCTCATTCGTTTTGTAACATTGTCACTTAGCAGCAATAGAGCTGCAGCCTGTTCTCTTGTTAGTTCCATGCTACACTGATCAGTTGTATTTCATATCTTTTCTTTTGTGGCAGCTCTGTCTGCGCTGACAACCAGCTTTCATAATGGCCACATCCCACCTGCCACTCGGAGTCAGACATTCAGCGCCGACTGTCTGACTCAGAAAACCAGCGTGCATCTTGGACGTACTGCCATCTTCGAATTCTTATAAAAGCACTTCAAGAGATTTTCGCGGCCCATCGCTTGAGAAACACTGATCTAGATAAATACACATGAAATCTGCAACTACATTGTAAATTCAGAAAAAAAAGAGAAAACATGTCTTTGTACTGCAGATCAAAACAATGTTGGCCGTCCTACAATACAATGAATTCTAGCATTAACTGACAATGTCGTAACTTGTTAAGAATAATGTTCTCATTTATATAATTCCATGAAATACCGCAGAGCATTTAGGTGTAGTACGTTTTTACCGAAGGAAGTTTTTCAGAGACAAAGATGACAGGAAATGCGGTTTCTCCATTATGACGTTGAAGATAATATCCGTCATCCTGAGCACTAATTGAATGGGTGCTCGCAAAAACGGGCTAACCAACATTTTGTCAGAAGAGATAAATCAACTTTTGCAAATGTCAAAAAACATAAAATTTACCAAAGAAATAATATTTGTTTCATTATTTTATCTTGATGTAGTACCATTAAATTATCAATACCATATATTGAAACTGTATTAAAAATTAAAAGGGCTTGGAAAAATAAGAATATAAAAAATGGATGAAAATTGACGTCTGCGTTGACCTAGTTATAGTTAATAGTTTACCTTAGATTCGTAACCAAACTTTATTTTATGATCATACAATACAAGAAAAGGTGTTTTATACAGTAAACTAGACACAAAGATGCCGGCCCCCTTGGTGTAGGGGTAGCGTGCCTGCCTCTCACCCGGAGGCCCCGGGTTCGATTTCCGGCCAGGCCAGGGATTTTTCTCTCGACCTGTGGGCTGATTTGAGGTCCACCCAGCCTATGTGATTAGAATTGAGGAGATATCTGACGGTGAGATGGCGGCTCAGATCTCGAAAACCCAGAATAACGGCCGAGAGGATGCGTCGTGCTGACCACACGACCCCTCGTGATCTGCAGGCCTTCGGGATGAGTAGCGGTCGCTGGGAAGGACATAGCCCTTCCAAGGGCATAAGTGCCGTGGTTTTTTTTATTTAGAAAAGATGCTTCAGACTTATTTTGAAATATGACATAACTTTCCCTCATGGGACAATAATCAGTCATATGGGTCATATTCTAATGCATTGGAAAATGATGCCTCAGTCACCTCTTGGCCATTGCCAGCTGTCAGTCCTCTGTAATACTGGTGATATAATGCAGGGATATATTCAAGTAGCTCAAGCAAGTCCTTAAAGCTTCGCTGGCTTTATTGGCCTTGTAACACTGTACTTTGGTGACAACTGAACACTAGCAAGTGATGGCCGACCACCATTACTGTTCCTTTTGTGAAGGTCAACACAATCATATTCCTCAACAATACCATATCAATATTTAAAAAAAATACTTATATGGTACATCTTTCATAAATAGTATGCCTGAAACTTTACTAATTAGTACTCTTTGCTTATTTACAGATACAATTCTCTTGGTTAATTTTTCTAGCAAAGGTTGAGTGCTCACAAACTTATCACTTGTCATTTTTACTACTTGAAATGGCTTTCTTACTCTAGCTCTTTTTACTAAATCCTTCCATTCATCTGGCACAAAAACACAAGTAACACACACAGCCTCTAGTATACATGGGTATAAGGTTTGCTAAGCTACATATACAGCAACGCCATCTTTACGGCCTTCTCCATAAACGTCTGTTAGCCCGATTTTACAATAACAAAATTGGCCTAAATAAAATGGCATAAAATTCAGAGCGATGTATCTCATCCAACAGGATTACCTCGTGTTGAACCTGCCGCAATTGATGGCAGTACATAACTCATTTTTTCCAAATTTGTTGGTTAGCCCGTTTTTGCGAGCACCCATTCAATTCTTCTTATTCCTCCGCTCACGTCACGTTTCCCTTCTATTTTCTCTTTTTTTTTTATTCAGCTGTATCACACTGAGTCCGTCATTTCGGAAAATGTTTTCGAAATATGTTGCATTTCTGCGTTTTGCGAGGGGATCTTCAACTCGCATCTTGAGCACTATTCCTGCCGAAATGAAACAAATTCCCGACACAGCTATCGGATACTGCAATTCCACCTTTCCTTTCTCGTGTCAGCACACTTGATCAGCGACGATGAAATATGAATGTACACATTATAGGGCTCAAACCATCCTGTGACAACTCTCGTCTTCAGGAACTTCCTAAGGAGAGAACATTCACAAAGCTCTTTGTTACTTTCTTCAACATTACAATACAGTATCTTGAGGAAGTAGTGACACTCGAAAATGAATAGTTCAACGTCCTTTTTCAAACTATCAAAAAGTAAACCAGTCCTAAAAAGTGATCAATGCCCATCGGGTTTGAACAAAGTTGCGAGCTGAAGCAACTGTCTTACTTGTTTCCCACAAATTGCGACGTTTGTGACCAAGGCCTGGGTTAACTCACTTGCTTTACTGACTGTTGTTCCTTACGACCAGAACTCTAATTCTAATTGTTTTCTATCTGGGAACAGATGGTGATCAACGGTGATCACCTACGTGTTTCTGGTTGGATTTGAGAATCATAGATAAAACGCCACGCTTCGTCACCAGAAGTTCCAATTTAGGAACTGTTTATTCGCGTTACACACAAAATTACTCCATGATGGTCGCCAGCATTCTGTGAAGGAAAGGACGAAGAAAAAGAAGAACAAGAAGAAGAATTCAGGACGACGGATCTTATGGTACCTTTCGAGTACATCAAGGTAGCCGATTTATTATGGATCCCTACATGGCTAAAGAGACTCGATTCCAGACCCACAAGCTCCGCCGCAGTGCTGGGATAGCAAATCTGCCAAAGCTTCTTGTTACACAACCCGCTGGTCGCATTAACAGGCTTTTCCAAGCCTCCCCACAAACTATTTGATCGCAACACTAGCCTTCACTGCGAAACCTTTGAGTGTTCAGGTTTACCTAGAGGAGGAGGATGAGGATGATGATGTATAAGGGCTTTGACGGGCCTCCAGTAGCTCTAGATTTTGAGAGACGCCGAAGTGTCAGATTTCCTTCTGCACGAGTTCTTTAAGATGTCAGAAGTCAACTACAGAGCTGGTGCATTTAAACACTCAAATGACACTGACCAGAGCTAGGATCGAACCCTCTATATTGCAGAATGCCGCCTAATCTACTGCGCTACCGAGATCAGGTAAGTAGACGATACTTTGTATACACAGTTATTCTACGCAACTTTTCGTATTCGCTCACACAGAAAGAGTAGTACGCTATACAGTATGAATGATTTTGTTTTAATTCTGTTAATAAAGAACAGCCGGATTGTTCATCATTTTTTCAAAAGACTCCATTCCTAGTCCGAAACGACAATGCCACTTACATACTTAGCTTGGAAGTTTACTGCCGTACGCTTATTGTACAATCATAAAAGCACATTACTAATTAATTTATTTCTATTTTCTCTCTCAGCTTCACTCAATTAAGGCTGACATTTATTCGTGTTTATAAACGTCACGATTCTCCTTCTATGTTCTTCATAATAATAATAATAATAATAATAATAATAATAATAATAATAATAATAATAATAATAATAATAATAATAATAATAATAATAATAATCAACTGATACACGCTATATTGTGACAGGGGCATTTCGACTGACAAATGTGGTACGTAACAGAGCAGAGTATGCATAACAGTATACACGTGTCAGTATAACGAAATATCTTCACTGGGGTAATCACTTAAACGGGGTTGTAAATCCGGGTCACAGAACTCTCCATATGGTTATGAATGGGGATAATTACGGGTTATATTAAGGATGTAAAGGAGAGGGCGTATAAGTCTCTAGTAAGACCCCAATTCGAGTATGGTTTTAGTGACCCTCAAACCGGCCCCATGGTGTAGGGGTAGCGTGCCTGCCTCTTACCCAGAGGCCACGGGATCGATTCCCGGCCAAGTAAGGGATTTTTACCTGGACCTGAGGGCAGGTTCGAGATCCACTCAGTCTACGTGATTAGAATTGAGGAGCTAGCGGCCCCGGTCTAGAAAGCCTAACGAATAACGGCCGAGAGGATTCGTCGTGCTCACCACACGATAGCTCGTAATCTGCAGGCCTTCGGGCTGAGCAGCGGTCGCTTATTAGGCCAAGGTCCTTCAAGGGCTGTAGTGCCGTGGGGTTCGGTTTGGTATGGGACCTTAACTAGGATTGCTTGATTGGAGAAGTGGAAAATATTCAAAGGAAACTAGCACGATATGTTCTGGGAGATTTCCAACAAACCAGCAGTGTTATGAAAATATTGCAAACTTTGGACTGGGAAGACTTGGGAGTAACGAGACGAACGAGCTTCCAGTGGAGAGATGGCTTCGAATGACATTGGACGAATGAGCTCAAGTTTTTAAAAGTAGAAAAGATTACAATATGAAGATAAAGTTGGAATTTATCAAAAACCTCCTTTGGTAAAGCATTCCAATTCCTAACTGCTCGTACTATAAACGAGTATTTTCCTCAATTTTTTCTCTGTGAGTGAATGATTCTTCCCTGTCATTTCAGTTCTCTGCGAGAATGTACAGTATGTATTGTTGATAGGTATTTACAAATTGTCACCTAAACTTTCTGCTTTTGCAGACTTGAGGTAATTATCGGGGGCGGGGGGCATGATTAACACGAAGAGAGGCATGTGAAATGAGGGACAACTATTAATGCGAACGTTCCTATATAATAGCAATGTTCACAAACAGAAAAACCGAACAATAATAGAGCTTGTTTCTCACATACATTTTTGTACGAGTCTTATGTACGGAGTTTTCAATACTATTTGCAAGTAAACAGCAAAATAGAACTTGATTCATAAATACAGTCAATATTTCGAATGAATGTTTTATGTACGAAGCAATCGAAAATAATCACGAGTAAAAAATTAGAACGTGCTTCATAAATACATTTTCTTAATAAATATTCTATTATCATACTGTATATTTCATTATACGGAATGCGAAAAGCTCTTCTACCAGATGTACCGACTGAACAGTCTCCATTGGGAAATGTAGTTCTCTTAATGAACCATCTACCATCTTCTCCGAAGACTACGAAACTCCACGTTTTGAGCGGGCTTAACATCTACGAGGAAATTTTTGGGAGGTTAAAATGGCACTCTGCTCCCCTAAGATCATTGGGGGCGGGGCGGAAAACGCCTTGACCCCCACCCCCAAAGTCGGCGGCACTGTGCTATTGGTGTCATGATTACCAGCCAATAAAAACGAAAATAAGTTATTTAGGAGGTCATTCCGCTTGTTTCTTAAGCTCTTGTCAGTGACATTCTACCTTCTGTCTTATATTTTTTATTGTAAAGCGTTCATTCTATTTGCTTTACGTCGCACCGACACAGATAGGTCTTATGGCGACGGTGGGATAGGAAAGGCCTAGGAATGGGAAGGAAGCGGCCGTGGCCTTAATTAAGGTACAACCCCAGCATTTGTCTGGTGTGAAAATGGGAAACCACGGCGAACCATCTTCAGGGCTGCCGACAGTGGGGAACCCACTATCTCCCGATTACTGGATTCTGGCCGCACTTAAGCGACTGCAGGTATCGAGCTCGGTAAAACGTTCATTCGATGTGAGAAGAGTTAGTGATAAAATGAATATTACTACATATTTCTGTTTGCTGTTTCTGTTCTAGTTGCTGTAAAAATATGTACACATTTTTTTAAACTTATGTAGTTAATTGTAAGATAGGGGCAGGAGTCGTAACTTCGCCACGATCAATAAAGATATCTAAATAATAATATTAAATGAGTTTTGAAGAGTCCACCTACTAAGTTTTCTTCACAGCTTTAACAGTTATTTTCCGAAAAAAACTCCGTGGAAAAAATGAAAGAAACTGTTGGGTAGTAAACCCCTTCTCTGATGAGAGAGAAGTCAGCCTTATAGACATTGGAGCAGTATGAATGCTTGAGTTATTTGACATCAGATTCTAGGATAAATAAGAAGTCAAATCTGATTTTGGTCTCGGTTAAAACAAAGTTTTATGAGATTAAACCAAAACTATCCTTATGGCAATTGGAAGCACGAATTTATATGAATTAATATTCTCTGCTTATATAGGTTCTTATACAAAATATAGTTCCCGTTTCGATGCAGACCTAGGTATTCGGTTGCAGCTGTTCCAAATTCAACCACATAGAGCTAAGTTATGTAAATCAAAACAGTATCGTTCCTCTCATCAGAATAGGTATTTTATGATCACAGATGGCATTCTGGATTTTCTACTTCAGAAACAGTTCAATTAGCAGATGTTTAAGGATATATTATCGATTAACAATAATGCTACGAGTTCGTTTTAAAATGTGTTACCGTACCTTGTCAGTTTTGTGGCAGAGTAAAAAATAATTTTTCAATGAAAAAAAGTTACAAAATATCTAAAAATCTAAAATGTTTATCTTCAATGGTCACATGGTAGTCATAAATGCTAGCTGGAAGATTCTCCCGAAAAGTGTTCCATGACATAAAACGTTTGGAAACAACTATCACGAGTAATAATTCGAGTATTCAATGATTGTTAGCATAAATTTAAACATATTGTCCTAAAAGTGGCATTATGCCCAGAAAGACTGTGGAACATCCCTGGGCCCTTACAGACAGTCCAAGAATACCTCTGTATGGTGTAGGCTATGGCCGGCTAGTTCGGAAATAAAACTTGCTAAACTTAAAGAAAGATATAGAATTGTGACCAAGTTATGGCAAATCCAATCGTTATTTGGAGTGCAATGAAGTTTGTGGGAAGACGGTTTAGAGAGGTACTCGAAATGGGACAGCGTATTTCTTTTTTCTTCCGAAGAAGAAAGCTGGGGAAAACACCTCTAAATTACACTATACTTATCGTAATTTTCAAACAATCCTTTCCGCTCCCCTTTGGTGACGTCAATAGTAGGGCCGTATTATATAGGTAGTGAAATGTTACGCGTTATCTTGCTTAGTGGGTGTTAATGTTTACTCTCGACGTGATAAGCAAAGCTTGGGCCACGATCACACAACACATTTCAACTGAAAGTTCGCAGTTATATATAAAAGTGCAATAAAAATCACGTGTTCTTGAATAATCCGTTGTAAAGTCACACTGTATTTATAATTTTTTTGTTGCTATTTACTTTGCGTCGCACCGACACAGATAGGTGTTATGGCGACGATGGGATAGAACAGGCTTAGGAGTGGGAAGGAAGCGCCCGTGGCCTTAATTAAGGTACAAACTTGTGTCCTCACCCTGAGGTGGTGCAGTTCTTTTCAGACACACCCCCAATGGAGGTGAACTCTATGTACCATTTCAACCACATACCAGCCCTCCTGCCATTCTTAAATTTCTGGCAGTACCGGGAATCGAACCCCTTACGCTACGGAGGCGGACTCTTGACAGGATAGGAATGGGAAACTACTGGGGTAAAGAGATTCGGAACAAAATAAAAACATTCAGCAAGAAAGTAACGATTAGAATGAAAGATAATGAGAAGAACATTAGGGTAGACAAACTAAAAGAACATGATCAGAACTCTGTGAAATTATACAAAATACATCAATAAGGAAAGGAAAGGAAAGCTTTCAAAAAGAGAAATAAGAAGTATAGTGTGGTGGCTAATGGAGACATAAAAATAAGGCTAAAAAAAGTGAGAGAACATAACAAAAATCCTTGTTTATTTTGTGGAGAAATGATGGAAGAGGGGCACTTACGAGTAAAATATTTGGGTTGAGAATGTAAAATAAAATAGAGAGAGAGAGAGAGAGAGAGAGAGAGAGAGAGACAGAGAGAATTATATATAATATTGTTAAATTATTAAACAAACAGTGGATTACGGGAAGAACAGCAAAACTCTTTTGTATTTAAAAATATATATGGCAAAAGAAAATGAAAAAGAATGTGAACACCAAGTAAAATAATGAAGGGTAAGATTTGTCCTAGAATAATGTATTACCCGATAAATGAGGCGTCTTATGGTGCAATCCGTTTGTCGATATACCGTACCGTTTAGCAGCAGTTAATCTGTAAATGAAGGTCTGCAATATTGTAAACATGCATATACTTCCGTATGTCGATATACAGCGTGATACAGCAGCCCCTTCCAATATCATTTGCTGCAGCCCAACTGACGTGCATATGGTTATAGGGGTGCTATTCCCCTGCAGGCGTACTGTATGGTAGTAATGTTCAGTGAGCGCATGTTGCACACGATTCTGAACCCTAGCGAAATGTTATGTCATTCGTTCGCAAAACATGACTCCTTGAAATCATGGAGCAACGTCCTTATACCATGTAACTATGTTAATATGTCATGCCTCGTGACCGAGAGTAACGAAGATGGGAATCAATGCATAAAACTAGGTAACAGTGCAGTAATTAATGTCTTAACACCGAACCGGATGGCGTATGTACTCTGCTCTCGTCGTACTACCAGCATGTTTCCAGCAGTGTAGCGTAACAGATGTGCTGCCAGCGGCGGTTCGAATCCTGCATCCTGCATCGTTCAAATATTTTTGCATCGGTATGATGTTTGAATACGTAAACACAGGCCCACGTTTGCCACATTCAAACAGTAGAATGACGCTGTTATCCTGTGCCCTGCGCATACTCCGCTGGTTAGGGCCTGAATGTACTGTAATCTCTGCTGTCATTCGGCAGGTTTTCCACAGAGGAATATGTTTGGTATGCTCCTCATTTATGGACAAGCAAGACAAAATGGGTGCGAGGAACTACGTCTGTACCAGGAACGGTATCCCGACAGGCGACACGCGGCTGCTACGGCATTCCGCCGTGTGGAAAGACGCCTAAGGCGTGATTCCCAACCAGCCACCAGTCCGCGATAGGCCATCGGGTGAAACAGAAGAGGCCGTTCTGGAGGCAGCTCGTAATACTCCACACATCAGTACAAGGGCGATTGCACGACAAGTGAACACCAGTGAGCCGTCTGTATGGCGAATACTGCATGAACATACATTTCACCCATACCATCTTGAGCTATACCAAGAGGTCCATGGGTGGGATTTCGAAGCTCGAATGGAGTTCTGTCGATGGCTAATAGACAGGCTGAACAATGATGCAGGATTCGTATCGCATATCTTGTTCACGGACGAAATGCGCTTCCACAATAATGGGAACGGGACAATCTTCGCCCTCGCTGGGTGCGACAGGTGACAGGGGGGGTGAATGTTTGGTGTGGAATCTTAGGGGATCGCCTGATTGGACCTTATTTCTTTGAGGGCCATTGGACGGGCCCACGTTATCTGCACTCTCTGCGTCAGCAACTCCCATTGTTGCTGGAGGATATGCCTTAGCAAGATCGTTTGACGATATGGTTGGAAAAGGATGGACCTCCACCACAATCGACTTCCCTCGTTTGTAACCATCTGAACGAGGAACTGCCAGGGAAATGGATAGGATGAGGAGGCCCTGTTTCTTGGCCCACCAGATCAACGGATTTAACGTCGTTGGACTACTTCTTGTGGGGACATTTGAGGAACGTCGTTAACACTCAAGAGTCTGAAAACCCCGACTCCGACCAGCTCCAGCAACTCATCAGGAACGCCTGCCGAGCAATTACACCTGGAATGTTTCAGCGCGCAAGACGATCTGTTGGCCACCGGGTCCGAATGTGCATAAACCAAAACGGTCATCACATCGAGCATTTGCTGCGATAAAACACTGTCAGAGCAGCTGTATTCCTATTATTTCCGGTCTGTATGTGTCTAGCCTGCTAAGTAATCGGCCCTTCTTAGGACCACAAACAGATTCATTCACACATAATTTTCATGAAAGCGGCTATTTAACGTACACTGCGTACGGTACGTATTAAACAAATATTTCAAAAAAACTGTAATCTTCGCCGCCCCGGACTCGACCCTCCCACCTGACATGCAAGCCCGCTCCGCCACACCTTTACCAACTACACTACGGCTCCGTACGGCACACTGGGTAGCTTATAGCAAATATTAGGTTTACTGCGTTCACAATATCAATTTAGTGTTTCGCCGGCTTGTCAGGTTCATATGATCTAGAAGGCACACGCATGTCTTCCAGTGTTTAATACGAGTATAACATTACGGCGTCCTATCAGGGTGAGGCGGTAAATGCCAAGATAGCCGGTTGTGTTGTCTGAGCATACCGGAAGGGCAGCTGTTTTCAGGACGGAATGAATATTGTGGGTTGCATAAAACTACATTGGAAGGGGCGGCTGAATCACGCTGTATATTTTCATTGACGTCGATTTGTAGCGATCTAGAAAGGGTGTGTCTGTCATTATAATTAATACTTTTCATATCAACAGTGAGTGTCAGCAGGAGGGCGTCTGTTACTGTAATCAATATTCTCCACATCGACTTTGATTGGAAGTATTAATGGGGTCCTTTTCCAACTCCTGTGTAACTCATTACTAAGAAAGAACTACCATTGTAATGAATAATTCCCTTCTCGATTTGACTGACAGAAGGCAAGGGAGGATGCAATTTTCTTCAGAACTTCCCTAACCGATTGTGTCTGGAAGTTACATTGTAACGAAAACTCCCCAAATCGATTGTCACCGCACAGTGGACAAGGGGCCTTCTATTATAATGAAAACTTTCCAACTCGATAGTGAATGACAGTAGGCAAGTGAGCCTGCAGTTATCGTCACAGCTCTGCTACTCACACTTTACATTGGAAACAACGCATGGAGACCTCCCCATGCTGTTTCTCGGATTACGCTAAGAGACTTCTTCTTCTTCTTAATATGTTTACCCTCCAGGGTTGGCTTTTACCTCGGACTCAACGAGGGATCCCACCTCTACCGCCTCAAGGGCAGTGTCCTGGAGTGTGAGACATTGGGTCGGGGGATACAACTAGGGAGAATGACCAGTACCTCGCCCAGGTGGCCTCACCTGCTATGCTGAACAGGGGCCTTGGTGGGGGATGGGAAGATTGGAAGGGATAGACAAGGAGGAAGGAAGGAAGCGGCCGTGGCCTTAAGTTAGGTAGCATCCCGGCATTTGCCTGGAGAAGTGGGAAACCACGCAAAACCACTTCCAGGATGGCTGAGGTGGGAATCGAAGCTACTTCTACTCAGTAGACCTCCCGAGGCTGAGTGGACCCCGTTCCAGCAACTCGTACCACTTTTCAAATTTCGTGGCAGAGCCGGGAATCGAACCCGGATCTCCGGGGGTGGCAGCTAATCACACTAACCACTACACCACAGAGGCGGACAACGCTAAGAGACAAGGAAGTTAAAAAATCCTATTCAATGCGTGTACAGTAATTTACGAGTACTTCGACATCCGTATAGAATGTAGCGAAGCACGGGTACATCTGCTAGTATAATGTAGTAGTGGTAAAATACATTTATTGCATGTATTGAGCAAATCGACTCCCGAGTTTCAGGCGATCCGGAACAAGGGGATGGGATTATTCAATTCAGTAGCCTGCGATGTGTCAAGAGACGGGAGACTGCATGCTCAGTGTTTACAGAAAGAGAACAATGAATTTGACACTATGACAAACGCATTTGGACTGCAATTAGTAAGGATCAAGTTGTTGTTCCAACGTTAACAAGACTAGATTTCCTAAAGGTTTATTGCATGTTCATTAACTTTCATGCAATTAATTTCTGGTCTACTGAATAAATTGCATTCTATATTACACCACCTACTTTTCTTGCGGCTTGCCTTGACATCGAAGTTATTACTCGAGATCTATTACATGCCGACATTGAACGATATGCAGTGCCGAAAGAATCTTTCTCCCGCCTTAAAAAATGCGACTACCTTTGAACCCGCGATTTTGGGATCCACAGGCTGACGCTCTACCATTGTCTACGCAGAAATTAATATTATAGTGTGAATTGTAATGACTACAAGGGAGTTGCGTGTGCAAAAAGTTTTCCTTTGTTCTTATCCCAGCAGTTTGGTGCTTTTAGCTATTCCACGCAAAAGAAAGAATGGATACCTGGTTTGAATACCTTTAGGAAGTAGGATATAGGACTAATTTATGAGATATACAGTTTTTCCATCGCAATTTTATTTTTATAACATGGCATGGCATGGCAATTGTTGAAAAAAAAAAGTTCTTACAATACTTCGATAGAGAAACATATCGATATTGTAGGTTTCCACTTCTACTCCATTCGGTGCGGAGTAAAATGATGTGCGCAAAGGATACTTCTCTCTAAAAAATCTTATAAAAGGTACATACGGAATTACTACGTTTATATAGAAAAGATGTTTTGGAATAGGACTGCTCAGTACTCATTCTACTGTCAATTTCTCTTCTTCTGGTATCGCGCAAATTCAACATTAAGAAGTCCCCATGCTGTATGGATACGTTCCTATCAGTAATCACGGACGCACAACACCAGCTATTCCCTGGTTTGATTTTAAGAACTGAACAATGCCATTAACGTGGCTTTTCATTTTCACATACTTTTTATGCCGAGTACTTCTCTAATGAACAATATGTTATCCTATCTTAAACCCCCCCCCCCTTTTCTTTTTCTTGGTAGCGAATCTTTTTTGTTTCGCACAACTCTGTAACATGTAGTTTTCTACAAATTTGGTGTATTTCAACAATGGGGCGGAAATCTGTAGCAAATAGTGTCCCATATTCTTCACAATATCATTATGTTCTTTCGAACCTTGTCACTCTAGTGATTAGATATTCAAGATATTCAAGTATATGCATTTTCAAGAAAAATTCTAACGAAATTTATTTCGAAAATTAAGTGATCAGGTGGCGTTAATTCTTTACGGTGAAATGTGTTGCACTGTCTCATTTCTCAACACTGTGATATTATCTTTCTATGCGGAACAATGAAATGCTGTCACTCATCTGTTGATACAGCAGGCCTAGTAAAACCCACAATATATTCAGTACGATGATCAAACGGTAGGGCGTTGTGATCCATCATCTATTACAGGCGACTACCCCGCAGTCAGCGTAGTCAAAGCTCGTGTATACTGTCTTCCCGTTAAAATAATCTAGTTCTTGTTAACTCCTTTCTGTTGAAAACGACTCATGTTCTTGATAAGTCTCCTATTCACGGTGACCAAACTTTTGTTGGCTATCTCTTGTTAACTGTTTCCTAGTGAAACTCTTGTTGACTATATCTTAGGTAAATGCCTTGTTAACCATCTTCTGGCTAAAGAAAACGCAGTTCCTGCCAACTGCCTCCTAGTCAGGCTGATAGAAGCTCTCGCTAACTACACCCTAGACAGTCATGTCTCATCCATCAGTTTTAAATCATTTGTAGACCATACTCCGAAAGGAAGCTGGTCGTCAGGACTTGGATCATCACAATTTTGATTGTCAGAACTTTGGTTATCACAACTTTGGTCATCACAACTTTGGTCATCACAACCTTGATCATCACAACTTTGATCATCACAACTTTGATCATCACAACTTTGATCATCACAACTTTGATCATCATTGTACTGAGGTTCCTCGTTAGTTATATCGTATTCATCGTAACTAAAGTAATCGCATATTGGTTTCACTGGGGTGTCCGTACAAGAGGCAAATGTCCTAATAGTAGGTTCGAAAATGTTTAGGCTTCTACAAGTAGTAGTAGTAATAGTAGTAGTAGTACAAGCAGTCTTATTTTCTTGAACAATGCACGGCTTCCTGCTGATCATTATAGGGACATGCTTGTGCGCTGGCCTCCCATGGGTGAGCGCGATCACACGACCCGTTCTCCGAGACTTGATGAGCCAGGCGCCTTCCGGCACTCGACGCTTTGGTTCATCGTCTTCGTCTGGCCGCCCTCGCAGGTAGTAATATTTGCGGCACGCCGCGTGACTGCGATTCTCACTCTGCCCCCACCACGGATAACGATCTTTTTGTTTACATCTGTTTTTCAATAGTTTACGACTCCTGGTTTTACATGGTTTACGGCACCTGTTTTTCAATCTAGAAGACTCGCGTGGCTCACACTCATCAATATCACTCACGATATTTTCTAACGGAAAGTCCAAATCATCACAAGACTCATTTGCTACAGGCACAACCCTATTCTGCAGTAACGATATTACATTTTTAAAATACCTATCAACTTTGCCCTCAGGCTTTACACTCGACTTATCCGAGCTAAACATAGGTAACAGAAGTTTGTGAACAGTATATAAATTATCGTTACGTAGGATTCCGTCTGACACAAGTTCCTGGTTGGAACTGTTTCCAATAGGGAGGACTTCGAGTACCACAGCATCTGCGTCAGGCATTAGAAAGTGCGGCTGCTGATACAAAGAACTCGTAGAAATAACTCTGTCACTTGATGAATGCAAGGTTACCAATTTCGGTCTAAAACCATAACTGAACAATGCATCATTCATCCCGTCTTCCGGATCGGACTCGCTGTAGGAAGCAAACGGCATAGTATCTTTCCCAGCAGAACTGCTCAGAGCTTCATTTGAGGCAAGAGGATACGTCTTTGGCGATATGTTGCTAATGGGAAGAAGATACAAGGCGAGGACCTCACACTGTAAAATGAGAGTCACTAGAATACAAAACATCGCTGTCAACAAGTCTTCATCACCATGGCTAAGGACTACTATTGTTAAGTGACGCGTAGTCAAAGTTACAAAGATCTTTATACCAACGACCTAGAAAAATAAGTCTATAGGGTGGCTGCTGCAACGCCATATTTGAATTTATTTGAACGCCGCGTTCGCCATATCTCAAAGGACAAAAACAGGGATTATGTGAACGATTGTGATCCACGAAATATCACTGTAATATTTGTCACAAATGGAAGATAATCATTGATTTTACTCAAATAAAGCCTCAAATCGGGGGTTGATTAAGAAATACCGTCGTCACTAGCGAGAAATATGTATACGTACTTACGGGCTGTAAACAGGACTCCATTGTGTTCCATTCAGCTGCTCGCGCCGTCTTTTGTTTCTTAACCAACACAACCTCGCCTGATAACGTGCCTAACATGGAAACAGGCATGCCGTGGTAGCGAGTTTACTCGGAAACCGGCAGATACTCCTTGTATCATCTCCCACTCTTCCCTTCTTCTTAGAAATAATAGCATGTCAGAGGCCATGTAGATTGAGTCGATGGTCACCGGGGGGGAGCGGGCTTCGCGGGCCCCCCCGAAAAAAAAACCGCCGCTGCAGGCAGTCAGCTGTGTCCAGCGATCAGCCCTACGCCCTAAGTCAGACACGGAGGTATCCCTCTTGAAAATGTGGACTGAATTCTGATCGAGAGGTCTCACCTCAGGACTAACTACCGCCTCAAGATTGCCGCCTTCCTTATAACTTGCCTACGTCATCATAGCATTCTGCTAGCAAGAACTTCGCACTTAAGTGCGGCCAGTATCCAGTAATCGGGAGATAGTGGGTTCGAACCCCACTGTCGGCAGCCCTGAAAATGGTTTTCCGTGGTTCCAATTTTCACACCAGGCAAATGCTGGGGCTGTACCTTAATTAAGGCCACGGCCGATCCCTTCCCATTCCTAGGCCATTCCTATCCCATCGTCACCATAAGACATATCTGTGTCGGTGCGACGCAAAAAAAAAAAAAAAAAAAAACTTCGCGTTAAGTTCAATACAGACCTCCAAACATTAGATAGCCATCAGCTCACATATTAGTGGCACTCTTATCTCGTCAGAATAGACTTAACTGTACATATAGGATCTAAGTTGTATATATGTAAATGCCACGATACGAAGCAAGTCTCCATTCCCTTTATTTTGTGTGTATTGTACAAAAGATTGCAAGGAAATAAACTGTTTTGTATATTGTGCTTCTTGTATACAACACTAATAACAGAGTTTTGAGAATTAAATTTTTCTGATGATGAAATTAGAAGTACATGGATATGGAGAATACAGTAAGTATGAGATTATCCACATGTCAATACACGAATAGTAAAATGACAAAGGGATTTTACCTCATACCTATTCTCCTGCTTACATATCAATACGGATAAAACATGAAATTTTTAACTTACGATACATGGATATGATTAGTGAAAAGTTCCAAAAAATGGACAGTAAGCAGGTTCAGGATATAGAAAGAGAATGGGTGGCATACGGGAATGATGTAGTAGAAACAGTAAGGGAATGTCTAGGAACAACTGTGTGTCAAGATGGGAATGATGGTGGGATGATGAAGTAAGAGCATCTTGTAAACGTAAAAAGAAGGCGTATTAGAAGTGGCTCCAAATAAGGACAAAAGCAGACGGATAATTCCACGTAGCTGAAACAAACAGAGCAAAACAAACAGTTGTTGAATCCAAGAAGAAGTCGCGTGAAGATTTTGGTAATAACCTGGAAAGACTAGGTCAAGTAGCAGGGACACCTTTCCCGACAGTAAAAAAAGAATCGTAGATAGGGCGGGAAAGAGAAAAGGAATAGTCTTGGGTACAAGTGAACTCTTAATAGATTACAGGGAATCACTGAACATTTTTTTTTTTTTTTTTTTTTTGCTACTTGCTTTACGTCACACCGACACAGATAGGTCTTATGGCGACGATGGGGCAGGAAGGACTAGGACTAGGAAGGAAGCGGCCGTGGCCTTAATTAAGGTACAGCCCCAGCATTTGCTTGGCGTGAAAATGGGAAATCACGGAAAACTATTTTCAGGGCTGCCGACAGTGGGGTTCGAACATACTATCTCCCGAATACTGGATACTGGCCGCACTTAAGCGACTGCAGCTATCGAGCTCGGTAATCACTGAACAAGTGGAAGGAATAATTTGAAAATCTTCTCAACGTAAAAGAAAATCTTCCTGGTGACGTGGCGAGCAACCGAGCTCATGGGGAGGAGGACGATGATCGTGAAATTACGCTTGAGGAAGTGGAATAAAAAGGATGGTAAATAGATAAACTCCACTGTCATAAAGCAGCAGGAATAGATGAAACTGGACCTGAAACTGTGAAATGTAATGAGAAGGCGGGGATAAAATGGCCTCATAGAGTAATAAGATAAGCATAGAGTGGTAGTAAGGTACATTCTGACTGGACAAAAGCAGTAATTGCACCTATCTACAAGAAAGGGAACAGGAAAGATTACAAAAACTGTCGAGGTATCTCATTGATCAGTATACCAGGCATCACTGACATCTTGGAAGGGAGGTTGCGATCAGTGGTTAATAGTAAGTTGGATGAAAATCAGTAAGGTTTCACACCACAGAGGGGCTGTCAGGATCAGATTTTCAGTAGGCACCAAGTAAATGAAAAATTCTTGGAGAGGAATAGCCAGTTATATTCATCTTTCATAGACCTAGAGAAGGCATATGCAGAGTACCGAGGGAAAAGATGCCTGGCGTACGGGGGGATTATAGAATTAAGGGTAGATTATTGAAACGTATCAAAGGCATTTTTGTTGACAGATGGCTACAGTGCAAAGGGATGGTAGAACAAGTTCTTGGTTCGAGGTACTTACAGGGGTTAGGTAAGGCTGTACCTGTACATGGACCATCTGTTGAAAGGTATTAATTGGCAGGGAGGGATTCAGTTAGGCGAAAACATAGTAAGCAGTCTGGCCTATGCTGACGACTTGGTCTTAATGGCAGATTGTACCGAAAGCCTGCAGTCTAAAATATTGGAACTTGAAAATAGGTGCAATGAGTATGGTATGATAATTAGTCTTTCCAAGACTAAATTGATGTCAGTAGGCAAGAAATCCAAGAGAAATGAATGTCAGATTGGGAACAAAGGTGGAACAGGTAGATAGTTTCAAGTATGTAGGATGTATGTTCTCCCAGGATGATAGTATAGTAAGCGAGATTGATCAACGTGCAGCAAAGCTAATGCAGTGAGCTCGCAGTTGCGATCAACGGCATTCTGTAAGGACAAAACTATATTTACATCTGCCTGTTTTCAGACCAAATATGCTTTACGGGAGTGAAAGCTGGGTAGACTCGGGATATTCTATTCATAAGTTAGAAGTAACAGCCATGAAAGTAGCGAGCATGATCGCTGGAACAAACCGGTGGGGGTAATTGCAGTAGGGTACTTGCAATGAAGAGATGAAGGATAAGTTTGGAATGAACTCGATGGATGAAGCTGTACGCATAAACCGCCTTCGGTGATGGAGTCATGTGAGGGAATGGAGGAGGATAGGTTACCTAGGAGAATAATGGACTCTGTTATGAAAGGTAAGAGAAGTAGAGGGAGACCAAGGCGACGATAGTTAGACTCTGTTTCTAACGATGTAAGGATAAGAGGTAGGCCTATAAAACTAAACGAGGCCACAAAACTAGTTACAAATAGAGGATTGTGGCGGCGGTTAGTAAATTCACAGAGGCTTGCAGACTGAACGCTGGAAGGTATAACAGTCTATAATGATTTTTTTTTTTACATTTGGGGTTAGGTCAAACCGACACAGATAGGTCTTATGGCGACGTTGGGATAGGAAAGGGCTAGGAGTGGGAAGGAAGCGCCCATGGCCTTAATTAAGGTACAGCCCCAGCATTTGACTGATGTAAAAATGGGAAGACATGGAAAACCATCTTCAGGGCTGCTGACGGTGAGATTTGAACCCACTATCTCCCGAATACAACCTCACAGCTGCATGACCCTATCAGCACGGCCAACTCCCTCCGTCAAAATAACTGTTATTTATTCATTCGTGTCAGAAGTACAAAATATGAAACCTGAAAACATAAAAAACAAGAAGCATGAATAGGACACAAGTACTGTACACACATCATCAAGCGACTTCAAACAGTTCCCGCCCAAATCTTAGCCACTTCGAGAACCCTGGAATTAGTTTGGGTCAAATCACTCATTGTACATCTGGATGGGCACAACGGGCAACATAAGAGATGATGTGTTGTTTGAAATTCGCCACAATTACAGAGAACTGTCTTGGTCGGAAAATGCCACTTAGCCTGTATACTGTAAGGTGTCCCTTGTTCTTACAACTGCAGCTCGCAGTCTGTTCAGGGACTTCCAGACTGCCCAGTTCTCTGTGTGGCCATGAGGTAGAGACAAATTAGTAGTTCTCTCCTTCCACATGACAACTCGTACTTTTGCAACTGTTTCTTGTAACGGCGGAATAGTTGTTAGGAAGCTCTTCCTCGATTGTAATCTCCTTTCAGCGGGTTGATATCCGTACAGGGGATGTGAAGTCACAGTAGATGATTTTCTCCTTTCACTGTTGGCAGCCACTTCTCTTCTGATGGAGCAATCCCAGCCAAACAAACTGAAATAATTCGGCAACTCTCGTTTAAGGCAACATCAACCTGTTTTGGATGGGCTGAGTTATACCTCACAGAACAGGCATATTCTCCTGCTGAATACCATAAGGCCAGAGCTACAGTTCTTAACATTTGGGGTTGGATGCCCCAGTTAGTCCCTGCCAGTTTACGGACGCGAAGAGATCTACTGCTTCAGCTTAAGGCACTGCTCCTTGTACGGTCCAAGGTGACCGCTAGATATCTAGGATGGAAGCAGTGAACCAACAACGTACCATTACAGAATACTTCAAGTTTCCGATTAGCCTGCACATGTTTCAAGTGGAAGGCACATAGCTCAGTCTTACTAGGGTTGGGTATGAGTTGGTTCCTTTCTAGAGTACGACTGAGCGTGTGTTCTGATTGAGCAACAAGAGCAGGGCCGTCAACGTACCCTACAGGCTGTGGTTGATCATTGGTGTACACATTAAATAAAATGGGAGACAAGACAATTCCCTGGATCAATCCATTCTTCTGAGTTGTCGACGTGCTTGGAAGTCGACGGAGAACCGATGATCCTGTAAAAGTGTACGCATCATCATAGTGAATCCATAATTGTTTAGTAAGATTATAGAGTTTATCTAACAGCATTCTGTGTTTTAAGGTGTCGTATGCAGCAGAGAGATCAACAAAAGCTACACCTGCGATACCTTTCTTTTCAAAACCACCTTCAGTGAACTGAGTAAGGCGTAGGTCTTGAGAAGTACCGTACAGTTTTTCTCCGGTCTGAATCCAGCTTGCTGGAAGAATGAGAAGAGGATCAACAATTAAATTTGTGGGGGTTATTATGTATCATCTAAACGTTGTCCGGGTTCGATTCCCGGCAGGGTCGGGAATTTTAACCATCACTGGTTAATTTCGCTGGCACGGGGGTTGGGTGTATGTGTTGTCTTCATAATCATTTCATCCTCATCACGACGCGCAGGTTGCCTACGGGAGTCAAATCGAAAGACCTGCACCTGGCGAGCCGAACATGTCCTCGGACACTCCCGGCACTAAAAGCCATACGCCATTTCCATTTCATCTAGACGTTATTATGTATACGTCTCAATTTATTTAGATGGTAAGGTTCATATATATGTTAAAAAGAAATGAACAAATGTAAACACGCGCCCCTAACCGCCCGGCCGACTTCATCCTAGCTAAGGTATTGTGCGGGGCTGGCGGATGACAATACTGCTGCAACAGCGGCCCGAAAGCGAGGCTTGATACGAGGAAGTTTCTACAAGAAACCAGAAGCTGATTAACATAGAAGAACACACCCCGAATGATCTGGAAGTGGAAACTACGAGATTTTACGAGTCTATATTAAGACAAACTAACGCACGACTATCAATCTCGAGTGAGTCAGACTTGGGTGTGTGAGTAAACATACCATCGCGAGTCCGTGACGTGTCATTCATCGGAAGTTAGTCCGAAAAGTAAATACGCGGAATTCACCGAGGCCTGCTAGGTGTCAGCTGTTCTGGAAAGATACTGGGCTGTGAGAAGCCGTGTGGAGAACAGGAGTTCGACACGCCGTTGTGCAGTGTGATCGACCACCTTCGCGAGTAAAACTGTCTCGAATCGAAAACTCGAACGCGAGTGAACGTATAATTAACTGTAAATAAATTCAGTGGATAGAAAAACACGATACCTCCTTGCGTTGTAATTTAATTTCTAAGGACTCTGATAACTCGATACAATACGTATATTTTCTGAACCGTCTTTCGATCAACAGGCCTTATCTAGAGAGGATGTTGCCGTTGGTGGTCAACGAAACAAATTCATTTTTTTAAATCATGCCCTTTGAACGTCACGATCTATATTTTGTGTTTACATCATTAACGAGGCACATGCAACGCGCAGTTTCCAGCCTATAGAATTCCTCTTCCTGGTCTGTGTGTGCACCTCCTGTTGTAGGCTACACATTCTTCGTATCTGTGTTCGTTATGCGGGTTCATTCGGGGTACTCACAATGAATTAATAGTGGCGCTCACGATTCCTGCTGGTTTTTAGCCCCTAACAACATATTTCGTTATATTACCACGCTTTAGGGAAAGGGACCGATGTATTTCAGAATTGTTGTAAACGCGGCGGGATGCATAAAACTAAATCGCAAGGACTGCTGAGCCTCCCGGTATACAAACACTATCTACTGTGGACAACTTTCCAACTTCTATATTTAACATATGAACTCAATAATTTAACACAGAATAAACCTAATGATAAATATAATGCGGCGGTGTGATACCTAAAGGTTTTAGTGATATTGTGTGAGCGCAATCGTGTGGTACTCTGTTAAATATCTTTTCCAGATCTAAAAATACCATATGGACCGTTTTCTTCTTCTTCCGATTTCGGACTAACCATTCTTGAACGCTAGAGGTCCTTAATGGATGGCAACTGGATGGTAAATACTACTGCAGTAGAGTCCCACAAACTGACAGGGTGACGAGTTGCCGAAAATGAGTTTTACGAACGACTGGATTATTCGCAACACGTAATGCAATGTTTTATCATAAGTAGAATAAGCAAAAGAGATTATTGGAAGTAAGAGGCAACAAAAATTCACTTTCGTAGAAATAGTTTTCAGTAACTCATATCGTTCAAGAAACATATGCTTTTTTAAACTCTAGAAACGTCCGAAAGACACAATGACATTTGTTATGCGGATCCTTCTGTCCCAAGCATCGCCAGTAACCATTAGGCATCATTTGGACCCTCAGAAATGGAATGAAAAAAATGCTGTTAGCCTTGGTTTCATGATTCTCCTTCGAAAAAAAATTAAAGATTTAAAAAATAGAATAAAACGTACTGCAATATCGGCCGCGGGGTATGAATGAAACAGAATGTCGAGTAATTGAAGAGTCTCCGGGACTTCATTGTACTACTATATTACTGCTTATTATTATTATTATTATTATTATTATTATTATTATTATTATTATTATTATTATCATCGCGTAATCGAGATTTCCAACAACTGCGAGAATATGTAGGAAATTTTAATTCAGACAGAAATCATTCCCCGCAAACATTATTATCCGGTCACCATTTTCCTCAAGGCACATTTTCTTTTTCTCCGTGACCCTTTTTCCAATATATTGGGGTCGGCACTTGATGTAAATTTGACCCGTAATAGTAGTAGTAAATCTTACGAGAGGATGCCCTTCGCGATTCGAACCCTTCGTGGAGGGTGCATTCCCTATTGCGTGTTTCTCGGTGGTCGATAGTGTTGTGTACTGTATGCAGATGAAGAGAAGTGTATAAAGACGAACATAAAAACCCAGTCTCCGAGTCAGAGGAATTAACCATACGCAATTAAAATATCTGGCCGGGGTCTTCTGAACCGAAGGCCAGTCAGCCAAGGATGTGGTGATGGTGATTATTGTTTTAATAGGAAGTACAACTAGGCAACCATCCTCTATATAACACTAATCAGAGAGAAAAAATGGAAGGGTTGCGACACTTCGAAAAATGAAGGTATCGGCCAAAGGAAGACAAGGGTCACGAAGGGCGTGAAAATAAAAGACTCCCTAGGCCTCCATAGGCTACGTAATACCGTCGGGGTTGGAAAAGAACAAGAGTTAACCAAGGTAGGTCGCATAGGATAGATCGAAGTGCGGAGCGTGGCACAAGTAAGTGGAAGCAATGCCAGGACTCATCCAAGGGCCCCAGGGTCACCAACCCACGCTCCAAAGTACAGAGTCCCTGGGGCCCCTTTTAGTCGCCTCTTAGGACACGCAGGGGATACCGTGGGTGTTATTCTACAGGCCTCACCCACAGGGGGAAGTCAGCCAAGCAGACGGGACTCTTCGGTCCACGTACTGTAAGTTATATTTAAATGGTTAAATAGTGTATTTCTTAATTAATGCTTCTTTTTTGTATAAATTGTGAATTAGTTATTTTTCTTCATGAGTAACCAATGTTATCCTACCCTACATTTATAAAAAAGGTGCGAGTGACGTAAGGTCTTCCATCATAGACCGGATCACCGGGCCGAGTAGCTCAAACGGTAGAGCGCTGGCCTTCTGAGCTCGAAATAGCGGGTTCGGTACCGGCTCAGACCGATGGCATTTGAAGGTGCTCAAATAGGTTACCCTCGTGTCGGCAGGTTACCGGCATTTAAAATAACTCCTGCCGGACGAAATTTCGGCACGTCGACATCTCCGAATACCGTAAAATCATTTATTTTTCATTATCATCTTAGTACAGGCTTAACTTCGAGGTCTTTCAAGGATGAAATATATTAGGTTTTATGTCTCCTACAGTACAGTAATAATACTCGTACACTTTGCGTTCTTTTATTTGACTTTCGGGCGAGTAGACAGAATAGGTCACAGAAATGTGCGTCATCGTTGTTCCATAAAAGCACTTGGGTGTTCCTTAAAGTGGCCATTGTTCCTTTAAAACACAGACATGTATGGACTAAAGAAATACGTTGCAGATATTTATTCTATTTATGAGGATCCTTTGGGGTGTAAACCTGCTCTTCTTCCACGCTCTTACATAGACGAAGTTTTAATAACTGCGCATTCCGCTATGCAGAGGTATAGTCGCTCCGGCTTGTTGTAATAAATAGTAATGTTATTCGCTTTACGTCCCACTAACTACTTTTACGGACTTCGGAGACAACATGGTGCCGGCATTTCGTCCCGCAGGAGTTCTTTTACGTGGCAGCAAATCTACCGACACAAGGCTGACGTATTTGAGCACCTTCAAATACCACCGGACTGAGCCAGGAACGAACCTGCCAAGTTGGGGTCAGAAGGCCAGCGCCTCAACCATCTGAGCCACTCAGCCCGGCCCGGCTTGTTGGGCTTCGTGGCGACTGTTTTACTCGAGCATTGATATCAAAGCTTTTTCTCTCTTAACAATAGCAGTCTATGATTTTGTTTGTTGAATACTGATTCTATTGTTTCGTATTCAATGATTGTAAAATGTATGCTATTAAAGACGGAACAATTCACGGAAAACCGTCCCGAAATTCTGTTCTACACTGAGCAATCGTTTCGTTTTATTACATATAGGACAAAACCTACACTTTTGTACTTGAGTAATTCTCTGAACAACACCGGGAGAGTTGGCCGTGTGGGTAGAAGCTCGCGGCTGTGAGCTTGCATTCGGGAGATCGTGGGTTCGAGCCCCACTGTCGCCAGCCCTGAAGATGGTTTTCCGTAGTTTCCCATTTTTACACCAGGCAAATGCTGGGGCTGTACCTTAATTAAGGCCACGGCCGCTTCCTTACAACTCCTAGGCCTTTCCTATCCCACCGTCGCCATAAGAGCTATCTGTGTCGGAGCGACGTAAAGCAACTAGCAAAAAACTCTGAACAATATCTCAACATAACACTCGTTGAGAGAAGACAAAAAGGACCATACGCATTGGCAGAGCGCTGCAACAACTAACGAAATTCTCTCCCCTCCCTTTCCTGTTGTTTACCAGTGGCTTAACACATCGAATTATTCAACGCAGTGAGGACGGGAAAGAGCTAGGACTGAGAAGGTAGCGGCCGAGGCCTCAATTGAGGTACAGCCCCAACATTTGCCTGGTGTGAAAATGGGACACTACGGAAAACAACCTTCAGAGCTGCCGACTGTGGGATTCGATCCCATCATTTCCCGAATGCAAGGTTCACAGCTACGCAACAGTGACGAAGTCGTCATGTTATTACTGCCTGCCACCTTTCGTGGGGAACTTGTGGGTTGCTGCGTCAGTGTGAAGTAGAGATCTGCACGAGTAAATATGGCACCGTGCGAGTACCTATACTCACTTGACGATTACTGCAATCCGTATTGAAATACGGATAATCGTGTACTTATGTGACAGGTAGTGCTTCTCACCTCAAGAACTGCCTAGAAGAGAGTGCGAAGGGAAGGCGAGTTGTGCATTTTCTTTCTGCAATGCAGTGTTTATTTAAGTCCGCTTCTGTGGTGTGATGGTTAGCATGATTAACTGCCACCCTCGGATGCCTCGGTTCGATTCCCGGCTCTGCCACGAAATTTGAAAAGTGGTACGAGGGCTGGAATGGGGTTCATTCAGCCTCGGGGGGTCACCTGAGTAGACGTTGGTTCGATTCCCATCTGAGCCAGCTTCGAAGTGTTTTCCGTGGTTTCCCACTTCTTCTCCAGACAAATGCCGAGAAGGTACTTATCTGAAGACCACGGCCGCTCCCTTCCATCTTCCTTGCCTTGTCTGTCCCTTCAAATCTTCCCATCCCTCTACAAGGCCGTTCAGCATAGCAGATGAGGCCGCCTGGGCGAGGTAGTGATTCTCCTCCCCACTTGTATCTCCCAGCCCCAAAGTCTCAAGCTCCAGGACATTGCATTTGAGGCGGTAGAGGTTCGATCCCTTGCTGAGTCCGAGGGGAAAACCGACCCTGGAGGGTAAGCAGATTAAGAAAGAAAGAAAGAAAGAAAGAAAGAAAGAAAGAAAGAAAGTCTTCATTTAATGTAACTTAAGATTTTCAGTCTATTGAACACTAATTATAACACCTATAATATACCTGTAGAAACACACTATTATCGTTCTTGAAAAAACATCAGATTAGGCTATATCAAATAACATTTTTTAAATTGAAACTGTTAAGAAATGTAAACATATTTTGTTTCAATTTTGTTTATACAGTACACTTTAATTCTTGAAAGTCGGTGTAATGCGGTCGTAAAAATTAAATATTCATTAGAACTTATCTTAACGAAGTGCTCTAGTGGAAGGTCTTCTCCTTGCTGACACACTGACGTAAGGCCAGTTGACTAGTTTGACGGTAACTTTTCGTTACGTCACATTGCAGTGATGTCACCGGCTACTTTGAATTTTACACTAATAATAAAATTTAAAGTAGTACATAAGCTCACCGGACAAAAGTCACCCTAGTGCACACGCACAGATGGGTCGTTAAGCCGGTACAGATGGCGCAGCGAACGAGTACCGTGCTCAACCGCACGCGCACAGCCTCTACGTGAGCATAAGGCAGTAGCGATCGGTGAGACACTGATGTTTCAAGCGGACAGTGGACGTCAAGATGGGAAGATGTAAGGATGTGACAGAGGGGCAATCGTCATTCGCCGTGTTCATGGCCATAAGGTGCGTGAAGTTGCTGGATTTGTTGGTGTTTTGAAGCGGACTGACAAACGCGTCTACAAGCAGTGGTGTACCACACGTGGACGTCAGAATTGTGGTAGGAAAAAAAAAATATCCCGACAGAGGGGCCGGGGACGCGTTTCACGGTTTGTGAATCAAAATCGCTTTCAAACCCGACAGGAATTGCTGCAGTCAGTGAATGAAGGTCCATTCCAACCTGTTAGCGAGAGAACATTACGACGGGAACTGCAGGCAATGAACATCTACAGTCAGTCACCTCGCAAGAGGCACACAGGCACATAAAGCTGGGCTAGACATCATCGAACGTGGACAGTAGCAGACTGGCGGAAAGTAATGTGGTCTGGCACGCTTTTTCCCGTATTCAAATTACACACATCGTCCAGTGCACCGAAGGCCAAATGAAACATTTCATCCTGGATGTGTGCAAGGTCAGATTCAAGCTGGAGGTGGGTCTGTGATGTTTTGGGGGTGTTTTTCGTATCATGCATTGAGCCTGCTCGTTGAGGTGGCCACTAACATGAACCAGCATGTTCATTTAAACATTCTGGGTGATCAGGTCAGCACCTGCATGATGAGTATGCTGTTGATACCCCGATTTTTCAAGATAACAACAGCAAAGTTCATCGGGATGGTCACATATATGACTGGTTTTATGAACACTCCCCCACCCTATTACATCTTGATTGGCCTACAAAATCACCTGACTTGAATCCCACTGAAAATCTGTGGGACATGTTGGAACAGAGGGTGGAATTGCGCGAACAAATCCTCAGCGAGTGGCTTGACCTGGATGCGATGTATCTGGACAACCTTGTGGACTCACTTCCTAACCGAATCCAGACGGCTAACAAGTCCAGAGACGAAGTTACACGGTATTAAATGATGCTTGTAATTATTTCTCCAGGGGTGACTAAATTTTTGTCCGGTGAGCTTATAACACCATGATCGGTAGGAAACGCGATACTGGCGCCTCGAAATGGTGCACAACTAAAACGGCTCTCTCTACATATGTGTTGTGCCGGAGTTATGTAGGTACGGGTGTCAGGAAATGATCTCAATGAAGCAACAATCAGTCCAGACAAAATCTCGCACTCAGTACACACGAGAAGGACGTTAAAGAGTTTAGTTTCCAATGGACTTACACTGTACACTGCGAACAGAAATCAAAGTACGAAACACAACCATTACTGTTAACGCAAGAAACGAACAATGGATCAAGGCATGGTATCGGTGGTCCGCGAGGGAAGTCGCCGAACTCTTTGTTCGCTCCTCTCTGGCTGAAAAGCGGTATTCTCAAGGTTAAAATGAACCAAACTGCAGGGAAATTCTGGATGTCGCTATTTTAATATTGGCTTGTTCATAAAAACGAATGAGCAGTTTTTGCGTTTATGCAATGCGAACAGAATGCATGACAAACAAAACTTTAAAAATAGCGGATATCGTCCCGGCATCGTGAGTCGCAACATCGAAATACATACACTATATTCTCATAATAATAATAATAATAATAATAATAATAATAATAATAATAATAATAATAATAATAATAATAATAATAATTTGTATGATCTCAGCTACCATGTGCAGGTTTTTAATTTGACGCCATCTGACTGCCTGCTCGTCAATTTCTACGTGTCCATTTACTCTAGGCCAATAGATGGCAGAGTAAAGCGAATCTCTCTTTGAGCGTCTACGGCTGAGTTTTAATGAACTTCGTCCGGTACACCAAACAAATGTGTCGCCACAAATCGTTTTCCATGCCGACATAAAGTGTCAAACGGACGTTTTTCCGTCCTTAAAAAATCCGACTACCTCTGCCGGATTTGATCCTGGGATCCAGAGGTCTACATTCTACGAAAGATCCATACAAGGAGCCAGTATATGACGATGCGACGATGCTGCAATGTTGAATTTACGATTACATACACGCATCGCGGCGGAAATCGAATGCACTTTTACTTACTTGTGCAGGTCTCCAGTAGTCTTTACACCATGGCCGAGAACGGACCCAACCCACCAGAAAAGGGAATGGACGGCAATGTACTCTCCCGTTACTGAGCTATAGATGTAGAACTACTTTTACAACTTGCTTGATGTCGCACCGACACAGATAGGTCTTATGGCGACGAAGGGATAGGAACGGCCTAGGAATGAGAAGGAAGTGTCCTTAAGGTACAGCTTCAGCATTTGCCTGGTGCGAAAACAGGAAACCACGGAAAACCATCTTCATGGCTGCCGACAGTGGGGTTCGAACCCACTACCTCCCGGATGCAAGCTCACAGCTGCGCGCTCCTAACCGCAGGGCCAACTCGCCCGGTCCGTACGACTACTCCAGCTTTGTGAAGCGGTGAATGTTGTCTTCATTATGATATGGGGAAATTATTAATTGTGCACAATTCCCGATTTTCCACTCGCTTCTTCATATACAATATTTCATACAAACCCTTGGCGCAATAGCCCCGAAGGGCCATGGCCTACCAAGCGACCGCTGCTCAGCCCGAAGGCGTGCAGATTACGAGGTGTCGTGTGGTCAGCACGACGGATCCTCTCGGCCGTTATTCTTGGCTTTCTAGACCGCGGCCGCCATCTCACCGTCAGATAGCTCCTCACTTGTTATCACGTACGCTGAGTGGACCTCGAACCAGCACGCAGATGCAGGTAAAAAACCCTGTCCTGGCCGGGAATCGAACCGGGGCCTCCGGGTAAGAGGCAGGCACGCTACCCCTACACCGCGGGGTAGACTAATATTTCATACGTCGCACTAATGAAGCTCGGAATTTTGAACACAATTCCCGATTTCCCACTTCCTTCCTCGTACAAAATATTTCATACGTCCTACCCTTGCCTACCTTGGGTCGCACCTACTTGAAAAGATTAATAACGAGCGAGACGTTTCTTTCTCACACTTTGATACGAAGGATCTTTATTTTCGTCCTCAATATGGAAGGAAACGAGATTATCCTTATGGCAACAAAGCGACGGAACGTGACTTCCTGTTTCGATTGGAATTTTCCTATCGATGAAATCTCCGAATCACATGTATGATTACACTTCTTGGTGGTGGTATGTCGTCTAATGTTAAACAACGACGGCCGAGGACACAGGGAGTTCCATCCAGTCAAGGTCGTCACAGAGTACATACATGTACAGTGTACACACTCATTAGCTACCCACTCTCCCACAGTATTATGCACTGCGGTTCTCGACATCGCTGCCATCGGTATTCATGGATACAACCTGTTGAAGTTCAAACTAGAGACGCCAGATTTCCCGATTTTCCGAGGATTACCGATGCGACGTACAATATAATTTGTGGCATATTTCATATTTTCTCGCCTGTCGACAAAAGACAAATATTTTCCAAATTCTCTCCATTTATGACAAATTCCATAAAAATTAACGCTCAGCAGTTTTAATCTGGCGCACCATTATATGGAATTTGTTGGAATAATAGTTTTTACGTCATCACTTGTTGGACTGCGTACAAGTAATTGAACGCACGCACGTTAATTGATAGTTGAATTACAACTCGATGGAAAAGCGGAAATCCAAAAATTAATTTGCTGGAAAAGTTGATTGTTTATTCTTATGTTTAGGCCTATATTTAAAGATGTGGCAGGATCCCGCGCGTCGTAACCTCGGTTACACAAGCTGTGTGTTCTGCGAGAATGAGTTCACTATTCACGCTAAACGCCCAAAAAATTGGTGGTTGTTTTCTTTCTGCTGCAACTTCGGAAGTAAACAAGAGAACTGTAGGTGAAGTTACCTTAGTTACGTACAGACATACGAGTATATACTAATTCAGTTTTCATAAATCCAATCCAATTTTGATTCGACGCTATTTAGGCTGCCTGCTTGTCAATTTCGACGTTTCATTTTATTATTATATTTTACGGCCAACATAGGACCATCCCAGTCAATTATTCAAAGAAGATTTAGCTTTTCTGTGCTTTCTGTATTTCTTTATCCTGTCAGATGTCGACATCCTTTCTTCAGACGAGAACACTATCTTTTGACCTTTTTATTAATTTTGATTTGTAGTTTCACATGTGAGTCGTTGAGAATTTTAATTTTGTCTGGTTTGTTCTTGAGTCATTCAGTGTTATTAGTTCAATAATATCATTCTTAGTTTCTGTGATCCATTTGATCCTGGTATTGCTATTCCATAATTTTAATATTATTTTTCTACTTATCCAGACGACGAAGTACCGGAATTTTGTCCCACGTTTTTTAAAGTAACAACGACATACTATTACGGATTATTTCATTTAAGGACACTTAAAAGGCTCATGAAAAGCGGTCAAATGAAATATTCCTAATCCCAGAAGCGGCTGTTGCTGTTTTAATGGGTAAGTGCAACTAAATAACCATCCTCTCTTAACTCTAATCAGAAGGGAGTCTGGCCATTCGTAATGATTCCAGCAAAAAAAAAAATTTTCAATACGGATATATTTAATCGAAGTGCTGTTTCCTCCTTACAATGAGTCTGAAAGGTGTACTCTTGTAGTATGCGCAGTTGCCAATTGATTTCACCACAAAGAAACTGGCCGAAAAATTAAAAGTGAAATACAAAGAACTCAGTTGATAGGTGTGTGGGGATTTCAAAGTTGTTAGGTTAACAGTCAGGCGATACCAAAATGCCATGCTTGATATGAGAACAGAACCGCAGGGACTGGTCTGAATATTGGACAAAAAATACTGGGAACACAGAGGAAGTCTTGTGCTAGGAGAAGAAAATATACGTCATGAAAGACTTGTGAACCAAACAAATGTTCTTTCCTCCTTTGCACATCAAATTAAGCTTAATGAAGCAATTCGTGAAAGCTTTAAACAAGGATAGCAACTACTTCAAACAACTATGAAGGAAATGTCCTGGAACGTCTGATGCGAAAAATTGAAGGAGGAATATTTGCTGGACTACAAATTAGAATGTTTGAAGAAACTAGGACGTACCACCAATATGGTTTAAGAAAAATACAAGGATCCAGACAACAAAATCATTGTAGAAAAATTGTTTGAAAAATATCAAGCGTTAAGGTGTTATATAATGTATTATTTATTACAAGTGATTCTATGTCGCACCGACGCAGATAGGTCTTACGGCGACGATAGGATAGGAAAGGCCTAGGAGTGTTAAGGAATCGGCCGTAGCCTAAGTTAAGGCACAACCTTTGCCTGATGAAAAAATGGGAAACCAAGGAAAGCCATCTTCAGGCTCAGGCAGTGGGGTTCGAACCCAGTATCTTTCGAACGAAAGCTCACAGCTGCGCGCCCCTAACTGCACGGCCAAGTCACTCGGTCAGTGTTATATAAATGTCACTTCTTACATTCTGTCCTGGATTTTCCTCCCAGAAAATATTGGCTGTGACAGTGAGGAACAAGATGAAAGACTTCACCAGGACATAGAGAACATGGAACAACGATATAAGGGTAAGTGGAATGTAAACAGGATAACCGACTATTTTCGGTCAGTTAAAAGGGATGAATCAACATGATGTCACGAAAAGAACAGTAGAAAGCGCTCATTTCAAGACAAGAAAAACTGTGCTAATGTACAAATATAAGTTTTTCTAAAGAGCTATGGCATAAATGTATTTTTAGTAGCAATCGTTGTGAAGTATTAAGTTGTATTTAATAACAGGATATATGTCTGAGGGGTTCAATAGATTGTAATTCTGTTAAGAAAAACTGGTACGTGATGGAGGGACACAATGTCCAGCGTAGTCAAATTTACGCATGCTCACTTTTTACAGTTAAAACCCCAGACAAAAAAAATAAAAATAAAATAATAATAATAATAAATAAACATTTGCGTACTGTGTAATCGACCTGCCTATTCTCATTGGGTCAATCTGACCAGAAGTATTCTCGCAAGACCATCTGCAATATTCAAGGGATACTACTGAGGACAGAGGCACATTAATGGTGTCGCTCAAGTCGCAATCGCGAGTGCAAGCGAGTTCCGGAAGGCCTCTTACACACAGTGGAAAAGAAAGGAAAAGAAAAGGAAAAAGACGGAAAATTATGTTGAATATAATATTTTGCGATCTGTATTCATAGAAAAGTAACAGTGGTTCAAACTTTATCGTAGCCCTAAGCGTGTGCTCAATGCTTAAAACATTAAAAGCCACCAACTGGCTTGACCGACGGATAGAATTTTATTAATTACTGAACGTTTCCATTTATGCGTGGTGGCAACATTAACGTTGGCAACATTATCTTAAACCTAATCTACACTTCCGTGTTTAATCTAAACGTTATGGAAATATACACTACTTTTTACTGCAAATGCTGTGAGTATTAAAGTCTAACTACCCAAGTAAAATCATATATCAATGCATCGACATCGTAAAAATGAGTTTCTTTTTCGTTTAGAACTTTTACTGAAAAAACCTACAACCTGTTTTCCAGTCAATGAACGGGTCAGGGATGGGATGAATGAAGTCCCCGACTTGTGGCGAGTATATGAATTGTGTCGGCTGCCGAGGCCTGTCGCACTCCCCTGGGGCAATGATTAATGAATGACAGATGAAATGATAGTGGTGAGTGTTGCTGGAATGAAAGATGACAGGGAAAACCGGAGTACCCGCAGGAAAACCTGTCCTGCCTCCGCTTTGTCCAGCACAAATCTCACACGCAGTGACCGGAATTTGAACCACGGAACCCAGCGGCGAGAGGCCGGCGCGCTGCCGGCTGAGCCACGGAGGCATCTAGAACTGTTACTAATACTCCTATAGATGGAGCCAGTCAAACCAAGTTATGAGTCAGGTTAAGAGAAACGAAAGGCCGGGCTGAGTTGTTCAGACGGTACAGAAGTGGTGGTGATTACTGTTTTAAGAGGAAGTGCAACTAGACAACTATAGTCTAACACTAATCAGAATGAAAATTGAAAAGGTCCGACACTTCGAAAAATGACGTATCGGCAAAAGAAAGGCAAGTGTCACGAAGGGCGCGAAAATGAAACACTCCCTAGACCTCGCAAAAACCTTAATACCATTAGGGTCGGAAGAGAACAAGGTCGGATAGGAGAGATTAAAGTGAGGAGACTGGAACAAGTGAAAACAACGCCATAATCAGCTAGGGCCCTGTGGTTGCCACCCACGCTCCCAAACCGAGAGCCCCTGGGGCCCCTTTAAGCCGCCTCTTACGACAGGCAGGGGAAACAGTGGCTGTATTCTATCGGCCCCACCCACAGGGGGTTCAGACGGCAGAGCGCTGGCCTTCTGATCTCAAGTTGGCGGGTTCGATCCCAACTCAGTCAAGTGGTATTTGGAGAGGCTCAAATACGCCAGCCTCGTGTCGGTAAATTTACTGGCACGTAAAAGTAGTTAGTGGGACGTAAAACCATTATTATTATTATTATTATTATTAGAAGTGAAAGAAAAAAAAAACGAACTTCTTCAATAGCACAAGCATACTTTATCCACCCCTGATTCGAGATAATCTTGAATCTCGACATCGTCGAATCCAAAGCTAAGCCACCAGGCGAGTTGGCCGTGCGGTTACGGTCGCGCAGCTGTGGGCTTGCATCCGGGAGATAGTGGGTTCGAATCGCAGTGTCGGCGGCCCTGAAGATGGTTTCCCGTGGTTTCCCATTTTCACACAAGGCAAATGCTGGGGCTGTACCTTAATTAAGGCCACGGCGTCGGTGCGACGTAAAAAGAAAAAAGCTAAGCCAATCAGGCAGACTGATTTCTCCAAGCAAAGCACTACGTTCTCCAGTCAGTGGAAACTGCAATACATGTACAGTTTGCTTGACTTATAATAAGCGACTTAAGTAAAACGCCCAACAATGAGCCCGTTAGTCATGATTTGAAAACAACCATGAATTGAAAGGGAGAACGCTTGTGGTCCAGAATGCGATGGCATCTCGCTAAAAAAATCGCTTCACGATGAACAGGATGAGTTTCTCTAAGCACTGTGATACGCTAGCCTATTTCCCTTTTATCTTGCTCCTAACGCCAGTTTCACACACAATGCCAAGGCCAGTAATTATGTTGTGGAGCACCAGCTCGCTCCCGGGCCAGGGTATCGACCGTCAGCCGTCTGCACAGCCCGGATATCAAACACTCTCACAGCTTTTACTGTTAGCACATGGACTCTATCCTGACACTGAATATACCATCACCCATTTCCTTCAATTCCACTCCACACAGAAAATGCACATTACACCGAAACGCTTCTTCTGAAGAGCCACAATTGAAACGATTTCTTGAGTTGCTTGTGAATGGTAGTATAAGAGAGATTCGAAGAAAATATCACGACGGTAGCATTTAGACCTTCTTCTTCTTCTTCTTCTTCTTCTTCTTCTAGCGTTCACAGTTCTCTCTCTTTCTTCATAAGTTCACATTACGAATAGCTGACTTCTCTCTTTCCCGGCCAGACAACGATCACCCCTACAACAGCAATAAATAAGAAAATAAAACCAAAAGAGAAAATATGCACCCTAATTAGAATATCGGCGCCTGTTGCTATTTCTTGACGGCTGCAGTATTTTTTCTTGCTTTGGCCTCTTCAGTATAGACAAGAGCAAAATGTACCTTTGACAGTAGTGTAGCTGCTGCAAGTACATGGTGCTGCAATAGTACTTGCTGACCCAGTGAGGAAAGCAATGGCAAACTACCTCACTTTTCATCATGTGCTGAACACCTCATCTCAGTGCCACCATCGATTTTTACTGTTCCTATCTCTAGGTATGACGCTTTATTCACAAAATATGTAATTGATTTATGTGGGCGCTTGGGAAATGTCCACTATCTCCTCCTCCTCTTGCGTTAGAAACAACCGATTTGACTGAGACTATAATAGTATTTGGAAAGAAGTACCCGTAGCCTTGGGAAAAGTGCCAGCCCAGCATTTCCTGTATTTTAAGAAAATAAATCCGCTAAGACATTTGAAGCTGAACACGCTGACATCTTGGAAGTTTGATGTCAGGGAACAGTGAACAAGACACGAGAAGGGAAACATACGTTTGGCATAAGAAAGCGTCGTGTAATGCACGTGATGGAAAATCGGACGAGAGGTGAGGGAGTGATCTCGAAGTATGGCATATGGTAGCGTAGTAGGCTATTAGATACAAAGGACAGAGGGATTATGAAGTTCGGCATAAGGTACGAAAGTGTTGCCAGAAATGCTATGAGCGTTACCAGTACAGAGAGCTAGTAAGATCGAGTACAGTAGTTTCGGCTAAACAGCTCTGCATTCGAAAGGCGGTGGGCTAGTCCCAATGTCGCACAGGGTGCAATTTTCCCGATCTAGCTGGACAAAAATCCTTTTTCGACTTCTTGATTTAGGCCGAAATGTGTTCTCTTGCTGTACAGAGAATGTTTGGATGCATTGCTTTTAAGTCTTCGCCAGCCATTTGTTATGGCTAGATAGCACAAACACCAACGGCTTCGCTCGCTTGCTGTCGTTCTTCAGTTGTGGCGAAGCTCGCTATGTCAAGGTGCCCGTACACTTGAGAGTAAATACTGGCGAGAACCTCTCGATAGCAGTTACTCGCCAATGGACACAGTGCCGAGAGCAACTATCGGAAATTCCCTCGCAACTCTCCGAGAGCTAACTTGTCACAACTTGCTCGCTAGTCGACACATGCTCCCCGGCCCTCTCGGAGATTAGCTCTCCAGATACGAACTGTGTTCGAATTATGGCGAGGCTATCGAGAGCTTTGTTCTTTTTTCAATTTCAAGATGACTAAAAATTGGTCACTGGAGGAAACAAAACTGTTAACTGAAATGTTTGTAAGTCGAGAAATTTTGTGGAATGTGAAATGTAGACTACCTATTACCGTGACAGAGTTGAGTAACATTAAACTTTAGAGGAAATAGGAGTGAAGTTTTCGTGTTCCGGAGCTGAAGTTCAAAGGAAAATTCACAACTTAAGGAATCAGGTAAGTTAAGTCTGTTTAATAAAGGTGAATTAAGAGTAAATTGTTAGTTTATATTTTATTATAATCACATCAATTCGTATGGAAATAAATTTATTGTAATGATTGTAGCCGGGTTATTATTAATATAATAACAAGTATATAATATAATACATATATACAATATTTAAATTAATAATGTGATGCTCTCTATTGTTTAACGTATCTCAATAATTGAAAAAAATGAAAAACAGAAAAAGCGGTAGCGGGACAGATGACAATTACCAATTTTTACAGAGAATAATCAATCACAGCTGCTGCGACTTGTCAGAAGTAGTGTGATGACATTTCGACTACTCTCCACTCTCTACAGGTGCACAAGTGGACAGGGTTTGATGAGAACTCGTGAAAGCTATCTTGGCGAGGAACTCGCCGGGTACTCTCGATAGTTATTCGGACCGAAATTAACTCTCAAATGGACAACCTGAGAGCGGATATTGAAAGTTACTCTCCCAGTTAATCTCAAATGGAAACCCACCCTTAACAGACCTGCAAGTGAGAGCGATCTTCGTACGCGGAAGGCATGGACATAAATAATACATGTACCGTATGTAGTTTTACATGAGGTGGAAATCAATATTGTCGATAACAGTTTGAACCCCGTAAAGAAGATTACATTGTAATATGTGAACGTAAGATTATTCTTTTCGTAACGTTAACTTTAACTTTTTTTTTGTCTAACCCTTGTCCCGTTTTCCTACGGGGTCAGGTATGAGGCGAGATGAATCTGTCGTGGGTTTCTTTTATGACCGGATGCCCTTCCTGACGTCAACCTTATCAGAGAAGTTCAATCAATCAATATTCTAAAGGCTAATGCCTTGTCGATGCAACCACTCTTTTGTTTCATTGGCTGTTCGTTTCAGTTCCATGTAGTTGACACAACCTAACCTCTTCTTGATGTCGTCCAAATACTTCATCCTAGGTCTTCCTCTCTCTTTCTTTCCCAGCACTTTCCCTTCAAGTATGTTAGTGATGAAAGTATTGTGTCTGATGACATGTCCAATAAATTTTAATTTCCTGTTTTCCATTTCGTTTAAAAATCTTCTCTCTTCTGTAACTTCCCTTAAGACTTCCAGGTTGGTTTTTCTTTCCGTCCAGCTCGTTAATGAGATGAAATGAATGACGTGATATATGATAGTAGGGACAGGGTGAAACCCGGTGCCGGCACATAGCCTACTCCTGTCGAATAGCACCAAGGGGTCTGCTCAAGGCTTAACGTCTCTATCCGACGGACTAATCACCATCGACAGCGTCATATGCCCTCACTCCATATGAGCACTGCGGAGAGGTTTGGAATTTAATCCAGGCTTTTGGCACGCAATCTAGTGATTAGAAATTGTATACCACCACCTCCCCTACCCTGCCGGCCAACATTCTGATGGTGAAATGTTTTTCGACCAATGGGAACCGGCTAACCGCGGTGTCAGACCGTTTAGACTTCAGCGCTTTAACGATCATGGCCACCAGGCAGGCTCGTAACGTTAACTTTAAATAAGATATAAAAATGACTCCACTCGACCCTACTGAAACCATATACTGTATGTCTGTATCCGTGAACTTCTGAAATATGCATTTATTTTTTGCGCTTATTTGCGCTAATAAGAGGAATCAATTTATTTCAGTGGCACCGTATAGCCTACCCAGGATGAATCTTTTTCAAGTATCGTACCGGAGCTGCGTGGAGTCAAGGAAATATCACATTTTCAGATATATACAGTAGTTCATAATTTCAGAATACGAGGTATTTCCTGTGATCTGGAGCAGAAACAGTTAGGATGTTTTCGGGGTAAATTCTCCTGCAATGGACAAAATATCACAGGCACAATGACAGATCCTTAGAAAGTAATAATGAATAGGTAAGCGAAAATTTCATTTCGCCGGAAGAAATTAGCAACTGTGAGATTACACGTTCGAGGAGAGTTGTACCTGAGCCAAGTATGTATGGGTAGAAGGGGACGTTCTAGGACATTATTTAGTGATAACAGTACTAGAAGTCAAAGAAGGAAGATGCTGCAAAACACCAATGCGGGTGAAAGTTCTTTGCTGCACTGTAATTGCTTCTGCCGACGGACAACACAACTGTTTTGATTTTTGTAATAAGGTGGATAAATATGTTCTGTTCTAGTTTTGGCCAGAGACTGAACAAGTTTAAACTGGTGTACAGTCACTCTGGTATCGAGGAAAAATGTCAGTGCCCCTCCATCACTATACTGGACAGTATTTAATGAAGAGCTTAATTCTCTCAATTTCTTAATTTTTGTGGTTTTCTGTGGAGACGCTGATGAAAGCTCTTTAAAAATGTTTGTATCATTTCTCTTTCCTGTAGCACGTAAACTAGATTCTGCAGTGAAAGAAAATGCCATCCGCAGTGGTGTTTTGTAGCAAATGATTGCACCTTCCTTTATTTTTAGTACTGTTGTAACTATGTGACATCGTTCCCTTCTTTACATTTCATCAATTTCGCGACACCTTCAAAGTATGGTTCAAGCTTATGAACAAGTGTACAGAAACGCGTTTGTGAGGTTTAAGAGTACGGCACTAGATATCGTACGAGAGTATGCCGCTAGATCTATGTCAAGGCCTCCGTGCGGTTTCTTAACCATATGATTACGAGGAAAATCTTATAAGAAAAATTGGGACAATAAGTGGGATATGCCGCAGAGCAAACCTGGTTGTACAAGAGAGGCAAAATGTATTCACGTATTTCAAGATGCCAGCGGGCGAACACACATTCAAAGGAGACGCATCGTTAAGTCCTGTCAATAAAGGATCTAAGAACAATATTTGAGCTACTTTAGATTTAAAAGAAAACTAACAGTGTGTGTCATCTAGCAGGCTAGTGATATTGCTTCACTCTCAAAGAAGTGGGCATACTGTGGATGAGGAGCCACTACGCACAAGCCTTCTCTTTCCGACTGACTATTTCGACTGGCATTTGGGACTTACTCTCACAGTCTATTGTTAATAGGATAGGATAGGATAGGATAGGATAGGATAGGATAGGACAGGATAGGATAGGATAGGATAGCCTATAACATCCCGAGTGGGGAAGGCCTCCTATCAACCAAGAAGGCTCTGTAATCACCAAGCTGAAGATATTGACTAAAATGCCTTATTTGTTCCTGTAAATGCTAATCATGCAGAGTAAATGTGAAATTCGTTTAGAGTCAAATTCTGTTGAATACTAGGCATTTGTTAGTGCCTATAAATGTCTACTTTCACAGTTAGCGCATATTTTGCTAACATTACTATTTAAGCCCCTAAAACGTTATTCTGTATTTGTTTTATTTTTTCTTTCCATATAACTAATTGGTTGGCAGAGAGTTAACAGGCCTTATACGATCGTCGGAACAAACAGCATATGATGTGGCACGTGCTGGACATCCAACCAAGAAACATAACAAAAAATGATGTTTCATTGTCCTTATATTCCCGAGATAACAAGTTCGATACAGAATGAGATAGGTGACACTGCTGGAGCTTACGTGTGATAACTCTGTTTCACGGATTTGCAGCACGTTAAAAAACTCCCGCAGGGCAAACATTTTAAAACCCCGACGTCTCTTAAAATCTGCCGGGATAAGTGGCTTAGACGGTGAAGCGCCGGCTTTCTAAACCCAGGTTGGTGAGGCTGATAGTGGCCAAGTCTGGCGGTATTTTAAACTGCTCAAATACGCCAGCCTCGTGTCGAAAGACTTCCTGGCACGTAAAAGAATTTCTGTAGGACAAAATTTCTGGCACCTGGGCGTTATCGTAAACAGCATGAAGTAGTAAGCGAGATGTGAAACTAATTAAATATATTATTCAAATGAAATATATAGCAACTGAAGGTGCGTTCAACTGATTATTATTATTATTATTATTATTATTATTATTATTATTATTATTATTATTAAGTAGAACAGTAACCTCAAATTCGAAAGTCGTCGGCGTGTCGTTAGCAGCGTATACCGGGTCAAGCTTGCCTTCTATGATCATTTGTATCGGGTCGTATTTGTTATGTGACCAAGGAGACATGTCGATGGCCCGGATTACATTACAGTATTGTAAGCCCAACTGTCGGCTGTAATTTATTAAGGGAAATGTTCGATACATTTCCAAGTCCTTTGAAATCACTTAAGAAAGAACTCGGTAAACAATTTATAGGAACAATGCCACCTGGGAGACAGTCCTAAATGCAGATCAATAGGCATAATGATTGAATTTGATTGATTCGCGTACGGTATTTAGCTTAATATTTCACATGTCTCCAGATCTCTATTTTATGTCTCTATTTGTGTTAATCTTCGAGAATTTAAATTCAGGTAACTGCCGGATCAGCTGTTTTGGTTCAGCAAATATTGCCTTGAGCTTTTATTATTCTGTTTCAGAGGAAAGATAGTGTATGATTTTGTGATTGTCAACGTGGGAAAATTAAGGATGCCATCGATAGTGAATATACGAATATATAATACCACATTAATATACCAATAGATGTGAAGCTCTGTTGAAAATCTGCAATGGGACAGTGGAAAGATAGTATGAGGATACCAGACTTTTTTTTTTTTTTGCTAGGAGCTTTATGTCGCACCGACACAGAGAGGTCTTATGGCGACGATGGGATAGGAAAGGCCTAGGAGTTGGAAGGAAGCGGCCGTGGCCTTAATTAAGGTACAGCCCCAGCATTTGCCTGGTGTGAAAATGGGAAACCACAGAAAACCATTTCCAGGGCTGCCGATAGTGGGATTCGAACCTACTATCTCCCGGATGCAAGCTCACAGCCGCACGCCTCTACGCGCACGGCCAACTCGCCCGGTGATACCAGACTTAAGACGTATACAGATATTATATGACACTGATATTACATAATAATGTTCATATTTTATTTGTTTTGAATAATGTATTAAATTATATTTATGAATTAAAAGGACAGCCAAGATCCTACGTATGTACCCATTGTTGAAGAAATGTTATTTGGCACTTTGTGAAGAAGTTGAGGAAGAAGGGGAGGGGGCAGAATTTATGTGGGTGGCACTGAATGGAAACAGCAGCCTATTTAACACTAATCATAGGAAAAGATGGGAGAGATCTGTTGAGATTTTAATTTAATGTTATTCTTGTTTTCGATATTCAGAACAGTTTTTTCACTTCGAGTAATTTCGAGTCTCTCGACAGGTTGGGTATATATTTTCAAACATCAATTTTTAATAAGCTGAAAATTGTAATCAAGTTGTTGTATAAAAATACACGGGTATGACACACATAATATCGGTAAAATTTGATACTTCTGTGGGTATTTATAATAATTTATCCGCAAGAAAAACTCTAGGCTATTCCCGTAACTATTTGTTTACTTTTGGAAATTCATTTAAAATGAACGGGTATGGGTTTCCATGCTCTGTAGCTCTAACTTCTTCTACAGTATTTTGGTAACCGTTGGCGTTGGTTGTCGACCAGTAGATTAAAATGTGAAAAAAAGTCAATTATAATGATGGGTCTGCCTACATCAGCTATGATTAAAGGCTACTGGAATTCCCGGCGTAACCCAAAATCGAGCTTTAATAACTTCTGACTATATGTTTTAATTTTAGTGTTATTAGCCGCGAAGAGATTACTTACAGAGTGATTTTCGTTGGTGGGAAGTTGGAACAACTAACACATCTGCTTCAGTATCTATCTATCTATCTATCTATCTATCTATCTATCTATCTATCTATCTATCTATCTATCTATCTATCTATCTATCTATCTATCTATCAGAAAGAGGCTGCTGAGTCCTTGTCACATATAGGTGATTCACTGAGTCTTGTGGCTCTCTGTCGCCGTGGAGAGACGGACAGTTAGTTTTCCGGATTACCTGGCTGGAATGCACTCATACTGCACGGCTGCAAACACTTACAAACACGTTCACCGAACTTTAAGTGGTAATAACACAGGTTTAGATGGGAACATGCATCATTTTCAAAAATATTTTTTTTGAAAAGTACACCAATGAAATAGTACGTAAACGTATTGCATTGTGGTATGTTGCCTTGTTTTCTACCATTAAAAAAATATTTAATAGTGCCTTTCCGCAAGGCGAGTGAAACGGCCTCTGACGTAAGCGGCGCGCTGTGACGTCACGATCCAGTACCGCATGGAGCTCTACCAGCCATTGTGCATCAGCCGTTGCTAAAAGCCGATTGTTTATTATTCATGATCGCGAATAACTTCGAAATGACAGAAGAAAGGTTCAAAACAGCACAGTCAGACAATCTACCATGTGTAGATGTCATCATTCTTGAAAAATATGACTTTTGTGGCCGCAGAAATTCGCGGATAACAAGCAAGTACTTTTATATATGTGCAATGTACTGTAACCCATAGTATTAGGATAACAACGAACCTGGATAGATATCACATCACTTTCAACATTTCCTTCTAGACTGATTCCCCTATTAAAGAATAACATTACATTTTCGGGCTTTCAGCATTAGTAAAGTAAGAAATCGGATTTCAGCACTAACATAATCATATAGGTAGCATTATAGTACTAGTCCGCTCCTGTGGTGTAGTGGTTAATGTGTGCCACTCCCGAAGGCCCGGTTTCGATTCCCGGCTCTGCCATGAAAGTTGAAAACAAATAGTACGAGGGGTGGAACGTGGTCTACTCAGCCTCGGGAGGTCAACTGAGTAGAAGGGTTTCGAATCCCACCTCAGCCATCCTCGAAGTGGTTTTTCGTATTTTCCTACTTCTCCTCCAGGCACCTAAGGCCACGGCCGTTTCCTTCCCTCTTCCTTGTCTATCCCTTCCGATCCTCCCATCCTCCAACAAGGCCCCTGTTGAGCATAACAGGTGAAGCCGCCTGGGCGAGGTAATGGCCCTCCTCACCAGTTTCATCACCATACTCAAAGTCTCACGTTCCAGGACACTGCCCTTGAAGTGGTAGAGGTGAAATCCCTCGCTGAGTCCGAGAGAAAACCAACCCTTAAGGTTAAACTGATTAAGAAAGAAAGAAAGAAAGAAAGAAAGAAAGAAAGAAAGAAAGAAAGAAAGATCATAGTACTATAGGGCTATAATCTATCATTCCCCAAAAAATATATATTTATGGTTGGGACAACTGGCCTACCCACTTCCGGGGCCCATGAAAGAGAATGAAATATCTTTGTGGAGGGAAAAAGTTAAACATGATAAAGATAAATATGACTTCATCTAGTTTTCACAAGTCGGGCTGAGTGGTTCAGACGGTTGAGGTGCTGGCCTTCTGACCCCAACTTGGCAGGTTCGATCCTGATTCAGTCCGGTGGTAGTTGAAGGTGCTCAAATACGTCAGCCTCGTGTCGGTAGATTTACTGGCACGTAAAAGAACTCCTGCAGGACTAAATTCCTGCACATCGGCGTCTCCGAAAATCGTAGAAGTAGTTAGCGGGGCGTGAAGCCAATAACATGAATTACATTTGGCTTTTAACAAGCTGAGCATATCAGGAAAGAAAAGTGTCCTGGTGACATTTTAGTCGCTCAATACAGGAATGTCTTTGGGTGCTGTGACTTTTACTTTTTTTTTTTTTTTTTTTTTTTTGCTCTTTGCTTTACGTCACACCGTCACATATAGGTCTTATGGCGACGATGGGACAGGAAAGGCCTAGGAATGGGAACAAAGCGGCCGTGGCCTTAGGTACAGCCTCAGTATTTGCCTGGTGTGAAAATGGGAAACCACGGAAAACCATCTTCAGGGCTGCCGGCAGTGGGGTTCAAAACCCACTATCTCCCAGATGCGAGCTCACAGCTGCGCGCTCCTAACCGCACGGCCAACTCGCGCGGTATTTTTACCCTTCGGTTTATTGACTTGGCTTGTATAACCTAAAACTTGGGCTAAGTTGGATAATATTTTAAACACCTACATCACTATTTTCACCTGTGTGCAATTATGTTATTTATTTCATTAATATTATGATAATTATTATAATTGAGCATTGTTAACTTATGAGACCCCAACAGACAAGCATTGGTTTTGTGTAGAGTTATACATTTGTTAAATTCACGTTGTTTCCTTTCGTGATGTACACGCCTATTCTTTGTTACATTATAGAGTATTTAGATATAGCCTAAATTTCTTTACCAATTAAGCTCTTCAATAAAGACATACATAACTGTCCCATGCCAAGATAGAATTAGAGCTGTCAAAATGGTTCATAACCCCTTTGATTTATTATCTTGACATGGATCACCCAAAACATAGGTTAGGTTTGGAGAATACTTTAATAATCAGCATTATTTAATGCACTGTTTATTACTTTCATATTCCAAGATGTAATTGAAGCATTTAAATAAAGCATCATACATTAAAATTTAAAGTTTTACCACTAGAACAGCTGACATGGAAAAGTGATTTGAAAATTCAAACAAATTCATCTTACGTTAAAATCTTCAAAAAAATAAACTGTAGACTTTTCCGATATATCACCAGCATTTCTCCGGCTCGCCAAAATCCATTTCTCCCTAGTTTTAGCGTCTTTGGAACATTTATAAACTATTTGTTTGGTGCGGTATGCGATGTGCTATTGCACATCGGAACTCTACACCATTTATAAGTTTTCTGCCTCACTGCCTGCGCAGGATTAATTTTAAGTCTAAAATATACCACTCAGATTATTATCCAATGTATAGACCTCGAATTTAACTATACCAGACACTAACGTAAAGTAGAAATACGCGAAGTGTATCCTGCTTCTCACAGCACACTATGCGTTATTTCGTCTGCTAATTCAGTCAACCTGTACGATGACGTCAGACCGATGAGATCGCGTACTTGCGTGACGTGACATTTTCGTAGATTTTTATCATGTTTGGAGTTATTATTTGTACATTCTGATCACATTTTTGAATTCTGCATGAAATTTTGTATCAGATTAGCATATTTTTAATTAAAACCCCGGATCATGCATGTTCCCTATTACGGCTGTTGGATCTCCTGTTCGAATTTGATCTCCACCGTTGACAGGAGCGAGACTGGAGTCGTCTGCTTAAATCTGACACTTGAATGGAAAGTTCAGATACCTGTTTTTTTTTAAACTCCTCTATGTCGTCTCGGTGGGGACTGAAAACATTTAAGGTGCTACCTGTAAGGATGGGGCTGGTCGGCTATGGTTTCAGTTCTCAAGTTTGATTTGCCATGTGGCAAGCCTCGCCAGATCGTCACTGATGTCATACGCAAGTCGCGAGGTAGGCGTTTTAACCATCATGTTCACCAAGCTTGTCATCGGCTAAGTTCCTCATTTCACAAAGCAGTTGGGAGGGACTGCGATCACCAAGTTCCAGTGCCGTTAATAGTTTCTGTGTTCTTTATGCATCACTGTCGTTCTTTAATGGCAACATATTTTCCGGAATCGGGCGGCTTAACAAGGATATCGGCAATTTGGGTTAACATTTCCGCCTCGATTGAACTCACCACTTTGTCATATTCAGTCTGATCAAGAGTTATGTAGCTCGTGCGAAACAGCCTCAAGCTGTATAAACCATATCCTAGGATCTGGCTTCCTGAACAGTGGGACTTCTAACACTTTTACGCGTGCTACCGCACGTTCCAGTCCGGTATTTACTTCTTCGTTTTCTTGCGACATCACGTAAGGGTCACCAATTTTTGGCTATTTATAATAATTATCTACAAGAAAAACACTAGGCTAGTCCCGTAACTATTTGTTTACGGTACTTTATTCTACACAGAACTTAAAAGGCAAAAATAATTCTTCTTGAATAGTGTGGTTGGACAAGGTAAAAAGAATAACATGAATATTCGCAATTTAAAAAAATGAAAATATATTTCTTCGTTATTCTATGACGAAGGTAATGTCATTATTCATTATTCTATGCATCTTGAGGTTAGAAGATTCACTTCCACTACACTTCTACGTGTGTAAAAAAGACGATAATAGTTTAAAGCTAAAATAGCTAAAAGCTATGTAATTATACACACAATATATATACACACACGGACTGAACGCTGAAAGGCATAGCAGTCTATAATGATAATGTATGTATATATACCCAGGAATATTTCGCCGCGTGTGCACAACTTTCTTCACCAGCACGTGTCCTTTATTACCTACTGAGGGCCAGGGCTCATAGAAAATAATGTCCAGTATTATGTCTGTCTAGTCTGAAACTTGATGATGATGATGATGATGATGCTTGTTGTTTAAAGGGGCCTAACATCGAGGTCATCGGCCCCTAATGGTACGAAATGAAATGACAAACAAAAAGGTCAAAATCATCCACTGACCAAAATAAAAAAAAATGTCATGAAGAATGAATGGATGGACATGAACCCCAAAAAACAAGAACAAACAAAACAAACAATGGATCCGACTAAAACAAAGACCATAAATAATAGTATTACTGACCAAGGGACCGCTTATAAAGCACAATCCTGAATCGAGGATGCTTGATGTCTAAAGGGGTCCAAAATCCAGGTTAAAGGTCCCTCAGAATGGTACTTATCGCTAGTAAAGTAGAACAATTGTATTTGTCATGCCGGGGTACTAATCAAAAGTAGCGAAGACTCACGGTGTTCCACACATGATGGTACTACTCACAGGTAACGCAGACCTATGGTGTTTCTCACACAATGGCGCCACTCATAGCCAACGCAAACCGATGATGTTCCTCACCTAGGTGTACTAGTCACGGGTGCCGGTATTCCCGTGATGTTCCTCACATAGTGGGTACTAATCACAGGCAACGCAGACCCACGGTGTCGCTCATACAGTGGTACAACTCACAGGCAACCCCCAGACCCGCGGTGTTGCTCACATGGGTACGAGTTACGGGTACTGGAAACCCACATGAGAACCAACTCATTGCTGCTAATAATCATAAACCTGTTTCGTACCTAATATAGTGGTACTACTCGCAAGTACAGGCAACCCATGGTGTTCTCCGCGTAATGGTACGAATCAAAAGTAGTTTCATGGTTCTAATTTAATCATCTCTTGGTCACCCCTTTTAGTCGCCTCTCACGACAGGCAGGGGATACCGTGGGTGTATTTTTCGACTGCGTCCCCCACCCACAGGGAGTAGAGAGAGAGAGAGAGAGAAACGAAGAAGAAAGAAGGGATCCGTCACTGCGAAAAATGAAGTAACGGACGATGAAGGGTATGGGCCACGAAGGGCGTGAAAATGAAAGACTCCCTAGGCCTCGAATGCTCTAATACCGTCGGGGTCGGAAAGGAACAAGAGTTGACCAAGGGAGGTCGGACAGGATAGACGAAAGTGAGGAGCCTGGCACAAATAAGTGGAAGCAATGCCAAGACTCAGCTAAGGGCCCCGTGGTCGTCAATCCACCCTCCCAAGTTGAGAGCCCCTTGGGCCCCTTGTAGTCGCCTCTTACGACAGGCAGGGGATACCGCGGGTATATTATACATGTGCGTCCCCCACCCGCAGGGGGTAGTCTGAAACTTAGTGATGCAGCATAAGTAACATAGGTGGGTGTGTATGTATGTATGCATGTATGTATGTATGTATGTTTGTTTGTTTTTCTAGTCCTAAGCCCGAAGGCTGGTTGGATCCTCAACAGCTCCGCCATCAGCTGTCATAGATGGCCTAGGCACCATTGAAGAGGCGTACTAGGGAAATTAGTGAGGTAGTTTCCCGTTGCTTTCCTCACCGAGCCAGAAGTTGCTATTACATATCAGTCTGCCAAGCCCACTGAAATGCATGCACCAACCGACCCTATGAGCAAGATGTTCACACCATCCATAGCAGGGACTGGCTGCATAAGGAATGCCATTATTAGCACCACTCATACCTCAATCATTTTCATTTTGTCAAAGCCAAGGATAAAGCTAAGAGAGATCAATGAAATTAGCAAAATTGCTCTAACTCGTACCAGAAGACACAGTGCACTGTAAACACTAGGTCCTGTCAGCAAAGGCAGTACGTGTTTATACCGCACATAAAACATCATTACCGGGCGAGTTGGCCGTGCGTGTAGAGGCGCGCGGCTGTGAGCTTGCATCCGGGAGATAGTAGGTTCGAATCCCACTATCGGCAGCCCTGAAAATGGTTTTCCGTGGTTTCCCATTTTCACACCAGGCAAATGCTGGGGCTGTACCTTAATTAAGGCCACGGCCGCTTCCTTCCAACTCCTAGGCCTTTCCTCTCCCATCGTTGCCATAAGACCTATCTGTGTCGGTGCGACGTAAAGCCCCTAGCAAAAAAAAAAAAAAAAAGCAAAAAAAAAAAAAAAACATCATTAGCCCTGGATCAATAGGAGTAATTATGAAATTATTGTCACAAGTCTATAACACGACCTAATACAATGTATACTTTATCCAAATCTAGTTTTTACTTGACCTTTCGATGGATATTGCAAAGTGACGATACCTTTGTTTCCGCGCAATCAGCCACATCAGTCAATGAATCACCCGGGAATGTAAAGTTCATTTGGAGAACGTAAAATGTCCAACAGAGTATTAAACAGTCACACGGAGGAACTTGCATTTCTTTGCGAAATTTCTATATTTATGAAACACGAAAACAAGGATTACCAAGGAAAATAATATAATTATCTCTCACTTACAACATTAACGTAAGAAAACTAACAAGCATTTTTAAATACCATACAATATACTACGAACTGCTCTTACTATAGCGATATTTAGGATCTCAATCCAACACACAATAACAAGAAACGACATGCAGAGGAAGTAGAACGAAGAAAAAGAAAAAGATTAAGGATTCGTAACGTACCTCATTATTTTATCTCCGTGCCAGTTCTAGAGTCATCTGATGAGCCTCTACAGTCCACAGACATTATGTACCTCTACATTATATCATCCTTATTTTCCCAGGCTTTCTAAACAACGCCCTTTATGCGATTCACTTCACGTGTCTACCTCTCAGCTGTCACATATTCACTTACGGCTTGGCGCGTTAAGATTTTTTACCTCCTTATACTGTAAGTTTAATTGTGACGGGTGACAAAAACTCTGACCTGAGCCCAAATGAGGTCAACAGCATTGAAGTAGTAGCGATATGGTGGCAACCGTAAAACACTGCGCCCATGATTTTGCCCCATCTCACAAAGGAGCCCCAGGGGCTAGGCCCTTAGCTCAGTCATCGCATTGCTTCCACTTGCTTGTACCAGGCTTCTCACTTTCATCTATTCTGTCCGACCTCCCTTGGTCAACTCTTGTTCTTTTCCGACCCGACGCTATTAGGCTGCGAGGGCTAGGGAGTCTCATTTTCACACCCTTCGTGGCCCTTGTCTTTCTTTGGCCGATAGCTTCATTTTTTAAAGTGTCGGATCCCTTGCATTTTTTCTTTCTGATTAGTGTTAAGTAGAGAATGGTTGCCTAGTTGTACTTCCTCTTAAAACAATAATCACCGTCATCACGGACATATCTCGAAAACTGAGGACTGAAGTACATTGCGAACTAAGTGGTGACGAAATACTTGAACAAAATCACACCGAAGGGTCAACCACAATGCAAGTTTAGTAGCCAGAAGAAGAAAGTCAAGTGCTGAAAGCAATAAACATAATCGGCAGCACGAGATCGTCTGAGCCAACAGGATTGCTTCTTTATCTAACACGGCGTCAGTCATAAGTTATGGTTTTCATTTCAGTGTTGTCGTATAACTTATATAATGGGAATTAATTGGGCGATGTTCCACCATTCAACATAATGTATAAATGTCATGTTTTATACACTGTGTTGAATGGTGGAACATCCCTCTATTAATTCCCATTATATGGCGTCAAACGTTAAGTTATAAAAACTAGATCTGGACAGAGTATAGCAAGTTTTCTTTATTTGAGGATATCTGCTCTATTTTCTTCTACATATCTCCAAATGCCTACGAATTTAGCAAGAACCGATTACAAAAATAAACCGAAGAACTTCACGAGTTATAGAAACATGTAAAAAAACCACCACGCTAAAGCGTCCACTGCAAAACAGTGATTCATATTTTACGGTAAAATTTCAACATTTCTTTAAGAACGGCAAAAATGTAGATCCATAATCTCATAAATATCAATGTGCAAACATTCTAAACAAGCAGAATTGTGAAATTTTACTGATAACACACGCTGCCAATCTAACAATAGTATATTTATTTCTACATGCCTGAATTAGAGCATATGATTTTTATCTTAACAAATTAACTTCTAATAACTGGAATCAAATTGCAAGCTTCAGCTTAAGCTAAATGGTGTAACACATATCCGCTTATCAACTGATGCTTCTTATGGTTTAGCCATTGTCAAAATGTATGAGAAAAAGTTGTCGAAATTCCCTCCAGAGGCAGGAAAATCAATATTGGTTGAGGTGATCATTGTTGGGACAAACAATGGGACTTTATCTATACTGAAGATATGTTACACCAACGCAGACGTCACACATCATCTGAGGCTTAAAGGGAAAGGGTGAGACGAGAGATGAGCACAATGCGCTTAGTGTGGTGTAGACGAGTCATTAAGAGGGAATTGCATCACGGTCTCTTAGAAAAAAAAATGATCGACATTTTCACACAAGATAGGCTAGCTTATTCTTGGAATATTATCATCTTTTTCTTCTTCTAAAGGCTAAGCCTTGTTACCGCAGCCATAAATGTCTATCTTGAGCCAGTCTTTTCAACTGCGTAGGTCTTGCAGTTCATCCTCAAAAGCAGTTTCCTGAAATATACTGTGGATCGTCCTTTTCCTCTTTTCCCGGCAATTCTTTCTTCAATGATATAGCAAAGGAACTCCTTATGCTGCAGAAGGTAACCGATTAATTTTATTTGCCTTCTTTTTTTTTCAATTTCAGTGACCAGCCTCCGCTTTCCTCCGACTCTTAAGGATTACGATATTGCTCTTCATATTAAAATTACTATATAACCAAGTTATCCCATACAAAGAATATTTTACTGTATAGGACTCTCACAACAACTCGTGTTGCTCGTGAAATCAATTGCTGTTCTGGTGTATTTACTTTAACTGGGAAGAGGGAAACCGCTGTAACTTCAAGAACGGTGAATTTCTTGACATGAAAAGTGATCGGCTGAACGAACTGCCCAGACATAAGAGCACTTCTGAGCCCAAGTTGATGGGCTTGGGCTCGATTCCAGCTCAGCCGGTGCTACAGAAGGTGCTCGTGGCACGCAAAATATATGCAGGATAAAGTTCCGGAACCTCACCACCGACGTCTCCGAAAACCGTAAAAATAGTCGGCGAAGTACAAGCATGAACGAAAGGAAGAACACATTATTAGAGTTGTTTCTTATCTAGAGGTTTATCTATACTTTGCCAATAAAAGGACGCATTTCTTTCTTTTTAAAAAGGGTTTAAATTATAAAAGTTCGCAACAAATTGCCATAAACTCTATCACTTTCCTCACAAAAACAAAACATAAAACATGCAAGTTTTTTTTGGCTAATGGCTTTACGTCGCACCGACACAGATAGGTCTTATGGCGACGATGGGATAGGAAAGACTTAGGAGTTGGAAGGAAGCGGCCGTGGCCTTAATTAAGGTACAGCCCCAGCATTTGTCTGGTGTGAAAATGGAAAACTATGGAAAACCATCTTCAGGGCTGCCGACAGTGGGATTCGAACCCACTATCTCCCGGATGCAAGCTTACAGCCGCGCGTCAACTCGCCCGGTAGTATATTTTTATAAGGTATATTGGACAAACGTACTTTAAAGAGTTAGATAAATATTTTATTACAGATATATCACGGCACAAAGAATATATAGTTGACGTTTATTCTTTCGTACTGGAGTTTGCTCAGTTGTAGTCAGGTAGGGTATAAATCGTCGCACGCAAGACGTTGCTATGCGGCGTAACAAAGATTAGTTTGCGGACATTGGACAATTCCGACCGGCTGCATCTTTACTTCGATTACCAGGGTGTAATACATTAATGTATACAGGAACTTGACGCATGCAATTTCTATATATTAATCCATGCGTTCATGCAAATTTAACCCCCCTGTAGGTGGGGGTGGTAGAATAATACTCACGGTATCCCCTGCCTGTCGTAAGAGGCGACTAACAGGGGCCCCAGGGGCTCTTAACTCGGGAGCGTGGGTTGATGACCACGGGGCCTTCAGCTGAGTCCTGGCATTGCTTCCACTTACTTGTGCCAGGCTCCTCACTTTTGTCTATCCTATCTGACGTTCCTTGGTCAACTCTTGTTCTTTTCCGATCTCGGCGGTATTAGAGCACTCGAGGCCTCGGGAGTCTTTCATTTTCACGCCCTTCGTGGCCCTTGTCTTTCTTTGGCCGATACTTTCATTTTTCGAAGTGTCGGATCCCTTGCATGTATATCCTCTGATTAGTGTTATGTAGAGGATGGTTGCCTAGTTGTGCTTCCCCTTAAAACAATAACCACCACCACCACCACGCAAATTTAACGGTTGTGATACGTTACTCTCGAAAGTTCCAGAGCCATTTATTGTCCTACTAACTTTACTTTTACATGTATTGGCTCCACAAATTTAAACCTAAACGTAATTTCCAACATATTCCGGCAGAAGCTTCACACGCTGTGACCGTGAGATGGAGTAAGATATTGTCCAGTAAGCGTTTTTTAAGTTGCCATTTCATCAATAACATACTCGTTTTTGTTTATTTGCTTCCTTAATAATTTTCAGAAGCAGTGCCTTAACCGGAACCGAGTTGGGAACCTCTAAATTATGTTTACCATAAAACGTAACGTCGCACCGACACAGACAGGTCTTATGGCAACGATGGGACAGGAAAGGGCTATAAATGGGAAGGAAGCGACCATGACCTTAATTAAGGTACATCCCCAGCATGTGCCTAGTGTGAAAATGGGAAATCACAGAAAACCATCTTCAAGGCTGCCGACAGTGGGGTTCGAACCCAATATCTCCCGAATGCAAGCTGACAGCTACGTGACCCAAACCACACAGTCACTTCCTCGGTATGTAGCATATCATCATTTCTGGTGGACATAGTGGGAATATCGAGCAGAATAGCACGAGCAATGCATTCAGAAACAAATTAATTTCACTGTTTTGGAGGAAATGATGGAACAGTTTAAGCCCCAGTCTTCAGTGCTGCCTGAACGAAGTTAGTGGGTAACTGCATAATAAGGAATGTTCAACCAACCTGCAAAGCGACGACATGAAACACACTTCCGGTGTCGCCCACTTTCACCCTATCCTTTTTTGAACCAAGGGCCCTCATACACGTACTGACAGGCCGAACAGGAGACCGTTCTACTTGTCCCCAGCTCCTCGCCACACACACACAGACCCTACTGTCAGTCCGCCCCGTAATCTGGTTTGAGTGTAAATGGGTACACGTTTTGTCATCAGTTAATGACTTGCTTGCATATGTAACGGCAGTATAAGTCTCAAAGAAAAGAGAGCGCAGAGTGTGGAGGAAAGAGTGGTTGAGCCAGAATAATTACACCCATCTACGTTTGTTGCAAGAGAAACAACTGTACACACACGCTTTACTTTTTACTTTCCACAGCGAAGGGAGCTCTCCGAACCGCTCAAAAAATTCGATACAAAGTTTTTACCACGTGGCCATGACTGCAATGCGGGAGAAAGACAATATTTCACTATTCCCGCAGACACCAGACTGACTGAACATTAGGCCTGCCGGCCGGTCGTAATTCCCCAATACACATCCGTTCAACTGGCGGAATTCTTACAGTCCAACCGATTGGCCGGCCAGTCACACCATGCACGTCAGTTCTCAACTGTTCAGGGCGATCGCAAGGCGAAACTGTACGTATATAGAGGCCCTAAATCATGAATATCATACCTAGTTTTATCCAAGAAAATACCAGTTGAAATATTGGAAACCTACTGACGAGCAAGTTCAAGTCGGCGCAGATATTAATAAGATACAATATATGGCCATTAAAATGACCGTTATAGCCGACCCAAATACGATAGAAAAAGAGTATTACAAGACTTCTTATGAACTCATGACACGAATATACGTTCTCATAAATTCTAACAATATATACCCTAACAAAGCTGTTTTAATCCATTTGAAGAGAATATAAGTACTAAAAATGTATCCACTAACACAATGTAATTAATGAAAAACGAGTTGAACTAGTGAATTAGCATTATGCCTAGCGGAGTTTTCGAAAGAGATACACATCATGTTAAGAAAAAAAATAGCCTATAGCACCGATCTCGATAGCTGCAGTCGCTTAAGTGCGGCCAGTATCGAGTAATCGGGAGATAGTGGGTTCAAACCCCACTGTCGGCAGTCCTGAAGATGGTTTTCCGTGGATTCCCATTTTCACACCAGGCAAATGCTGGGGCTGTACCTTAATTAAGGCCACGGCCGCTTCCTTCCCATTCATAGGCCTTTTCTGTCCCATCGTCGCCATAAGACTATCTGTGTCGGTGCGACGTAAAAAAAAAAACCAGAATTTATCAAATGCCGTAATCAGTTACTCTTAGATGTGTGTTGCTTAAGAGACATTAATATGGATGTCATCAACCCCGACTCGTGAATAGCTACGTTTAATGAAAGTGACTAGTTAGAGAGATTAAATTAACTGACGAGTGCAGACAGATGATGACCACGATGTCGCCTGTATGATACAACGATAATTTAAATTACGAATCTGCTCTACCGGCATAATAAGAACTTCTACTACTTCACTATATTTGCCCTTATTTAAAATACGAACTATTCCCAATAGACCCTAATAATAATAATAATAATAATAATAATAATAATAATAATAATAATAATAATAATAATAATAATAATAATAATAATAATAATGACCTGTTGGTAAATTGGCCAATTGAACAAAGTACTTTATACAATATTAGGTATATTGAAACCAAGTTAAATCTGGACTTTTAACTGCATTTATGAATGAGCTATCACGCCCAATACAAACAAAATAATACAACAGGTGTTGCCCAGACTCAATAAATCGTATGTTTTCGAGTATCTGACCATCCGAAATATAGAGACCTTACATATACCAACCTGTACAGGGACGACACGACACAAACTTCCGGTGTAGCTCACTTTCATCTGTCTGAACCACGGGGGGATATGCAAGAGCGGGCGGATGCTTCCTGGAGTTCACACAATGTTATCAAACAATGTGGAAAACAATAGGCACAGTTCCCATACTGAATGTGTGCCACAGAGTGAGGAAACTCTGAGGTGAACAGCTCCAATCTCCTTGAGTTATTTCACCTGCCATGATGTGACCTACTGTTCGAAATGCAAACTCTGCTGATCAACGAAATACAGTAGACAGAAATACAGCCAGATTTGAACTGCCTGAGTATACTGTGTGAGAAACCATGCGACAGATACCATGTGTTATTTTGTAGTAAACTTACGATGCCCAAAGAAATTCTGTTTAAATTACTGCGATATTATTATTATTATTATTATTATTATTATTATTATTATTATTATTACGCCCCCATCGCCATCGGTTTTTTGCGGGTTTCCCTGGTGCCCTGTAAGGGCACAACCAGTCTCTGGGCTGATGATTTAACAGCACTGACACAGGCCTATATTTTCATAAAATGTTCTACGATTTAGAGCATGAAATCTTACATTCCGTTAAAAGCGTCGGGTAACCCAAGATAGTAATTCTAATATAAACGTCAATTTAAGAAATTTAAGAAATACAGGATAAAGAAAACGTGAGTGATTTCCCAGTTTTCTCCCTCTTAAAACCATCGCAACCACCACCACCACCACCACCACCACCACCACCACCACCAAAGAAAGAAAACAAAATTGACTGAAAAGGTTAGATGTTCACTTTACGTCCAAGATCATTCTGAAAGATCAACATCATACCAATAAACAGTAGAACAAAACCTGAATTTTATACAGACTATCTCCATTTCCTGTCCAATAATCCTTGGTTTAATCTTGTTTTACTCTGATCCGGATGTTATTGAGTTGTTAATTTCATGTTTTCAAACCTTAACCTTGACGTTATATAAGATCAATGTTCTCTCGTTTAATGACTGGCTAAGCGATCGGTTTGTTCTTCAATTAACAGCACATACAAAACCAATTTGATTTATTAGCGGAGTTTAGCCAAGTTGATGACTGCGAAGAGAACCGCAGTCAATCTTTCTACCCTTTTAAGAAAATACACTTCAGTTTGTTTGACGTTTCCTCGTTATAATCAAGCGCAGGCTTTCTAACCCCCGGCTGGTAGATTCGATCCCAGCTCAGCCCGGTGATATCTGAAGATGCTCAAATACGCCAGCCTCGTGTCGGTAGATTTACCGGTACGTAAGACAATCGCCGGAATCCCCTCACAATCAGCTTTCTAGACCGGGGCCGCTATCTCAACGTCAGATAGCTCCTCAACTGTTCTCAAGCAGGCTGAATGGACCTCGAACCAGCCCTCAGACCCAGGTAAAAATTCCTGACGAGGCCGGGAATCGAATCCGAGACCTCCGACTAAGAGGCAGGCTCGCTACCCCTAGACGGCAGGGCCGACTAAAACTTCCAGCAACTCGGCACCACAGAAAATCGTAAAAGAAGTTAGTGGGACGTAAAATCAAGCAGATGAAAAAATGACAATTAATTCTACAAATATTTTGAAACCTCACAACAGAAAGGACAAAGTCATGCTGTTTTATCCCTGTTTTGAACAAAAGCAAGTAGAACAAGTAAACCAGGTCATTCTGATAACTTTTTTAAGTACAACGAACAGCTGAAGTAATCAATAGAACCCAGAAATAGGCTGTTACATCTCCCAGAAGGCCGATCGAAATACCGGGGAGCGGTAGGACGAATAGTTAAAGAGGCTCAATCGCAGCCGAATATAACTAACAATACATCCGGCTAGAATAGAGTCAAAATGTATATTATTATTATTATTATTATTATTATTATTATTATTATTATTATTATTATTATTAACTCCCTCTACTGCCAGGCAGCGGTAATGTCTTGGTCTCCGGATTCAAGATGGTGAGTTTGATGACGATGATGATGCTTCTTGTTTAAAGCGACCTAACATCTAGGCCAGTTTAAACCCAGCAGCAGTAGTTGTAGTTTTGAAGAACGGAATGCATAACCCATTCGATACTCCATCATACGATGGATATATGGATGCGTGCTTACGGTAGTTGAGGCCATGTGGCCCTATGGTGACATTCTAGTCCGTGGATCACGGGTAACGAAATGGCCATTTAAGGAGTGCTAAGAATCAAGACGGCGGTTTCCATTACCCCTGTGTTTGAGGCGGTAGAAAACATCTACGGTATATGCTGCTTATCTTAAGATGCAACTGAAAGGGGTAACCCCCAGAGGCTCTCGACTTGAGAGCTTGGGTTAGCGACCACAGGACCCCTAGTTGAGGCTAGCATAACCTTCACTTATTTGTTTTCTTTTCTTTACAAGTTGCTTTACGTCGCACCGACACACATGGGTCTTGCGGGGACGATGGGATAGGAAAGGGCTAGGAGTGGAAAGGCAGCGGCCGTGGTCATAATTAAGGTACAGCCTGCTGTGAAAGGGGGAAACTACGGAAAACATCTTCAGCGCTGGCAACTCGAGCCCACCATCTTCTGAATGCAAGCTCGCTGCTATGCGATCCTAACCGCGCGGCCAACTCACTCGGGTCATTTTCCCTCTGATTAGTGTTAAGAGAGGATGGGTGCCCAGTTGTACTTCATCTTAAAACAAGGATCATCACCATTCCAGCATCGTTTCTCGAGCTAAAATCGAGAGCAATGCCTTAAATGTGTGTCGGTAAGTTATCCAACCACGAGCATCCTCAAAACATGGACACAGACAATTTAGCACTAGGTGATAAACCGAAGTATCCTTTCAGGCAATGACGATGTGGGAGGAGTAAGACCAGTGAAAACGTAGGAAGCCTGGTAATTAGTTCTCAATGCGATCATTGATACTTCTTTTCCCAATTCGCCGTTTGCTCTCCGAAGAACCTACGTTGGACAAACCAGTTCATTTGCTTGTCTTCCGCGTATGGGGAACTTCATTGAATGGCCAGTACTGAGCGAGATTTAAATATCCACTGCAGACTAGTGAAAGTGGGGCATAACAAATCAATAGCACCGGGTCGGGACGCAGTACACGGTGGATCATGTACCCAGCAACGGCCACTTTATAAATTGCACTTGCTGGGATTTGAGGGGCGATGAATGGAAATTTCAGCAAACTCGGTAGTCAATAGTCGTAAAGAAACGAAAAGCGACGGTGTGGTAAGAGAAATACATCTTATAATTTAACGGGAAAGCATAGAAGAACATTACAAAGATGACATGAAAAGGACATTTCAAATGAAAATAAACACATGTTGCTGAATTCTTAACGTTTGAAACCATCACCAGATAATCACTGTGACAGCCATCTCCGTTAATAAGTTTTCTTTTTACAAGTTGCTTAACGTCGCACCGACACAGATAGGTCTTACGGCGACGATGGGATAGGAAAGGGCAAGGAGTGGGAAGAAATCGACCGTGGCCTTAATTAAGGTACAGCCCCAGCATATGCCTGGTGTGAAAATGGGAAACCACGGAAAACATCTTCAGGGCTGCCGACAGTGGGGTTCGAACTCACTATTCCCGAATGCAAGTTCACAGCTGCGTGTCCCTAACCACACGGCCAACTCGCTCGGCCCGTTAAGGAGAGTAGAAATCCAAACAAAAGAAAATATACCTCCTTTAGATTCTTTTCAAACAAAATTATTAAGAATTTGCTTATTAATCTATAAATTTGTTAATAAAACCATCCCAAAGGCAAGTTTCTGATAGGGCCTACTTGCTAAGTAATGTTTAGCAACTCTTCCCGTTTTCACATGCTTTCTCCACCTGTGGGTAGGGGCGGTAGAATAACACCACGGTATTCCCTGCCTGTCGTAACAGGAGACTAAAAGGGACCCCAGGGGCTCTGAACTTTGGAGCGTGGGTTGGCGACCGCTGGGCCCTTAGCTGAGTCCTGGTACTGCTTCCACTTACTTGTGCCAGGCTCCTCACTTTCATTTATCCCATCCGACCTTCCTTGGTCAACTCTTGTTCTTTTCCGACCCCAGCGCTATTAGGTTTCCGAGGCCTAGGGAGTCTGTCATTTTCACGCCCTTCGTGACCATTGTCTTCCTTTGGCCGATACTTTCATTTTTCGAAGTTTTCCTTTCTTCTTTCTGATTTGTATTAATAGGGGATGGTTGTCCACCTGTACTCCTCTCAAAAGAATAATCACCACCACCACCACCACCATTATTCTACATTTCCGAAACAAGTTTATGGTTTCAACTAACCTTCCAAGACAGGCTTATTTTTTATGTTGGTAGCAGTGCCACAATACCATAACGAATATGGCTGCCTAGAGCGAAATATTTTGTTTCTAATTCCGTTGAATGAATATTCATAAGGAATTACTTCGATCACAGTTTATAGTATTTGGCATTTTCTGTATAATATGTAGGCCTAACTGTACTCTACAAACTACACAACGAATAGTATTCAAATGTCCACTTAATGCTAAAAAGCAAGTAAACGAAGACTTATTCTTCTTAAGACGCCGTCTCCGAGCGGAGGTTGGCGATCCACGCAACTAGCTCTGATCTTGACAGCGCAGAATGGAATGCCATTTCTGAAGTACAGCAGTACTTTCGAAGGTCTTTCAGCCATGAATTTCTTCTTCTCCCAACAGATCTCTTCCCCTGTATCTTCCCTTCGATAATAAGCTGTAATAACTGATACCTCTCACCTCGCATGATATGTCCTAGGTATTGCGTTTTCCTCTGTTTTATGGTGAGCAGTAGTTCTTTTTGCTTTTTCATCCGACGAAGGACCTCGGCATTTGAGATTTTCATTACCCAGGATATCCGCAAGAGACGGCGATACAGGAACATTTCGAAGGCATCAATACGGTTTTCTATGATTGGATCCAGAGTCCAGCTTTCACATCCATATAGGAGAACAGAAAATATATAGCAGCGGACCATACGAATTCGTAGTTGGAGACTGAGATCTGACCTCACAAAGAATTTCTTCATGGTAATGAATTGTTTCCTGGCCTGCTCAATTCTATATATTATCTCACGTTTAGAGTTACATTGGTCATCCAAGATGGTACCCAGATATTTGAGAGAAGACACTTGCTCAACTATTTTATCTTTTATTGTGAGATTTGTCCAAACTGTCTTCTTACAGAACACCACCAGTTTCGTTTTTGAGGGGTTAACATATAATCCAAACTCTTCACTGTGCTGAACTAAGGAGTTTATCATGCACTGAAGGGCAGGCATGTCATCAGCTATGACAACAGTATCATCTGCATATCTGATGTTGTTGATGATTTTTCCGTTAATTTTGATCCCACCATAGTCTTCCAATGTTTCTTTAAAGATTGCCTCTGAGTAAATGTTAAACAACAGAGGTGACAGTACACAACCCTGGCGGAAGCCCTTCTTGATCGAAGCAGTTTCTGAAGTTCCTTCATCAGTTTTGACATTTGCAAACTGATTCCAGTACAGGTTACTGATTATACGTAAGTAACTGGAGTCAATACCTGTTGATCTCAGAATCTCTATCAGCTTATTGTGCCTGACAGTAATCCAAAATTGTAGCAAAAAGTGTATCTGCACCTCAATTAGAATCAATCGACCTAAGCATTAAGATAGCATCAGCGAGACGATCAGGTTAATATGGTAGAGTCAAATATAACACCAGCAGGCTGAAGGAGACTACCACCAAATAAGAGTTCTCAATAGAACTTCGAAATCGATACGATGAGCTGGGCAAACTGGAGCAGGAAGAGATCAAGGATATCGACCAACTTTGGACTAAAGCTAAAGAAGCGTTTAACTCAACCCGTAAGGGGGTACTTGGAGAAGAAAAGAAAGGAAGACCTGACCGGGTTTCACAAGAAACTTGCGACTTAATTGAAGAGGGAAGAATCGCTGAAACCAAGAAAAATGCTGCTAAAACACGAGATGTTAAAGAGAGGCGTTTATTACTAAGCTATACATAGAAGCAGAGCATGCAGCGGAAGTCTATACCATCACAAGACAAACGGCCAACAAGAAATTTGATGGTAGTAAGCCAATTAAGAATAAAGATGGCAACCTTCTTACCTCCGAAGAAGAGCAGATGAAGAGATGGAGAGACTATTTTACGGAAGTCCTGAACCGGATTACAGAACAAACTGAGGAACCAGAGCAGGAGGATGAAGAGATACAAGACCAAATGCTCAGCAGTGAGCCACCAACAAAACAAGAAATGGTAAAAGCCATCAAACACCTAAAGAATGGCACAGCTCCAGGACTGAATAATGTCATACCTGAAGCTGTCAAAACAAATCCAGAGGTATTTGCCGATTTACTGCTTCCACTGATTTCTGCTATCTGGGAAAAGAAGACTTCCCCAGAAGAATGGAACAAAGGGCTGCTTATCAAACTTCCGAAGAGAGGGGACCTGTCGGTTTGCGACAACTGGCGTGGCATCATACGGCTCTCTGTGCCCAGCAAGGATCTTTCAAGAGTCATTCTCGACAGGATCGAAGAGTACGTGGACAGTATGCTGCGAAAAGAGCAGGCTGTGTTCCGACAAAGCCACTCCTGTGCCAATCAGATCAATACCTTATGGATAATTGCAGAGCAATCAGCATAATACCACTCACCTTTGTACTAGTATTTGCTCTTTAATGACTTTGAGAAGCCCTTCGACAGCATTTTTAGGGCTAAGATCTGGAGAGCAATGAAGATCTTTGGCATTTCCAAGATGATCATCTGTCTGATTAAGTGGAACATAGTCCGGTTCCATGGCTAAATGGTTAGCGTGCTGGCCTTTGGTCACAGGGTTCTTGGGTTCGATTCCCGGCAGGGTCAGGAATTTTAACCATCACTGGTTAATTTCGCTGGCATGGGGACTGGGTGTATGTGTCGTCTTCATTATCGTTTCATCCTCATCACGACGCGCAGGTCGCCTACGGGGGTAAAATCAAAAGACCTGCACCTGGCGAGCCGAACTTGTCCTCGTACACTCCCTGCACCAAAAGCCATACGTCATTTCATTTCAGTGGAACATAAAGGAAGTTTGACGGAACCAACTGAAGACTGGTGTGAAACAAAGATGTCTACTTTCACCCATACTGTTCCGTATGACTCTTGATGTTGTCATGAGAAGCGCAATGAATCGACGATTGGGAATAGAGTGGAATTTCATTCAACGACTGGAAGATTTGGACTTTGCCGATGACCTATGCTTACTTACTCATAGTTGTAAAGATATGAAAATTAAGCTTAAAGGCCTGGAAACTGAGGCAAAGTAAGTTGGACTTCGGATTAACATTAAGAAGACTAAGAAAATGCGATTGAGAAACCGAAATTGGATGGGCATGTCATAGAGAGAGTGAATAGCTTTTGCTACCTACGAAGCACTGTAACGGTGAACGGAGGGGCAGATGAAGATGTGACCAGCCGTTTGAACAAAGCTAAGGGTGGGTTCGCAACACTCCGTCCCATATGGAGGTCTAAAGAACTCAATATGAGAATAAAACTGCGGATCTTCAATAGTAATGTTAAGTCTGTCCTGCTTTATGCGTGTGAAACCTGGAAAGTGACCAAATCTTGGACACGGAAGATTCAGACATACATTTGTGGACAAATGTCTTAGAAACGTCTTAGGGATATACTGGCCAGAAGTGGTGACAAATGAGGAACTGTGGAAGAGAACGCACCAATTACCGATTAAACAGCAGATTAAGAAAAGGAAGCGACAGTGGATTGGCCATACACTGCGTAGACCTGATGACAGCATAGCAAAACAAGCTCTCGAGTGGAATCCTCAGGGACAGAGGAGGAGAGGAAGACCTAAGATGACATGGAGGAGATCAGTAGAGATAGGGAGTGAGCAGCTTGGGTATACATGGGGAAAGCTGAAACACATGGCGAAACCTTGTCCCGGCCCTATGCTCCCCAACAGGAGGTTAAGGAAGGAAGGAAGGAAGGAAGGAAGGAAGGAAGGAAGGAAGGAAGGAAGGAAGGAAGGAAGGAAGGAAGGAAGGAAACCAACCAACCAACCAACCGCCAGTTATCTGCTGTCGCCCAAGTGGCAGATTCCTTACACATTAAACATTTATGTAATATTGATCCCTTTGACAATTATTTTGAAGTAAATTGAACCCATTTTTCTTTCAAACCGTAAAGATTACTCGATTCTAGTTCTGAAAAATTAGAACAGACGCCAAAAACAGTTCGAAAAATTCCAACTTTCTAGTGGCAGAAGTTATAATTAGCAATAATGGAAATTCTCACTACTTTAAACCTCAGTGTCCTGTTTAAAGCAAGTCGATGATATGCACACTCTTGTACAGCTGAAAAGATGGCAGTGTATGAGTACGCCGGTCCCGTGGTGTAGGGGCAGTGTGCCTGCTTCTTACCCGGAGGCCCGGGTTCGATTCCCGGCCAGGTCAGGGATTTGTACCTGGACCTGAGGGCTGGTTAGAGGTCCACTCAGCCTACGTGATCAGAATTGAGGAGCTATCTGACGGTGAGAAAGCGGCTCCGGTCTAGAAAGCCAAGAATAACGCCCCAGAGGATTCGTCGTGCTGACCACCATACGACACCGCGTAATCTGCAGGCCTTCGGGCTGAGCAGCGCGGTCGCCTGGTAGACCAAGGGATGTAGTGCCATGGGGTTTGGGGAGGGAGGGGGTGTGAGTACATCTGAGCAGTGTAAAAACTATTACGAAATTAAGAAAAATAATGTTCGTGAGGACAACTGAGAAAGAAGATATGGAAAGTAATCGGAAAACAGGGAAACTTAATTGTCTGTCTATTGACGTAAATCAGGTATAACAAAATCCCGCGGCAATGACCACACAACAGTTATGTCAAACAACTGGCTTGCTTGCTTACTTTTCGTACGAAGACATTTCTTACGCATACTTGTTAATGTCCACCACAATGAAGATAGCATGGAATACACGAGTCATAGGTATCGCATTTAGTTCTGTGGACTGTGAACTGCTCAATGAATCAAGCGAGTTGGCCGTTGCGGTTAGCGTTGCTCAGCTGGGAGCTTGCATTCGGGATATAGTGCGTTCGAACCCCATTATCGGCAGCCCTGAAGATGGTTTTCCGTTCCATTTGTAGCCCTCTCCTATCTCATCGTCGCGACAAGATCTATCTGTATCGGTGCGACAAAAAAAAAAAAAAAAAAAAAAAAAAAAAAAGAAACCCAGCGACAAGAAACCATACCTCGTCTGCTAGATAAAGCTGGCCATACTTATTTAGTGTCTTATAGATTTGCAAGCGGGAATTCCGCCAAGTGAATGACTCAAGGGTTGTTCTATACGAACTGGGAGGGGTAAGGAGCTGATCAATACTTGATGAGGAACACGCCGCACGCCATATAACAGCTGATGAGTATCGCGGGGCTCTTGTTTAGCTGAACACTGCTCGTCTGTAGACAACCTAGGTTCACTGTTTCTACATCTTCATTCCATAACAGAACGCGTGGTTAAATGTTGAACAAACCAACCTACCTCCGAATATCTGGCGTAACAAAAGCTCGCCTTCTTTCCAAAAACTCGATTTTAACCGAAGGTATTCTTTGATGCTGTAGCGTTACAAATTTCCGAATGATTCATTATGCCAATGGTTGGCAATACGAAAGGAAGTTGGGAGAAAGCCATCGCCCAGATCCCACCCGCATGTCTTCATAGGAGGAAGTGTTTTCACCATTGTTCAAACAGGATATTCACATCTACTGTCCCAAGGTTAACACACTTGTCATGTGGAACAAGTTGGCAAACAATCGCGAATTTGTTACTTGGTATTCGAAACGTATTCCCTTAAAAACCCTGTTTCTTTAACTTACTCATTTCAGGTCATTTCACAATATATGACTCGCACAAATTTACAGTGAATGCAAGGAGCATTCAAATACGAACGTCAACACAACTCATGTCTGCAATGGTTCCTCTAAACATATAGACGTCGTAACATTAAACTAAATACTTATGCCCAACATTTAACTTACACTGATGGGGAAAGAAAAGTGTTTTACTTAGAAACTTTGTTCTGCTTTGACTATGATATCCTGAATACATGTATAGGAATTTAAGTATTATTCTTCGTTTTCTTATTGTAGTGCCTTCTGCATTACTGACGGTTGGCCGCAATCACAGCGAAGCCTGGACGATGTTCGGCAGTCCTCATCAGTAGAGCCCGGATTATATGTAATATAAAAATGAGAAATATCTACATAAATATGTAGCTAAAACTGACAAAAATATGCAGTTAAATACGTAATAAATAAAAAAAAATATGTAACTTAATATCCAAGCTTTATATGATGTATTATTGTGCAAGAAAATGAAACAAAACCGAAAAAAAAAGTTAAAAGTCCAGATGTTATTCAACCTCTAAATTTTATTTGGAGGCACAATTAATAACTAAGAATTTTTCCAAATTTTCTGAGGTCATCGAATGCCTTCTACCTGTTGGGATGTTCTTGTATATAGAAAAAAAAAACCTTTCAACTTCATATGAAGTCAATGGCGCGTATTTCAAATTGCCCCGCAAAGAAATTTAATTATGGACTTATTCAAGCAAGGAAGGTCCTTATTGAGAGAGGAGAAATTTGATCTCATCAAACACAAATATGCGTATTAGAAAATTGTTTCTGAAGACTTTTGTGTGGAATATAGTCCTTTATAAAAGTGAGGATTGGGCAATAACCTAAAAAGAAAGAAAGAAAGAAAGAAAGAAAGAAAGAAAGAAAGAAAGAAAGAAAGAAAGAAAGGTGGTTTTAACATATTAAGTTAAAATAAGGTATATAATGGTTCCACCTTTCAATACTATTAAAATAAGAAATGTAAGTTTACATTCCTATTTAATTGAAATTGGTACCGGTTTCGACCAGATTTCATGGTTATCATCAGCCTATTACAATTAAGTGTAAAACAATGCATAGAAAAATAAAATTCGAAGTTTAAATAATTCTGTTTGGTGCCTCAAAAACTACAGCTAAAAATACGTATTTGACTTTGGACTTCTACATAACTTTGAAATCTCAACACACAGTGATCCCTTATATGTTATAGTGGCCCATAAACTGCATCTGACAGCAACATCTAAACTTGATTTTTATCTCTGCATCTTATTTGTGTTTTTTGGCTATATTTCAACGCATAATGCTCCTTAAAGATTTTAGTGCTTCACTAGCAGAAACCAAACATAATTATTTAAACTTCGCATTTTATTTTTCTATGCATTGTTTTACACTTAATTGTAATAAGCTGATGATGAGCATGAATACTGGTCGAAACCGGTACCAATTTTAATTAAATAGGAGTGTAAACTTACATTTCTTATTTTAATAGTATTGACAGGTGGAACCATTATATACCTTCTTTTAACTTAATACTGAACTCACTTCAATATGGAACAATATATAATTCTTATCTCTTAATGGTTTTAACATATGCCATTAAACCGAGGACTGGCGAAGGGATCACAAAAGAAGAGTCACTAAATCTGAGAGGAGAACTGTGAGACAAAATTTGTGCAAGGGAAGATTGACAGACACAGCTCGAGACAGCCAAGATTTGCACCGTCAACACAGCTAAGTGATGCGATTCTTTGACAGAACACATTACTTTAAATTATTTTTAGATGTTACAGACAGCTTTTAAAACCGTTTTCAAGTGTTTAATTAAAAAAAACAAACCAAATCGATGTATGAGGAAAGCGACGGGAAACTACCTCACTCCTCATTTCCCTAGTACGCCTCTTAAGTGATGCCTAGGTCATCTATGACAGCTGATGGTGGAGCTGTTGAGGATCTAACCAGCCTTCGGGCTGAGGACTAAACATACATACAAATCGATGTAAAATTAGTGAAAAAAAGAATCGTGTTTTCTTCCAAATGCGCTATATCCTTCAAAATATTTAAAATGTGTAATATTGATCAAAATATTTACTATGCATCGAAATATTTTAAAAATATGTAACTTTAGACTCCTGGAATAATGAATCTTTTAGTGTGATTCGCCAACATTTTCGTTTTTCTTGTAGCTACATACATGGGAACAGAATATGTAATTACATACAATCCGGGCTCTACTCAGCAGACACAATCTAGTCCTGTCCACTCCCGTAAGTTCTTCAGCCAAGAGTGTTTCCGTCGACCGCCACCTTAGGTCCATCAATTTTACCCCGCATGATCAATTGAGCAGCCAGCCCCGTGGTGTAGGGGTAGCGTGCCTGCCTCTTATCAGGGGCCCCGGGTTCGATTCCCGGGCAGGTCAGGGATTTTTACCTGGACCTGAGGGCTGGTTCGAGGTCCACTCAGCCTACGTGATTAGAATTGAGGAGGTATCTGACGATGAGATGGCGGCGCTGGTCTAGAAAGCCAAGAATAACGGCCGAGAGGATTCGTTGTGTGCTGACCACACGGTGCCTCGTAATCTGCAGGCGTTCCGGCTGAGCAGCGTTCGCTTGATAAGCCAAGACCCTTTAAGGGCTGTAGCGCCATCGGGTTCGTTTGGCTTGTTTGTATAATCAATTTAAGCAGGTAGTACTTTTGATTCCTCATAATATGCCCAATGTAGACCGACTTTCTTTTCTTGACTGTACACACCAACATTCGATCCCTCATGTGTTTGAGTACGGCAGCATTGGAGACGAGATCCGTAACATCCTTCGGAACACCCAGATCTTGAACGGTGTTCCATTTCAGAGTCCATGTTTCAGCGCCGTACAGAAGCAATGGATATACACAGCATCTGACGAAGTTCAGGGCTACGTGTCTCACCAGAAGTGTAAATCTTGTTTCTTACAGTTTTTTACTTCTTGAAGGGGAATGTCCTTCCGGGTGAACCAAGCATGTCTTTACCGCCTCAATTAGGCAGCCCTATTCTCCCGTAAAGGAAATATGATGGATACTTCGGAGCCAGGGCGATAGGATACATCTACGGTATCTCATGCCTATCGTGAGAGATGACTCTCAACTTGGGAGAGTGGATCTGGGACTACGGGTCCCCTAGCTGATTCTGGCATAACTTCATTTAATTTCATTTTTCCTTGGTGAACTAACTCTTCTTTTCCGATATCGACAGCATTTGGTTTGTGAGGCATAGGGGATCTTTCATTTTCACATCCTTCGAAGCCCTTGCCTTTCTTTTCCCGATGCCCTCGTTCCGTGAAGCGCCGCATTTCTTTCATTTTTCTCTGGTTAGCGTCATCAGAGGATGGTTACCTAGGTATACTTTATTTTAAAACAATAATCACCACCACCAAGGCGTGCTAAGTCGAGGGCTGCATTCCCGCCACCAAGTCCAGAAATTTAAAAGCAAACTTCTACTTTTGGAGAGGCACATGGCTCTGGGATTCACTCAGAACAAAATGAGAACAAGTTACTGTAATTCCTAGGGCAAAGACGGAGAGCTAACAACTCTATCCAATTTATAATACAATTATTTTTTAATTTGTTATGCCCAATTAGGGAGTGCATTTGAACTTATTAGCACTTTTTTTCTGTTTTCCTTCTTCTCTTCCCAATATCTCTTCATCCTCTTGCTATGTTCCTTTTTACGTTGTTGAGTCCATCCTGTATTCAGTCGGGTGGGTTTTACAGAAAATTTGTGTTTGTGGAATTTATTCTATCTTCTATTCTATCTTGAATGTTTTTTTTCATTAATGCCAATTTCATTTAGGTCTTCACTGATTTCTTTTAGCCAATAATTGTCAATTTGCATTGATAAGACTAAGTTTAACATTTTCTTTGTGAGCCTGTTATTATCCATTCTATATAAGTGACCATGAAATTGTAATCGAAAATTCCTGGTTGTATCTCTGATTGTTCTGTAAGTTGATAGATTTTTTGTGATTTCTTTTCCATCCAACTTCCATTTTCGCACTTTGGTCCGAAGATTTTCGTGAGGATTTTTCTTTCTTGTTTTTCGATCATCTTTATTCGAGATTTGCCACCAGTTATAATAGTTTCAGATACATAAAGTGCTTTTGTTTTAACTACTCTTATAATGTTGTCATTTTGCCTTATTTGATATAGTTCTTTTATTGTATACAACATTTATTATTATTTTTTACGTCCCATTAATGACATTTTCATGGTTTTCGGAGACGCCGAGGTGCCGGAATGTAGTCCCACAGGAGTTCTCTTACATGCCAGTAACTCTGCCGACAGGAGGCTGATGTATTTGAACACCTTCAAACACCACCGGACTGAACCAGGATCGAACTTGCTAAGTTGGGGTCAGGACAGAGCCTCAACCGTTTGAGCCCAGCTATCTATGCAATTTACAGTCGAGGTTACGGATCTAGTGAATGACTTCCACTTCTCCATAAGCGTTTGTGGGCTGTACAGAGATGGTTATGCTTTGCTCTTGGGCCAATGAAAAAGTAGTAATGAAAAAAAGAAATCACATGTTTATGACTTGCACACATATAATGCCATAGCTGAAGAGTTTACAGCACTGAAACTGTGCTCGAATTAACGAGCCTACCTCTACACGTTTACTCTGGATATTTTTATTACTAAAAAATATAACTTTTGGAACATACGCTGTTTACAGTTTAGAAATACAAGTTATCGCGATCATCCTTTTTCTCTAATACCAGCCAGTGATAATTAATACCAGTTGGTCAACATTTCTCGGGAACCGTAGAGAACTATATTCATAGCAAACACTTTAAATGTGTATACTATAGTGGAAGTGGAAGGTTAGGGAAGATAAACCTTCCCTAGTGCATGTTTACCATCACTAAAATGATCAGCGGATAAAATGAAGAAAAGACATCCACTAGTGAAGGTGCATCATCACTGGCCCCGGTTAGTGGATGTATACAGCAGCAGATTATCAACGGTAAATGTAACAAAAACTTTTCAGTCTGTCAAACACACTGCATTTACAATGTAACTTAAATTATAACACTATAAACATACCTGTAAAAACTCACTATTTTACAAAGAACATGTTTCGTTCTACAAGAACATCCTCAGATTCTATCAAATCTCTTAAAACATGCTTAAATATGTGCAGTATAGTTTACGTTACGTAAACTTGTCAGTGAGAGAGAGTTTAGTGATAATATGAACCAGTAATGACAAAAATAGTGTTCGGTGACAACCACCTTAGCATCGGCAGTCTAGATACAGAAGTTTGCCATTGTTTTAATACTTGTAAATTTATTTTTTGTATAATAGTCTGTATTTTTACAGATATGTTTGCAGTGTTAAAATTTATATCGTAATTGCAGTGTGTTTGACAGACTGAAAAGTTTTTGTTACATTTAACTAAGTCGACACTGAAAAGTATGGCTCCATTCTTAACAAAGTCCGACTCGTTGGCTGAATGGTCAGCGTACTGGCCTTCGGTTCAGAGAGTCCCAGGTTCGATTCCCGGCCGGGTCGGGGATTTTAACCTTAACTGGCTAATTTCGATGGCTAGGGGGCTGGGTGTGTGTGGAGTATTCAACATTAGAAATCATCCTAGGTAGGGCCCTCATCTTCACAGACATGCAGGTCACCTAATAGGCCGTCTACTAGAAAAAGACCTGAACCAGGCCTCTCCGGAGGCCATACGCCATTTTTATTATTATTATTCTTAACAACAACAAAAAAAGATTATTAACGGGGCGTGTTTAACTTGGTCGTGAATTGTTACTGGCTATGAATATGATTCAAACAATAGTCTGATATATTTGTCCTCTAACATGACCTCCTCTTAGCGCTCAACAATGGTACCAGGCATCGGCATGAATATAATTGCCGTCAGTTGGTTAGTTATGTTGTACAGCAGTGCAGCTAAGGTTGAAAAAAGAAAAGGAAAAAATGCGTTGTGTACCTCTTTAAGTGCCATGGCTTGCAGCAATAAATGAATGTTCGATTTTTTTTTTTTACGAACTAAAATGCAACTTTCAGTGCAGCAAATTAATTTGTTTCTGTTCATATCTTATACTTTTCATGCTATTTTATATAACTTAATATGACGGTCTTTAAATTGCAGCTCATAAAATGCAACTTTCGAAATATGACTATGTTTTGTTATTGCAGCAACATGGTTCACATACATTACCTCTTGGCAGTGAAGGTATACCATCACTAGCGATGGTGCACTATCCCTAGTGAATGTGTATTGTTTGACAAAAGTGGTAACAATAATCCACTTTCACGAAAGGGGCCAGTGAAGGTACACCATCGCCAGTTATGGTATACCTTCACTGAAACTTCCACTATAACACATATACTTTTACTGAAAGCATGAAAACACTGCAGAACCGACAGTAATATTGGTTACTTTTTCTGGATGCACGGAATCATTTTATCATACATTTTTTCCCTTTAAATATCGCATATAGCGTGTACTGTACATTATTACACAAGTCTCAATGAGACACAGCTGAAACACAGTTATATGCATTTCTGGATGTAGGCCTACACTACGAACAGCGAAAACATATTCACTAGTACGGTACCTCATTAGAAGGTGGATAAATTCACCCTCTGTTTTTTACGACAGTATTTTCCAAACTTTTCACTCATGTGTACCGCATTTAAACCGATTTCTATACATCATACCACTTGTTTTTAAAAATAGCAGCATTTTGAAATATTTTATATACATTTATTAAGAGAATAAACACTTCCCCCATAAGGAGGTTGCCCATGAGGACAAAGTGCACTGTATATATCTTTGTATAAATTATTTTTCAGTAACGATAACGAACCTTTCAAGACTTTGAGAACCCATATTTTTCGTCAACGACTCTGGTAGTTTGAATCTTGCGGAATTCTTCGAAGAACTCAGGAATTGCTCATGAGGCCTATAACCTCGATGTTATCCAGTCCGTATTCACGTCAGTAGAAGATAGTTGTTTCGTAAATGCTTTTCTTTCTCTCGTGTACTCCACTGGGCTGGTTAGCGTGCGATTCAAACCGAACCGTAGGATCAACAATACACCCACTGTTATTTTTTTAAGGCTATAATATTAATCCTAAGGGTACTGTCGTTCTCCGACAATCCATGGACCTCTTCGTACACTGTGTAACCAGGGAGTCTCGCAATGACTGGACGATGAAGCTTTGTATCGCATAATAATAAGTCGCAGGGTTTTGCCGTAGGGACAGTACCCCAGGACATGAGAAAGGGTTTCTATCTCGTTGTGGCAATGTCGACAACGGTTATTGTCCTGGGACCTGCCTTGCACGGCTCGAACGGCTGCGACGTTAGCGGTCATACGAGTATTTAGAGCATCACGCCAGTCACTGCAAGATGGCCATCATGGTGTGTTATCCAACTGTTCGCTGGAAGGTTTTCTTTAAATAAAATAACACCATTTTTAGAATTCCTGATCTCTCAGTAATTGTCTTATTTTCCTGGAGTCCAGAAGACCATTCCTGGAATTTAGTAAGCTGACACAAGGTGAAATGTGCAGGTTTTGCTCCGTGTCTATCTTCACGTAAAATAGCAGAAATGAAGTAATGAGTTGGGAAACGAAAATGACACTAACGGTACAAACCACAGATCTAATGTTACAGGAGGCCTATTCATAACAAAGAATTAGGCTATAACTCCATAGTGAATATCGATGTTCAAATAGCTCATCTGAAAAGACTAATACATGTTTTGCAGAATACTAGCCAGTGGAAACCTTATTAACTATATCGTTAAAGTTTACGTTATGATTAGACCTGGGATTTTAAGGCAAATGCCTATTTCGTTCCTTACGAAATAACATGATTTTTGTTAAAAATGTTGACGTTTCATGATAAATCCTTACATTAAAAGAGTTTTATAGTGCCCTAAAATGCCTATTTGGACCTTTAGAGCCTATTTTACTATTTTAGTGCCTAAAATGCCTATTTTCTATATTTAAAATAAAATTCAACTTCTGTAATTTTTACAATCACCCAATGGACATCCCTGGAATGAGCAGAACACCAGAGGGTGGGTTTTTCGCAGAAATGTCGTTCTTCCCAGACAGCTGTCACCAAAGGAATGCTGAGTGAAGTGTGGAGGTGGAGGATTAGCTCAGAAGAACAACGAGCAGGTAGTAAAGGACGTACTGTGTCGAGTGACGGGGTGAGGATTATCTAGGAAGAACAAGTAGCAGGTAGTAAAGAAGGGACATACTGTGTCAAGTCGCCAGTGAAAGAACAACTGTTTAAGTGAATATAGTTCATCATGCCTAAAACGAAATCATCTAAGAGTGCGCTTGTACAACAATGGCTTGTACAATTTCCAGGGATGACTTTTGATGGCAAGATTATTTTCTGCCAGTACTGCAATAAACAGGTATCTGCATATATCTTAAATTTCATATTAATCTAAAACTAAGGTTGTGATATTGGCTCCTCTAATTAATTGTAGAGACTTAGTCCAGGCGACCTGGGTTCGATTTCTAGTATCGGCAGTAATTTAGAAATCTATGAGGTCTGGAACGGTGTTGACCCAGCATCGTGAGGACAACCGAGAAGCTACAGTGAGCAGGGGTCACGGAGGCAAGGCAATACGGCTGAGGGATGTATCGTGCTGACCACACGCCACCCAATATCTGCAAGCCATGAGCTGGGCAGCAACAGTTATTGAAAGCCAAGGCCCTTCGGGGACTGTAGTGTTCTTGTTCTTAATGAACTTTAGAGTAATAATGGCTTAATTTAAATAGTTCAAAATTACACATTTTATTAAATAGCTCACCTTTTCTATTCATCATCTTAGTTTCTAATTGACATCACTTTATCGTGTTTTAGATTTCACATGAGAAAAAATGCCACCTTCAGCAGTATGCAGATACTGCCAGTCACAAAGCGAAAGCAGCCATGAAAAGTAACATTAGACAGACTCTGCTCACACAAACTATATCTCCTAAACCCATAATGGTTTCTATGCTGATATGTGTAGAGCCGTATTTGCAGCAAATATCCTCAGGAATGCTGTGCATAATCCTGTTTTCTGAGATTTTTTACAGAAATACACCAAGCAGCACATCCCATCAGCATCTACATTAAAGAAAGCTACTTAGATATTTGTTACAATGGGGTCATTTTGTCAATCAGGGAGGATATTCAGGAGTCTTGCATATCGTTATGTGTGGACGAAACCACCGACTCTGCGGGCAGGTACATTGCTAACCTTATAGTAGGAAAACTGGAACCCAATCAGGCATCTACCGCTCACCTCCTTTGCTCTAAACAGCTTGAGAAAGTCAATAGTCAAAGCATTGCATACTTCATCAACAAGGGGTTGCAATTATTGTATCCTGGGAGTGTTGATGATTCTAAAGTCCTTCTCCTTGTCTCCGATGCTGCTTCCTACATGATTGCCACTGCACCTCTCCTGAAAACTTTCTATCCTTCTTTAATTCATGTTACTTGCATGTCCCATACCTTACATAGACTCGCAGAAACAGTTAGGGCCGAGTTTCCTGCAGTAAATACTCTTATTTCAACAATGAAGAAAGTGTTCTGTAAGGCTCCATCAAGAATAGCCATCTTTCGAGAGAAACTCCCCTCTATTCCCCTTCCACCGCAGCCAATCATCACCCGTTGGGGTTCCTGGATGGAAGCTGCCCTGTATTATGCAGAACATCTTGAGGAAAACATGACTGTGATAGGCAAATTGCCTTTAACGGACAACTCTGCATGTGTGTCGTCTGCCGAAGAGCTGTTAAATGATCGTTCCAGTGTTCAGAGAGACATTGCGTATATTCAGACAAATTTTTCATTTCTTCCAGTCACCATTACAAAAATGGAGGAAAAGGGAAACAGTCTCAAACAGAAATTTTCTCTAATTGAGGAAGCTGAGAATAACAGACAAAGTGTTAGGGGCAAGGTAGGGGATAAAATAAGAGACAAGTGGTCTATTGTACTGCAGAAGAACCCAGGTTATTCAGTGCTGAAACTGGTACATCAGGTAATGGATGGGGAAAAGGTAGACTTACCAAGTGAAATTGAATTGAAAAATGTAGGTAAATTTCCCTATGCCCCTCTAACATCTGTGAGTGTGGAGCGCTCTTTTTCTGATTTCAAAATGATTTTAACAGACAAAAGATAACGCCTTACTGTGGAAAATTTGGAGAAGATTATTGTTATGTACTGTAAAGCAAACTACGAATGAAAGTACTGTAGGAATGTTCCTCACAAATACTAAACACATACTCCATTCGCGTTTACACCGTTATTGGATGCCTACAGTGCTGTAATTGTGTACAGTGATTTTAATATTAAGGTTTTAGATCAGTACTGATAATGATATATCATATAATCCATACGTTTTTTGACACATGACTTTCTTTGATAAATGTCTTCTTTATTCTGTCCTAATTTTGCAGGTATTTCGGTTAAGAATAGGGATACCACGTTTGTTAAAGTAAAAGAGTATAACGTTACACTTTAAGTGTATATTGTAATATTTTAAAGTCTATTTCCTGCCTATCCACACATTTTAAAAACATATTTTAAGTGCCTATTTTCTCTTTTAAAAGCCTATTTACTTGTTTTAAAAGCCTATTTTAGGCGCCTAAAACTAATTTTTTTAGAGCCTAAAATCCCAGGTCTAGTTATGATGCATTTCGTTCTTTGATATCAGGCTCACACGTGCGGGCTTGCATTAAGCTTGTGGCAGTTTCTGTAATGTTCATGGATTTCGTTAGCAGACTTGGTGTCTTCCCACCATTATTGATTATTTTCCACATACCCCTCAAAAACCCAGCTTGTACCCCCAAGTTCACGTATCGCTCGCTGGGAAATGATGCCTAAGAGATAGAGACTGATAATAACAATACTTCGTCCTATGAAACAATTATCACCAACATCACCAATTCATCAAGAGATATAAATGAATTCACTCGGAAGAAAATTTGTTTCATGCTATAGGAAATCGACTGGAGAAATTTACGGTGCACATATATGTATATAACTGAGTAATTATAGGATATTTATGTTGTACGCTCGTATCTACGCGTATTTCGTTACTATTTTTTCAGGGTTTCTTAAAAAAACCGGTTTCTCCCCCCAAGGAGCTCTATATCACAGATTGCAGAGTGGTGACTAAAAGGCTCCTAAGCTGCTCTTACTCGTACAAGACTCAATCAACTCTTGCTCTCTTCCAATTCAGACAATTTCAAGCCACGCCTTTTATGGCCATATATTAGTATATTAAGTTCTTCGAAAATACTGACGTCTTCCTCCTCCTAAGATTATAATCTAGGCAGATTGACTTTCCTCGTAGTATTTCCTTATAAAACCACAATCACTATAAGCAAAGCCTTCTACATGAAATCGACCACGTTCACAAGAGAACAAAATGAAGAAGTTCCAAGTTTTACTGCCATATTTTGGGTAAAAAGAAAGTTAAGAATACCGCTACTTTATTGTTTTCACAGCCCACAAAACACTTCTGAAGGTTTTCGGAGACGCCGAGGTGCTGGAATTTTATCCCGCAGGAGTTCTTTCACGTGCCAGTAAATCTACCGACACGAGGCTGACGTATTTGAGCACCTTAAAATCCCACCGGACTGAACCAGGATCGAACCTGCCAAGTTGGGTTCAGAAGACCAGCGCCTTAAGTGTCTGAGCCACTCAGTTCGGCAAAAAAGAAAATTCTTGAAGAGTTAAATCATTCTCATAGTATTAAAAAAAAACATTTGTTTACTGCAGCGTTAACGAAAGAGAAAATAAAACAAGCCGGTTCCCCGTTACTTAGTGTGTTATTACATATACTAATACAATAATTTATGAATAGTATATTATGCCTAGTTAATTTTCCGAATAGATTACATTCTGGTCGTGGATATGTATGATTCATACCTTTCAATACATCTTTGCATATTTTGATGACTTATTGCATTTGATTAAACCCCCTCTTTACTACATAGAATCTGGACTCATTGAAACTACAGGCACACCGGAAAACTTATGCTAAATGTAGGCCTACACCAGATTCCATATGTCACCTTCCTTGCCAGGTGGAGTGGCTCAAGACTTTCTGAGTCCAAGATTGCGAGTTCGATCCCGATTCAGTCTGGGTGGTATTTGAACGTGCTCAAATACGGCAGCCTCATGTGGGCATTTTACTGGCAAGCAAAACAACTCCTGCCAGACAAAATTCCAGTACCATGGCGTCTCTGAAAAGCGGTGTAAAAGTCGTTAGTGGGATGCAAATCCATTATTATTATTATTATTATTATTATTATTATTATTATTATTATTATTATTATTATTGTCCTCTATGTCCAAATCTAGAAATTCGAGTAGAATCATGTGCAGCCGCAGGTTTAATACAGTAGGATAAAGCTGGCAGGTATATAATTTATGCTTATTGCACACCACTGGATGTACCACTTCTGGTATGTGGTGTTAGTTCGGAAGTTTTATGATTACCTATGCAATTTTATAGAAAGCTGAAACAGATATTTCGTCAATCAAATGGTAACAACATTCTCATTAAAACACTGATGCAGATCCATGACTGACTCGAGAGCAACAGTGTTATCCACACAGCAATCATGATCACAGATAGAAGTTAATGAAAATAAAGTTTACACCTCTTAAAACCGAACACCCATGGAGTAATATTGCCGAACGTTCTGCGAATTAATCTTGGAAAGTTATTGCCGTCATTATTATTTTACAATTTGCTTTACGTGGCACCGTCACACATAGGTCCTATGGGGTAGGAAAGGGCTAGGAACAGGAAGGAAGCGACAGTGACCTTAAGGTACAGCCTCAGCATTTACCTGGTGTGAAAACGGGAAACCACGGACAACCATCTTCTGGGCTGTCGACAGTGGAGTTCGAACCCACTATCTTCCGAATGCAAGCTCACAGCTTTGGGAAGTTATTTCGGCCCGACTTCTTATACTAATATTCACAGAAATGAAAATTCGCAATAATGTTTTACGTTTGGGCTTGGTCATATTAGTTATGTAGCCTACGGTATTTGACGCAGGATCTTAAAAACATATATTTTAGACAACAGATGAGTTGACGGGAAGATACGGCTGGGATCTAATGATGAACTATACAAGACAGAACCAATAACAGTCAATTAAAAGACCGAGCTCGATAGCTGCAGCCGTTTAAGTGCGGCCAGTATCCAGTATTCGGGAGATAGTGGGTTCGAACCCCACTGTCGGCAGTCCTGAAGATGGTTTTCCGTGGTTTCCCATTTTCACACCAGGCAAATGCTGGGGCTGTACCTTAATTAAGGCCACGGACGCTTCCTTCCCAGTCCTAGCCCTTTCCTGTCCCATCGTCGCCATAAGACCTGTCTGTGTCGGTGCGACGTAAAGCAAAAAAAAAAAAAAAGTCAATTAAAAGGAAAAGATTGCTGTTCTACGGACACATCTTCCGTAAGAGCGACGACCGACTGGCTAAGATGATCTGAAATTTTATAAGAGCTAAAGGTGACAAGGTTGAGATGGTTCACAGAATGCGAGAACGATATGAGACAGATCGGCATTTCAGACTGGACGATTAGTAACAGAGATGAATGTAGACAGTTTATCAAAAGCTATCTCAGATTTAAATTGGAAATAGGGCCAAGAGAAGACGGAGGAGACATCTGACAGAGAAACGAAAAAATACAATGATCGATTGTTTTAAGAGATACCAGCAGGATGTCACAGCCAGCAAACGAACAAGATCTAGACATTGAAAACAAAAATGGTTAACACGCAGTCCACCGAGACTCAACTCCAATGTAAACATAGAAATAACTAAATATGCATTTGAAATATAGACAGACAGACAGACAGACAGACAGACAGACAGACAGACAGACAGACAGACAGACAGACAGACAGACAGACAGACAGACAGACAGACAGACAGACAGACAGACAGACAAAATAGAGATTAAAATAAATGTTTACTATGTTCTGAAGAAACGGGACGAACAGACCTTATAAAAGACTGTTTAGAGACAAGGGAAAAAGAAATTTACAGATGAGGAGCATATGAGAAAAACTGATAATGAAAACCAGCTGTATACGATTGTAAAGTTACTGAACAGAGAGTGGATGCACACCGGAAGAATTGGAAAATTTATTATTCATCATTATTAGGGGAATGTGAGGAAGTGAACTGGTGGAAGAAAAAGAAGTAACAGAATTGTGTCTAAGGCACCCTAGACAATATAACTCCGATGTAGTCTAGCGCAGTTAGGTACGTCGATTATAGTTATATTATATTATATTATATTATATTATATTATAATTAAATCTATTAGTCTGCATGTTGTTTGTTTTTCCTTCGAGAGTCAGCAGTAAGATTTATTAAAAAATATATCATCCGTCCTCCAGTGAGGGTGGCCATAATGTTCTGGGATACATAACTTACAGTATATAATTATAATAAGGAAATCATATATTTTCTGGGAAATTCATCGTAAGGAGATTAAGATTTCAAGTATAAATGAAAGTATAATTTCCAGAGAATCTCCTATGATCTGTAATAAGATTTTCTCTATGTCGCAAAAAGGAATTTTACAATTTTGAAGGATAGTTGCTGTGTTCTTCGGCAGGGTACCCCTGGATCCAAACAGGAGGCCTCTGACAAACCACTGACCAAGACGAATATTATATTGGCTGATAGATAAGGCAGACATGGTGAATACATTGCTTGTTTTTCCCTATTAGCATCCTGAGCTTGTTGCAAGTTCCTATCGAAGCGAATGGTAGGATCTAACACCATCGCTTTATCCTCCTTTTTACTAATGGCTATGATGTCCACTCTTCTCGTTGAGTTGTCATTACAGTGAACTTCTTCGTGCACCTCCCATCCACGCTGCCTCAGGCCTTGAGCAATTGATGTCCTTACTCGATGGTGACGATTGTTACGCAATAATTCGGTGCTCCTGCAGAACCCCAGCATATGTCCAAGCGTTTCTAACACTCTTTCCAGGCCATTCATTCTTTCTCTGTTCAATTTCTAAATACACCTACAAATGTTAAATTTTAATTAATGATGTTTTCCGGACACCTTATTCTTTACTTGTGCTCTTTTACTGCGTGTTTTTCAATTATTTTTGTAACTTTGTAAACTGCACGTATAGCAAAGTAAGATTACAAACACTTTCTCCGGGATCTATGGTTACCGAGATTATGGGAGATGAGTATTATGTTGTCAATACTCATTCCCTAAAATGTTTACATAAATACATATTTTCATACATTTATAAAAATGTATACAAAAACACTGTTTCGAGAAAGCAATCCTCGACAACTTTCCTTTCCTACGTCACTCATTATCATGTTAAAAGTGAGATTAAATTATCTAATGGGCATTGCGAATCCCCTTTCTAATTATCGCGGGTCTTATTCTCTACACTTCACTAGCTCTTGCTTAGTTACCCAATTAGTCACATGCAATTAAGTTATATTTACAAACCGTGGACAGGACGACTAGAAATGCTTTGTGTGACGACTTCTCCTGGTTAATATGTTTCTACACTACGCGGCGCTGGTGTAGATAGGTCTCCGAACATGTGATTATCTGATGTGACTTAATTCGGGATTTGTCGTCAAAATAAATGATTTAAAATCATGCGTTCATTACTGTGATGTTTCAGGACTGTGCATTCTGTTTACTGACTGATGACTGTTTATGTTTGATCTGTGTTTCGTTCAAATTGATATAGTGTTCTTTGTTTTGAAAGTAATATGTGAAAAATACGTAGAAAATATTTTATATTTAGTAATGATTTAATGACATTACTTCTGAAATCAGTTCGTCAGTATCTTAACGAATATCTCAAACCTGTATGTGTCTATAGAGCTAAGTGACCACGAAATCAAACTCAGTTGCCAGTATCTATTATAACCTTAAAAGCACATGTTCAACTTTAGTGTACATGCTACGTAATATCAATATATTTAAACTCTGCAGGCACCCACATGATTGTTACGTACCGGTATGTCATCCACATTTAATTCCTACATAACTACTTAATTTATATGTTAATATGCTCAGCTTAATGAATCTTACCAGCACTTCTAATCTGACTGAAAAATGATGTTAAGGGTACTGGGATACGTGGGATAGCCTTCGACTACTTTGAGAACAGAGCGGGATCTTTTGGTGGTGAAAAAATACCGTTTTTCATCATCATCATCATCATCATCATCATCATCATCATCATCATCTGTTTACCCTCCAGGTTCGGTTTTTCCCTCGGACTCAGCGAGGGATACCGCCTCAAGGGCAGTGTCCTGGAGCTTCAGACTCTTGGTCGGGGATACAACTGGGGAGAATGACCAGTACCTCGCCCAGGCGGCCTCACCTGCTATGCTGAACAGGAGCCTTGTGGAGGGATGGGAAGATTAGAAGGGATAGGCAAGGAAGAGGGAAGGAAGCGGCCGTGGCCTTATGTTAGGTACCATCCCGGCATTCGCCTGGAGGAGAAGTGGGAAACCACGGAAAACCACTTCCAGGATGGCTGAGGTGGGAATCGAACCCACCTCTACTCAGTTGACCTCCCGAGGCTGAGTGGACCCCGTTCCAGCCCTCGTACCACTTTTCAAATTTCGTGGCAGAGCCGGGAATCGAACCCGGACCTCCGGGGGTGGCAGCTAATCACGCTAACCACTACACCACAGAGGCGGACACCGTTTTTCATTCGAATGTTTATCGTAAAACAGCTTGCAACAGGAAGTTGTAGGCACATTCACATGCGGTTGTAAATTGAAGCATATGCCAAAGTATACGTCCTGCTTCTCAAATGCTTAATCTTTTTCACTTTTCAGTTCACGAAAAGTTAACACCAGGTATATTGCACGTATAAAACTGGAAAACTTATAAAACTACCTAAAAAAAAAAACACAAACTGTTTACACACTTCCACATTAAGTCGACAAAAAGCGCGCGTACTTTGACTTTTTATGGACAGCAGCGCTGCAGGTGGCGGAGAACATGTACACCGTGTCTGTTAACATGTGATTCAGAGGGAGTCATCACACTATTAATTTCTATTCGTCCTTCCGTGGAATAAAAGCACCTAAATTAAATGGCATAACAAGATATCGATTGAAGCAGGATCAGATCTCTTCCCCCTATTTCTTCTGTTTCGAGTTAAGAAGGGATTGTTACCTAATTGTACTTCACATAAAACATCAGCACCAGTCACCAGGACAGCTTGCATTGCTTCGTTCCTGAGAATCTACAGCAGTTTTGTGTCTATCGTCAATGAGGCCTATCATTTACCCGTCCATGGTATATCTCGAGACTACTAGGGGTATTCGCAACAGCCCAACGGTGAATTAGAAGACCGCAAGTGACAAAGCTATCACAAGGTCGTTATTCTGTAATCATAACTGTTAAACAGCACCGGGCATTGACAATGCTTTCCTCTGGAATTTCGTCACAATAACGGTACTTGTGATAAGAGCTAAAATCACCAGGCAATGTTCGAGTACAATGACCGCCGTGAAGAGCCTTGGCCAGAAAATATGACTGACTTGCCCTAATATCCCAACAACGGAATAAATCCTAACAGCACTCCCGAGCTTCTTTTATGGGTGTAGGCGGTAAAATATATTCGAAGTGTCCGGCTCCATGGCTAAATGGTTAGCGTGCTGGCCTTTGGTCACATGTGTCCCGGGTTCAATTCCCGGCAGGCTCGGGAATCTTAACCATCATTGATTAATTTCGCTGACACGGGGGCTGGGTGTATATATCGTCTTCATCATCATTCCATCCTCATCATGACGCGCAGGCCGCCTTCGGGAGTCAAATCAAAAGACCTGCACCTGCCAAGCCGAACATGTCTCGGACACTCCCGGCACTAAAAGCCATAAGTCATTTCTTTTTTTTTTTCATTCGAAGTAACTCCTGTTTGTAAGAAACGACCAAGAAATGAGCTTCCCGGGGGTCTCAATGTTTTCTTCATTTATTAAATTGGCATTCGGTCCGAAAGGCCATGCTGCCAGCTCTGCCGAAACATTAAAGAGAAGGTGGGTTTCTGTCACTTCGCACCAATGGGCCTATCATGGCGAGTTTCTCTCCTGGACGGTAGACCACGATGAAATGAGATGGGGATGATTGAGGATGGTTTCGACAAAACTAACAGGTTGAATGGTTCACACGTTGAGCTTGGCCTCGATGAAATACTGAACTATGTGACGATATATTTTAGTATAAGAACTGAAAAGGCAGAGAACTAAAGTTTGTAGGGGTAGATGCAATTTTGTGAGCGCGTTATACACATTTTCTTGCTGGAGTATTTTCTGCAAGACAATATTAGGTGGTTCAGATCTGCAACCTCGCAGGGATCTGATGGACATTGGACGATTCAATAACATTAATTCTGTGCTTCGATAGCATGCATGTACGAGCCACATCCTAATGATGGAAGTGATGTGTTTTCGGTTGGGAGATAAAGACAGAAACCGTTGTTTACGTGGGATCATAGGTTGAATGCTTGCGTAGTGTTTACCTTTCGATCGTTGGTAGAGAGTCCACTCGTTTGGCCACTCCTTGTATGCTTTATTTACCATTGTACAGTGAAAGTCTGTCCAACTCGTTGGCTGAATGGTCAGCGAACTGACCTTCGGTTCAGAGGTTCCCGGGTTCGATTCCCGGCCGGGTCAGGGATTTTAACCTTCATTGGTTAATTCCAATGGCTCGGGGGTTGGGTGTTTGTGCTGTCACCAACATCCCTGCAACTCACACACCACACTTAACACTATCTTCCACCACAACAACACGCGGTTACCTACACATGGCAGATGCCGCCCACCCTCATCGCAGGGTCTGCCTTACAAGGGCTGCACTCTGCTAGACATAGCCACACGATAGTATTATAGTGAAAGTCTGTATTCGGCAAATGTATTCCTTGCAACGGTCTAGCAATATTCGTTCCTTTGCTAACTCATCCACCATTTCATATTTAAAATGCCAACTTGACTTTCAATCCATAATAAATGGATTGCTATTCCTCTGCGTTGCTTCCAAAAGTTCCTTTAATATGTCTGTTATACCGTATACTTAATCGTACGGGACTCTCAACTTGGAAGTGTTGGGTGATGCCCACAGGTCCCCTAACCGAGTCTGGCATTATTTGCGCTTACCTATGTCTAACTCTTTACTTTCAACTTTCCTATCCGATCTCCCTAGGTCAGCTTTTGTTTCCTTCTGGCCCCGACGATATTACATTGCGAGGCTTAGGGATCTTCCATTTTCATGAATTCCGTGGTCCTTCTTTTGGAGATATTTTCATTCTTCCCTTTTGGTTGGTGTTACAAGAGCATGATTATCTAGTTGAACTGCCCCTTACCACCTCTATACAATCACCATGCGCTTCCCTGCTGAGCCTGAAATTGCTCGTTCTTTCTCCTTGCGTTCATCTTCCTTATCCGACTTTCCTTGGTCGACTCTTCTTCTCTTCCGACCTCAGCAGTACGAAGTTTAGGAAGCCTAGGGTATCTCATTTTCACGTCCTTCACGGGAACCATACTTTAATAACATTAGTCAGAGGGGAAAAAATGGAAGGGGTCCGATAATTCGAAAAATGAAGGTATCGGCCAAATAAAGACAAGGACCACTAAAAAGGTGTGAAAATGAAAAACTCCTCAGGTCTCGTAATCTAACACCGTCGGGGTCGGAAAAGAACAAGTTTTGAACAAAGGAGGTCGGATAGGATAGATGCTTTTTTAATATTTTTTTTTGCTAGTTGCTTTACGTCGCACCGACACAGATAGGCCTTATGGCGCTTATGGCGATGATGGGGCAGAGAAGGGCTAGGAGTGGGAAGGAAGCGGCCGTGGCCTTAAAGTACAGCCCCAGCATTTGCCTGGTGTGAAAATGGGAAACCACGGAAAACCATCTTCAGGGCTGCCGACAGTGGGGTTCGAACCTACTATCTCCCGAATACTGGATACTGGCCGCACTTAAACGACTGCATCTATCGAGCTCGGTAGGATAGATGAAAGTGAGGAGCCTGGCATAAATAAATGGAAGCAATGCCAAGACTCGGTTAAGGGACCCGTGGTTGCCAACCCACGCTCCCAAGTTAAGAACCCTTGGAGCCCTTTTAGTCGCCTCTTACGACAGATAGGGGGTGCCGTGAGTTTTATTCTACCGCCCCCGCACACAGCGGGCTCAGACGGTTGCCGTACCATTCTGTCCACTGTATAGTAACAGCGCTATTGGCTGCCGTCCTTTGAGATCCGAGTTCGACTGCCAGTACTGCCAGAAATTCATGATTGACAAGAGGGCTGGTATGTGGTTAAAAATGTACACGCAGCTCGCCCCCATTTGAGGTGCGTACGAAAAGAGCTGCACCTCCTCGGAACGAAGAAACAAATTTACTGTTTTAATATTCATTCTCTTTACCTTAAATTCACGGCTGTAATTCTTACTCTTTGCTGTTCTGATTGCATACATAATACGTACAGATTTGAAGATCGACGCTTTGTGATATTTATTCTCAAAGTAATATTCTCCTGAGGATTATACTGACACCTAAACTGCATTCTTCGTAGTTCTTATCCTTTATAGTTCCAGATTCTATACTTAAAAGTAAAAATAAAATAACGGTTTTCATTCTATACTATCCGCGAAACTTTTGTGATACTCATTTGTAGAGGAACGAGACGCCAGGAGGGAGTACTGCCAAGTAAAGCGATAGTATGATCGATATGCTCTACTCCTATTTCAGCATTTCCACCGTCATCTTATGCCATGCTCAGCGGTCAGTTGTTAGTATGCTTGTCCAAGGTCTAGAAATGGTGTCTGCGTCACCGAGTCATCATGGCAGTGAGTAATGCAATTGTATAACTCCAAGGAAAGTAACATGAACTATGAAACTCACCCAGTTGTTCTAAGGTGCTCTTGTGATGTACCCGGAATTTTCTCAGCCATGAAAATATGCTTCAAAAGTTCAATTTTCACCTGTATAACTTTATCTTGCTGTATGCTTTCCATGTTCTGTTATTATACGACGTTCAAAGAATGAAGGCACTGACCAAAGCCGTACCCAGGAACATTTTTTGGAGGTTTTGTGGGGGGGGGGGGGGTGTCTTTCGAAAACAAATAACTATGGTAACAAATGTAACAAATATGTTTTTTACATTTAAATAGATTTTACAGAAATAAAATTTTGAAATAGTTCTAGAGAAGTACCTTTTACAAGTAGAAAAGTAAACTCATAGCGGTCTGTTGGGCAGAACACGCTTTAACACGTGCGTGCGGTGTGACACAAAGATTTCTGTCATTTGTTTAAAAATGAAGCTAACAATATGGTTCACCGTAAGTATTGAAACTATTTAGAGGTTTCATTCATTTTTTAAATCATCACAAAACTAAACCAATGACTTTCAGAAGAGGAGGTAAACTCTCTCTAAAAGATACATACATTGGCCCTTCAAAATAAACCTCTGGAAATAGTACCAAAATTTAAATATTTCGGAGTTACTCTTCAAACAACAACGTTGGCATCTTTTAACAATCATATCAAAGAAAGAAAAATATCAGGAATAAAAGCAATTTACAACATTCAACAACCACAAAAACTTCCAACAAAACAGCAATGATACTATTTAAAACAGTCATAGCACCAATAGCAACTTACGGGATAATCTGGGATAAACTTAAAATTAACGACCTAACAACGCTAGAGAAAGTTAAAGCTCGTTATATGAAACGAATCATGGGTATCGGGATGACAGCACCATCAATACTGACCTACGTCTTACTAAAAGAAACTTACTTTATAGAAGACATCAGAATGCACATACTTTTATTCAACAGACACCATAATGACGGATGATTGGAAACGAGCAAATTACGAGCTTCGACACGTAATAACGCGATCTGCAACACATGGTTTTCACTTCAAGTTCTGCCAAAAAAGAGATTTCATCACCCAAATGAAAATTGTGTGTGTGAATTGTAAAATGAACACCGTGAAAAATATCATGCAAATATCTATAACAAAACTAGGACTAGAGTAATGTAATATAGTGTTTGTATTTTACACATTGTGCGCATTTTCGTTAATAATACTTGTACCGGGAGGTACACCTCAACTCCGTACATTCAAAAGAAGCGCCTTCAGGAACGCAATCTCTCGTATAAATCTTGAAACAGCTAGTGCATGAAGTTGGGACATTAATCAGAAGATGTCACTCATAAATAACAGAGTATTGCGTTATTTTAAAGTTTCCTAAACTGACTGGATTTACTTGTTTTGGTGTACAGCAAGAAGTTCGAACTTTTCTCCATAGATGTCCTTACAAAAACGGTGGAAGAACTAGTGATTTAAAGAAGTTTTGTGTTCTTATGTTTTCTCAACTAAACAAACTTTCATTTATTTCAATATTTCAAGGTTTGCAACACTTCCTTCTCATTCCGCAAGCTTCTGAATCTGGCAAATCAGAAATTTTCTGTAATTATTTTTTAGCCAACAATAGGCTTCTTGTACCTTTTGGATTATCCAATAAAATGAGAGGGGGTGTCCGGATTTAGTCCAGAGCCTTCTCGAAACATCCCCTCGGATATATAAGCTGCTGCTTTTCAAACTACCTTGTCTTAATAATCGTCGAAGTACTGAGTGTGTGTGTTAAGACAGGAGGCGGGGTGCCTCATCCTACGGCAGGCAGTACACCAGCCCAGGTAATGGCCACCAGTTTTCTATCTTTGTAGCTGTCTCCGCAAACTTATCCGAGGGGAAGGTTCTAAACTTTAGGCATGTAACCGTTTGATTTCTAAAATGTAAACTCCTTTCTGTTCGTGTAAAATTTCATGAAGTCTTAAACTGTAAATCGGGGATAGAGAGTGCGTTACCCTCTCGAGTTCCCCTTCAATTTATCTTGAGGTGACTATGATTTTGTAACTGTTTCTTTTCCTGTAATGCATTAAATTAACCTTTCATTCTAGTCATCTCCGCAGCTTGGGATTAGCCTCTGTATCATCGGGCTGCGAACCCAATTAGGCTTTTATACTCGATTTTCTAGGAGCGCAAGTGTACGCCTCCATACATTTTGTGTTTGGGCCAGTAATTTAACCTGTTTTTCTTTCCACGAAGGCCCAGTAGTTTGGGTAATAGATACCCCTGTGTACAAAATTGTAAATTCTAGGATGGGCCTAGAGAGGCCAGAAATTGTATTTTTTGTTTTGAGTAATGTTGCCTTGAGTAGGCTGTAAGAAATTGGGAGCGCAGTCTCCTTGGTTAAATTTGGAGAGCATGTGAGCTCTTTCCTGGTATTTATGTAATATTGTGTGGGGCCTTTGGAAGGCCGTTTTTGTAACGGTTGGAGCAAAGTGCTCTGGAATCTGGTGTCGAAGTAAACGCCACATTGGCGACACTAAATTTGTAAATTAGGGGCTTGAAGCCCAAAGGTGTTAAATTCCCTATTCTGGGGTTTTCTATTTTTATATCAAAATTGTCATTGTACCTGATACACTGTTGTTAAGTTTGATTCTCTGAAAAGAAATATAACCTTTATTTCAAAGTTTTAAAAGAATCTTTGATATTGTAGATAGACCCATTCAAGCCCGCACCTTCTTTCACCTCTCTGCGATCCACGAAACCGCGGTAACAATAGTAATACATTTTAAAAAATGTTGTAGCGGCTCGATAACATGAAAATATTTTAGATTTATTGAAATTAATTTTTATGGTCCAAAATGTTTTTTTTGCTATGGGCTTAGGTCTTATGGCGACGATGGGATAGGAAAGGCCTAGGAGTTGGAAGGAAGCGGCCGTGGCCTTAATTAAGATACAGCCCCAGCATTTGCCTGGTATGAAAATGGGAAACCACGGAAAACCATCTTCAGGGTCGCCGATAGTGGGATTCGAACCTACTATCTCCCGGATACAAGCTCACAGCCCCAAAATGTATTAAAAGAACATAAAAAGCAAACAATCCGTATAACTCACAAAATTAAAATTTTCATTTATGTTTTCAGTAAATTTGTTAACAATTTTCATAAAATGACATTTAAAGATGGCATAGATTTTATAGGTTAAAATCAATGGTTTGTTTTGCAAATGCTTGTTTTTATAATATTTCTAATTTATTGTAGGCTATTTCCAAACCCATACATGCTGTTTACATTTCTCAAGTTCACTTTTATCTCGGAGGGCGTTTAAACCCCCTGGGTATGGTCTTGGTACTGGCAAACGGAAATTAAGTGTCATTACCCCCCCCCCCCACTATGGGTGGGAACGGTAGAATAACACCCACGGTATCCGCTGCCTGTCGTAAGAGGCGACTAAAAGAGGCCCAAGGGGCTTTGAACTTTGGAGCGTGGGGTGGCGACCACGGGGGCCTCAGCTAAGTCCTGGCATTGCTTCCACTTACTTGTGTCAGACTCCTCACTTTCATCTATCCTATCTGGCCTCTCTTGGTCAACTCTTGTTCTTTTCCAACCCCGACGGTATTAGAGCACTCGAGGCCAAAGGAGTCTTTCATTTTCACGCCCTTCTTGGCCCTTTTCTTTCTTTGGCCGATACCTTCATTTTTCGAAGTTTCGGATCCCTTCCATTTTTCTCTGATTAGTGTTAATAGAGGATGGTTGCCTAGTTCTACCTCCTCTTAAAGCAATAATCACCACCACCACCATTAAATATTCCCTAAAACCTCACAAACCTAACATTATCGGAAGAGAAGAGAAAGAAGGGCGGATATAATAGAAAGGCGAGGAGCCTGCCACAAGCAGAAGAGAACTAAACAAGAGTAAATACTGCACAGAATAGGATCCAGAATAGTGAATACCAATATGTTGTAACCTGAAAGACACCCGCGTATGAATAACATTGTAAAGACAGGTACTGCATAGCGTGGACTGCACTTTTTAACTGGCTTTACCGAGCAAGGGATCTCGCCGCTTTTATTTACTACATGTTGACTGGTTCATAGCACAAACAGCAATAAACTCTGAATTAAGATATATGGGCCTTCCTCAAGTTACGGTCATGCTCTAGAGGTGAAGGTATGGGGGACTGACGTGAGCCTCGACACGAAGTGTAGCCATGCAGAAAGTTTTTTCGAATCTGGAACGAATGTGCAGTGAAACTTCAAACAGACACTTCTAAATTACGGACTTTTTACAATTTCCCGACAGAAATACATGCGTTTCAATGGTAATATTACGTCTCAGTAGCGAGCATTTTTAATAACGGACGCGGACATTGAAAACTATCTCCCAAACGCAACTAAAATCTCTTAACGCAAAGGCTGAAAGAAAATTTTCGCAATTCCTGGAATTCGACATAACAGACAGTATTCTAAGCTACCGCACACTGTTTCATCTTGATACCGAACTGTCAATGGAGAGTGACGATTAAGTTTGAGTGGTATTTTTAGAAGTAGGCAAGATTAAAATATGAAGATAAAGTTGGAATTCAAGAGGACAAATTATGGCAAATATTCGTTTATAGGAAGGGAAGTTAGGGATTGTAATAACTTATCAAGGGTGATGTTAAAAAAAATTCAATTTCTTTGCAATCATTTAAGAAAAGGCTAGGAAAACAACAGATAGGGAATCTGCCACCTGGGCGACTGCCCTAAATGCAGATCAGTACTGACTGCTTGATTAACTGAACATATTTCTTCTTAAAATGCAGACATTAGACATTCTTCGTCATTGTGAGACGTGTGTCACGTATGCTATGATGTCGCAGACACGCAACGACTGATTTCAAGGGAAACAGTTGCTACGAGAAAAAATCCGACACGTGACCGTGCTGTTTTCTGTTGAAAAAACACAGATCTGCGACATTTTAACATAAGTGACATCCTTAAACTGTGGACTGAAAGATATTTTGATAAGTGTTAATTTATTAAATGAAATAAGTTTCATAATGATAGATCCGTATTGAACTGTGATTACAATAGAGTAAATTAATGTATTATTTGGGTCCACCTTTTCAATACAAAATGTAAATCGTTTAAATTACATAAATGATTAGGGACTAGTTTCGACCTAGTATTAGGTCATCGTCAGCCTAAAGCAAAATTAAAACACAAAATATCGAAGAAATGAAACAATGTAAGGACACGTACGGTTTCGTAAAAGTACATACCATGTGAGATATTGTGCAGCACTATGTTAAAAAATAACTCTCTGAAAGAGATTCATAATAAGTCCAGTGCATATTAAAAAGATGTTATAGAAAGGAATCCTTGAGTTGCTGGAATATGCTGACTCCTTTAAATGCAGGTATCCAATTGAAGAACCACTGAGCCGAAGTTACGTCGTTTATTTATGAATAAAGTCCAGTGCGCACTAAAAAGATGTTAAAGAATTCTTGAGTTGCTGGATAAGGAGATTAGAATATCCTGGCTCCTTTAAGATACTGGTATCCAATTGAAGAACCACTGAGCCGAAGTCACGTCGTTTATTTACGATTAAAGACCAGTGCGTCGTGTAGGGTTAAAAAGTAGATAGGGATGGAAATTTTTCAGTTATTGGTCAAGGAATTCAACATATGCTGGCTTCTTAAATTTGCTGCTGTATATTCGAAGAACAACTGAGATGAAGTTACGTCGTTTTTTTAAGATATTCATAGACGTAAAAACACATGGATGCTGGAAAGGCTCTTCAGTTTTTAGGAACATGAAGGAAGGTAATTGGTGCGCGTGGAGGCTTAGGAATCCAGAGATGCGCTATATTATGTTAAAAAATAGAGATCCATAAAAAGGTCCCGTGCGCCGTATAAAAGTAACAAGTTGTAAAAGTAATACTTAAGTTGTTGGTCATGGAAATCGAAAAAGGTTGGTTTTCAAGCGATGCTGCTGTTCATTCAGAGATCAATTGAAATTACTGTACCGTAACATTGTATTCTCAAGATGTTTATAAACTTGAAATAAATGTCGATGCGAAGTAAGATGCTAGAAGAAAGCTCTTCTGTTTCTAGAACCTTGAAGGACAATGGACGTTACGCGAGGATTAACATATATGGAGTTAAATAAAGGTGGATAGAAATTCGCAGTTCAAAGCGGACCATACATTTCACTCTGAATAAATGACAGCAAGGAAAGAACGAAATTTGGTCAGGTGGAAGAAAATATTTAAATAAAATATGTCAAAAGGGAATTAACGCGTGTTGTAATAAGCTGAAGAGAGAAATGGGGGTAGGTGAGGTTCAAAGGAAATCTTGAGGAGGCGAAGGGAGAAAAATAACGGAAGGAGAAGAAAAGGAGGGGAGGGGGAGAGGATATTAAGGTGGGGCTGAGCGATGTGGGAATATGGAAGATTGTTTAAGAAAAGTACTATAAATAGAATGAAAAATCGGACCTTTAATATTAGATTTTGATTGTCTGAAAAGCTGAATGAGCAGGTCAAAAAGAATGTTAGATTTTTCGGAAATGTAATTAAGATTGAAGTTTGGATTAAAATATTGGTCTAGATTTATAAAGCAATTCTCTGTTATGTTAAGGAGGGGTCCTTTATTCATAATTTTGAGAATTACCATATCATGTTTAATGTCTGTAAATTTATGATTATAATCATTCATGTGTTGACCAACTGCAGAAAATTTATTGTGTTTTAGGGCATTAACATGTTCCAAGTATCGCTATTTACGCACCGAATTTTATATCGCCGATCCAAGAACTGGGGCCCCAACAAACACGAGCGGCAATGTTCGGACATTCATGTCATGTTAATCAATTACTGTAGGTCCATGGGCAAAAAAATACTTATCCCTCATTAACTGCAGTACCCACCGTTGACGGGGCAATCATTACAGCACGAGCAAAGTTGTGTAACTGCCCAGTTACTTTCCACAAATATTCAGGCACGCTGTTTTACTCGGGACGCAGCAGTAGTCTCATCTATCGGAGATGAGTGGCAGCAACAGAGACAAATCACATCACAACAAACAATGGTCAATGTAATATTATTGTTGATCAGTTTTATGAGATTTCGATATTGTAGTCCTTCAATAGCGGCGGCAAACTATCGATAGTAATCGCCATCAATATCTTCCGATATTATGAACTCTACTATCGATAGTAATCGATAGCTTGTCCGGCCCCGCGGTGTAGGGAGCAACGCGTCCGCCTGTCACCCGGTAGCCCGAGTTCCATTCCCAGCTGGGTCAGGGGTGTTTAATTGTAAATAATTAATATCCCTGGCCTGGGGACTGGGTGTTTGTGTCGTTCTTAACGTTCCTTTCCTCACAGTCAACACTCTACACTTCCTCCATTCCGATTACACGCAGGTTCATATCACATCGTGCAAGTAGGGGCAAAAGATCTCTATAGGCCGACGCCCCGAAAAAACAGAATTTAAAAATATCGATAGTTTTCAAAAAGTGAAACGAATCATACCATTATGGCTGAAAATAGAACATTTATTGAAGACAATCTACAAAAAAATAATTACAAAGCACAACAATTTCATGCCATGTCATTTCTGAACTTCAAATCGGAATCACTCATAAATCTCTTCAGTGGCATGTCAGAGACATTCTCGGGCTGCACGCGCTTGCCCATAACGTCGCCGCCCGAGAAATTCTTATTCAGTTGCAGTGTTCATTTTGCGATCGCCCGACCTTTTCTTGGGTATTGTAATATCTTTGGAAAAATGTTTTACAGCATTCTCAACAGCTGCCAGGAGAGTTTTCAGTTGTTTTCATTAAGTCTTTGACCTAAAATGTGCCTTATCTTTTCTTGCCAACATACAATCTCTGACAACTTATAAATATCATTTTCCGCCCCGTATTGGTACCCACTCAACTAAGGTTAGGTTGAATGGAGAATCCCACCTTCCAAAATGCTAAATAAGTCTTTCTGGCGGCACTGAAGTCGCAGGTACACAGAGATAATTAAATGCACACCTCTGAATTGGAACAAACTCCTCACCAGTTAATCGCAAACAGCGGTGCAATTTCTGTTAGGGTATAAAATAAGCCAATGAGGGGAAAAACCCTATCGTTGACTATCGATAGTAGGCAACTGACTATCGATATCAGACGATAGTGGTCACTATCGATAGTTTTCCGCCTCTTAGTTTCCTTCCGACTCTGAGACATTATGCCATCTATTGATAAAGGGAATCAATCCTTCCTTCTTTTAGGACTCCCTCTTGTCTTATGCTTCAAACGATTGTTTCTTTAAGATTTTTTCTCATTTTATAATCTTCACAATATTTTCCTTGTCAATATGACCAAGCGGTTTTACACCTTAAGATAATCGTCACAAAAACCATTACTAGTTAACGCGATTAAACAATATTTCCATGTTAGCAATATGGACTATCTCTGTTATCATAGTCGTATGATAAAACTGTATAAAACTTGGAACTTGAATCCTCTATAACTTTTGTTACCATATGTAATACTATTCGATGGACCAATAAGCACCTTCCTGAAAAACTACCATTTCATTAAGCATGAATACAATTATTTATAAACCTAGACTGTAGTGCTGTATTCTCAGACTTTAAATACAGATTTTCATAAAATTCTGCTCACTCATTTTCTTGTGGTTCAGCGCTAATATGGACTTCGAAACAAAAATCGAAATTTGAATTCTATATGTATCTTCAGTAATGTAGTATTTATCGATAGGACCATTAATAACATAAATATTTGAGAAATACATTTCAGGCTTTCCCCTAATGTACCATTTTACCCAGTCTAAATAAAATTATTTATAGTCTAGATTTTCCGCGACTTTACATACAGATTTTCATTAAATTCTCTTTAGCTATTTTCTCGTGATGCGCATACATATATACATACATACGTACATACATACATACATACATACATACATATTGTTTGAGTCATCAGTCCATAGACTGGTTTGATGCAGCTGTCTAATGCCACCCTATACTGTGCTAACTTTTTCATTTCTACGTAACTACTACATCCTACATCTGCTTTAATCTGCTTGTCATAATCACCGTCTACCACTACCGTTCTTACCCTCTACACTTTCCTCAGAAACTAACTGAATAAGTCCCGGGTGTCTTAAGATGTGTCCGGGGCCGATGACCTTCGATGTTAGGCCCCTTTTAAAAAAGCAAGCATCGTCATCATACGATGTGTCCTATCATTCTGTCTTTTTCTCGTCAAATTTAGGCAAATAGATTTCGTATCATCAGTTCGATTCTGTATTTCTTCATTCGTGATTCGATCTATCCAAATCATCTTCAGCATTCTTCTGTCATGCATACATACGCTACATGACGTAAAATTAAAAAGTCCATTTCCTTGTTACTATGGACACGACCTATACAGAATGAGCAATGTGCAGACACAATTCTTATTTTTTATATAGATATTTGATCATTTGAAGACTCGTGTTCCATCTGATCGCTCATTTCACCAGATGGGAACACTGCATGAGGCAGATGTGAGCAGCGAGGCGTTGTGTCGGGCAGCGAACCGTGACCCAGGACCCCAAACTACGAGACTGGAATAGAAAGTGTTCTTATAGCGTAACAGCCAACTTGTCTCTTCCAGAGAGGCCTCCCACACCACAGTGGACAGAAACACACAGGATTTATCCAGACATTACACCCACATGTGTTTACCCCTCAGATAAAATTCCACAATTGCTTCTTACGAGCTTCTCTGCTTCTCGTTAAAATCGCATATAAAATTCTGAGAAACCTATTTCGATCACCCACTCTCTCTCTCTACCAGAACAGTTTCTGAACAAGTATACTGTAGCTTATGAATACAAGTCTCAATTAATGCGAATCAACAAACCCCACTCCCAATGCTTCCGCGTACTTGTGTCAGCTTCCTCGCTTTCAATTTACATATCAGACCTCCCTTAGTCAGCCCTTGTTCTCTTCCGATACCAACGTTATTAGGTTTGCGGGGCCTAGCGAGTCTTTCATTTTCACGCTCTCCATGGTCCTTCCCTTCTGCCGAAACCTCAATTCTTCGAAGGGTCAGGCGTCTTCATTTTTCCTTTGCTCTCTCTCTGTGGATCAGTGGTAGAGCGTCGACCTCCGGATCTCAAGATAACGGATTCAAACTCGGCTGACGTAGTCGGAATTTTGAGGCGCGGAAATAAGTCCATTCGATACTCCATGTCGTATGATGTCGGCATGTAAAAGATCTCTGGCGATGCATTTTGTGTTCGTTCACTTGTCAAAATTCACCTTTAAAAACTCAGCCAAAGACGCTCAAGAGAGGTTCGGTTTAGTCGATCATCTAGAAGGCCTAGAGTGAAACGAAACGTCAAAACTGACGAGCAAGCAGCAAGATGGCGTCAAGTTAAAATGCTTCCACACCGTACGTAAGGCCATACGATTATTATTACAAATGTGTAAGTATTAGTGACGTCTTGCCACCTAAAACTAGCTGTAAGCTATTTCCAGTCAATCGTCTCAATTCCAGGACACACCGGGCGAGTTGGCCGTGCGCGTAGAGGCGCGCGGCTGTGAGCTTGCATCCGGGAGATAGTAGGTTCGAATCCCATTATCGGCAGCCCTGAAGATGGTTTTCCGTGGCTTCCCATTTTCACACCAGGCAAATGCCGGGGCTGTACCTTAATTCAGGCCACGGCCGCTTCCTTCCAACTCCTAGGCCTTTCCTATCCCATCGTCGCCATAAGACCTATCTGTGTCGGTGCGACGTAAAGCCCCTAGCAAAAAAAAAAAAAACATCCAGGACAACCAATTACTGCCTAGATTAATTAACGTTGTAGGAGCAACTTGAAGCATTCATTCTTCCTACAATGGTTCTGTACTTTTCCGGACACATGAGGGAGCTAGTTACAGGTTGTGCAGCAGTAAACTTGCTTTTGGAAGAACTCAGCAGAACTGAGGATGATTTTCCATAGCTCCAAATTTTCACACCAGGTAAACGCCAGGTCTGTACCTAAATGAAGACCTGTGTTAGAGCTACGTTAAACAAGGAAAACCATAACGTAGCCTGTACTGACATGAATATGTCTTATGGCGGGGGGTCATCCGAAAATTAGTGTAACGTACGCGACGAAATGTGTGACGGAAGTGTAACCATAGCAACCGCGTAAGCAGTGATGCGAGGTATGTTACCTAGCAACCGTGCAGGCTACGTCATATGGCTGGTTACCGTCTGAAATTAGCAGCCGTTGATGGATGACCATGACCGGGAGACATATTTATGATAATTTGATTTTCGCAAAGGGAAAAGCGTTTTTTTTAATTTAGGGAAATGCCGCCACTCTTGTACACTTTTGAAACGATTGCACAAAATATAATCTATCTATATATATATATGTCATTGTATGTATGTGGGTGGGTGGGTTTGTACCACATCTCCTCCCAAACCATTGGAGCGATTTCAACCAAATTTGATACACTTATGACTTGGTATCAGGAGACAAACCGCGTGGGGGTAAGACATCCCAAACACCCCTGGGGGCGGGGGGGGGGCGAGGAGGGTTATATATAAAAATAAATGAAAATAGTGTCGAATCCATACTTTTCGGGGTCGCTGAGATGAATAGTGATACTCCCATTTTTTTAAAGTCCAAGTTCAGCCCCCCTTTGGGGTGGGGGCTAGTGATATATACAAATAATCGAAAATAATGTCGAATACATAGTTTTCGGGGTCGCCAAAGTGAATAGCGACACTCCGGATTTTCAGTATCAGGAGACAAACCACGTGGGGGTAAGACACGCCAGGAACCCTTAGGGGCGGGGGGCGAGTTGGGTCATAACTAAAAATAAACGAAAATAGTGTCGAATCCACACTTTTCGGGGTCGCTGAGATGAATAGTGACACTCCGATATTTTTAAAAGTCCAAGTTCATCCCCCTTTGGGGTGGTGGCGAGGGGGGAGTGATATATACAAATAATCGAAAATAGTGTTAAATACATAGTTTTCGGGGTCGCCAAAGTGAATAGCGACAATCCGGATTTTCAGTATCAGGAGACAAACCACGTGGGGATAAGACACCCCAGGAACTATTAGGGGCGGTGGGCAAGGGGGGGTCATATATAAAAATAAACGAAAATAGTGTCGAATCCATACTTTTCGGGGTCGCTTAGATGAACAGTGACATCCCGGGAAATTCTTAATTTCAAGTTCAGCCCCCTTTAGGGTGGGGGGCAAGGGGGGGTGATGTATAAAAATAATCGAAAAGAATGTCGAGTACTCTTCGGGGTCGCTGAGATGAATACTGACACTCCGGATTTTTACTATCAGGAGACAAACCACTTGGGTTAGGGCACCCCAGGAACCCATAGGGGCGGGGGGGGGGCGAAGGGGTGAGATATAACAATAATCGAATGTAGTGTCGAATGCATACTTTTGGGGTCGGTTAGATGAATAGTGACACCCCGGGATTTTTTTAAGTCCAAGTTCATCCCCCTTTGGGGCGGGGAGCAAGGGGGTGAGATATAAAAATAATAGTATTTAGTGTCAAATATACAGTTTTCGGGCTCGCCGAGGTGAATAGTAACACTCCGGAATTTTAATATCGGGAGACAAACTACGTGGGAATAAAACACCCCAGGAACCATTAGGGGTGGGGCGCGGGGGGCGTGAGATATGAAAATCATCAAAGTAGTGTCGAATACATACTTTTTGGGGTTGCTGAGATGAATAGTGACACTCCAATTTTCTTAAGTCCAAGTTCAGACCCTTTGGCGTGGTGGCGAGGGGGAAGTGATATATACATGTAATCGAAAATTGTGTCGAATACGTAGTTTTCGGGGTCGCCAAAGTGAATAGCGAAACTCCGGATTTTTAGTATCAGGAGACAAACCACGTGGGGATAAGACACCCCAGGAACTATTAGGGGCGGTGGGCAAGGGGGGTCATATATAAAAATAAACGAAAATAGTGTCGAATCCATACTTTTCGGGGTCGCTTAGATGAACAGTGACATCCCGGGAAATTCTTAATTTCAAGTTCAGCCCCCTTTAGGGTGGGGGGCATGGGGGAGTGATATATAAAAATAATCGTAATTAGTGTTGAATCCACAGTTTTTAGGGTCGCTGAGGTGAATAGTGGCACTCTGGACATTTAAAGTCCAAATTAAGGCCCCTTTTGTGGTGAGTGGTTAGGAAGGGAGTCAGATATAAAATAATCGAAAATAATGTCACATCCATGGTTTTAGGTGTCGCTTAAATGAGGAGTGACACTCCGGTTGTCGTTTAAGTCCAAGTTGATCCCCAATTGCCAGGCGGGTGAGAAGGAGTCAAGAACAGAAAATATCCAAATGACCGAGATTAGGGATGTTTTTTGTACGTTCCAGTATAACTGTCAGCAGAACTTAATACAAATATTACCTACTACCTGAAAAAAATACTAAGGGGGAAAGACACCCCTTGAAGCCTTAGATAAGGGTACGAAATGTAATTAAGACTGAAAATGACCGATATTAGTGTTGAATCCATACGTTTCGGGACTACGGGAACAATTTCAAACAAACTTGGACACTTATGACTTATTATCAGGAGACAAAGTGCGTGGAGGTATGACAACCCTAGCACACCTACGACGGGATGAGATGTAGAAATAATCGAAAATAGTGTCGAATCCATTCTTTTCGGGGTCGCTGAGATGAATAGTAACGCTCCAATTGTTTTAGAAGTCAAATTTCTGCCTACTTTCGCATAGCGGTGAGAAAAAGTGAAAAACAAAAATTCGAAAATGACCGAGAGAATGGACGCATGTGTGTATACTGGACCTACTGTCTGGGGTAAGAGACTCCTAGCCTCTAAAGTAGGGGCGAAATGTAAATATTAACCGAAAATGACCGAAATTTGTGTCTAATCCATAGTTTTCGGGGTCGCTGAGATGAACTGTAACACTCTGGATGCCGTTTAAGATAAAGCTCAGTCCTACTCGGCAGGCGGATGAGAACTGGCAAAAAATTGAAAACGTCCAAAGGGACAGAGTTTAAGGATGTGTGTATGTTTTAGTATATCTCTCAATCAAACTTGGAATACATATGACTTACTATATAGAAAACATTACTGTGGGGGTCAGATACACTTAGCCCCCGCTGGTGTTGGAGAATGAGAGGGGTTGACTTGCAAAAATAAGGAAAATAACCAATATTAATGTCGAAATCCATTGTTTATGTGTCGCTGATACGAACTGTGACGCTGTGGATAGCGTTTAAGTGCACGTTCAGCCTCCATCGAGGCAGGAGCTGAGAAGGGCTTAAAAGTAAATAGTATAAAATGACCGAGATTAGTGTCTACTCGAAAATTAAATAATCTAAAACTTGAAATCAGATACATCTAAATAACTATAAAACTACATGATAAGTCGTAAAATCAACATCTCAAAAAGAATTCTATAAGCATTCACTTCACACTCAACTAACTGGTAATACAAATATTAAAGGTAAACATTCAAAAACTATCCGGGCAACGCCGGGTACTACAGCTAGTTTCATATAAAATAGACACGTGCCAAGTTCCAGTTTTCTTTTAGCTATCAGTAGTTGCTGAATATCTTCCGCCAGCTAGACGCACAGTAAGACATCCCCACATATATGTTCACGAGATTGAAAATGAAAACCTACAACCTGTTTTCCAGTCAATGACCGGGTCAGGGATGGGATGAATGAAGCCCCCAACTTGCGGCGAGGATATGAATTGTGCCGGCTGCCGAGGCCTGTCGCACTGCTCTGGGGCAAAGATTAATGACTAACAGATGAAATGAAATGATAGTGGAGAGTGTTGCTGGACTGAAAGATAACAGGGAAAACCGGAGTACGCGGAGAAAAACCTGTCCCGCCTCCGCTTTGTCCAGCACAAATCTCACATGGAGTGACCGGAATTTGAACCACGGTATCCAGCGGTGAGAGGCCAGCGCGCTGCCGCCTGAGCCACGGAGGCTCTGTTCACGAGATTAGGCCTATGTATACTTATTTCCTATTGCTCCTCCTGGAGTATAGGGCTTCCGTGAAACACTTCCATCTGTCCTATTGTTGGCTAACCTCTTCACTTCGTTCCAAGTCTTTCCCACTGCTAGACATTCCTCTTCGATCCTCTCTCTCCAGGTCTTCTTCGGAAGTCTCTCAGGGTTCTGACATTCCAAAAACCTATTCTCGTTTTCCGTTTCATGCCAAAAGTCGTCAACTTATTATTCACCTGGTTGTGTTTTACTTCGGTTTCTTTAACAGTTCAGATTTGAGGCTGTGCGAGTTATTAACTCACAGCAAACCGAGCTTGGTGGTGGGACTGCGACCTAAGCCTCAAAACCTGTAGGGGTTGTCTCCCTTAACCTTTGAAGATCCCTCTACCCCACAACGCAGTGGTTCCCCCTGTTTCTTTAAACCCCACGGGAAGAGGGTTGCAGCGCTCGCCATTGAGGAGTTCACCAGAGCCCCGTTAGCCGTCACTTTTCAGGGTTCCTGTAGGGCTTTCATAGCTACGGTAGCGGTCATGGAGCACACACAGTCCCCGCTGTACACCACCCCTGCAGGCAATCCCTTACTTCATGCCGTTGCCCACCTCCCACGACGTGGACGAGGGGTTGGACTTATGGGAGGCAGATTACATATAGGTCTCGCAGAATGGAGTTCCCTCATTCTACAAGAGGTGTTTAAATTGATTGGTTTAAGTAGGTTTCGGAAGTTTATGACCTAAAGAAGTAAGGAAATGAAATGGCGTATGGCTTTTAGTGCCGGGAGTGTCCGAGGACAAGTTCGGCTCGCCAGATGCAGGTCTTTTGATTTGACTCCCGTAGGCGATCTGCATGCCTTTGCTGGCAGGACCTAGTGTTTACAGTGCACTATGTCTTCTGGTATAGGTTAGAGCAATTTTGTTACTTTCATAGATCTGTCTCTGTCTTATCCTTGGCTTTGACAATATGAAAGTGACTGAGGTATGAGCGATGCTAGTAATGCCAATCCTTATGCAGCCAGTCCAGCGGAATCGCTGACGGACTGAACACACATACAGGCGATCTGCGCATCGTGATGAGGATGAAATGATGATGAAGACGACACATACACCCAGCCCCATGCCAGCGAAATTAACTAATTAAGGTTAAAATTCCCGACCCTGCCGGGAATCGAACCCGGGACCCCTGTGACCAAAGGCCAGCACGCTAACCATTTAGCCATGGGGCTGGACAAAGTAAACTCGTGCCCTCATTCCGAGGTGGTGCAGTTCTTTCCAGGCACACTCCCATTGGAGGTGAGCTACATGTACCATTTCTACCACATACCAGTCCTCCTGCCAGTTTTAAATTTCTGGCATTGCCGGGAATCGAACCCGTGTCCCCGAGGACGGCAGCTAATAATACTAACCGTCACACTACGGAGGCGGAAATCTGCCAGCCGCGACGATGGAAGGAAAAGATAAGAATGGGCCTTTTTAAACATTTTAGGGATAGTTAGCAAGTATTACAGTACCTTAAATGTGTCAACAAGTGATAAGCGATAATACAGCAGACACATTTAACCATGCAAAGTGACAGAGATACAGAAGAACAAATTAAAACTTTAATAGGGAACATGCATGATCCGGGGTTTCAATTAAAAATATGCTAATCTGATTCAAAATTTCATGCAGAATTCAAAAATGTGATCAGAATGTACAAATAATAACTCCAAACGTGATTAAAATCTACGAAAATGTCACGTCACGCAAGCACGCGATCTCATTGGTCTGACGTCATCGTACAGGTTGACTGAATTAGCAGACGAAATAACACATAGTGTGCTGTGAGAAGCAGGATACACTTCGCGTATTTCTACTTTACGTTAGTGTCTAGTATGGTTAAATTCGAGGTCTATACATTGGATAATAATCTGAGTGGTATATTTTAGACTTAAAATGAATCCTGCGCAGACAGTGAGGCAGAAAACTTACAAATGGTGTAGAGTTCCGATGTGCAATAGCACATCGCATACCATACCAAACAAATTGTTTATAAATGTTCCAAAGACGCTAAAACTAGGAAGAAATGGATTTTGGCGAGCCGGAGAAAGGCTGGTGATATATCGGAAAAGTCTACATTTTATTTTTATTTTTTTAATATTTTAACGTAAGATGAATTTGATTGAATTTTCAAATCACTTTTCCATGTCAGCTGTTCTAGTGGTAAAACTTTAAATTTTAATGTATGATGCTTTATTTAAATGCTTCAATTACATCTTGGAATATGAAAGTAATAAACAGTGCATTAAATAATGCTGATTATTAAAGTATTCTCCAAACCTAACCTATGTTTTGGGTGATCCATGTCAAGATAATAAATCAAAGGGGTTATGAACCATTTTGACAGCTCTAATTCTACCAATATATCTTGGCATGGGACAGTTATGTATGTCTTTATTGAAGAGCTTAATTGGTAAAGAACTAAATACTCTATAATGTAACAAAGAATAGACGTGTACATCACGAAAGGAAGCAATGTGAACTTAACAAATGTATAACTCTACACAAAACCAATGCTTGTCTGTTGGGGTCTTATAAGTTAACAATGCTCAATTATAATAATTATCATAATATTAATGAAATAAATAACATAATTGCACACAGGTGAAAATAGTGATGTAGGTGTTTAAAATATTATCCAACTTAGCCTAAGTTTTAGGTTATACAAGCCAAGTCAATAAACCGAAGGGTAAAAATACCGCGCGAGTTGGCCGTGCGGTTAGGAGCGCGCAGCTGTGAGCTCGCATCCGGGAGATAGTGGGTTTTGAACCCCACTGCCGGCAGCCCTGAAGATGGTTTTCCGTGGTTTCCCATTTTCACACCAGGCAAATGCTGAGGCTGTACCTAAGGCCACGGCCGCTTTGTTCCCATTCCTATGCCTTTCCTGTCCCATCGTCGCCATAAGACCTATATGTGACGGTGTGACGTAAAGCAAAAAAAAAAAAAAAAAAGTAAAAGTCACAGCACCCAAAGACATTCCTGTATTGAGCGACTAAAATGTCACCAGGACACTTTTCTTTCCTGATATGTTCAGCTTGTTAAAAGCCAAATGTAATTAATGTTATTGGCTTCACGCCCCGCTAACTACTTCTACGATTTTCGGAGACGCCGGTGTGCAGGAATTTAGTCCTGCAGGAGTTCTTTTACGTGCCAGTAAATCTACCGACACGAGGCTGACGTATTTGAGCACCTTCAACTACCACTGGACTGAACCAAGTTGGGGTCAGAAGGCCAGCACCTCAACAGTCTGAACCACTCAGCCCGACTTGTGAAAACTAGATGAAGTCATATTTATCTTTATCATGTTTAACTTTTTCCCTCCGCAAAGATATTTAATTCTCTTTCATGGGCCCTGGAAGTGGGTAGGCCAGTTGTCCCAACCATAAATATATATTTTTTGGGGAATGATAGATTATAGCCCTATAGTACTCTGATCTTTCTTTCTTTCCTTCTTTCTTTCTTTCTTTCTTTCTTAATCAGTTTATCCTTCAGGGTTGGTTTTCTCTCGGACTCAGCGAGGGATTTCACCTCTACCACTTCAAGGGCAATGTCCTGGAACGTTGAGACTTTGAGTATGGTGATGAAACTGGTGAGGAGGGCCATTACCTCGCCCAGGCGGCCTCACCTGTTATGCTCAACAGGGGCCTTGTTGGAGGATGGGAGGATCGGAAGGGATAGACAAGGAAGAGGGAAGGAAACGGCCGTGGCCTTAGGTGCCTGGAGGAGAAGTAGGAAAATACGAAAAACCACTTCGAGGATGGCTGAGGTGGGATTCGAAACCCTTCTACTCAGTTGACCTCCCGAGGCTGAGTAGACCCCGTTCCAGTCCTCGTACTATTTGTTTTCAACTTTTATGGCAGAGCCGGGAATCGAAACCGGGCCTCCGGGAGTGGCACACATTAACCACTACACCACAGAAGCGGACAAGTACTATAATGCTATCTATATGTTTATGTTAGTGCTGAAATCCGATTTCTTACTTTACTAATGCTGAAAGCCCGAAAATGTAATGTTATTCTTTAATAGGGGAATCAGTCTAGAAGGAAATGTTGAAAGTGATGTGATATCTATCCAGGTTCGTTGTTATCCTAATACTATGGGTTACAGTACATTGCACGTATATAAAAGACGCCACTTACAAACTTGCTTGTTATCCGCGAATTTCTGCGGCCACAAAAGTCACATTTTTCAAGAATGATGACATCTACACATGGTAGATTGTCTGACTGTGCTGTTTTGAACCTTTCTTCTGTCATTTCGAAGTTACTCGCGATCATGAATAATAATAAACAATCGGCTTTTAGCAACGGCTGATGCACAACGGCTGGTAGAGCTCCATGCGGTACTGGATCGTGACGTCACAGCGCGCCGCTTACGTCAGAGGCCGTTTCACTCGCCTTGCGGAAAGGCACTATTAAACATTTTTTTAATGGTAGAAAACAAGGCAACATACCACAATGTAATACGTTTACGTACTATTTCATTGGTGTACTTTTCAAAAAAATATTTTTGAAAATTATGCATGTTCCCAATTCAGTATCACAGCAAAGAGATGCAGTTCTAATTCTTTTTTCTAAAAAATAACCAAAAATGTATTGGCATGCTTTTTGGTATCTGTTGGTATATGTTCGTACAACATCTCTTTCTCGGTATGGTGCCTTCTAAACCTGCTACCTGTCTGTTTCAGGAAAAGAAAGAAAAATACATCTACTACAGTATTTTGAAATCCTGTGTTTGAAACTCGACGCAGATAATTTGTACCATGTTAAAAAAACGACGGCCCGATTTAAACAAAAAATGCTCAAAATATAAACAAATATGACGTTATATGAGCAAATTATAACAGAATTATGCATCTATGCAACATAAAATTACTTTAAACGGGGTCAAGGACCCATCATTCACACGTATTTTTCGGGTTTCCAGTAAAATGACTTTAGGAATGAAATATGACTTGTCCTTAACATCCGATACTTAGTTATAAGAATGTATTCTTTTTCCGTATGGGATATCACAAATGGCGAACTCTAGGATGGCATAAATAAATAAATAAATAAATAAATAAATAAATAAATAAATAAATAAATAAATAAATAAATAAATAAATCGATGAGTCCAATGTACAAATGTTTTAAGAGGAGTTGCAATGAGGGCACAAAGAAGGCCAACGCTCTGCCGTCCGAGCTACTCAGTCCAGTGAAAAAATCTTATTTACGCTTATCCATTACCGCTAATCCGACACCGTGGTGCGGTTTATGCAGTTATAATTTTCAGACTTCTACCAAAGACTGCACGCACGAGGTTATAAAGAGAGATTGATAACTCAAAGGTAGCAACATTCACCAAGCACAACCATAGTTCGTGAGAAACATACTCGGATACGTATCGTTGGTAGGTATTGTGACGGAAACCCCCACGTCACATGAATCGAAGTTCTATAGAATGCGTCATATACAGAGGTTATCCGAGCTCATGAGATTACCCAGCGCCAGCGCGCTAATCCATCGACAGCTCTGGTTCAGTTGTAACAAGGTTAGATTTGAGAATCAAACACAGTCCATGCCTTCCAAAGATAATTGTTCCTTCTCATAAATACTGAATTTCCAATTCGCAAACTTTTCAAATGGGCAAGACTGATTAAGTACAAGATGTACAAAAATATCCTGTACCTTTCCTGGAACCATGATCCCATCTGACAGCCAAGATGGCGGTGGTAATTAATGTTTTAAGAGGAAGTACAACGGGGCAAACATCCTCTATTAACACTTATGAGAAGGAAAAACTTAAAGGGGTTCGTAACTTCGAACAATGAAGGTATCGGCCAAAGAAAGACAAGGGTCACGAAGGGCGTCAATATAAAAGACCCTCTAGGCCTCCATACGTAATACCGCCGCGGTCGGAAAAGAACAAGAGTTAACCATGGCAGCTCGGATAGAATAGATGAAAGTGAGGAGCCTGACAAGTACGTGTCAGAACTCAGCTAAAGGCCTGGTGGGTCGCCAAACTGCAATCCAAAGTTAAGAGCACCTGGGGCCCCTTTCAGTAGCTTGTTATGACAAGTAAGGGCTACTGTGGGTGTTAATTATATTGCCCCAACCCAACGACACCCAGGAGACTACTTTCAGGCGATCATGATTGCTATTAGGTACTGTATGTACGATGGTGTCTTACTTTTGTTCCATCCTCAGCCCCAAGGCTGGTCGGATCCCCTGTAGTTATGTCGTCACCTGCCGCAGATAGCCTAGGCGTCACTGAATAGGCAACAAATAATAATAATAATAATAATAATAATAATAATAATAATGTGCTGTCCGCCATTTTAATTAATGCGACTTTGGAATAAGCAAGTTTTCCAAGTTTCAGTCGAGAGTGATGTCACCGAGTGGGCCCAACCATCTCGCAAATATTAGTGACCAGTCAGATACAAGATATGCACGCAAGAGTCAGCCCCCGCTACCATCCCTAGTGACGTCACTAGTCGAAGAAGGCCTCCTCGACAGCACGGGAAGAATCCAAAGCATTCGACTTCCAGACATTTCCAGGAGTTTCTACTCTCGCGAAGTATCTAGAAGGGCCGGCCTCCCTATTTAAGGCAGGCCGAACTAGAGCGAGACGGTTCAGTTGAGTCCAGTGCTGCCAGTGATTGAGCGAGTCCAGTTCTGTGGAGCGAGTGCTGTCTGTTTGTGAACTGACGACGAATGCACAGCATTTCAACTGAGTGACGAGGGACGATAGTGCAGCTGAGCAGTGAGAGACAAATGACTGCCGTGTGAGTATGAATGTGAGACTGATTGCGCGCGCACAAACTGTGAACCGTGGTGACTCTAATATAATTGTACAGAGAATCATGAAGTGCAAGTGACAGTTGTTTTAGCTCATAATTGTTAGGCTGAATAACTAGTGTGACTGAACAGAGATGATGATAATGTTATTAGTTTTATGCCCCGGTAACTACTTTTATGGTTTTCGGAGACGCCGAGGTGCCAGAATTTAGTCCCGCAGAAGTTCAGTACGTGCCAGGCACGATGCTGACTTATTGGAGGTCCATCAAATACCACCGGACTGAGTCAGGATCGAACCTGCAGAGGTGGGGTCAGAAGGCCAGCGCCTCAATAGTCTCAACCACTCAGCCCGGCGAGAGAGAGAGAGAGAGAGAGAGAGAGAGAGAGAGAGAGAGATAGAGAGATGACTGTATGCCTGTGTAGTTTGTATAGCAATTAGTGTAAATCGGAGACTAAACGCTACCAGTCGTGTATTCATTTACTTGCTACCCGCCTCTTCCTGTGGGTGGAGGCAGTAGAATAACACCCAGTTTCCCCTGTCTGTCGTAAAAGGCGACTTTAAGGTATTGGTAGCGGGGCTAGGCGACCAGGTGGACCTTAGCTGAGTTCTGGCACTGCTTCCATTTACTTGTGCAACGTTTCTCACTTTCACATATCCTATCAGACCTCCCTTGGTCAACTCTTGTTCTTTTCCGACCCTGGCGGTATTAGATTGCGAGGCTTAGGGAGTCTCATCTTCACGCCCTTCGAAGGCCTTGTCTTTCTTTAGCCGATACCTTCATTTTTCTAAGTGCCTGATCCCTTCCATATTTTCTCTCTGATTAGTGTTAACAGAAGTTGATTGCCTAGTTGTACTTCCTCTTAGAACAAAAATCACCACCACCACCTGCTACTCGCATGCACGTTACTACAACAATAATAGTTTTATGTACAACGAACTACCATTACGCTTACCGGAGAGGCCGGAATTTTGTCCTGCAGGGTGTCTTTGACGTGCCGATAAATCTACCGACACGAGACTGATTTATTTGAGGACTTTGAAATACGACCGGTCTGAGCAGAGATAAACGAGGAAAATGAAGAGTGCGGTAGCTTCCCGATCCTTTCCTTACAGAGTCAGAAGGTGCTATTACATATCAGTATCAAGCCCACTGAAATACACAAAAGGCGAGATAGTCAATGTCCTTTTCAATGGCTTCTCACGAGCGCGCTCGCGGCTCAAATCCGGTCACTGCATGAAGTATTTTAAAATGATAAGACCGTACCCGTGGTTCGGATTCCGCGTAACACTGGAGGTCTCGTGGCTATGTTCACGATAACAACAGTCATGTAAACCTGAATGCTTGCGTCTTTACTTAGAAAAGCACGCATTCCGACTCTATAGGCGACATTTCCGCACCATTAAGCACAGGGGCTGCGTAAGGGAATAGTTTTACCGGAATCGCCCATCTCCTCTGATTTCATACAAGAACGTTCAAAGTCAAGGACCAGGAAGCAAAACAAGTCTGTATCTTTGTGTGACTGTTTATATCGCTGTTGTAGGTACGGAACCTTCAGTTTTACGTGTATTTTGAGCCATAAGGGCGTGACTTTGCATTTAAAAATCCCACTTCACTCGGCGGGATTCAAACCTTGACAGTCTAGGTCTGCTCCAGGATGAGCTTCAGCCAGAACGACGAACGTAACAAACCCACTTTAATCCAGAAGTCACAGTAAGCTGTAAGCATCATATTCCGTCAATTTGGGACCTAGGTTAGGTTCCTCACTAACAGCCAAAATGTCATCAGTGTGGTAAATTACAACCTCGAACACGGGCGAATAGTGCTCATGTCGTAAATTGTGGAAAATATGTACAAGGAAAATGTCAGCTAAATAGAGATCGCTGTACACGGAGAACTAGAGCATAACATTACAAGATGACACCACTGAATGAAAAAACATACAATGTAAGGCTTTCTGACGTGCTTGAAGCTTGTCGCAAACTCATTCTTCATAGGAGAGACCGCAGGAATCTCGTACCAAGTGATTAAGCTCAATCTGCTAGGGTCGTGTAACTGAAATGGTGCGGGGTTTGAACCCCACCGTCAACAGCCTAAAAGATAGCAGCAGCGTTACAAAACTGTTGCAACGTTTTGGCTGGGAGGAATTGGGAGAAAGGAGACGATCTGTTCAACTAAGTGGTATGTTCCGAACTGTCACTGGAGAGATGGCGTGGAATGACATTAGTAGACGAATACGTTTGAGTGGTGTCTTTTTTAGAAAAGATCACAAAATGAATAAGATAAAGTTGGGATTTAAGAAGACAAATTGTGGCAAATATCCGTTTTTAGGAAGGGGAAATAGGGATTGGAATAATTTACCAGGGATATGTTCAATAACTTTCCAAATTCTTTGCAATCATTTAAGAAAAGACTAAGAAAAAAAACAGATAGGATATCTGCCACCTGGGCGGCTGCCCTACATGCAGATCATTAGTTACTGATTGTTTTTCAATGGTTTCTCAATTTCATATGAGGCAAATGTCTCCCCCTGTGGATGGGGGCGGTAGAATAAAACCCACGGTAGCTCCCGCCTGTCGCAAGATGCTTTGGAGCGTGATTTGGCGACCACTGGGCCCTTAGCTGAGTCCTAGGATTGCTTACACTTACTTGTGCAACGTTCCACACTTTCATCTATCCTATTCGACCTCCCTTGGTCAACTCTTGTTCTTTTCCGACCCCGGCGGTATTAGGTTTTCTTTCTTTGGCCGATACCTTCATTTTTCGAAGTGTCGGATCACTTCCATTTTTTTCTCTCTAATTAGTGTTATATAGAGGATGGTTGCCCAGTTGTACTTCCTTTTAAAACAATAATTACCACCAACACCTCTGCCTGTCGTAAAATGGCTAAAGGGGGCTCTCACACAGGGAATGTGGGCTGGCGAGCACAGGTCCCCCAGACGAGTCCAGCTGTAATCACTCTTAAAACAATAATCACCACTACCACCACCAGAGTAAGGCATTGTTTCCACTTGTGCCAGCCATATCGCTGTCAGCTTTCCTATATGACCTCCCTTGGCCAACTGTTGTTCTCTTCCAGTCCCGACGGAATTAGGTTTGTGAGGCCTAGTGAGTTTCATTTTCACGGACTTCCTGGCCCTTCTCGTTCTTTTTACAGATACTGCCATTCTTCGAAGAGTCAGAACTCTATCACTTCTGATTAGTAAAATAAACTCGTGTCCTCCTCCCGAGTGAAAAATGAAAACCCACAGCCTGTTTTGAGTCATTCGACCGGGTCAGAAATGGAATGAATGTAGCCCTCATCTAGCGGCGAGGATAGGAATTGTGGCGGCTGCCGAAACCTATCGTACTCCTCTGGCGCAATGATTAATGACTGACAGATGAAATGAAATTATGTTGGAGAGTGTTGCTGAAATGAAAGATGAGAGGAAAACGGGAGTACCCGGAGAAAAAATCTGTCCCACCTCCAATTTGTCCAGCACAAATCTCACATGAGTGACCGGGATTTGAACCACGTAATTCAGCTATGAAAGGCCGGCGCGCTGCAACCTGAGGCATGGAGGCTTCCTCCTCCCGAGTGGTGGTGGTTATTATTTTACGAGGAAGCATAACTAGGCAACCATCCTCTATTAACACTAAAAAGAAGAAAAACTGAAGGGGTCCGACACTTCGAAAAATGCAGATATCTGCCAAAGAAAAACAAGTGCCACGAAGGGCATGGAAACGAAAGACTCCCTAGGCCTCGGGAATCTAATACTGTTGGGGTTAGAAAAGAACAAGAGTTGAACAAGGGAGGTCGGATAGGATAGCTGAAAGTGAGGAGTCTGGTACAAATAAGTGGAAGTAGTGCCAGGACTTAGCTAAGGGCCCCATAGTCGCCGACCCACGCTCCCAAGTTCAGACCCTCTAGGGCCCCTTTTAGTCGCCTCTTACGACAGGCAGACGATACCGTAGATGTTATTCTACCGCTCGCACATACAGGAGGATCCTCCTCCCGAGGTGGCTTTTCAGGCACACCCTCATCGGAATTGAGATGCAAAATACCATTTTAAACACATACCAGCCTTCCTGCCATTCTTAAACTTCTGGCAGTATCGGGGGCTAATATCGCTAACCATCACTGTACAAAGGCGGCGGACTTCTGATTAGTGTTTAAAGGAAATGTTCACCCAGTTGTACTTCCCCGGGTAACAATAATCACTACGCAGAGGAATATTCAGTTGTGAAAATAAACTGAGTGGAAAATAAACCTGTCACATTTTAGACAGGCATATTTTCCAGAACTCCAAGTATTTTCGGAGTTGGTTCATGTTTATTACGGGGCGAAATCGCATCAACAAAACCTCCCTGAAGACGATCAGAAAAGAAGAAAAAAAACATCCCTTTTGAAGACCATGTTGTACCTAGTCACGATGAAAAAGGTACCTTAGGGACAGATCCAGTGCGGATCAGTGGTAGAATGCCGGCTCCGAATCCCAAGATCGCGGGTTCAAATCCAGCAGAGGTACTCGGATAATTGAAGGAAAAAAGGTCCACTCAACACTCCATGTCGTGCGGTGTCAGCAAGTAAAATATCTCTGGTGGCACATTTGGTGTTTACCGACAAAATTAATTAGAACTCAGCCATAGATCACCCAACTGCCATCTGGTAGAGAGAAACAAAACGTCGAAATTGACAAGCGGCATACTAGACGGCATCAAATCAAAGAAATGTTTCCTCACGTTAGCTGAGGTCATACGAGGATTATAAGCTTTACGATTACTCTTATTTATTTATTATTACAGGTGCTTCCGGGGTTCAGGCGCCAACGCGCCGGCCTTTCACGGCTGGGTTCCGTGGTTCAAATCCCGGTCACTCCATGCGAGATTTGTGCTGGGAGGTAGGACAGGTTTTACTCCGGTTTTTCCTGTCATCTTTCATTCCAGCAACACACTCCAATATCATTTCATTTCATCTAACAGTCATTAATCATTGCCCCAGTGGAGTGCGACAGGCTTCGGCAGCCGGCATAATTCCTATCCTCGTCGCTAGATGGGGGCTTCAATCATTTCATTCCTGACCCGGTCGAATGACTGGAAACAGGCTGTGAATTTTTAATTTTCATTAGAGGGTGCATACTCTTTCCATCTGTATACACACATATTATACCTTTGCAGCTGAGACATAGCGTTCACAGTGCACTATGTCAAACCAATGCCTACCACAATAGTGCAGGTCTACATGCCTACTAGTTCAGCGGATGATGAAGAAATCGAAAGAATATATGAAGAGATAGAAGATCTAATACAGTATGTAAAAGGTGACGAGAATCTAATTGTGATGGGAGACTGGAATGCAATGGTAGGCCAAGGAAGAGAAGGTAGCACAGTAGGAGAATTTGGATTGGGACAAAGGAACAAAGAGGAAGTCGGCTGGTTGAATTCTGCACGGATCATAATTTAGTCCTTGCCAATACTTGGTTCAAACACCACAAACGACGGCTGTATACGTGGACGAGACCTGGAGACACTGGAAGGTATCAAATAGACTTCATTATGATTAGGCAGAGATTCAGAAACCAGGTGTTGGATTGCAAAACTTTCCCAGGAGCAGACGTGGACTCTGACTACAACTTGTTGGTCATGAAATGCCATCTGAAGTTGAAGAAATTGAAGAAAGGAAAGAATGCAAAAAGATGGGATCTAGACAAGTTGAAAGAAAAGAGTGTGAGGGATTGTTTCAAGGAATATGTTGCACAAGGACTAAAGGAAAAGGCTGAAGGAAACACTATAGAGGAAGAGTGGAGAGTCATGAAAAATGAAGTCAGTAGGGCTGCTGAAGAAATGTTAGGAAGGAAGAAAAGATCAACTAAGAATCAGTGGATAACTCAGGAGATACTATACCTGATTGATGAACGAAGAAAATACAAGAATGCTAGAAATGAAGAGGGCAGAAAGGAATACAGGCGATTAAAGAATCAAGTGGATAGAAAGTGCAAGGTAGCTAAGGAAGAATGGCTGAAGGGGAAGTGCAAGGATGTCGAAGGTTGTATGGTCCTGGGAAAGGTAGATGCTGCATACAGGAAAATCAAGGAAACCCGTTGGAGAAAGGAAATCTAGGTGTATGAATATTAAGAGCTCAGATGGAAAGCCACTTCTAGGGAAAGAAGACAAAGCAGAAAGATGGCAGGAGCATATCCAACAGTTGTATCAAGGTAAAGATGTAGATAATTTGGTTCTGGAACATGAAGAGGATGTTGATGCTGATGAAGTAGACGAATAAGTTTGAATGGCGTTTATAAAAGTAGGAAAGATCACAATATGAAGATAAAGTTGGAATTCAAGAGGACAAACTGGGGCAAATATTCATTTATAGGAAGGGGAGTTAGGGATTGGAATAACTTACCAAGGGAGATGTTCAATAAATTTCCAATTTCTTTGAAATAATTTAGGAAAAGGCTAAGAAAGCAACAGATAGGGAATCTGCCACCTGGGCGACTGCCCTAAATGCAGATCAGTATTGATTGTATTGTATTGTGTACCCAATTTTGAGGTCAGAGTTTGACAGGGCTGTGATTGACCTCAAAGGAACAAGGCACCTGGAATTAATGACATTCCCTCTGAATTACTGACTGCCTTAGGAGAAACCAGCATGGCAAGGTTATTTCATTTAGTGTGCAAGATGTATGAGACAGGAGAAGTCCCATCCGATTTTCGGCAGAATGTTGTTATACCCATTCCCAAGAAAGCCCGTGCTGACAGGTGTGAAAACTACCGCACTATTAGTTTAGTATCTCATGCCTGAACAATTTTAACACCTATTATTTACAGAAGAATGGAAAAACAAGTTGAAGCTGAGTTGGGAGAAGATCAATTTGGCTTCAAAAGAAATGTAGGAACACGTGAAGCAATCCTGACTTTACGTTTAATCTTAGAGGATCGAATCAAGAAGGACAAGTCCACGTACATGGCATTCGTAGATCTAGAAAAGGCATTCGATAATGTTGATTGGACCAAGCTATTTATGATTCTGAAGATGATAGGGATCAGATACCGAGAACGAAGAATTATCTACAATCTGTATAAAAATCAGTCTGCAGTGATAAGAATCGACGGCTTTGAAAAGGAAGCAGCAATCCAGAAAGGAGTGAGGCAAGCCTGCAGTTTGTCCCCTCTCCTTTTCAATGTTTACATAGAGCAGGCAGTAAAGGAAACCAAAGAGAAATTTGGAAAGGGAATCACAGTCCAAGGAGAGGAAATCAAAACCTTGAGATTTGCCGATGATATTGTTATTTTATCTGAGACTGCAGAAGATCTCGAGAAGTTGCTGAATGGTATGGATGAAGTCTTGGGTAAGGAATACAAGATGAAAGTAAGTCCAAAACAAAAGTAATGGAGTGCAGTCGAACGAAGGCAGGTGATATAGGAAAAATTAGATTAGGAAATTAAGTCTTAAAGGAAGTAGATGAATATTGTTACTTGGGTAGTAAAATAACTAACGATGGCAGAAGTAAGGAGGACATAAAATGCAGACTAGCACAAGCAAGGAAGAGCTTTCTTAAGAAAAGAAATTTGCTCACTTCAAACATTGATATCGGAATTAGAAAGATGTTTTTGAAGACTTTCGTGTGGAGCATGGCATTGTATGGAAGTGAAACATGGACGATAACTAGCTCGGAAAGAAAGAGAATAGAAGCTTTTGAAATGTGGTGTTACAGAAGAATGCTGAAGGTGAGATGGATAGATCGAATCACGAATGAAGAGATGCTGAATCGAATTGGTGAGAGGAGATCGATTTGGCTAAATTTGACGAGAAGAAGAGATAAAATTATAGGACACATCTTAAGACACCCAGGGCTTGTTCAGTTGGTTTTGAAGGAAGTGTAGGTGGTAAGAACGGTAGGGGTAGACCAAGGTATGAATATGACATGCAGATTAGAGCAGATGTAGGATGCAATAGTTATGTAGAAATGAAAAGGTTAGCACAGGATAGGGTGGCATTGAAGCTGCATCAAACCAGTCTATGGACTGATGACTCAAACAACAACAACAACAACAACAACAATGTCTTCTGGCATGGGCTAGAATAAATTGGTTAATTTCATTGACTTGTCTGTCTCATCCTTGGCTTTGACAATATGAATGTGACAGTGGTATGGACGATGTTGGTACAACGGAAAACTACCAGTCAGTTCCTTATTAAAAATGCAGAGTTTACTTATGAATTTAAGTAACTGCAGAAAAAAAAAAAACCTACAATTTATGTATTAAAAATGACCAAATTGTCACTAACAAAATAAATAAAAATATACAATGCTTAGCCGACGCCAGAAATACCCTCCCATCTCCTAATTCTTCACATCCTTTACCCACCTCCTTATTGCCTCACATCTCCCCAACCCGCCCACATGTCTTGGCCAGAGAGAGGGCGTAACCCACTAGGTGGCCCGCCCCACCCCTTCAGGGTGGGGAATGAAAACTTTGATAAATAAATGTTAGTAATGCCAATCCTGGAACTAATTTTACATCCGGTTCAGACCAACTCTGTTGCATGGGAGTGAAAGCTGGGTGGGTTCAGGATATCTTATTCATAAGTTACAAATGACAGATATTAAAGTAGCGAGAGTGATTGTTGGTACCACTGCCTTCGTAATATACAGGCCGTACTGTAGAAAGCGCACCAAGCCGATCAACTGATCAATTGAGGCGAGCTAAGCGAATGTTACAAATTGTAGTTGTGAATGTGATTCATAAGGACAGGGTGCATCATCTGGATAATTGTGACTGTTGAAAGACAAAAATTTATATTTAAGTATATTGCATGTTTGTTCTTAAAATTTATCACATCAGGATTTACGTAAACAGCTGTTTTGAAGATAATGAAACCTTATAGTTCAGGTTTGAATGGTATCTTCTTGTTGTAATATAAATTCAAGGGCGTAATTCTTCTCGTGGAATTTATTAATTTAACTGTCATCGTATAACACGTTTTTATGGAAATATATTGCGTTGCTAATTTAAATACAGTGTGTGAAAGTTCGCAGTTGCCACAATGCTAAGAACTTGCGCGTACCACGGGAAAAATACAACTATACAAGTAAATGTACATTAATATTTTCATTTTCTTCGTACGAGGGCAAGTTACCTTCGTAAAAACCGAAAATTACAACGAAAAATACCTATTACGAAGAATAAAGGTGCATGTTTCACTCATTTTCCAGAGCTGATGATGAGTTCTGCTTTTGACTTTCTTGTTACAGATTTACAGCGGGGCGTTTTATTGTTGATACAGAACAATCATAAAAGTGGACAGAAACCAACGAGCTAGAAAGAGGAAAACCATAAAAGTAGTTACCGGGGCATAAAACTAATAACATTATCATCATCTCTGTTCAGTCACACTAGTTATTCAGCCTAACAATTATGAGCTAAAACAACAATTATATTAGAAACATGGGCTATTCCTAAACCAAAAATGATACAAATGTTTGTGTGGAAAAAAAGGGTTCCAAGAGTTTTCGAAGGATAGTGCCAGAAGTGTCACGTATGGAAGTAAAAGTCTATTATTATTGTACGTTTGTTCTTTCCATATTTGTATTAACGGATAATAATTATTTGCTGGGTACTTTGACGAGTAAAACACTCAAGCTATGACGGCGTTGATCGCACTTCAAACCTACTTCTCCTAAAATTACGTAGACCTGACTTACGAACTGCGATGCGATTACAGGTGCTAGTGATCTCACCTGTAATATTAATACAACATATGTGAATATTTCATAATTAAAAGGTACATACTTATCATGTTGCACTGTACGGGTTGGACGGAGGAAACAGTTCACCTCTTTGCGTGACGTCATCGGAGCTACAGTACGGCCTGAACATCACGAAGGCAGTGTTGGTACAAACAGGTGGAAACAATGTACTCGGAACGAGGATATACAGGCAGAATGGGATCATGTGAGGTGAATGGAGGAGGACAGGTTACCTAAAATAATGATGGGCACGGCCATGGGAAATAAGAGAGGCAGAGGGAAACCAAGGCGACGACGATCACACTCAGTTTTTAATGATACGGGAACTAAATGAGGTCACAGCTATAGTTGCAAAACGAGGATGTTGGAGGGGCTTCGTTGAAATGGCGTATGGCTTTTAGTGCCGGGAGTGTCCGAGGACATAGGGCTTCGTTAATTCACAGAGACTTGCAGATTGAATGCGGAAAGGCATACCAATTAAAATGGACATTTATGTATTCAAGATTGCCTACAAGTAGACTGGCAATAATAGATTTTTTACTCGCACCGGTAATATTAAAAAAATGATTATTGAACCTCCCTTCCCGAATATAATAGAGCTATGTTTAGGTCTTTCGGATTGTTTCCACTCGTGCCCGTGCCTCTTAGACTACCAGTTGTCAATTGTCGTTGGTTTTCCTCTTTGACAAAGTTTTTCATACTTCTGTTACAGTTTATATTTTGCTCCCAGGTAATCTTTTTAAGTATAGACGCATTTTTGTTCCGTTAATCCTACGCTTTAAGAATTATAAATCAAGGCATGAAGATGGCCTGTACCTCCGGCCTACTGGAAAAATAACTCCCTCCTGGCTACGATTTCGAGTTAAACCGACTTCGATTTTGGATCTGGACATCGTCAGAGGGGTATGGGAATCTTCAGACACTTATACAGTAGTAATTTAAAGAACATTCCCCAAAACAGTTTAAAAAACATGAATCTCACTGCACACAGGATAGTGAAACCTCGAACTTCTGTGAAACACGAGAAAGATCATGTGACGAACATCATAACTCACAACCTGGCGACAGGAGACAGGAAATGGAGACGTTTCAGATGCACTGACGGCCGCAAGATTCGAACCATTCTCACCGAAATTCCAGATTTCAAACTGTGAAATATAATCTTGACCAAAAGTAGAGCTTGTATGAATATAAGACAGATTGGTAGACAAAATTCTTGTCAGCAGGATACTTTCAAAAGTGGAAAACCATTGGCCTGAGATTCAATGGGAAAAAAGTGTGTTTGTAATTTCAAAACATGCCTGACAGAGATTATATAGTAGTCTTATAACTGAACAAAAGAGAACTGATGAGGAACATGCAGACAGATGTAGTTAATGGGCTACTGTCTTAAAACTTACGGAACAAAGTAGCTGGTATGAAAACAAATCTATTAGCAGCGATTACCGTAGGGTACCGCCAGCCTCACAGCATAGGTGAAACAATCATTCCTCGATGCTCACCAGTAGTTGATGAGGCACTAAATTCCGCCTAATTGTTCAAATGCAATTTGAGTCATTCTGTGAATGATGCCAAGGACATTCATACACAAACAATACACAAACAATTCTCTCATACGGTACGGTACCCATAATGTTGAATAATGTGTTCTTTTCATACCTGCATTGATCGTGAAAAATCCTACCAATTGTTTGAAACTGGTCTTGCTGTACACCCATACGATATTCAGCAAGGACCTACCTGTTCCATGTCTATAGGCTACTATATAGCATACAACTTCCAGAAATTAAAATACTGTTAAAGGTGAAAGATATTAAACCATACGAAAATTGAGACAAGCATGTAAACTCACCATGGTTCCATAAAGTTCCGGCCGTCCTTCACACTACGCCATTTCTTGCAGTAGTAATTTACGGCTGTACCTCACATCTGTCAGTCACAACAAACAAAACTCCATGCATTACAGTACTACCTGACGCAAAGTGAACCTGGAGTTAAACGCTTGGTAGCAGCACCTGTTCTCTTTAAATTGCAGTCATGGACGAGAACAACAATGCAGCGCATTCTACCAGGGAAATACAGAAAATGAACAAAGTCGAATGTTGCAGGATCGATTGTTTGCATCACTTTTGCAGTTCGATACTCGTTCGATGGAATCGTAAACCATTTCTGTTTGTAATGCGATAGATGGACTTCTGCATAACTCGAGAATTCTTTTTTTTTTCAATTCCAATGTACAATAATTAAAAAAGTAATTATATCACTCCTATATCACTTACTGAGTTGCTGAAACGAAATTGCACATGATATGAACTAGTGATTCTGTGTGTATTTGTGTGCAGTTTATGTTTGAAAGTGGCAGAGATGTAAGAAGACAATGACAATCTTTGAAAATAACAGTTTCCTGGTACCAGAGAACTGAGTGGAACATTGATTTTGTGTCAAATAAACATATCATTAGAGCATTCTTGCAGAAAATCGTGCAACATAAAAGTGAGGTTAAGTTATATAATAATGGTGTAGATATTTTCGTGTAAGTTAATGGTTATAGAAGCATCTTGATTGCTGTAAATATGGAAATAGTGCTATCTGGTTCATCTGACGATGATTTGACTGAATCACTTAACATTAAACCACCTCAAGCAAGTAACAGTATGACACAGGCATACCGAAACCGAAGTCCTAAACAGGACAGGAGAAGTACCTATTCTTCTGATACATCGAGTCACCGTCATAGTCGTCAGCGATCCCGCGACGTTTATAGCCGAAGAAAACATCATCACCGAAGGCATAGACATGGGTACAAATCTCCTGAGAGGGATTTGCGGGAGTTATTGTTGAACAAACGAGGAGAAAGACGCAGTAGTCATAGTGCTAGACGTGTACTTGTGTCTCACCAAGGGAGTGAACGCACAGTAGATAAATTACGTGTGAAAGTGGAGCGTCAAGTAGTGATGAATGAGTTAAATGCAAAATCTAAACATTCCATTAAATCGGAGCATAGGACTGACCATAAAGATCTAAGGCATACTCGTCCAAATTCGGATAGAAAGCGAAGTAGTAGTGGTAACAATAATAATCATAGCCATCATAGGAAGAGACACAGGAAAGACAGAAGTCTCTCAAGAAGCAGCGATGAGAAAAGTGATTCTGAATCATTTTCTGGTGATGGTAGTGGGAATGGTAAGGTACCAAAATGTGAGATTAGGAACTCAAGTCCAAAAAAGGATGTGGAAGATCCAGTAGAAGTAGTTGTGTCAAGCTCTTCAGAAGATTCCGAGGAGGACAGTGATGATAGTTCAAGTACTAAAACAGCTGATTCCAATGACTCTGACCCTCAGAGCGATGGACATGAAAATGATTTGCAGAATTCGCCCTTGAAGCATAATTCAAAATCTGGTGATAGTGACGCAGATAGCATAGTTATCAAAGATATCAAGGAAGATAATAATGCAGGTTTAACCACATTGGACAGTCCAAAATGTGACCTGGATGATGATGAGGATGATCTTGATTCCCTGCCTCCATATTTGCCTGCTATCCAGGGCTGTAGGAGTGTGGAAGAGTTCCAGTGCTTAAATAAAATAGAGGAGGGTTCTTTTGGTGTAGTGTATCGAGCCCGAGACAAGAGGACTCAGGAAGTGGTGGCTCTTAAGAAACTGAAGATGGCCAAGGAGAAAGAAGGTTTCCCCATTACAGCTTTACGAGAAATTAATACTCTGCTGAAATCCCAACACCCGAACATTGTAACTGTGCGCGAGATAGTTGTCGGCAGTAATATGGATCAGATTTTCATCGTCATGGATTTTGTGGAGCAAGATCTTAATGCTCTCATGCGATCTATGAAGAAAAGAAACCAGGTGAGCTTTATTTGGACCTTAGAATACTCTACAGTTTATTTAGGGAGAAAGAATAGGGACTTCTCTATTGCAGCAGTTTGATTTGTATTGAATCATGAATTCACTTGTTTAATGGAGATATACTCCCTGCTCTTTTTCTCCTTAAGTCAGAGTTTTTGGCTAGTCTGTTAGTTCAGGAAAGTATATTAGCCAGTTCTTGTTAAGCTTGTGCATATTTTGTGTATTTCATATTCAAGTGCATACATTTTTTGTTAAAAGGTGTCGTAAATAGGTGACACAGGGTGTAAAACAGGTACCAAACTTACTAGTAAATATTCCCCTGTTTAGAGATGTATTTGCTTCTATGTTATACTAACTTACTGTAGGCTAACTGGAATTTAGTGGGACTAACTCTAATCAGTGAAGTTACGGAAGTGATTTATTGTAACATATGACCGTTTTTCAGATTACCACTTTGTAAGATGAGTGTGCTGTGCAAAGCTTATATGATGAACCAAGTTTTGCTCTGAGGGTTGGGCCAGATGCAAAATTTGTCTCAAGTTGTCTATATAGGCCTAGGTGTGCTGTTCTGTACAAAATGACTAGGTAGAACAATATTATCCCTCTGCTAGCATCATGAGAGCATGCTCACTGGGCATGTGGTGTGATGCTCTGTTGTTGTTAGTGCCTTACTTGCTTAGACAATGCTATCAACTTTTACCGAAGTGCTCTTTCTTTATTTTTCTGCACCTGTCCTAGCTAGTGACAAAATCCATTGGTCTAACACATCGTGGCTACTGAGCAAAAAGCCTATTGAAAGTAGTAAGACCATTTGTCTAATTGTTTAGAAGTTTTTATTGTTATTACCCAGTTGGTAATCAAATCTGTCTGTGTTGAATTCCGGGAATGACACCACATTGAATTAATTTCAGCCTATAGCACCGTTCATACATCTGGCTATCAGTGGCGTATGCTTGGATTAAGATATGGGGTACCACTAGACTTATGTTACCTGTTTTCGATGGTTGGTTTAGTGAACGCCAAGCCTTTAGCGTTTTGAGCTGCAGCCAGTAGCCAACGGAGAAGCCAGCTGTGTTGTCAAGGCTGCTTTACAGGCTACTGCCCCGGCCTCTGTTACTGAAAATGCTCAACCCCTGATCAATCGAGATGGTAGCCTAAGGTTTAGCAAATGAAAGTCCGGCTTTGTGGCTATATGGATAGAACGTTTGCCTTTTGGTCCTATGGCCCCGGTTCAGTTTCTGGAATCAACCCCCTCATACTGTTCAACTCCCCTGGCTTGGGGACTGGGTGTTTATAACGTCTTCGCCATTCATTTTATCCTCATTAGGTTAACACCAAGCCTATATATATGCCATCGCCCAGTATTACGTATTATTATTCCCATCGTTCACTGGTTAATTAGCGGTTACGTGAATGATGTTGATCCATGAAATATCGCTGTAATATTTGTCACAAATGGAAGATAGTAATTGCTTTTACTCAAATAAAGTCTCAAATCCCAGGTTGATTAAGAAATAATACGAAATATTTTATTTTAGAGGATACATACTTTACTGCCTTACAACAACTATTTCTGCTACCTCGCAGCGCTTCCGTAAGTGTTTTGTCTGTCCAACACTGTCGTCTGTGATTATTTTATTTAATGTGCTGTCACTTCATGTGCATTAACTGATTCATTAAACGATATATTGGTCCAGGGATCATGCTATTTTCCTTTAAAAAAAAAAAATATATATATATATACCAGCTGATGTACCCGTGCTTCGCTACGGAACTCTATATTGTATACAGATTTCTAGGTTAGGTAGTGTGCATGTTGTGAGCAAGATTGTATGAAATTGCATAGCTCTTAACGTTACCCTAGAAACGCGACGGGGAAGTCGCGCGAAGTCGCCAAACATCTTTTCTCATATGAAGACTGAGTTAGGGAATTCTCACTGTAATGGTAGACCCGCTTGCATACCATCAGTCACAATCAGGTTGGGAAGTTTTCATTATAATGGTAGGAACTCACTCTCCACCTGCCTTTTTAAATCCTCAGAAAGACTGTCTTAGTGGTTTTCCCAACTGACATGAACATACATTACAATAACATCAGTAGGAATGGTGCGATTGAAAGCAATGCTTTCATATGAAATACTCGATCAAATGAAAAACCAGACATTTTCTCACTTTTAACGAACAGGACTAAGCTGCCGATCTAAAAGTCAAAAGTTCCAGAGCTGGAATGACCAAGCCGCAGACTACCGTGATCCGTGAACATTCTTCGTCCCTCTTCGGCGGGGAGGCGGTCGAATAGTGGCGACTGCCAGGGCAAAAACTATGCCCTTTTACTAATCTGTTTCCTAGGAGTACCCGATGAGTCAGAGAGAATCAATTCACTACACTGGTGGCGGAAAAATCTATCTGACTTGGAGGCAAATGTTTCCTCCAAGCCAGAAAAGAAACCCCCTCTTCACTGCTAATTTGGAATAAAATGAATGTACAATTTAATAAAAATGAAAAAGAAGAAGCAGCTCTTTTCAGGGTTGAGTTATTTAGTGAATTGTGGTGCCATAATTTGGAATAGCCCTAATTGTTATTCAAGACCAATGCATACTACTACTACTACTACTCTACTAAGTGAGCCTCTGCCTTAAGAAGCTATGCCCACTGCTCATTCAAAACAGCACATCAGAGCAGGGATCGAACAGTTGGAATACTATGATGAACCAGTGTGCTACGTACCAGCTGTATCAGAAAATGTATGAACCAAAGGAAGAGCATGCTAAAGAAGAAAGTTTTCTAACTCCCCGGCTATTTCCCGCCAATATTCAGTCAAGCTATTATACTCGCTACGCAGCAGCAATCCCATCTATCGGAGTTGAGAGGCAGCATAAGAGACAAAGAACATCACAACAAACAATGGTCAATGTAATATTATTGTTGATCAATGTTATGAACTTTCGATGTTGTAACCCTTCACATTTAGTTTTCTTTCGACTCTGAAATACCACTCTTATCATAGTCGGTACATTAAAACTGAATAAAACATAAATGATTGGAATTTGTATTCTCTATACCTTTGTTATGTAGTATTTTTCGATAGAACCAAAAACATAGGTATTTAACAATTACATTTTAGGCGCCTCCCCCTAAACTACAGTTTCATCCAGCGTGAATAAAATTCTTTATAGCTTAGACTGTAGTTTCTTATTCCCCAACTCTATATACCGATTTTCATTAAATTATGTTGACCCATTTTCTCTTGACTCGGCGTTGATATGGACTTCGCAACAAAAATACATATTCATGAATATCTGTGTTACCATAGCCGGTATGGTAAAAATGTATAAGACATAAATGGTCGGAAATTTAATTCTATATAACTTTGGTTATGTAGTATTTATTGATACGACCACTAATAATATAAATATTTGAGAATTAAATTTTAGGCTTTCCACTAAACTACCATTTCACTCAGGGTGAATTAAATGCTTTATAGTCTAGATTGCAGTGGCTCATTCTCCGACTTTGCATACCAATTTCCAATGAGATAGGACCACTAATAATGCAAATATTTAAGAATTATTTTTAGGCCTTCCCCATAACTACCATTTCACTCAGCGTGAATAAAATTATTGATAGCCTAGATTGTAGCGACTTATTTCCCGACCTTGCATACCAATTTTTATTAAGATAGGACCACTAATACTATAAATAATTGAAAATTAACTTTTCAGCCTTCCCCTAAACTACCATTTCCATCAGTGTGAATAAAATTATTTATGGCCTAGATTGTAGCGATGTATTCTCCTACTTTGCATACCAATTTTAATTAAGTTCACTTTAGCCGTTTTCTGGTGATGCGTGTACATACAGACAGACAGAAATTACGGAAAAGTAAAAAGTGCATTTCCTTGTTACTGTGGACATGACTGATACAGAAATACCATTCTTTTCAAAATCTGAGCAATGTACAGACAAAACTCTCTCTCTCTCTCTCTCTCTCTCTCTCTCTCTCTCTCTCTCTCTATATATATATATATATATATATATATTGGTCCAGGGTCATGCTATTTTTCAACAAAATACCCGCACTCCCATTCCCTAGAAAGAGAGCTCGTTGGTGCCAGCCCTGGACCTCAAGGAAAAAAAAAAAAAAAAAAAAACGGCGGCACGAGCAGCGGAGTACAAGACATATGGCCAAAGATAACAAAAATCGCAGACAGCACTCCCATTCATCGGTGCCAGCCCTGGACCTCAAGAAAGAAACAAAAGACTGCGCAAGCAGCGGAATACAACACCATGGACTCCTATTTACAGGCAGTAAATACGTATACATATTTCTTGCTAGTAACGACGGTATTTCTTAACCTGGGATTTGAGACTTTATTTGAGTAAATCAATGATTACCTTTTGTTTGTGACAAATATTACAGTGATATTTCGTGGATCAACATCGTTCACGAAACCCACTCGGTAAACCTGAACATTGTCTTCCGACAAGGATGTGGAAGTAACCGGGAGTGAGGAATACTTGCACTCTCTTATCTATATCATTAAGTCCGTATATCAATAAGTTATGGTGTACTATATCTGGGTCCATATTTTATGGAAGGCATAAGTAGACATCCTCTAAAAGTAAGCCAAGATTGGTGCAGAAACCTCATTGTCAACCGCATTCACCCAACCTTACTCCACCCATTGCTTACATATAGGATAGGGGCCTATGTTAAAGGAATCCCATTTTTAGCAAGATATCTCTGAAATCAACTGTAGAATCGCTAGACAATTTCATAGCATTTTGGTTGGAACATAATAGAAAGCATTTTGAACTTGTTTTTATAGAGAATAGTAAACAGTAAATGAAAAATGTAATATGACTATTGGTTTGTTTATTGAAGTTCAGTATCCATTTTTTAGTACTTTTATTAGTAGAAATTCAGTATGTGCAGCTTAAGTTTTATAGGATCATGAGGGATTTTCACAATACCTTGTAGAGGAGAGAAGTGTTCAGTGTGACAGCCAAGGACCCACCCACTATCCCCCAGAAATACATTTACTCTTATAACCTAATATCATTTATCACACGCCATTATTCATTGCTCAAGTGCATGATAGAATTTCCATTGGTTGAGATACAATCAGATATGACGTCATTCCCAGCAATAAAATGAAATGCATTCCGTTACCAACCTGCACACAATGAAAACACAGCTAAATGCAATCTGTTATGGAACAATGTACAATACAGACCAATAACTTTGTCACTAGCAGGCATGATAAATTACTTCAGCTCTCACCATATGGAATGCTAGTAGCCTAACAGCTGCTTCGCGGCCCTAACCTGGGGGCTTACACCCCCAGACTCCCTTTGCTCGGTCACAGTCAAAACTAGTCCGTTAGTTCGTAAGTTGAAAACTAGCGCCGCCACGCCTAACAATGTACGACTAGTTGTTAAGGTCAAGAGTTGGCAGCCCTGTGCACCACACAATCGCAATCGTCGCGAGAAGTCGGCAAGAAAGAAACAAATGACAGTGCAATCGTGCATAGATGTCTGTACTGAAAAAGTATTGCAGTTGCTCTTTTATATTTTGCACATGCTGTAATATGAGGTAAAATTGATAAATTCAATTTCCTAAATTGTTTATTTCTGTGAGGGGGACAATACTGAATTTCTACCAATTATGTGTTCATTGTCCAGGTTACAGACTCGCAGACATGCTCCAGAAGTCGTGGAACATCTTATGTAACACTCGTGCATGCGTGCATGCCTCTCTCTCTCTTTCTCTCTCTCTCAAAAGAAAAAATTCCCCTTCTGCTGCAAAACAAACCAATGGTCAAAATTCAGTATACACACACATCTAAACCTAATCTAACTCCTATTTATTATTTAGCATGTGATGAATACAATATGTACAACTACCATCTCAAGTTCATAACTAAGAGCCAGAAAAGAGCTTTGCTTTAGCCTCTTTAAGCGTGCAAAGGACACTCAAGTGCAAAGTGATCCACTGTCTGCTCCTCTTCTCCGCAGTCACATTGCGGTGATGTCTTCCATCACCATTTGAAGAGAGTGGCTCCACGTCTACCTTGGCCGGTCCTAATTCAGTTTAGCATCCTCCACTGCCGTCTGGGAAGTGAAAATCCATCTGGGCATTTGCAGGGGTTCTCAATGATGTGATGAGGTAACTAACTCCTATATGCTGTAAACAAACCAATCCTCAGTTGATAACGTCCCTGGCAACCAGCGAGTGTCCGGCAGCGGTACGTGTAGGAGACTGCAGCTGGGGGTGCATCTTGGAGTTTGAATGAGAAGACAACTTCCGCAAGCTATGGCAGCTCACTTCTTCAATAGAGCTTGTGTGAGCAACATACATATATACCTTCATTATAGACTGTTATGCCTTTCAGTGTTCAATCAGCAAGCCTCTGTGAATATAATAAATGCCGCCATAATCCTCTGCTTGTAACTAATTCCCTTGCCTCGTTTAGTTCTATACCTCTTATCTTCAAAATCATTAGAAACTGAGTCTAACCGTTGTCATCTTTGCCTCCCTCTCCCTTTCCTACCCTCCATCACAGAGTCCATTATTCTGTGCGTAACCTATCATCCTTCATTTGCCTCACATGACCCCACCACGTAAGCTGGTTTATGCGTACATCTTCATCGAGTTCATTCCTAAATTAGCCTTTATCTTCTCAATCTGAATACCTTCTTGCCGTTGTTCCCACCTCTTTGTAGCAGCGATCATTCTCACTACTTACTTCTAAATTATGAATAAGATATCCTCAGTCCACCCAACTTTCGCTCCCGTAAAGCAAAGTTCATCTGAAAACAGACCAGTGTAAAGATAGTTTTGTCCAGGAGCTGACTTCCTTCCTACAGAATACTGTAGAATGCAACTGTGAGCTCGCTGCATTTTCTTTGCTGCACCTTGATTCAATCTCAGTTACTATATACTATCATCCTGGGAGAATTCACATCGCAAATATTTGAAATTATGTACCGCTTCCAGTTTGGTTCTCGTAGTTTTCTTACCTCCTGACATCACGTTAGTCTTGGAAAGGCTAATTTTCATACCAGACTCATTGCACCTATTTTCAAGTTCCAAGTTCTGCACAATCTGCCATTAAGACCAAGTTGTCAGCATAGGCCAGACTGCTCACTACATTTTCATCTAACTGAACAATGATCAATGAAAATAAAATTGCTTTGTACTTATATTTGAATTACAAGACATTCATTGACAAAATATAATGTATTATTATAATTTTGTAAAACTTGCATCGTACTCGGTCCTAAACAGGACAACTATGAAAAACTTGAGGCAAATTTTGCAGTGGCTGTCAGCATGTATGGTACTATTCATATTGTTAAGGTTGATGGGTTTCTTAGAGATATTTTCCTAAGTCTTTGGGCTACTGCATGATAGTTTATGTAGAATTACGTATGTTGATCAAAATATTGTTTCGTTTCTCCCCATTTCTCTATTTTTATAGTGATTGCTTGAAGTATCTCAATCTATACTGACATTTTCTTGGGCATTGTGTTGGTTGTTTTAAAAGCCACAAGCTCTTAACCTATATGTTTGAAGAATGGGGGAATGTTTACAAAGTCCTGCAGTGATCTTGACTTTCCTTGCAGATGGATGCTGTTGTTTTTAATTCATTCAGGGTCTCGCCAGGTTTGATTCTAACCATGTTGACGATTCAGAACCAATGATGTGTTATTTCACAGATTTGTAACTTAACGCCGCTCACTGCTGCATCATAGTCTACATGGACGTTTCTGGTGGCACATTCTCGTAACTTTGGTTGTTCCTTTTGACATATCAGTCTCGAGGGTGCCATTCTTGTCCCACTTATTCTACAGGTAAGGACTATCGTTTTTATCTCCTAATATTGTTGTTATAATAGTAGGCCTGTTTTATAGCATGCTATGAAATAACTCATTAACAAAGTTGCATTCTTTCAAAATTTGTTGTTAAGATAAAGTTGAATTGTAGTATAATTTAGCTGTTATGAAAGTACAGTCTTAGTCTCTCTCTCTATTTTTGGATACTTGAATGACCTATTTTCAGGGATATACGGTAGTAAACATTCTGATTGTGGAATGTGGAAACATATAATGTTGAAACAATATCATATCAACAAGATACTTACAGACTCCTGTAGAAAACCAGCAGTTATCAGTAAGAAATTTTGCTTACATACTTTTATAAACAGTGAATGAATGTTTGTGATAGGTGTACATCAATGACAGGAAGCTAGGAAAGAGATGAGGAAGATACACTAAGTATAAAACACGATAACTGATCAATGTGAGGAGATGCTGCAACAGAAAGTAGAGACAAGGACAAACACAACACACACGGCTGTCTTCAGTAGGCTCTTTGCTAATGAGTCCCATTTCTTTTAAATGTATTTCTTTGTAAATCCCTAACAAGCTTTTTATTTCCTCTCCTTTTCTGGTGATTATCTGGCATTATCCTTATTCTTTACATCCTCCTACCAGGGGAGTTAGCTGTGTGGTTTAGGTCATGCTGCTGTGAACTGGGAGATGGTGGTTTGGTTTCTCACCATTGGAAGCCCTGAAGATGTTTTTCTGGGGTTTCTTATTTTCACACCAGGCAAATACTTCCCTTCATGATGAAGCAGAAACAAGCTTTTCAGAAGCTGAGAACAAATAGATATAACTGAATTGGGATTGATTTAGAAAAGAGAACCTGTGTATGAAGAAAGAGAGTTATGCTGAGCTCATCATCATTTTGGATTTTCTTATGTTTTCAGTAAACAGGATTTTTCGGGAGGATTGGTAGATTTGTCAAGAGTTGGTATGGACTTTTTCGAGTTAGAGGTCTATAAGACTTAAACATATGTCCGACTTGCATTGTGTGGAATTACAGTTTGTATAGTGCGCATGAGAACGGCCTCCTTGTGTCAGATCCTAGCCCAATCAAAAACATTTAGCTGAGTCAAAGCACAGTAAGAGGGAGAACTGGCCTGATCCCGCCAGATCGCAAGATGACCTTTGCGAACTAGCCCTTGATGCTTGGGTGGAGGTAGCCAAGAGTGAGCAGTATATTGTTTGTCTTATTGCTTATGTTGGTGTTGGAAGGTCTTAAGGACAACCTAGTGAAATTGGGATATTTGGTTGTATCGCCACTATGTGAATCCCAAGAGGTGCAGACTACCAAGCATCTGTGTCAGTGCTCATGTTGCCCTGATTCTTGCAGTGAGGAAGATTTGCTCAAGGCACAAGGAAATGCAATTGCAGTTGCTCATTTCTGGACAAAGACTATTTAATACCATTTTGGTATATATGTGTATAAATTCCTTCTGTTTTATTGTTACTACATTGTAATGTAAAAACAAAAAAATTTCTATGTATGCTTCTGACTCGGATAAACAAAATAATTGCTTATGTTCCTCTTAGACTTTAGGCAGTAATCAAAGCCGAGGGCTATTATACGAGTTAGTAGACGAGATCACAGGGTGGTTCAGATTCCACAAAATGTATATCGAAAAGACCACATCTTATATTCACATTTTTTTTGTATATTTCTGCATTCATGAATTTACTTTTTTTTTTTTTTGTGGGAGGGTGTCATTTCTTTTACGTTTCGTACAAATTATTCCTCTTTTATTTGAAGAAACATTGTATAAGTTTACAATCCCATATTTCAAACTAGTATAACAATTCCTTGTTCACTGAGTAATCACAAATTAAGATCACTGTCTCAAAAACATGATCTTCGTCATCTGCTTCCTGTTCTGGAACATCCACAGATTTTTGTCTGATAACAGCTTCAAAATGCCTCTGGCGAAATGTGTCCTATTCTCTTGCTAATCCTTCATACCATGTTTCCTCCTTTTCAGTGCTCTCAAGAAGTTTGTTCTTTCTGATCCATTATAAAGTCAAAGATATAACCCGTGAACGGGGGGGGGGAGAAAAAAAAAAAAAAAAAAAAAGACAAAAATATAGGAATAAGCAGTAAAAGATATGTCAGAAACTCAGTACGCCACAGGGCTTGCAGTCAGAAGTACCACTAATATGCACGTTCAATCACTAGGCCTACATGAAAACAATTGCAACTGAGGGATCAACAAGGAGAAGGCTTACCCAAAATCTCCTGGTAGGATATTATTGGGATGAGGGAGTCGTACAACAATCACGTAATAGCTGGCGAACAAACAAATATTGTATTTAAAGATAAAAATTTCATTGTTCCGTATTGAAATTATTGATGTTAAAAATTAAATAACTGGAAAGGAGGTTCAGCCTATCCAATACTCAAAAGAAAGAAACGTAGCAATCACATTTCTATTTAAATGGGACCGGTTTCGACCTTAGTCTAGGTCATCATCAGCCATAAAAAACATGTAAAATGTTTATGAATGTTGGAGGTCAGTTTAAACTGGAATGTATGTGAAGAAGAGTTGTTCTTAAGAATTTTGAGTTTTTTCTCTAGGGTTTGTTGTTTGATTGACAGTACATGAAATAATTTATCGTCTACTTGAGTTAGGAAGAGGTTCCATTGTGCACTCGGGGGAAGATTAGCAATTTCTAGATGTGTTTCGTATAATCTGTTGTTTAAAATTGATTTTTTCTTGTATAAGAAACGAATTTCGTTTTTTAACCAAATTTTGTTGGTTATTTTTTGGGTTTTTAACATGTGAGGAGAAGAAATGTTTTTTCTGGTACAACTTTGAAGAAATTTGGGGGTAAGATTGTAGGATATGCATTGTTTCAGGAAGTCGATGTCTTTTCCTAATTTAGCGATCTTGATCTTAAGGCCCATGTAGGAGAAGGCTTTTTGTTTAGCTTGGTTAGCTTGTGCATTTAAAGATAAAAATTTCATTGTTCCGTATTGAAATTATTGATGTTAAAAATTAAATAACTGGAAAGGAGGTTCAACCTATTCAATACTCAAAAGAAAGAAACGTAGCAATCACATTTCTATTTAAATGGGACCGGTTTCGACCTTAGTCTAGGTCATCATCAGCCATAAAAAACATGTAAAATGTTTATGAATGTTGGAGGTCAGTTTAAACTGGAATGTGTGTGAAGAAGAGTTGTTCTTAAGAATTTTGAGTTTTTTCTCTAGGGTTTGTTGTTTGATTGACAGTACATGAAATAATTTATCGTCTACTTGAGTTAGGAAGAGGTTCCATTGTGCACTCGGGAGAAGATTAGCAATTTCTGGATGTGTTTCGTATAATCTGTTGTTTAAAAATTATTTTTTCTTGTATAAGAAACGAATTTCGTTTTTTAACCAAATTTTGTTGGTTATTTTTTGGGTTTTTAACATGTGAGGAGAAGAAATGTTTTTTCTGGTACAACTTTGAAGAAATTTGGGGGTAAGATTGTAGGATATGCATTGTTTCAGGAAGTCGATGTCTTTTCCTAATTTAGCGATCTTGATCTTAAGGCCCATGTAGGAGAAGGCTTTTTGTTTAGCTTGGTTAGCTTGTGCATTTAAAGATAAAAATTTCATTGTTCCGTATTGAAATTATTGATGTTAAAAATTAAATAACTGGAAAGGAGGTTCAACCTATTCAATACTCAAAAGAAAGAAACGTAGCAATCACATTTCTATTTAAATGGGACCGGTTTCGACCTTAGTCTAGGTCATCATCAGCCATAAAAAACATGTAAAATGTTTATGAATGTTGGAGGTCAGTTTAAACTGGAATGTGTGTGAAGAAGAGTTGTTCTTAAGAATTTTGAGTTTTTTCTCTAGGGTTTGTTGTTTGATTGACAGTACATGAAATAATTTATCGTCTACTTGAGTTAGGAAGAGGTTCCATTGTGCACTCGGGAGAAGATTAGCAATTTCTGGATGTGTTTCGTATAATCTATTGTTTAAAAATTATTTTTTCTTGTATAAGAAACGAATTTCGTTTTTTAACCAAATTTTGTTGGTTATTTTTTGGGTTTTTAACATGTGAGGAGAAGAAATGTTTTTTCTGGTACAACTTTGAAGAAATTTGGGGGTAAGATTGTAGGATATGCATTGTTTCAGGAAGTCGATGTCTTTTCCTAATTTAGCGATCTTGATCTTAAGGCCCATGTAGGAGAAGGCTTTTTGTTTAGCTTGGTTAGCTTGTGCATTTAAAGATAAAAATTTCATTGTTCCGTATTGAAATTATTGATGTTAAAAATTAAATAACTGGAAAGGAGGTTCAACCTATTCAATACTCAAAAGAAAGAAACGTAGCAATCACATTTCTATTTAAATGGGACCGGTTTCGACCTTAGTCTAGGTCATCATCAGCCATAAAAAACATGTAAAATGTTTATGAATGTTGGAGGTCAGTTTAAACTGGAATGTATGTGAAGAAGAGTTGTTCTTAAGAATTTTGAGTTTTTTCTCTAGGGTTTGTTGTTTGATTGACAGTACATGAAATAATTTATCGTCTACTTGAGTTAGGAAGAGGTTCCATTGTGCACTCGGGAGAAGATTAGCAATTTCTAGATGTGTTTCGTATAATCTGTTGTTTAAAAATGATTTTTTCTTGTATAAGAAACAAATTTCGTTTTTTAACCAAATTTTGTTGGTTATTTTTTGGGTTTTTAACATGTGAGGAGAAGAAATGTTTTTTCTGGTACATCTTTGATGAAATTTTGAGGGTAAGATTGTAGGATATGCATTGTTTCAGGAAGTCGATGTCTTTTCCTAATTTAGCGATCTTGATCTTAAGGCCCATGTAGGAGAAGGCTTTTTGTTTAGCTTGGTTAGCTTGTGCATTTAAAGATAAAAATTTCATTGTTCCGTATTGAAATTATTGATGTTAAAAATTAAATAACTGGAAAGGAGGTTCAACCTATTCAATACTCAAAAGAAAGAAACGTAGCAATCACATTTCTATTTAAATGGGACCGGTTTCGACCTTAGTCTAGGTCATCATCAGCCATAAAAAAACATGTAAAATGTTTATGAATGTTGGAGGTCAGTTTAAACTGGAATGTATGTGAAGAAGAGTTGTTCTTAAGAATTTTGAGTTTTTTCTCTAGGGTTTGTTGTTTGATTGACAGTACATGAAATAATTTATCGTCTACTTGAGTTAGGAAGACGTTCCATTGTGCACTCGGGAGAAGATTAGCAATTTCTAGATGTGTTTCGTATAATCTGTTGTTTAAAAATGATTTTTTCTTGTATAAGAAACGAATTTCGTTTTTTAACCAAATTTTGTTGGTTATTTTTTGGGTTTTTACATGTGAGGAGAAGAAATGTTTTTTCTGGTACAACTTTGAAGAAATTTGGGGGTAAGATTGTAGGATATGCATTGTTTCAGGAAGTCGATGTCTTTTCCTAATTTAGCGATCTTGATCTTAAGGCCCATGTAGGAGAAGGCTTTTTGTTTAGCTTGGTTAGCTTGTGCATTTAAAGATAAAAATTTCATTGTTCCGTATTGAAATTATTGATGTTAAAAATTAAATAACTGGAAAGGAGGTTCAACCTATTCAATACTCAAAAGAAAGAAACGTAGCAATCACATTTCTATCTAAATGGGACCGGTTTCGACCTTAGTCTAGGTCATCATCAGCCATAAAAAACATGTAAAATGTTTATGAATGTTGGAGGTCAGTTTAAACTGGAATGTATGTGAAGAAGAGTTGTTCTTAAGAATTTTGAGTTTTTTCTCTAGGGTTTGTTGTTTGATTGACAGTACATGAAATAATTTATCGCCTACTTGAGTTAGGAAGAGGTTCCATTGTGCACTCGGGAGAAGATTAGCAATTTCTAGATGTGTTTCGTATAATCTGTTGTTTAAAAATTATTTTTTCTTGTATAAGAAACGAATTTCGTTTTTTAACCAAATTTTGTTGGTTATTTTTTGGGTTTTTCACATGTGAGGAGAAGAAATGTTTTTTCTGGTACAACTTTGAAGAAATTTGGGGGTAAGATTGTAGGATATGCATTGTTTCAGGAAGTCGATGTCTTTTCCTAATTTAGCGATCTTGATCTTAAGGCCCATGTAGGAGAAGGCTTTTTGTTTAGCTTGGTTAGCTTGTGCATTTAAAGATAAAAATTTCATTGTTCCGTATTGAAATTATTGATGTTAAAAATTAAATAACTGGAAAGGAGGTTCAACCTATTCAATACTCAAAAGAAAGAAACGTAGCAATCACATTTCTATTTAAATGGGACCGGTTTCGACCTTAGTCTAGGTCATCATCAGCCATAAAAAACATGTAAAATGTTTATGAATGTTGGAGGTCAGTTTAAACTGGAATGTATGTGAAGAAGAGTTGTTCTTAAGAATTTTGAGTTTTTTCTCTAGGGTTTGTTGTTTGATTGACAGTACATGAAATAATTTATCGTCTACTTGAGTTAGGAAGAGGTTCCATTGTGCACTCGGGAGAAGATTAGCAATTTCTAGATGTGTTTCGTATAATCTGTTGTTTAAAAATGATTTTTTCTTGTATAAGAAACGAATTTCGTTTTTTAACCAAATTTTGTTGGTTATTTTTTGGGTTTTTAACATGTGAGGAGAAGAAATGTTTTTTCTGGTACAACTTTGAAGAAATTTGGGGGTAAGATTGTAGGATATGTATTGTTTCAGGAAGTCGATGTCTTTTCCTAACTCAAGTAGACGATAAATTATTTCATGTACTGTCAATCAAACAACAAACCCTAGAGAAAAAACTCAAAATTCTTAAGAACAACTCTTCTTCACATACATTCCAGTTTAAACTGACCTCCAACATTCATAAACATTTTACATGTTTTTTATGGCTGATGATGACCTAGACTAAGGTCGAAACCAGTCCCATTTAAATAGAAATGTGATTGCTACGTTTCTTTCTTTTGAGTATTGAATAGGTTGAACCTCCTTTCCAGTTATTTAATTTTTAACATCAATAATTTCAATACGGAACAATGAAATTTTTATCTTTAAATGCACAAGCTAACCAAGCTAAACAAAAAGCCTTCTCCTACATGGGCCTTAAGATCAAGATCGCTAAATTAGGAAAAGACATCGACTTCCTGAAACAATGCATATCCTACAATCTTACCCCCAAATTTCTTCAAAGTTGTACCAGAAAAAACATTTCTTCTCCTCACATGTTAAAAACCCAAAAAATAACCAACAAAATTTGGTTAAAAAACGAAATTCGTTTCTTATACAAGAAAAAATAATTTTTAAACAACAGATTATACGAAACACATCTAGAAATTGCTAATCTTCTCCCGAGTGCACAATGGAACCTCTTCCTAACTCAAGTAGACGATAAATTATTTCATGTATATACATTCCAGTTTAAACTGACCTCCAACATTCATAAACATTTTACATGTTTTTTATGGCTGATGATGACCTAGACTAAGGTCGAAACCGGTCCCATTTAAATAGAAATGTGATTGCTACGTTTCTTTCTTTTGAGTATTGAATAGGTTGAACCTCCTTTCCAATTATTTAATTTTTAACATCAATAATTTCAATACGGAACAATGAAATTTTTATCTTTAAATGCACAAGCTAACCAAGCTAAACAAAAAGCCTTCTCCTACATGGGCCTTAAGATCAAGATCGCTAAATTAGGAAAAGACATCGACTTCCTGAAACAATGCATATCCTACAATCTTACCCCCAAATTTCTTCAAAGTTGTACCAGAAAAAACATTTCTCCTCCTCACATGTTAAAAACCCAAAAAATAACCAACAAAATTTGGTTAAAAAACGAAATTCGTTTCTTATACAAGAAAAAATCATTTTTAAACAACAGATTATACGAAACACATCTAGAAATTGCTAATCTTCTCCCGAGTGCACAATGGAACCTCTTCCTAACTCAAGTAGACGATAAATTATTTCATGTACTGTCATTCAAACAACAAAGCCTAGAGAAAAAACTCAAAATTCTTAAGAACAACTCTTCTTCACATACATTCCAGTTTAAACTGACCTCCAACATTCATAAACATTTTACATGTTTTTTATGGCTGATGATGACCTAGACTAAGGTCGAAACCGGTCCCATTTAAATAGAAATGTGATTGCTACGTTTCTTTCTTTTGAGTATTGAATAGGTTGAACCTCTTTTCCAGTTATTTAATTTTTAACAAAAACAAATATTGTTGCGTTCGAAAAGACCGTGAAACGCTTCCTCCCGAGTTAACTCATTATGTTGAGATGTTCTTAATCCACTAGGGGAATCGTGTGATGGGTAGTAGACTAACACCTAACGTAATAATGTCAAACACATACAATTGGTGGAGACTTGGATTCGAACTTCAACTGTCATTTACTGTATCTGACACTTTGATGGTGGGTTGAATTTCAAACAGAACAACCAAAAGTTATGGGGTTATAGTGAAACTGTAAAAAATAAAATAAAAAAATAACATCATAATGAGGCATACAGGATATTGTGAGAAGTGAGAATTTGCCATTGCTTTCCTCGCTGTGCCAGAAAGTAATGTTTGATGTCGATCATCCATAACATTCAGACATGCTAGTCGTGCTCAGCAGGTTCCATAATATCACGGTCATAAATGAGACTGAGACTTCAGTGGAAGCAACATTTTGTTCTTGTCTGTGCCAAAAGATAGATGCAAAAATATTGCACCTATTGGAAAATAGCAACAGGGGAAGTAGCAACTAGAAAAGTTGCATTATGAACACTTTGACCTGGGAAAGTTTAGCTCACCTGGAGTGGCGAGATGAACATATTGACATGCTGGCAGCTAGGTGTGCATTTTGCTGTTAGTAGTGTCTTCGGTGTCGTATGGGAAAAGCGGCCAATCTTTCAGTGTTTGATAGAGGGTAAATTATGATTGAATGCCGCAGGTTGTGGGCTACTCTTGTGCTGCTGTTGTGAGCCCATATTGAAAGGGGTGCAGTGATAGGCAAAGAACGACGCGTCATCCGGCCATATGTTGACAGCAGCTCATTGATGCCAGAGACCAGCGGAGGCTGTCATGCATTGTTTGGAACAACTGTGGGGCCACAGTTCGAGAAATCATCAACAATTACATCAATTGAAACATAATAAAAATCCTCCTGTTCAGTACATCGTAATATATTATATCATCTTTATAGATCTAGGTGATATTTTTATGGAATACACATGGGCTTATTATTCTATTACAGCAATTCCTAATAGCTATCCGGTATCTGGACGTTATTAGGAACCAAGTCCATCTGTTCATGTCGACATTGTTCCCTGGGTAATTGCCACTTCCAGCAGGACATTTTTATAGATGTAATATATTATATTACAATGTATTCAATAATACCAATATAGTTGGTCCTTTATTGGACATTATAAATTTTCCAGCTACCTCATTCCTGGTGCCAGCGTTTCGCCCCAGTGTGCTAAGTTGTATTCAGTAGGAGGATTTTTTACATTTAAATTGATGTAATTGAAAAACGGTCAATAGGAATTGTACCGGGAGGTACACCTCAATCCTGCACATTTAAAAGAAGCGCCGTAAGGAACTTTATCTATCAAACAAAACGTGAAACAACTAATGCATGAAGTTGGGACATTGATCAGAAGATGTCACCATTGAATTATTGAGTAATGTGTTATTATGAAGTTACCTAAAGTGACTGGATTTATTTGTTTTGGTTTGGTTTACGTCAAGAAGTTTGAACTTTTCTCCATAGATGTCATTACAAAAAAACTGAGGTAATGCAGTCTGGTGCAAGGTAGAAGAATTCGTGATTAAAAGAAGTTTTGTGTTTATAGGTTTTCACAACTAAACTAACTTTCTTTTATTTCTATATTTCAAGGTTTACAACACTTCCTTCTCATTCCCCCAGCTTTTAATTCTGGCCAATTACAAATTTTCTGTAATTATTTTTCAGCCAATAATAGGCTTCTTGTACCTTTTTATTCGGCCAATAAAAATGAGAGGGTGTGTCCGGATTTAGTCCAGAACCTTCTCGACCTATCCCCTCGGGTATATAAACTGCTGCTTTTTCAAGCTACCTTGTCTTATTGATCGTAGTCTTACTGAGTGTGTGTGTTAAGACAGGACGCGGGGCGCCTCACTCTTCGCCAGGCAGTTCACCAGCCCAGGTAATGGCTACCAGTTTTATATTTTTGTAGCTACCTCCGCAGACTTACACGAGGGGAAGGTTCTAATTTCTAACTATGGAACCACCTGTTTTCTAAAATGTAAACCTTCTTTCGGCTAATGTAAAATTTCATAAAGACTTAAATTTAAATCGGGGATAGAGAATGCATTACCCTCTCGAGTTCCCCTTCAGGTTATCTTGAGGTGACTACGATTTGTAACTGTTTCTCTTTTCTGTAAAGCATAAAATAAACTTCATTCTAGTCACCTCAGTAGCTTGGGATTAGCCTCTGCATCATCGGGCCGCGAGCCCAATTAGGGTTTTATACTTAATTTTCTAGGAGCGCAAGTGTACGCCTCCATACATTTTGTGTTCGGGCCACAAAGGCCCAGTAGTTTGGGTAATAGATACCCCTGTGTAAAAATTGTAAATTGTAGGTTGGGCCTAGAGAGGCCAGAAATTGTAGTAAGATTTTGTGTAATGTTACCTTGAGTAGGTTGTACGAAATCGGTAGCCAGTCTCCTTTGTTGAATTCGGAGAGATTGTAATCTCTTTCTGGTTTTTGTGTAATATTGAGTGGGGCCTTTGGAAGACCGTATTTGTAACCTTTGGAGCAAAGTGCTCTTGAATTGGGAGATTCTCTCCTCATCCAACTAAACGCAACATTTGCGATGTAGTAAACTTGTAAATTTGGAACTGGAAGCTCAGCACTTGTAATTTCCAAACTGCTATTTGTACCTGTAACCTTGTCATTTCACTAAGTGAAAAGTTGGTTAGGTTTGTGATTTGAAAAGAAATATAACCTTTATTTAAAGTTTTAAGTTAATCTTTGATATAGTAGATAGACCCATTCAGCCTGCACCTTCTTTCACCTCTCTGCGGTCCACAAAAATACAGTAACAGGAATGAAATTCATACTGTGCAAATCGTCAACAGGTACAGTGGTGATGACCAGGCCAATGTTTCCCAGTACATGGTTCATCGAACACTGCTGTGCATCAACTGTGGAGTAGATGACCCAGTCATACCCCGATGCTGACTCTACTGCACCGAAAGCAGCTCATGAGATGGGGACAAATTTACTGCCACTGGACTGGGTATAATTGGATAAAGATGATCTTGTCCGACGAATCCAGATGCCCGATTTATTACGTCAGTGGCTGAGTGCATGTATGCTGATTTCCATCAGAGGCTATGGCACATGGCTTACATGGTTCGGCAAAGGCAGGCTGGTGGAGGTAGTTTGATGATCTAGGTGATGTTTTCATGGAACACACTGGGGCTTATTATTCCGGTACAGCAATTCCAAACAGCTATCCAGTATCTGGATGTGTTTAAAAACCAAGTCTGTCCGTTCATGCCTACATTGTTCTGCCACTTCCAGCAGGACAGTGCGCCATGTCACACTACCAGGATTGTGAAGGACTGGTTCGAGGGACATGATAGTGAATTTGTTTTAATGCCACGGCCCCCAAATAGTCCCGACGTGAACTCCATTCATCATTTATGGTTTGACTTCGAGAAGCACGTTTGTGCTACGTCATTATTGCCCAGTATTGTACGCCAACTGGGAGGACCTATTGTTGTGCTTGTGACACCAGATACCCTGGGATATCTTCTAGCACCTCACTGAAGATACTTCGCCGAGTGGCCATGGTTCTGTGGGCAAAAAGTGTTAGGTAGGTGGTCATAATGTAATGGCTCATTGATGTGTGTGTGTGTGTGTGTGTGTGTGTGTGTGTGTATATGAAAATTTAACACGATACAATAGAAGTCTGTTATAATGAGTACGGCATATAACAAGAACCCCACTATAACGACTTTTTTTTCTCTCCCTTCAAAATTCCTGTATTAAACTATGTATTATCTTTCGGTTACAGCGAGAGCCCTGTCACCGACACATCCCTTATTACGAGCAATCAAGTGTGCACGGTAATTTCTGTTACCGACATTTATGCTATCAATTATATTGTATGCGATCGATCATTTTCCGTATCGTTTCCTCGCTGTGTCCACTAGCGAGCTCTTTCATCAACATTCGAAGGCAATGTCAGAGTCGATTAGTAATACCCATCGACTGCTGTTCTGTAAAGAAAATTCGAAATGAAAGAGGGTAACATGTTTTCGTAGTAAATGCGTAAATAACGTGTCCGATAGCAGTTGTTAAATAATTAAAAATAAAGGCTGAATAAATGATCGCTTAATTTTAATGCTAAATACTGCAATTAAGTAGGAATGGTATACAGCTCAAGATATGGCAGAGTGCATCATTGATTTTAGAGGTTAGTTTATATTTTCTTGCGTCTAGTTAAATTTCAGAAAGGCTATTATCATGTAAATTTATAGCAAGAAGATTGTGATTCCTCTACTGGCACTTGAAGTATGTTTTTATCATGTATATAGTACGGTTAAGTTGTGCGTTTGCAAGCTCTCTCTCCTTGACATTCAGACACAATGTTTGTGTCGATTAGTAATACCCGTCAACTGCTATTCCGTAAAGCAAAATCGAAATAAAAGAGGAGAACATGTTTTCTTAATAAATGCATAAATAATGTTTCAATAGCAGTTGTTAAATCGTTAGAAATAAAGGCTAACATAAATGATTGCATACTTTTAATAGTGACAATAAAATGCTATACAGTTCAAGATATGGCAGAGCGCATCATTGATTTCTGAGGTTAGATTATATTTTCTCACGTGCGGTTAAATTTTGGTAAGATTAATCCCTTCTAAATTTATAGCAAGAACAGTGGCAAAACTACTTAGAGTCATTTGAGGCAAAGACTACCCTAAGAAATATGATTAAACATAATTATCACAACAAATTAATCTGCTGTTGTTATTGTGTTAAGTTAACAGTAATCTCAATTTGATATATGCTACATGATAACAGCAGATGATGCGTTTCGCTAATCGCTCCACTAGATGGCAACAACAGTCTACTTGTTCTGACAGGGAGGCAGTCTGTAACTTGTCTCTCCCAGGACTTTTTGTTTTATTTCCCTTCCGTCAGCTTAGTGATTGGAGCGGGGTGGGGGAGGAAAGATAGGTTACCGTCTGCGCTCCTCTCTCTGCAAGGTCCAGACCCCAGAGAAGCATGCCTCCTCTGCTATTTGAGAGTGTAGAAGCTCCCCGTGCGAAGGTGACAGTGAAGTACTGTATAGTTAATTGTGTGTTATTCTTTTGAATTAGTAGGCAATCAGTGCATTATTGGCTTTATTTGTGACAATTCAGACATGGATTGTTAGTTGTGTAAAATAAGACTGACATCATCCAGTTGAAACTCGCATTGAAATAATGAGTGAAGTAGGCCCCTTCGGGAACATAACGAGTGTTTTGAACTCTTTAAAACCTAAACCGTTCTCATCTTGGACTACATACGTACATACATACATTTATACATTATCATTATAGACTTATATGCCTTTCAGCGTTCAGTCTGTGAATTTACTAAATGTCGCCAAAATCCTCTATTTGAAACTAGTACTGTGGCCTCATTTAGTTCTATAGCTCTTATCTTTAAATCATTAGAAACTGAGTCTAACCATTGTCGCCTTGGTCTACCTTTACTTCTCTTACCCTCCATAACAAAGTCCATTATTCTCCTAGGTAACCTATCCTCCTCCATTCACCTCACATGACCCAACCACCGAAGCCGGTTTATGAGTACAGTTTCATCCATTGAGTTCATTACTAAATTAGCCTTTATCTCCTCATTCCGAGTATCCTCCTGCCATTGTTCCCACCTGTTTGCACCAGCAATCATTCTCGCTACCTTCATGCCTGTTGCTTATAGCTTATGAATAAGATATCCTGAGTCCACCCAGCTTTCACTCCCGTAAAGCAAAGTTGGTCTGAAAACAGACCGATGTAAAGATAGAGTTTCGTCTGGGAGCTGACTTCCTTCTTACAGAATACTGTTGATCACAACTGCCATCCTGGGAGAACACACAACCTAAATACTTGAAATTATCAGCCTGTTCTAGATTTGTATCACCAATCTGACATTCAATTCTGTTGAATTTTTTACCTACTGACAACAATTTAGTCAAAAATGTCAAAAACATATCAGATGTAAGGCTTTTCAGGTGTTTGCTCTATTAACCAGCGTTTAAATACTGCTCCTATAGATAAAACATAGTGGAAGTGGGCAACGACATAGTATGTGTCGTGTAAAATAATGTCAATTGAGGAGTTGGCTAATACAACTCCTATGTCGTTTAAAACGCTGGTTAATAGAGCAAACACCTGAAAAGCCCTACATCTGATATGTTTTTGACATTTTTGACATGCTCTATTGGTGAAAAATATCTAATTCCCTCCATGGGAATTTAGAATTTTCCATCAATTTAGTCTTCGAAAGGCTAATTTTCATGCCATATTTATTACACCTATTTTCAAGAGTATTCGAAAGGCTAATTTTCATACCATACTTATTACACCTATTTTCAAGTTCCAAGATATTAGACTGCAGGCTTTCGGCACAATCTGCCATTAAGACCGAGTCGTAAGCATAGGCCAGACTGCTTACTACATTAAACTAAATAAGTTTCATTATGATAGATCCATATTGAACTGTGATTACATTAGAGTTAAACTAATGTATTATTAAGGTCCACCTTTTCAGTACAAAATAAACAGAGTTTAAATTACATAAATGATTAGGGACTAGTTTCGACCTAATATTAGGTCATCATCAGCCTAAAGCAAAATTAAAGCATAAATACCGAAGAAATCAAACAATGTAAAGACACATAAGGTCTCGTAAATGTACATATCATGTGAGATATTGAGAAAAAAATATAGAGACGTGCAGCACTATGTTAAAAAATAACTCAATGACAGAGATTCATAAAAAAGTCCAGCGTGCATTGAAAAGGTGTTAAAGATAGGAATCCTTGAGTTGCTGGATAAGGAGATTAGTATATGCTGGCTCCTTAAGATGCTGTTATCCAGTTGAAGAACAACTGAGCCGAAGTCACGTCGTTTATTTATGATTAAAGTCCAGTGCGCTGTACAACATTAAAAAACCAGAAGAGCCTTTCGAGCATCCATGAGTTTTTACGTCTATGAATATCTTGAAAAACGACGTAACTTCGTTCCAGTTGTTCTTCGAATGTACAACAGCACATTTAAGAGCAACCATATATTGAATTCCTTGACCTACAACTGAAAGATTTCCATCCCGAACAACTTTTTATTGCTGTATGGTAGTGATATGATATGTATTGGGTATTAACAGCACAGCGATACGTGCAGGACATCATGTGGCCACGTGTGTTGCCTTTCGTGGCAGAGTTTCCAAGAGTGATTTTCTAGTAGATAGTACTCGGCCGCACACAGCAATGCTATCACAACATTGCCATGCTTCGTGACCTGTCCGATTGCCAGATCTGTCACTCATCGAACAAGGCTGGATCACCTGGGGTTCCAGCTTCAGCAGCCTAGGAGTTTACATGATCTAGAGAGACCGCTTGTAGCAATATGGACAGATCTGCTTCAGGATACCATGTGCAAAATGTATACTTCCATATCTGTTTGTATCACATTCTGTATCCAGGCTAAGGGCACACCTACTGGGTACTGGAGTTTCCCTTCAAGTTTTCAATTTTTTGCATTAAGCTAGTCTGATTTATAATCATGTACACAACGTTACAGTCACCCACATCAAGTTTCATGTGACTTGACAACTCTTGTTTGGTGCTCAATTTTTTTCCCCACAAGTATACTTTAGCCGATTGTTGTCATCAGAAGCAAGGGGAACTAAAGCTGTAGTAAGGAGAGCAACTGTTCTGAAAAAAGTAGACGAGACCAGTCATTAAGTTACTGACGAAATACACCCCACACTATCGCTGAGGATCTATTTTTATTTGCCAGCTAGGAAATAGTAAAATTGATGTTTGGTGATGGTACTGAAAGAGAAATATTCGTGATTGCATTGTTGAACTAAACCATTTCCTGCTGGATTGATGGCATGTCTTTGTAGACACCAAGTGTCATTTGTGTCTTCACTAAAGGTTTTGATATTTCATGTCACATCTAGCAAATCTCTCAGCTTAACCACTGATCTAGACAACAAATAACTCTGTGTAAACGATACTCGTGTCACAGTGTATGAAAGTTCCTTGTTGGCATTGTTTGTTATTGGGTACATAGAATGATGCCTGACTTTGGACAAACAATACAGGATGTCCAAATTCATATTTACATTCTTCGAATGTTAATAACTAGATACTTATACAGGAAACATGCACTTTTTGTATAAACTTTATGGTTACAAATGTTGAAATACGTTTGTGAATAGATTTTTAAACAGCTATTTGAATAAAGGCTTTGGTGCCATCAACAGCAATATATTCCCTGCAAAGCTGTACAACAAACAATAGATATATTTTCCATTGTAGTGAATTCACAGGAAATCAAGCTCATCTCTCATAGCATCCAGTGTCCACGACTTTGTGGTGTACACACTAACAGTGTTTAATCATGAAATCTGTGTAGATACTTGACACTTCTTCTTCTTCAGCCTAGCCACCTCCCAACAGATGTTTTATCCAGAAGTGTCTGTAAGTCTCAGTAGTAATGCGACAGTGCACTGTCCTGCTGGAAAAAGCAATCTTCATCAGGGTAGGCACAATCCTTTCCTGCAGTATGGTATGGTATCTTTCACCTGTCACCATTCGTTCAGTGAGAAATAGTCTCAACAAGTCTGCTCCACACTGTGAAACCAGGATGATAAACTGCTTGTTCTTCCACATTGTGGGGATTTCAATTAGCCCAATGCACATTGTTATGACTATTGGCAGTTCTATTATTGCCTTCATGATGTACAGGCTGTACTGAAGCTCCGATGACGTCACGCAAAGAGGCGAACTGTCTCCTCCATCTGACCCGTGCAATGCAAAGACCTCGTACGTCTGTACCTTGTAATTATGAAATATTCACAAATGTTGTATTAATATAACAGGTGAGATCATTAACACCTGTAATCGCTTTGTAATTCGCAAGTCAGGTCTGCATAATTTTGGGAGAAGTAGGTTTGAAGTGCGATCTACACGGTCAAGGCTTGAGTGTTTTATTCATCAAAGTACCCAACATTATGCATTAATACAAATATGGAGACAACTAATGTACAATAATAATAATAATAATACCGAGCTCGATAGCTGCAGTCGCTTAAGTGCGGCCAGTATCCAGTAATCGGGAGACAGTGGGTTCGAGCCCCACTGTCGGCAGCCCTGAAAATGGTTTTCTGTGGTTTCCCATTTTCACACCAGGCAAATGCCGGGGTTGTACCTTAATTAAGGCCACGGCCGCTTCCTTTCAATTCCTAGGCCTTTCCTATCTCATCGTCGCCTTAAGACCTATCTGTGTCGGTGCGACGTAAAGCAAATAGCAAAAAATATTATTATTATTATTATTATTATTATTATTATTATTATTATTATTATTATTAACTTTACCTCCATAACTCTAGATGACCTTAAATACAGTAGATTTGTTGTTGTTTTTTTTTTTTTCTTGACACTTCTGGCACTATCCTTTGAAGACTTTCTTGAGACCCTTTCTTCCACACAAACATTTGTTTAATTTTTTGTTTAGGAATAGCCCACGTTTTCCCAAATATTAATGCAATGACTAGCAAGATTTGTTATTTACTTCCCACATTCACAGAAATTGCAAATGAATAATTCCTTAATTGTTACTTAAGTACTGTTTTAATTACTTAATTGTTAAGGTGCATTGCTTCCAACGTCTAAATGTTATCTACCAGCAATAGTTTAATGTTAAAATGCTAAAATAATTTAGCAGAGGGGTAGGTTTTATAAATTGCATTTAGTTCTACATTTTTAGACTGGGTTTTGTTTTTACTTGCATTAATTTAGGGGAGAAAAGGCAGCACGTACTCTACGTTACTAACCCAAGAAATAACCATATGTAGGTTCAGTTGGTTACTGTCCACTTATGTGCTTGTTCTGTATCAACAATAAAACACCTTGCTGTAAATCTGTGTAACAAGAAAATCAAAAGCAGAACTAATCATCAGCTTGGGAAAATGAATGAAACATACTCCTTTATTCTTCGTAACAGGTGCATTTTCAGTTGGGATTTTTGTTTTTTATAAACGTACCGGTAATCTGTCGTCTTATGAAGAAAATTAAAATATTAGTATATATTTACTTGTATAGTTGTATTTTTTGGAATTGCTAGGCGGGCATTAATTCCATTGTGGAGTCTTATCTCCCGTATGCAGTTATCAGACTGTGCCTAAAAAAAAGGCTTCTGATAAGTTCACCTGCATACACCCCAGCATCAGTGGGTAGGGTCTGACACATCCCACTCTGAAGAGTCTAGTGTCAGACCTAAGACAAAATGCTGGTTAATAGAGCAAACGCCTGAAAAGCCAACATCTAATTTTTTATCTGATTAGTTGTATTTTTGCCGTGGTATGCACAAGCCCTTAGCATTGTGGCTACTGCGAACTTTCACATACTGTATTTAAATTTGCAACACATTATATTTCCACAAAAATGTGTTATATGATAACAATTAAATTAATACACTTCACGAGAAGTATTACGTCCCTTGTATTTAAATTACCCGCCATGTGAAGATACCATACCTAACCTAAACTATGAGGTCTTATTATCTTAATAACAGCTGTTTACATAAAGCCTGATGTGATAAATTTAAAGAACAAACATGCAATATACTTAAATATAAAGTTCTGTCTTTCAACAGTCATAATTATCCAAAAAATTCTCCCAATCCTTATGAATTACATTCACAAGTACAATGCCTCAATTGATCAGCTGATGGGCTTGGTATGCTTCCTACAGTACGGCCTGTATATTACGAAGGCAGTGGTTCCATTCAGTTTAAAAGTTACCTCTTTAGGCTAAACAATCAAATTAATAAAATGTTTGGTGTTGTTACAGATGTCCACAACCTACACGCAAAATTCAACGTGCATATCTGGGCATGTAAGGCATGGATCAATCCCAGTCAACAGATATCTCGCACATCTAGATGCTATACTCTTTGCTGATGATGTTGCATTGGTAGCATCCTCAGAAGATGATCTTCAGTGGTCAGTATTTAATCTCCAGAAAGTCTCTTCAAAATTTGACATGATCATTTCACCAGAAAAGAATAAATTAATGGCCTTTAAGGAGAAGGACCCAATCTCCAGTAAAATCTCTTTAGATAAACAATTTTGGAAAGAGTCAATGAATTCAGTTATCTGGGATACAATTTATCTTACCAAGGGGAAATTGATATCTCTGCAGCAAAAATAACCAAGTTTACCAGAACAACAGGAATTATAAAACACATTATGAAGCCATCTCTTGTCCAAAAACACTCTCTTACATCTTTATAACACTTCAGCTTAAAGTATAACTCTTCAGCTAGACCACCCCTTTGCTATGGCAGTGAGGCATGGACAATAAGAACTCAAGACATTTCCAGAATTACAGCACGTGAAATGACGTTCATGCGCAGAACAGCAGGCTATACAAAATGGGATCGTGAAAAAAAATGATGTGCTTAAGGGACTGAATGTGAAACCAGTAATCAATTACATCTATGATTACCAAGAAAACTAGAAACGTCACGTTCATAGGATGGAACCTGGAAGACTACCAAAGGAGATCCTACACTACCAACCAAGAGGACACAGATCTGTAGGACGTTCAGTGAAGCGATGGAAAGAAAATGGAAGACCGTAACATGCCACATGGCCCCATACTTGGAAGGATGATGATGGTGATGATGATGATATCTAGGTCATCCTAATTTATAACGTGAAAGTAACTTGGGATTGGTGGGACGTCCACTTTAATTGCTTTAAAAGCTTGCTGTACAGACTTCAACTTTTTTAGGGAACATGTGAAAGTCTGCAACATTGCCTCTACACTTCTTTTGTCTGTTTCAGTTCTCTTCCTGTCATGCTGTCCCTTCTTCACACCACACAATTTTTCCTCCCCTCTCAAACTTGTCACATAATCTTATTACATCTTCTCTGCACATCAGTCACATTCTCACATTTCCAATAACACTTCAAAATACCAGGCGAGTTGGCCGTGCGGTTAGGAGCGCGCAGCTGTGAGCATGCATCCGGGAGATAATGGATTCGAATCCCACTGTTGGCAGCCCTGAAGATGGTTTTCCGTGGTTTCCCATTTTCACACCAGGCAAATGCTGGGGCTGTACCTTAATTAAGGCCATGGCCGCTTCCTTCCAACTCCTAGGCCTTTCCTATCCTATCGTCGCCATAAGACCTATCTGTGTCGGTGCGACGTGAAGCCACTATAAAAAACACTTCAAAATCCATTTATGTTGTTGACAGGAAACATGACAATTGTAATGGCTGCATGCACTTGCGCTCACTCAGCGTTCTTATTATGGCTTCAAATACAAACATCTCATCATATTTCTTTGATAGTTTCTCTGTTATTAATGTAAAATTGTAAAGATGAATTATTTAGGCTTCTAACAGAGGACAGAGATGAAGGTAGGTCTCTCCAACTATGTATGATAGGTAAGCAAGACATGGGGAAGGAAGAGGGAAAGTTTTTGAAGACAAGTAAGCTAATGTTTTAAAGGAAAGGATATTGAGGACCAAGGGGTCTAGTCAGGGGCAGAGTCCAGGAGAGGTTTCAGTTAGGAATCACTTTGAGTCACTGCTGATAGAGCATCACAGGGAAGATGGGGAACAGGTAAGTGTTATAGAAGAGGGGAAGTAAGAGGAAAGAAAAAGGTAGGAAAAGGAAACCTAGAGTAGAGGATAAGAAGAGGTAGGTGGAACAGGTTTATAAGAAGGAGAAAAGGAAGGTTCTGCATATTCCAGGGAAGAAAACCATGTTAAAAAAAGAAAGAAAAAAAGGTGAAGAAACACACTTAAATATGCATTCTACACTGCACCCCTTACTTTTCCTGTCCATAATTTGCTTTGCATTATACTACAGCAATCTTATCCAAGTTTTCTGGTATAAATCTGTGGCATTTAGCTATTAAAATTGCCTTCAATGCAAATAAAAATCTCTCTACATCTATGGATGTGACTGGACGCTACTTGAATTCGGGAGCGAGTGTAGGTGTTAAACATTCTGGTAGATCCACATTTTCAGTACCAGCCAATAATTTGTTTATAGCTACCAAGTTGTCATAGCCCAAATTTCGTTTGAAGACATCATGATATTTTGTTTGCAGTTGGAGTCCGAGGTTTCATGGGATATCCTCCGGTTCATGCTTCATTTTCTCCGTAATTTTCTGCGAATCACGCACAGGTTTCTAGGTTCTTGATAAATTCTGGTATGATTTGGAAGTGTGTCTTGAAAAGTGCCACTTCTCGTTGAACCATTTCGTTGCCGAAAGCCACTTTTGCCTCCTGAATAATGCTGGCTTCACTAATATCAAATCCTTCAATCACACACTTCACTCCATTGAAATAGTGACACATACCTTCAGTCCAAGTTCCCCAGTGCGTAAGGATTGGCTCTGGAGGAAGAGGAACATCTGGTAGGCAATTCCTGTAAGCCTCTGTTCGGAGAGGCGCTTACACAAACACTTTCTTCATAGTGGATATTACTTTGTCCATATTTCAAGATTGTGCCCTTATTTCTTCTGCAACCCTGTTAAGGCTGTAAGCTGTGGATGTTGAGTGAATCAATTTGGGATAAAATACCTTCGATGCTGCAGCAGCTTTTAACATGTAGCTGGCAGGATCGGTCAGAAATATGTGGCCAAAGCAGGTGTATTGAATCAATAACAAAGCAAGCAATTGTAGAATGATTTGCCCTTTCCAACACTTTGCAAGAGATAAGATACAGGGTACCTGGTTCATCTCCACTCAACTTCCCAACCAACATGTTTGCTACTATCTACTGCATGCGTCCGTAGTCTCATCTACAACTCCCGAGATCAGACAGTGAAGTAACTCAGTTGGGATTTCTTCCATCACCAAATTGTAACATTTGTCCAAGTACGCTTTCCGAACTGTTGACTCTTGAGGAATAGTCTGATTATAATACTTCTCAAGGAAGCTACTGAAATGAGAGTTGTAGCAATTATTTTGTGTGACAACTGAGAGTAAACTTATTTTGTCCCGAAGTGGATGGAAGTTCTTATGTCAGTAAAGTTTCTTTTGTCTTGCCGCTATCAACTGCGGATGTTGAGTGAATCAATTTGGGATAAAATACCTTCGATGCTGCAGCAGCTTTTAACATGTAGCTGGCAGGATTGGTCAGAAATATGTGGCCAAAGCAGGTGTATTGAATCAATAACAAAGCAAGCAATTGTAGAATGATTTGCCCTTTCCAACACTTTGCAAGAGATAAGATACAGGGTACCTGGTTCATCTCCACTCAACTTCCCAACCAACATGTTTGCTACTATCTACTACATGCGTCCGTAGTCCGTAGCTGGTTTATTTTTTTACAGGGAGCAGGAGACATGGCAAAAAATTATTTTACCTTCTTTGGCATAACCTGCGTCGCTTCCAATCTAGCATTTTGCAAGATAACTTCTACTACTTCTTTGTTTCGGCATTGTCTAAGACTTTGCTTAAAAGTCAACCTAGGAAACACGTCACCTGACAATTCACTAAAAACACAGCAATAAGCAGCACTGAAATATTTAACTATTAACTCACATTCACATGCCTGAGATACACCATGGAATTCAGGAGCAGGTAGAAGAACTCTGAGCACTGGGTACAGACTTTTTTTTTTCATAGGAATACAGTTTGCTGCACTAGGGTTCGTATAGCCTTGAAGATAAGTACAGTTATTCCCTTCTTCCAGTCTTCTGGTATCTTCTCCTTCCATACAACTCTCATCACCCAATATATCCATTGTTTTCCCATCTCTTCGGCTGCTCTCACATCGATTGAAATAATAACATTAAGTTATTTATTAGACCACCTAATCATGTAATGCTCTCACATCTCCACACTAACCTCATTCAAACCTGGTGTCTTCCCTCCTTTCAGCTACCTCAGTTCTTTCTCCCATATTAAGTATGTTTCCATTTGTAGTTCCATCCTCCTCAGTTACTTCCTCCTGAGATTTTATTTGGATTTAGCCATTCTTCAGCTACTCCTTCCACATTATTTTGAGTTCTTTCTCCTCCTCCTGCACCTCTTTGCAATCTTTAACAGTTTGGCATCCTCCACCATATCTCTCCTTCTCTTTTTACCATTTCATATTATATTTTTGCTACCTTCACCAGTTATGTTCTTCAATCATCTTTGTCCAGATGTAGAATTACCTCTTAAGACTTTGACGACTGATACAAACACCCCGTGGGCTTGAAATGCGAATATTTTGGTTGCAGTATGAAAATGGCATTAGATGCCACCTGTCATCATATGTTTCGGCACATGCATTTTATAGTCCTGTTGGTTTGAGGACAAATCTACAAATCCAAACATTTTACAGAAATGCCCATTGTTTGCTGAAACTGTTAATTCCCTGGGATCTGGGTGTTTGTTACAAAGCAGAGCATTATTACTATTATTGCAAATGCAACCCTAAAAATTTATTAGTGTTTCTCACTCGTCAAGCACGATGCGGGTGTTGAAATTTTTTTTTGTTAATGTTCAGCATAACCCAAAATGTTTTGCATTGCTCTATTTTTTATTAGGCAAATTTGCATTATTTTAGTTTCATTATCAAGTTGGAGATTTAGTAATGCTGATTTAAAGAATAAAAAATGACTTTGCAGGCTTATCGCTTGTACCTTGCCTAGATAGATTTGATCTTCATTCATGGACACAAAACACATTCAACTTTCCAGGTGAGCCAGCTGTATTCAGAACTGCAAATTCAACTCATTGGTCTATATCCTAATGCAACTCATATTCTACAGCCAGGAGATGTCTCAGCATTCCATCCCTTGAAAGTTTCTTGGAGAAAAGGTGTTAGGAAGTGGTATACAAATGACCCTAGTGAAGTTATTAACAAAACAAACCTTGCACCAATTTTGAAGGAGATTGTAAATGAAAATACAAAACCTGAATCGTTGATAAATCAATTTCATATATGTGGGTTGTACCCTTTCGACCGTAATATTGTTGATTATACTAAAAGTCTAGGGTCATCAAGAAGCCTTCTTCATGACTGGATGGCTCATCTGTAAATTACAAAGAAATCTCTGAAATCATTGGGACAAATAAAGATTAAACAGTTTGAATCGATTCAGGACATTATGGGCCAGGAGACAAATAACGAGTTTAGTCAAAACTGAGAAAGCAGATGGGAGGGTTGAAATATCACAAGCTAGGCCTACTTCCCAGACACCAGCGGAAATACCCGCAAACATAACAGTTAATCTGTCTACAACTTTGAGCGACAAGACCTCACACATAAATGATGAGCGTCAGTTAGAGCATAACCCCAAAGTACCCAACAATCCTATCCAGGGAAGAGTTTCACAATCATCTGTCTAGAGTGGCTAAAAATGATTACATGAGTGATTTCTTAGGTTGGCCTGAAACCCCTCAAAGGAAAGGCAAACGCTTGTCTGAGAGATTTGCAATTACATCTCAAAAATACAAACTCGTGTATCAGAACAAACAAGAGGCAGAAATTAAAGCCCAAGAATATAAAGAAGAAAGGAAACGAAGAAAAGAGAAGAAACGCATTCCAAGCGAAGCAAAGAAATTTCACAGACCTACTGCTGAAACATCAAAATGTAGTGAACTAGCAATAGGGAAGGAATATTCACCTATGGAAGAGATAAATGTACTAACAATTAAGTCAAATAAGATTCCATCTAGCCTGCTGTGTTCAAAATAAATGAAACTGCAAGTAAACTTTCTCCACACCAAGACAGTTCACTTACACATTTCAATTGTGACCAGGCAGAGAGGAGACTCATGTTACAAAACAGCCCAGCGAAAGCAAGTGTCAAATGCTGCATCTGCAAGCGAAGAATAGTAATCAGGATAGTGTTGTTTGTGATTATTGTCACAAAATGTACCACAGAAAGTGCATACCAAAATACCACCAGATTCACATAATTTTGTTTGCCACGATTGTTACAAGGTGGTTGATTCTGAGAGTACTGTCAATTTTGAAGAGTCATCAGACTGTGTAAAGTAACAAAATACAAATGGCATCACATTTATGATTATTACAGAATGAAACTTCAAGTAATTTTACCTATTTGAAAGTGGAGTTATCACATTATGGACAGAAATAAATCATTATTATATAAGCAGGAACTTATGTCTATGTTTTGATCAGCTCAGATCTGATGTACTTTGTGTTTACTGTATTAACATGTGACCAGTCACTGAAATGATACTGACCAGTAACGTCAAAAGTGGCCAATAACTATGCCTTTTAGTACCTCTTTATTAAAATTTGGAAATCATTTGTCTGATCAAGTAGAAATTGTAGTGCATGTTAGGAGACCCTTCATAGATGTTATAATATCCAACAAAGGAAATTAAAAGATATATCTCATTTAATTTCTTTGTGTAGAATGTTAAAAAAAAGTGGTCAATCACTATGTGGTTTACTTATGACCATCAATGAAATATGTGCTAACTGAACAATTTCCTCATTGCCATAAAATGCTTGCGGCAGGCACAAGAAATCAGAAGGTATCAGTGTGGCATTTCAAGTAGTAAACTGTGTTTCTGCTCATCTTGTTACAAATTGATGGCTGTTGTAAAAAAAAGTCTAACCCACTGTTGGCAAGTGCAATTTTTGAAGGCTGGTAAATGTTTGTTTCCATAACAACAGGAAGTCGCATAAATAAAAAACATAAAATTTTTATTCAGGAATTATTTATAGATCACCTCTTTGTGATAATGGTACTCTGTTATAGAAATAAATGCTTGTGTAAGATGTATGGTATCCAGTGGCATATTTAGAGGGGGCAGCTTCCGGTGTCAAACCCCCTCCGAAATGAGGGCTAGTCCTTTCTGTGACAGCATGAACTGCATAATCATTGTAAATACCAATTTAAAAAAAAAAAAAATGAGGTGTAATGTCAGCCCATTTTACTGTGCAAGCCAGTTGTGAGTTGCATGCATACATGCATATTCTGTCAATGAAAGAAGCTACGCATGAAAGGAAATTGTCGATCACGGTTGACTCATGGGCATATTGTATCCTTACTTGTGAACAGTTAATTCTACTCTGTGTGTATGCATTGACCGTGAATCGTTCGATGTTCCACTCATCGTGTGCCAGTCTTCTGTCCAGTTTTTGTAGTAGCAGTGTCACAGTGTGTAGCAGAATGTGATTCAGATTAGACATAATGCTAAATCGCAAAAGAAATAGTGAACCTATTTTTAACTACTTCCCAAAAGTGTCACAGTTAGAGTAACCTCTGTTCTCAGCCTCAGAAGCGGAGAACATGCATGATACACCAGCAGCATCTTTAAATAACAGAAGCATTACTGATACCTCAAAATCACGTTTGCCACATCTTCAGGAAAATTTGCCATCTGTTCTCGTTGACTCCACATCAATATCAAGCTTTGAGAATCCACAACCAGATTGCATTCATGACATACATGATGGTCTGTCATTAGCCTGATTACCACATGAAGCTGTAGTGTTTCCAAAATGTTTTTGTGCCCGATACAGCGTACACATTTCCTCCAACTTTGCAGAGTGGTCAATATTGTAAGTTTGACTTAAGTTGGATCGGAAAGTATTTCTGATTTGCACATTCTCCCAAGGAAGAGGCTGCCTAGCTGAGGTGGTAAAGGTGCATTTTTATTCACCTGGAAGCACATGGGTTTGATTCGATGTCAGGAAGTCGAAAATTTGGAAAAGAAATTATATATATATATATATTTCTCTATTAATAAAGAGAAAAGGCCACCTATGGTTATAGTACTTGAATGTGTACTGTGTTGAAACAACATGGATCAATTTTGATGTGTTAGGAGGTACTCAGGAAAAATTACATAGTCTTCCATGAAATAAAATCGTAACTATGCCACTGATTGTGTCAGTGCAATATGCATCTGATGTGATGTACAAAGATTACTTAAAATGTCTTGTTGATCTATACAAATGAGCTTTTTTCAACCATTAGTACTCGAGATTTTATCCAGTGGTATGCAATGAGTTGAATGTATAAAATTTTAACATGCTGAGCATGTGTGTGTGTGGTTTTTTTTTTGCATACATAAGATACAACTAAGGGAGTATTTTTCCAGTGATTGATAAAAGTGGCATGTGGATAAGGAATCCATGAGGGTCTCATTGTTTGTGAAATGTAAAAATTTAGAAAGGATTACAAATCTTTTGAGAGGCATGACTTGAAGAAAAAGGGAATGTTCACAGACTTCTGGATGGACTGATAGGACTGTAAGATGACTTTTCTTATTTGAGCTGTGAGAATGCATAAATCAAAAGTAACATTTGATTTCATGTGATGTGGGGAAACAGTCAGCTCATACAGCGTTAGTTGGGATTTATTGCAAAAAACTGATCAGTAAAATGGTTTATTTCAGTAGCTATCTCGTCCCATAACGAGTCAAGAACCATGTGTTGACCTGATATAATATAGTGGCAAAACACTTTTTGGTTGTTAAGCTTTTTGATTAAAGAATCAAGTTGTTGTGTAATAAGAAGCAGGTGTAGGGTAGCAGGAAAAGACCCTCTTTTGAGGCAACTGTGATTTTGAGATCATTTCCTTCATTAGGATTTTTCTGCTCTTTTACATGTTATCATAGTAAATTCATTGGAGATGATGTCTTATTGATAAGACCCCTCTACATTTGCATGTTCATTAAAAACTCTGTTATAAATTTTGTTATTTACCCAATACCAACAGCTGTGGAGGTATTTTATTGATCAGTATACCAGGCAAAGTGTTCGCTAGCATTTGGGAAGGGAGGGTGCGATCATTGGCTGAGAGTAAGTTGGATGAAAACCAGTGTGGTTTCAGACCACAGAGGATATGTCAGAATCAGATTTTCAATTTGCACCATGCAGTTGAAAAAATTCTACACAAGGAATGTGTGCATTTTGTAGATTTAGAGAAGGCATATGACAGAGTACTGAGGGAAAATATGTGGTAGTGGTGGTGATTACTGTTTTATGACGGAGTACAACTGGGCAAACACCATATTATTAACTCTAATTAGAAGGGGGTTATTGGCCAAAGAAAGAAAAGGGCCAGGAAGGACACGAAAGACTCCCTAGGCCTCGTGAGCGTAGTACCATCGGGGTCATACAAGAACAAGAGTTGACCAAGGGAGGTTGTATTAGACAAATGAAAGTGAGTGGAAACAATTCCAGTACCAGCTAGGGGTCCTATGGTTGCCAACTCACTCTTTTTGGTCAAGAGCCGCTAGGATCTTCTTTAGTCGTCTCTTACAACAGGCAGGGGATACTGTAGATGTATTCTATTGCCTTCACCTGCAGGAAGTTCTGATTCCCTGTCTAATTTCTTACTCTTTTCTGTTCTATTCTTTTTCACACTTGTCCTTTTAATCACCTAATGAAATTATGTATACTTCAGTATGTCTCCCTGTTGGAGGAGCGTAGTTGTTCATAGCACCGGGCGAATTGGCCATGCGGTTAGGGGCGCGTGGTTGTGAGCTTGCATCCGGGAGATAGTGGGTTTGAATCCCACTGTCGGCAGCCCTGACGATGGTTTTCCATGGTTTCCCATTTTCACACCAGGAAAATGCTGGGGCTGTACCTTAAATAAGGCCACGGCCGCTTCCTTCCAACTCCTAGCCCTTTCCTCTGCCATCGTCGCCATAAGACCTATCTGTATCGGTGCAACGTAAAGCAAAAAAAAAAAAAAAAAAAAGTTCATTGTTTTCATGGGTCATCATTTGAAAGTTACAAAGTAGCAGCGAGGGATTCGGTTAGGTGGCTTCTGCTGACAACTTGGTCTTAATGGCAGGTTGTGCTGAAAACCTGCTGTGTAGGTACGTGGAACTGGGCTAGAACGGGTGAATCTCCGGGGTCTTTCAACTTGGGGAGCATGGACTAGCAATCATGGGGCTTTTAACTGAGCCTGACATTGCTTTCACTTACTTGTACAAGGCTGCACACTTTGATATTCTCTATCTGACCTTTGGCCAAGCCTTGTTCTTGTGTGACCCCAATGGTATAAGGTTTGAGAGACCTTAAAATCGTATTTGGTCCTTCCCTTCCTTTTGCTGATGTCTGTCATCTTAGGTTTCTAATAATAGTTATTTAGTTATTGTTCCCCCTTAAAACACCACCTGTCTCAATATGCAAGTTCAAGTATGGGGCTGATTATCGACTACCTGTTACATGGCATGTGTAGTTGCTCAAAAAAGAAAAGGAATAAGTGCTTGATATTGTATGTTCTCACATTTGATATTTTATCAGACTTAATTCTTATCAAAATATTGTTCACCTCCCATGTGGAAACAAACCTTGTGGATACACCCAATCTCTTAGCTCATTCGTTTCTGAGAAAAGTATACCTGCGAGAAACTTCCACAATACCATTAGGTCATTCATTCCTTTTTTTTTTTTTTGAATGATTGAACAGTTTTAGTTCTTATTAGAACAATATACCCAAATGAGCCCATGTCAACCACTGCATAAAGTCATTACTGTCATTACTTCTGAATGATTTGTACACAAAGCTAAATTATGGAAAACAGAGTAGACAGTCCAACGTAACAAACACAGTCATTTGGTTGGTTTCACAATCATACACAGCAAAGCTATTCCTATCTGAAAACTGAAAAGATGAAGGAGGTGGAAATTTGAACCAGCCAAGCTTATTGCATGTTTGACTCTCTTCAAAGATTATATAGCCCAAACTCTCATAAAAAATAAAAATAATAATTAAGGTTCTGTAATTCAAAATCTATTAGCATCAGATACTTGCCATTTAAAAATTATATTTTTATTTTTGCATGTGCTACCTTTATATTTGCTATTGTTCCTGATTGGATAGCATTGTGGGTTTAAAAAACGTCACTTTGACGTAAAGCAAAGCCTCACTGTTGGATGCTGATGAAAGCAAGTTACTTTCTTGTCACTCATTTAGGTAGGAGCTGGCATAAATTTTATTTTATCAAACAACAAAAAAGAAACAAAAAGCTTGTAGTTTTAAATGGCCGTTGGTCCGTGATCATACTCACGAGACTGCTTATTTCACATGGGATCTGAACTGTAGAAATTTCAAGAATCGTCCATGCATTGGCAGGGATTCGAACTGTGGCCGTTGTGTCTTTGGGCATGGTGGCATTCTCTCAGATTGTGAACTCAGGGTTCCCAGATAGGGTACTAAAGTAAGCAAAGTCCTTTTCTCTCTAAATATATTCATGAAGTTGAAAGCGATGGTGGTTGATGGTGGGGGTTCCTCAGTTCCACCCTTGTTTGTGAACCATGGGTTGTGGAGGAATGGCCTAGTAAGAGGTCCTGTGAGTTACTATGGAATAGAAGTAAACACCTCAGACATATTTTGAGTTTTTGGCCTTTTTTCATTCATGCAGCTTCCCAACGCACCAGTGATCCCCAAACCATTAGAAAGAATATTCTCATTGAAACTGTACCGTATATTAGTAAAGCTAGCACTCTGCTTCATAGAAGTTTACTGAGCATGCTCAGAATGTTTTAAGCCAGACCGAGGGGTCTGCCCACCATTTGAGAGGTGAGGTACTCATTGAAAATAACTTGACTAACAAAATTGAATTCAAATTCAGCATTGATGGGGCTTATGAAAGAAGGAATTTACAACTAGTTGAATCACAAAAATGGATGCATCTGGACATGTTGGGAGCTAATAATATTCTAGTAAAGGTAGGTGATGAGGAAGATGTAGGAGATTATAAGGAGTTCTTTACAGATGTTAACAGGGGAAGGTTAGAATGTGGAGCTTGGATTTTTCATCAGGGAAGCTGTAGCATACAACATAGTTTTTCTGTTAGGTTGATACATAAATAAATTAACGATTTAGCTAGATTTGATGGTTGCAGGAATTAGGACTAGGATCGTCTTTGTGTATTCACCTTGTGAGGGAACGGATAAGGATCAAGTTGAAAAGTTTTATGAAGTACTTAATGATGATCTTGTCGTGGTGAATAGCGAGGATTCTCTCTCTCCAGTCGTTCCACTCATGACTGAGTATCGTGACCCAAGGACTTTGTTGTTTCTTTTATAAGCTGATACCATTCTCTACGTACTTGCGTTTTCCGGACAGACTCTCCATGGTAAGTCCATGATCTCTCTTACTTGATCAACCCATCTCGTCCTTGTGCCAGAAACTTTTCCTTGGACAATTCATTTTTCCAGATTGTCATCCTCTCTTCTCATAATGTGACCAAAGAATTGCAGGGTTCTCTGGTACACAACTTGGCATAAACATTCTTGTATTCCAATTTCCCGGATGACAGAATCATATGTTCGCCTGGCTGTCCACGGTATTAGGATTAGCTAGTGTTAATAAGTGACTTCAGTGCAAGAATTGAAAGTAGAACTGAAGGACATGAGAAGATGGGTAAATGTGAAGAATATATGATAAACATTTACTGGACTTCTGTGCTAGTATGGGATTTGTAGTTACAAAATCATTCTTCAAGCATTAGACTATACAGGATAAATCACCTAAAACTTGTTGTTGTAACCTATGGTTTTATTGGGAAGTAACAATATCTAGACAACTAAAATACAAATAACATTAATAAAGTAAGGATGTGTTAGGAAACACAGTCTTGTTTCATCTTGTTTCTGGCTGTCGAGTATAGGCTGGTAAATTGCATTGTTTTTGTTCAGTTGGGTTGAGTCCTGTGCACTGAAGTTGGTGTTTCGAGTCCATCACTGATCCAGTAATTTTGCAGATGGTACGCTTCTCCATCAGGTATATTTCGATTCTAGCTAGATGTGCAGCTAAGCAGTCATGTCCTGTTTCCAATCTGAAGATCGCCACTCCTTCTTTCCTCGGCTTGCTTTTATTTTTGTCCCATAGGTCATTTAGTTTTTTTCCATTTCTTCATTTTATTCAGTCAGGTAGTTTCCTTCTTCCATTTCTTCAAGGGTTTCATTTGTGATTATCTTCTTGATTGAGTTAGCTGCCAGAGGTTTGGTTCTCGTATAGGTACTGCGCTGAGCGCATAAGAAAACTCTAGCCAGCTCTTATCTCAGGGTAATTATCATAGTTATATTTTTATGTGAATTCAAGAAGACTCTCGTCGATTTATCATAACTATTGATTGACATCTCCACCCATTGTATCACTTCAAAATCGGAAATAGTAGATTAAGCTGTATCTTAGTTCTGAGTTGTATATAGTATTCCAGCAGGCTATGAATAACACCTCAATATATCTTAATTACTATGATTTATTGACAAAATGTGAAGGATAATAGAAGAATGTGAAAGAAATGGATTGAAGATCTATAATTCGTTGCTTGTTACATTAATTTCTTATTGAAATTAACTGATGTTCCTTTCTCACATTACATTTCATGAATAAAAGAAAACAATGGAATAATTGCAAATTATCGTGGTTAAAAATTTGGTTAAGTTAAGCAATTAATCATATCACTTTAATATTCTTGACCATTCTAATTTTTTGACTTATTTCTTAGGTCAGTTACCGGTACCTTCCTTCATTTATATACGTCGTTTCATAAAAATTAGCTTAAGGAAAAAAAGATTGGTTTCATATCTGCGTAGCAAACATAGGCTAATATTGTCATTGCATCCTGTGTCAACTTAGTCTCCCTTACACATTGTTTGTCCAACCCTTTTCCCGTTTTCCTACGGGGTCGGGTATGGGGTGAGATGAATCTGTCGTGGCGGGTTTTTATGACCAGATGCCCTTCCTGCTGTCTACCTCATCAGAGGAGTTAATGAGATGAAATGAATGACGTGATATATGATAGTAGGGAGAGGGTGAAACCCGGTGCCGGCCCATAGCCTACTCCTGTCGAATAGCACCAAGGGGTCTGCTCAAGGTTTAACATCCCCATCCGATTGACGAATCACCATCAACAGCGTCATATGCCCTCGTTTCATATGAGCACTGCGGAGAGGTTTGGAATTTAATCCAGGCTTTTGGCATGCAATCTAGTGATTAGAAATTGTATACCACCACCTCCCCTACCCTGCCGGCCAACATTCTGATGGTGAAATTTTTTTCGACCGATGGGACTCGAACCGGCTAACCTCAGTGTCAGACCGTTTAGACTTCAGCGCCTGCATGATCATAGTTTTTAGTAGTGAGCTCTATGGAAGAATGTCCAAACTTCTTGATAAATGGCAAACAAAACTAGTAGAAATACAGTCGGTTCAGGAAACTTCACAATAACAAAATTACGTCATATTTTAGTGGTGACATCTTCTGAGTAAATTTATAAGTTGGTGCAGGTTCAGTTTCAGTGTTTCACCAGTAGAGGAGTTCTTTTAGGCGCTAGATTTAAATGCGCGGCGTTGGGGTGTACCTCCCAGTACAATAACAACGTAGTAACATATTCTTTCAATTCCATCATTATCATTCTCATATAACATCGTTTCATATCTCTGTCTTCCCATTTCACAACATATCTCTTCCAATTATATCAAATACTCATCTCATATAACTTACATCAACGCGTAAATAACTTCATTCTTAATTAAATATATCATCGGATCACAAACTTCATATACAACATCAACATGTCTTCCATTTGCCTTCATATCCATATCTAATCTCATTTCAATTATCCATGACAGCATATAACCTGCACACATTAAAATAGTCTCCTACCTTTAATCTGAAATCCTTCAGTATTCTATTCCTAAACACTTCATATGCATCATGGCATATTCTGATAAGGTTCTTTGATATCATTGAAATAACACTGTGACATATTTAAGTCACTTTCTCTAACCAAAAATGGTCTAATTTCTTATGAAGAATACCTGTTTCCATCATATTATCGACAAATTATTGGGGTACTCACGATAAACTAATGTAAGTTGATTAATTTTGAAGACACAATGCCTTATCTGTTCATCAAATGAAAGCAATCTACAATACATATTATCTAACAATTTTATTGATTCTCTACGAAACTTATCGTTTTCCTTTAGTCATGGGGATTATGTTGTTTCTGGTTTGCCATCAGCAGCTGTGGTTAGTCTCCATGGTTCACCGATAGCCATCGAGACATTGCCGGGAATGTCGCTCTCTGCTGCTGTCATCTTAGCTTGATTGACCCTGGACAGTTGGCCCATCTTCTCCTTAGAGACTCACGGCGGGCTTGAAGAATCAAATACACAGATGACATCAGCTGAAACATTATATCATAGTCAAAGCCTTCTAACATTAGTACGTCATTAATAGTCAAGTTTAATATAGGCTTTTCTTCTTAAATTAGGCAGACCTCCAAAATGTCTACCGTAGCCTTAATTTCTTATATTCACTACAGTAATCGGGAGATAGTGGGTTCGAGCCCCATTGTCGGCAGCCCTGAAGATGGTTTTCCGTGGTTTCCTATTTTCACACCAGGCAAATGCTGGGGCTGTACCTTAATTAAGGCCATGGCCGCTTCCTTCCAATTCCTAGGCCTTTCCTATCCCATCGTTGCCATAAGACATACCTATGTTGGAAAAAAAAAAGAATTGATCTTTATAACTGTTGCGTTAGATCGAATTTCTCTTTTGAGCTAAGGCCTAGTCTTTGCCCTCTTCTTAGCGTTTGGCTTATTCAACTTTTGCTGTATCTTACGTATTTGATGAAAATATTTTATTAATGACGTTGCATTTATATGTAGTTTTCTTATATAAATGTATCTAAGTTCTTCTTTCTTTACTTCTGTATAATTCTCAGTGTTATATGGCGTGGCTTGCTTCTTGATTGATTGCGTCCGCTTTCTAGAAGTGTCTGTTCATTTGTAAATTTTTATAGTGTTAGTGTTAACAATTCGATCTCTGTTATGCACTACCATCATGATTGTGACCATTTCGTCTTTGCGTGAAACCGTATTTCTTTGATATTTTATAACTTTATGCGTTGTATTTAATTTCATTACCGGTAATCGCGTGCAAATCGACTCCACCAAATTACTCTTAGAACAATGAAATGGCACAGTATTAGTGCCTTTTCTTTGCTAGTTTATTTGTCAGTTCATTGCCTTCTACTCCTACATGTGTGGGGATCCATTGTAAAGTGATGTTTCTCTTTAAAGTTTTTGTGTTGGTAGATGTTTAATTTCATGTATTTTTGATTAATGGGGTATTTGAGGATATTGCTTGTATGGCAGCTAGTGAATCTGTAAGACTGCTTTCTTCAAATTAATTGACTTTATAAATCAGATTTTATGGGGTTAGATAGATGGCTTCCATTTCTCCATCAAAGTTGTTTTGATATCTACCTACTGGAGCATATTGTGAGAAGAATTGGCAGAAAACTCCAGTGCCTGCTCCTCTGTCATCTATATGTGAGCCATCTGTGAAGACTCTTAACCACTGATCTTCAGGATTTTCTTCGTTTAGCATACGAAGTGCTGAGCTTCTCAGCATTACTGGAATACCATCTCTTTTTTTAAGATTATATGGGAGAGATAGGTTGATTTGTATTGAGGTGTAATCCAATGTGACCGAGCTCAATAGCTGCAGTCGCTTAAGTGTGGCCAGTATCCAGTATTTGGGAGATAGTGGGTTCGAACCACACTGTCGGCAGCCCTGAAGATGGTTTTCCGTGGTTTCCCATTTTCACACCAGGCAAATGCTGGGGCTGTACCTTAATTAAGGCCCCGGCCGCTTCCTTCCCAGTCCTAGCCCTTTCCTGTCCCATCGTCACCGTAAGATGCATCTTTGTTGGTGCGACGTAAAGCCAAAAAAAAAAAAATGAAAATCCAATGGGTTTATTGGTTCAGGGGTGATTTCAATTTCGGATGGTATACTTAGTGCTTTTAAAATATTTCTACTAGCTCACCTGTACCTTCTCCAAAACGAGGTGTGCAATTGATGTTCTGAAGTACATACTGGGGCTGACAAATGTAGCCTATATAGCGATTCCAACAGTGCTCAGAAAGTGGTTTTTGAACAATAAGTTCACTAGTTTTTTAAATGGAATGTCTATTAACATGTTTGAAAGAAGAGCTTAGTACAACCTTTTATTGGGAAAGTGAACGTCTGTGTATTAACTAGCTAAGAAATCTCCTTACGTTCATTGTACGGTAGAGTCTTGGTATTTCAAGCCTCGATAATTTGATGTTCCCCTAAATCCAAGCTGAAAAATTGGAACTAATAGACATTAAATCTTCAGTTTTCAGTGTGCGAGTGCCTTACACGAGGCGATAGCTGAACATAACGCATGGGAGACTGACCTTGAACGCAGTCTGGCAACTGGCAGTGGAGTGATTAAAAGGTGATAAACAGCTGGAAATTGCAGATTCCTCTATCATAGAAATGATGAGTGCACTGTGTATGAGCTATAGCGAGGGGCACACTGTGCTAGAGGCAGCTATACGTTATGTCGAACAACAGCCCGAGGCGACCCCAATGGACAACCTGTTGTTTAGCTGCTGGGAAACAGTGCAGTTCGTTAAGACAGAAGACACTTGACAGTTTCTAAAAATGTTTCAAAGTGTATGTTTTTGTGTTCATCACTATTGAAATACTGTAGGTCCTAAAATGTTTACAGAAAACATTTTTTTTACTTTCAAAAGACTTTTGACACTTTCTTTTTTTGTAAAGCAGTTTGTATGTTTTAGGTTTCTGAACTACTGTGCTAAATAATAATGGTATGTGGCCTTCGAAGAGGCCTGGTGCAGGTCTTTCGAGCTGTCGTGAACTGGAATTCAGGACAGGTTGAAGACTTGGGTTCAAATAACAAGATTGGCAAAGCTTAAGTTACTTATATTCTAAAAACCTTAACAATTCACACAGTTTTACACTTCTGATACCATTTAACTTCAAAGTCTCTTTTCAAGTCTTTACAATACCTACAGTGTTATTTCCCACTAGTTAGATACTTAGCTCGGGGACTTTGCAGATCTTCGTTCTTCTTTCTTCTCTCTTCTGCGCTGGCGTCCCTTGGAACCCTCTGCTGCTGCGCGGTGAGTCGGAACCTCCCCAATTAAAGAATGATTGCTGGTCTGTTTTCTGAGTGAGCTACTGAAATTCTACCACTCAACTGTATATTGGTGTGGGTGGAAACCCTGTGACTGTTCACTGACGAAGTCACACTTAAATTCAAGAGCCTGCTACTGCTCTGACTTGCTAATACTTTAAGCTAACTCTACTGCACACACTTGTAGCTCTATTAAGTTCCACCAGCACTCTTAAAAAGCCTCCCTGGCCAGCTGTCCGACAGCTCTTGCACGGACAGCATCTCCGACTGACATGCGAAAGGAGACCCCTGTTTACCAAAAATCCCAGTTTATATATATCATTATCTCTTCCTCTAGAAAAGTCCACTTGGTTACCTCTCACCACAACTACCCATATAGTAACACTGTTCTCTGATTGGTTCCTTCGTATGGAATCCTCCTGTCACGTTACGACTTTGCATGTTCCAGAACATTTTCGAAACTTGTTTTGTGTTCCTCACTAGGCGTACATGACACCATTATCGTACATTTCCACTATTATTACTTGACCTATGTCCTCGGACCATATGAACTACGCTTCTTCCGCTCTCAAATGTACACAACATGTCTTTTGTAAGATTGCCTCACTACCAGACTTGCTACAAACTCCAACTCAATGTAGAATGTTCCAGACCTCTACTTTTAAAATGTTCTTTCTTTTACTTTACATTATTTGTCCCCAACACCGTTATTTATGAATTATACAGGTTCTCTTATAATGTCCCTTTATATTACATGTATTCCATATACCTACTGCTCCTCACATCACAGGCTTTGTACCTTGGAGGTCACGGATTCGAATGCCGTTGGAGTCCGTTCGTTTGCTCCTTCATATGCAGGAGGCACGTCGCGAACCCCCTTCACGACGGAGATGACGCCGTTTAGGCAACCTGCGCGTCTATAAGAATGGGTCCCTACGTGTGATGAATTCTAATGATGAAGATGGCACGCACGCGTGTGCGCGCGCACACACACACGAGCCATCGGAATTAATCAGTGAAGGTTAAAATCCCCGACCTGGCCGGGAATTGAACCGGGACCCTCTGGACGAAAGGCCAGCACGTTAACCATTTAGCCGGACAACTACTGTGTTGTAATGTTTAACATAAATACATCTTTTGTGAACAAGTTTTTTTATAGTTTGAGGTAGTCTCTGTTCCATCTATTTCATATTACTGAGATCTATTATATTTGTAATCAAAGACTCACAAATTGTAAATTTTTTTAAAAAATCACAAGTGTAAGTGTGCTGTCTCTCTCTCTCTCATTTTTTTCCTTTCCTCTAATAGGTGAATTTTTGATGTACTTGAAAACTTAGTCTTTTCAAAGATCTCTTATTTAAGTTTATAAAAGACCTTATATTTAAGTATCATTAAAATTAGGCTACTAGAAATGTTGGTAGATTTTATAGTGTACTTCCTGTACTAATTGTTGTATGTTTTTGTTTCAGTGCCCGGTGGAGGTCGAGTGATATTATTAAAGGACTTGTAGGTTATACACTGAATATGAAATATGCTAAAATATGCACATTTCCTTGGTACTGGATACAGAGAGTCAGTTTCATTCAGTTACTGCACATCTGTTGATATTGTGCAGATGTTTTGTAGTAGAGTACAAATATGAGAAGTGTGCTGAACTGTTTCTAACTGGTTGAAAGTAGTTGGCTATTTCTTGCATTGACACACTCAGTTGAATTTGGATTACTTTTTTGCATTTTTGGTTTAGACTACTTTTTGAACAGATTTTTCTCATTTTCTGTGTCTGTCAAAGAGAGTATTGGCTTCTATTTATTGTCTTTTTCCCATCATTATGTTTCTCGTCTGAAAGTAGCCATGAGAAATGATATTCTTAGTTTACATTGAGAAAAACGTGTAGGAGAGTCAAATAACTGCATTAGCCAGTTGATAATTTAGGTTGCACATGAAGGCAGATGACATTGTGTCTGGTATGAAATTTATTTTCATTTGAATCTCACAACAGTTAGTCTGAAGCACACACAACAAAAGGCCACACACCTCAACCTGTACTGAGAGGTAAGTCTCATATAACCTATGCCATCTAACTAACACATTCTGTCATTCAATTCATTAATTTAATTTTATCTAATTTATTCAGGTTAACTTCATGGGCACTGCAATGAATTGCAAATGTTATACCAGACACAATGCATCTGTGTTAACCACATCTTCATGTGCCATCCTGACAATGTCCAACAACATTTCAGCATGATTTAACAAGCACCACGAGAGCATCTCATTTTATTACCTTGATTGATGATGAAACAACATCTAACAGTTCTCCGTCAGCTAATGGTTATTTACAGCGTTGTCCGATGGCTTGCATATGACTAACACCACTCAAATAGATTTGGTGATGAACTACGGGATGAACTTTTACCAGTTCCCATTTACTATTGAATTATTTATGATTAGATGTTCTGTGTATATAAATTAATACTTGAAATATTCTCAATGATGAGCATACTCAGGAAGTTAGAACCTAGTTTATTTTCAAATTTAATCATAATTTCATCCCAGTTTTTTAATGTCAATTTGTATATATTTGTTTCATTTCTTTTATGTCAATTGTGTGCATGTACATTTGTTTAGTTATTAGATGTTTTACATTAAGGTTGAAGATAGCCAGCCCTGACCGAAACTAGTCCCTAATTAATTAATGTAATTTAGAATATTACATATTATAGTATTGAAAGGTGGACCATTACTACATTAATTTAATAATTATAAGTCCATTTCATCTATTTTAACATCAGTTTGAATACATTTATCAAGCAGGTTGGCTTTACAGTGAAGGCCCTGCAGGTATACGCTTGCATTGGTAGAATCTGGGGTTAAAACTTCACTGTTGGCAGCTCTGAAGATTTTCTGTGGTTTCGCATTTTTGCACAAGGCAAATGCCGAGACTGCACTTTAAACAAAACCATGGCCGTTACTGTCCTAGCTTTTGTCTTCTCCCATCTCAACACCAATGAAAACTTGTATTTGTTGGTGCATAGTTAACACTTTCCGCTTGTGTGTCGATCTGAGGTCGACAGCCGTCACTTAACATTAGAGCTTGTGTGTCGACCCTGAGTCGACACATTGTTTCGCCGCTCATTGCTAGGTTACCTGGCAAGCTAGGACTTTCGTACTTCGTTTTGTAAGTGCTGGTCCCTTCCGGAAACCAAAAAAAATAAAATAAATAGTGTTTTGGTTTCTCTTTGCTCGGCAAAATTGCTCCGATTCCTTGACAATGGAAAGCAGTCGCGTGAAGCAACATGGCAGCTCACAGTCTGACTGAAGCTGAGATTCTCGAGTCTATTTCGGCTGATTTTGTTGATAGTGACCACGAAAGTGACGAAAATTTTGAATCTGGCGATGAAAGTGATGTATCCATTAGTGATTCAAGTGATGATATCGATATCGGCGTCGCAAGAAATCATAGAGGAGGCGATAGTATTATGACTCGTCCCGGTCCCAGTCATACAGTGCTGACTTCAAATATACCTTGGAGATTGTGGAGAACTGGTGATGCAGGATTACCCAAATTTCCTTACAGGTTAGTCGCTGGATTCATAACTTGTGGCAATAGACCTAAAATAGAACTAGAGTACTGGCAGCTATTTTTTACTGATCAGTTGCTAACCTCTATTGTCCATGAGACGAACAAATTTGCTGAAATGAAAATACAGCAAAATACTCCACTTCAGAAGAGATCTATCTGGTTTTCTTGGAAAGCTGTGACTTTAGAAGAGCTGAAGGCATTTATTGGTGTAATTATCAACATGGGGATGAACAGTAAGGCAGAAATGCAGGATTATTTTAGTGAAGACTGGTTGGATAAGCAGGTGTTCTACAAAGATGTGTTCTGTAGAGACATATTTCTACAGATATTCTGGAATCTCCATCTTTTTCCCCTGATGCTGATTGGGCAGGCCCACAATCTAGAGGTTCGAAGGTCAGAAATATAGTGTCGTACCTGGACACGAAATTCAGGGAACACTTCATTCCAGGAAAGAATCTGAGTGTTGATGAAAGCACAGTAGGCTTCAAAGGTCGTGTCGTGTTCAAGTGTTACAATAAGCAGAAACCAACAAAGTGGGGACTCCGTATTTATGTACTGTCAGACTCAAGTACCGGATACGTATGTGCTATTGAACCATATTATGGTTCAGTAACTACACAATCACTTGTTAGGCAAGATTTACCCTTCACTTGCAGGATAGTTATTCATTTGGTTACAAAAGTTTTGCAAGCCACCAACGAAACTGGGTTTCATGCCTTTACAGACCGGTTCTATACCAGTTACGACCTTGCAGCTGAGCTACTGAAACTAAAGGTCCATATTACAGGCACTGTAATAGTAAATAGGAGAGGTCTGCCATTACAAATGAGGAAAGCCGCAGCAAAGGGAATGAAACAACATGACATTATTGCACTCCGAACAGGTAACACTTCTTGCTTGGTTTGGAAGGACAAGCGAATTATTGCTATGCTGTCCACTTTCTATGACAATTCCACTCAGCCTGTGCAAAGAATAAGATGTCAAGGTGCCAAGGAAATTGTAGAGAAACCTACCGTCGTATGTGCTTATAATCAACAATTCATGGGGGGGGGGGCGTTGATCTTTCTGACCATTATGCTAGCTCATACCCATTCACACGTAAATCAGTGAAGTGGTGGAGAAAAATGTGTTCTTCTGGCTTCTGGAGATCACAATAGTGAATGCCTTCCTACTCTTCAAAGAAGGTAACAATGGAATCACCCATCTTAAGTTCAGGAAAAACTTGGTAAAACAACTTGTAGGAAATGTGCGGAATACACAGAGCAGGAAAAGGGGAAGACCTTCCTCAACAGATGAAGAAGTGAGGCTGAATGGCAAGCTACACCTGCTGTACCCCCATTCCGAAGGAAAAACTAAGGATTGCAAGGTTTGCAGTGACAGGAAAGATGTTGGAGGGAGGAGAGAGACAGTCCGTAAAACCTGTGAGAAGCAACCAGGGCTCCATCCAGGCATTTGCTTTGAACGCTTCCACACACTCAAGACATACCGTTAAGAAAGTGAAAAACATTATTTTGAGCATTGTAAATACCATAAATTAATTAATTTTTTAGTTCCTTCCTGTATATATTGTTACAACCAGTACTTAATACAAGGTTTTAAAATATGAAGAATGCTGACAGAAATAAATACGAGTGGGGAGAAATCAGGACTTACAAATAATTTGAGTGGAAAGGGTTAAATAATAAAATAAATACACTCATGAGCTATTGTATTAGAGATAGCTGTCGTGGTAGGGAAATGGCACTGTGGTAACTCGGCGAATGTAAGAGGAGGGTCTCGCATGTAACGGCAAGGACATCAGACCTTGTACGGTTTGTATTAGTAACAGTTGACTGCTAGATCTATAAGGCATGAAACCTTAGCACATTTGATCGTGGCGAGATTGTCATTGCCAGACGAATGGGCTACTCAATCTCTGAAGTTGTGCAGGCACCGAGCTTTCCAACGGCCACTGTATCAAGAGTGTACCGTGAGCACGTGGATTCGGGTCAACTGTCATAGTGTATGACGTGTGGATCGTTTTATAAGTTTCATTTCCGTATTGATTGGATACACGTATATGAACAAGAAAGATATTCCACCTATCAATACTATTTATTATAAATCAGACTAACATCAGTACCGGTTTTGACTGTATACAGTCATCATCAGCTGATAGATCACAATATTACATGCATTAGGCATTGGTATGTGTTACAAAGATGTCTAATGGGGTTGTGGGTTAGATGTTATCGTCATATCATTTGCGATTACGTGGGGTTAAAATTGTTTCTGAGTTTAAAAATGGTAGTAAAAGGCTTAATTAGATGAAAATAAATTGTATATAAACATTAAACACATTAAAAACACATGAAACACATATATATACCTATATAAAACACTAGGTGAATTTAAACACATTAAAACATTGGAAACATGTATGTAAAAAACATTTCCCTAGACCACTATGCCAATCCTAATTACAATATTAATGTCATTACGGAGAAAACCAGTATAATTTTTAATAAAGCTATTCCCGCCCTAAAAATGATTACCTCAAAATAGTAAATAAACAGAACACAGCATGCCCCAGAAGACCAACAAATGACAAGCGCAACTTCACCCCTACCCCCACAATAGCCACCCCCCTACCCCTCCATCCATACCCCTCACCGCAGCGAACATAAGTCCCAGATGTACACGCAACAGTGCGCAACAAGCTCCTAAACAGACGTTCCTCAACCACAACAACAACAACAACAACAACAACAACAACAGTAAGTACCTATCTACTTCCACACACAACTTCAGGCATTCCTTCAAACTCACACTGTACTCATACTAGTTTATCTTTCACAGGTAACTACAGCTTCAATACACGGATACAGACAAGAGGGAGGTCACCACTAAAAACTTATATTCACCAAATTTAAAAATCAAGATTATAATCCACCTCAAAATTCATCAAAACACATCAACAGCTGAGCTACATATCATCTCTACCCACAATACTTGACCATCCAATGACTTTGGTTTCGTCACAAGCATATATGAACACATTACTTAGTCAAATAGAACATCCTCAAGAACTGTTTACGAGCTCGAAATCAATTAACATAACATAGGCGTACAAGACTCAAACGAGGAAGCCTGAAGAAAGAACATTGCAAGACATGAACTTTTAAATTCAACAAGTGTTTTTTACATACACATTTCCAATGTTTTAATGTGTTTAAATTCACCAAGTATTTTATATATATGTTTCATATGTTTTTAATGTGTTTAATGTATATGTACAATTTATTTTAGTCTAATTAAGCTTTTTGCTACCATTTTTCAGAAACAATTTTAACCCCACGTAATCGCAGATGATATGACGATAACATCTTACCCACAACCCCATTAGACATCCGGATGCGCTAATGGATGACGACATCTGTGTAACACATACCACTGCCTAATGCATGTAATATTGTGATCTATCAGCTGATGATGACTGTATACAGTTGAAACCAGTACTGATGTTAGTCTGATTTATAATAAATAGTATTGATAGGTGGAATATCTTTCTTGTCCGTATGCGTGACGTGTGGATGTCGGGTCGCCGTCAGCTAGCTTGGACCATTAGAGCAGATAGACAGACCACAGTGCAGCAGATCGCTCGTCAATTCAGTGCTGGACAACGAAGACATGTGAACAGCTTTACCATCCAGAAACATCTCGTCTCCAAGGGTACAGAAGCAAGTGTCCCACGAGGGTACCTATGCTCAGCAACCGTCACAAGGTACAACGCCTGACATGGGCAGAGCAACACCGCCATGAGACGCTCAAATCATGGAAAAAGGTCTCTGGACAGATGAGTCAAGGTACCAGTTGGTATACACCAATGGCTGGGTACAAGTGCATCATCAACCTAATGATGGTATGGATTCTTGTTGCCAGCAGGGTACAGTTCAGGCCAGTGATGTTTGTATCCTTGTATGGGGACTGTTCTTGCGGGATGAGATGGTACCCCTGGTACATATGACAACGTCCCTCACCGGCGAACGTTACAGGAACCTGTTGGCAGATCGTATTCATCCCTTTATATTTCTCTGGCGCCCTGCAGGCAACCTGTACCTACAGCAAGGCAATGCTCCAGCCCGTTGCTCCCAAATTGTGGCTGACTGGTTCGATGAAGATCTCTGCCTGGCCCCCAAGGAGTCCTGATCTCAATCCCATTGAAGCTCATTTGGGATGCTGTTGAGAGGAATGTACGTGCCATGCAACTTGTTCCAACCAATCTTCGTGGGTTATGGGAGGCTATGCAGCGATCATCAATCAGTATAGCCCGCCCATGCTTTCGGTGTTTTGTGGAGTACATGCCAAGCCTCATTGCCGCTGTCATCAAGGTAAAGGGGGTGCTACATGCTACTAGCTGGTATCTCTAATTCAGTTGCTCATGGATATATATTCCAGTTATAAACATTAGAAATTGCCAATAAATAATGTACATTTTTATCTTCCCCTTTTAAATAGTTTCGGGACATGATAGCCGAGTAGCATAGTCAATGATCAAGTGAGCTTGCCTGGAGATAGCAGTAGCAGAGTATTAATATTTTCAAACTTCTTGCTGAATTATGAGGTGCGGAGAATTTTGAGAACAAGGGAAAGGTCCTCAACTGTTTGTGTTTAACAGTTGCGTATTGACTGGTTCTGTTTATTCAGATATAAGTAACCTGAACACTAAAATGGAAATACCATGTGCCATAGGGTTGGTATCATTGATTCCCTTGTGGATGGAGGCTGTAGAATAACACCCATGGTATAATCTGCCTGTTGTAAGAGGCGACTAAAAGGGGCTCAGGGGCTCTTGACTTGGGAGTGTGGGTTGGCGACCACAGGGCTGTCAGCTGAGTCCTGGCATTGCTTCCACATACTTGTGTCAGACTCCTCACTTTCATCTATCTTATCTGGCTTCCCTTGGTCATCTCTTGTTCATTTGTGACCCCGACGGTATTACAGCACTTGAGACCTAGGGAGTCTTTCATTTTCACGCCCTTCATGGCTCTTGTCTTTCTTTGGCCGATACCATCATTTTTTGAAATGTCGGATCCCTTCCATTTTTCTCTCTTTTTTTACAATGCTTGGTTAGTGGTTAGTGGTACATAGAGGATGTTGCCTAGTTGTACTTCCTCTTAAAACAATAAACACCACCACCATCACCTACTGTCATTGATTGGCCTCTTTATTGAAGCAAATTTGCATTTCTTCGCCAGTAATAGTAACAGTGTACAACGTTTATGGCCTTTATTGCCATGAGCTTGAAATTTTAGTTGTCTTTCTCTCTTTCTTTCTTTCTTTCTTGTAGGAGATACGAATGTGTGGGAAATCTTGTGGGACTCGTTAACCACTTGTTCATGATTCTGTCACATACCTTATGTAGAACTGGTGTGGAGTTACGGAATTCACTTGCACTGTGTGCAGGAAGACCGAGTGAGATGGCTGCAGGGTTTGGGCCACATAGCTGAGAGAGGGTAGGTGGCAATCCTGCTGATGGTTTCCCATTTTTAGACCAGGCAAATGCTGGGATTGTGCCTTAATTAAGACCACTGTTTCTTCCTTCCCTGTTTTATTCCATTGCCACCATAAGATCAGTCTGAGTGGGTGTGATGTAAAACCAATAGCAAAAATAAAAATGTGCAAATGCATCTTCTGAGGGATTAATGCTATAATTAAATGCTGAAGCTTTTGTGTGTGATGAAGTTATCCCTCACCCCTCACCCTCTTCAATAGGATATGGAGGGAAGGAGAATGGTATTGGCATACAGGATTGGATAGCTATAGACCAGTCTGCCTAACAAGTGATCTGTGTAAGCTTGTAGAGGATTGGTGAGTGATGACTTGGAAGGGAGACACTTTCTAGGTAAATGCCACTGTGCTTTTCTTAACTACTGAGCGTCTGATCAGACTGGAATGTGTTATTCAGGAGGTCTGGTTGCCACCTTTTTTGAACTTGGGTGCTTAGTAACATGATGCCTACCTTACCCCAATTGTCCTAGGTAATTTGCAGACATTTAGGTCGTGCGGTTATGATCTCGTAGCTGTGAAGGTTTTTTCTGTTGATGTAAAATTAATTTTGTTTTGTAAGTTTGCATTTAGTCCTCCTAACAATACTGGCTGGCAAAAATAATATATGGTAGATCACTTTTTAAATATTAAATGGGAATCGCCAACATACAGAGGCGGCTTCCATATAGAAAGATTTTATGAGCTAAGAAATGTGTTTCAACAATTTTTTAGAGTTGAGTAATTATCATTGCAACTCAATGTCCTACTTTTCGACCCAAAATGGTAGGTGCTGATTTCATTGCTCTCGCAGGCATTAAAACCTTTCATCATCATCATCATCATCATCATTGTGCAGTTCCAGTTTCCCAGGTACTGTTAATGAGCCTCTTCCACTTCTTCCTGTCCATATACAACTTGTCATGAAGAACATCATCCACTGTCCAACCTCTGGTAACTAGATCAACCTTCATCATGTCCATCCATCGGGTTTTAGGTCTTCCTGCAGGTCTTTTCCCCTCCACCTGTCTTTCCAAATTTATTCTGGCTGTTCTTGTAGGCTCCATCCTCATCACATGCCCATACTGCCATAGTTTGAATGTGCTGATTCGGTCTAATAGGGATGTCTTTATTCCGGCTTCTTTCCTCACCTCCTCATTTCTTAACTTATCCATCTTGGTCTTCTGGATGGTGGATCTAAGAAATTTCATCTCTGATGCAGTCTTGATGAATCTCTTTTTGTGAGGGTGCACGCTTCAATATCATGTTAGTGTGTATTTTACAGATATGCTTTTAGTGTTTTAATTTACATTGTATTTGCTATGTGTTTGACAGACTGAAAAGCCTTTGCTACATTTAACTAAGTCAACACTGGAAAACATGGCTTCATTTTTAACAAATCAATATCATACGTCAATACTAGTATGAAATAGTTGTTAAATATCATCAGTTCGGCTGATTTTGGAATCATGTCATCCCATAAAAGTGTTCTTACTTGTTGGTAGAATTCTGATCCCTTCTGCACTCTGTTTGTAATTTCCTTTCCGACCAAATTATCACTGAAGATTTCACTTCCAAGGCAAGGAAAACTATCCACACACTCTAGCTGGTGGTCTCCTAGTTTCACACTTGTTGGACACCCTTCTCTGTTGACTGCCATCACCACTGTCTTGGTCTCACTGATGTTGAGGTTATATTCCTGGAACTGGAATTTCCATATGAGTCTGGTTTGTACTTCCTCTTCTCTTTCACCCCAAATCATGATATCAGCAAAGGCCACTGCATTCAGTTCACCTAACTTTCCCTTGGCGTTCTTTATTATATTGTCCATAAGAGTGATAAACAGTAGTGGGGACAATGCACTTCCTTGCTGAACTCCACTCTTGGTCTCAAACCATGATGATCGACCTTCCCCAATTTGTACACAGCTAGTACAGTCTTTGTACATCATCTGAATTTTCCTTACCAGTTCTTCAGGCACATTTCTTTTCCTCAGGCACTCCCAGATCTTATCTCTTATAACACTATCATAGGCCTTTTCTATATCCAGGAATACAAGACCAGGTTGTTGACTTTCTCCGAATACTTTTTCATCAGCATGCGGCTGCAAAAAAATTAGATCCATTGTTGATCTGTTATTTCTGAATCCATAGATAGATAAATAGATAGATAGATAATGCCTTTATTGGTGGCGAAGTTAGGGCTCAAGGCCCTCTCTTACACTTAACCACTAGATGAGTATACATATACATAACATATAATTTCGAATACAAATAAAACAAATAATACTAATAGCAATAATAATAATAATAATAATAATAATAATAATAATAATAATAATGAAAGAATCCTTAATTTTAAAATACACAAAATAACGTACACTTAAATTATGTAACTGCAGTAATCCATTCATTCATCCCATTCATTCCTTCATTCACTCAACAATTATCCAGCAAGTCAGCGGGATCTACCCAGCAAATGCTCCCGGCAAGCCACTTTAAACTTGCGATGCGAAGGATTTTCTCTAATGTTCGCAGGTAGCGAATTCCATGACCTAGACACAGAGATTATGAAGGAGCGGTTGTACACAGCAGTACGGTTTATAGGTATGGCAAGAGAGGAACCAGATCTTGTATTGTGTTCATGATAGGACGAGAGGTAAGAAAAAGATGAAGACAGATAGTCGGGAGTATTAGTGGAAAGAACTTTGTGCAGAAGCGATAGCATGTGAAGTTCACAGCGCTGGTGCACTCGAAGCCACGGCAGCTCCTTATAATAAGGTGATATATGAGCATCATATCGCAGATTAAAGATATATCTTATGCAGCTGTTCAGGCTCCGGTCCAGTTTCTTGTTACTGTCCCAGGTTATTCCAGTCAACACAGTGTCACAGTAGTCAAATATAGGTAGTATAAGAGAGCGAATTATTTGTACTTTAAGTCGAACAGAGAATATATTAGCGAACCGTTTCAGGGGATATAAGCTTTTATGTACTTTATTGCATGTGCTTATCACCTGTTGAGTCCAGTTTAGAGTCTCAGTCATGATAATTCCTAAGTTGGTCACTGAAGTAGAGTAGGGTATGATTTTATTGTTTAAAATTATTGGGGGGATGTTCTGTTGCTTGAGGGAATAAAGGTTTTTACTGGTACCGATAATAATAACTTGAGTCTTATTTGGATTCATTAATAAACTGTTTTTATTTGCATAGTCACTAAGATGTTGGTCAGAATTTATTTTAGTAATTGCAGTATCAATATCACTCGGTTTTGAATGATAGTAAATCTGTATATCATCCGCGTACACTTGCAATTTGCAGAATTTAAGAGCTTTTGATATATCATTAATTTGGATGATAAATAGCAGTGGTCCAAGAACCGACCCCTGAGGGATGCCGAGGGTCTTCCTTTGCCATCCTGAACTCAAATTTCCAACTGTTTTGCTCCTCCTCTAACTGTGGTTCAGTGATGGTTTGCAATCTCCTTTCTATTTCTATTTTTAGCCCATGAGACAGCAGTATTATTCCTCTATTTGGTGGGTTTCCATCTGCTGCCTTTTTTAAATGGGAATTATAATGCCCTTGCTCCAATCTACAGGTATTTTGTTGTCTGTCCATACGGCATTTAGTACTCTGTGCAGCCATTGTATACTCTGGATGCCTGCTGCCTTTATCATGTCTGCATTCACTTCATCTGCACCTGAAGATTTCCTTTAGGCATAGATTTTAAGGCTGTCTCAGTTTCTGTCCAGGTGATGGAAGGTTCCTCATTGTAGGCTTGGATTTCCGGTTCTGTATTTTGTTCTTGCACTGGTCTATTGAGTAGGTGGTCAAAATGGTTCTTCAGGACTTCTCTCATGTCACTTTCTGTCCTAACCAGATTTCCATTTTCATCTTCAAGTGCCTTTATGGTATTCATTGGTTTCATTTTACCTCTGATAATACTATACAGTAGCTTCTTGTTGCATCTGCTGTTTTCCTCCAGTTTCTGAGTGAATATATTCCATGCCCTGGTCTTTTCTTCTGTAAATATTCTTTTAACACCCAGTTTCTTGTTTCAGTATAATTGTTCGAGGTTTCTGATCTATGCCTCGTCTCTAGTAAGATCTGGTTTGTTTTTCTCCCGATCCCTTTCTTTCCGCAAGAGATTTCTTTCCCTGATTGCTGCTCTCACTCTTTAATTCCACCAAGGTGTTTCCTTCTCCCTTATTTTCATGCTTGTCTTTCCACAGACTATAGTTGTTTCCTTAACCAATGTATTTCTGGATCAATCTGCCCCTCCATTTTTCCTTTCATTTCTTGATAACAGGGTTTTTATCCGGTTCTGATACTCAGTTCTCTTATCTGTTTTCTGGAGTTCCCATACTTTGATTTTTGCATTTTCCTGTTCTGTACTTTTGGCACATGGAAGTTTCTCAGGTCCGCTATTAATAGACGGTGGTCATTGTCAAGACTCTCGCTGGGTATTACTATGACATCTGTTACCATTCTGCTCCTTTCTTCATCTGAGATGACATAATCAATTACAGTTTTTTTTTAAAGTTCATCCCAGCTGTATCGTGTTATCTTATGGCTCTTTCTCTTCTTGAACCAACTATTTTTCACCTCCAACCCATTCCTCATACAGAAGTCAAGGAGATGTTTACCTTCTATGTTTCTCCCACCATATCCACAATGTCCCATTACGTTCTCATATCCTGTTCTATCTGTCCCAATCTGTGCATTCAGATCTCCTATAATGATTACTCTCTCTTTACTAACAACTTCTTCCCAATCATCAAGAAACTGGTTCGTATCCCCTTAACAACATCCAGTTTGAGGTGCATACACCTGTACCAAAGTTTTTCTTTCCCTAAATGCACAGTCATCTTTATTATTCTCTCACTAACATACTGAATGTCAGCAACTCTTTCTAGATCTTTACTTATGATGAAACCAACACCATTCCTCATCTCTTTGTCATTTCCATTTCAGTACAGTGTATACTGTTTTCTTAATTTCTTCATTCGTTTCCCTCCCCGTTTGGTTTCACTCAGCCCCAGTATCATTAATTTCCTCCTTTCCATGAGGTCTACTAGTTCTTCACATTTTCCTGTGAGACTGAGTAAGTTGATAGTCCCAATCCGTATTAGTCTCCTCCGGGATTTTTACAATTATGCAAGACACTGTCTATCGTCAGGCCATAAATTATCACCCCTGACATGAGTCTGCTCATGCTGGTGTCTTAATTTAGTTGATAAATGTGTTCCGAGGCTCTTATGTGTTTTGAAAGCAACTACAAATAAGCTCTTTTACTGGCTTGCTAGGCCTAACGTAATTGAGGATTTTCTTTTTGAGGTTTACTCCCGTAGCCTTTGAGGATCCCTCCTCATCCCACAAGGCAGTGGGTTCCATCTGTACTACCCCCAGAGGAATGGGTTGCCTCCTCCGCCAGCTCCACCGTACCAAATCATATTCTCTGCTTTTGCTGCCATTGTGGTCTTAACTCGTTACCCTGAGCTGGGAACCTTTACCAGATGTTACACACCGAGTCAGTGTGCTCTGGGACTCACATAGGCAGGCGTGCCACTCCCTAGGCAGGGCTGCCTCTAAGAGAGTCCCTACCTGTTACTATTAAAGTTTACCTTTAAGGGGAGTTATAAATGACCATTTTGTTGGAAAATCATAATTTTTGAATTTTATGCCAAAACATTATTTGGAATTTGCTGATTAATTTGGTGTGTGATTTCTTAAATTTGCTTGATTAGAAGTATATTTAATTTAATTAGTTGCACAGAGCATTTTCAGGATTTCATAAACCATTTTTCAGTAAACACTTATTATCTCAAGAACCGTTAGGTTTAGAAGGCTGTGGTTTGATTTAAATTCTAGTGGAAAAATTGCTGCATAAGTTGTTGGGACTGGCATAACAATTGTGTTTTTGTTTACGTTGTGTGTGCTATATTCTTGGTATTTACTTTACAAAGATGAAAAATGAGAGTATCCTCATAATTCAATACAATAAATATTCCGTCATTAGACAGAGTAAACAAATTCAAACATGTTTCGGCTCGTTTGAGCCATCTTCAGTGAAAAATGAGGGGAGTTTGAAATAATTTACATAATATAAGTTGAAAAAATGCTAAAAAACATACTGTAGGAGCAAATGAAAAAACAAACATAAGAGAGCCTAGACGGAAACAAAATTACCACAAATATACAATATTTACATCAATATGCAGAGCAAAAAACAACTCACTGCGACAAAAATCAGTGAAAAGGTGTTAATTTAAAATAATAATTCAAACTAAAAACTGTGTTAAGCTAAGAAAACAAAGGAATGAAAAAATAAATGATGCAGATGGAAATGAACAATAGTAGCACATGGTGAGGGGGTGGACCTCATAGTTTACAAAATATTGTTTAGTAACAATAACAAAACAGTTGAAATCACTGTCGAAAATCATCCTTGTAGAAACCCATCACTAAATTGGTCAGGAGGGGAGCAGGAGCAAACATTTTTGAGAAACCAAGCCTGATATAACGTGCAGGCGAAAAGCCTGTGACAAGGAAAAAACACCAATGAAATTTAAAGCTTTAGAAACAGCAGCATTCTCAATATATTCTCAATCTAGCGGTCCCTTTCTTGATTATTGTTTCATAATGTTGGCTGGTGTCTTGCCTTATTATAAAGGGTCGGAAGGGCCGCGATATAAAATTGAGAAGCTGTGTTAGGTAGGAGACAGATGCATAATAAACTGTGAGTGATCTAGCGGAAACCGTCAATGAAGTTCTTATCTGACAGTTTCCACTAGACCGCTAGATTGAGAATATATTGAGAATGCTTCTGTTTCTAAAGCTTTAAATTTCATTGGTGTTTTTTCCTTGTCACAGGCTTTTCGTCTGCACGTCATATCAGGCTTGGTTTCTCAAAAATGTTTGCTCCCGCTCCCCTCCTGACCAATTTAATGTGATGGGTTTCTACAAGGATGATTTTTGACAGTGATTTCAACCTGTTTTGTTATTGTTACTAAACAATATTTTGTAAACTATGAGGTCCACCCCCTCACCATGTGCTACTATTGTTCATTTCCATCTGCATCATTTATTTTTTCATTCCTTTGTTTTCTTAGCTTAACACAGTTTTTAGTTTCAATTATTATTTTAAATTAACACCTTTTCACTGATTTTCGTCGCAGTGAGTTGTTTTTTCTCCGCATATTGATGTAAATATTGTATATTTGTGGTAATTTTGTTTCCGTCTAGGCTCTCTTTTGTTTGTTTTTTTATTTGCTCCTACATTATGTTTTTTAGTATTTTTTCAACTTATATTATGTAAATTATTTCAAACTCCCCTCATTTTTCACTGAAGATGGCTCAAACGAGCCGAAATATGTTTGAATTTGTTTACTCCGTCTAATGACGGAATATTTATTGTATTGAATTAGGAGGATACTCTCATTTCTCACCTTTGTAAAGTGAAAACCGTCAATACGGAATGATTCTAATATCTTGTAATAATATTCTTGGTATAACGTGCATATTTATTTCATTCTTTGTGTTGATCTGTTATTGATCTTGAGTACATTTTTTATCATGACAAGAGCTAGCTAGTTGCTTTACATCGCACTGACACAGATAGGTCTTACGGCGATGATGGGACAAGGAAGGGCTAGGAGTGGGAAGGAAGCGGCCGTGGCCTTAATTAAGGTACAGCCCCAGCATTTGCCTGGTGTGAAAATGGGAAACTACAGAAAACCATTTTCAGGGCTGCCGATAGTGGGGTTCGAACCTACTATCTCCCGAATACTGGATACTGGCCGCACTTAAGCGGCTGCAGCTATCGAGCTCGGTAATGACAAGAGCAAAAGGGTTCGTCTGCTATACAATGCCATAAATCAACTATCAGAATACTATGGTCAAGCGAGCAGAAGCAATGAAACTAACCTAGATGATATGAAAAAGGCTGTGTGGGCACCCTTTTTCCATAAAACATCAGCAGATGACAAGCCAATCCACAATCTTTGTTCTGGCGAGTGGTGTAAATACAAAAAAACTGAGGCAGCTGGAACTTTAGATAAGTTTACCCACAAGAAATCTATACCTGAGGCTGTTATGTTGGCTATAAATCCAGTTTAAAGAGATTTGGCAAATCCAGATCTACTGAAGAAATTCTGACAGGGAAAACACAAATATGAATGAGTCATTCAATGATGTAGTCTGGACAAGAGTACCTAAAAATGTATTTTTGGGCTACCATACATTGAAGCTTGGTGTGTGTGATGCCGCTGTCACATTTAATGATGGCAATACTGGTAGACTGAAAGTCTTGGAGGAGCTGGATGTGAAGACTAGTTGGAATACACGAGCCATACTGAAGGAACTGGACAAGGAGCGAGTCGACAAGGCATATCTACAGGCCTAAAAATGTCCAAGGAAGCAAGATCTTCACAGAGGAAGAAGAGGATACACTCGGACATTGTAGGAGATGATGAAGACTACACAGTTGGTGATTTTTTACTGTTGTTTCCATTGAAAAATGAGTTACTATCTAAATTAATTTTTAATTGCAATTTCTGAAAAAAAGTTTTCAGACAAATGACCCATTATCTCCGGATCTAGAGGAGATAGACTCTTGATGTTTTCACTGTTCATGTATAATACTCTTGTAATACCATACCTCTAGAATCATAGAGATAACTTGTATATTTGAAGAAAAATTTGCAAACATTAGACAAAAAGAATACATACATACATACATTATCATTATAGACTGTTATGCCTTTCAGCGTTGTCTGCAAGCCTCTGTGAATTTACTAAACGTCACCACAATCCTCGATTTACAACTAGTGTTGTGGCCTCATTTAGTTCTTTACCTCTTATCTTTTAATCGTTAGAAACTGAGTCTAACCATCATCGTCTTGGTCTACCTCTACTTCTCTTACCCTTCATAACAGAGTCCATTATTCTCCTAGGTAACCTATCCTCCTCCATTCACCTCACATGACCCCGCCACCGAAGCCGGTTTATACGTACAGCTTCATCCATCGAGTTCATTCCTAAATTGGCCTTTATCTTCTCATTCCGAGTACCCTCCTGCCATTGTTCCCACCTGTTTGTACCAGCAATCATTCTTGCTACTTTCTTGTCTGTTACTTCTAACTTATGAATAAGATATCCTGAGTCCACCCAGCTTTCGCTCCCGTAAAGCAAAGTTGGTCTGAAAACAGACCGATGTAAAGATAGTTTCGTCTGGGAGCTGACTTCCTTCTTACAGAATACTGCTGATCGCAACTGCGAGCTCACTGCATTAGCTTTACGACACCTTGATTCAACCTCACTTACTATATTACCATCCTGGGAGAACACACAACCTAAATACCTAAATTGAAATTATCGACCTGTTCTAGCTTTGTATCATCAATCTGACATTCAATTCTGTTGAATTTCTTACCTACTGACATCAATTTAGTCTTCGAGAGGCTAATTTTCATACCATACTCATTGCACCTATTTTCAAGTTCCAAGATATTAGACTGCAGTCTTTCGGCACAATTTGCCATTAAGACCAAGTCATCAGCATAGGCCAGACTGCTTACTACATTTCCACCTAACTGAATCCCTCCCTGCCATTTTATACCTTTCAGCAGATGATCCATGTAAACTACGAACAACAAAGGTGAAAGATTACAGCCTTGTCTAACCCCTGTAAGTACCCTGCACCAAGAACTCATTCTACCATCAATTCTCAACATAAATACCTCTGATTTTAATAATCTACCTTTAATTCCATAGTCCCCCAGTATGGCGAACATCTTTTCCCTCGGTACCCTGTCATATGCTTTCTCTAGATCTACGAAACATAAACACAACTGCCTATTCCTCTCATAGCATTTTTCAATTACCTGGCACATACTGAAAATCTGATCCTGACAGCCTCTTTGTGGTCTGAAATCACACTGGTTTTCATCCAACTTCCTCTCAACGACTGATCGTACTCTTCCTTCCAAGATGCCAGTGAATACTTTGCCTGGTATACTAATCAATGAGATACCTCGATAGTTGTTGCAATCCTTCCTGTTCCCTTGCTTATAGATAGGTGCAATTACTGCTTTTGTCCAATCTGAAGGTACCTTACCAACACTCCATGCTAATTTTACTACTCTATGAAGCCATTTCATCCCTGCCTTCCCACTATATTTCACCATTTCAGGTCTCATTTCATCTATTCCTGCTGCTTTTTGACACTGGAGTTTATTTACTATTCTTTCCACTTCCTCAAGCATAATTGCACCAACATCATTTTCCTCCTCCCCATGAGCTTGGCTGTTTGCAACACCACCAGGATGATTTCCTTTTACATTGAGAAGATGTTCAAAATATTCCCTCCACCTTTCCAGTGATTCTCTGGGATCTATTATGAGTTCAGCTGAATTACTCAAAACACTTTTCATTTCCTTTTTCCCTCCCTTCCTAAGATTCTTTATTACTGTCCAGAAAGGTTTCCCTGCTGCTTGATCTAGCCTTTCCAGGTTATAACCAAAATCTTCCCACGAATTCTTTTTGGATTCAACAACTGTTTGTTTCGCTCTGTTTCTTTCATCTATGTACAAATTCCTGTCTGCCTCGGCCCTTGTTTGGAGCCATTGCTGATAAGCCTTCTTTCTACGTTTACAAGCTGCTCTCACTTCATCATTCCACCAAGATGTTTGCCTTTTCCCATCTTTACACACAGTTGTTCCTTAGGCATTCCCTTGCTGTTTCTAGTCCAGCATCCCTGTATGCCACCCATTCACTTTCTATATTCTGAACCTGCTTACTGTCTACTGTTCGAAACTTCTCACTGATCATATCCATGTACTTCTGTCTAATTTCCTCGTTCTGTAGATTTTCCACCCTTATTAGTTTGCAGACAGATTTCACTTTCTCTACCCTAGGCCTAGAGATACTTAGTTCACTATAGATCAGATAGTGGTCTGTATCATCGAAAAATCCCCAGAAAACTTGTACATTCCTAACAGATTTCCTGAATTCGAAGTTGGTTAAGATATAGTCTATTATGGATCTGGTACCCCTAGCCTCCCATGTGTAGTGGTGAATAACCTTATGCTTGAAGAATATATTCGTAACTGCTAAACCCATACTAGCACAGAAGTCCAACAAACGCTTCCCATTCCCATTAGCTTCCATATCTTCCCCACATTTACCAATCACGCTTTTGTATCCTTCAGTTCTATTCCCAACTCTCATTGATATCGCCCATTAGCACTATTCTATCCTTGCTGTTGACCCTGACCACGATGTCACTCAATGCTTCATAAAACTTGTAACTTCATCCTGATCTGCACCTTCACATGGTGAATACACTGAGACAATTCTAGTCCTAATTCCTCCAAATGACAAATCTACCCACATCATTCGCTCATTTACGTGCCTAACAAAAACTATGTTGCGTGCAATGGTATTCCTGATAAATAGCCCTACCCCAGACTCTGCCCTTCCCTTTCTAACACCCGTCAAATACACTTTATAATCTCTTATCTCTTCCTCGTTATCTCCCCTTACCCGAATATCACTTAGTCCTACCATATCCAGATGCATCCTCTTTGCTGACTCAGCCAGGTCTACTTTCTTTCTTCCATGAGCCCCATTAATATTAATAGCTCCCCATCGAATTCCATTTCGTTCGCCAAGTTGTTTCCAAGGAGTCCCTCGCCTCTCATATGGGAGTGGGACTCAGTTACTCCCATAGGTCCGAGGCTTGCTTAAAATGTTCTGAGCTCGGTAAATTCATGAAGCAGGATGCTACCCTACTTGCACATAGTCCAGGTGAGGATGTCTCCTCTAACGGGTTATGGACCACCGGTGAATTGTATAGTCCTAGCCGCCTGAGCATAAGGATGGCCATGACTCAGAATATGTCCGAGATGCCCACTCCCATTCCATAGCAATTGGTATCCCGACTCTCAGGCCCACTTACTAGGCCACTCAGCCATTTGCCATGGTTCACGAACTAGGACGTGACTACAGTAACCCACACCATGAACCATGGCAAAAAGAAGGTGTAAAAAAATATAACAGAGAAAAAAATTTATATCCCAACATCTAAAATATGTACTTCAATGAAAATAGAGGAGTATATACATAAAGCACGTATAAATAATCTTAAAACATTTCATTATCTTTCATCAAGTAGTTCTTGAGAAAGTGGGTCATTAAGTTAGCAACTTTAACATTATGGTAGGGGGATAGGCCATTCATACTCCCCTTAAAGTTTTAAAATCTTTTACAATACTGTACCGGAAGCTATTGATAGATTATCAATATGTGGTATAATTTTAGTTCACAAAATATAATTTATTTAGTTTTCCTATCACATTTGTTGAGTAAAGATGCCCCTTAGTCAGTGCGAGACTTATCAGCTTAATAACGGAGAAAGCACAAAGCGTTTGTTTTGTCGCTAATATGATTGGTGCCTCATTCAATATTGATCAACGTGCTCTGAGACAATTCCATGAACTTGGTACCTATCAGAGATATCTTTGATCAGGCTGTCGGACAAGGTGTACAACTGTCAGGGATGAACAGTTTTCTGGTCCTTTAGGTTTTGCTGGATCGATGTACTGCCACAGCCCAGGCCAGAAATCATCTAGAGGCAGTAAGAAAATCAGCGATGAGTGTGAGGACGATGTCTTCTGGAGCTAATTTGAGGTCAAGAAGACCCGCCACTGATATGTAGCTTACTCCAACTCCAAACAGCACAATTACAGTTTGTACGTCAATACCAGAACTGGACTGTGGATAGTGCTGTGCTTCACAGGTCAATCACGATCTTGTCTTCAGTCACCTGATGAGAGGGAGAATATGGAGAAGGACTGGAGAGTGATATCTATCCTGCAATATCTCAGAGAGGGGGCTGTTTGTTGGTGGGTCTGTTGTATTTTGGGTTGGTATCAGGTTTGAGGCGCAAACGGAGCTTGTTATCATCTACTGAGTTGCCCTGAATGGGTGGCTATATTTCTAGAAAATATAACTCACAGAATTAAAATAGGTGAAGCATTATCTGATACTGTAGCGATTAAGATGAGGGTTGCATAAAATTATTTTTATGTTTTTTATCCGTATTGAACTTAATACTAATTGTTACAATTCTTGTTTTGTTTTCCACCTAATTCATTACATAAAAATGTTTGTTGTCTCTAGAAGGACATTTTGTTACAATACAACACTAACAGGGGCATGTTTTGCTCATTATTTTGAGCATCTTCAGCCTTATTTGAACATATATCTCAAGGTTAAGTCTTTACATTGAAACTTCTTATAATTAATTTGTTCATTAAAATTGTTTTACACCAATAAAATATTACCAAAATAGTTAACACATAATTAAAAAGAATTAACAATTAAAATATAGCTGTGATGGACTAGACATTGATCACAATTTACGGATGTCCAAGTCATACTAATGTTCTAAACATCTGTAAGATTTGGTTAAAAATCTCGTTAGTTCCCAGTTTTTATTAACAGTATTTAGTGCTAAGTTATTTTTCTAAGTTTAGATGTCCTATTTGAAATGAATGATGTTCGAGGATTAAACTTGCGATGTTTTTCTCATTTGTTGTGCTATCAGTTTAGTTGAGAAACCACTACATTATTAAAAGGTTTTGCACTGAAGGTTTGTGGTCTGCTGGAAACATCGTACTTGTAGTCCTCACCGATCTTCACCTGGTTTGAGTTGACTGAAACTTTATATTAGCCCTTTGTTCACTGAATTTGTCTCGGCGAGTTATTTATTGCTCCATCTAGTGATGTAAATATTGTATATTGTTATTGTTTTTATTTCCATCTGTCTCTTTTGTTTTTCACATGTTCATTTATTATGTTTTTAGCACATTTTAGCTTATATTATGTAGATTACTTTAACCCCCCCCCCCGTTATTTCACTGAACATGGCTCAAATGAGTCAAAACAGTTTGAATTTTATTGCTCCATCTAATGATGGAATTATGTTTTGTATTGAATTAGAAGGATACATTTAATTTTTTGCTTTGTAAAGGTGATGTCTTTAGTATTGCAATAGGTCTTTTAAGGGCTGCAAGAGCTACTTTATTCATAATACCATCATGAATACATAACCTTCAAATGGTGCTTTTAAAGAAAGATGTTATGGTTCCCCTTGTGCCAACCATGTGTTTGATGACTTCAGTCTTCTCGAGGTAATAGAAAATGGTTGGATTGTACACTCTTTTTTCCTCTTCATCCACTTCCATGAGCTGGTTGGCGTGAGATTCAAATTTTATTATTTATTGGATCAATAATGAATACAGATGATATGGCTGTTGATTCCTATGGCGAACCTGAAATATTTGTTCTGAATGAATAAATTTATAATGCCAATATAGTTGGTCCGTTATTGGACATTATAACTTTTCCAGCTAACTCATTCCTAGTTGCCAGCGTTTTACCCCAGTGTGCTAAGTTGGGCTCACCATTTTCATCATCTGCGAGGCCAAGATTCTGAACACATTGGATACCCCACTCGTCAAACTTTCTTATGTTGTTAACATAAGGTGCTCTTTTTAGATGTCTTGCTCTGAAAATACCAAGACTCTTAATTTTTCTATGGATGTAAATCATGGTGTTAAGGGTGTCAATAGGCAGACTTAAGATCTCTTTAAGTGTATTTTTTATCTTTTCAGCATCTTCAAAGAGCTTATGGGGAATTTATTGCATAGGGATTGTCTGAAAAGTGTACAGGAGATGGACATACTGAGCATTGAGAATATAGAATTTTCAGCTGGGGTGAAGAATTAGTGATGGTGCTGGTGCATATCAAGTTTAATCTGAAGGTCTCATGGGGTTGACTAGGGGACTGAATGTTACTGTATCCGTGAAGTTAATACCAAGGTATTGAATTATCTCTTGAGATGATATCGAACGTATCAAAAAATAAATAAATAGTGGCTCGATACAAAGGGTACTCTTCGTGAGTTGCCCGCTGACATTTATTGCCACAGTCTTACTGGGATTCAGATCAATCCTGATTTCCTTGAAGCTGTGGATTGTCATTCTTTTTATCTCAATCACAAATTCCTTGCTCTTCCCATTTAAGACAGTATCATTGTCAAACCCAAGTTTGAAACCCAAATGCCAAGGCAACAAGATTTTCACATAGCGCGCCCAGAATATGATCAGTTGCTAAGTTGTAAAGATTTGAAGAAAGCTGTGAACCTGCATGACGTCCATTTCTAATTTGATAGTATTAGTCTAGTGATTTATTTCTATTCTTGTGATATTGTTCTCTTGAAGCGAGGCTATAAGATGCACGAGTTTCTGAGACGATTATGTCCAATTTGTGTAAAACATTCAAAATGTCGAGCAACGCTATTGAAACATCACTTTTTTTGGTACTTGCTTTATGGCACACTGCTTGCTGTAGGGAGGAAGGTGACGCAGTGAAACCACTGATATTTGTTGAATGAGACAAACTGTTTATTTGCTTATCTAAAATGCATTCAATGACTGCTAATAAGTGAGCAGATAGTAATAGGGCATTATGTATTAATGATTTACTTGTATACAAGGACAGTCCTTGCTGTTTGAGGACAATCGCATCTTCCCTACTATCACATTCCAATAAAGTAAATATTGTTTGCTTTTTTTTCAAAGCGTTGGATCCCTTCCATTTTTTTCTCTGTGATTAGTGTTATATATAGGATGGTTGCCTAGTTGTACTTCCCCTTAAAACAATAATCACCACCACCACTTTCATTTACTCCCCACTCAGTTTGATATATTTGTACCGAGCTCGATAGCTGCAGTCGCTTAAGTGCGACCAGTATCCAGTATTCGGGAGATAGTAGGTTCGAACCCCATTGTCGGCAGCCCTGAAAATGATTTTCCGTGGTTTCCCATTTTCACACCAGGCAAATGCTGGGGCTGTACCTTAATTAAGGCCACGGCCGCTTCCTTCCCACTCCTAGCCCTTCCCTGTCCCATCGTCGCCATAAGACCTATCTGTGTCGGTGCGACGTAAAGCAACTAGCAAAAAGATATATTTGTAGAAAGGTTTGTGATTTACTTTTAGCGGCATTTCAAGCACGTCCTTCCATGTTTGTTTCTATTCCTTCCTAGCCTGTTGACAGGATTTTGTGTTTATAGTCTTTATTTTGTGTTCACATACTGCCCTGACTGCAAATTTATCCCAGGATGTCAATCCAATGGACTACATGCATTAGTCACTTCCACTACTTCCTCCCATTATTTTGCACCTCTTTACTAGCTGGCTTTCTGACTAATACTTACATTTGTAGAACTGAATGAGATTCATGAATCTTGAGGCCTAGGACTGAAAAAACAATTAATTGTAATTCTTCTTCTTCTTCTTCTTCTTCTTCTTCTTCTTCTTCTTCTTCTTCTTCTTCTTGCGTTCCGGCCTTCTAAGGACCACGTTACAATTTCAATTGTTCCTCCTTAGTTGTTCTTTCCTTTTCTTCCAGTATTCTTTCATTGTTTTAATTGTAATTCATTTATTTCTATTTTTTTTAAATGCATTGTTGGTATAGGATAGGCTTAGGACTGTGTTGGTGTTGACAGGGGCCTGAATTGAAGTACAGGCCTGCCATTTATGGTGTAAAAATGAAAAATCACATAAAACATATTATGTTCTTGGTGTTGAATGTAGGATTCAAACCAACTTTTGCTAACTAGAAGCTTATGGGTATGTTTATACTGTTAGTTAAGTTTTAAGAACCTGAGCTATGAGTTTTTCTAGTAGAATGTATTCAAAGTTTTTGAAGCAGTTGCACTAATTGAGACCTTTATTATTACTTTCAACTCCAAAGTAGAAAGTTCTTTGTTGAATCGCGACTGCTTTGCACAAAATATTTTCACAGGATAGAAATTAAATGTAGCCTCCGTGGTTCAGACGGCAGAGCATCAGCCTCTCACCGCTGGATAGTATGGTTCAAATCCCGGTCATTCCATGTGAGATTTGTGCTGGACAAAGCGGAGGCGGGACAAGTTTTTCTCCGGGTACTCCAGTTTTCCCTGTCATCTTTCATTCCAGCAACACTCTTCATTCTCATTTCATACCATTTATCAATCATTAATAATCAGCTTGGGAGTGGCGACCCCATTGTAATAATAGCCTATAACTAGTTCATTCATTACATCCCTGACCTGGTCAAGGACTGGAAAACAGGTTGTAGGTTTTCATTCATTTTCAGAAATCAAATCTGTCAGTTAACTGCCACATTTTCTCTGTCTGTTCATAGTCTTTTGGTCTCTTTCTTCAATATTTTGCTCATTATTTTATAAGACAAATTCTTTTATTGAGTTTTGAATTTCTTTCCCTACAAACTTGATTTCTCAAATTTTGTATTATTTAATGAGTTAAACTTACCGTGATAGTTATTGTCCCAATTGAAATTATGAAATCATGAATTAAGCTGGCTGCTAATTTCTTGTCATTTCAAGGCATCCTGATTTACACTTCTGACTCATGTTGTTTTAGATTAAGTCAAGTGAATTTTCATTTTAGTACAGGGCTTGTTGAATCTTTAAATGCTCTTGACACTTTGATATTAAGAGAACAGCTACGACTTTCACAGCCAGCATCTCGATGAATAAAGGAGAAACTTCTAGCCTTCGGAAAGAATAGACTCTGTGAGAATGCTGGGCGCAGTTTGTGATAAAACTCAATCCGACCTTGACCAACGAGTGTGGAAGATAACTTCTTCTTTATTTACTGTATGGTTTATTTATTTAGCATACAGCATAAAATCTACATGTATACAATTGAATATATTACAGTGACAAGAAAACAATTTCATATCAGAATGTTCAGCCCTTCCATCCACTCTAACACTGCTTCTGATGGTAGAAGGAAGTCAGCCCAGCTACCTCAGTAAGCACGTAGCTTGCAGCTGCCAACGATATGAGCGATGGTTTGCTGTGGGGCACCACAGTCGCATTCCGGTGACGTTATGCTGTTCCAGTTGTACAGTGAGTCCCTGCATTTTCCATGGCCTGTCCGAACTCTGTTAAGAGTGACCCACTGCCTGCGCACTAGGAAATTCACTAATAATTTGCGCACCAGAAAACGTTGTGAAGGGACAAGTCTGTTGAAGTTGCTCACGTCCGTAGGTATAACCTTGAAGTACCCTACAGTATTCTGGCAGCCAGTCTATCTGAAAAGATCTCCTGGCTTTCACATGATGCCAACAACAACTGTATGGTAATATCAATATAATTCCACTGAATATTGATAAATTTTCAAGGATTGCTAGAATCAGACGGTGACTCATTTTTCTACACTAATTAATTAATGGTGTGTGTAGCCTCTGGGTGGGCCCTTATGTAGATCTTTCGAGTTGATACCCATCGATAGAGGCATGATTTTTTCGTATTAACGATAAATGCAACAAAAAATATTTTGAAGCAATTTTGCGATATCTTTACGAATCATATATTTCTGGTTAAGAAAATAAGGATATTATGTTCGTGAACTAAAGCAATAAGGCCATTTTAAAGCAAAATTCAATTATTTCGTGATAAGTGCAATATTACAGCAAAATCTGTTGTGAATAACAAACTTTACATTTTGTTCCAAGATTATGTATGAAAAGAAAAGGAAGAGCGAAGAAAGATTCATCAACAGGAAAGAAATATGTTATCATTAATGTTCTGGAAAATCTCTTTAAGACGTGGCATCAAAGAAAAGCGGTTGACTCCAGGCTTCTTGCCAAACGAAATGTAGATTTATAGGCACGTAAAAGAACTCCTGCAGGATAACATTTCGGCACCTTTGCGTCTCTGAAAATCATCAAAAGTAGTTAGAGGGACGTAAAAACAATAACATTATTATTTCTTTTTACTTTTTAGATGTTTGTGGTCATTAAAGACCACAATAAGCAATGTTTACTCATTGTTAGAAGCTTTCCTTGCAGCCCAGTATCGTTGCATTCTCTCTCTGGCAGCCCGCTGTTCTTCACGAAAGCCCTTGAAGTTATTGATCCGGTATAAACATATCACATGTGAGAATGCTGCAGTAATTATCCAACATGTACGATGGTCTCAAACAATTCAAATTCTTATTACAAATGAAGTCATGTATAGAAAGATATGAACACTTAGTAGACTAAACACTAAGCTATGTCAGTGTGGAATGAAGGAACAACGAAAAGAAGGGACAAGGACAAACATGAAAACAGGACCTCCTTCACATCTTCATACACTGTTGTTGGATTTTTTCCTTATTAATCCAAGTTTTTGTACATCCAGTACTTCTCAGCTCTTAACAAGATTATTAATTTTGTGCTTCCCAGATTCATCAGGAGGGCAAGTATCAACACTTCTTGACTGATCTTCAGGAAAAGGATAAAGACTGGATAGTCTGCACAAACACAGAAGGAGAAAAGGAGTGTTCCTATCACAAATATTGACTACAAATAGTCATACAATCACTTGCAGATCAGCATGTGATTGCATCTCAGTTTTACAATGTCACCTGTGTATTGTACGTGGAATTATGGTGGCATGTTGAAAAGAGTTCATGTGTTGACACTCGGTGGTTTAATGATTTGTTCATTACCAGATCTTTTGAAATGACAAGGCTTGATTGTGTCATCATCTTGTTGGTTAGCTCCTGGTCAGACAGTGGTTAGTATCAGGAAAAACCCTTGGATATTGAAGACTGGTGTATTTCTGCCAGATTTTTTTACTTCAGAGCATGTGATGATAGTTTACTTTTGCCTTCTCGAATTTAACATACATACTGTACCCTTGTCTTTGTAGAATAAATTTGCAACATCTAATTCTTTATTATCCAACATGTCCAACAAGTGTTCAGCATGTTACTTACCCCCAGTCATTACCTTTTCATGTTGTTCTCTTTGCCCATCCAAGAACCTCTAATCTGCAACATTGATTCACGTTGAAGATAATATTGTTGTCGACCAAGATTCTTATCCCTTTTATGATCTGGAACCTGTGTTATGGTTTGCTGTATTGATTTTGTCATTGTAATCCTGGCAATTACTTTACGGTGGTATTTCATGTCTTCTGTTTGCAGATGTTCCTGCAGAGTGAAGTGAAGTGCCTGATGCAGCAGTTGTTACTGGCAGTAGCTCATCTTCATGACAACTGGATCCTGCACCGTGACCTAAAGACGTCAAACCTACTCCTGGACGACCGGGGCGTGCTCAAGGTTGGCGACTTCGGACTTGCGCGCGAGTACGGTTCTCCCTTGAAGCCCTACACACCGCTGGTGGTCACGCTGTGGTACCGCTCCCCTGAACTGTTGCTCACCTCCAAAGTGTATTCCACTCATGTGGACATCTGGGCTGTGGGATGCGTGTTCGGCGAGTTGATCACCCTCCAGCCGTTGTTTCCGGGGAAGACTGAGGCAGAGCAGGTTACGAGGATATTCAAAGACTTGGGCACGCCCACAGAAAGTTCATGGCCAGGATTTAGCAGCTTGCCCATGGTCCAGAAGTTGGGGTTGCCCACTTTCCCTGTCAACCAGCTGTGGACCAGACTGGGGCACGCACTGTCCGATGCTGGAATGGACCTCATGAATAAGTTCCTCACGTACAATCCAACTGCCAGGATAACAGCAGAGGTTGCCCTGCAACACAAGTACTTCGTAGAATCCCCAGTCCCCACGCTACCGTCCAAAGCCGCTCTGGAGCAGCGTAAACCAGGCAAGGAGATGAAGTCTGCAGATGGGTTTCACATAGAGAAGGAACAAAGTGCTGCAAGTCTGGGTTTCAGCCTGAAATTCTGAGTGGTCTGTGATATGCATGGTACGTTCCTATGATTTCTTTCTAGAGGATACAGCTTGATACTTCCTTGGTGGTGATGGTGATTATTGTTTTCAGAGGAAGTACAACACCCGCTGTCTTTCATTGTAACATGTGCTTCCTCTGTGATCGAAGCTGCTCCATCCAATTACAGACATACTTTGCAGTGCTTGGAGTAGCTGTAGCTCAGATCCTTTCCAACAGAACTAATATGACCTAGACCAGTGGTATTTAAAGTGTGATATGCGTACTACTAGGGGTGATAGAGATGTTGATTCCCATAGGGAACTTGAAATATTTGTCCCGTATGAGTAAATTTATAATACCAATATAGTTGGTCCGTTATAGGACATTATAAATTTTTCAGCTAACTCATTCCTGCCCCAGTGTGCTAAGTTGGTCAGTTGGTAAATAGCACACCTACCAAGATGCATGACTAGTACATACTGTGGAGGCCACTGTGTAGGCTGCTTGGACCCCCTGTTAGTGCCAATGCACTATGAGAGACTTTGTCTCATTTTCAAAAATTGATGCTTGCTTGGCCATCAGGTGATACAGATGTTGATTCCCATAAGGAACTTGAAATATTTGTCCTGAATGAGTAAATTTATAATACCAATATATTTGGTCCATTATTGAACATTATAAATTATAAATTTTCCAGTTCTGGTGGCCGTGATCATGTAAATAGGCTTTAGTGTTATAGTGTAAGTCCCATGCCGTAGTGAGTAAAATAAATTGTATGTATGTTTGGTCCTTAGCCCTAAGGCGGGTTGGATCCTCAACAACTCTGCCATCAGCTGTCATAGATGGCCTAGGCATCACTGAATAGGCATACTAGGAAAATGAGGAGTGAGGTAGTTTCCGTTGCTTTCCTCACCAAGCCAGAAGTTGCCAAGTCTGTCAAGCACATTGAAATGCGTGCACCAGCCGACCCTATGAGCAATATTTTCACATCATTCTTAGCAGGGACTGGCTGAAAAAGGAATGACATTACAAGCATCGCTCATACCTCAGTCCCTTTCATATTGTGAAAGCCAAGGATGAGACTAAGATAGGTCAATGAAAGTAACAAAATTGCTCTAGCCTATATGAGAAGACATAGTGCACTGTAAACACTAGGTCCTGCCAGCAAAGGCATAATGATCAATTATTGAAAGCATTTTGCTGTTAATTATGCAACAACTTTACACCTATCCTCTGCATTCTTCTCGGTGAGATTATTACATGATAACCTGCAGCATCATATAACCTTCAACTATGAAGTTCTCCTTTCTCCTTGGGCCCACAGTTTAAGTAAAAGTGTTATGAATACAATTTTCAGATGCAAGACATACAAGTTTCATATTTTAAAAAGAAAAAAGACATCGAGTGTGAAGCTAGTTACTGCCCCAGCATCATACGTAACCTGTAGGTTACAGTGGAGTTTAATGTTTAAGATGGAAAAGTGTGGGATTTCTTTGAAATACTGTTGGTTACTTTACAACACAGTGAAGTTAAATATCAGTTCACTATATTTATACTTCAAAATAAATAGATTAAACAATTACTTGCATATAAAGTTATTACAGATTTAGGTTAAATAAATTAACAACACAGTAAAAGTACACAAATCAAACAAATACAGCAATTTATAACTCATAGAAAAGTTTGTAGGAGTTCCGATTTGCATTCATACAGAGAAACATCTTGCAAGTGGAACACATGACCTTGCATTTTAGATTATGACATCGTGGTAGGTGGCAGCGGGGAGGTTTCACATTTTCAAAGATTTCGAACAGACGATCAGCGTTCTTTTTGCAGAGACTGTCGTGATGCAGAGATATTGTTGCTTTTCTTTTTTGGGGCAACGTTCCAAATGTCGTCCTGTTTGTATTCTCATCTTCCTCTTCCCTCCCAATTTGTGATTGTGAGCTCATTAGTGAGTGCAGCAGAGCAGAAAGCCACGACTCTGTCTTCGGTAGACGAAGAGGGGCTGTCCTGAGAATGGTTTTCTATTCTCCTGCACTAAGGCAAATACCAGGACAATGCCTAGTATAGGCCACAGTCACCAACACCCTCAGCTTCTCCACACCGGTATCACTTCACTGCTCCAAATCTCCCTGGCCAGAGAGTGGGCGTTGAAGAGGCCTGCTGTACTCTGTCAGGGTATGGAATGAATACTTCTGTAGTTAATTAGTAAAGTTAATGGTCATCATCAGAAAGGTCTGAAATATCGGACACGTTTTCATTGACAGTTACCAGAATCTCATTGGAACCAAGGCCTAAAACAGCAGAGAAAAAACAAACATTGTATAAAATATTACATCATCGAAGACCCACTGTAACCCTTAGTTTACATCATTACAAGATATGCCACTGTTCATTACGCTTTGCTGTTTCCTACAAAATTATTCATGAATTACATATTTGTGATCTTCTAGAATGCTGACTATTTTTTTGAGAACATTATTATTATTATTATTATTATTATTATTATTATTATTATTATTATTATTATTATTATTATTATTATTATTATTCGCCAATAACCAGTGTAATCAGTGGACTCCATTTTATAAACATTCATTGTGACTAAGTGTGGCAAGATAAATTTCTGAAATTCAGCGTAGCCTGTGCCGCACTCTTTGAGATGGCGTTCGAATCATTAGTAGCGGGCGACATTGCTTGGCCACCAAGAGAAAGAATTGGTAACCTATAGGGTCTGAGGAGGTTAAATTGTGCTTTGATGTCTTTGAACTTTATAATATATAGTTGGCCATATTGTGATGATTCTGTGTTTTAGTATACTGAACAATTCATATCAAGCAAAGCAAAGTCATCTCCGTACAGGCCATGAAGGCCCTCGGAGCCTCATACTTTGGCACTAAGTGGGACAGAGCCACGTGTGTTTGATATAGATTGAGTGAATCTCAGGACCATGTGCCTTCCAGAAGTATGAATCTTGTTTCTAAGTTTTTTTGACTTACTGACAGGGAATCAAAGTCTCATTGTGCTGGGGGAACAGAGCATGCCTGTAATGCCTTAGTTTAAAATACTGAACATCTAATATATACCAGCTGGTCCACCAGCCCCTTATAATTCATGATTATATGTAACCCACCTGACATGGATAGTCCTCAAGGTCAATATTGCTCTGCTTGCTACCAGCAAGTCAGCAATGTTGCTGTATCAATCATCATCAATCACTACTGATCTGCATTTAGGGCAGTCGCCCGGGTGGCAGATTCCCTATCTGTTTTTTTCCTAGCCTTTTCTTAACTGATTGCAAAGAAATTGGAAATTTATTGAATATCTCCCGTGGTAAGTTATTCCAATCCCTAACTCCCCTTCCTATAAACGAATATTTGCCCCAATTTGTCCTCTTGAATTCCAACTTTATCTTCATATTGTGATCTTTCCTACTTTTAAAGACACCATCCAAACTTATTCGTCTACTGATGTCCTCTCACGCCATCTCTCCATTGCCAGCTCGGAACATACCACTTACACGTTATAATTCTCATGTTAGGTCCATATTGAAATCTACTTAAATACAAAGTATGTTACAAGTGTTATTATTTTTTATATCCACCTATTCAATACAAAGAGATCTTTTTAGAAATTAAATATTATTACAAAATGTTAAGGGACATGTTTCGCCCATATTAAGGGCATCATCAGCCTCAAGCTCGAACCTGTATGGTGAAAAAATCAGGATCCTGATTGCTCTTACAAGTCATAAAAAGATGATATCATTGTAGGTGTCTGTCCAAACATACAAATTGTTAGAATGTCCTTGGCTAAAATTGCAGTATCAAGCTGCATGTCAAAAGTTCACACAATTATACTTTCTGGAGTGTTGAAAAACTTGTTGGGGTAGAGTAATAAACAGCTCAGTCTTTATAATGAAACAGAAATGTGCCTCCTTGAATACTCCTGTTAGAGGATCAGAAAAAGCAAAGCTGATAAACGGTTACAGATGCCAATTTCGTATGTTGTGAAAAGACAACCGAATGCTTTTTCCTTACTCCCACAATTACTTAAAGAAGACAGTTATCTTATCATAACGCATTCGACTTTCACTCCTTCAGCCAGTTAAATAGACTATAGGCAGCTGAACAGCCACTTAAGAAGGCTGTTGTCTTTTCACAACATACGAAATTGGCATCTGTGACAGTTTATCAGCTTTGCTTTTTCTGATCCTCTAACAGGAGTATTCAAGGAGGCACATTTCTGTTTCATTATAAAGACTGAGCTGTTTATTACTCTACCCCAACAAGTTTTTCAACACTCCAGAAAGTATAATTGTGTGAACTTTTGACATGCAGCTTGATACTGCAATTTTAGCCAAGGACATTCGAACAGTTTGTATGTTTGGACAGACACCTGCAATGATATCATCTTTTTATGACTTGTAAGAGCAATCAGGATCCTGATTTTTCACCATACAGGTTCGAGTTTGAGGCTGATGATGCCCTTAATATGGGCGAAACATGTCCCTTAACATTTTGTAATAATATTTAATTTCTAAAAAGATCTCTTTGTATTGAATAGGTGGATATAAAAAATAATAACACTTGTAACCTACTTTGTATTTACATACCACTTAGTCGAGCAGTTCGTCTCCTTTCTCTCAAGTCTTTCCAGCCCAAACTTTGCAACATTTTTGTAACGCTATTCTTTTGTCGGAAATCGCCCAGAACAAATCGAGTTGCTTTTCTTTGGATTTTTTCCAGTTCCTGAATCAAGTAATCCTGGTAAGGGTCCCATACTCTAGTTGGGGTCTCACCAGAGACAAATGTGCCCTCTCCTTTACATCCTTACTACAACCCCTAAATACTCTCATAACCATGTGCAGAGATCTGTACCCTTTATTTACAATCCCATTTATGTGATTACCCCAATGAAGATCTTTCCTTATATTAATACCTAGGTATTTACAATGATCCTCAAAGGGAACTTTCACCCAATCAACACAATAATTAAAACTGAGAGGACTTTTCCTATTTGTGAAACTCACAACCTGACTTTTATCCCCGTTTATCATCATACCATTGCCTACGGTCCATCTCACAACATTATCGAGGTCATTTTGCAGTTGCTCACAATCTTGTAACTTATTTATTACTCTGTACAGAATAACATCATCTCCGAAAAGCCTTATCTCTGATTCCACTTCTTTACACATATCATTGATATACTGTATATAAGAAAACATAAAGGTCCAATAATACTGCCTTGAGGATATCCCCTCTTAATTTTTACAGGGACAGATAAAGCCTCACCTACTCTAATTCCCCTAAATTTGTTTTTCTAGAAACAGAACCACCCATTCAGTCATTCTTTTGTCAAGTCCAATTGCACTCATTTTTGCCAGTAGTCTCCCGTGATCTACCCTATCAAATGCCTTAGATAAGTCAATCGCAATACAGTCCAATTGACCTCCTGAATCCAGGATATCTGCTATATCTTGCTGGAATCCTACAAGTTGGGCTTCAGTGGAATAACCTTTCCTAAACCCAAACTGCCTTCTATCAAACCATTTATTAATTTTGCAAACATGTCTTATATAATCAGAAAGAATGCTTTCCCAAAGCTTACATACAACGCATGTCAGACTGACTGGCCTGTAATTTTCAGCTTTATGCCTATCACCCTTTCCTTTATATACAGGAGCCACTATTGCAACTCTCCATTCATTTGGTAAAGTTCCTTCATGAAAAAAAAAAATCAAACAAGTACTTCAGATGTGGTACTATATCCCAACCCATTGTCTTTAGTATATCCCCCGAAACCTTATCAATTCTAGCTGCTTTTCTAGTTTTCAACTTTTGTATCTTACTGTAAATGTCATTGCTGTCATAGGTAAATTTTAATACTTCTGTAGTATTAGTCACCTCCTCTATCTGGACATTATCCTTGTAACCAACAATCTTTACATACTGCTGACTGAATACTTCTGCCTTTTGAAGATCCTCGCATACACACTCCCCTTGTTCATTAATTATTCCTGGAATGTCCTTCTTGGAACCTGTTTCTGCCTTAAAGTACCTATACATACTCTTCCATTTTTCACTAAAATTAGTGTGGCCACCAATTATGCTTGCCATCATGTTATCCTTAGCTGACTTCTTTGCTAGATTCAATTTCCTAGTAAGTTCTTCAATTTCTCCTTACTTCCACAGCCATTTCTAACTCTATTTCTTTTCAACCTGCACCTCCTTCTTAGTCTCTTTATTTCCCTGTTATAATATAGTGGATTTTTACCATTCCTTGCCACCTTTGTAGGTACAAACCTATTTTCACATTCCTCAACAATTACTTTAAACCCAAGGGAGTAGATGACTGATTTATAAGCTGGGTGTAACAGACTGAAAGTAGTGAGAATGATTTCTGGTACAAACGGGTGGGAACAATACATTTGCATTGAAGAGATAAAAGATAAGTAGGAAAGTTTTCTTCTTATGAACGAGGTTCATTGGTGGAGTTATTTATGTGAATTGGAGGAGTTAGGATGCTATTGAAAACAATGGATATGTTTATGGAGGATAAAAGAGGTTATGGGAGACCTAAGAAATGATGGGATGAGAATATATTATCGCATGGATGCTGCAGTGGTCCTGCCAGTCCACTCCCAACCTGATTGTCCGTTGTTCAAATGACAGTCATTTTGGGTGAGACTTTCAGAATCATACCGAGAGGTGATCCAGACTTAATACCTCCCAGCCAAGCCTTAAACTGAACCTGAGTGCTCCATGATCCCAAGGAAATGTGGGAAAGTGAAGTTAAAAAATAGTAATTTCAGGAAATGGTTAAGATATGTCATTTAATTTTCATGAGTTTTTGTACTACCTAAGTAACTTTCTTTCAACATACTCTCCTTGATCATTTCAATTGTTATGGAAAATTGAACTTGTCTTATTGTTCTGTTTGTGTGTTTTTATCCACCTACAAGTGTGATATATATGAATTAGTTCTCACATTTTTATTGTTGATTGTTTCAGGTGTAACGGAGCACCTTAGTGAAGAAAGTGCTCTTGCCAATCAACAGGGTACTGAATACTTTCGAGAATTGCATATATTTGTAACAGTGTTGACAATTTACAGCTACATTTTGTTTACTTATGAAATAAAAGTTGCTGGAAGTAAGTTAGTGGGGCATGTTTCCTTCTCTGTCAGTGTATGGTTCACTCTTAAAAGAAGTCTGTCACCTGTAAACTGAATGTGTACTTGTAAGGATGAGGAAGTGACATTGAGGAGGAGGCCAACATGTTAATTTTTTGCCTAAAAATAATTTTGTGCTTCAGAATGTGAAACACTGTCCATTGTCATCATGTAAATATGTAGATGGCAAGTTAATGAGTGTAATTTGTTAATTGTTTTCTTTATTACCAGTGTCATAAAATAGTTTTGTTATTATACTTGCCATAACTACACCGCTGCCATATTGATTCGCATGAGTTAGTGTCTAAGTTAAACGTTGCTGATCTTCACGCCTCTTAACAAGAAGGTATTGTACTGTCAAGGCTCAAATTGTAGCTTGTCGTGATCTCATTTTGTCAGCATTGTTACAAGTTTGTAGAGTCTAGTCATGACAAAATATGACATATTTTTATATCTTTTATTTAATTTACTCAGTTGTTCAATTAAAATAAATAAATAATCCCTAAAAACTTTTAATATATCTGTTGTTGTTGTGCTTGCAACAGCTGCTGCTCATCCTTCCCAGCAGAACGGTTTTTCAGCGTTATGAACTTTACAGGATAGATTTTGTAAAAATATTTAATCCTCTTCCAATTATATAATTGTCACAAGGATCAGTTGTTAGGTGAAGTGTGTTTAATAGTTCCTATGCCCAAGATTGGGAAATTTCTGTGGGCATTATATGATATACCTAATCTGCGGGTTTACTGAAAACTGACTGTAAGCAGTTACAAGTTTGTAAATGTTTATTACCATATTTACTTCCGTAATTAATACACTTTTCGAAACCTAAAAATTTAGGTGAAAAATTTGGCTGTGTCAATTCATGTAATTCTGACTTACAGAAAATTCCTTTAGAAAGAAAGAAGATACATTAAATATATACATAACATTAAGAAAACATATTGATTGTCATTTGATATAAAATTATTTTGCCAGTTTTCTTGTGAACGAACCATAAATACCGTATTTCTCCGAATGCAAGACACCATTCACTTTTTCCTTCAAAAAAACTAAATCAGGTTTAAACAGTGCTTTGTAAAATCATACGAATGCCTTTCTTGTACAGTACACATTTTTAGACTATCTTTGTCTTCACGCTAACGCTGAACATAGGCTTTAATAATGCCTTCTTTTCCTTGCGGCTGCACAATTATTTATTTTCATGAGTTTAATAACCATTAACTTAAAATTGTCGTCATAATATCAAAGAGAACCCGTTGAAAATTTGCCGCCCATACCTTTTCCACATATCTTTACAATACGATGATCCATCACGAAAATATTCCTGCTGTTTATAAAACTTTATTTTTTTAAGCATCACGTATGGTAGACTCATTATAACTCTCTCACTGAATAGCCGTGGTCTTTCTAAGAGTTCGAAAGCTCATATGTTTTGATGCCATTCTGTGGATTTGAGAAACGTTTTTGTAGAGGCTTATAGAATGTCTTTCTCTCCTCACTATTTCCCGAGATCCAGAGATGTTATGCAGAAGCACTGTACAACCGGTTGCTGCGCCTAGCGATGTATAATAAAGAAACAGTCGTTGATTGTCAACAAGTTTTGTGCGCACGCGGATGAATGAAACAATGTGGTTACTGTGGTAGCTGCCAGTGGCGTTCATTACTCTTAGGTTGCAAATGAGAGATGACCCTTGATTTTTCACATGGGACTCCGAGAAAAACCGTTGTCTTGGATTTGGAGAAATACGGTAAATTTACATTTGGCAACGTGAGCACACTGGTTTGAGGTAATCTACAAGTACTGGAAAGATATTCTTCCCATTGCAAGTTGATAAGAACACCTGAAACAAAATAAATATGAATTAACTTAGGTACCAATCACATCTGTACATAATGGCATCCAAGCAGAAAGGGAAGAAAATCATTACCTGTATATTCTTCATGCCTCTTAAGAAGATGGTATTGTACTATAATAGCTCAAATTGTGGAGAACATATGCATATGTGAACTATGTGAACAACTCTGTGATCGTTACCATGTTACTACATGTGAAAGTAGAGTAAAATCCCTAGTGGATTTTTGTCTTGTAAACTGAAATGTTCGGATTGTGAAAGTGTACATGGTGTGGTAACACCAAACATTATGCACAAGTTGTGCATATTTCAATAAATAATATATTCTACTCGTCATCACTTGCATCTTTTCAGAGTAATGAGTTTGAGATTCACATTTTCTTGAATTTGTTTTCAGTTATCTCCAAAGAAATCATGCCTCAAGTGTGCATTATCCTCTGGTTAAGAAGTGCCACAGATGAATGAACTGAGTTCATGCACACTTTCCACTATCCAGTCTTGATAGAATTTCTGTTCGTAGTCTTTGAAATGCTTATTTACTGAAACATCCAATAGTTGAAGTACGGAGGTCAGACCACCAAGAATCACTACCATGTCGGTTTTCATGTTTTTCAGTAACTTCTTGGTATAGACTTCCAAGTGGCCATGCAAGCTGTCTTAACGAGAACAGAGTCGGGCCTTGAAGGAGAGGTCCAGGTCGATTTCTCCAAACCATTTCTATCCATTCGTATGCATCTCTGTTTGTTTCTTGCTTCAGTCAGTTATTCAATAACACGTCTTGTTTGGCCTATCATAATGATTGTTCGAACTTTGTGGCATATCGAAGCTGATAAGAGTCTGGTGTGTGTTTTCGATTTGGGAAAAAAGATAATGGTTTTCTTAATGTTCTCTTATCACAATACGGTGGAAATCTGTAATCTCTTGGTTGAAATCTTTCAGCATTCTTTGGCGAAATGATCTTTGCACAGAGAGCGACTATTTCACCTCGCAAGATGGCGCAATAACTAGATGTTTAAAGTGCTGCCTAAATCTGGGGAGGGGCCGTTTTGATGTTACAAAAACTAAGAGTACTAAATGGAGAGAGTGATAAATATTAAGTCGCATGATTAAATGAAATTTGACTTAAAATGGTAGAACAGTGACTTCTTGAAGATTGGCATGACTTTCAAGTGAGAAGCTGTACTTTGTCATTGGATGAAAACTAATTGCACATGGATACAATTGCAAAAGTATTTCTTTGATATGTGTATCAGTCTAAGTACATGCAGTGTGAGCAAGGTGGAAAGGAGAGTGTATTCATTGGTGGAAAATGTATGAAAACCACAAAATGATTATCTGGACAAGATGTTCAGTGTTGTAAGAGGGAATTGGTAATTATACTTAAATTTTTAGATCTAGAAATACATATGACAGTGTTTAACTGACCATACTGTAGATTATGATATCAAAATGTGTACTGTACCTAGTGTACCACACTCAGAAAGCACTGTGTTGATAATCAGAGTATAGAAAGAGTTAATAGTAGAACAAGTAGTTGCAGGAAACAGAAAGGCTTTAACGTTCTACCCGATTTTTCATAATTTAATGGGACCGTTTGCTGAAAGCAAGATGTGACTCAAGTTATAGTTCTCGGCATGGTAAGGCTATGCACTAAAAAGCAAATATCACTGCCCTATTCTATTTTTTTTAAATTTTTATGGTTCATCACTGCTGCCAACTTGACTAGTTACATACTGAATTCACGTGACATAACCATCAACAAACTAACCTCAGTGGAAGTATCGATAATGGAGGCTGTCTTATACAAGTAAATGATTAATCAAGATATTGTTAATTAAGTCTGTTTTCAAGCTCAATGAAGAATTAAGAAAATGAGCTCTCTCACCCTCACTCAGTTTAATGTTGTATATTTCTGGCTTTATTTTGATATACACATTACTGTAACCGTATTCTTTGGTGTAAATAATTCAGCTTCCTTCTTGAAATTTGCTATTACTTGTCGGACTGAAGAGAAACCATACTGTAATAATACACACAAGTGAATACATGTGCATATTCTTGTACCAGTAAGTCAATAAGAATAGACAAAGGCTAAGTCTGCAAACTGTACCAACGTTGTGTCAAGACAAGGTTAGGTTAGGTCGGTATGAAATATCCTTCCATTTCAACTGAATTCATCTTTATAGTATCTTTATAGTGGAGGTAATGTTGCTTTCCTTTTCAGATGAGTTCTTGCAGATTTTTTTTTTCTTAGACATCCTAATCAAATTCCATACATAAGAATGGACAAAATAAGACCGTTATTTATAAACTGCTGCATTCGTCATTTCACACCAACTACGTTATTAAATGCATTATTCAAACTTGCCACAATTCTACTTACCTGGTATTACCCAAACAGATTTACAATCCCAAAGAAAAAGAAAATAGGCTTTACTTATACCCAGAAACGTAACACTAGTGATTTTCACAATACGGCAGTGACGATACGTAAATCTTGTAAGTCACGGAAAAAAAAAAACAAAAAACCATGACTATATAGTGCCAACATGCAAGATTAACAATAAGTGTAAGACGACGTATCGGCAAGTAGGGTCCCTAAACTGTATGGTTAGTGACACTCGGTCAAACCCAACAGTAAAAAAAAAAAACAAAAAAAAAAAAAACTAAATCTCCACCTCCAGTACGAACAGGGGAGAAAGGGTATGGTTGTACCCTTAGTGCATACAGTTGCATGGCAGGGAGTACAGCATCAGTGGTAGAGTGATGTCATGGGATCCTAAACTGAATCAGCTGGCCGTGCGGTTAGGGGCGCTCAGCTGTGAGCTTGCATTTGGGAGATAGTGGGTTGGCAGCCCTGAAGATGGTTTTCCGTGGTTTCCCATTTTCACACCAGGCAAATGCTGGGGCTGTACTTTAATTAAGACCGCTTCCTTCCTGCTCATAGCCCTTTCCTATCCCATTGCCGCCACAAGACCTATCAGAGTCGGCGCGACGTGAACCCAGTAGAAAAAAATAAAATAAAAAAGCGGGACACAATCTGTCGGTCAAAAATTAAAAAGAAAACATGCATAAGGTTGGTATCGAACTACTGCATTACCGGTAGACTATTCAGAAACCTTCTGTCACCGGCCCTTAACTGACTCAGCCACAAATACAACATACAAGACGCTCGCTAAAGGATAATTATTTAAGTATAGCCCTGCCAAAGTCTTCAGTAATGCTTGACAGTGTTGATTTAACGTGTTACCATCACGGAGCACGTGGCATACATATTAATTCGACCGTACTTTCTTCATAAATTAGCAACAACTCAAAGTACTCTTCATAGGAATACATCGTGAGGAAATGAATAAATGCTGTGGTGTGACCTATGTGTTGATTATTATTTGTGTTCGTTGGACTCGGGAGGCTGAGGATTCGAATCCCATGCTGGCCGTCCTGAAAATGGTTTTTCTTCGGTTTCCCATTTTCACAACAAGACAAATGCCGGGACGATACGTTAGTAAAAGACCAAGGCCTTCCAAATCCTTCCCCCACCCAAATCAGAGCGCATCCCTTAATACCAATAGGGGAAAAACCTTGTGCTCCAGCCGTTAACCGATTCGGCCACGAAGTCAACATTCATGATACTTGCTGGAGAAAGTATGGCCGTTCCACCTCGAAAGTTAATATACATGTCAAGGTCTTCAGTGATGTTTTACAATGTTCATTTAACTTCCTTACATTACAGAACACGTGGCATAAGTTAACCTATTAATTCGATCTTATTACGGGTGCCTCTTTTATTTCAAGGCTCAATAAATCACAAGTTTGCAGAATGGTCCTTAGTATTTGGCGCGGAATTGTGCATAGTAGTTTTTCTTTGCTAGATCCATGGATCAATTTATAGTGATGATACACAGGTAGCGGAGAGCCTTATCGGCCACAAGGAGAAATTTCAAGTTATTTGATGTTCATAAAACTGAATTATAGAGATCCGTAGGTTATGCGTGGTTTTGGGGTTGCCTATCTCCGAAAAAATAAGAGGCTGGTGAACCATCCGGTATATACAGATGCTGGAAAAAGTACTCGTACACGTGAAAATGCTGACTATTTATAGATTCGTGGCGTCTCTGGATAGATACATGCACGGGGACTGTATGGCTGAATATAGAATGAGACGTAATTTCGGAACGTCCTTTGTCCCCATTTCATTGAATCAAGAGGTCTAGATCGTTGGTTGTACAGGTTGAGTCTGGCATTATGGACCTCGTAGTAGTATCCGTACACCAAGAAGCAGTTCTTTTCAGGCCCGTGTACATGGAGTGGCACGCGAGTACTGCAGTCCATGTACAATCGCTGTGTACGCCTGCAGTTGACACAGGGTCCAAACAAACGCAATGGGGCCAAAAACGGGTGCGAAACAACACGAGGAAAGGAAAATGATTATCAAGCTTCGCAATGAAACAAAGTCCCTGACTGACATTTCGCGAATGATAAATCGACTTCGATCGACAGTTCAATCCATCATTGACAGGTATAGTGTGCCTAAAAGTGTACGGGACAGGCCCAGGAGCGGTCGTCTCCAAGTACTGTCTCAGAGGGACAGGGCGTTTATTGTTCGAACTGTGAAAAAGGATCCGAAAACTAATGCCCCTCAGATTGCTGCCGAGTTGGAGAAGCGGGGCGTTGAGGTATGCACGGATACTGCGCGAAATACCTGGAAAACAACAGGGTACAATGGTTGAGTGTCTAGGGGATCTTTTTTGTGTGTGCAAGGAACAGCAAGAAACGCCTAGAATTCACTTTAAAACATGTGGATAAGACGGACGAATTTTGGAAGCGCGTGAGTTTCACCGATGAAAGTAAATACAACGTATTTGGTTCCGTTGGGAGAAGATTAGTGTGGCGAAAACTGAACACAGAAATGTCACTCCTGCAGTCTAACATGGTTCTTGTTTGGGGAGTCATGAGTGCTACCGGTGTTGGAAATTTGTGTTTTATAGATGGAACCATGGATCACAAATGCTACATAAATATTCTCAAAACACATCTTGTACCTAGCGCTAGGAAACTTGGTTTGGAACATCATTTCATTTTCATGCAGGACAATGATCCAAAACACACCGCCCATAATACAAAGATGTGGATACTTTACAATGTGCCAAAGCATCTTCCTACACCCTCTCATCCCCCGACATTAATCCGATAGAGCAAGTATGGGAGATATTGGACAGAAAAATACGATCTAGAGTAATCTCCAATCGGAATGATCTCCAAACTGCCATACTGAAAGAATGGAACAACATTGCGTCATCGGTTTCCGTGAACTAGTTGCTTCCATTCCTCGACGACTGCAGGCAATAATAAAGGCAAAGGGGAACCCGACGAAATATTGAAAAGTGAACAAACATCCCGGACTAGAAAAAAATGAAATGTCGTATGGCTTTTAGTGCCGGGATATCCCAGGGCGGGTTCGGCTCGCCAGGTGCAGGTCTTTCTATTTGACTCCCGTAGGTGACCTGCGCGTCGTAATGAGGATGAAATGATGATGAAGACAACACATACGCCCAGCCTCCGTGCCATTGGAGTTAACCAATTAAGGTTAACATCCCCGACCCGGCCGGGAATCGAACCCGGGACCCTCTGAACCGATGGCCAGTACGCTGACCGTTCAGCCAACGAGTCGGACTTCGGACTAGGTATGGTGTACGAATACCTTTTCCGTGTGTAATTTTTTAGAGGGAATGCGGTTGTCTTTTTTGTTTCAGATGTACCTTCATATTGTAGGCAATTGTTAATGGTAATAACTAACATTCCAAAGTTCGCAATCCGTGTTTTATTTATATTACCTTTTTATATCTGCCCTTAAATCTACGCACATGTACGTCCCGTTCTCGGCGTTATGTGACGTATACGAATACTTTTCCGAGTATCTGTATATCAGTGACGTGCATTCTTTGAACTTGAGACGGGTAACCAAGACGGAGCAAGATGTGCTTTGCTGCATATGCAACCACCATCATGTATGAGTGGAGTGTGTAAGCTAAAATGCCCGAGTTTGCTCGAATAAGTTCAACAGGACATGGTCCGGCCCCATGGCCAAATGGTTAGGGTGCTGGCCTTTGGTCACAGGGGTCCCGGGTTCGATTCCCGGCAGAGTCGGGAATTTTAACCAACATTGGTTAATCTCGCTGGTACGGGGGCTGGGTGTATGTGTCGTCTTCATCATTTCATCCTCATCACGACGCGCAGGTCGCCTACGGGAGTCAAATCAAAGGATCTGCATCTGGCGAGCCGAAGTCGTCCTCGGACACTCCCGGCACTTAAAGCCATACGCCATTTCAACAGGCCATGTTCGAAGCGAAGTTTGCTGACTAGCGAGGATGACCTTGCTTGCTTTACTGACGTTGCAAGCAATGTGGTCCATCCAGATATGAGTAAGCTCTTGTTTACAAAAAGCAAAGACGGGGAATTGGTAGGTATAAAAGGATGATGGAATGTTTGAGTTAGCCCAATTTTGAACTAGAGTTTGTGCTCTAGCCATATATCTTTGGATAGATAACCTTCAACAAAAAGGACTTTTTTCATTAATTTTGAGGTTTATATTTAACCTTATATGTTAGCATCACCATCATAGGTTGTTCTGCCACCCGGCAGGTCCAATCATGGCTGTGACCTCCATATCTCTCGATCTTGTGCTTTTCTTCACTTGTTCCCTTCTTTTTCTAATGCTGTCTAATAACATATCGTTTCCTTCCCCTTCATCGCTTTCCTTTTATCATCGCTTCCATTGCTACTCGTAGTAAAGTATTATGTGTTATAATGACATTAAATTGCACAGTTTATACACAATGTTTTTGGTAAAGCTAGTAGTGAAATATATGGCTTATTTGTGTTTGGTTTTTACATATAGAGCAGTAAAGTACACTACCCAGGAGGAATATGTGGCAGCACGGGAAATTCATTAACGTTTCTCCCAGTATAGTGTAGAAACATAGTATAAAAATATGAGTTTACTTATTGACAGTTCCGTGCCCAGTCATGAGTCCACCGTTGACGCAAATGCATAATGTTTCGAGATATAAAGGTACGTGACACAAACTTAACAGAGTACGGCTAAGCAAGGACGGAGGGAGACGAGCACTTCTACCTACCTTCTACTGAGATAGCGTGTGAAGGAGCGAGTAACAAGGGGCATGGTCGAACGAACATAGCTCACCTCGCCTCTGAGAAGCAAATTCGGTGATAGCCATACTCAACAAATATGAACCGAGTATGCAATAGGGCTCTCATACGCAAGGTTTTTCTCATGGCCCCACAAAATGAAATCAAGTGGGAAGAGATCAGGTGTACGAGTGGGCCACGAAACAGCACCTCCTCTTCCTATCTACTTCACAGGGAATGTCTGATCGGGGTGTTCACGAACCCTCAGTCTAAAGTGAGGTGGGGCTCCATCATGTTGGAACCACATCTGTTGACGAAGGGCAAGTGGGATGTGTTCCAGGAACGTGGGTAGTACATCTCTGAGCACTACGGTGTACACTATTACATAATGACTATGCCTGCCCGCACGTTGACTGAAAGTTTGTGCTGCTGATGGCTCTTCACAACTGTAGTGTAGGGATTCTCATCGGCCCATACATGACTATTGTGACTATTTAGCATTCCGTGAAACAGACTTCATCTGTGAAGAGCACATAGGCAGGAAAGTGAGGATCGACTGCAAGACCCATTGGCTGAACACGGCTCGAGGTGCGCGAAGTCAGCAGGACTCAAAGCCTGCACTTCCTGTGGATGATAGGGATGTAGCTGCATTTCGCGTAATAGTCGCCACACAGTCATATGCAGAATATTCATTTAACGTGCAACTGCTGAGTGTTGATTGCAGGCGCCTCATCCACGCGAGCAAGCACTGCATCTTCTAAGTCGGGAGTCCGTGTAATTCGTCGTCCTCCTCGGTCATTGTACTATGGTACCAATTGCCCTGTTTCAGTTAATCATTGGAACAGTCGTGGAAACATGGTGTGAGCCGGATGTCTCGTACATGGACGTTTGGTCCTGTACAACCGTTCGGCCTCTGCTGATTCCGTTTGTCCATACACGAACACAGGGCTGATCAACGTAAACACAGACTGAAGAATATGGTACAGACATTGCATATCGATCACGTCAGTAGACAGTACGCCACCTGCATTGGAATCGTTGAGTTTCTTCTGAAAGTCGGAATTGTCTCCTCTATTGTACTCTTAGCACATATAATATGCAGTACAGTCGGAAGTATCAGACCGATTTTTGCTTTAACTTTTGACTCCCGGCCGCAGTGGTGAAATGGATACGGCGTTGGTCTACTAATCCCAAGTTAAGGGTTCAAACCCTACTGAGATCAGTGGCTTTTAAGAGTGTTTAAAGGTGACAACTCCATGTCGTTGGCTTCCTACCGTTAGAGAGCTACTGCGGAATCAAATACCGACACCCCAGCGAAGAACGGATGGACGTTGAACAACTTTTAACTCGAACGTTTCCGGACTACGGTTCCTTGCCTCAACGTTTGTAACATCATCGCGGATACACCCTGTATATATGATATTTTCCAGGGATTACAATATTTTATACGTTATGTTAACGCTTCAGGGAGATACGGTGAAATCCCTTGGATGAACCTGTCGTAGAAACATTCGGAACATACACATACGAACATAGCGCGAAGGCAGATTTGCCACAGTTACATTTCTTTCTTATCGGTTTACCCTCCAGGGTTGGTTTTTCCCTCAGACTCTATGAGGAATCCCACCTCACAGGGACAGTGTCCTGGAGCGTGAGACTTTGGGTCGTGGGATACAACTGGTGAGGAGCACCAGTACCGCACCCAGGCGACCTCACCTGATATGCTGAACAGGGGCCTTGTGGGGGGATGGGAAGATTGGGATAGACAAGGAAGAGAGAAGGAAGCGGCCGTGGCCATAACTTGGGTAACATCCCGGCATTTGCCTGGAGGAGAAGCGGAAAAGCACGGAACACCACTTCGAGGATGGCTGAGGTGGGAATTGAGCCCACCTCTACTCAGTTGACCTGCCGAGGATGAGTGGACCCGGTTCCAGCCCTCGTACCCCTTCTCAAATTGCGTGGCAGAACCGGGAATCGAACCCGGGCCTCCGGGGGTGACAGTTGATCACACTAATCACTACATCACAGAGGTGGACACAGTTACATTTCTGGGTGGAAATGTCACTCGGGAAAGAAACGTCGTTAACATGATTGAAGATTTCACGTGTTGGCAATAAGTTTGCGACAAACCACGCATAACCGATCATTTTTCCAAACACTGGCGCTTGCAATTGATTATGAATCAGTGCGCGGATTTTTATTGCATCGCGTGTAGTCGTGATATCTCTTTGCTGTGCAATTAATGTAGATCAGTTGATGTTTTACAGTTCATTTACCGGGTAGAATATTAATAGACGAAAAAGGACAACGGTATTTCAAAATGCATTGAATAAAACAATTCATGTAGTAATCATCAATGGACAAAGGTAAATCAATGAAACAAAAAATCATCGGGATTTGAACACGCAGCGAAAAAGTGTCAGCGCGTGATGAAAGCCATCGCGTTGTTTGAACTTGGTACGTACTAATAGGCACGTAAAGTACGTCGAAAATTTCGACCGCCATTTCCCCGGAAACGGTCGAGTGGCTGCGGATAAGTCGAAACATGTGTTCGCTTATTTCGACCCCTCCTTCACTGGCAAATCGGATTGTTATACTTGGTGCGTTACGATGGACTGGAATTGGTCATTTCAAATCAGGAGAACAGACAATATATTACCCAGGAGATGAGAGACAGAAAGAGCATGGTGTGGCTTTTGTAATCAATTAGCAAACTGCTATGATGTCATAAGTGACCCAAGGGCAACCTCTCAACATGACCATAATATTGATATATGCCCCAAGAACTGAGGCTGAAGATGTTGATGCTGATGTATTTTATTATCAAGTTTAACATAAAAACTTTCCACTCTGTCAAACACACAAAAATTTCAGTATAAATTATAACATTATAAACATACCTGTAAAATATACGTATGGTTAGCGTGATTAGCTGCCACCCCCGGAGGCCTGGGTTCGATTCACGACTCTGGCACGAGGGCTGGAACGGGGTACACTCAGCCTCGGGAGGTCAACTGAGTAGAGGTGGGTTCGATTCCCACCTCAGCCATCCTGGAAGTGGTTTTCCGTGGTTTCCCGCTTCTCTTCCAGGCAAATGCCGGGATGGTATCCAACTTAAGGCTACGGCCGTATCCTTCCCTTTTCCTTGTCTATGTCTTCCGATCTTCCCATTCCCCCACAAGGCCCCTGTTCAGCATAGCAGATGAGGCCGCCTGGGTGACGTACTGGTCCTACCTCCAGGACACTGCCCTTGAGGCGGTAGAGGTGGGATCCTTTGCTGTGTCCGACGGATAAACCAAACCTGGAGGGTAAATATATTAAGAAAGAAAGAAAAAATACTTATGTATATATTACATTTTTACAGGAATGTTTGTTGTGTTATAACGTATATTGAAATTTGTGTGTGTTTAACAGACTGGACAGTTTTTATGTTACATTTTACTAAGTCGACATTGGAAAGTATGGCTTCCTTCTTAACAAATTTTATGATCAAGTGCAAGCAGCTGTGGATAAGACGTGCAGACAAGATGTGCTATTTCGTTTGGAAATTGGAAAAGGTAAAGAGGGAAATGTTGTGGGTCTCAATGGCTTAGGCGGGCGAAACAAAGCTGGAGAGGGGCTTATCAGTTTCTGTGAATCTAATAACCTTTTGCCAACATATGGTTTAAGTAACCAAACCGTCGGCTGTACACCTGGACATCACCTGATGGGAAATACAGGAGTTCCATAATTGGGTCTAGAAGATGCCGAAGTTACATTACGGTAGCAAAAAATTGGCCTGGTGCAGACTGTGGATCAGATCATGAACTGCTGATGTGAAAATTACAAGTCAAATTTAATCCAACACCCGAGGTAGAACTTTGAAAACATTCCCACACTTTTTAAAACATCTTTAAAAACATCTTTAAGAATTGTTGCAAGATCCTAGATCTCCTTGATCGGGAAGTAGAGGAACTTTGGTGTGAAGTTAAAGACATTAGGGATGACTGTGACAAACACTTACTGAATGCTCAGAAAAAGATAACATCACGCTGGATAACAACAGGAACTATAAAAATAGCGAAGAGAAGGAAGGAAGGAAGCCAAAATTCTGAAGGATAGCTAATTCATGACTACTGAATAGAGATATCCAGAGAAGTATTCGCAAAGTTAATCGTCAGTACTATAACAACATCTGCACTAACTTGGAATAGGTAAACAAAGAATATAATATGAGAAAAGTCTTCCAACATTAAGAAAGAAGTTCCAACCAAGAATTGCAAAGGTCAAGGATGCTAATGGAGAAATGATTAGATGTAGTGAGATGGAAAGAGTATACTGAGTATACTGAGGACTTCTATAATCAAGAGATAAAAACTGACAACTCATTGAAAAAAGGCTAACTGAAACCTCTTGTGTTAGAAGATAAAATCACCGAGCTCAATAGCTGTAGTCGCTTAAGTGCGGCCAGTATCCAATATTCGGGAGATAGTGGGTTCGAACCCCACTGTCGGCAGCCCTGAAGATGGTTTTCCGTGGTGTCCCATTTTCACACCAGGCAAATGCTGGGGCTGTACCTTAATTAAGGCCACGGACGCTTCCTTCCCACTCCTAGCCCTTTCCTATCCTATCGTCGCCATAAGACCTATCTGTGTCTATGCGACATAAAGCAGCTTGCAAAAAAAAAAAAAAATGAAGAAGATGAAATCAGAACAGCAGAAAATAATATTTGTACTTATTTCCCAAACACCCTATGTACCTTATCCTTTAAACTACTCCACAAATAAAAATCACAGAACGTTAACCCTGGAGTGGTCGCATGGGTTTTGTCAATATTAATGGTCGCACCGGGTGTCTCAGACCCATTTTCTCAGTGTTTTACTATTAGATTTTTATACTTTATTTCCAATTACAGTATCATAGGACATTATTTAGTTTATTTTAATGCAGTTTATATGACTTCAATATTTAACTATCCTGTTTCTTACCCAAAAAGTGTATTTTATAATTACACTGAAAACTGGTGGGTTTCTGTTAACTTGTGAAAGGTAAAACATGGTAAAAAGTAAAATGTACCGTAGTTTAATTTTTTTCACTTTTTCCTGCACTTAAATGCACAAAGCAACACTTTCATCTATTTTCTACACAGTCTTAATAAAACACATTTTTGAGAATTTCACACTTGAACTATTGGTACAAAAATACAGATTTCTTTAGGTATGTGTGAATTACGTGTCATAATTCATAAAATAAAAATCAAATTAGTTTTAGAAACACATCCAAGTACAGGGAAACATAACTTTAATCAATTTCTATGCATATCCTGCAGCCTAGTTGTCCATGTTCTCCGCAAATGAAATTTTGGCACTTGGGGCAGATGAAGGATGTCTTCCTATCTTTGTTTGTTGTGCAGAAATGACATATCTTTCTTTTCCTGGGAACTTCTGTGGCAGGTGCTTGCACAGGTAGTTATACCCAGAATTAGCTTCATCCATTGTTACACAGAAGAAAAAGTGTACTGAACTAACAATGCGAAGTTTGACAACAAAGACTAACGTTAACAGTCGCACCGGGTCTGGGAAACCCTGAACAGCCTGTACGCTCAAAGTTTCCAAGGCAACTGATAGCGGGCTACTGTGTTCGGTTTAAGGTCGAGAGTCAAGAAGGTACCAGGAAGGCGGAAGCGTTCGATGCATTCCAACAACAGGAACACCAATAAGTATGCCCGCCCGGGTCCCATAGACCCATCGCGACCACTCCAGGGTTAAATTGAGACTGCAGACTGGTCAGAACTCTGTACTAACCATTAGGCTTTCCAGTTACAGAGTTACGTGCAGTATGGCCTGGTACTCTATCCTGTTTAAAGTACGTATCCAAGTCTGCGTCAGCTGTGGAGAAAAGAAACGTTTAGATAACTCAATATAACGGTCAAAGTTTACGGTCTCTTGAGAAAAATAGGCCCTATTATTCTTCCTGCATTAATAGCGCACTCAGCACCATTTTGGGGGCGTGAGGTCGAGTGTCATGAGTCGGTCTTGTTTTTTTTTTTAAACATAATCTGTACCGGTTATTTTTTCATACAACTTACGCATGCATATCGTCTGAACTGTGGTACGGCGGGTGGTATAAGCCGAGGAGCAAACGAAGCTACTACCTATCTTATAAACATGCACTCTACTTGAAGCTCCTCCATCGGACAAACCATTCAATAAATATACTGTATTTTACGAGCTGTGGACATTCATACCTACCTTCCGTAAGGTTTTTTTTGTGCTTAGCTCCCAGAACACTCTGTATAAAAGTCCGTGGCGGCTGGTAGTATCTGAAGCCGGGTGTTCACCGAAATTTTCAATGCAAACTTTTTCTAAGAGAAGCTTCCAGAAATAACAATATAATCTATTATCGTGAGGTATGAACTACATTCCTATTAAAACTGAAATACTGTATATCCGGCAATTAAAACACCGGAAATAAGAAGCTATTTATACAGTATAACAACGGTTATTCTTACGTTACTTGAATTGAAAATTTGCCTCTCTGCTTTTCATTGCTGCAAATTGTTGGTAATATTGTGGGTGGGCCGGTATGGCGTACTCTGGTGGCGTGGAAAGGAAATTACTGTTGCGAAAGGAGGAAAGTAGGAATGAAGTCATCTGCGCAGACTGGTGCAATCTAGCGGTCAAATTTGTAATTGTTTCTCGATAGGGGGTTTGCTCGTCTCTTGCAACACCCAAGGACCAATGCTGGCGAGCGTGCTCTCTGATGCTGCGTACAGGCTTAGACTCGCCCTGCTGAAACTACATTGCGCCGCACTGTCCTCTTGGCAGTTGCCGTAGGAAAGCAAAACCCTTGAGTTTGATTCGAAGCCAGCAGCGTTTCCTGGTGTATTACGAAGCATTAGTACATCGAACGACCAAAGATGGTTGATTTTAACAGATTTTAGAAAATATGTTAGGTTTATTAAACTAAAAATTAGATGAAAAGACGACGAATGGAGTGCAAAATTATTCGGAGTTGTGCGACACTGCAAAAAGACCACGCACCGCCCCTGTTGAAAGCAATCCACAAACAATACAAGAACTTAAATCTGCGATCCATAGTGAAATTCTCGAAATTCCTGCGGTTGAGTTGCAAAGGGTTAACAAGAATACTATTTCACGCTACAGCGTATGTCCGCAGGCTAATGAGGAGCATTTTCAACATTTACTGTGATGCGGTAAGTAGCTTGCGATTTTATTCCATAGCTGTTGATTTTATTACTTGAAGAAGCACAGCTGGTGTCGGCCGATGCCTTTGCACTATTCGGCAGCGTGCGCGAGACCCGAAACCTGAATCACTGCACTGCAACAAAGTTTATCACGCCAATATGATGTCCGAATTGAATGTAGTCAGTGTCCAGTATCTAACGATTATTACTTCGTTGATAGTCTTGTATTGTTTAGAAAAGAATTTAGTTAGTTTTGGAGAAATAACAAAAATAAGTCTATTATGTCGTTCCTGGCATATTCAGGGTTGCCCTGACACAGGGGTTCGTCATACACTGTACATTCCTATTCAAAAGTTAGCTGTAGGCTAATATAAAATAGTTTCACCATAAAAATGAACTACCACAACAAAGGCTGCTGAAAAAACCGTTGTCGCCATAGCGCAGCTACAAAACTCGGTATGTGCAAACATTTTTCGACAAAAACACGAGTTTTTAAGCTCGTATTTTTCTCAAGACTTTGTAGTACTATTATAATAAAGCATATTTGGTAGACAAAGTCGACAACGATCTGGATACAGGAGGTCAAGAAAGATTTAGAAAGAAATAAAATAAGAGAGGAGGTAAGTATAGAGAAAGGGATTTTTAGAATGAAAAGATTCCAAGGAAGAATGTAAAGGAGTCCAAAGTGGTCTCAGGAAAGAAGAATAAAGCATAGCGCAATGTGAAGGAATTGTTGAAAGAATGGAAGAGGAAAGAAGAAGGAAGGATGAATTGAAATTGACAAGTGGTCTCTAGCAGGGCCTCATTGATAAGAAGATATTTGACGCCGATAACTTAGATGTTAGGTCCTTCAAAACACCAGTCACCATTATCAAAGGTAATATTTTCCATTTCCTTATCAAAATTGAACCACCTACCGTTATTAATGATCAAATTACATCTTTTTGGTTTCCGTAAGAAGACATAGTGAATTTTGCAACTGGACGACTCGAGTCGTCATCGCTTAAGAATACGGTACTTTCCTCGGAAACACCCTTTTGGGTGCAGGTCATACGAGGGCAGTTCTGAAGGGATCAATAAATACAAACCGAATACTGTAGCCTACTTTACAGTACGGTATGTAATTGTTTATTTTTAACCCAGAATTCCCTGGAATATCCTCTTTCCTGTTGGCTCCTGCCTTTGCTACTATTACATTCTTCCTACGGGGACAGAGGTGTTTACTATGAGTTCATATTATTAAGAAGTTTTTCTTAGTTCGACTTAATTCTGGTTTTTATTGCCAGTTCCTGTTTCGATAAAACTTCCGCTGTGACCATGGCCTGCTGAAAGGTGATGAGCAGTTACGCTAGTTCGATACGGCTTGTTGCCATGGCACCCGTGAGCTCGACGAACTGCACCAACCACCAGCTGGCGTTACCCCCTGCTTCACGAGAACCGAAGAGGAACCAACCACAGGTTACTTCAGCTTATTTCTTTTTAAATGCGCTTATTGTATGCGTGATTGCGTGTAGTTAGCTTGCACAGAGCTTTTGCTAGATTGGAATTAAGACTGTACGGGAGGGGTGGATGTTGCATGCTACCTGCATTAACGAGATAAGCCTGCAGATGTCGTTGTAGTCAGTACAATTCATTGATCTTTACTTTCTTGTTGTTGCTTCATTTTAAGGGGATTTGAACATTGTATTCAATAATTTAATCTATTTACAGAATGTGAATATCTGTTGCGCAGTATTTTAGTATCTGTCTGTTGACACAGCTTCCACTGAAGTTTGAGACTCATTTATGCTCTGACAATATAAAAGCTGTTGATGTATGGGTGGTGCAGAGTAACGGTATTCAGAGCATTACTGTATGCTACGAAAAGTATTACTCACAGACTTACTTCTGCTACAATCCCAGTGAGGAAAGCAATGGCAAACTATCACACTACTCATCTTGCCTAGTATGCTTCATTTTGTTGCTTCTGTAGGATTTTACGGTTTCTTTATAACCACGTCATCAATCATCAGTCACTACTGACCTGCATTAGGGCAGTCGCCCAGGTGGCAGATTCCCTATCTGTTATTTACGTAGTCTTTTCTTAAACAATTGCAAAGAATTGGGAAATATATCGAACATTTCCCTTCGTAAATTATTCCATTCCGTAATTCTTCTTCCTATGAACAAATATTTGCCCCAATTTGTCCTCTTGAATTCCAACTTTATCTTCATATTGTGATCTTTCCTACTTTTGAAATCACCACTCGAACTTGTTCGTCTACTGATATCACTCCACGCCATCTCTCCACCGATAGCTCGGAACGTACCACTTAGTCGAGAAGCTCGTCTCCTTTCTCATAAGTCTTCCCAGCCTAAACTTTGCAACATTTTTGTAACGATACTCTTTTGTCGGAAATCACCCAGAACAAATCGAGCTGCTTTTGTTTGGATTGTTTTCCAGTTCTTGAATCAAGTAATTCTAGTGAGGGTCTCATACGCTGGAACCATACACTAGTTGGGGTCTTGCCAGAGACTTATATGCCCTCTCCTTTAAATCCTTACAAAACCCGTAAATACCCTCATAACCTTGTGCAGAGATCTGTACCCTTTATTTACAATCCAGTTTGTGTGATTACCCTAATGAAATTCTTTCTTTATATTAACACCTAATGATATTGGCGCGTGGCCTCCGGAGAGGCCTGGTGTAGGTCTTTTGATTTGACGCCTGTAGGTGATGTGCGCGTCGTGATGAGGATGACATGCTGATGAAGACAGCACATACACCCAGTCCCCGTTCGAGGGGAATTAAGCAATTATGGTCAAAATTTCTGAAACCAGGACCGCTGTGACCAAAGGCCAGCACGCTAACCATCTAGCCGGACAACACCTAATCAACTGAGAGGACTTTTTCTTTGTGAAACAACGTGACTTTTCATCCCGTTTGTCCATCTGAATCATCATTGATCTGCATTTAGTGCAGTCGCCCAGGTGGCAGATTCCCTAACAGTCCTTTATCTTGTCTGTTCTTAAATTATTTCAAAGAGGTTGAAAATACTGTCTAGATCTTTTTGTAGTCGCCCACAATACAGTATAACATCATCTCTGATTCCATTTTTTAAAACTTATAATATTAATATATATATAAAAGAAAACATAAAGGGCCAATAATACTGCCTCGAGGAAACCCCCTCTTCATGATTACGGGATCAGATAATGTTCCACCGAATACTCTGAGTACTATATTCTAGAAATACAGCCACTCTTTTGTCTAGTCTAATTGCACCCAGTTTTGCAATAGTCTTCCATGAGCTACCCCATCAAACGCTTTAGATAGCTTTCGGAGGTGTTATATGAAGATCCAAGTAGCCTTCAAATTGATCAAGTAACACGCAGAGTGGATGTGAAGTCTGCCTAAGTGACTGTGCAATTTGTACTTGAAATTAACTTGGTCTAGAATTAATATAGCATTGTTTACATACGAGCAGAACATCTGGCCCATGTTCATAGATCGTAGTAGTGTTTTACTTTCCACCAGATTTTCTCATTTACCCGATGCCTGCTGATTACACTCAGCCCGTGCTGTCTCATCCTGTGACTGGCTTAAAGAAAAACGAATAAACAAACTCGTATTAACCAAGCACTGCCTGCTCGATCTGCATCCGATGGCTGCTCCTTCACGTTGAAACTTCTCGTCAATACCACGTAACAGAGATTCGTAAATAGAGCTTGTCAGCCGAGACTTCGGGGTCTGCTTTCGTACGTGACCGGTAATTAATTTACACCCGAGAAACAGCGAGGCTTCGCCAATTTTCCGATCACTTAGAAGTTTTAGTTTTCCTTCGTATTAGCTCCCAGCTCCACTGTAACCCTTTCTTTACTTGTTAACTGTTCCTCACAAAGCACAAGTGCCGTTTTTCACAGTTGATGTAGCACAAAATGCGAATTACAGAGTATTTTTTGCTTCAAGGGAAGAAATGTTCCCTTCGAGAAATTCGTGTAACCGAATTTCGAAGTAATAGAGAAACAAATACACGTGAAGAATAGGACAAACAGCCGGGAAATTTAAGTTACTTCGAGATATTGAAAATTCGACTAATGGAGGTTCGAGATATCGAGGTTCGAGATATCGAGGTTCGACTGTATTGGGTGTAACATGAAGAATGGGTCAGAAGTAGTCTCACTTACTGATTGAAGCAGAGATGTATAGGTTGCAGAGGTGAAGCGTGAATTTAAGTCGGAGGTTGTTCTTGCGATTCTAGTGCCTTTCTTTATATACTGTACTCCATTCAACATTTCCCGGAACGGTGTGAGGAGAGCTTCATAGCCACAATCGAACGTACTCTCTGCCTCTGCCGAGATTGCAACGGCACGAGTAACACTCTTAGCTACAAACAGACAATGCGAGCTTTCTGAGTCAATGCATATTCATGATCAAACTGTTCATTATGCGCAGTGAACATGTAACTAAGGCACACTAGCGCTACCACTTTGGAACTTCAAGACACAAGAGGCACAGCGGACGGAACAGGTGTTTATTGCCAGGCTTTGAGACTTGATATGGACGCATGCGCGCCAGCCTTACACCTCTTACTCCGCATCCTCGCGACTTCTCTTCAGACTCCACCGTGTCTTCTGCTTCTTGTTCAGTTTTTGGACATCGTAGTAAAACGCTGCGTCCAGTCAGTAGTTTGCAGGTTAGTTACATGCTACTGTAGCCTATAGTTGGACCCACGAGAATTGAAGTCTGACATTTGAGAGGCGAAAGCAGTAAGTACGCTGCATTGTCATAGTTACCTCAATCTGCGGCATATCCCCCTTTCATACACGCCCAGTTTTAATCAACTATGTTGGTCTAATGCAAATCTATAAACTTTGACCCGTTCCTAAGCTCATGCTAATAATCCCGGTATTTAAGACAGAACACGCCATTGCTGATAAATGTCAGACTTCATATTCACTAAAATGACAATAACCTCAACAAATGCGCATGTTAAACAGAGAATAGAACTGTGCAACTAGTCACTGATTAACTTACAAATAATAAACTAACAACGAAAATAATATTCAGGAAACAAACATTTAAATTATTACATAAAGCAGCAACAACTAACACAGCTAACACAGTGCTGCTCAATAATATCACGAAAGAGACTAAGTGCAAGCTAACCAACGTGGTGATAGCGTTCTTAAATGTGGCATCGCTGTTGTTGTTGCCATAGCAACAGACCATTTTCGAGCAGCGTTAGTCAACTTTTCCTCGCCGATGGCGCTAAACGTCAGTTGCTTGATCCAATTGTACCGCTGCTCTCCATCCTCGGGATAATGCGATGTATAGCATGTTGGCCCGATTGTTGCTTTGGGCATGGTCGAGTGATTCCCATGCCGAGAGGAGCCAGAGCGTTGTGGTCCCGTCCAGCTGGGATAGGTGGTAGTAAAGCTTCCAACGCCGTCGCGATCTGAAAGACCCTGTAATCGGGCGGCAAGACTTCAACTCTCGTGGACCCAACTATAGGTGCCAACTTAAAAAAAAGATAGGTGCATAACATAAAGGACTATTTCACATTTTGAAGTGACTAAATTAGTTAAGGATCATTCTGTTATTTGAACTTAACACATGACTCTGGGTGACTCACGTCACTGTCCCGTGTCGAGTGCGCTCGGTCTCTCGCTTGACTGTTATGTACCCTTGGAACATAGTATCACCTGCTCAATCGCACTGGGCCAGTCTCAACGGGCGCCCAGCTGAGCAACTCTGGACTATAATTAGATTTTCTAAAAATGTAAAAGTCGTAAAGTTTTTCCCAAGTAAACAATATCACATTTAGTTGCTTCATATACTAATACATTTTCACGTAGAAACCAGCAAGAACACGCTCTGAAGACTACACTGCAAGGTTGTAAACGGAGAGAAAGAGGTATGGGTTCTCGAATGGAAGAATAACGAGACCGTTCACTAGAGCAGGAGCTGTTGCTAGGTAACCTGATGTCACACATGACACTAGTTCTTTACACAAATTTTCGGTCCATATACTAATTTGCAGTCTAACTTGCCTGACTTATGTATACGATACTTGCTTGCAGCCTAACCTGAACACTCCGGATTATAACAAAATTATAAAATTACGATGTGAAAAATTACGTAAAAATATATTTAATTCCATAGGGTATCATAGAACATGCCCTGTAAGTGAACCGCATGCACTAGTGATGAACGGGATGCCTGATCACTGGTTTAGAAAAGAGCTGTACAACGTGCTGCATTTCGGGTGTGAAACAAAAATTGCAGTCTTTTTACTACACACGTTCTGTAACAAGATGCATTTGTAAATATGGCAAAGATGCAGAAAATAAAGTTTAATAACTCATTAATTTATACACGTACAGAAATTCCACTCAAACAAAAAGGTGTTCATATGTGCCTTGAACGATCCATTGTCTCTTAACTGCAACTGTATTTGGCGAAATACGTATACAGAAGGCAGGCGGCTATTTGGAAACTCCTGCGCATGCCGTCTGCGACCTTCGGCTGTATTCCGACCAGATTCTCATTGCTCAACACACCTTTCTCCCTGGCCACCAGCAGACTGCTCGCCAGGCTTCTTTTTTTCCGGGAAGCCCGCTCCCCCCGCGTGACCATCGACTCAATCTGCATGGCCTCCGACATGCTATTAATTCTAAAGAAAGATATAGCAGGGAAGAGTGGGAAGTGATACTACAGGAGTATCTGCCTGTCCCCATGCTCAGCATGTTACCAGGCCAGATGTGGTGGTTGGTATCAGTAGCGGTGTAATAGGGTAGTAAGGGCCAGGAAAAAACCACATAGGCATAAATAGAAAGATGCCCACATGTAAAGCCTGACATTTTGTAAATAGCACATGCAAGGATGTGGTTCTGGAAAGGTCCAGGTGATTGCGTTAGTTGGGAACAGGTATCATGCACAAGTCATAAGCCTATTCCTCGCCAGTCCAGTTGTTCAGAGGATCAGTCCATCTGGGCACTGCTGTGGCTAGCGCGGGCCTTCCCGGTTGCGGAGCCATGCGTCAAGTACCACTAGGGCCCGCGGCACAGCGCCGCCTCCTTGGGGTCCCTCGTACCCAGTCTCCGATCCTGGAGAATGAGGCAAAGCCCGCCTGGGCTGGGGCCTCCTGGATGGGGTTGGGTCATGACGCCGGGCCTCCTTCCTCTTTGCCCGCGCCATGGCCCGGTACACAGGGCAACTGCGATGAGAGGACGGGTGGCTCCCCGCGCAGTTGGCGCACACCGGCGCCTCTTTAAGTGCTGTGCAGGCCGTGTAGAGGTGATCACCCCCACAATGGTTGCACCTCACTAAGAGCCCACACCTCCCCTGCCGGTGGTCTCACCTCAAGCAGCGGAAACACTGCAAGAGCTGCCGAGGGGGACGTTTTGTTCTCACCTGATTGCCGCTTCCCGCTGAGGTCCTCTCCTGGTTGGCTCCTCACTCAACTGCTGTCCTGGTAACGGTCCTAGGTTGCGGCTGGTTGGCCCTCTCCTGGTGGGCCGACGTCGTCTTCTTCTTCCTCCTGGTCCGGGAGCGGCGTTGTCTCCTCCCGGGGGTTCCTTCTCGGCAGGGGAAGAGGCATCGTCCTGGTCGCCCTCCTCCAGGCCTGGTGACCCCGGGGTAGCTGGCGGTCCCGCTGTGTCGCCGTCTTCTTCTCCGTCCTCCTGGTTGGCGGCGGTGGCGTCGGTCGGTGCTGACACCTGACTGCGTTCCCTGTCCTGTGGGGGCGCTTATCGATGTCTGCACTTCGACAGACTCGCTGGCAGGCAGGGCCTGGACGGCAGCCTCTGAACGCCAGGAGGCGTCCTTCTCTACTGCCGTGGTGCCGTCCGCCGTCTGGAGCGCTTTCCTGGATTGCGCCTGGGTGATAGGCCCTTCCTGGTAGGCCTTGGTTTGCGTCCACTTCGAGAAGGTGGTCCATGGAAGAGCGGTCTCCGTCCACTTCGCCAGGGGTGTCGCTGGTCTCCGGCTGGGTGGCTTGGACTAGGTGTTAACCGCCCTATGCCTTAGCCTGCTCGGCGTCTGGGTGATGGCCTCCTTCCGTCTCGGCCTTCGTCCCTGGCACGCCATCCCTCCCTAGGACGACCTGAAACAGAATAGAGAGCTCCTTCTCCACGTCGTGCATCCGCTCCTGGTCGTGATGCCTGATGATGAGGCCTCCTGGTAAAAAGCTCTCAATGGACATGGTCGTCGGGAGTCCCTTGCCTCCCTGGAGAGGGCGCCGCACTCTGTCCAGGACTAGGCCCCGTTCGGAATGAACAGGACGACCCGGCCTGTAGTAGATGAGCAGCGCCTCGTACTCCGGATCCGTGCAGCCCTCGGAGATGAAAAAGCCATCAGGGGGTTCGCACCCGTTCCTGAACGGTTCCGTCTCCACCTCGGTCTGCGACGCCTCCTGCTCCGGTTCCGGGTCCATCGGTGGAGGCAATGTCTTCGGTTCTGGGTGATCTTCCATCCATTGTGGCGTTCGGTAGAACCGGCCTCGGCTGTAGATAAGTCCGCGCGCCAACCCAATGCCATAGGGAACGTCCCTGTTGTTCGCGGTGGTCATCCTGGTACTCCTGAAATAAAGCTCCTGGAAAAGAGGGTGAGCAGGGTGCTCAGCTCTGACAAAAGCTCTTTTGAAAATTTACTAATGAGTACAGCTGCCTGGCTAGCACTTAGGAAGCACAGATCGCCTGGCGAGGAGAGGGAGAGCGGAGCGAGAGGCACGTACGTCCTTCCACTTTCACAGTCAAGCTCGTCCTCTGCTCGTCAGGCTTTTTTTTTTTTTTTTTTTTTTCGGGGGGGCCCTCGAAGCCCGCTCCCCCCGCGTGACCAACGACTCAATCTACATGGCCTCCGACATGCTATTATTTCTAAGAAGAAGAAAGAGATAGCAGGGAGGAGTGGGAAGTGATTCAAGGAGTATCTGCCGGTTTCCGAGTCAGACTCGCTACCACGGCAAGGTTTGTATTGGTTGGATAGTGTTAAGGTATGGTATTGAAGGGTCGGAAAAACCACATAGGCAGAAAGAAGAAAGAGCCTACATGTAAAACCTGACATCTTTTGATAGCACATGCAAGGATGTGGGCTGGAAAAAGACCAGAGGTTGTGTTAGTTAGGAACAGGTAACATGCACAAAACATAAACCAATTCCTCGCCATTCCATCGCCTGGGGATCAGTCCGTCTGGGCACTGCTGGGACTAGCGCGGTCCTTGCCGGCTGCGGAGCCATGCGTCAAGTACCACTAGGGCCTGTCGCACGGCTCCACCTCCTTGGGGTACCTCGTACCCAGTCTCCGATCCCGGAGAATGAGGCCAAGCCCGCCGAGGCGGGGGCCTCCTGGAATGGGGTGGGTCATGGCGCCGGGCCTCCCTCCTCTCTGCCCGCGCCATGGCCCTGTAGATTGGGCAACTGCGGTGGGAGGCCGGGTGGTCCCCCGCGCAGTTGGCGCACACCGGCGCCTCCTTAAGTGTTGCGCAGGCCGTGTAGTGGTGATCACCACCACAGCGGTTGCACTTCACTTGGAGTCCACAGCTAACTTGACGGTGGCCCCACCTCAGACAGCGGAAACACTGCAAGAGCTGCTGAGGGGGACGTTTTACTCTTACCTGACTGCCGCTACCCGCTGAGGTCCTCTCCTGATTGGCTCCTCGGTTGACTGCTGTCCTGGGAGCAGTCTTGGGTTGCGGCTGGGCGGCCTTCTCCTGGTGGGCCGGCGTCGCCTTCTGCTTCGTGGTCCGGCGTCTTCTTCTTCTTCCCGGGCGTGTCTTCTCGCCAGGGGAAGAGGCCTCGTCCTGGTGACGCTCCTCCCGGCCTGGTGACCCCAGGGTAGCTGATGGTTCCGCTGCGTCGCCGTCTTCTTCCTTCTCCTGGCTGGCGGCGGCGGCGTCGGTCGGTGCTAGCGCTTGACTGCGTTCCCTGTCCTGTGGGGCGCACATCGAGGTCTGCAGCTCGACAGACGTGCTGTCAGGCTGGGCCTGGACAGCAACCTCAGAACGCCAGGGGGCGTCCTCCTCCACAGAAGTCGCACAGTCGCGACGCCAGGGGGCGTCATGCCCCACCTCCGTAGTGGCGTCGCTGGTCGCCGGCTGGGTGGCCAGGACTAGGTCGGTGTTAACCGCCCTATTCCTTAGCCTCCTCGGCGTCTCCCTGGTCTCCGTCGCGGCCCTGACTGCGCCGGTGTTCATCCCTGGCACTCCGTCCCTCCCTGGTAGACGGATGACCTGGAACAGAGAAGAAAGCTCCCTCTCTGCGTCGCGCATCCGCTCCTGGTCGTGATGCCTGATGATGAGGCCTCCTGGTAGGAAGCTCTCGACGGCCATGGTTGTCGAGATGATCCTGCCTCCTCGGCGAGGGCGCCGCTATCTGTCCAGGACGAGGCCCCGTTCAGAAGTTACAGGGCGCCCCGGCCTGTAGTACACGAGCAGCGCTTCGTGCGCCGGGTCGGTGTAGCCTTCGGAGAAGAAGAAGCCGTTAGGGGGGTCACACCCGTCCCTGTAAGGCTCCGTCTCCACCTCGATCTCCGGGTCCTCCTGTGGCAGCTCCGGCTCGGGTGCCGGGGTCTCCGGCACAGGTTCCAGCGTCTGCGGCTCCGTGTTGCTCTCCGGTGTCGGTGTTATGCCGGTGAAGAGATCTCGGAGCAAGTGCCCGATCGCCACCGCCCGTTCCTGGGTCGTCATCGTATCCGCCTGGTTGTCCATCCTGGTCCTCCTGTAACAAACTCTGAAAGAGAAAGAGCGAGCACTGAGAAGTGCTCAGCTCAGACAATGCTCTTTCGAAGATGTACTAACAAGTACAGCTGCCTGACTAGTACTGGGAAAGTACAGAGCACCTGGCAAGGAGAGAGAGAGCGAGCGGGAGGAACACGTCCTTCCACTACGGCTGTCGAACTCGTCCTTGATGTCTGCTCGTCAGGCCGCTCACCCCAAGTTTATATACCAAATCCGGGGGCGCGTGTACAATAAAAGCACTGGCGAGAGCCGCGGCGGCCAAAGAGGTACGGTGAGCCTCGGTCCCGGGATGAAAGTGGAGGGTAGCCGCTACCGCAGATCGAGCACCTCCAGTCGGGCGATCCTCTCACGTGCTTTATTAATTCAAAAAATACAGCCATATATATACAATACAGGCTGGATAAACAAATACATCAGTGAGTAGAACGAGAGGAGAACACTTAGCCATAAATATTAAGAAGGTCGAAAGACCTAACACAAAGTTATGCATAGAAAATATGCCCAGCCAGACGAGTCTCTGACGGCGTTGTACGGTATCCGGGCAGGGACAGCACTGAGTGGCTGCTCCGCGAGCTGCGCGACCGCGGGCGCTCGGGTGGGCTGTTGAAACTGGAGTCTAACTGATTGCCAACGCCGTGTTAATGCGCAGTTCATTAAGGAGCCACGAGTATAAAATAAGGCTCGTTGTCCATGGTCTATGTGGCACAGCGAACGAGAAGGAAGTGGAGGGCCTATGGGGCTGGACAGAGAAGCACTCGAATCATAGTGCCAAAACTTTATTATGTACACAGTTTAAATTTGCTTTCTTTCGATAACAGCATTACTTCGAACCTCAATCATAGGTTCTATCTGACATAATTCTTTATCCAATATATAATAAGAACAATTATATATAATGCATAGTTTATAAATGACGCACATAATAACCTAGGGAACCAGCCCAGGCAGGTACAGTTAATACCAAGCTAATGAGGAGGGTTCTACCTCATATAATTGCAAGATGCGTGGGTCCAGATCCCTCCTGAACGATTCCAACACCTTGTGTAGAGCCGTACTGCTGTCCTTTTGAGGAACAACTCGTTATTCAGTGTCTTCCCAGGACTTCTAGCCGCTTAGTGTATATTTCGAGTTGTCATGTATTTAAAACACAAAAGTACTACAGAATTCATGATGTGAAATACAACGTTATAACTATCTGGTGATATACAACTTTCTTCCAGGGAGTTTGTCGTTTTTACACTGTATTCCTTTTTTGATACCATTTACATGTAAACATATTATTTAATTATTTAATTAAGAAAGACAAAGTTTAAGTTTTATTTACAGAAAGAATTAAACCTAGAGCTCCATTATATAAAGAACTACCTGACTTTTTCATTCCTATTAAGTTAACTATTAACTTAATTAAGGCCACGGCCGCTTCCTTGAAACTCCTAGGCCTTTCCTATCCCATCGTCGCCATAAAATCTATCTGTGTCGGTGCGACGTAAAGCCGCTAGCAAAAAAAGTTACGAAATGTGATATACAACTTTGTTTGAGGGCAGCCTTCAATTTTGTTTTCGTAGCCCTCGTTACCCACGAAACGAAAATATACATTTATTACAAATATAGTCATAGAATTTTTGCTTAAAAATATCTTCCATATTTGTAACCCGTTGCGCGGAAGGGGCCTAAAGTTGTATTTATCGTTCTTGAAGTTTTTGATATTCTAAAATTGCCATAGGATACTGAGCATTTAAAAAAGAGTTTTGTGCTTCTACGTGCAATACTTCAGAAGATATAAATTATTGACTGTTGCTATTAAGAAAACTATTTTGAGAAAAAATGCAATTACAAGTTTCACTAATTTTCTTACCAAATGTACAAAGCTCCGTAACTTAGTTTGTTAAGAAGAGCCATAGGTAGCGCAAGAAGTTAAAACTTGTAAATGCGATTTTTACACCACAGGCACTTTTGTTCAGCTCTGGTGTAAAATTTCCATTGCCGACTTTGATTCCGACCAGGAGAAGGACACCTTCTTGTCTGGAGAGGTTCAGTCGGCGATCTGCTTGTCTTCGAGAGATTTTAGAAAATTCATTCTATGGAAATTTTGAACAGAACATAATTTGTAAATTCAATTTTAAATGTACGTTCTAGCCTTTCAGATCAGCGACTCGACGTGGAAAACACCCTAGGGATATGAACTACGAATTTTAGGTAAATAACATAAAATAAAGTATGAGAATATATTCTTTATTTATTCTTTAAAAAATGCAATCCTTTTCTTAACCACCGTTATCCGGTCGATTAGATCACGGCCGACTAGATCCCTCGCTGCGCCGGAGCTAGCTAGAGCGACACATCAAGCCGGCCGTGATTAGATTAGCAGTTTGCCTTTTTTCTACCACTACGAGCGCTAATGTGAGTCAATACAGAGTTTCACTTTAGCCCTTATAACGACATTCGGTCTGGACATTTTTCAAAACATCAAAAGAAGCCTCACATTACAGAAAGAATTACGTAAATAATTTAATTTGGCTAGGATTTTAATTAAAAAGAAAACGAGTAAAGAAACAGGCGTTAGGATGCTTTTTCCGGAACTGCATTTAGGCCGGAAGTGATTTTCGAAATTTGTTTCTTGGTTTGATAGAGCTGTCCAAGACTCACAATCTGAAGCTTTCCGGGCCCTTTAGCCATTCAACTTTTGGCACAATTGTGGAAATTGCATAATTTTACGTTTTTCGCAGTATGAGGACCTCTACTTTGTCTGCCAAGAATTGTTCTCAACATTAAAATATAAAGGGAGATATTTTAAATCTCATGTTTTATGCTTTTTTTACAACGAAGTATTTAAATTTGAATTTCGAAACGAAATTCACACTAAACTTCAATTATTGGGCTTGCCTTTGTCAAGAAACCAAATTTCTTGCATGATAAAACAGACATTCACTGATAGTGGAAGAATCTTAAAAAACATCTCGACGTTTATCGACTGATTTTATCGATGCAGTTGAGTAGAAAAGAACAATAAGCTACAGATACGAATCGTACAGATACGATGCTTGATGAATTTACATAACTATGACACACTTTCGCGACCGCATGCCCTTCCTGACGCCAACCTCAGTTGAGGAACTAATGAAGACGAAATGAATGTTGGTGTATGAAACTGAGTAAAGAGGCAGATGGAATCGGCTGTGACCTGTGAATACGAACTGTACCGGTATTTATCTGGAAGTGAAAATGGAAAACCACTGACAAACATTTTCAGAATAGCCGACGCTGGGGTTCGAACCCACGCATCTCCAGAATACAGAGTTTGGCTGCACAGACATAGCGCGTTAACACGCGCGATCACTCCGCTCAAATTACCGCAATAATATCAGGCACAGTCCACCTCTGTGGTGTAGTGGTAATTGTGTGATTAGCTGACACCCCCGGTGCTCCGGGTTCGATTCTCGGCTCTGCCACGAAATTAGAAAAATGGTACGAAGGCTAGAATGGGGTCCACTCAGCCTCGAGAGGTCAACTGAGTAGAGGGGAATTCGATTCCCACCTCAGCCATCCTCGAAGTGGTTTTTCGTGGTTACTTCAGCTTATATCCCACTTCTCCTCCAGGCAAATGCCGGGATGGTACCTAACTTAAGGCCACGGCAGCTTCCTTCCCTCTTCCTTGTCTGTCCCTTCCGATCTTCCCATTCCCCCTCCCCCACAAGGCCCCTGTTCAGCATAGCGGGTGAGGCCGCCCGGGTGAGGTACTGGTCCTCCTTTCCAGCTGTTTCCCTGACCCAAAGTCTCACGCTCCAGGACACTGCCCTTGAGGCGGTAGAGGTTGGATCCCTCGCTGAGTCCGAGGGAAAAACCAACCCTCGAAGGTAAACGGATTAAGAAAGAAAGAAAGAAAGAAAGAAAGAAAGAAAGAAAGAAAGAAAGAAAGAAAGAAAGAAAGAAAGAAATAATATCAAGCAGATAACATTTCTTGTTTAATTTATCAAACTCACACAGCATACAACAAAAAAGCAAATATGTAACAAATGTAAAGATACGAAAAGAATGTTGCAAAATTAAGTCAAGTCGTTTAGGGGATCGTATGAAAATGTGAAGTATGGCGTCAGAGTTCACATTAACAGCCGGTTAATAACTAGACCGCTAGTCATTTCAGTACCTCTCATTTCATTGACGAGCGGGAGTGTTGCCTACGAGATATACAAGGCCGGGACATAGCTACTAATTTGCCACTGAAAAGACGGCCTGACCGTGTTCACGGTTTGGCCGCTAGATGTCAGGTTTCTGTTCTGCTCTTGGAAGACTTTAACATTGTGATGTACGGAGTAATTGTGATGTTGGGTTGATGCTATGCAATTTATTGTGCCTGTTGTTTCTGTCGGCGAGTGTCCGTGAGATTGAAAAGCATGGTGCACTGTTGTGTACCTTTATACTTCGGATATTCTAAAAAGTAAGAACATGTGACGTTCCATATCTTTCCTTCGGAGTGCAGTATAAGAGAAAAATGCAGGCAAGCCTATTTCGAGGCACGAGTAAGTAGCTTGCATTTTAATGCATAAGATTTCAGTGTAAGCATATCAATCAAGCAAATTCTCCCCAACGAAGTTCCTTCTGTTTTTAGTGTATATCCTGTCCACAACAGAAAAGCCAGCGCAAGAAGGCACCAGCTCCAAGAAATGACGTATTGCCATCAAAATTTAGTAAAATTTCTGATTCAGATAACAATGAACATCCCATATCTTCAGCATATAACTGATCTACGTCACCCACAAACAAAAAAGAAGCACCTACAAGTCTCGTTTCTATGTCAAGGAAAGGCTACGAGTATCTCTGTTAAATCTAAATATATATTGATGAGATTTCAAATGCCAGATTACGGAAAACAGTCTTTATATTGAGAAGTAGATACGGTAATGAAATCAGAAAAAATGATTTAAGGTATCTGAACTTGACCAAACATTAAACCAAATAATAATGGAACAAATGATCATTTAGGTGCTTTATTCCTGTTAGAACAAACTGAATCTTACAGGAAGAAAAAGTGAAATACGGACAAACGCCGCTAAAAATTTGCGTCCTCTGGCATAGGAAAGCACCTACCGGCTACAGATTTGAGATCCTTGCACTGCCTGACTGTACCACATCAGAAAATGCAAAATATATATAGGATTTTCTAATGGCGAAACGAGCGTAACATCGCTTTCCAAACAGCGGCTCTAATACGAATGTCGCAACCCAGATGTGTGGAGGAAGATAGCTGATAATTTATAAGATGGTGATTAAACGGAAAGTTATTTATGACCGCAATCTCGATCAGTTTATCGGATACACTGAGACGGAATTAGAGAAAACGGGAAGAAGTGACAAACTCGCTAATAGACTTCTCTGTTTCTTTCGTCAATTACTTATTTCGTTTAAGCAAAGTGTAAGAAATGCGTTGAAGAAAGTAAGTCATACAACTGCTCTTGGTCTATTTTTGATGTCACATCTGTTTGGTGTCTTCTGAAATTGCTAGTATTAATGGATTTTTATAGGTTTTGTACTGGGACATGTTGCAATGAGCGGGCGAGATAGCTCAGTAAAGAGAACTCTAGCGGCGCTTGTCGGAAGTATCTCGTGGCAGAGTCTAGTGTGCTGTATTTCCCGGCCGCATGTACGGCGCGAGTGAGACAACTGCAGTTTGTTACAGAAAAACGCTCGGCTTTGCATCCAACTTCTACTTCATGAGACATACGTAGGGCCTATATGATTGATCCGAAGTACAGGACGGGGGAAATAACGTGTATCGGGTGTATGAGTGTTAGAGGGTTGGTAGTACTGGTAAGTAATTCAATATCTCGCACCGTTATCCAGTGATTTAGTTGGAAAAAAATATTTACAGGAACTCATCTTATTAATTCAGCAATTTCCAGATGGACTCGTATTGGGTGTCAAAATCAGCGGCCTCATGTTTCCGACAAGTCGTTTCATCAGATGAACGTCTCCCCTTTCGTAGCCATGACTTGACATATGGTTGTACGCACAGGAGGTCAAACAGTGCTTATGAAAATAAGTCCGCTTGATCTTGCAACCAGCAGCCTATTCCTCTTTTCGGTGTGGATCTCATTCATGGTACTGAAAGCTCTTTCAGCTTCTGCTGAAAATATGGGAATAGTCTGTACATTCTTCATTGAAGGCATCAGCTCCACTGGAATTTCCTTGGTCTCGACATACTTTCTGAAAGCATTAATGTACCTCCTCTTGTCTGACATGTGGAAAAAGTCACAAAGGTTGCCAACACTCTCATTACCATAGCAGATATCCAAAGTACAGTAGAAGTATAGTACCTTTGAATCACTGATAATTATGAACATAAAACCGTAAGGTTCAGTATTAGTCCGCTAGAGTACACCCATGACGTTTCAGCACTATGTATGGATTACAAGATTTTTTTTACTGAATGTAAAAGTGTTACGTCATTCTAAAGCGGGAAAATGTTTTCGGGAACGGCGTTCCGGCCCGTTCCGGTCCAACTAAACCACTGCCGTTTTTAGCTGCTGAAGTTAGCCAATCAGATCGCGAATTCAAATGAGCTTTACTCGGCAGTGTTGCTAAATCTTCAGGTGGCTTGAGATCCACTGTGGGTGTCACAGTAGCGCGTTCCTGCCAGCTGGCAGGTCTTCTTTCTTCGATTGGCGCCCTCAAGCCCGTCTAAGCCACCCGCAACTTTAGCAACACCGCCCCGTAAAGCTCATTTGAATTCGGCGGGAAGCGATCTGATTGGCTAACTTCAGCAGCTGATAAAATGACAGCGGTGTGAGATAACGAACTGAAGAAAACCTACAACCTGCTTTCCAGTCAGTGACCGGGTCAGGGATGGAAGCGATGAAGCCCCCGTCTAGCGGCGAGGATAGGAATTGTGCCGGCTGCCGAAGCCTGTCGCACTCCCCTGGGGCAATGATTAATGACTGACAGATGAAGTGAAATGATATTGGAGGGTGTTTCTGGAATGAAAGATGACAGGGAAAACCGGAGTACTCGGAGAAAAACCTGTCCCGCCTCCACTTTGTCCAGCACAAATCTGACATGGAGTGACCGGGATTTGAACCACGGAACACAGCGGTGAGAGGCTGGCGCGCTGCTGCCCGAGCCACGGAGGCGACGGGATGACGAATTATTTTTTCAAATTATTTATCAGTATGACCAACCCCACTCACGTTGTTCCTCACCTCCCTGCATAGTGTCATTTTAACTCAGACAACAACAGACTAATAAATTATTTCAAAGATTCAAGTCTGTTGCTTCTGTAAAGAATATTTCAGAAAATTGTTTTGAGTTTATTTTTGAAGCACCCTGTATGAACTTTGTCGTGTTCTCTTCTAATTTGTAACTTGTACTATGACAATAATATATGTCCGCCTCTGTGGTGTAGTAGTTAGCGTGATTAGCTGCCACCCCCGGAGGCCCGGGTTCGATTCCCACCTCAGCCATCCTGGAAGTGGTTTTCCGTGGTTTCCCACTTCTCCTCCAGGCGAATGCCGGGATGGTACCTAACATAAGGCCACGGCCGCTTCCTTCCCTCTTCCTTGTCTATCCCTTCCACTCTTCCCATCCCTCCACAAGGCCCCTGTTCAGCATAGCAGGTGAGGCCGCCTGGGCGAGGTACTGGTCATTCTCCCCAGTTGTATCTCCGATCAAGAGTCTGAAGCTCCAGGACACTACCCTTGAGGCGGTAGAGGTGGGATCCCTCGCTGTGTCCGAGGGAAAAGCCGACCCTGGAGGGTAAACAGATGATGATGATGATGATGCCTATGACAATATGACATACGTTAATTAAAATGTCAAGTTCGCAACATGAAGAGAATCGAGAACAATCGACCAGAGGCACTGTATTGGAGATGATCTAACTTTCTACACAGAAGGAAACTTTACCAATCAAAGTTCGGGAAGTAAGCTCATGAAAGTTTGTACGTTAGTCGAGCATCTCGTGCATATTGCTAATGAAGCTCTCGGCTTGTGGTTGGCAGACACTTCACAGACTATCGGGCCACGCCATGTCCTCATACCTCTCACCTTTTCTCAAACACTGTGAATATCTGTCGGCCATTTTTTTTTAACGCAGTTTACGACGTATAAGAGAGAGTTAAGTTGACGATCAGAACAAACCTATCTTTGACGGAGCGGTTGTTTCGATGTCGTGTCTCAAAAACTACCGTCCTCGGTTCAACAGAACGTGCATTAATGTCATCTTAGTTTTATTTCAGTGCCTCCCGATATTTTATCTGTATTTTCAGGCGTGCAAACAAGAAACTTTTTGTTAGTCCTCGCCCTGAAGGAAACACAATATACAACTGACGGCGAAATAAACAGAACGTGAAAGATCAACGATTATAATTGTCAATATTTTTTTGCACTTATTTATTGTCATCGCGAAGCAAAATTAGACTGAAAACTCGCTCGGGAACAATTTACTGTGGTACAGGGGAAAGAGAAAAACCGCGAGGAAAAAAAAAAACTTCAAGAAATACAATTAAGTAACTAATCAATCATCGGCATTTACGGCTGCCTCCCAGGTGGCGGATTCCCTGTCATTTCTTAAATGATTTCAAAGAAGTTGTCAATTTATCAACATCTCCCTTGATCAGTTATTCTAAACCCTAATGCGTCTTTCTATAAATGAATTTTCGCCCCAATTTTCCCACTTGAATTCCAATTTTATCTTCATTTATTCCGATCGTTCCTACTTTTAAAACCTCCACTCAAGATTATTCGTCTACCAGTGTCCATTTCTCCACTGACAGCTCGGAACATACCGCTTAGTCGAACAGCTCATCTCCTTACTCCCAAGTCTTCCCAATCCAAAATTGGTAACATTTTCGTAGCCCTACTCTTTTGTCGAAAATCATCCAGAACAAATCGTGCTGCTTACCTTGGGACCTTTCCACTTCTCGTATCAAGTAATCCCCATACACTGAGGTCTTATGCCTTCTCCTTTATATCCTAACTACAACCTCTAAATACCCTCAGAACTGGAGATGACAGGTATAGGCACTAAAACAAGCAGGCATATTGGCTCTTAAAATAGCCAAAATAGGCATGTAATTAGGCACTAACGTGTAAAATAGGCAACAAAAAAGGCACGAAAAATTGCTTATAATTTAATAACGCACTCAATTACTACAAAACGAGTTTACAACAAGCAACTTTCCAATGTTTTTCGGTAAAAATCTTGTTCTCCTGTCATGCAGAATGTTTTTGTACTGAGAGAAAAATCTATCAACATCACATGAAGTGATCGGGCAAAACTTTAATGAAGCCACTTCATCTGGTCTTAGTCCCATTGTTTCATCTACCTCACCTCGTATGACCCTGGCTACTTTTACCATCGCTTCCCATCCTGGATCCCGCTGCAGGACCCTATCGAACTTTTCGCTGACAGCGGCTACCTTTTCAGAGGTTTGGTTAAAACTTCCCCTGACTTCTTCCACAATACCAAGAGACTCCACTAGGGGCATGCCACTCTTCTCCTACTCGGTGATTTCTCCCGGAAGCTTGTTGAAGTTTGCCCTCAGAAATGCCAAATCGGATGGAACCGATGGGCAGGACAAGGCTTTCTTAGCTTCTCTCATGCAGTCAGCATTCTCTTCAGCCATGACTTGAATGGCCTGCAGGCACTGGGCAACTGTCAGGGCAGTGAAATATAAAATCCTTCAAATCTGAACAGTAGTGTACCCACTTCTCATTCACAGATAATATTGAAATATAGGATGAATTTAATTTGGTGTTTACTGCTATAAAATTACTTTTTTAACTTACTAATAAGTACGATGACTTCACGTAATTCTTCGGTAGCGTTGAGGGTCGTGGTACTACTTTGCTTGTGTATTTTCTTAAAAGCTTTTTGAAAGCTGGATGCTCCAGTTTATGCAGGGGGATATTAGCTCCCACCATTCCAGTGCATACGTCTGAAGAAAATTGTTGTTGGTCACTGTTCACAGTGGACTGGTAGAAAAGCGTTCGTACAGCTTTCTGTACTCGAGTCAGATGCATCGCAGTATTTCTATCTTGATCTACATGTTTTTTCCACATTTGATCTGAAAAATAATAACATTGACTTAAATTACAATGTTCCTATATCTTAAATTTCTACATTTGGGCTAATTGGCAATAATACTGAATACATTTCATGCATTCGTTCCATAAAAAAAGAAAAGAAAACTATTATAGATGATGTTTCCAGATGTACAAAACTTTAAAGGAGGAACAAGAGAATTCGTAATTTACATGGAAATATGCCCTCAAAGATTTTTCAGTTGTAATTTGGCCGTATCGTGTCGAGTTCACTGGGAAAAAAGTAATAAAAATGACGTGAAAGTATACCTGAGTAGCGCAGAGGAGAGATCCTTCCTTTGTGCTTGCCAGGGATCCACCAAGTATTCTTACTTACTGTATATAGAACAATTAAAACGGAGGCACTATAAACCTCAGATTTGTGAACATTTTATTTGTTGCTATTCGCCGGTTTTGGTCAGCTGGGTCATCTGTCATGTAGACTATTTTGTGTTGCCTGCAATAGATCCTGCATCATGTTTGCCCACAAGGCTCCCACCCTCGTTGAAAATTAGAAAACCACGCAATTTGAAATTCTTGTGGCATGCACCCATGATCTTATTTTTTGTCACACTTTAGCAAGACTCCAGGGAATGCTAGAGGCTTGTTGGCCATTTTGCGGCTCTAACCTGGGAGCTTATGTCCCCCAGACTCTCTTTGCTTGCCCCCCCCCCCCCCCCCCCAGCACAACGGTTACTAACCGGACCTCACGAATCTTTTCACTGGCCTGGTATTGTAAAGATAGTCTTGGCAGCCTTGTAAAACACGCTGTGACATTGTCCTAGCTTTGCCACATTGGATCTGAAACCTATGTTTCGCAAAGACTTAGCGAAAGCGTAATAGAATTCACTAGAGCCTACACACACATAAGTGTGCTGAAAGTTACACACGATTTTTTAAAAAGGGAGTTTTAAAAATTGCATTTCAGTTGTAAATCTCTATTTTTAAAGGAAATGAATCATAGTTCAAAATACCGATTTGTAATTTTAATCCCCTCTGTGACAAGAGACTACCGGCGTTCTAACTCCTCGTTCGGTAATTAAATGACTATTTACATTTTAGCAATATAAATTAGGGGCTGCTTGGCCGAGGCGGTAAAGGAGTGCTCGGTTCGCCCGGAAGGACGTGGGTTCGAATCCCCGTCAGGAAGTCTTAACATTTAAGAAACTAGATTTCCACTTCCGGAGGTGCATATGGCCCTGAGGTTCATTCAGCCTACACCAATGCCCAGGTTAATTCCTGGGGCCAAAGGCGGCCGGGCGTAGAGCTAACCACTCTACCCCATCACGTGCCGAGGTTAACAATGGTGGAAGCCTTTACCTTCCACTCCTCCAAGGGCCTTCATGGCCTGTACGGAGGTGACTTTGCTTTGCTTTGCAATATAAATTATTGAAAGTTCACAACTAATACAGCATTGCAACAAAATAACTTGCCACAATACATAAATTAATAGGCCTAATAAATGCTACAATGAAATGCGATCATAGTTCTCAGTCACAAAGAGAAAAGGAAAAGAAAAAAGGAACAAACGAACTTACCTCCTTACAGTAAGCTTGGTAGAAGACTACCCTTCCATCCCTAGAGAAACTGGGATCCCCTATGATACACTGCTTCAGCCAGTAGGACTTAGTGACGATTTTTCTTTGGGCATTGCGGCAGACACACTTCTTCTTCTTCTCCTTCTTCTTCATCTTTTCCTTCTTCACAATAAATCAAAACACGTTCTGAAGATGAAGCAGTCAAAAGGCATCAAATAGGCAATTATACTGCATATAGGCACAAACCCATGAAATAGGAATTTACGCGCACAATTAAACCAATGAAATCTAGCTAAAAAGACCCTAAAACGGATTTATATATCCAGAACCTACGTTTCTGAATACAGGAATAAAAAAGGCAAATTGGCAAATTCCCATCTCTACTCATAACCTTATGAAGCAATCTGTAAATAAATTTACAACGTCCTTAATGTGATTACTCTAATGAAGATCTTTCCTTACATTAACCTCTAAGTACTTAGGCCTACAATGATTCACATGGGGTACTTTCACTCCATCTACACGAACATTACAACTGAAATGAATTTTCCTCTTCCTTCAAGCTAGCAACTCGTCGGAAGGACATTTGATAGCTTTCAAGTCTTGCAAAAAGAAAAATGCAAGACCGTAACGGGACAAATGGTCCAATACATGGAAGGATGATGATGATGATGATGATGATGATGATGATGATGATGATGATGATGATGAATTTTCCTCTTGGTGAATCTCACCATCATATCAACTCGTTCGGACATAATTCCTTTTGAACATCAAGGTGCCTGACATTACAATAAGCATAAAGAAAATATAACTTGTGGTAATCAGGGAGCGGAAAATCACCAAAGCTCTCAACACTCTGAGCGAAAACATCATGGGAAGGGTGTCGCAATAATGGAATCAGGATGCAAAAATCACAGCCAGAATCAGAATGGCAAGAGGCGGACTGTTCTCAAATAAAAACCTCTTTTGTGCAACTGTGACCTCAGATTCGAAATTAATCGGCGTGTCGTGCAGTGTTGCGTCTTATCAGAACTGGTTCATGGTTTAGACACTTTGCCAATGAACCAACTTTCTTTTTGAACAACTGTTATGTTCTTCAGTCTTCCGAAACTAATTTTGAATGATAAATGTATAAACAGCCTGAAAAGGGAAGCATATGGTTAAATATTGTTAAAAAAGCATTTAAAACGTTAGGCTTCCTCAAAAGAAATTGCAAGAGGTTTGAATCTGTTGTCTCATTGAAAACCCTGCATTTCTCGCTTATACGGTCTAGTCTAGAGCACTGCTCTGAAGTTTAGATCCCCTCACAACAATACTTAATGCCTTAGAGTGAGTACAGATCAGATTCTCCAAATTGATCAGTAAAAAGTGTTTGCTTATCAAGCTGTCATCGGTAAATTATGATCTGTTTTGTACTAAGATGCGTATTGTTTCTCCTAGAACTAGGCTCAGGTATGTTAACGCACGTTTCATACACAAATGTATCGGCAATTTCCTGGATTGTCCTAATTTAGTCCAGTTGCCGTAACACCCGACAGGTTGTCACCTTTCACTTACCCAGGTGCAGAACTGAATTACACGGGAACTCTTGGTTTATGCAGGCCCTAAGATCCCTGAATGAAATTATCGCGATGGTGGATGTATTCCATTCGTCAGCTAGTGAAATTCGTAGACATCTTATGGACGCCTCATAGACAGAGAGTTTTTAATATCCTGTTCTGCGTTTTTGGTAACAAAGTTATACTTCCTTCTTTTATCTGTCGGTCATTTCAAATGTATAAACACTTTTCTGTTTTCATGTTCTTTTCTTACGTATCTGTTTTGTAAATTTGTATATATTATTTATTATTATTATTATTATTATTATTATTATTATTATTATTATTATTATTATTATTATTATTATTGTTGTTGTAACCAAGGTTGAGATTTACAAAACACAACTTCTTTATTCACTTCAAATGCAAAATACACTATTTACACAAATAAAACTGAAATTTAACTTGAAGCAAAATGAATTAGGAATCTTGAGAAAGAGTCTATCTTTTGTACACTATATACAAGTTTGCAGTATTTACATCCACTACTATCTCGAAAAGATAGTCCTTGTGATATGAAAGTTGATAGTCGAAAACTATCAGAAGCACTGACATAAATGTCTTTGAAAGTCCTTCCTTGCTGAGTTCATAAAAGCAAGTTCAATGTTGGAAGAATTCTTACTTAGCGAAACCAAGGGAGCTTGCATTAATTAGGGAAATATAAAGGCATGTAATAGTATGACTGGACATGGGCAGCGGAATAGGCAAGAGGAGCGGTGACCAGAGGTGAGACCTCGTACTGCCAGAAATTCAGTCCACCTGGCCGAAGCACATTTTCAAGAGGAGTAGCCTCCGTGCTCGACGTAGGGTGTATTCTGGAGCTGGACACCGGGGCAAGTGGGCATCTGGACAGGCTGGGAGTCCCTCTTTATAGTACACACACGACGGTCCAGGCACGCGCACTGAGGGCTGCGCGTCGAGGCTAGAAGAATGACACACTGGCGCGCGTGTAGCTGGCAGGCGGAGCGAGAAGGGAGCGCCGGACATACAACACCCTCCCCTCCTAAATACGCCGGTACGGCGTGAAACGGCGGCGGCGCTGGCGGCGGCTGCGATGCTGGGCCGGAGCTGCTGATGTCTCTGTTGGATTGTCCGGAGCTGGGACCGGGCGGAGTGGCGCTGTCTCGTCCTGAAAGGAACCCATGGTTATTAAATGGTCTAAAGCTCGTTCAGCAATAGATTTATCTGGCTGAGCAATAGAATCAATAGCTGGACATGGGCGGTAGCGCAGACGTATCTGGTCTTGATGGCGGCAGATACGTTTCTCCGTAGTCTGTATTTCGTAGAGACGATGACCCAAAGATCTGCAGATGACTCCAGGTATCCAGAGTGGGTTTGACTTGAATGTCCGGGTGTAGACCTTGTCGTTGACTGAGAACTTCGTTGGTGAGGTCTGAGACTGGGCCGGAAGAGGCTGCAACAGAGAAAGTAAAGTTCTGTGAGGTCGTCCATGGAGCTTCTGTGCAGGAGTGATATTATCAGCGCCGGGCAGAGTTCTGTAGTTGCTTAAGAGTTGGAGCAATGCTTGGTCTTTAGTTAAGCCTGAAGAGACAGCTTTTTTCATACTTCTCTTAAATGTTTGTACAAAGCGTTCAGCTTCACCATTAGATTGAGGGTGAAAAGGCGGTGCTAGGATATGACGAATGCCATTATATGTACAAATTTTTTTAAAAGCAGTAGCTGTAAATTGAGGTCCGTTGTCCGAAATGAGTACTTGAGGTAAGCCTTCTGTAGTAAATATTTTCTGTAGAGCACGAATGGTAGCTTCGGTCGTAGTAGTCGAATGCATATCCACTACATATGGAAAGTGCGATAGTGAATCGATGACTATTAACCACATGGAATTGAGGAAAGGACCTGCGAAATCGATGTGAACTCGTTCCCATGGAGTAGTAGCAGGAGGCCATGAAGCTAGATCAGAAGACGGGGCGTTCTGATTCAGTTGACATTGTTCACAATGACGGATGAGCTTTTCGATGGCGGCATCAATACCGGGCCAGTAGCAGTGTTGACGTGCTAGTTGCTTCGTTCGGGATATACCCCAATGGCTTTGGTGTAATAATTCGAGAACTTGTTTTTGTAGGCTAAGTGGGATAACCACTCGGAAGATGGTGCCTGCTTCTAGGAGTACGACTCCAGCACGAGTCGTGAGACGATGCTGCATACGATGATAAGGTGCAAGGTGGGCAGGAAGATTGCTCTGAAGAGGCCAACCGTTGCGGATGTAAGTACGCACAGTAGCAAGTGTACTGTCCTTATCCGTAGCTTTAGCTATGCAGGTAGCATCAATAGGAAAACTGGATACAGTATTTTCAAGTTCTATGTCCAACTGAAGACATTCAGATTCTTGAGAATCGAAGGCAGTATCAGGACCAACTGGTAAGCGTGAGAGGGCATCAGCATTACAATGCTGGGATGTGGCTCGATAGACAATCTGATAGGAATAATCAGAAAGGAACATGGACCATCTTTGAAGCTTTCTGAGGGAATTCTCAGGGATCTTATTACCAGGATGGAATAAGTGTACGAGAGGCTTATGATCAGTAATGATCAGGAAATGGTTGCCATAGAGATATTCATTGAAACGGCGAATACCAAAGATGATGGCTAAAGCCTCTTTCTCTATCTGTGAGTATCGACGTTGATGGTCATTAAGTGTTTTCGAAGCGAAGGCGATGGGGCGTTCCTGTCCATGACGATCCTTCTGGGAGAGAACGGCACCGACACCGTAGTCTGAAGCGTCAGTAGCTAGCGTGATGAGCTTGTTGGGCTGAAAATGAGTGAGTTGTATAGCTTGAATTAAGGCGTTGTTGATGGTTTTCCATGCCTGTTGGCATTGCGGAGTCCATTGAAATTTAACACCTTTTTTACGTAGAGCGTTTAATGGAGCTGCCACTGTAGCGAAGCGGGGAATGAACTTATTATAGTAGTTCGCTTTGCCTATGAATGACTGGAGCTGCTTGAGGTTCTGAGGTGCTGGCATGTTGACGATAGCTGAGACATTCTGTGCACTAGGGCGAATTCCAGTCTTATCAAGTATATGTCCTAGGTAGTGAACTTGAGGCTGAAAGAATGTACATTTAGCGAGATTCGCTCGTAGGCCATTGTCTTTCAATTTCTGGAGAAGGAGGCGTAGATTGTTTAGATGTTCCTGATGATCTTTTCCAGTAACAATAATATCATCCAGGTAGTTAGCACAACCGGGAATGGAGGCAGTGAGTTGAGCTAAATAGCGCTGAAAAATAGCCGCTGAGGATGAAACACCGAATGGGAGCCGCTGGAGCTGGAGCAGTCCGAGAGGAGTGTTGAGTGTTAGGAATTTCTTAGAGTCTTCGTCTAAAAGTAGCTGGAGATATGCTTCTTTAAGATCAACTCGAGAGAAGAATTGTCCACCAGAGAGACGACGGAATAAGTCTTCTGGACGTGGAATAGGAAAGATATCTGTGTCGAGTTGTGCGTTGACTGTAGATCGAAAATCGTCACAAAGTCGAACATTACCATCAGGTTTCTTGATTACCACGAGTGGAGTAGCCCATTGACTAGAAGTAACTGGTACCACAATTCCAGTTTGTATCCATCTTTCTAATTCTTTCGTGACCGGGTCTTGAAGTGCTAGGGGTACTGGACGTGCTTTGAGGAAGCGAGGCTTAGCTCCGGATTTCAGCTGTATGTGAGCTGTATAATCTTTTGCTGTTCCGAGCTGAGAGTCGAAGACTTCAGGAAACTGCTTGAAGAGATCGGTAACGTCAGAAGTAGGATGCAATGTAGATACAACGTTAATGTTGTCATGTATCTGGAAACCAAATAAGTTAAATAGATCCATGCCCATAATGTTGGATGCAGTGTAGTTGTTAACTACGAGAAGAGGAATGGCCTTCTGAATTCCTTTATAACTAGCCTGAAGCTGGATTTGACCGTTAATGTCAATTTTCCTTTTGTTAAACGTCACAAGCTGGATGTCAGCTGGAGAGCATGAAGGGGAACCTAAGTCGTGGTAGGTAGCCAGGTTAATAATAGAGACAGGTGATCCAGTGTCTAATTGAAAATCGACAGATCGAGTAGAGAATGAGAGAGGAACGATGATCTTGTGAGAATTCTTTGTGGGAAGAATAAGATTGATCTGATCAACTTCCATGTCGTGGCGGGGCTGTATATGCTTCGGGCGTGCTGCAGGAGTCTTAGCAGGGCGGAGCGAACTCTGACATACAGTCTTAATGTGTCCAAGTTTATTACATCGTTCACAAGTGGCTTTGAAAAAACGACAGTCACGACGTTCATGATGCTTGAAACAGCCTCGGCAGGAAGGCAGGAGTTTCGAGTTGCGTTTAGAATTGGGCTTCCTTGTAGCATTACGAGAGGGAACCTGGCGAGAATGCTTGGTAGAGAGAGCCTTATCTGGACGGTTCACTGTAGCAGAGGACTTGCGGGCCTGAGTCGAGACTTGAGCAACTTCGTGTGGAGAAGCTATGGCTGCGGCAGTCTTGGTAGTAAGCTCATAAACCGTAGCAATACGCTGGACGTCTTCTAAAGAAGGGTTACTCTGCTTGACAGCGTCAAAACGTATCTTGTCCTCAGGAGTATGTAAAATTACCATGTCCCGAATGAGAGAATCAGTGTAGGGTGAACCACAACCGTCCTTGGAGCATGTGAACTGGCAGGGTTTAGCTAGACCACGCAATTCAGTTATCCATTCAGTATGCGTCTGATGGGGTTGCTTTCTGCTCTGAAAAAATTTATAGCGAGCAGCCACTATGTGAGGAGCTTTGGCATAATGTTCAGTGAGACGGGCCAGGAGCTGTGCGAATGGGACCTCAGAAAGGTTTTCTTCTGGACCTAATTTACGTAGTAATTCACACGTAGCATTGCCAACCGAACTAAGAAATAGTGCTCGGCGGCGTTGATCATCTGTGACAGAATGGCAGATGAAATGCTGTTGTAAGCGTGCTAAATAAACTGACCATTCTTCCTTAGCCGGATCAAAAGCAGAGAACGGAGGAATAGCTGATGGCTGTGTAGAGACAGAAATAGCTTGAATAGCCTGAATTAATGCTGCCTGTTGTTGTTGCATAAACTGTTGTTGTTGCTGCTGTAAGGCTTGGAATACCGTAGCGAGTTGCTCAGCTGTAGCCATTGCGAGATGCGTGCAATAAAGAGCTGTGTGTCAGAACTGGTTGTAGGCGCGACCTTGACCGGTATATGCTGGGAGTGAGAGAGAGAGCAAGCAAACACGCTGGAGCGTGCCACACAGGTGGAGCGCACGACAGAGAGCTGTGGAATGTCTATTGAGTGGGCGACACACTGAGCACTAATTGACTTCGTCGCCAATGTCTAAGTGTATGAGGGCACTGAGTTTGCTGTACCTCGTTGTGAAGGAGTGGATGAAGTGCAAGTTATTATCCTGTCGCCACAGAGTTGGTGACTGGGGCCGATGAATTGGAGTGTTTGTTGCGTTCTTTTTTTTTTTTACCTCGTCGCCATAGAGTTGTGTTGTAACCAAGGTTGAGATTTACAAAACACAACTTCTTTATTCACTTCAAATGCAAAATACACTATTTACACAAATAAAACTGAAATTTAACTTGAAGCAAAATGAATTAGGAATCTTGAGAAAGAGTCTATCTTTTGTACACTATATACAAGTTTGCAGTATTTACATCCACTACTATCTCGAAAAGATAGTCCTTGTGATATGAAAGTTGATAGTCGAAAACTATCAGAAGCACTGACATAAATGTCTTTGAAAGTCCTTCCTTGCTGAGTTCATAAAAGCAAGTTCAATGTTGGAAGAATTCTTACTTAGCGAAACCAAGGGAGCTTGCATTAATTAGGGAAATATAAAGGCATGTAATAGTATGACTGGACATGGGCAGCGGAATAGGCAAGAGGAGCGGTGACCAGAGGTGAGACCTCGTACTGCCAGAAATTCAGTCCACCTGGCCGAAGCACATTTTCAAGAGGAGTAGCCTCCGTGCTCGACGTAGGGTGTATTCTGGAGCTGGACACCGGGGCAAGTGGGCATCTGGACAGGCTGGGAGTTCCTCTTTATAGTACACACACGACGGTCCAGGCACGCGCACTGAGGGCTGCGCGTCGAGGCTAGAAGAATGACACACTGGCGCGCGTGTAGCTGGCAGGCGGAGCGAGAAGGGAGCGCCGGACATACAACAATTATTATTATTATTATTATTAATATTGTTGTTATTTGAATTTATTATATCATCTGCAATTGGAGATGTAATAACTGAGTTGATGATAAATAATCAAATCAAATCAAATCAAATCAAATCAAATCAAATCAAATCAAATCAAATCAAATCAAATCAAATCAAATCAAATCAAATCAAATCAAATCAAATCAAATCAAATCAAATCAAATCAAATCAAATCAAATCAGTATTATACCTGAAAAGAAACAGCATTATAACCTTAAAGTCGCTTTACGTTGCACCGATACAGGCGACGATGGGATAGCAAAGAGCTAGTAGGGGGGAAGAAAGCGACCGTTGCCTTAATTAAGGTACAGTCCCAGCATTTGCCTGGTGTGAACATAGGAAACCACGGAAAAACATCTTCAGGGCTGCCGACAGGTGGGTTCGAACCTACTATCTCCCGAATGTAAGTACACAGCTGCGCGTCCCTAAACGCACGGCCAACTAGCTCGATGCAACTTTACAAATATGTGAGTGTGATTTGATGGAATCTGATGATGTTCTTTCAAGAGCGAAACATGTCGTTCTATTTTAATTTGGTTGTTTCGGCAAACGGAACAAACTGGTAACTGATTCTAAACTGAAAACAGACGGCTTCAGATATGTCAAAAAATCAACCGACTGCAAGTGTTCAGGCCACAGCAGGTCGTGCCGGGAAATCGTGCGCAGCCTACTTCGGTCACATCTACAGAAATGACAGATACAGCTTGAAGGTGGTGATGGTGGTAATTCTTCTTCTAAGTGGAAGTACACCTGAGCAATCATCCTCTGTTAACGTAATAACAATAATAATGAAATGAAATGGCGTATGGCTTTTAGTGCCGGGAGTGTCCGTGGACAAGTTCGGCTCGCCAGGTGCAGGTCTTTTGATTTGACAACCGTAGGCGACCTGCGCATCATGATGAGTATGAAATGATGATCAAGACGATACATACACCTAGCCCCCGTGCCAGCGAAATAAACAACTTATGGTTAAAATTCCCGATCCTGCCGGGAATCGAACCCGGGATCCCTGTGACCAAAGACCAGCACGCTAACCATTTAGCCATGGATCTGGATAATAATAATAATAATAATAATAATAATAATAATAATAATAATAATAATAATAATAATAATAATAATAATAATAATAATTGTTACGGAGTTCTCCGTGGTAGGTAGAGGTGAAAGAAGGTGCAGGGATGAACAGGTCTCCACTTACGAAATTAAAGTTAATTTAAAATTTAACAAGGTTATATTTTCTTTTTTCAAAATCAAGAAATAACAAATATAACAGGTACTCAGTAGCCTAGCAACAAATCGAGAATATACAATTACAGTTATTACAGGATTTGGGCTCCGAGGGCCAGACACACAATTCTTGAGCAATAAGCCCAACTTTACTTATATACAAGGTTCAACAAGGGGCAGAAGACCCCAATCATGCCTAGGAGCACTGGCTCCCCTTTACACGGTAAAGCCTCCTCGAGGCATACAGAGACCAAATTTTAAGAAAGAGCAACTCGCTCTCAAAGTTCAAGCCTATCAAAGGCCACACCAAACTCTACTTTCGAGCTGTCCTCCAAGTACATTAAAACAGGGGTAAAAATACCCAACCTACTGAGGCCTATTAAGTAAAGAAACAGGTCAATTACATGGCCTCCAAAATACCAACTTGAGAGGAGGCGAAACTGCACTCCTAATACACTTTATTAAAACCTAATTTGGCCCTAGGCCACTTATGCAAGGGCTAATCCCATTCTACGGAGGTGACACGATAGAAAACTTTATGACATTACGAGTAGAAGGGAAACAGTTATGAAAACGTAGTCACCTCAAAACAACATGAGTGGGAGCTCGAGAGGGTTAGGCACTCTCTATCCCGATTTGTAGTTTAAAAAGACAGAATTTAAATCAAGAGTCTTTTACATTTTAGAGGAAGGTTACATAGTAAAAGGTTTCGAACCCGCCCCGAGAGTTAAACTGCTGAGCTAGCAAGAAAGAAGTTATTAAAAGGCCATTACCTTATTGATGAACCGCTGCCCGAAGAAAGAGGCGCTACCCGCCCCCTGCTACATAATTTACACACTGATAGAAGTTACTGAAGTGGCGCAGAGACCCGAAAATCAGCAGTTTATATATCCTCGCGGAACATTCGAGACCTTTCATGAATGAGAACACCCGCCCACAAGCCTTTTATTGGACGGCCAAAAGATTACATGTCAAAACTGAACAAGAAAACCAGGATTGGTGGGAAATTAATTACAAAAATTACTCATTGGTCGAATTCAAAACTGGCAGAAAGAGAAGGGTTATACAGCCAACCTAAACAATGACAGAAATAAATTTAACAAAGAACAAACTTATGAACACAAAATTTCTCCAAAAACACAGTTCTTTCACTTCGCACTAGGGTGCATAATTGTAGTCCTTCAGAAGTGCCATCTAGAAGAGAATGTTCACACTTCTTACTACAGGCAAAACAAAAATACATCGAAAACGACACAGTTCAGAACACTTCCAAAATTTACAAGTAGGGACATCTTCGGAGGAACTTGAGAATTAACACTGTAGTTAAAGTTCAGGCTTCCTCCAGTAGAGGAGTTTCGACTGGCGCAAGGTTTGAATTAGCGGCGCGGAGGTGTACCGCCTGGTACAATAATAATAATAATAATAATAATAATAATAATAATAATAATAATAATAATAATAATAATAATAATAATAATAATAATAATAATAATAATAATAATAATAATAATAATAATTGTACCAGGTGGTACACCTCCACTCCGCTAATTTAAAATGTGCGCCAGTTGAAACTCCTCTGCTGGAGGAAGTCTGAACTTTATCTACGCTATTAATTCTCTACCTTCTCAAAAGATGTCACCACGTGGAAAATTTTGAGTTTTTGAACTGTGTCATTTTTGATGTGGTTTTGTTTCACTTGAAGTAAGAAGTGTGAACTTTCTCTTCTAGAGGACACTACTGAAGATCAACAATAGTGCAACCTAGTGCGGAGCCAAAGAACTATTTTGTTGGAGAAAATTTAATTTCAAGAGTTTGTTCTTTGTTAAATTTCTTTCTGTCATTGTTTAAGTTGGCAATATTTACCCCTTTTCTTCCCCTTGTTATGAATGTATCCAATCCCGAAATTCTTCTATTAATTTCTGACCAATCTGGTGTATCTTCCCCCAACTTGTATCGGTTGCGGGGTCCTACCCAATAAAATAATTGTGGGCGGGTGTTTTCATTCCCCTAACGCCTAGAACCTTCCACGAGAGGATATAAACTGCTGATTTTTGGGTCTCTGCGCCACTTCTGTTCCATCTTTCAGTGTGTTAAGTACATAGCAGGGGGCGGGAAGCGCCTCTTTCTTCTCCAGCCGTTCAACACAAGGTAATGGCCAATTAATAACTTCTTTCGTTGCTAGATCAGCAGTTTAACTCTCGGGGCGGGTTCTAGGCCTTCCACCATGTAACTTTCCTTTAAAATGTAAAAACAACTGGTATCTATTCTATTTTCAAACGACATATCGGGATAGAGAGTGCTTAACCCTCTCGAGCTCCCACTCACATCGTCTTGAGGTGAACTTATTTTTTCTCAACCAATTCTTCCGTAATTTAATGTAAATTGCTATTAAGTCACCTCTTTAGTATGGGATTAGCCCTTGTATTAACGGCCTAGGGCCAAGTAGGTCTTAAGCAAAGTGTATTGGGAGTGCAAGTTCGCCTCCTCTCAAATTGTATTTTAGAGGTCATGCATTAACCTTCTTGTCATTTAACAGACCTCAGTAGGTTGGGTATTTTACCCCTGTGTATATGTCCTTGGAGGACAGCTTAAAGGTGGAGTTCGGAGTGGCCTATGATAGGCTTGTATTTTAGGGGGAAGTTGCCCTTTCTTGAAAATTGTGTTTCTGCCTCAAGGAGGCTTTTGGGTGTAATTGGAAGCAAATGTTTCTGGCATGTTTGGGGGTTTTCGGCCCCTTTGTTGTATGGTGTTCATTGTAAGGTTGGGCTCATTGCTCAAGAATTATGTTTCTGACTTTTGAAGCCCCAAATGGGGTACCTATGTAAATGTATTTTTCAATCGTGTTTCGGCTACTAAGTACCTGTTCTATTTGTTGTTACCTAATTTTGAAAAGAAAATATAACCTTGTTAAATTTTAAAATTAATTTCACTTTAGTAGCTTGAGACCTATTCACCACCCAGCACCTTCTTTCATGCATAACTACCACAAAAACACGGTAACAAGTGGTAGCAGAGCGTGGTTGAATGGGTCTCAATTTAGCCCCTTTTGACGGCTAAACATTAATTTTTTTTTCCGAACTCTAACAATTTTCTCAGTTGCTGGAATTTTTCTTGATTTTGTTTCAAAATTGTTCTGTCACCATGCCCGGCCCTCGCGATGTTCTCCATCTTAACTATTTGCGCAAGGAGGAGTTGATCTATGAATTGACTATCAGAAATGTGCAATCTGGAGGCACGGTTGCAGTAGACACTAACAAGCTTAGAGAGTCCCTAGATTTGCCCATTTCCATCCCCAATTTGGGAGAGAAAGAAATTGACGACTCTCTTTCCACGATCACGGAGAATATTACTGGGCTAGCTTCTGTAGTTAGTTTTTTTGATGAAAATGATCCTTCTCCTAATCAAATTAAGCGTGTGCAAGCCAGGCTATATCACTTTTCAAATAGAGTTAACGATCTGTTGTCTCTAAAACTGAATGACGTTCAGAGGAAGGAAGCTAGTACGCTGCTTGAAAATATGTCTGAATTATCTAACAAGGTCACTCAATTGTTAACGGGGGAGGTTCCTCCCAAAACTGATCAACCCGTCACGGTGAATGTAGGTAGTGAGGAAGCGCCTCCCAAGGGAGAAGTTAATAGGATAACCGTTGCTGCTCAAACTATCCCTGCCCCATTGGACAACGAATCTGAACGTCGTGCATCATTGAGTAACATCCGTTCTGAATTAACTTCCTTGCCATTGAAACCTTTACCTACTATGTCACCTGGGTTTAGCAGCTTGCCTCATCCATTGGCAATGTTGCTCAGAGGTATTTCTAAGTTTTCTGTTAATACCACCAGTGATGTAATTTCATTTTTAAGATTTCTAGTTGAATTTCAGGATCATGCCCTTGTGTTTTCTCTTTCTCCATGTCAAATTTTGCAAATTATTTATCCGTATGCTATTGGTATTCTCTCAGATAAAATCGTAAGAGCCATTGCCGAGCAATCATCTATTGAGGATTTCCATGCCCATTTGCTAGCTAATTTCATCCCGGCTAGGGCCAGGTCCTCCCTTATTCAGAAGTACTATTATCGTGTACAGCGCTTGGATGAAAACTTGGCTGATTTCATACAGGACATTAAGTTTTACACTAGGGTGTTTGCCCTTCATTTTCCTGAAGATCAGATTGTACAGGCTATTGTTGAGGGAATTTCACCTCCCTATAGGTCATATTTGTGTTTCGCGGCGTGCCCGCAAAGTTTCTCTGAACTTGAAGCATTGGCCGTCTCAGCGGAAGGAGTTAGATACGCCGATACCTTGCGTGTCGCGAAAGAACCCCCGCCTTCCTTTAGTAACACTCGGCCTCCACCTCGCCGACCAGTCAATCCCCGTAAATGTTACGCTTGCGGGTCGCCTGACCATCTGCGCAACAAGTGTCCTCTGATCAAGTCAAGTGGGACAAGGAATGGAACCGGGTCATCACAAGGCTGTTTTAAGTGTGGGGCCTTCTCACATATCGCCAAGAATTGCCCAAACTCAAATAGCACCCCCTCCTGCTCAACTTCCGGTGCAAATTCCAACTATGTCAATAATAAAAAGTGATTAGTGGCTTCGGCTGAGTCGACTAATCCATCTTCCCGAGACTCAGCCCCTAGTAAACAGGTTGTAAATGCAGAGAACGATCAGCCTTCAAATTCATCTTTTGAATGCCCTAAAGAATGTCTTAGGATTGCGGCGGATACCCCCGCACCTGTTCCTTTTCTTAAGATTGAGTTAAATAACGAGCCTATAACAGCTCTCTTAGATTCAGGAAGTGTTTGTTCGATTATTTCGGCTGAATGGTATTCTAAATTGAAAACGGTTTGTAAACTTCCTGACTATGTCTCTTCTCCTGTTCAATACGTATCGGCTAATTCATCTCCATTAGAAATTCTAGGTTCCTTACTGGTCAAAATTCGTATTTTTAAGTTTACATGGAAAGTTAAATTGTTTGTGGCCAAGCAATTGTCTTGCCCCATTATATTGGGAGCTGACTTTATTTCTCACACTGGTCTTGTGTTCGATCTCCAGTCTAGGTCGTGCACATTCAAATTTGCTTCTAATGGTAAAATCCCACTATTAAAGTGTAATTCTGTGTCATGTTCTTCTATTTCGCCTACCCAGGATGAGATGTTGTTAGACCTTAGACATCTACCTGAGGAGCAGGCTGATAGTATTCGCAAACTGTGTCAGTCGTTTCCCGAGGTGTTCTCTGATACTCTTGGTGTTACTGACCTTATTGAATACAAAATTGAGGTCACGGATTCGATTCCTGTCCGTTTTCCACCTTATAGGCTATCTCCACCTAAAATGAAGGCTCTAAAAGAAATCATCGATCAGATGTTGAAGGACGGTATTATTAGGCCCTCTAAGTCAGCGTATTCTTCGCCTATTTTTTTAGTCCCGAAACCCCAAGGAGGCTTCAGGCCTGTCATTGATTACAGAGCTCTCAATCGGAAGGTGGTGTTACAATCTGTGCCCCTTCCCGACCTTCACTCTTGTTTTTCATGGTTCCGTAAGGCCAAGTTCTTTACTATCTTGGATTTGAATCAGGCCTATAATCAAATTCCCCTTGCCGAAGAGTCTAAACATCTTACAGCGTTTGCCACGGACTGGAATTTATATGAATACAACCGCGTGCCTTTCGGGCTCCCCACGGGAGCAGCTGTACTCACTAGGCTACTAGATAGGGTCTTCTCCGACATCAAATTTGAGTACTTATATCACTACTTAGATGATGTCGTCGTATTTTCAGAGACTTTTGAAGAACATCTAGATCATCTGCGAGAAGTTCTCGATCGCCTTCGTAAGGCTGGGTTAACTGTTAAGTTGTCCAAGGTTGCCTTTGCTAAGCCCTCTATGTCATTCCTAGGGCATATTGTGTCACCTGATGGTGTAGCTGTCGATCATTCTAGAACACAGGCCATCCGTGATTTTAAACCTCCTAAGGACATCAAAGGCATCGCCAGGTTTATTGGTATGGTAAATTTCTTCAGGAAGTTTATTCCTAACTTCGCTAATAGAGCGGCACCCTTAAATCTTCTTCGTAGAAAAGGCATCAAATTTGAGTGGGGACCTTCTCAACAAGCCGCTTTTGAAGACCTTAAATTAGCACTTTGTAATGCCCCTGTACTTGCTATGCCTGATTTCTCGAAGAAATTCATCGTCCAAACCGACGCGTCGTCGTCAGCTGTAGCGGCAGTCCTTCTTCAAGAGACTGAACTAGGGAGGCGACCCATCGCCTATGCATCTAGGACCTTGTCGGCTCAAGAAGCCAAGTATTCCATCTATGAGCTCGAAGGTTTGGCAGTCTTATTCGCCTTAGAGAAGTTCCGTCTCTATCTGGAACATGTTAAATTCGACCTGGAGACAGATAATCAAGCCTTAAGCTGGGTCTTAGGTAGGCCGCGTCGTACTGGTCGTATAGCCCGTTGGGCCATCCGTATTTCTGCCTTCCAGTTTGATGTTAGACATATCAGAGGTACCGAAAATATTGTCGCTGATGGACTCAGCCGTATGTTTTCAAACGACGTCGAGACCCAAGAACCGGTCGACAGTTCATCACCTCCCGAGTCCATACTATCTGATGTTAATGCCATCTTAACGGATGCCCCCATGCTCTTTAGGGATATCGAGAAATACCAACGTGAAGATCCGACGCTGGCTCCGATAATGGAAACCCTTTCTTCTGGGGAACATGTTGTCCCTTATGTTCTGAGGAATGGGGTTCTATGTTGCCCTTCGAGGCATGATAAGATGATGAAAGTTGTTGTTCCAGCGGTTCTTGTACCTATGATCTTCAAGTATTATCATGAGACCCCATTAGGAGGGCATCTTGGTATCTTTAAAACTCGTGAAAAGATTCGTGATATGTTCATCTGGAAAGGTATGGACGGTGAAATCCGTGAACTAGTAAAGGCTTGTAAATCCTGTTTGCTTAGTAAACCGACCATGTCCACCAAGGTAGGCCTCTTGTCTTCGCATCAAGCATCGCGCCCCATGGAACGCCTGTATATTGATTATGTAGGACCCTTCCCCCAGTCGAAGGGAAATGCCAACAAATTCATCTTTGTATGTGTAGATGGTTTTACCAGATTTTCCTGGTTATTTCCGACTAAGCTGGCTACCGCTCAGTCCACCATTACTTGCCTAAATTCTATTTTTGCTTCTTTTGGTCCGTGCCAATATATTGTATCTGATAATGCTAAGGCTTTTACATCTAATTTATTTCGTAAATTCTGTTTTGACTTATCCATCTCTCATGTAACTACTTCTGCGTATTACCCTCAACCATCTCTGGCTGAACGGGTTAATCGTAATCTCAGGTCCGCACTGATTGCCTATCATCATGATGATCATTCCAGGTGGGACACGTCCCTGCATTGGTTAGCTTTTGCTTTGAATTCGGCGGTTCATGAATCACATAATTTCACTCCAGCTTCTTTGATGTTCAAGTTTGTTCCCAACACGCCGCTCTCTAACCTCTGGTCTCTGAGTGACATTCTACCCGAGACAATAGATCCGGACAACATTAAAGATCTTTGGAAGAAGGCTAAAGCCAATCTTAAAGTGTCTCATGAAAATGTTAGGGAAAGGTATGATCGTGGACGGAGACCCACCCCTTTGAAGGTAGGTGACCAGGTTATGGTCAAGAATTTTGTTCCCGCGGGCAAGCTTGCCCCCAGATTTCATGGGCCTTGTATCATTCTCGATTTTCTTACGCCAGTTACGTTGTTAGTAAGCAATCCAGCCACCGAGAGGATATTTAGGGTTCACCTGTCACAGGTGAAACCAGTGTAAATTTTGTGTCAACTTGGTTCATATAATTTAAAAGGAATATGAAGGTTATATTTTTTTTTGAGTTCAACTTTTAAGGCTTTCTGCCCCTTCTATAATATTTTGTCTTATATGTAAGCCTCTTGTAAAACCTTCCCCGATCCGTTAAACTGCCATTCTGTCCTTGCCTCGGCAATTACCACGCTCCCGTCTCCTGCTTCAATACACACTGTGGCTTGATTTGAGTAAATGCCATGGATATCTGCACGCCGCTGACCCCTCAACCTCCTCACCAAGCCTGTGCCCTCAAAACAATGATGATGGTCCAACAATATTCTGCCGCCTAGCTTTAATGTTTCAGTGCCCCAGCAGCCGCGCGGCGCTGTGCCGCGTCTGGGTTCGAGGACGGGCCCCCTCGGCCCCAGCGAGGACGACATGTGCACGGCGAGCCGGAGCTCTCCTCCCGGCCAAGGCTGATGTGCGGCGCACGACCTGCTACTTGCCCGCAGCCTGTATATGTTCACCGCGGGCGCGGCGTGTTTCAACACCTCTGCTCCCCTCATAGTGCGGGCGAGCGGTATCTCAGGGTACTTGAGGAGTCCGAGCGGCCTCCTTTGGACGCAAGCCGCAACGGCCGGTCTGGCCATCCCACTTCATCACCATCAACTACATGAACAGTTACTATAAGTAATGCCTACACTTGGGAATTCAAAAGCAATATTTGGTGGACATTGCAAAATTTTTCATCTCTTTTAAGTATTAAAAGTTTATCCTCAGAATTCTACTTCGACAAACTTAAAAACTTTACTTCACCTGCAACAACAAAATTTTGAAACTGAATCAAACCAAATTAAGAAAATCTTATAAATATATATATATTTTTTTGGGCAATTAATCTCCATATCTACATCAAAACTTGGACCTTGTTTTCAAACAATTTCATGTGTCACCCCAGGAGGAACTTTTGGGGGGGGGGGAGGTCTGTACCAGGCGGTACACCTCCACTCCGCTAATTTAAAATGTGCGCCAGTTGAAACTCCTCTGCTGGAGGAAGTCTGAACTTTATCTACGCTATTAATTCTCTACCTTCTCAAAAGATGTCACCACGTGGAAAATTTTGAGTTTTTGAACTGTGTCATTTTTGATGTGGTTTTGTTTCACTTGAAGTAAGAAGTGTGAACTTTCTCTTCTAGAGGACACTACTGAAGATCAACAATAGTGCAACCTAGTGCGGAGCCAAAGAACTATTTTGTTGGAGAAAATTTAATTTCAAGAGTTTGTTCTTTGTTAAATTTCTTTCTGTCATTGTTTAAGTTGGCAATATTTACCCCTTTTCTTCCCCTTGTTATGAATGTATCCAATCCCGAAATTCTTCTATTAATTTCTGACCAATCTGGTGTATCTTCCCCCAACTTGTATCGGTTGCGGGGTCCTACCCAATAAAATAATTGTGGGCGGGTGTTTTCATTCCCCTAACGCCTAGAACCTTCCACGAGAGGATATAAACTGCTGATTTTTGGGTCTCTGCGCCACTTCTGTTCCATCTTTCAGTGTGTTAAGTACATAGCAGGGGGCGGGAAGCGCCTCTTTCTTCTCCAGCCGTTCAACACAAGGTAATGGCCAATTAATAACTTCTTTCGTTGCTAGATCAGCAGTTTAACTCCCGGGGCGGGTTCTAGGCCTTCCACCATGTAACTTTCCTTTAAAATGTAAAAACAACTGGTATCTATTCTATTTTCAAACGACATATCGGGATAGAGAGTGCTTAACCCTCTCGAGCTCCCACTCACATCGTCTTGAGGTGAACTTATTTTTCTCAACCAATTCTTCCGTAATGTAATGTAAATTGCTACTAAGTCACCTCTTTAGTATGGGATTAGCCCTTGTATTAACGGCCTAGGGCCAAGTAGGTCTTAAGCAAAGTGTATTGGGAGTGCAAGTTCGCCTCCTCTCAAATTGTATTTTAGAGGTCATGCATTAACCTTCTTGTCATTTAACAGACCTCAGTAGGTTGGGTATTTTACCCCTGTGTATATGTCCTTGGAGGACAGCTTAAAGGTGGAGTTCGGAGTGGCCTATGATAGGCTTGTATTTTAGGGGGAAGTTGCCCTTTCTTGAAAATTGTGTTTCTGCCTCAAGGAGGCTTTTGGGTGTAATTGGAAGCAAATGTTTCTGGCATGTTTGGGGGTTTTCGGCCCCTTTGTTGTATGGTGTTCATTGTAAGGTTGGGCTCATTGCTCAAGAATTATGTTTCTGACTTTTGAAGCCCCAAATGGGGTACCTATGTAAATGTATTTTTCAATCGTGTTTCGGCTACTAAGTACCTGTTCTATTTGTTGTTACCTAATTTTGAAAAGAAAATATAACCTTGTTAAATTTTAAAATTAATTTCACTTTAGTAGCTTGAGACCTATTCACCACCCAGCACCTTCTTTCATGCATAACTACCACAAAAACACGGTAACAATAATAATAATAATAATTGCTTTACGTCCCACTAACTACCTTTAACGGTTTTCGGAGACGCCGAAGTGCCGGAATTTAGTACCGCAGGATATCTTTTACGTGCCAGTAAATCTACTGACACGAGGCTGACGTATTTGAGCATGTTCAAATACCACCGGACTAAGCCTGGATGGAACTTGCCACGTTGGGGTCAGAAGGCCAGCGCCTCAACCGTCTGAGCCACTCAGCCCGGCTATTAACATTTATCAAGGGGAAAATAGAAGATGTCTGGCGAAATAAAGGTAAGGCCAGTAATGGCGTCGCAATGGGAGACTCCCAAGGCCTAGTAAACCTAATATCACCGGGGTCGCAAAAGAATAGGAGTTGAACAAGGGAGGTCCAGTAGGAAATTTGAAGGCCTGACAAAAGTTAGTGGAAGCAACATAAGGGGGATCGTGGTCGCCAACCCACGCTCCCAAGTTAAGAGCCGTCGTGCCCCTTTTAGTCGCCACTTAGGACAGACAGGATCAATGAAGGCAGTGTAGAGAGCAAACGGGATGTGGACAGAGAAGGATTCTCTTGCGCGGAAACTCTTGACTGTGGATCGACATCGAACAGTATCCTTGGTATGGGGAATCTAAAATAGGAAATGTCACTAATGAACTGTGAAGAAGAAGAAGGAGAAGAAGAAGAAACATCTTACGGATCTGAGGAGGGAAGTGTCGTCAGGACACTTGAAGAGCTGTCTGGTTGGGAAACATTGGCTCATGCCGAGATAATGTGCTACTGGATGCGCTGATCACAGGTACGTAGTGCAAAGTGACCGGTGACAGGCACAACTCAGCTTACGGAGGTTCATTACAGTGTCATGTGGAGATAGCGTGTGACACACTAATTCTTGTGGAGGGACAAGATATTGACGTGGAGCTTTTATGGCTCATGCGTGCATCAGCCTTACTTACGCATTCATAGGTCATTACATAGTACCGGGGAACGACAGGGTCGGCTCGTATGTCATGTGACCCGATCAATGGGACATGCTCCCATTAGTAGACCTAGGAAACCTTCCTGGAGAGAAACAAAATACGTACAGTAGAACTCGGGTATGACATCCAAAGGACCTGAATAATTGTGTCGTTATAAACGAGTATCGTAGAAACAGCGATTCGTCTTCTCAGTCTGGTGAGGAGGAAAATGAAAAATACAATAATATACATTTAATTAGGCTTCATCCACGTCGCTCCATTCAGGCTTTTTTGCCACTTAATTTTCGAAACATTCTGTTCAAATGCAGCAACAATTTTATCTTTGCTCTTCCAAATCGTTTGGATTGTGGAATTAACAAGGCCAAACTCACGGCACACGTCAGCTTTTTAAATTCCATTCTCAATTTGGTGAATCACTTTAACTATTTCTTCTAACGTTAAAACTTTTCTTTCATTAGTCATACTCCGTTGAAATGAAATGGCGTATGGCTTTTAGTGCCGGGAGATCCCAGGACGGGTTCGGCTCGCCAGGTCATACTCCTTGCACTTCCAGTCGAAACTGACCACACGCAGATACTGCAAGAATGTTACAATGGGGTGGGAAATCTGCCTGCATTCCCGAGGTCTATGAAAAAAGCGGACAGGAAAGAATTTGCCGGGTTGCTAGATTTCAACAAAATGTTTCTTAAAATACTTTGGTTCTTAGAAAATCTTATTCCAAACCGAGGTTGAGAACGACGTTATATGCGAGGTAGACGCATTATGAAGGATATGTCCATACTATAGAAAACACGACGTTATAGACGAGTTGTCGCTGAAAGCGATGTCATTATAATGAAGTTCAACTGTACTTCAGAAAGATCATTGCGACTGTTAGTGGTGGACAAGGGAGATAAAAAAATACCAATCCTGATGGATTTCGTTTCGTTTCACAGAATTCAGAACGATGAGGACGAGAATCATGGTTAACCCTCTCTGGATCAAGACCTCATATGAGGTTGTTCGAGTTCTCGATAGTCCGACTCGTTGGCTGAACGGTCAGCGGATTCGATTCCCGGCCGGGTCGGGGATTTTAACCTTAATTGGTTAATTCCAATGGCACGGGGGCTGGGTGTATGTGTTGTCTTTATCATCATTTCATCCTCATCCCGACGCGCAGGTCGCCTACGGGTGTCAAATAGAAAGACCTGCACCTGGCGAGCCGAACCCTTCCTGGGATATCCCGGCACATTTCAGTTCTCGATACAACGTCACAGTCAATGTAACACATATACCAGATATACAATACATAATCGTTTTCTGCTTGATCGCTGTTGCATATTTAAGAGTTTTTTTCCTTTATTACACTTATTTTTGAAAGTTCTTTATGGGTATAGTCTACTGTATGTACGTAGGTGTTAATTTAAGGAAAGATCTTCATTGGCGTATAAACGGCATTGAAAATAAAGGGTACAGAACTATGCACATGCTTATGACAGTATTTAATGGCCGTAGTAAGGATGTAAAGGAGAAGGCATCTAAGTCTCTAGTAAGACCCCAACTAGAGTATTGTTCCGGTATATGTGGCCCTCACCAGGATTACTTAATACGAGAACTGGACAAAAGAGTAGTGCTGCGAAAATGTTTGGGCAGGGAAGAATTGGGGGAAAAGAGACGAGCTGCTCGACTAAGTGGTATGTTCCGAACTGTCAGTGGAGAGATGGCGTGGAATGGCATTAGTAAACGAATAAGTTTGAATGGTGATTTTAAGAGTAGGAAAGATCACAATGTGAAGGTAAAGTTGAAATTCAAGAGAACAAATTGGGGCAAATACTCATTCATAAGAAGAGGAGTTACGGATTGGAAACATTTACCAAGGCAGGTGTTCAATAAATTTCCAAATTCTTTGCAATTATTTAAGAATAGGCTAGGTAAACAACACATAGAGAATCTACCACCTGGGCGACTGCCCAAAATGTAAATCAATGGAGACTGATTGATTAATTTAGGAAATACAAATGTATTATTGGCCCATTCACGATGGATAACTAAACTGCTACTTGTGTACCAATATAAAAAACATAGTTTCTATGAAATTTCATACGCATCTGAGAGCCCTTGGTCTCGATGACATCTATAGAAATCAAACACAGAGCAAAGGGGACCGCGTGGCCTATGGCGGCTGAAAGTAACTTCTATCTCGGGAACACCATTTGAACATATAGATGGATGTAAGAAGCTTTTTCTAATGTAATCAGAAGTTAATTCATAACTCGTCACCAACGGGTACAACAGTAAATTCGAATTGAGGCAAATTGATAATTATGAGTGCCTGTATGGCAGAAACAGTAATTTTCAGAAAATTACCCTGTAAAAAAGAAGACTTCGAATGAAGGCCATATTTTGATCAGCATTTCCACAATTCTGAGAGGTGATGCAGAATGAGATCGATTTGGACTGTTCAATTCTCCTTCAAACATCAATCAAACACGATCAAATTTAGTCGAAGCCTACGTCTTACTACGTCACAAGCACGAGCGGCTGAACTATAATTCAATTAGTAATGCTCATATATCTAGAATAACTCGCAGAATGTCTCGACCTCATAAATTAAGGGATGATGGACTGTAGACATGGGAACGGCACAGATCCAAGAACTGTCTATAATGGTTTTGCAAAGTGATTGACAAAGGCAGACTCGTGCATCAAGGGAGTTAACATTTTAAACTTTTAGGCTGGTATGTTGTATGGTGAATATGTTCGTCTCAAAACGAGCACTTGGATATGTAGTGCACAGGAAATAAGAGAAATATGGTTTTCTCTATCAGGGAACAAATGAATAGAGACTGACGCGCGAGTGAATTTGTTGCGACACTCAATACTAAGTTAAGTACGAGGTGTCATCTATATACCAGGCGGCTCGCGAGCGCCGTACTTGCTACTTACAGTTGTCCCGCACGCAATAGTGACGCATGGGATGCCTGATCACTTGTTTTCGAAGGAGCGCTACAACATGCTGTATTGTGGATGTTGTTAAACAAATAGCAGTCATTTTAGTCATACGTTCCATAACAGGGTGCATTTGTAAATACACCAAAGGTGAAGAAAAGTCAATTTAATAACTTATTAGCAATCAATCAATCAATCAATCAATCAATCAATCAATCAATCAATCAATCAATCAATCAATCAATCAATCAATCAATCAATCAATCAATCAATCAATCAATCAATCAATCAATCAGTCAATCAATCAATCAATCAATCAATCAATCAATCAATCAATCAATCAATCAATCAAGCAAGCAAGCAAGCAAGCAAGCAAGCAAGCAAGCAAGCAAGCAAGCAAGCAAGCATTTATTGAACAATACAGGCATTTAGCCCAGATACATGTTCACAATGTCCGTTTACATGCACAAACAACTTACAACGAAATGAAAAAAAACAAAACACGAGACTCCTTGGCCATGCCATGAGGTCCATCAGATACTCCGGAAACGTAACACTCCCTGGGGAGGGTCACCACAGTAGTCATCTTAAGTCCCTACATGCCACGTCCATCGTCTCCACTGAATGTTAATAATAATAATAATAATAATAATAATAATAATAATAATAATAATAATAATAATAATAATAATAATACCACCCACTACTACTGTCCGGCCGTGTGATCTCCCCTGGTGAGGAAAAGGGCCACCCTCCCAGTGATGACACGACCGGCCCTATTCGTGGGGCCCAAAAGGATGACCCCAACATCCCCTACCAGTTGACAGTGCAGATCTCTCACCATTCCATTAGCGGCCGACCACATGAGGCGTAAACCGATCTCCTGGTGTGCCCCGCCTCTCTCTTTTTTTCCTTGCTCCACATATGCCTCTTTCATTCTTTTTCATGTTCTCTGCATATATTTGGGGTAGGCCCGTCCTCTTACGGTTATGTCCTGCCCTCCACCTACCCATCCCTCGTTACCATCTCTTACTATACATAAATAGTGAGAAATGAGCTCATGGCAAAATAATAATAACTTTTTAATTTATACACGTGTAGACATTCCACTCTGTACAAGACGTGTTTGTATTAAACAGAAACTAATACTGTTCGGCGAAATACATGTTTAGAAGGCAGACGCCTGTTTGGAGCTTCGGCTGCATTCTCACCAGATTCTCCGTAGATTAAAATGATGTCTGTCGTTGCTGAACACACTAGGAGTCAACAAATGTAGTGCTGCTCTTCCGTACACCAGCCTAGTACTATGCTGTCGTAAACGAGGTTAGTCATCTAAGGGGTTGCATTAGACGAGTAGCGCTGAGGAACATGCTGCGAGCGACCGTCTGGTTGTTATCTCTTCATATTCTGACGTAACCTGTCTGCTGGCAGTAGTGCCCCTGTGCAAATCAGCTGTTAGACATCCCATTCATCATTTGTGCATGCGGGACATTTATAAGTAGGAGGTACGGCGCTCGCGAGCCGCCTGGTTTATAAAATCCCTATTCTGTGTGTTTTTCACAGCGATATTGTGAAAACAAGAAGGTTTCAACAGATGAAATTGGCACCAGGTTTATATTGTTACGTCTTCTTTACAAGAAAAATACAACGAACCTCTCACTTTTAAAAAAGAAAAATACTTTTCTGTCAGCGAAGTCGTCGCATATTCGCCATGATGACGTAGATACACAGCTATGTCTATCGGCACGATGTCGAACTGCGTCCATCCTGGCTTCTGTTCCCTTCCACAGATACATTTTAGAGACTTAAACTGGTACCTGTAATACCGGGCGAGTTAGCTGTGCGGTCAGGGGCATGCGGCAGTGGGCTTGAAACTGGAAGATAGTGGGTTCGAATCCCCCTGTCGGCAACCCTGAATATGGTTTTCCATGGTTTCCCATTTTCACACCAGGCAAATGCTGGGGCTGTACCTTAAGTAAGGCGACGGCGGTTTCCTTCCAACGCATAGGCCTTTCCTGTCCCATCGTCGCCATAAGACCTTTTTTTGTCGGTGCGACGTAAAGCAAGTAGCAAAAAAAAAGTCCAGTAATGGTTACAAGTACAATGCAATGATGAACTCCGTACCTGAACTGTTCGGTGAAAAATACAACCATTCAGTGATTTTTTTCATTCTGGGATTTATCTCTACCGATAAGCACGAGACAGAGCGGCCCAATGGCAGACAGGGTTGGGGAGGTGGTGGTATAGAGTATCTAATCGCTGGATTAAATCCCAAACCTCTCTGCAGTCCTCATATGGAGTGACGCTGTTGATGGTGATTCCTTTTTGACAGTTGTATGTAGCTTTCTCAAGAGTAGGCATACACAGATCCATAGACGTCAAAGTACAACTCTCACCTCACCTGCACTCAATATCGTTTGTAAGGAAACACTACAATAACTGTTCTTCTTCCAGTCGAATGCCGAATATAACCTGGAAAGTGTAACTTTTATTCATAAGATAATTTAATAGTCCATTTAGAATTTCCAATTTATAATTATGAATTTCGACTAAGACAGGCTTATGTACTCGTAGGATGGTAATAATGAATTGAGCTACTTAAAATTTGCTGTCGGTACAAGAAATGGCCACGTGAGGTCAAATAGGAAAGATAAAAGCGATGACCCGGCAAGTAACCAATATATACAGTTTGGGAACCCCTGGTGTTACCCTATGTTGTCTCTTACGACAGGCAAGACATACCGCGGATGAATTCTGCTTCCATGTAGCCCACTTCTGCTTGTGCCCAGGAGGGAGAATTTCTTTTGGGGTTATTCATTTGGAGAAATGGCCGTTTCTTTCCTTCCACATTCTCGTTCTAACGGTATCAGCATTCATGTCGAGACCGATTGTTGTCTGAAAGAAGCTTTTCCTAGATTTAAGGAGTCATGTTGCCTGCTGCCATTTCTTGATGGATACAGTACTTTTGTATCCATCTCCTGGCACAGGCCAGAATAAAGTGTAGCTTCCACCGAAGTCCCAGTCTCATCCATGGCTGTGACAATATGGAAGCTGCTGGGGTATGGGTGGTGCTGAGTAATACAATTCAGAGCACGACTAGTGCATCTGAGTGTTATGAAAGGTGTTGCTCATAGGGTCAGTCGTGCTGCAATAGCACTTTCTGACCCAGTGAGGAAAGCAATGGCAAACGACCTCACTCCTCGTCTTGCCTAGTACGCCTCATTTTGGTGCTGCCATTGGTTTTTGCGATTTCCTTATAACCGCATAACCCATGATGGTGCTATTTGAGGATCCAACCAGCCTCTGGGCTGATGACCTAACAGACAGACAGAAGGAGTCATGACTCAAATTTTGAAATTCTACTATTTGCCACTCATCAAGACCAAACTTAAAACACACGCACATATTAGTAAGAGATAGCCCAGCAGAAAATTTGGAGTTGATTGGTTAATTGGTTGCAAAGTTATTGACAAATATGCTGCGTAGAAAATGCTCTTTGTGGCACAGTTTTCATTTGTTTCGGCTATAATTTGGCAGAATTGTCAAAATACTCAGATATTTAAGAATAACTTCCGGTTTCGCAGTCAGGTACAAACTACTGGATATACAGAATTTTTAAAATGTTTAATTATTCATTCAATACGAAAAAAATTCTAGTTCCGTGCTATAAAAATATGGAGAATATTCACATGATAATTTAATTCCTGTACATATTCCAACATTATCTGGAAATTTCAGGTGAATCCGATAAGAACTCTGTCCAAGGAGCATTTTATGCATAGCAAAGAGCTTAATTTTTTAAAGGTAGATAAAAGCAATTGAAACTTTCAAGAAGCATACTTGCATTGAAATTGCCTTGGGCAGTACATTACTCCCTCAGATGTCTTTTTCATCTTACGCACAGTGAAGGTAAAAATTTCCAATGGTAGTGCCCGGCTCCATGACTAATTATTTAGCGTGCTGGCCTTTGGCTACAGGGATCCCGGGTTCGATTCCCGGCAGGGTCGGAATTTTAACCATCATTGGTTAATTTCGCTGGCACGGGGCTGGGTGTATGTGTCGTCTTCATCATCATTTCATCCTCATCACGACGCGCAGATCGCCTACGGGAGTCAAATCAAAAGACCTGCATCTGGCGAGCCGAACTTGTCCTCGGACACTCCCGACACTAAAAGCCATACGCCATTTCATTTCATTTTCCAATGGTAGTCCGAAAGAAGTTTGAAGCTAATTTTGACTGACAGCGTGACAGAAAGGGCGGGGCCTTTAAATGCGACATTTAGGGCTTTAAAACGGGGTTAGGGGAAAGCTGATGACGGGATTTGAAAGAGGAAGAATTGGCAGATTTTTAAGATTTAAATTGAAAATTCGATTTTTTGGTCACGGCTCCCCATAAGGCGAGTGTGTGTGTTTGTGATGTGGATACCTTAAATGTTTCCTTGTTCGCTGCTATCTGTCTGCGTATCTCCCTAGGAGCAATACCAGTTAGGTAGAGGATTTCCTCAACAGGAGTATCAGGCATCCAGTAATGATTCTACAGTTTTCCTTTAGTACAGTGTCAACTGGACTGGCATATTCGCCTGCAGAGTAACACAGGGCTAAAGCGGATGTTCTAAGGGTTTGTGGTTGAGTTCCCCAAGCAGTGCCTGTCAACTTCCGAAGAATGTTGTTTTCTGCGGACAGTTTTTGCCTTATGTTTTGGCAGTGTATCTTGGAAGTCAGCGTGCGATCCAGGGTGACTCCTACATATCTCGGAGTGAAGTAATGATTCAGTAGCTTTCCCTTGCAATATGGTTTAAGTTCCCGGAATGCGTGAATGTGTCGCAGGTGAAACAAGCACATTTGAGTCTTTTGGGGATTGGGTTTAAGCTGATTTTGGTTTTCGAGTGTGACACAGTGCTCACTCGCGCTCCAAGAGTGTGAAACAAGAATAAGAATAATAATTGTTCCGGGGTTTTGGTGGTTTAGAGAGATGTAATTAGCTGCTGGGGTGAATGGGTGGACAAGGAATTAACTAGATTATAAGTTAACACCATAAATTTTGCAATGTTATTACTTTCCTTTTCTAAATTTAAAATTTGATAAATAGAAGATCTGAATAAACAACAACAACTTATAATAAGCTCGTCAGTTCCAACAACAATGATTTAAAGTCCAAAAATCAAGAACAAAACTTGAGAGATTTACAAATACTAATTGTCACAGAAAAGAGCTCTATTGTTCTTGGCAGGTACAAAAAGAGCTAGAAAGATCCAGGAAAATACCCTTTTTAAGAAGTCTGCGCTCCAAATATATCATCGTCCAACTTCACAGAGGGGTCAATTTTTAATAACGCACTTACAACCCATCCGTTGTCCTTAATTAAGGTATTTACATAAGGTAGCTCCGAGTTAGGGTTATCTATTACTCAGCAGTTTACCACTTTCTGTTCCTCAAGTGAATTTCACACCAGAAACAACTACCAAATAAACAGGGGCATGAGAGCCCATACTAAATGGCCTCAATGTAAAAGGAAAATGTTGTTTGAAACCGGCCATAAATACAAGGCTACGAGGCGAAAAATTTGCACTCCTTCTATAAATATCTAAAACCCTAAGAGGCTTATGGCCCAAATATACAGAGGTTAAGCCTATTCTTACAACGGAGTGACTGAATGAGAAACATTAAATACCAAAAGAGTATTAAGAATCTTAGAAACTTAGAAACTTTAGTAAACCCGTCAGAAGTTGAATGGGAATCAACAGAGGGTACTCACTCTTTGTTCTCTTAGATTACAGTAGAGAACAGAACAGAGTCCTCGGACTGGCAGAAAGTACTACATTTAAACCCCCACATTCAGAAATTTACATGAAATAAAAGAGTTGAAACCTTCCCCGCAAGCTATCTGCATGAGCAATCACATGTTTATATGAAAATTCTGACATTGCTTTGAGTTGCTGGGCCTTTCGAACGCCGACCGTGGCCCCTGTCCCATTAGAACACGCCGCACTCAAATCACTGGAGCAATGAAGAACATAATACGGCCCTAAAGCGCCCAGCTTTTATACCGTAGTATTTTTGAGGTTAAGATTCCAGAACTCTTTGCTGATAGGCTAGATTCCTGTACACACCCCGTATTATAATTGTCTAGAAAAGCTATTTACAAAATTCTGATAGGTTGATTGTTATTGGAGAAGGAACCAGCAGAAGTGTTGACAACATTGATACACGAAAAAAAAAAAAAAAACAATCTTCAAAAACTAAGGTTAGCCAATAGTAAAAATTAACTTTCCCTTTAGAATTCATTATCGTTGATCCCGCCAGAGGGGGCACTTAGGCCGATGGTAGAGATATCTCACAGTTGAAAACCGAACTATTTAGTACTACACAGCTTCAAGTTAGATTACATAGATGGCCTTATAGACGACGCGCAGTTTAACTGGTCGATAATAATAATAATAATAATAATAATAATAATAATAATAATAATAATAATAATAATAATAATAATAATAATAATAATAATAATAATAATAATAATAATAATAATAATAATAATAATAATATAATCGTATGGCCTCAGCTACCGTGTGCAGACATTTCAATTTGACGCCATCTGGCATTGTGCTTGTCAATTTCGACGTTCCGTTTTACTCTAGGCCCACTAGATGGCAGGCCGAGTGAACCGAATCTCTCTTGGGTGTCTATGGTTGAGATTTAATGAATTTTGTCGGATGAACACGAAATGTGTCACCAGAGATCTTTTACATGCCGACATCGTACGACATGGAGTGTCGAATAGACTTAAAAAATCCGACTACCTCTGCCGGGTTTGAATCGACTATCTTGGGATCCGGAGGCCGACACTCTACCACTGATCCACAGAGACAGCTAATAATAATAATAATAATAATAATAATAATAATAATAATAATAATAATAATAATAATAATAATAATAAAAATAATAATAATAATAATAATTGTACCGGGCGGTACACCTCCACGCCGCTATTTCAAACTTTGCGCCAGTTGAAACTCCTCTACTGGAGGAAGTCTGAACTCTATCCATTGTGTTAATCTTCAAGTTACCCAGAAGATGTCACTACTTGGAAATTTTGAAGTTTCTGAACTGGGTCGTTTTCGACGTATTTTTGTTTTGCTTGTAATAAGAAGTGTGAACTTTCTCTTCTAGAGGACACTACTGAAGAACTACTATAGTGCACCCTAGTGCAAGGTGAAAGAACTGTTTTTTTTGGAGAAATTTTTATTTCAAAAGTTTGTTTTTTGTTAAATTTCTTTCTGGTATTGTTTAAGTTGGCTGTATTCCCCTTTCTTTCCCCTTGTTTTGAATTTAGCCAATCCCGAATTTCCTTAATTAATTTACGACCAATAAGAGGTTTCTTCTTCAAATTGGATATGCTGCTTAACCCTAACCAATAAATGATTGTGGGCGGGTGTTTTCTTTCCTCAAACGCCTCGAACTTTCCGCGAGAGTATATAAACTGCTGATTTTAGGGTCTCTGCGCCACTTCTGTACCATCTTTCAGTGTGTAAAGTACATAGCAGGGGGCGGGAAGCGCCTCTTTCTTCGGACAGCAGTTCAACAACAAGGTAATGGCCGTATAATAACTTATTTTCTTGCTAGCTCAGCAGTTTAACTCTCGGGGCGGGTCCGAAGCTTTTCCTCCATGTAACTTTCCCTAAAATGTAAAGACACGTAGTTTCATTCTATCTTTTTAAACTAAAAATTTGGGATAGAGAGTGCTTAACCCTCTCGAGCTCCCTCTCATATTGCATTGAGGTGAACTTATTTTCACAACCGTTTCTTCCTTAAAGTAATGTAAATTTGTCTTCGCATATAAGTCACCTCGTTAGTATGGGATTAGCCCTTGCATTTGTGGCCTAGAGCCAGATTAGGTTTTAAACAAAATGTATTAGGAGTGCAGATCGCCTCCTCTCAAATTGTTATTTTAGAGGTCATGTAATTAACCTTTTTCTCACTTAATAGACCTCAGTAGGTTGGGTATTTTACCCCTGTGTATATGTCCTTAGAGGACAGCTTGAAGGTGGAATTTGGTGTGGCCTTTGACAGGCTTAAATTTTCAGAGCAAGTTGCTCTTTCTTGAAAATTTTGTTTTCTGCGCGCCTCAAGGAGGCCTTACTGTGTAATTTGGAGCAAGTGCTCCTGGGCATGAATGGGGTTTTCTGCCCCTTGGTTGAAACTTCTTTTGGGGTAAAGTTGGGCTAATTGCCCAAGGATTGTGAGTTAGGGGCTCGAAGCCCAAATCTTGTGAATACTGTACTTGTAATTTGTTACCTTGCTACTCTGTACCTGCCATTCGTGTTTTTTTTCTGAATTTTGGAAAGAAAATATAACCTTGTTAAATTTTAAATTAACTTTAATTTCGTAGCTTGAGACCTGTTCACCCCCGCACCTTCTTTCACCTCTACCTACCACAAAAATCCGGTAATAATAATTAATTAATAATAATTAATAATTAATAATTAATAATAATAATAATAATAATAATAATAATAATAATAATAATAATAATAATATTAATAATAATAATAATAATAATAATCTGTTTTTCACAACTACATGTACTGGGACAACATTGACATCTCGATCGTTTTCTTCTTATTTTTGAAGTTCGTGGTCAGCCAGAATATAGGATACCCATGCTTTACATCGATGGCCAAGAACGAAAGGGTTACAATTCAAAATCTATAATTTTTCAGAAGAGTTTAAACTTCTACCCACCGGGCGAGTTGGCCGTGCGCGTAGAGGCGCGCGGCTGTGAGCTTGCATCCGGGAGATAGTAGGTTCGAATCCCACTATCGGCAGCCCTGAAGATGGTTTTCCGTGGTTTCCCATTTTCACACCAGGCAAATGCTGGGGCTGTACCTTAATTAAGGCCACGGCCGCTTCCTTCCAACTCCTAGGCCTTTCCCATCCCATCGTCGCCTCAAGACCTATCAGTGTCGGTGCGACGAAAAGGAAATTGTGTGCTCTGGCAAAGTGTTACAACGCAAAATGACACTTTCGGATTACGCAAAGCGACTAATGTTAGAACACTGAAAACTGGTAGAAGTGCTTGCTGGCCTGAATACATTACACACATACATACAGAGGCCGGCAAAAGTATTCATCATCATCATCATCTGTTTACCCTCCAGGTTCGGTTTTTCCCTCGGACTTAGCGAGGGATCCCACCTCTACCGCCTCAAGGGCAGTGTCCTGGAGCTTCAGACTCTTGGTCGGGGGATACAGCTGGGGAGTATGACCAGTACCTCGCCCAGGCGGCCTCACCTGCTATGCTGAAGAGGGGCCTTGTGGAGGGATGGGAAGATTGGAAGGGATAGGCAAGGAAGAGGGAAGGAAGCGGCCGTGGCCTCCCGGCATTTGCCTGGAGGAGAAGTGGGAATCCACGGAAAACCACTTACAGGATGGCTGAGGTGGGAATCGAACCCACCTCTACTCAGTTGACCTCTCGAGGCTGAGTGGACCCCGTTACAGCCCTCGTACCACTTTTCACATTTCGTGGCAGAGCCGGGAATCGAACCCGGACCTACGGGGGTGGCAGCTAATCACACTAACCACTACACCACAGAGGCGGACGGCAAAAGTATTCGAATAATATAATACTTCACATTGTCTGAGGGACTGCCTGGCCGAGGCGCTAAAGGCGTGCTCGGTTCGCCCGGAAGGACGTGGGTTCGAATCCCAGTCAGGAAGTCGTAAAATTTAAGAAAATAGATTTCCGCTTCCCGAGATGCAGATGGCCCTGAGGTTCACTGAGCCTACAGAAAAAATGAGTACCAGGTTAATTCCTGGGGGCAAAGGAGTCTGGGCGTAGAGCTAACCTCCCTACCCCATCAAGTGCCGAGGTTAACAATGGTGGAAGCCTTTACCTTCACCACTCCAAGGGCCTTCATGGCCTGACTTTGCTTTTTGCTTTGCTCACGTTGCATTATAAATAACGTAATATTTATTTAGCAGTGTTGAATTTTTAAACATATAAAATTAACATTCTGCGTCTCGGTAACTACAAAATATTATATTGCATGTATTTATCACACAGTTCGTACTGTATTTATCCTGCTGTCCCATTTATTGGATGACATGCTGTAAGTATTCGAACGTACAGGAATGAGTAAAGGGAATCTTGGTGGAATGCGCCCTGTATGCCCCCTACCACATAGTCGTTGTGTTTATACTATACCTCGAAGTCGTGTTCTCGTAAGCGTTAACAAGTAAACTAAACAAACAAAAGACATACCTTGCCAAAATTGCTAGTGCAGTAAACAGAAGCAAAACTACAGTAGTCTGCATCATTTAGCTCTTCAAACAGACAAACCGTGTTGCGTTCGTTCTAGATTCACCGCCAGAGACAAGTGGCAAATGAATCCAAGAGTGACTGCATCTGAGATTAGAGGATGGCTTGAACAATATTCTGGCAGTGTGCTTCACACAAGAGCAGTTTAACGGGTTTTAAATAGTGCCGACAACAATGCCGGTGTACCCAGGAGGAAACAGAACGTTAATCGTGTGATTCAGAAAGTGTCTAGATTTTTCTAAACAGTATGTGGTGAAACCGACAGAATTCTGGGACCACATTCTCTGGTCGGAAGAGAGGAAATTCTGCTTATACAAGAGTGATGGACGCCTTGAAGTGTGGAGGCTATCAAATGCAGAATGGGAACCTGAGAACATGGTGGCAGTAATGTCATGGTATGGGGTTGTGGGGAACTGGTGTTCATAGATGGGATCATAGACAAGTTTGAATACAAGAGAATTCTTGAAAACAATCTTAAGAAGAGTGCAGAGATGCTGCGATTAGGAAATGATTATTACTTTCAGCAGGACAATGATCCAAAGCATACTGCTGAAATTGTAAGGCTTTGTACGTCTACAACCTTCCTCACACTTCGAACACACCGCCCCAATCAAGTTTATGTCCAGATATAAAAGAACTCTTTTCTTTCTTTCTTGTAGTAGAAATACGTTTCAGGTGCTTTTCATGAGTTTATATGTTTAATTGAAGACTCAAGTTTATTTTGTACGAATCATATTTATGACTACTCTCTTTGCTTCGTTATAACAGTGATAGAATTAATAAAAAGGTTTATATTCGAATATTTTGTCGGCCTCTGTGCATACAGTCACTATGGGTGGCGTTCAACTTAATAAAGTGACCCCGTTCAAATACCTAGGGTCATGCATCACCTCAGACTGCAGTGGCACTTGGATGAAATGGCGTCAAGTTACTGGAATCCTGTGCGATAAGAAAATTCCACTGCATCTAAAATCTAAAGTCTACCGCTGGAACTGGCTGCTGGCCTACAACATCGAACCACGAACCGGTACTTCATGCAATGGAAATGAAGATGCTGCGGTGGTCAAACGGCTTGACTCGACTAGACCATACCAGGAAGGACGCTGTGCGGAAGAAATTCAAGGTTGCCCCAATTAGAGAGAAAATGCGTGAATCACGCCTGCGATGGTATGGACATGTACTCCGTAGCAGTGAAACCTCAGTTTAACTGAACGAGGGAGGTCGCCGACCTCGAGGGCGACCTTAAACACGCTGGCTGGACCTGGCGTGTGGCTCACCTAACTCAGCCCTAGGGAGCTATGGATTGACAGAAGTGCGGGAAACATTCCAAGAAGGCAGATGATATATAAGTGGAAAAATGCAAAGAAGATGGTGATGAATGGTAAAATCTCAAAAATGATTTGTTTTGAGTTGTAAACTTTTCATTCACAGCTGTTGACATGGAATTTTTATATCTGTTGCCTTCAAAATAAATTGATTCATTCAGGGAAAGAGAGTATCGCTGAATGAAAGTAAAACGCATGCCGTCGAAATAGGAAGAGAACAAGAATTGATCAAGGAAGGTCCGACAGGAAATATAAAAATGAGGAGTCTCGCACAAGTAGGTGGGAGGAATGATACACTCAGCTAGAGGCGCCGTGATCTTCACCAGCTAACGCTACCAAGTTGAGAGCCCCTATTAGGACAACCACGAGGGGAGATCCGTCCCTCCAGCAGCTCAACATGTTAATATGCCACCATCAACATAGTAGAACGGTAATCTGTTTTTGTAAGAACGATTGTGAACACGCGAGAAGTGGACCAACCTGAATAATGCATTGTGCATGCTCTGTGAGGGAGTTTAATTTGGTGTCACTGAAGATATGTGTGACCAGGCTTTGCGTGATGCATGCAACCTGTTTTCTGTCTGCTGCAATGCCATCTGCACAACTCCACAGATTTATACAGTTCATTGTTTTAAATTTATGAGGATAATTGGCTTGGTGTATGATGGGGGGCAACTCCTTTTTTACCAATATTCTCAGAGATACAAACATTTAAAAAATCTCTCTAAGGCTTGAACAAGTTTTAAATGCGTAGTTTTTATTTAGTTTCAACTGGTCCCTTTCTACCTAAATTTTGGGATTTTATCCCAGCAAACACTGTTGATATTAAGAGAAATAAAAATGGAGTTACCTCCTACTTGCACCAAATTAGTGAAATGGTTAAATGTGTAATATCTGACGCCTCTGAAGAAGGAACGTTTGGGTGGTCAGTGGCGGAAAGAATCAATAGACAGACCTATAGCAGAGACACAGACCAGATGAAAATTCTCACTATCGTGGTAGAACAGGCCTGTTTGAGACAATCTTCTTTACCCAACGACTACTTTTTGATTTGCTACTTGTTCAAAGTCGCACTAATACACTGAAAATTTTCGGCGAAAGAACCATGGAAAAGGACTGGGAAGGTATCCCCAGCATATGTCTGGTGAAAATGGGAAACCACGATAAATTATCTTCAGGGCTGCGGACGGTTGGATTCGAACCGACTACCTCCCGAATGCAAGCTAGAGTTGCGCGACCCTAACCACACAGCCAACTCGCTCGATTGTAGTGACTACTGAAATATACAAAAGAAAAAGTTGCTTGTTCACCAACATCTTCACGAGACAGTAAAAATATTATCCTTTGTCGGTAACTTTTTGAGGAGGAAACTATGCTTTTCACTGCCGACACAATTAATGCAACTGTAAAGATTTTCAGTCTGTTGAAAATAATAATAATGCCCGCCTCTGTCGTGTAGTGGTTAGTGTGATCAGCTGTCTCCCGCGGAGGCCCGGGTTCGATTCCCGGCTCTGCCACGAAATTTGAAAACAGGAACGGAGTACACTCATCCTCAGGAGCTCAATTGAGTAGACGGGGCTTCGACTCCCACCTCAGCCATCCTCGAAGTGGTTTTTCGTGGTTTCCCACTTCTCCTCCAGGCAAATGCCGGGATGGTACCTAAAGGCCACGGCCGCTTCCTTGCCTCTTCCTTGTCTATCCCTTCCAATCTTCCCATCCCTCCACAAAGCCGGTGTTGAGCATAGCAGGTGAGGCCGCCTGGGCGAGGTACTGGTCATTCTCCGCAGTTTACCCCCCGTCTGAAAGTCTCACGCCTTTGAGGCGGTAGAGGTGGGAACCCTCGCTGAGACTGGGAGAGAAACCAAATGGTAAATGGAGAAAGAAAGGAAGATAACCTTAATGATCTTGAAGTTGTTGGATTGATTGTTAAGGCAAGAGACACCATAACGTCCTTTCTTGAAATTTTCTGCTTAGAAGATCCTTGGAACGGTGCTTAATTCTATTGTCATCTATGTTCAGAGAGCTTCTATAAGAATACTGGGACATCACCTCTATTCAAGGCGTCACCCAATGGACATACATTGGATATTTTACGGCTGTTTCGTGATAAATTTGTATTATACATATATTTTGTTTTGCTTCATCACATCTTTGCTATTGTCTTCCATTGTTACGTAGCCTCAGCAGTTTACGAGCATTATAACTTTATTATTATTTGTAGTAAGCTAGCAGCATGGTACTCAGTTGTGTACATTTGGGCATGTGCTGTTCTCTCACTGTTTACGCATAGTAGGAGATGGTAAGGAATGATGGGCAAGGGAGAGCAGGACATGCCCGTAAGAGGATGGGGTAGGACGGGCCTACCCCAAATATGTAAAAGAAGTGAGAGGCGGGATATGGGAGGAGAGCGGCTCCAGCTTCACGTGGCCGGCCGCAATGGAATGGTGAGAGAAACGCACTGTCATTTGGTAAGGTTGTTGGGGTCTTCCTTAGGGCCCCACGGATAGGGCCAGTCGTGTCATCATCGGAAGGGCGGCTCTCTTCTCACCAGGGGTGATGGCACGACCGGACAGTAGCAGTAGATTGCCATTAATATTATTTCTTGCTTTTATTTTATCTTTTGTTGTTCATTTTATTTTGTTTCTTAATATTAAGTGGAGACAATGGACGTGGCATGTAGGGACTGACGATGACTGCCGTGGTGACTCTCCCTTGGGAGTGTCATGTTTCCGGGGTATCTGATAGACCTCATGGCATGCCCAAGGAATATTGTATTTCTCTTCTTTTCTTTCGTTGTTAGTTGTCATGCATGGAAAAGTGCCTTGTGAACATGTATCGGGGCTAATTCGCCGATTATGTTCAATAAATACTAATACTAATACTAATACTAATACTAATACTAATACTAATACTAATACTAATACTAATACTAATACTAATACTAATACTAATACTAATACTATTGTCTTCCAGATCTCAACTAAGGAAGCAATTTCAAATGTAATTTATAGTTGAATGTTCTAAGAAGTATGATACACTTTCTCCACTGTGACAGCTCATATTTTTGAGAAACCTTAAAAAATTGGTGTTAAATTAATCTTTGGGAAAATCAAATCACCATAATTATGTCTTTAAATAAATGAAACTCAAATTAAAATAACGATTAACTTATTTGCATCTAAAGAATCATTTTCTAAAGACATTGTATGGAATTAGGAGTCGAGACATGTACGATTCACAGCATTGATAGGGATAAACTTGCTCAGGGCGTATGAAACTACTACGAATGAAAATGTGATTAGGCCTATTTGATAAAAAAGCTATATATGCCTGAGTCATGGCCTTCCATTAATACTTCACGTCACAGCCTGCACGGTTGCTAGGTAACATTGCGTCACACATTTTGTATCGCTAATTTCAGAATCCAAAAGAAAAGTAGTCGAGTACAGGAAATATTAGACTAGGAAATGTCTTAAATTGAGTGATTAGGCCTAATATTGTTACTTGGGTAGTAAAATACACTCATGTTCATAGAGAACAGTATAGCCTGAAAGACGAGAGATAGGAAGTTCATATTCACAGGACATATGCATTAGTATGTTCTGAAGAAATGATTAGCATTTGAACCGTGTTGGCCCTCAGGCGCACCACCACTGACTGTAAATTGTGCCTGCGACTCACGTTGTCGCTATAAACCGAAAGTAATGGATCAGTGGGACTTGAGCAGACGTGCAGGATGCCTCGCAGACTTGTGCGAGAACCGTACCGTCAAATGAGTGAGTTTGAAAGAGGGCGCATTATTGGCATGATAGAACGTGATGAATCCATCCGGGAAATTGCTGCTTGTGTGGGACGAATTTTGTCGGCAGTGCAACGGGTGTGTGCAGAATGGTTCACAGGAGGCGATAGAACACGACGAGATGGGGCTGGTCGCACCACCCAGACCAACCCCTCCCCTCCGAGAAGATCGACACCTCATCTGACTGGCATTGCAGGACAAATCTGCGTCCTCCTCCGCTCTGTCGCAACAGTGGAACAATGTAACACATCGTACACCATCAGGAGTGACAGTCTGTCGCCGTTTATTACGGTCTGGGTTACCGACGCGTCGCGTCGTCCACTTCTTCGTCTACCTTTCACTTATATGCATACACATGCTAGACTGTAATGGTGTATGGAACGACGTCACTTGGGACAGGAATGGCAACAGATAGTGTTTTCGGACGAATCCAGGTTCTGTTTGTTTGAAAATGATGGCCGCATTTTGGTTCCCCGCAGACATGGGGAGAAGTAATGGGCTGAAGTAAATAATTAAGAAACTCGAGGAAATCGGTGAATTAAGTGTCGCATCAGAGAGAGGACGGCGGCCCAGCTGCTGTAGCAGACCGTGCAGCACATTCTTCCATTTCTGTAACCGGTGCTCGAGCTGGGTTACGTAAATTGTCGCTACCCGGCTCAACAGCCACAAGATGTTGCGGCGCATTTTACACTGGTAGGGCCTATCCCTACAAATTTCACACTGTTCACAAATTGAAACCCCAAGATGCACAACGCCCTGACTTTACCCTTCGGTTTCTGGCGCGCGTAGAAGTCGACAACATATGGCCGGGGAATATTCTGTGGACTAACGAGGCGGATTTTATTCTGCAGGGTGCAGTGAATGCACAGAACTGTCGCATATGGGGTTCGACTCCCTCGACGTTGTGCAGGAACAACCATTGCATTTAGCATACGTGAGTGTGTAGTGTGTAGTCCTTCATTCTCGGTCCGTTTTTCTTTGAGGAGATGACCCTTCGTGGGCCTGTTAGGTGTACAGTGACATCTGCACGTTATAGGGACCTCCTTAGCAATACGTGACTCCAGCTTTGCAGGAACGCAACTGTGACCACACCGTTATTTTCAAGCAAGCTGGGGCAACACCACGTATCGCTTCGATAAACCTCCAGTAACGACCGCATTATCTCTGGGCATTTTCCAGATGCGTGGCCTTCGAGGTCTCCCAACCTAAATCCATGTGACTTCTGGGTATGGGGATATTTGAAAGATCATGTCTATCAGGGACATGTTCCGTCTCTGCTCGATCTAAGGGATAGAATGCGACGACATGTCACTCTGTTTTCAACTGTCGACCATCCCCTCTTAGGGATGAAGCATGTTGCAGAGTTCGGAGGCCATATTGTACAGTGTTTGTAAGCATAAATGATTACAAACCTCTCAGAACTACCGTTATCATGAGTTTGATCTTTCCTGCCATTTTTCTGCGACCCCTACCATTGCTTACAGCGCAATGTTTTCGCCTCGTGGAAAAAGAACTAATAATTTTTGTGGCATAATTCGCGAGCGCATTGCTTCATTAGCATATCTGCGATATTTTAGACTCCTACGGTCATTACAGCCCGTGCTGTCCTGCGCTGAATACCATGACTTTAATTGTGGACACCCGGTACTCCATTCCATCGCCTCCAGAGTCAGATGTTGACGATTCAACTATGGAGGGTAGCCATGATCTGCTCAGTATATAGCCGTCACCTTTGTTAAAATTATTCGGGTGTTTAGCAATTTCTATCGCCTGACGAGTGATTCAGGTCTTCTTGCCATACGTATAATCTGTAACGGATAGGATTGGCAGTATTCTCAGAAGGCACAATTTTAAGACCATCTTTAAGTCTAATATCTTAACAGGCAATTACTTGAGATCTGTCAAAGATCCTATTGGTTTAAACTGTACTGGACTATATATGATTCCTTGCTCCAGTGGATCGGTTTATGTTGGCCAAACATATAGGAAGGTAGCAGCAACAAGTGTTAAAGAACATCGCAGGCACTTACGTCTTTGCCAGCCAGAGAAGGCTGCGGTGGCAGAACATGCCATACATAATGATCATCAAATCATTTTTGATGGAACTTCTGTCATGTTGTACCCGGATTCATTCGTGAGGCGATAGAAATTGCTAGACACCCGAATAATTTTAACAAACGTGAGGGCTATGTACAGAGTAAATCATGGCTACCCTCCATATTTCTTCAACATATTTCTCCTTGAACCTGGCGGTCCTGGAATGAACTACATTTCTAACAGGATCTCTCTATCTTGGAATGACAGTTGCCACTAAAAATCTCTTTTTATTGCTCCAAAGACGATCCTAGTTACAGGTTCGAAACACGTCAGCGTATTATAAAAATTACAGGACCTAACATCCCTCAAATTACATATTATAAGGACTTCACTTAAGTATTCGCAGTACGATTATCTCCAGTTCGTACCAAACGTATTCTACAAAACGTATTAATCAACCTGACTGAAGTTGGGGGCGACGCTGAGGTTGGCACGACACAGCTCGTATAACGATATTCTGGTAAACTTGTTACATATTTGCGGGTTCTGCTCGGGAATGTTAAATGGTTTGCAGTATTCATTTAATGAAATCAATGCAACAGTTTTAGACACAAGGAATGGTAGACTTGTAGATATCGTCAGGTCGAAGCAGATTTGAGAGCTACGGCTATTTCCTGTGGCACGCTATCCACAGCAATCACGAAACCAATGTGCCTAGAAAATTAAGTGTAACTGAAAGAATATCAAATGCGGAATATTTTAAGTTCGTGCGCTGGGAACATGTCATCTCGGCTGTGGGGAAAGTTTTGTCTTAATAAAGTGTTCCAGACATGCGAACCCACCTTGTAACGATCGATAGTCCGTTCGGAGAAAATGTTAGACCTATTAGTTCCGCCACAGACTGGATACATTGGCGATTGGACGCATGTTGCACGGTTCTCCAAATATTTTTTGCGTTTCAGATCGTCCATCGGACCATCAGTCCAGTCTTCCAACTCACTAATAATAATAATAATAATAATAATAATAATAATAATAATAATAATAATAATAATAATAATAATAATAGTACACACGATTATACTTCTTGCGGATTTAAATGCACAGCTAGGTAAAGAAAGAAAGTTCCAAAACATTATAGGAAACTATCCGGCACACCAGAGAACAAACCGCAACGGAGAGAGGCTCGTGGAGCTATGTAAGGCCTTCAAGTTGGTTACAAAATCTACAGCTTTAAAACATCTGTCCAGGAAACATAAGACTTGGACATTTCCGAATCCCAATCTCGGAGAGTTTTAAATTGACCATGTCGCAGTTTCCCGTAAAGCTTTAAGAGGGATACAGTCTGTGAAGGTTCTAAGAAATGCCAATCTAGATTCGGATCACTATCAAAGTTAAACTGATTCCGAGAAACACCAGAAAGGTCCACTTGAAGATGATCAATCGATTTGATAATGAGAAACTACGCTCATGTCCTGAATTCAAAAAGAAATTAGAATTCCTGAATCCCCAGAGCTGCAACAGACCTTGGTTACAACAGCAAAGGAAACCGTCCCACTGATGAAGTCAAAGAAACATGTCTGGTGGAATGATGAATGTGACTCAGTGGTAAAACAAACACAACTCGCCTGGCAAATATTGAATTCGAAAAAGAACCAAGATAACTGGGAAAACTTCGTTATCGTGAGACAATGCACGCCAAAAAATATTCCCAATGCAAAACGTACCTACAACATGAATCAACTAACACAGATTGAACGAGACTTCCAGAGGAACAACACACGAAACTTTTACAGAACCTTCGAACGCAATCTAAACAAGTATAATCCAACAAGCCTACAGTTCAAAAACTCGGATGAGAAACTAGCTTACAATGACAAAGATGATTGCCAGTTTCTAGTGAAGTACTTTGAATCTCTTCTCAATTGTGAAATTCCACTATACTCTTTCTAATTTGAAGATAACATACACGTCCATCCAGATTCATGCCCTCCAGCGAAAGAAGAAATCAAACAGATTATCTAGTCCTTTAAGAATGACAAGGCGCCAGGTGAGGACTAGACAACTGCTGAATTGTTGAAGTATTCTGGTAACAAAATGATTGATAAATTGACTGACATCATCAATAAGATTTGGGAAACCGAGAAACTTCCACGTGACTGGACTTCTGCCTTTATTCACCCACTGCATAAGAAAGGAAACAACAAAAAAAAGAATGGATGTTAACAATCACCGTGGTATTTCCCTCCTATTAGTATCTTACAAAATTCTCTCAAATGGTCTGCAGATTAGGGCAGAACAACAACTTGATCCACAACTGGGAGAGTACCAAGCAGGGTTCAGCAAAGAGCGCTCATGTGCCGAGCAAATTATTAATCTGAAATCTATCATCTCACATCTGAAACTAAGGAACAATAAATTTGTGGTGACCTTCGTTGACTTCAAGAAGGCCTATGACTCGATTGACAGAATTACTCTTACTGAAGTTCTAAAAGAATTTAGCTTAGATAACAAAACCAGGGCGATCATCGGACGGACCCTAGCTAACACAACCTCCAGAGATAAGTTCAGGAGAGAAATTTCAGACGTTTTCAAGATAAAGACAGGAGTCAGGCAGGGAGATGGGCTCTCGCCCTTGCTCTTCAATTGCGTCCTTGAAAAAGACCTCCGTGAGTGGGGCAAAGAAATGAAAAACGATGGGCTCCAAAATGTTGTGAGATTGGGAAAGAAGAACAACTGCTTGCGTAGCATTTACATATGATCTCTGTTCCTTAGACATGGCTACAAAGCATATTAATCACGTCAAGACACAGGAAGGAAAAGCAGGCCTCCAGATCTCTTTGGAGAAAACGCAATTCATAACTAACATGAAGCCAGCACCAAGTGAAAGTAAACCAGGGGCAATCAGACGGACAGATAAGTTTAAATATCTTGGCGAGTGAACAGAACCAAACATCTCTGAAAAAAGAAGCTTTTGCGTCACGGATGAATAAAATGGAAATGGTTTATCAACTGACCAAAGATGTTTACAACAAAAAGTCCATATCCTTGAACGCAAAACTCAGGCATTACTGCACTGTCACAACACCACAGGTTTTGTATGCAGCGGAATGCCTTGCGATGAACAAGACACGCCCGGTGCACTCTCAACGTATACTTAACAATAGTTTATGGTAGAGTACACGCATGCGTTGTACGGCTCTTGATCAAGTAGATCCTCCGGAAGAACGTATTCTACTTCCTTGCCCATCACCGACAGGTTATGTTTCCTTTCGTTATAAGAAGCCATTTTGAGCGATCGATCACAGGCGCGCACTCCAGCAACTGGGTTAACTCTGTAGCCTTTGGAATAAGAGTTAATCGAGAGGGAGGGACGACCTGATAAGCGCTCGCTCCCAATCGACACGCTACTCCCAGCCAAACACCTCCCTTCCACTGCTGAACTTCTTGTCGGCTACCACCACGGCGATACTGAACCCATGCCATTCTCGTAGATTCTGCAGCCAAGACATTCTCCTTCTTCTCCCTTCAATTTTAGCTTATAAGGTAAAGTGAAGGAGTCTAGTCTATATTTATTGTTTCGAGTGATATGCCCAGAAGTTCTCAAGTTTCTTGTTTTTGATGATGGCATAACCTCTAACTCTTTGTTCAGGTGTTGGAGTACTTCAGTGAGGTTGATTGATTGATGTTTGTTGTGTAAAGGGGCCTAACATCCAGGTCATCGGCCCCTAATGGTACGAAATGAGACGAAATCCTCCACTGACCAGAATTCAAAGCGTGAGGGCGAAGAATGAATGGATGGACGGATATGAATTTAAAACGATCAGTGGAAATGACCCACAGTGCCTCACATGTACAGAAGATGGCACAAAACAATAGACCAAGGGACTGCTTTTATAGCACGACGGTGAATCGATTATGCTTATAGTCGAAACGGGTTCAAAATCCAAGTCATCGGCCCCTCATAATGGTATTTATCGCTAGGAAAGTAGAACCATGTTATGTGTAATGTTGCGGTACTAATCAAAAGTAGCGGAGTCTCGCGGTATGACACATATTATGGTACTATTCACAGGTACTGTAATGTGCACATGTAACACAGACCTATGGTGTTTCGCACATTGCGGCGCTATTTACAGGCAACGCGAACCTATGGCGTTCCTCACATAGCATAGGTAAAGCAGAACCATGGTGTCGCTCATATAGGGGTACGGAGCACACGTATTGTAGGACCCACCTCCTGATTCACACGCTGTCGCTACTAATCACAAATCTGTTGCGTACCTAACACAGTGGTACTACGCGCAAGTAAATGCGACCCATCAAGTTCGCTGCGTAATGGTACTAATTACAAGCAGTCTCATGGTTCTAACTGGATCATCCCTTGGTCGCCCCGTTTAGTCGCCTCTTACGACAGGCAGGGGGTACCGTGGGTGAATTCTTCGTCTGCGTCCCCCACCCACAGGGGGGGGGGAAGTACTTCAGTGTTACGTATTCTGTCAACCCGCGATATTCTGAGCAGGGGTCGGTAGCACCACATCTCAAAAGATCGAAGTCTTTTGGTGGTGTTCTCTGTTGGGGTCCAAGTCTTGGGACACCATAAAGTAAGACAAAATACATAACACCGAAGTGAACTTAGACGGAGATTGATCTTAAATTCCCTGTTATAGAGAATTCTCTTGAATGCAGTACTTTCCTATTTAATCCAGGACCTAATTTCAATAGCACTGTTCCAGCTGTGATCAAGTCCGCTGCTGAGATACTTAGAGCGTTGGACTTGCTCCAGTTATGTGCCTTCTACTGTCAAGTTAACAGGTTGAATGACATGCTTGCTTATGACCATTATTTTGGTGTTTTTCGTGTTTAAACGCAGACCTGCTGAAACACTGTGTTCGACCCCAACAGTTTAGTAATGTCTGCAGATCTTCCGCACCTGTTGCAAGCAGATCAGTATCACCTACATATCGCAGATTATGTATTGTTATCCCATTAACAACGATGCCCTCCTGTTTTCCTTCTGGTGCTTCAGAAAATACTCTTTCAGAGTAGACACTATGAAATATTTATTAGTAGAATTGAGGAATTTATCCGAATGTATATTTTTAATGCAGTCGCATGTCTAAATGAAACTTTATATCTACATTGTTTCACGTTAAATGAAGACAATTCAAGCACATTTCGTGTGACACCGCACTTCCTCATCGCTGATACCGCCAACCTGCTGACATTGTTCTTGAAGTTTTATCGGCTTCTTCCTATCACGGAGCACTCCTGATATCTCCTTCCAGTTCCCCCATCTTTTTTCGGATTCTAGAGGACACTTACACTGATAGATCTCCATCCTGTTCTATAACTGATCCGAGGTAACGGAACTCAGATAACCACTTGATGGCCTCACTTTGCTCCTGTACTTCGTCTTCTTTACAGAATAGATACCCAGATTTGCTACGGCTCAGAACTCACATGGAACAGAAAATTCTGGCGCCTCAGCGTATTCGAACACTGCAAAAGTAGTTAGTGGCAAGTAAAACCCAATAACATTATTGTATGGCGGTGATTATTGTTTCAAAAGGCAGCTGCTCAGTTTTGAAAACTGGGTGACCTCTTGATACCTTATTCATTACCTAGAAGAACAGGCATGAAAGCAGCGAGGATGATTGCTATTGCAAACAGGTGAGAATATGCCACGAGTGGTAATAATACTAATACTACTAATAATAAGAAAAACAACAATAATAATAATAATAATAATAATAATAATAATAATAATAATAATAATAATAATAATAATAATAATAATAATAATAATAATAATAATAAAGAGTACTCAGTAGTACTTAGTATCTTATTGGAAGTTCGCACCAACATCAGTCTTTGAAAATGTGTACTGTAGACTTTATTGGGATAAAAGTGTCATCGCTGACAAGACATAATAGAGCAGACATCGCAGTGTTGCCAACACTGGAATAGGATTACCCATTAAACGGCTCCTTGTAAACCACTAGAAACCACTAACCTCCCTTTCCCCTTCTTAAAATTTTTGAGTTACGAAAATACGACTGTATACACAAGAAATGTCCGACTCATTGGCTGAATGGTCGGCATTGAGGTGTTCGGTTCATAGGGCCCCGCGTTCGATTCACGGTGGCGTCGGAGATTTTAATCACGTCTGATTAATTCTTCTGGCTGGGGGATTGCGTATTTTTGTTTGTCCCAACACTTTTCTCTTCATATTCAGACAACACGCGATACTCTCAATCACCACAGAAAAACGCAATAGTGATTACATCCTTCCACATAGGGCTGATGCCAGGAAGGACATCCGGCCGTAAAACAGGGCCATATATTCATATGCGACGTAGTTCGCAACCACGATGCCACAGGTGTGGGAAAGGCGGTACAAGAACAAGAATATCAACACAAGAAGTATTAAATATATTTCTTTCTCTTGACAGCCTCCTTTACCTCGGACCGACACAGATAGGTCTTATGGCGACGGTGGGACAGGAAAGAGCTAGTAGTGGGAAGGTGGGGTTCGAACTCACTATCTCCCGAATACTGAATGCTGGCCGTACTTAAGCGACTGCAGGTATTGAGATCGGTTTAATATATTTCAACGTGATGGTCCAGGGCCATTGATGTCTTCGACAGAAGTACAGAAGAAGCTGGGGTATGTGATATGTTTTCGCAGTCTCTATTTGTTGTAATACTTCGTTTGGCAGCTCAAATAGTGGCATTGTCTATTTCTTCTCAGTCCTGACAGGATCAATAAAAGCCAACTTACCGAGCTCGATAGCTGCAGTCGCTTAAGTGCCGCCAGTATCCAGTATTCGGGAGATAGTGGGTTCGAACCCCACTGTCGGCAGCCCTGAAGATAGTTTTCCGTGTTTCCCATTTTCACACCAGGCACATGCTGGGGCTATACCTTAATTAAGGCCACGGCCACTTCCTAACCACTCCTAGCTCTTTCCTGTCCCTTCGTCGCCATAAGACCTATCTGTATCGGTGTGACGTAAAGCAACTAAAAAAAAAGCCAACTTATCACTTCGAATCTCATTCTATTTTTGGCTTAATTTTAATCATGTTCTACCGAATAGACCTTCTCTCCATTTGACCATGACAATAATAAGTGCGGAAGTGCGAATGTTGCCAGCTCCTGAAATGGAATGGTGTTACTTGCATCGCAGTATTTCATCACATTACACCGGAAATTAACGTTACCCATGGTTTGAGGCCGTTTTACAAAAGACACATTTTTCCAACTGATTGAACATGATTCAAGAAGTGACACTTTTCTATGAAAAAAGAAATAAAGACGCACTGGAGGTTTTTAGCTTCCTTATTTTGAAGAGAATCACCTACATCTCAGCTCAGTCCAGGTCTTCCCCGGTTCGACTTTTGATTACAGCACGACTGTCAACACTCTCTGTCATATTGCATACAACCATCAAACTATCCCCGGACATAAGCATGGAAAAGACCAACTGCAGACCGTGTGTTAAAGTTTACCCACTGACGAAGAGTAAAAAATCCCCTAGATTTAGTGGGAAACGCACCGTGTTTTCAACACTGTCGGTAAGAGCAAGGAAACCTCCTACCTAATAGGTATAGCGTGTCCTAGTTCCCACAGAAGAGACAGGGAAAATATGGAAGTAAATTGATTTGTCGGTGGAAATTAAAGCAATTTGGCGAGCCAAGAATGTTGCAGTTTCCCCTTGTCGGTTGGGGGTGGTAGAATAACACACACGGTATCCCCTGCCTGTCGTAAGAGGCGACTGAAAGGGCCCTAGGGGCTCTTTACTTGGGAGCGAGGGTCGGCTACCACGGGGGCCCTCAGCTGTGTGCTGCATTGCTTCCACTTACTTGTGCCAGGCTCCTCACTTTCATCTATCCTATCCGACCTCCTTAGTCAACTTTTGTTCTTTTCCGACCCAGACGGTATTGGAGCACTCGAGGCGTAGGGAGTCCTTCACTTACACGCCCTTCGTGTCCCGTGTCTTACTTTGACAGATACCTACCTCCATTGTCTGAAGTGTCGGATCCCGTCCATTTTTCTCTCTGATTAGTGTTATATAGAGGATGGTTGCCTAGTTCCTCCTAAAACAATAATGACCACCACCACCGTTGTAACAGTACCAGTAATCATAGCGTGCGTTGGCCTTATACCAAAGACATTGTATAACAGCCTAAAATTATAAATACGCACCCATTCAGCTACATAGAACTTCAGAAAGCAGTCATATTAGCCATCTGTTACATCGTCCAGAAGTTTATGGAGGACTCCACCATGTGAAGTGAGGAAACCGCCTTCTATACGACATGACTGAAGAGTTTGGATTTTGTAACCATGAAAATATAGTCTAAGTCTGATAAAATTAATGTTACGTATTTTGTATCACTAATGAAGCATCGCTTTATTTCTTTTACGTTGGTTAAAATAATTCCGTTATTTATTCATTTACAATTGTCTTTACGTCGCACCGACACAGATAGGTCTTATGGCGCCGTTGGGACAGGAAAGGCCTAGGAATGGGAAGGAAGCGGCCGTGGCCTTAATTAAGGTGCAGCCTGGTGTAAAAATTGAAACGACGGGAAACCATATTCAGGGCTGCCAACAGTAGGGTTCGAACCTACTATCTCCGAATGCAAGCTGACCGATATGTGAGTCAACGACACAGGTACGCGAATGGTTTATTTGTTTATGTAATTTGAAAGTCTTATAAATATTAAAAATAACATTTGAAATTCAATTTTGTCTCCTTGGAAAACTTTTAAGTTATGACATTTCTTAGGTATGATTTTCTTTGTAAAGATGTTGCGAACAGTGGTTAATTTCTTTTCGTTTGAAGGGTTGGAGATCCTAATTTAATTTTTTCCCACAACCTATGCACTATAAAACTCATCTATGGCAGAATGTGGAACTGAAAGGACACTGGCGGAATTTTGTAAAATTATACACAATACGCCAATAAGGAGAGAGGTAGGTGAGGGTTATTCTGCCCGAAGGCAGGTCCGAACCTCCGCAGAGGTGTTCCTGAGCCGGAGTTTACGTGCGGTAGGGTGGCCAGTTCCTTTCCGCTCCTCCATTCCCTTACCCCCAACCAACAGCGCGTGGCAACACACCCAACTCCTGACCACGCCCAATGTTGCTTAACTTCGGAGATCTCACGGGATCCGGTGTTTCAACACGGCTACGGCCGTTGGCTAAGGTGAGAAAGGCTTCCTAATAGCGAAACGAGAGGAATGGTGTGGTGGTTAATGATTTATAAAAATAAGGGTCACAGGGAGTAATAACGAAAATCACTGTCTACTCTGTGGAGAAGAAATGGAAGAAGCACATTAATTAAGAGTTTGTAGGGCAACCGCAGCACTGAGAGTAAAATATCTGCGAAGTGAATGTAAAATAAAAATAGGAAGACAGAGAGAATTCTATACGATTGCTAAAATATTACATAAAGTGTTGATTAAGCCGTGAAGAATAGCAAATTTTTCTTTTGTATTTTGAAAAGTATGTGGAAAAAGGAAATTGAAAACACCGAAACAAATACAAACGAGAGTAATGAAGGATGAGGATAAGATGGATAAGAGGTCTGTGTTGTGTGTGTCCTTCGCCGCCTGCGAGCTCCTCAACCCGCACCCACTTCGACGTTTCTGGTGACGACGAGGTGTGGACTGCAGCGCGCTGACGTAATCGTGTGACGATTACATACACCGTATGTCAGACACGGCGGTACCCTCTTGAAAACGTGTACTGAACAGGTGGACTAATTCTGATCGGGAGATCTCACCTTAGGACATCTTCGCCTCAAGTTTCCCTGCCTCCCGTATCACCGACATACGTCCTGCCTAGCATTCTGCTACCACGGACTCTACTCCAAGTTCCATTTATAATTCTCCATACTCCAGATAGTCATCAGCTATCACGAAAATTCATTCCTTCGGACATCCTATCTCATCAAGATAGATATCATTGTACATATACAAATCCAAGTGTATAAATGTAAATATCTCTCTGACCATCAGTCAACTAGTTTATGTTGTTATTTAACATGTAAAGCACTTCAAGCAGCAAGTCAAATTTCTTTCATTTTTGTACATACTGTGTGAATATTTACAAATTAATAAACTTTTATGTTGTGCTTTATATATCGTGTTCCTTGTATACAACAGTCTGCGTATCCTAGAATAATGAATATAATTACTAGTAGGTTAAAAATAATTTCAAATGTTGTAATATATGACAGCAATACTAACCGGCCATGGAAACATGGCATAGTACCTGTACAGGCTTAGGACCGTACGCAGTGAAGAGTGTTCCTGCCACAGAGGACCACATATATTACAACATTTGAAATTATTTTTAACCTGCTAGTAATTATATTCATTATTCTGGGATACGCAGGCTGTTGTATACAAGGAACACGATATGCAAAGCACAACATAAAAGTTTATTAATTTGTAAATATTCACACAGTATGTACCACGTAATATTCGAGTATAGTGAAGTGAACAGTGAGAGAGAAATGTTAATAAACAGTAAAAAAAATGAAATGGCGTATGGCTTTTATTGCCGGGAGTGTCCGAGGACCTGTTCGCCTCGCCAGGTGCAGGTCTTTTGATTTGACTCTCTTAGGCGACCTGCGCGTTGTGATGAGAATGAAATGATGATGAAGACGACACATACACCCAACCATCATGCCAGCGAAATTAAGCAATTATGGTTAAAATTCCCGACCCTGCCGGGAATCGAACGCGGGATCCCTGTGACCAAAGGACAGCACGCTAACCATTTAGCCACGGAGCCGGACAGTGTTAGAAACTGACCAATACAGAAGTCTGTCCTAATCAAAAAGTATTCAAAACCATTTGCAGAATAGTTGAACTCTTTAAACTTTCAAGCACTGAGAAAGAGTCAAGAACAATAGCTATCACCAAATATGTATGATAAAATGTAATCAATGTTTTGCACGCAGATATGTAAGAATAGTTAAGTGAATGTAGTGGAGCATGCAGAGAGTATAATATACAATGATAATAAAATGTAGTAATATATCAATTGTTCTATTGCCGTGTCATTATATTCTATTCATAATTCAGCCGTTAAGTAAGGTAGGATACTCTAAAAATGATTTGTGACACACAAGTAAGAATTAATTTTTTTTTGCTAGTTGCTTTACGTCGCACCGACACAGATAGGTCTTATGGCGACGATGGGACAGGAAAGGGCTAGGAGTGGGAAGGAAGCGGCCGTGGCTTTAATTAAGGTACAGCCCCGGCATTCGCCTGGTGTGAAAATGGGAAACCACGGAAAACCATCTTCAGAGCTGCCGATAGTGGGGTTCGAACCTACTATCTCCCGAATACTGGATACTGGCCGCACTTAAGCGACTGCAGCTATCGAGCTCGGTAAAGTAAGAATTAAATAAGCTAAGGAAAGATACATGTTGTCCTAGACAATATAGCATTGTTAACGTCTAGGACAAAATAAATTATATTTAGTGTAGTAATAGTCAAATAATTATAAGAGAGAAGTGTAATGCATGTATCAAACTTTAATGAATTGCAATAAGAAGAGGGCTCTCTCTCTAGTTTCAGGCGATCGAGACCTTGGGGATGGGAGTACTCCAATCTATATAATAAAAATCATCTAAACCTACAGACAGTATGACAGGATATTGATTAGTAGTTTACAGTATTCTCCTCATTTAATACGAGTTGTACGTGTCGCGCCTTTGATGATAAACTAAGCTCCAAATAACCTGTCCTTCACAGCGCTTGAAGCTTCAACATAAGACACATCAACACACCTGTGTACCTTTCGAATCAACGCACTGAGATAAACAAACCAATGTCTTTCTCTCCTTACATCGACTTGTCACCGATGAGGATGCCTGTACAAACAGAAATTCAACGATGGCTTCTAAGATCGTTACTTGCCATGGAGAATGTTTTATAGTGGAATAAAATGATCATTTTGATATGTCCATATGAGAACACAGCCCCAAGTGTAGTTGGCGATGTGTTAACTGCTGCTTCAAGGCATAGGATTGCCAGTGCCCCGGAACATTAATCATAAAGGAAGGAGGAAGAGTTACGACTTCTCAAAGATTGATGGCATCGGAATGGAAACGAGCGGTAGGATGGAATATGAATCCCTCAGCTTTGTCTTTTAGAGTCATCATGCCATTTGTACGAGTAAGGCTGCTACAACACATCTAAAAGCGTGAGCAACTCTGCGTTAAAAGAAAATAATAATAATAAAATCCCCGATGATTGGAAGAATGCACTGATACATCCATTACATAAGAACGGTGACAAAACAGATGTAAACAATTGCAGAGGAATTTCTATAGTAGCAGTTATATATAAAATACTGTCAAAAGCTCTTCGTAATAGCATTGCCAGACTCAGCTAGACGAACCACGGTCGCCAACCCTGGTCCCCTTTAAGCGACTTGTTACGACAGTCAGGATGTTATTTTACCGCCTCTACCAACAGGGTCCCTGGGGGACTAATTGTCTATACTGTATTTGACGTCTTCTATACTAATATTGAACCAATAACAGACAAACAAATTGGAGAATACCAAGGTGGGTTCAGAAAAGGCAGATCATGTGCAGAACATATTCTAAACCTGAAAACTATAATGCGAGACAGGGTTTTAAAGAACAAAATCTATATCATAGTTTTTGTGGACTTCATGAAAGCGTACGATTCAGTAGACAGAATTTTGCTACTGAACATTTTAGAGAAATTTGGAGTTGACACAGAATCAATCAATATAATTAGTCGAACTCTGACTAAAATAAAGTCCAGAGTGAAATTTATGGGAGAGATCTCAGATAAATTTTAAATTAAAACCGGTGTCAGGCAGCGAGATGGGCTTTCACCGATTCTTTTCAATATCGTCCTGTGAAAGGTAATAAGAGTATGGGAAGAAAGGCGACTCCATCATGAGACAAGAGTAGGTTCAAAGCACAATGCGGTTGGTGTAAACTGTTTGGCCTTTGCTGATGACACGGCAATCCTCTCTGCTTTAGAACAAATCAACCTTCTGAAGGAAATAGCAGGAAGGGTTGGACTTCAGATCTCTTTGAGAAGACTAAATTCTTGTCAAATATTCGGGATTCACCCACAGCGCTAAAAACAGAGTACAGGAAAATCAACAAGGCCAAAAAATATTTAGGTGAAATAATTCAGGTTAATGGACTTGATAAGTAAGCAAACATATCAAGAGCAAGAAACTGGAACGAGCATATCAACTCACTGAAGATACCTACAATAAGAAGAATATCTCAAGGAAAGCTACAATCAATCACTACAGCACAGTAAACAAACCAGAGAGTCTGTATGCCACAGAATGCATGTTCCCTATGAAAACTGGTAAAATAGAAGAGATACATTATTATTATTATTATTATTATTATTATTATTATTATTATTATTATTATTATTATTATTATTATTATTATTATTATTATTATTATCGTCGGGGTCGGAGAAGAGCACGAGTTGACCAAGGGACGTCGGATAAGATGGATAAAAGCAAGGAGCGTGACACAAGTAAGTTAAAGCAATGCCAGACTCAGGTAGACGAACCACGGTCGCCAACCCTGGTCCCCTATAATCCACTTGTTACGACTTGTTATTTTATCGCCTCTACCAACAGGGTCCCAGGGGGAACTAATTGTCTATACTGTATTTGACGTCTTCTATACTAATATTATAAAGAGGAAAAATTTGTATATTTGTTTGTAACGGATAGACTCAAACACTACTGATCCGATGTTTAAAATTGCTTCACCTATAGAAAGCGACATTGCCAATGAGTGACATGGGCTGTATTTTATTTTCAAAATAATTCGAGGGGGGGTGACGGGGGGAGATATAAAAATACTAGGCTAATATAAGCAAAATATCGAATTTGTCGTACAAGGACGAGAAAAAGCTCAATTTAAGCCCCTTGACGCAAAGAACAAAACTCGGTAAGCCTTGGGGGCCCGAAAACCATGTTTTAAGGCCCTAAAACAACCGTTACGGAGATATTGGCATCACACTACCCCTGCTCTAGGAGTCGGATAAAGAAATGAACTGCCGGAACCATGGCAACGTCAACTCCAGTACTCTTACAGCAGCGAGATTATCTATAATATATCACAAAAACCGAACACTTTCTGGAATCTCCTTTAAAAATAAAAGAACACAAATTTTGTTTTCAGAAAATCCACTTAGGGGGGGGGGGGAGAAGCGAGGAAGGGGGCTAATTTTTAAAATGAGTATCTTCTTCTTCTACCGTTTTTCCCACATCTGTGGGGTCGCGGGTGCGAACTGTGTCGCACATGTGGATTTGAATCTGTTTTACAGTTGGATGCACTTCCTGACGCCAACCCCTGTGTAGGGATGTAATTACTAATAATAATTTTAATGTTATTTTCTTTACGTCCCACTAACTACTTTTACAGTTTTCGGAGACGCCGAGGTACCGGAATTTAGTCCCGCAGGAGTTCTTTTACATGTCAGTAAATCTACCGACACGAGGCTGACGTATCTGAGCACCTTCAAATACCACCGGACTGAGCCAGGATCGAACCTGCCAAGTTGGGGTCAGAAGGTCCATCTGAGCCACTCAGCCCGGCGGATGTAATTACTATGGCGTGTTCGTGTTGTGTGTTGAGTCAATATGAAGAGGAGAGTGTTGGGACAAACAGAAACAAGCTGGCCCCGAGCCAGATGAATTAATCACACGCGATTAAATTCCCCGACCCACCCCGCAATCGAACCCGGAACCCTGTGAACCCAAGTTCTCAACGCTGACCACTCAGCCAAGGAATGGATCAGTTTTTAAAATGAATGTATCTACAGTATCTCTCATGAACTTATTATGTTACAAACGTGAAAATTGGTATTTGTAATCCCCTTTAAAATTAATAAAACGCGTACTTTTTTGTTTTCGGAAATTCAACTTAAGGCGAAGATCGAAAATAAGTGAAGAAGGAGTTGAATTCTCTTGATGAGAATACTTATATCTCAAAAACTAAAATATTACAGACGTGAAAATCGATATTTGGAATCTTATTTAGAAATAAAGAAACCCTTTTTTCCGACTTAAAACAGGACTGTCTCTCACATGTAGAGTTCCACGATGCATGTTCAAGATTTAGCTCTGCCAGAAGCGTGTTTACAAAGATTTTCTGGTGTAAATGAAATTAAATTTTTCTGGCGAGTTTTTATACTTTACGGATTTTCAGTCAATGTGTTAGTGCAGTACCGAGGAACAATGAATTGTCATCAACTTACTAAATCCTCGCGAGCGAAGCTGTGGGTAACAGGTAGTAGATCATAAAGTAGGCAATTGCGGTATCTTTTCTTTACGAACGCAGGTTCGATGACAGCTTATGGCTAATTAATGAGAGTAAACGAAAGCCACCGTCCTTTTCCAGCCTATACATCTTCATGAAGAGAGAAGAGATGTAAGAGTATGAACTCACCCTTGTTGTCCGCAATGCTCGCTGTTTCAGACTGACACATGTCAGCCCCTAAGCGCGCTGGTTTCCCCGTGGTGGGGGGCGCCATGCTCATCAAAAGCGTCTCCCTCTTCCTGACTAGTGGACGGCGAGCGTCGGCTGGGATAGCAGCGAGGAGTCGGGCCAGTGGAGGCGCACCTGATACAGCAGCACCATCGGCTCAGGCTGGAGGCAGTGCGGGCAAGAAGAAGAAGAGCAGCAAGGGGCAGCAGAGGATGGGGGACGAGGGCAAGGTGTCCCCGAGGATCGTCGACATGCTCAAGAAGAGAACACACTTCTCCAAGTAAGTACTACTACTCTGTTTTACACAGACGTCTAGGAGTGGGAGGCCTTGCCCCAGCATTTGCCTGGTGTGAAAATGGGAAACCACGAAAGACCGTCTTCAGGGCTGTCGACAGTGAGGCTCAAACGAACTATCCCGAATAAAAACTTACGGCTTAGCCAAATAGCTTGGTGTGCAACTTATAATAATAATAATAATAATAATAATAATAATAATAATAATAATAATAATAATAATAATAATAATAATAATAATAATAATAATAATAATAATTTTTTTGCTAGTTGTTTTACGTCGCACCGACACAGATAGGTCTTACGGCGACGATGGGACACGAAAGGGCTAGGAGTGGGAAGGAAGCGGCCGTGGCCTTAATTAAGGTACAGCCCCAGCATTTGCCTGGTGTGAAAAATAGGAAACCACGGAAAACCATTTTCAGGGGTGCCGACGGTGGGGTTCGAACCTACTATCTCCCGAATACTGGATACTGGCCGCACTTAAGCGACTGCAGCTATCGAGCTCGGTAGTAATACTCTTCTTGCTTGTCTAAAGGGTCTAACATCTAGGTCATCGGTCCAATACTACTACTACTACTACTAATAATAATAATAATAATAATAATAATAATAATAATAATAATAATAATAATAATAATAGTCCGATTCCTTGGCTGAATGATCAGCGTTGAGGCCTTCGTTTCAGGGGGTCCCGGGTTCGATTCCCGGCAGGGTCGGGGATTTTAACCATCATTGGTTAATTTCGCTGACACGGCGGCTAGTTGTACGTGCCGTCTTCATCATCATTTCATCCTCATCCTCATCACGACGCGCAGTTTACCTACGGGCGTCAGATCAACTTGTCCTCGGACACTCCCGGCACTAAAAGCCATACGCTATTTCATGACAGTACTGAATGGAGAACGTGTTGGCAATGATCTGTCAGCTTGGTAAACATAGAATTGTGGATATGTACTCGCTCTCCAGGACCCAGTGTTTACAGTGCACTATATCTTCTGGTATGGGCTAGAGCAGTTTTCTTTACCCCCTGTGGGTGGGGGACGCAGACGAATACGCCCACGGTATCTCCTGCCTGTCCTAAGACGCGACTAAAAGGGGTGATCAAGGGATGATTGAATTAGAACCATGAAACTACTTTTGATTAGTATCATCACGCGGGGAACACCATGGGTTGCCTGAACTTGCGAGTAGTACCCCTATATTAGGTACGAAATAGGTTTGTGATTAGTAGCAGCAGACAGTGTGTCACTGTGGGTTTCCAGTATCCGTGAGTCGTACCCTTGTGAGCAACACCACGGGTCTGGGCGTTGTCTGTGATTAGTACCACTATATGACCGGCACCGTGGAAAGACCCTCGCCCGTGATTAGTACACCTAGGTGAGGAAAATCATCGGTTTGCATTGCCTATGTGTGGCACCATTGTGTGAGAAAGACCATAGGTCAGCGTTACCTGTACGACGTCCAATACTTGTGAGTAGTACCATCATATGTGGAACAGCGTGAGTCTACGCTACTTTTGATTAGTACCCCAACATGAAAAATACCATGGTTCTACTTAATTAGCGATAGGTACTATTGTGAGGGGCCGTTGACCTGTATTTTGTACCCCTTTAGCCAACAAGCATCCTCGATTCAGAATTGTGCTTTAGAAGTGGTCTCTTGGTCAGTGATACCTTTTTATGGTAGTTTTTTTGGTAGTATCCACTGATTGTTTTAAATTCATAACCATCCATTCATTATTCATGCCATTTTTATTTTGGTCAGTGGATGATTTAAAACTTTTAATTTGTCATTTCATTTCGTAACATCAGGGGCCGATGACCTAAATGTTACACCCCTTAAAACAACACGCATCATCATCATTAGAGCAGTTTTGTTACTTTCATTGACCTGTCTCTGTCTTATCCTTGGCTTTGACAATATGAAAGTGACTGAGGTATGAGCGATATTACTAATGCCATTCCTTATGCAGCCAGTCCCTGCTTTAAATGGTGTAAAAAATTGCTCATAGGGTGGGTTAGTGCATGCATTTCAGTGGAAGTGGCAGCCTGATATGTAATTGCAACGTCTGGTTCGGTGAGGAAAGCAACGGGAAACTACCTCGCTCCTCATTTCCCTAGTACGCCTCTTCAGTAATGCCTATGCCATCTATGACAGCTGATGGTGGAGCTCAAGAAGATGCAATGAGCCTTAGGGCTTAAGACTGAACATACATACAGCTCGCTGTCCAGTCGTCTAAGCCAAAAACATATCCAAGATTCTATACTTTTGTGTATAGTGGACAAAATGTACGAGGGCGAAGCTTTTTCGATACCTCCAAGAAAATTCAAGTCCAGATGAGGAATATTTTTCTGTAACATTTCTAGCTGTGTCATCTGACAGGAAAACAGGTTCTTTCAATATGCCCTGAATTACAAAAGAAAATGCAGTCATGCTTGTGTCCTTGCGGCAACCCGTGTTCGACTATCTACACGATCGTATGAGACGTGAGCTTGCACTTCTGAACACATGCTGTATCGACTCAGTTACACTGGTGGTCTTAATTCAGAAAACTTTGTAAAAAATACAGAAATTTCCATTTTTAAAGTATTGCATTTATTTTTACCGATTTGAAATTGTTCCGAAGACATTAAGAAACCAAACCCCATGGCACTTCAGCACTTCAGCACTTCAGGGCCTTGGACTACCAAGTGACACAGCCTGAAGGCCTGCAGATTACGAGGTGTCGTGTGGTCAGCACGACGAATCCTCTCGGCCGTTGTTCTTGGCCTTCTCACCGTCAGATAGCTCCTGAATTGTAATCACTTCGGTTGAGTGGACCTCGAGCCAGCCCTTTGATCCAGGTAAAAATCCCTGAATTGGCCGGGAATCGAACCCGGGGCCTCCGGGTAAGAGGCAGGCACACTATCCCTACACCGCGTGCCCGGCGCACAAATACATTAAAGACGTAAATTAATTCATTTTCGTCAAAATAAGTTCATCTAATTAAATTTAATTTAATGTTATTTGCTTTACGTCCCACTAACTACTTTTACGACATTCGGAAACGCCGGGATGCCGGAATTTAGTTCCTCAGGAGTTCTTTTACGTGCCAGTGAATCTACTGACACGAGGTTCACGTGTTTGAGAACCTTCAAATACTACCGGACTGATACTAAAAATAAAACCGACTCTAAAACGAACATAGGAATGTTCATTTTCAAATAGAACCAGAGTAGAACGTCCTTCAGGCCAGTTTTCTCACCCCCACACGTACTCCTGCGCTGCACAACTCGCACACAATAGTTTATTATTATTATTATTATTATTATTATTATTATTATTATTATTATTACGTGACTGAATTATTTTTTCACAGAATAAGAACAATGAAAACACCCGACAGATGCAAGAAGGTCATTTGAGCAGAATTAACTCAAAGCCGTGGGACCCACACCAGGACGACTTGATACGAAAACTGGAAAAGGTTCCAGGTGAAAGCAGCACAGTTTATTCTGGTCGATTTTCGACAAAAGAGTAGCGTTACAAAAATGTTGCAAAGTTTGGGATGGGAAGACCTGGGAGGAAGGAGGCAAACTGGTCGACTAAGTGGTAGTTCCGAGTTGTCATTGGAGAGATGGCGTGGGATGACATTAGTGGACGAGTAAGGTACAGCGGAGTTTTTGAAAGTAGGAGATATAATGTGAAGATAAAGCTGGAATTCAGGAAGATAAATTGGGACAAATATTCATTTAACTTATAGGATGAGAAGTAAGGGATTCGTGTAATTTATCAAAGGAAATGTTCGATAAATTTCGAAGTTGTTTGAAAAGATTTAAGAAAAGACTAGGGTATCTGCCACCTGGGTGATAGTCGTAAATGCAGACTGACTTAAAACTTCGACATCTTGCATCTGAAACGCAAAATTGCATTGATGATATCGCTTAACTTCTCGCGCTAGAGGTTGTCCCAAGGTTGACAATTGCTTTAGTGAAGTTATTGAATCCATTTTCTAGAGTTTCAGAGAGACTAATGTGACTTTCCTGCCTAAAATATCTCCAGCCATCAATCTATTCTCCCTAAATTCAATATCGTGATTTTGTAACTGCGTATTAACACGAGTGATAAAATGTGGGACCTGTTGTTAATATATCTTCACGAGCTGAGGGGAAAAGTAAGTGCAGTCGCTTAAGTGCGGTAAGTATCCAGTATTCGGGAGATAGTAGGTTCGAACCTCACTGTCGGCAGCCCTGAAGAAAAGTAAGAGTAGGAAGATGCTGAGTTTTAGACGGCCAATGTCCGATGCCAGGGTGCAACTTAATCGTAGTAAAATGGCTAGCTTAACACGGTTAAATTAAATTTCTGTTGCATCAAGCCCTGTTCTGTAATTTGTGACGTTTTATCGCGGTCGTGAACGAGGTACATAACCTCATATTGCGTGCATCGAATGCGCCGTGATATTATCATTGAAATGGAAATGATATCGTATATCTTGAGGATGATGAACAGAGATAAAGAGACTCTGGTGTCCTTGTTACAATTAACAAATGACCAACTCGAGTTCCCAGCTCACAGAGATAATCCTGTTTCGCCAAGAAGTAAACTAAGTCAGTGAGCATTTCACTTTCAAATGGACTAAAACTGGGCGTTCTCGTTCGCCCTTCCTTTTCTATATAAGCTGATACTGATAACTAACTTAACGAAACAATATTCACCTTAGAAATAAGGGGATGATATAAACTGACTACAATGATGCTGCCAAGGAGAAAAATTAATATAAAACTTTTTATACAAGTGTCAAATAATTTAAATAATATTCGTCCTAGAAATAAAAAGACAGCCGACGATTCCAGACAAAACTTAAACAACTGGGAACTGGATACATCAAAGACAAGTGACTGTCGAACTCATCACTGCGTTCTGAATACTACTTTGAATTATTTCCGAAGGCAATAAAAGGGAGAAAAACGAGCGGTTTCGTAACGCCTGATATTTACTGAGAATGATGTACTCGGGCATGAGGCTAACAATACGCTCTTGCGGACTATAAACTATAATAAGTCAGAACAAAATAACCCCTGTATTCCACGGATCGCGTGTTTCCCACTTCACATGTGTGCTGAGGCAATCGTATCTCATGAATTATGCACTCAAAGGGAATATGGCAGTGAGGAAGTCCTGAACCGCATAACAATGTAACACATCTTCATTTTCATGATCAATAAATATGCAACTGCGGTTAAAAATCATCATTTCTCTTACAATTTTCTGCTTCTGTATGTGCAATACATTCCCCTGTGGTTGGGGGTGGTAGAATAACACGCACGGTATCCCCTAGCTGTCCTAAGAGGCGACCAAAAGGGACCCCAGGGGCTCTGAATTTCGGAGCTTGGGTTGGCGACAACGGGGCCCTGAGCTGAGTCCTGACATTGTTTCCATTTACTTGTGCCAGGCTCCTAGCTTTCATCTCTTCTATCTGACCTCCCTTTGTTAACTCTTTATTTTCTGACCCGACGGTATTAGCTATCGAGGCCTAGGGAGTCTTCCATTTTCACGCTCTTCGTCGCCCTCGTCTTTCTTTGACCGATACCTTCATTTTACGAAGTATCGGATCCCTTCCACTTTTTCTCTCTGATTAGTGTTATATATAGGTCGGTTCCCTAGTTGTACTTCCTCTTAAAACAATGATAACCACCACCACCTCCATCACTCAACTGGTCACCAAAAATCAGGAAAAGGTAATAATAATAATTTCGTGTGGCTATTGCTAGCCGAGTGCAGCCCTTGTAAGGCAGACCCTCCGGTGAGGGTGGGCGGCATCTGCCATGTATAGGTAACTGCGTGTTATTGTGGTGGAGGATAGTGTTATGTGGGGTGTGTGAGTTGCAGGGATGTTGGGGACAGCACAAACACCCAGCCCCCGGGCCATTGGAATTAACCAATTAAGGTTAAAATCCCCGACCCGGCCGGGAATCGAACCCGGGACCCTCTGAACCGAAGGCCAGTACGCTGACCATCCAGCCAACGAGTCGGACAGGAAAAGGTGAAAGTAATGATGATGATCATGGTCATGATGATTTTATTATCATTATTATTAATACAATTGAAGACTCTGTTATCTCTTCTAGACAATACTTTTGTCAACAGGACACTTCAAATGAACCTTAGTCTGCTCTTGTTACAATGGTCAACCAGATATTGTTCCAAATTTTGAACAGTAAAACTCTGCCTGTTAAACTTTTAAATTGAGAAAATGATCTTTCCACTGCACATGAGGTCAGGGGACAGTATGTAAGACCAGCTAGCTCTCCTGTGGTGAAACCTGGTCGTGGTGCTACGTCTTTCCCTTCGAGAACAGCAGCAATGGACAAAGCATCCTTCCAGCCGGGATTCCTCTGCATTATACAGCTGGCACTGATCTCATCCCCTATCGCTCCATTAAGGTTAGCAATGGTCGCTCCGCCTCACGAACAATCCCTACAGCCTTCACAAGAGGTAATTATCTCTCTAATAGCTGCTTTATTTGGAAGGGAGCTCTTCAAATTGGGAGGAAATATACGTGAGACCGCTGAAAATCTTGGGGTTGTCCAGTGCAGGGCGCAGATTCAAGATCACCTCACTCCAAGCAGAATCAGAGGACACAAAGAACGTGGTTGTCTTTTAATCACATTTAAGTGCTTGTCTTTGGTAGCTGCTTGCAGAGAACGCCAACTTTAAGCGGCTATCTGGTAAAAAAAAAAAAAATCGATCAAAGTAGAGATAGGTGGGAAAATACGATTTAAAAACTTAGGGCCGATTGCAGAAACGATGACTATTTTTAAGCCTTAGATAATGTCTAAGTTGCGCAGGTCTTCCATTGCATAAACGATGTTCAGCCGGTGTTTAACTAGACATCGTTTAAAGTTTCAATATTGATTCGAAGATGGAGATAGAAGTATCTTTCATGCAACTCTTTGCTTCTCACAACCAATCGAATTCGTCGGTGTGCGCGGCGAACGCTAGTCAGCTGTCTACTCAAATATGGCTAAGCACGAGCATGACTTGCCCACAGATAAGAATATCGCTTTCAGTGGAAATTAAATCTCATATTAAATATTATCGATACTAAAGCGTCACGTCACCGTACGACAAAGTGTAGCTTTGATTATAGTGTTCTGACGGTGAGTGTAGTCTAAATAGCTTCGGCGAAGGAAAGATGAAACAAGAGTACTGTGTAACCGAATAAGTTGTACGGGCCATATAGATGTAGCTTGCATTCGTAGGTTCGAAACGCATCATCGGCAGCCCTGAAGATTATTTTCCGCAGTTTCCCTATTTTTAAACCAGGCAAATACTAGGGTTGTTATTATGGCCACGGATCTTCTTCCCCAGTCCTCTTCTTTAAACAATAATCACCACCATCACCACTTGCATTTTCCTATCTCATAGTTGCCGAAAACTTATTTGAATTAGCGCGACGATTATATGCCGGTATATAATAAGCATATAAACCTGCTTTTTAGTTTTCGCTATTATGTGTGCTTATTTGGCAGTAAATATAAGGGAATCCCTCCCGGTTGATGTGTGTGACAGCCCTCTTACCAATGGGACAAGTAATTCTGTCCTGTATGTAGTGGAAGTGAACTATAATTCCATGGAAATTACCTCATGTATAATAAAATATATCGGTTGCCAAGAATTGTAGTCAAGTTGACAGTTACCGGACTGTCCCTTTATCAGTCTCAAGAAACAAGTCTCATGAAAAGCGGAACCTTATTTTAGCTGTACCTCTCCGTACATTTCAAATGAATTGCTGCAATTTCGCACCCGACGACCCACAGAGAGGCCGTCGAACTAACCTTTATTCCCGGGATCGTCTCAACATGATAATACACATTACATGTTTCATGCTACATAACCCCTGATTGTGATTCACTCTTCACATTTGAGGTTAAACAGTGTTCTCGGCAGTGATTAAACATGACCGGTTGAACATAGGTTTTAGACAGTGTCTAAGTGATAAATAACGTCTCTGCAATGCGGTGGCCATACTTAGACACTGTTTAACCGTAGGCATCGTCTAAACACCGTTTCTGCAATCGGCCCTTAGTTTTGTCGTTTTGGGCAAACATGCAGATAACTTCAAAATAGGCATTATGCACAAAATAGACATTTACTGGCGCTATAAAAATCCTTCACAAATCGGCTGAAACAGATTTTAGGCTTATGAGCCTACAATACAAATAGGCATTTATGACAAAATCCTCGCCTTACTCATCACATCCACCAGCTTGCATTGGGTATCCAGTGTGATGTATCTGCTTTTCCAGCATTGATACCATTTATTAAAAATACGTGTTGTATGAGAGTGAAAGGATGCCAGTAGCCGCCAGTGGTTGACTCTTATTAATGATATGGCTTATTTGGAAGTCATCGGACGTGCAACGTAGGCAGAGTCGTGAACTTTCTCTCACCACATTTATTTTCTCCTATTCCGGCAACAACCGTAAATTTAACGTATACAAGACTACATATTTTATCTCTCAAGTCTCTTTTTATGGATTTGTAATCTCAAAAATGTCTTTGATTCCAATCAATCTTTTCAACAGTATCACATCTGCAATAATACTTCGTCTACGGCATTGATTGTGGGAATGCACGCCTGGAAACAGTGGTAGAATGTCATTGCCTCCCAGACACAATGCACATGCATCCTTGGAGCTATTCAGTGTCCATGTGCTGTTCGTGACTCGTTCTATTTCTTCTCTTTGTTACTTTTCAGAAACACTCAGCTGATAAATGACCTACTGTACGTTTTTATGAAATGTGTCAGATTTTCAGGATACCCATATTGCCTGTTTCTAGAGACAATCTTCGATACACAACATTTACCTGGTGTGAAAGTGGAAAAACATTTTTCTATCACTGAAGCATTCACATCTATATATAAAATAATAGTTTTGTCTGTACATTGCTTAGAATTTTAAAAGGATGGTATTTCTGTATCATTCGTGCCCACAGTAACAGGAAAATGCACTTTTTACTTTTCTGTAATGTCTGTCTGTCTGTCTGTCTATCTGTCTGTCTGTCTGTCTGTCTGTCTGTCTGTCTGTCTGTATGTATGTACACGCATCACGAGAAAACGGCTCAAGAGAATTTAATTAAAATCAGTATACAAAGTCAGGTAATAAGTCGCTACAATCTAGGCCATAAATAATTTTATTCACGCTGACTGAAATGGTAGTTTAGGGGAAGGCCTAAAATTTAATTCTCAAATATTTATGTTATTAGTGGTTATATCTTAATGAAAATCGGTATACAAAGTCGGCAAATAAGTCGCTATAATCTAGGCTATAAATAATTTTACTCACGCTGAGTAGAATGGTAGTTTAGGGGAAGACCTACAAAGGAATTCTCAAATATTTATCTTATTAGTTGTCCTATCTGAATGAAAATCGGTATGCAAAGTCGGCGAGTAAGTCGGTACAATCTAGGCCATAAATAATTTTATTCAAGTTGAATGAAATGGTAATTTCGGGGTAGGCCTAAAATTTAATTCCCAAATAATTGTGTTATTACTGGTCGTATCGATAAATATCTGATATAGCTGATCATTTAAGTCTTATACATTGTTACCATACCGGCTATGATCAGAGATATTCATGAATTTGAATTTTTCTTACTAAGTCCTTATCAGCGCCGAGTCACGAGAAAATGGGTAAACAGGATTTAATGAAAATCGGTATGTAAAGTCGAAGAATAAGGTACTACAGTCTACGCTATAAATAATTTTATAAGACGGCCTAATATCACAGAGTGGAAAGAATACTAAATGTGAAGGCCTACTATATAGAAAGCTCATAAAATTGATCAACAATAATATTACATTGACCGTTGTTTGTTGTAATGTGCTTCGTCTTCTATTGCCACTTAGCTACGATAGATAGGATTACTGCTGCGTACAGAGTATTTTTTTAAAATTGTCTTACGTCGCACCGGCACAGTTACGTCTCTTGGCGACGATGGCATAGGGAAGGGCTTTGAGTGTGAAGGAAGTGGCCTTGGCGTTAATCAAGGTACAGCCCCAGCATTTGCCTGGTGTGAAAATGGGCATCCACGGAATAACATCTTCAGGGCTGCCGATAGTAGGGTTCGAATCTACTATCTCCCGGAGGCAACCTCACAGCTGCCCGTCCCTAACCACACGGCCAACACGCCCAGTCGTACGAGTGTAAAAGTCTGCCTAAATATTGGCTGGAAGTAGCTGGGGAGTTAGGTAACTTTCTTCTTTAGCATGCCATTCCCCTGTTTTATAAATACACAGGTTCGTCATAGCATTCGAGCTATTCAATCCCTACTCTGAGGCACTGATTGGAATGAGAAGTCTGCATATTTAAGGGAATAATGGCAGAGAAGTGTTCACGGCTCTCTGCGGCCTGGTCATTCCAGCTCTGGAACTTTGGACTGTTAATCGGCACCGTAGTACTGTTCGTTAAAAGTGAGAAAATGTGCATTTTTCATTTGATTGAGTCTTTTATATGATAACATTGCTTTTAGTCGCTACATTCCTGCTGACGTTTTTGTAAAGACCTATGTTGACTTCAGTTAGGGAAACCACAAAGTCAGTCTTTCTGATAATCCCGTAGCAAAGCACGGGTACAACAGCTAGTGGAGTATAAAGCTGATGGCAAAAGTTCAAGTCTTTCTTAACACATTCCTCACTTGTTGGAAATCACTCATTCAAGGGCAAGCAGTTGTTCTTCCCACTTCCCCTTACATTGAAATATTTCGGAAATACACCCGGTTTCTTCAACTCGTGTTACATTTTACTTAACAAATGTTAACTAACAACTGTTATTAATTTAACATTTCGGTCAAAAGTCCGCTGTTTCACAAACATATTTCCAACATTTGTTACGAAGCAATTGTTAAAGAAAAATGAACACGTTTCTGTGAGATTTCTGAACGCGTTTGACAGTGAGCGTCTTTTGTTTCTTTACATAAAGTATTCAGAGCGGTATGTTGGAATAGTATTTTGCCGCACATGGTTGACATTATTATAGGTTATGGTTAGTGGAGACGTCGAAGACGTAAACCTGTGCAGTATGAGACAACAGAAGCATTATTATAATAAACACTGTAACAGGAAATGCCCGTACTTTAAGCTCGAGGAGCACGAGATGGTACGCAGGGCGTGTACGGCACATTAAATTGGAGTGGGTACAGAGAGTGAGAGGATTTGCTTTGAATGAAGTTCTAAAAATATTTAAAACTGTTTGTTTTGTTATGAAAAGACAAGTTCATGTCATCTCAGTACAGTAGAAGATGAACTGGGCGCGACCTTCCTCCGTCCTGCAGCTGGCAATGTCCCGCGTTGCTCTGCTACTCCTGCCGTCCTCACCATGCATCAGCTCTCGGTACCATGGAACCACGTATACTCCAACGAGGGAAGCTCTTGAAGTTCTTGAAGTTCTAGAAATTATTGAAGTTCTTGAAGATCTTGAAGGTCTAGGAGTTTGGTTCGCCGAGCTCTCTAACTCGGGAGGGTAGCGTGAACACATGCGTTTAAGCCCTTGAACATATTGGACGTATTAGTATGAGGTGTAATTTCTGAACTCCTTTCATGCAACCGAAAGTCAATAGAATCGAACCCGCACTCTCTTTAACATAAGTCACACTTGGCACAGATTATAATATTGTTCACACGGAACAAAAATGATTTAATATTTGAATAAGATAACGCAACTATTTGTAGAGTTCTACTGTTTTGCGATTGTTTTGCATGTATTTACAAAGTTTATTCAATACTGCTATGACACTATGAATGACAATTACTTCACTTTGGTAAAAGAAGTTAAATGCTATACATGTGAAATTAGTTCCGTTCACTCACATTGTTATGTAGACATATAACAAGACGTAGTACTATTGGACTATTAATACAGGACTGAAATTAGTCCCGTTCACTCACACTGTCATGTTCGTGTTCAAACACGAATAATAATACTGGTACGACTTTATAATAATTTGATAGTGAAAATTAGTTCCGTTCACCGATAGTCCTGCGTTCATTTAAGGATTTTGTGGAATAGTAAGTTAATTCATACGTGAAGTTTTAATGTGTTCCTAACATTCAAATTCCACTTGAAAAATACAAGTCCTAATGTACTATTAAAAATTCTAAGTTCGCTATCTGCGGAAATATTTCAATCGCTTTGAGATATTTAAAATATCGCACTTCTCGATTCTACGACTAAGCCCGCAAGACTATTGAAATGTTTCCAAGTTCTTCTCACCGTAACTTCGTAGAGTTGACTGTAGACTTCGATTCTGTAATGTTACATTGCAGCACTAACTTTCATCAGCCAACCGTCCTGGTTCGACTGTCGGACAAGACTGTATCGTATCGAATTTTCGCTTCTCTTTTATACCAGAGTCGCGGAGACTGCAGCTGTTTCATTTCTCTCAATAACTTCCTTAATCCAAGGTGGATTTTAATGAAACTTGGTGGTATTGGAGATATTAAAATGGTGATGTTACTCTTATATTCGTATCATAATTTATATACGAGTTGGTAGAAGGTTTGGAAGGTTCTGTGGGTGACGCAACTTAGCCTTGGCGAGCTGGAGCTGGCTGCTACGTCACTCACATGTTTGCTGCAGCCGCCTGCTCTGTTGGCGCGCGGCGCGTATTTTAAGTTTGAAATAATTCAATACCGAAGCTGGACCAGCGTTTCTGGTACAATACGAAGCAAACATTATTCTAGATTTAATTTGAAAATATATGGGTGTCCTTCAAAATAACTCAACGAACGTATATATGATAACATCCAATATATTCTTATACGAGTGCGATCTAAGGCAAAATGTGACAATTGATATACATAATGAATGATTTTCGAACATTCTTTTCCTGCGGGGAATATAATGTACTGCCTTGCTGATGTGGCGGAAACTCTGTCCACAATATTAAATACTCTTGTCTTGCACTCATAAGCGTAGTCGCCTACAATTTCATGAATTGTGTCTGAAGCACAATGTCTAAGAACTATCAGCTTCTCCTCCACTGGAGACACTGAAAAGTTTCTGTCTGTGCAAAACTCTAACCTATTTTAAATTTCTTCTAATATCTCGTTTATTATGGCTTTGGTACTTAGGTACCTATATTTGTAGAAAACTTTCTTCTGACAACTCTAAAATGGTATATTTTTGTTATTAAGGGTCGTCCTTTGCCTTGTTCAGTTTATAAATAGTTTTCACACAGCAGCAAAACTTCAAACTTACGTCTTCTAGAGGCTGCCATTTTGAAATGTTAACAGCTGTCAAGAAGTTTAACACAGGGAGCAGGTGTCATGTTAATTTAACAGACGTATTAAGAGTTTGTTAGTGTTAACGTTCATTTAGTTAAATCGTGTGTTAAATCTACTTAACAGCAGTGTTAACACTTAACATTCGTTGAAGAAACTGGGCTTCAGGGATGGTCGAGGTAAGAGCCGAGTGTTTCTGTTGGAGTCGTTGTCTTTTTCTTTCTGCAAGAATGGCATCACTTGACGATGTAGGGTTTTGTTCACGGAGAAACGTGATAAAAAGTTCGCAATGAGTAAATTTAATATAATATTTTAGAACATATCCTGGCAAGTTATAAACTAAACATCTCTGTGCATTATCAAGACCAGGGGCCTGTTCAACGAACAAACTTTGCATCTTTTCACTTTGCACTTTTCAGTTCAGATTTTGTTCCACCATCACTTTTCTGATTTGTCTTGGAAAATGAAAAGTGAAAAATTAGGAATATTTTTACTTTTCAAGCCCGTTATGTTCCTCCATCGGTACAGAAATTCAAAGTGCAATGAAAGGAAGTGAAAAGTTTTCAGAAATCTTGCAAAGAGTCGATCCCCTTTTCAGCTGTTAATTAACAAGTATTTATACTACTTTCTTCGCATAGAATTTGACTTAGTGATATAAAAATGTTACGACTAGAGCTTTTATTATCATCAAGTGAGGATAGTGATGCAGAATCCAAAAAGAGAATTACAAACACAGGATTAATTTTTATAACCTCATTTCGACGGAATTTCGCGAGTGTTTTCATGTTACCCCAATACAAGCTGACTATATTCTTTAAGTGATTGTTCATTCTTTACAAACTGCAGCAAAAAATAAGTCAATCTCTTTTGGAAAAAGAACAAATTCTTATATGCTTACATTGGTGAGGAAATGGTGCCCAGCTGCACGGTGTAGTAGCAATGCACGGGACTTCAAAATCAACTATTTGCAGAACTGATACTAAAATCGTAGATGTTATATTAAATGTAAGATTTTCTAACATAGTACTTTGGCCTGACAATCCACATAATATAGCGAAATAATTTTGTAATGAAGGGTGGCTTCTGTGTGTGGACGTGTTGACGGAATTCTCGTCAATTTTTATGCTACTACTGAGCACGAAGAGGTTTGTGTTGATAGACATGGGCATCATTCTCTCAATTTTATTTTTGAAGTTGCCGAAAAGGATGTCCCTTTTCTTGTTAACAACTTCTAGCACAGCCAGCTTTTTGTAATTATTCTTCTTTCCCATTATACAAAATCAAAACTTTAAAAATACCACAATTGTTTTCACTGTCAAAAACCCCATTAAAATCACGAAGTATTATAAAGTTTGTTCATGGAATAAACTTGATCAGGTCACTCCTACGCAAAGCCTTTTCACTTTGTGAATAAATAGAAAAGTGCAAAGTTGAAAAATTGCAAAGTCCGTTCATGAAATAGTGGACATTTTTAATTCGGGTATGACCGGGCGAGTTTGTCGAGCTGTTGGGGTGCGCAGGTTTGAGCTTGCATCCGGAAGATAATGGGTTCGAGCCCCACTCTCGACAGCCCTGAAGTTGGTTTTTCCGAGGTTTCCCATTTTAACACCAGGTAAATGCTGGGGCTGTACCTTAGTTAAGGCCACGGCCGCTTTCTTCCCACTGCTAAGCCTTTCCTATCCCATCGTCTCCGTAAGACCTATCTGTGTCGGTGCGACGTAAAATAAATTTACAAAGAAAACCCGGGTATGTAACTTTCTCAAAATTGACACTACGGGTTCGAATCCTGAGATTTTATCTTTCGCTACCATAAAGTGCAGCGTTTATGGAGATCGTTAAGGTCTGGCAGGGAACGAAAATTGCTGATTAAGCGAATGTCTGCACTATGCGTCTCGCTTGGGACGCTTACATGGCGTCGGTAAGCACGATGTTTGGCGCTCCTAGGATTAAGTAGCTAATTTATATTAACCTGCGGATAAATAATGAATTTTGGTACACAGGTCTGCATGTATCAGGAAAGCTCCTTGGTTTTTATACAGAATGCCGTTACATGACTACGGTCTATATTATTTCAAGTGAAGTCGTGTATTAAATGTGAATGCTCCCGCGAAACGCTACTGTTAATACGAACACAATCTTCGGTTTCTATTCCTATTATTTCCAGGAACAATTTCTTTGCCCGAGGCGATTGTCGTGTCTGCCTGTGTCTGGCAGCGAGCTACAGGTATTGATACTCAGTTTAACGAACGATCAAACTTTGTTTCCACTACTTATCTGGAACATAATTCGCAAGTCAGAAAGTAAGTACGTAAGTAAACGAGATTCAGCATAATATAAGAGTGAATTACTGAGGAAAGTGGGTTAGGTCGATGACTATTTTACTATCTCACGTTATGGAAATATTTCCTTATTTTTTAAGAAATTACCTGAAAGCATCCAGATGATCTAGTTGTCAATTTATCTTAATATGTCCTTTTATCGTCTGATTTTAGCCTCTTGTTTTGTAAGGAGTCTCAGGCAGGTCACATTTTTAAATGTAATAATTGTCCTAAAGTTAGAAGTGACTACAAGGATCCAGAATACTAGAAGAAATGTATAAGTTAATAGCCTGCAGTGGTTATGAAGAAATAAAACGAAATATGTATTTTTTAAAAGCAGATAATTGATAAATTCCTTAATTTATTCAGACTGAAAGTTGGAACACCAGGGCATATAATAACTTCCAACAATTTTTATTTAAATTAACATACAGCAATTTTATTTCTTAGTCTTATTATATAATATTTTATTTAGAATGACACGTTATTTATAATACATACATACATTGTCCTTATAGACCGTTACGCCTTTCAGCGTTCAGTCTGGAAGCCTTTGTGGTTTTATTAAACGTCGCCACAATCCTCTATTTGCAACAAGTGTTGTGGCCTCAATTAGTGCTATACCTCTTATCTCTAAATCGTTAAAAACTGAGTCTAACCATCGCCGTCTTTGTCTCACTCTACTTCTCTTAATCTTCATAACAGAATCCATTATTCTCCTAGGCAACCCATCGTCGTCCATTGGCCTCACATGACCCCACCACCGAAGCCGGTTTATGTGTACAGCTTCATCCATCGAGTTCATTCCTAAATGAGCCTTTATCTCCTCATTACGATTACCCTCCTACCATTGTTCCCACCTGTTTGTACCAGCAATCATTCTCGCTACTTTCATGTCCATTACTTCTAACTTATGAATAAGATATCCTGATTCCACCCAGCTTTCGCTCCCGTAAAGCAACGTTGGTCTGAAAACAGACCGATGTCGGGAGCCGACTTCCTTCTTACAGAATACTGTTGATCACAACTGCGAGCTCACTGCATTAGCTTTACGACACCTTGATTCAATCTCACTTACTATATTACTATCCTGGGAGAACACACAACCTAAATAATTGAAATTATCGACCTGTTCTAGCTTTGCATCACCAATCTGACATTCACTTCTGTTGAATTTCTTACCTACTGACATCAATTTAGTCTTCGAGAAGCTAATTTTCATACCATACTCATTGCACCTATTTTCAAGTTCCAAGATATTAGACTGCAGGCTTTCGGCACACTCTGCCATTAAGATCAAGTCGTCAGCATAGGCCAGACTGCTTACTACATTTCCACCTAATTCAATCCCTCCCTTTCAATTTATAACTTTCAGCAGATGATCCATGTAAACTACGAGCAGCAAAGGTGAACGATTACAGCCTTGTCTAACCCCTGTAAGTACCGTGAACCAAGAATTCATTCTACCATCAATCCTCACTGCAGACCAATTGTCAACATAAATGCCTGTGATTGATTTTAAAAATCTACACTTAATTCCATAGTCCCCCAGTATGGCGAACATCTCTTCCCTCGGTACCCTGTCATATGCTTTCTCTAGATCTACGAAATATAAACCCAAATGTCTATTCCTCTCGTAACATTTTTCAATTACCTGGCGCATACTGAAAATCTGATCCTGACAGCCCCTCTGTGGTCTGAAACCACACTGGTTTTCATCCAACTTCCTCTCAACGACTGATCGCACCCTCCCTTCCAAGATGCCAGTGAATACTTTGCCTGGTATACTAATCAGTGAGATACCTCGATGGTTGTTGCAATCCTTCCTGTTCCCTTGCTTATAGATAGGGGCAATTACTGCTTTTGTCCTATCTGAAGGTACCTTACCAACACTCCTTGCTAATCTTACTACTCTATGAAGCCATTTCATCCCTGCCTCCCACTATACCTGTAATTCACCATTTCAGGTCTAATTTCATCTATTCCTGCTGCTTTATGACAATGGAGTTTCTTTACCATCCTTTCCACTTCCTCAAGCGTAATTTCACCAACATCAGTTTCCTCCTCCCCATGAGCTTGGTTGTTCGCGACACCACCAGGAAGATTTTCCTTTACATTGAGAAGATTGGACGGCGAATATACACTCCTTCCTCATCACTATTTGAATTAGACTCAATCATTTAACTGATCTACACGATTTTATTCAAATATATCAGAATACCACTCACTTTGGTTCCATTAATAAAATGGATTATGAGTCAAAATACACTAATGGAAATAATCCCAATAATATAAGCAACTTTTATTAATCTTGTTGTCTATGAAGCACTATAGTAATATTATTAGGAACATCTGCTAATAATTTTGACTCAGACACTCATTACTAATATTATTAGTCAATATTATTGATTTTTACTAATAATATTACTGAAATATATTTTATGAAACAGGGCCCTGGGAGATTGGGAAGCAATCGGCCGTGGCTGTAATTAAGGTACATCCCCATTAATTGCTTGGTGTGAAAATGGGAAGCCACGGAAAACCATCTTCAGAGCTGCCGATGGTGGGTTCCAAACCTAGCATCTCTCGAATGCAAGCTTACAGCTGCGTGACCCTAACCGCATGGCCAACTCGCTCGGTGGAAAGTTGGTTACGAGAGAAACTCTCCTTCCCATTGCTGCTGACCTATAACCACCAACAGACAATTTTAAGAGGGTTAGCTATTAGGCTGAAGATTCTCCAGAGCAAACAAGAAATTCCTAACTTGGCAAATGGCTTGCTCTTTAATATCTTGTTGCAACTCCCATCATACTTACATCTTTAGTAGTTTAGAACATACATTTACATTGTCTCTGAATGTAACATTAAAACTTGAGGAATGAGAACCATTTTACTGAAATAAGTAATTTGTTGGACCTCTCGGAAGAAGTGAATGTTGTGACGAAGAACTTCACATAAATCAAGCGAGATTTGTTTCTCGGGTGCAGTGGTGTCCTATAATACCAGTTATTTCCCAACGACTATGTCGGATCGTTATGTAATATCTAATTGGTATTTACATGTTGACTGCGGTAAATAAAATCTCGAATATTTAGATTGATGCTTTTTAAAATCTGTTTACCAGTTGGCTTTTCCAGAGCGAGGGATCCACCTATGCCGCCACAAGGGCAGTGTCCTGGAACGTGAGACATTTGGTCAGGCCAAACTACGCTCGATTTAAAGACGTAGAACAGAGACTACGTTAGCGACGGGGACTACATGTATCGACGCGTCCATTACATGCGCGAGACAGATCTTCTGACGCTGTTAAAGCAGTTACAGAGGGCGTCACACCAAACTCCATATCACAATTTAGTTCATTGGCTAGAGCCTTGAATCTGAATTCCTTAAAGGTTGATCGTGTCCTTAAACATGGTCTGGATGGCATCCGTTTAAGTCACACACGGCGCAGTAAGTGCATGCTGGTGACAACGACCGTCGTGCAACAATTTGCGAGTAGTTTTTTGGAGCAAGTTAGTTCCAAATCGTTACCACAATGAAAATACCGTAACGATACTCCAGTTTTCTGGGTTTTATTATTTACTTTTCTGATCTTTTTTAGATCGATATCGGCAACAATGACTTTGCAGGACGAAGTTTGTTGACGGGAATGATGGAAGTATCAATCGCTACAATGAACACCATTCCGCAGATATCAAACCACGCTGTAGAATGGAGGTGCATATTCAAGTTTGCTTTACCGTCAATTTCAGGATGGGTGGCATACACTATCACGTTACTGAACCTTATGTTGTAGATGGAAATGTTGCCGGATCAAATTATTCTGCATTTCTCACTGAGCATTTGGGTATGTTACTGAATTATGTCCCTCTTGCTATTAGATAGAATTTAATCCTCTTACAGGATGGCCATTCAGCACATTGGACAAAGCTGTGCCAATCATTTCAAAATAGAAACCGTCCTTATCGAAGAATTCGTTTGAACAGTCCCTTAAATGACTGGCCACCGAGTTTGCCAGATCTCACGCCCATGAATTTCTTTTTTTACGAGGCTACATGTGTGTGAAGTAATTTATAGGATATTAACTGATAGAGGGGATGATCTTGTAGGAAGCATTAGGGCAGCAAGTGAAGTGTTACACCTCTCATGCTGCCAAGGGTACAATAAAGGGTTTAAGAACACGAAGATGGCTATTTTAAATATATTTTGTAAATAAATCGGTACTATACAATAAAGAAATTGTGGTGTTTATTTACCTTTTTTGTCATTCTATTACTCGTGGCTTTCACGTTAAGAGTAGACGGTCCTGCTGCGCCGGTAAGGCAGAAGGTTTGCCGACCCTACGGGAATTCGGACTGAAAGACTATTTCTTCAAAGCAACTATTCTTTCAGGCCGTCCAACTTACTGAGCTGTATGTATCTGATGCATGCGGTACGTCGTGTTGAACTAAACTTGGTATTTTATTATTTTCATTCCTTATCGAGTTAGATATATTTGCTTTTGTACTGTCAAATGTTAGAAATTTATTTATACTTGGGGACAAAACACGACGGCGTAAGTTCCTGGAAGTGAGCTGAGTTAACGAGTTTTAAGTGATCCTTGTTTGGTGTGGGGGTTGTCAAACCACTTTCGTCAGTCTTTAACCTTTTTTGTGTCGAGTGCCGTAGACACCTCCGGCTACAGTGGACGTAGTAAATCGTATAAGCTGCTAATAGACACCGGGCTGTAGTGGTGTCAGGCGAGGTCGTCCTGTTTTTTTCCATAAGTATACGTTCGTAGTTTTTTTGTTCGTCTGCCAAACAGGTTCATTCATTCACAGAAATTTCTCGTAGAAATGAACATTTCTCTTCCCTGGGCGCGAATGGGGACCTCATGACCAAGAGTACGAGGCTCGCGAGGAGAATGTATCTTTGACCAATGTCTTCGAGTTATTGTGTAAAATTTAACAGCTTTTTATTTGTTATGACTGTTAGGTTCTTCAGTCTGTAGAAACTAATGTTTGAATAAGAATATTTATAAACTATGTGAAGAAAGAAGTTATATCGTGACAGAATCATAGCTGAAAAAGAAACAACTTGATTAAAATTATAATTGAGCAGCCAGCTGGACTCGCGCCAACGACAAAGCAAAGGATTTGCACAACTTGCATTCTACGCTAGAGTGGAGAGAAGTGAGGAGTTCATAAAGATAATTTCCAAATTTAAATTTTTAAGGTTTTAAAAATGTTTATATATTTCAAAATATTTTCAGTGTGATTGGATAGAATCTGAGGTTGTTCTTCCAAGAACTAAACGTGTCAATTCTATTGTAATTAACTTGTTACTGTTACCATATGTTTTCTTTTTTCAGGTAGTTCATAAATTTATTTACTCAAACTTAGTTTCGCCAGACTGAGGAGCCTATCATTTATAAATTAAACGAGTCGAAACTGAAGAGAAATGGCTGCAAATCTCACATAAAATTTAACATCGTCACCAAAAATTTAGGTCATGAACATTCGCGGAAATGAAATAATTAATTTGTACTTATTGAGTATTTCACTCACGACCCTATTTTATACGGCGTAAGACACACAGTTTTGCCGGAGTGAGTGGCTCAGACGGTTGAAGCGTTGGTCTTCTGACTCCAACTTCGTAGGTTCGATCCTGGCTCAGTCCGGTGTTATTTAAAGGTGCTCAAATACGTCAGCCTCGTGTCGGTAGATTTACTGGCACGTAAAAGAACTCCTGCGGGACTAAATTCCGGCACCTCGGCATGTCCGAAAATCGTAAAAGTGTTTAGTGGGACGTAAAGCAATAACATGAATTAATTATTAATATACATTTTCAATGAAGTCCAAGTCTGTGACCACGTGGTCGCCTTCATTGGCAACACATCGCTGTTGTTCCAAACTCGGACGCTTGGCCTTGTACCTACTTTGGAAATTAGAGGTGTGGAATGCCGCCGTTGAGTTAGAAAATACTATTTTAGTTTATAATCTAGTGACAACAATAGCTGTATTCCTCTGTGTTGTAATGTCTCTGTAATTATACGGCAAGGCTTTCCATGTACCCACGACGGAGCTGAGGTCGTAAATTAATCGGCGTAGCGCCTCGAACGAGCCGGCACCTCCATCAGTCTTGGTGAATACAAAGCGAGTTCATCAAATACAATCCCTTTGTGCCTGTACAGAGTCATTTATTCCCGTCACATCCGCCGTTAGTGAGCTAGCGTGCCGCCTCAAGTCAGTATGAATTACATTCTGCCATGGATTTGAAAGTTAATAGTTGTTGCTGTGCCCCTTGTTCACGAGTAAACTTGTCCACCATTGCAGAACACGTTTGCTACCAGAGAGCTTCCCAGTCAAATACAAGCTCTGAAGAGAAGATTCCGACAGCTACAGTACGACTTAGAAGTGCTGTAAGGAAGGGAATAGATACACAGGGTGTATCCGTGATGATGTTACAGACTTTCAGGGACGATGGAGGACGGCAGATAAGGAACCGTAGTCTGGAAACGTTCGAGTCAGAAGTTATTAATAATCCAAGTTGTTCTTAACAGACGCCGGGTTGCCGGAATTTCGTTCACCTGATCTCACCCCACTTGATTCCTTCTTGTGGGGCCACGTGAACAGCCTTGTGTATGAGACATCTGTCGAGACTGAAGAGGATCTCTTGGTAAGAATTCTCGCTGCTTGCAACGGTGTTCAAAATGACACCGCGGATATTCAAACGGGTACCGACAGAACTTTCTGCGATGATACAATGCCTGCATTGACACAGGGGGACGCCATTTCGAAGATATGTCGTAAATGGAGCAGCTTGTGAAACTTTCATGTGACAAGCTTTAACAGCTTCATTTTAGATAAAAATCCGCATTGGCTATAAAATCAAGTAGCTAATGTTTAAGAATAACTTAAATACTATATTTAAGTGGTCCGCCTATTCAATACGTATATAATTTATTATATCTAGTACATGTTTCGTCCCCTAAGGGACATCTTCACTTAGAATTAATGACAATAATACACTGACTGACAGAGCAAATGCAACACCAAGAAGGAGTGGTTCGAAAGGGATGAAAGTTGGGAAAAAAACATAGACGGCACGGACGAATAATTGATGTTTATTTCAAACCGATATGCAGGTTACGCAATGCGCACGGCATCGACTCAGTAGGATGTAGGACCACCGCGAGCGGCGATGCACGCAGAAACACGTCGAGGTACAGAGTCAATAAGAGTGCGGATGGTGTCCTGAGGGATGGTTCTCCATTCTCTGTCAACCATTTGCCACAGTTGGTCGTCCGTACGAGGCTGGGGCAGAGTTTGCAAACGGCGTCCAATGAGATCCCACACGTGTTCGATTGGTGAGAGATCCGGAGAGTACGCTGGCCACGGAAGCATCTGTACACCTCGTAGAGCCTGTTGGGAGATGCGAGCAGTGTGTGGGCGGGCATTATCCTGCTGAAACAGAGCATTGGGCAGCCCCTGAAGGTACGGGAGTGCCACCGGCCGCAGCACATGCTGCACGTAGCGGTGGGCATTTAACGTGCCTTGAATACGCACTAGAGGTGACGTGGAATCATACGCAATAGCGCCCCAAACCGTGATGCCGCATTGTCTAGCGGTAGAACGCTCCACAGTTACTGCCGGATTTGACCTTTCTCCACGCCGACGCCACACTAGTCTGCGGTGACTATCACTGACAGAACAGAAGCGTGACTCATCGGAGAACACGACGTTCCGCCATTCCCTCATCCAAGTCGCTCTAGCCCGGCACCATGCCAGGCGTGCACGTCTATGCTGTGGAGTCAATGGTAGTCTTCTGAGCGGACGCCGGGAGTGCAGGCCTCCTTCAACCAATCGACGGGAAATTGTTCTGGTCGATATTGGAACAGCCAGGGTGTCTTGCACATGCTGAAGAATGGCGGTTGACGTGGCGTGCGGGGCTGCCACCGCTTGGCGGCGGATGCGCCGATCCTCGCGTGCTGACGTCACTCGGGCTGCGCCTGGACCCCTCGCACGTGCCACATGTCCCTGCGCCAACCATCTTCGCCACAGGCGCTTCACCGTGGACACATCCCTATGGGTATCGGCTGCGATTTGACGAAGCGACCAACCTGCCCTTCTCAGCCCGATCACCATACCCCTCGTAAAGTCGTCTGTCTGCTGGAAATGCCTCCGTTGACGGCGGCCTGGCATTCTTAGCTATACACGTGTCTTGTGGCACACGACAACACGTTCTACAATGACTGTCGGCTGAGAAATCACGGTACGAAGTGGGCCATTCGCCAACGCCGTGTCCCATTTCACGTTCGCTACGTGCGCAGCACAGCGGCGCATTTCACATCATGAGCATACCTCAGTGACGTCAGTCTACCCTGCAATTGGCATAAAGTTCTGACCACTCCTTCTTGGTGTTGCATTTGCTGTGTCAGTCAGTGTATATCAGAATTTCCAAGAAGCTTATCTTTAAGACTTTGATGAACAATTTAAAAATTGTATTGATTATATGACTTGCAACTTCAAGAACCTCCCATCCCCATCGTTGTAAGCGACGCTGAACGATGGCTGCTGTGAGAGCTGTCGCGTTATCGTGTAGGATTATGGCGTTGTCCAAAAGATCTGGACGTTTGGTTCTCACTGCACGGCGCAATTGGTACAACAGAAAGGAACTGTATAAACATCTTTGTCCATGGACACTGAACGGCCTGGGCAAGGCAAATCGTCAGTTGGTACTCTACCCCGTTTGAATGTCTCCACCCACTTCGCCACTGCTCTGTAGGACATGGCATGCACACTCAATGCTTCCCGCAGCTCTGCATGGCATTGGCGGGCATTTCTGCCGTGGAGAACTGCTATTTTAATATACGATCGTTGCTCCTGCTTGTTGACTTCCATTTTGTGATGCTCTCACTCACACACTGAACTTGGGGGCCTGCTTAGACCCACACTGTTGTTTACATACACCATCTAGTGGCATCATACGCAAGTACGTACCGTACGTTTCCAAATGCATATCTTAGATTTTCCGTGCTGTCTCCTGTTCGCGAGAAAAAAATAGTTGGCATACTTATGACTCGACCTACGTATATTATTATAATTTATTTAGCTGAAGATGGCCCTTAGGAGACGAAACATATACTGGATGTAATAAATTATGTATGTGTTGAATAGGCGGACCACTTAAATATAAGATTTAAGTTACTCTTAAATATTCGCTACTTGTGAAACTTGTGCAGGTAAACAGACTTAAATGAGTAGAATTTTGCTTAACTTTTGACTCGAATGTTTCCGGAATATGGTTTCTTATCTCAAATTGATCCATTTCCCTTCCTCCATAATCCCTGAAAGTTTGTACGGATATACCCTGTATTTGCAAAGGGGCAGAAAGCACCGTGCAGAAGGTACGAAAGTTGGAGAATATGTAACAGGAAGGAACAGGAGCAGCGATGGGATAAAAGATAGAGTGAGGAAGATGAGCACTGTCTACCTCGTGACTAGAGAAGTGTACAATGAAAGAACGCAAAGCCGAGGCAACAATGAGGAATGCGGTACTGTTCACAGCACGGGGCAGAGAGAAATCCTGCTGGCACCAAACAGAGGAGGTGAAAGATTGGAACGAAGTGGATTATTGGACTGAGATGCGGATCAAGGTTGAATGGACAGAGAACGGGAGAAATAAATATTCACCAGCGCTCAATGACAGAGAAAGGTGCAGGAGCAGGATAGAGAAGCACCATTGGGGAGAAAAGACGTTGGTGGTGGTGGTGATTACTCTTTTAAGAGGAAGTGCAACCTCTACATAACGATAATCAGAGAGAGAAAATGGAAGGGATCCGATACTACGAAACATGAAGATATCGGTCAAAGAAAGACAAAGGCCACGAAGATCGTGACACCCTCTCCCTCGAATGCTCTAATACCGTCGGGATCGGAAGAGAACAAGAGTTGACCAAAGGAGGTCGGATAGAATAAATTAAAGTGAGGAGCTAGGTTCCTCTGTCCACAAGTAAGTAGAAGCATGTAAGCTAAGGGGCCCGTGGTCGCCAACCAACGCTCCCAAGTTGAGAGCCCCTGAGGCCCCTTTTAGTCGTCTCTTACGACAGGCAGGGGATACCGCGGGTGTTATTCTACCTCCCCCACCCACAGGGGTCGAGAGACAAGAGAAGGGGATAGTGAAGATATCAAGTGAATAACGGGAAAGAAGCATGAAGTGGTGCTGGGAGGAGGAGAAGAAAACCCATGGGCGAGAAGTGGCATTTTGGATGCAGAAATTTGCTCCGGGAACTGGAGTGTTTATCGTACAGACAAGAGAGAAACAAAATGAGGGAGGTCTTCATAGTGGAGAAAGAAGATTTTGTAAGTTGTTAAAAAGTTAGCAAGGGAAACATGAAATTGTAGGTGTAAGGGCCATCTCTAAACTTCATTTTAGGGCGTACAGGGCTGGAAGGAGTGGCAATGACATGTAATCAGCGGGCGGCATCATTTTTCAAATGTTAACTGGGAAGGTAATGCGAATGACAGATGAGCTCTATAGAGAGACTGAAGGAGCGGTAGCTTTGCGGTAATGGAGGACTGCGGATATTGGTAGTGAGGTGGAGATCAACCTAGCAAAATAGACAGAGAGCTGTAGTAAGTCCTCTACAGCCCTGAGGAGTCTTAGCCTACCAAGGAACCGCTGCTCTGCTCAAAGGCCTGCAGATTACAAGATGACATGTGGTCGCTCTTGGACTTTTAGGCCGAGACCAATATCTCAACATCAGATGGCTCTTTAATGTTCTCATTTAGGTTGAGTGAACCACAGACGACCCCTCACATCGAGGTAAAAAAAAAAAACTGATCTTGCCGAGATTGGTTTCATAATATAGAGACACATGAGAAGCTACATTTTGCGCAAGCCTCTACCAAGAAACAGATTCAAGGATACTGCGTCCATCAAGAAATAACAAGAGGCGGAGAGGAGATTCAAAAATAATGGTAAGAATAATACTACCAGAGTCATGGACGATGGAAAAAATGACCCACTTCATTTTTCTGCAGCAAAATTTGCACGGATTCATCGAGGTTTGAATCAGTGATTCAATGGTGACATGAACCACGGACGGTTTATTGACAGCGGTCATAATTTGCAGTAGAATCGACAACTGCACACTCGGTCAATCACCTGTGGAGCTGTACCTGAGGCGGCCTATGACCAACCCTGCGGAGTCCTCCCTGTTATTTATAGCAAAGGTCAAGGCTGCTCGATTATTGACAGATGATACAGTACAAGCTCTGCTCCTCTCGCAGTTCTCACGTCCTTTCATTAACAAGCAATCCACATGCTTGTCGTCTCAACAGTACGATTGCAAGTATTACAACCATCATTGATGAGGCAGGAGCCTCCACGGTCGTTCTGCTCAGCATCGCATCCATTTTTAACTTTCTAACGATGATTCGTCTTCTTCTGACTCCTTATAGCTGAGGAATCGTTACCCTATGACTTAGTTACATCTCCATTGCAGCCGATCTTCTACTTCTCTGATAGAAGTCTAATGGTGACGCATTTCTTTTTGTTTCTTCACAAGTTGTTTTACGTCGCACCGACACAGATAGATCTTACGGCGACGATGGGAGAGGAAAGGGCTAGGAGTGGGAAAGAAGTGGCTGTGGTCTTAATTAAGGTACTGCCTGGTGTGAAAGTGGGAAACCACGGAAACCCATCTTTAGGGCTGCCGGCAGTGGGTTTCAAACCCACCATCTCCCGAATACTGGATACTGCCCGCACTTAAGGTGACACACTTAATCTGGTTCAATTATCCAACTGTTGTTCTACATCTGGTGCTCTTTTCGTCTAGCGTTCTTTGGACAATACTAGTATTGTTCAATAAATTTCCAATTTCTTTGGAATCATTTAAGAAAAGGCTAGGAAAACAACAGATAGGGAATCTGCCATCGGAGCGACTGCCCTAAATGCAGACCAGTAGTGATTGATTGATAGTCAATGCGTTAGTGGACTGACGCCTACATTGTAGGCAACGCGGCGTACACTCATGTACCACAGTCAGTAAGTTCTTGGACTGGCGCCTACAGTGTAAGCAACACAGTGTACACCTATGTACGTACTACAGTCAATATGTTCGGTGACTGGGCTGGCGCTAACAGTTCAAGGATCACATGGTATTTTGATCTGTATTTTCGTGTCTTTTTCTCGACGTGGTGATCCGGGCCATTTCGACTTGATCATCTCAAACATTTCGCTAGCGAATTTGCCTAATTTTTGGCAGAACTTGTAATTTGCCAGTTGCTCAAACTACGACATCCTCAATTTCCGTCGCTGACATTCAACTACCCTTCACAGCAGATACCGTAGTCCTGCTTATACTGCCTCTTAGTGTAAATAGCGAAGAACTGTGCCGGCAAAATTCTGTTTCGAAATTCTGTAAATCATTGATATGTGGGGTTTCTGAACGTAACTATTATTGACTACAACTCCTGGAGACCTCCACTGTTTAAGAAATCTGACCTGTCCATTGAATCCCGTGGGAAGGAAGTGCCCTGGGATATGAAAGCAAAGTTTCAGGTGTCACAGTATAACTATTTCCAGTATTCTAGGGACCACTACCCAGTCTTATAACCTAAAACGTCAGGCTTCTTAACAGTATTCCCAGTGCCATTGTGATGCCAGAAAAAAGGGCGTGTAAACAGAATCTTCCGATTAATATACAGAAAATGGAGGATTTGGAAAATTGGAAGGAAACATGCTGATGAAGGGGAAATTCGAGGATTCTGGAAAACCGTGTATAACTGAGATATCACTGACAGAAAAACTAGTTAAAAAGGTTGTTGATTTTAAAATCATTTCTACGGTATGTACATTTAAAAAAATGCAATTTTCGTAAGTTTCTAGCGATAATTTTACAAATTGACATGGTCATTATTTTCTAGATGAATATTGTAATTCAACATATTATTGTAAAAAACATGTGCCATATTATCATAAAAATCTCCATCACTTTTTGAAATCCCTTAAGTCATCAACATTTAAACTAGTTTTAGAACAATTGTAATATATTACGTATCTTCGTGGCATGCTGAATCAAGATTTAAATTTTAGAAGTAATATAAACATTTACAACTTCTCTACGTAATTAATTATTAATTTCTCTTATTTTCCCACAATGTACAATTCTGGAGGTACGGGGTTTTAAAAATAACCTATTCAGCTACGAGTTACAGGTTTAGTCATTATCCCCCCACCACATTATTCACACATCCTGCATACAATGCCCGGACACATTATTTTCTAGCTATCATTCTTCTCCTTCCTGACATTTTCCCAATAATTACCTGAGGTCTGCACTTTGCATGTGATTAGCCCAGTTTTAAGGTCGGATACCCTTCCTGACGCCAACTCTGTATGGAGGGATTTGCTCACTATTGCGTGTTAGCGTGATGTGTGTTGTTCGTTAATTAAGATGTTTATTGAGACGAACCCAAATACCCAGTCTCCGAACTAGAGTTCGATCCTCGCTCAGTCCGGTGGTATTTGAAGGTGCTCAAATACGTCAGCCTCGTGTCGGTAGATTTACTGGCACGTAAAAGAACTCCTGCGGGACTAAATTCCGGCACCTCGGCGTCTCCGAAAACCGTAAAAGAGTAGTTAGTGAGACGTAAAACAAATAACACTATTATTATTAGGGAAATTAACCATACGCTGTTAAAATCCACAGCCCCACCGGGAATCGAACCCGGTGTCCTCCGAACCGAAGGCTATTCAGTCAACGAGCCGGACTATTTCATAGCAATCATAAATCTGCAAAATTACAGAAAACCATATAAAAGATAACAATTCACTACTAGAAACAGACAACATAATTAACCTTCTAAGATCAACCGTAAACCAAAACAGTTTTACATTCAACGACGAAAATATATTTTCAAGAGGAAGGATTAACTGTGGGATTACCATTATCAGGAATAATAGTTAACACTTTCTTAAATAACACTGAAAATAATTTCTTAACGAAACAGCTATTTAAAGGGATTTGACACTGGAGCACATACGTAGAGGATGATTATGCACATTTGGCAATGACGTCACAAACGATCAGCACTTATTAAACACACTGAATTCCTACCACAGGTCAATCGAATTCACAACGAAACCAGAAAGTAACGAGATCAAATTTTAGACATCACAATCAATAGGAAAACAACGACCTGCTGTGCAAAATATACGCAGAACTCACTAAGACTTCACACACAATGGACAACGAATCCTAGCACACGAACACGCACAAATCAACAGAGCTCAATACAATAATTCACAGAACTATATCTATAGCAATAAGCAGGACAGATCCTCTCAGTTTAAATTACTACGTTGATGGGATGAAAGTTCCTTTTGGGGATCATTGCAAGTATCTAGGTGTTAATATAAGGAAAGACCTTAATTGGGGTAATCACATAAACGGGATTGTAAATACAGGGTACAGATCTCTACACACGGTTAAGAGTGTATTTAAGGGTTGTAGTAAGGATGTAAAGGAGAGGGCATATAAGTCTCCTTTTTTTTTCTTCTGCTATTTGCTTTACGTCGCACCGACACAGATATGTCTTACGGCGACGATGGGATAGGAAAGGCCTAGGAATTGGAAGGATTGGAAGGAAGCGGCCGTGGCCTTAATTAAGGTACAGCCCCGGCATTTGCCTGGTGTGAAAAAGGGAAACCACGGAAAACCATCTTCAGGGCTGCCGACAGTGGGGCTCGAACCCACTATCTCCCGATTACTGGATACTGGCCGCACTTAAGCGACTGCAGCTATCGAGCTCGGTTATAAGTCTCTGATAAGACCCCAGCTAGAGTATGGTTCCAGTGTATGGGACCCTCACCAGGATTACTTGATTCAAGAACTGGAAACAATCCAAGGAAAAGCAGCTCGATTTGTCCTGGGTGATTTCTGACAAAAGAGTAGCGTTACAAAAATGTTGCAGAGTTTGGGCTGGAAAGACCTGGGAGAAAGGAGACGAGCTGCTCGACTAAGTGGTATGTTCCGAGCTGTCAGTGGAGAGATGGCGTGGAATGTCATCAGTAGACGAATACATTTGAGTGGTGTCTTTAAAAGTAGGAAAGATCACAATATAAAGATAAAGTTGGAATTCAAGAGGACAAATTGGAGCAAATATTTATTTATAGGAAGGGGAGTTAGGGATTGGAATAACTTACCAAGGGAGATGTTCAAAAAATTTCTAAGTACTTTGGAATTATTTAAGAAAAGCCTAGTTAAACATCAGATAGGCAATCTGCCACCTGGGCAACTGCCTTAAATGCAGATCAGTGGTGATTGACAGATTTCAAAAAACGAAAAATAGACAATAAAAATAGCGAAAGAAAACAGTCTCCCACCTGAGACAGTACATGGATTACGAAGGAAACAAAGAAAACGCACCAGAAAAACCACAACTGAAAACAACATATACACATACCTCAATCACGTGGACAAGAATATGTACAAGATAGCTAAAATTTAAAAAAAAGCAAGCTCTGAAAGTAGCCTTCAAGAAGAAGAACCCACTACAAAGACACATCAGGAAATGAAACATAAACAAAAACTCCTTTTCTCCAAATCGAGAGTTTATGATGTCAAATGCCAAGAACAAAATTGCAACGTCGTACATATAGACAAAACAGAAGGCAAAATTTATACACCTGATACAAAGACGCTGTTAGACACATTCGCCAGTCAGCCTCCAATCATTTCACAAACATTAACAAAAAATATTAAAATTGTACAAATTAAGCACGGTAGCAGCACATAGCCAAAGAGCCAACCAAATCAACGTTAAGGGTCACACACATCTGAAAAATCCTCACACCCACTCTTCACGCTACTAAAATTCAAATTTTTGCAAAACAATATTTCACACTATTTTTCACTATCACTTAATCTCACTGGAGGTTTCTCTGACGCGAAGTACGTCTGGAATGTGCGTATTGTTATATCAATCTACACTAAACTCTATGAATTTAGCAGCAGCTCGCCACTCAAGAGCGTTTTGTAGAGATGGGACAGGAAGGCATTGAAACTGGGGAGTGGTAAGAGGATTGGTCGAAGTCTCTCTTCATTCCTTTGCACAAGAAAGGATCAATTAGTAACTGCTCTAACTACCGAACTACTGAACTCATATCTCATACAAGCAAAATCTTCCTGTACATCCTGAACCAGCGCTTAAAGCCGCACGTTCTCCCTCCCATTACCGCAGAACAAGCAGGTTTTGTTGAAGGAAAAGTAACTCGAGAACATATCCTTAATATAAAGCAAATAATTGAGAACTCACGTGAATTCTGTGCCCCGTTTTCACCTAATTTCTTGACTATAGAAAAACATTTGATTGCGTTGTCTGGGAAGCGTTGTGGCAGCTGGCTATAGAGTTCGGTGTCCCAAAACACCTGATAGCACTGATCGGAGTTCTATACAACTATCACATAACAGCTGTGAAGACAAATCCCACCACCACCGAATTCTTCAATGTATCTAGAGGTGTTAGAATGGGTTCTGTCCTATCCCTCAATTATACAAGATCTATGCTGAATATGTCATTAGGAAAGTTATTGGTGGATGAAATCGAGGCATATCAATTGGTGAAAGAACTATTAATAAACTCCGATTTTCCGATGACACTGTACTCGTAGCGAGCAGTGAAGATGAACTTACTGACCTAGTGACAAAAATAGAGGATGCTGTTGTATCGTATGGATTAGACATCAATCTCACTCTCAATAACTGATCGAGGAGCACAGGTCCAACTTACACGTCGATTAAGGACGCGAATTCTTTCGCTTATCTTGGGTCAACAGTTAGTGACACGGGAAGTTGTGAAGAAAACGGATCACGCTAGGACAAGTGGCTATGAAGAAGCTCACAAAGATCTGGAAGAAAATGGTGATCACAAAGTGTTTTCTGTCTTCTTATATGGTTGCGAAACATTGACTCTCAAGGTCAGAGACAAGCTGCGCATTGATGCATTCGAGCTTTGGTGGTGGCACATAATGCAGAAGATAGACCGAAAAAATAGAACTAATGTGTCCATTACCAAATATTTTAACATGTCCAAGCGCGTTTATTCCCATGTCAAGCAAAAAGTCCTCCAGTTATCTGGATATATTGCGAGAAGAGATGGAGAATACCGAGAACAATTAATAATGGAAGGGAAAGCTGAGGGCATGAGACCGAGGGGGGGAACATCAGCGAGCAGGTGCAAAGACCATTCAGCAGGTTTTGAGACTTCACGGGGTCACGGTGTTCAGCAATGAGTCCCGCGACATGCGATGATGAACATTTATCAGTAAATATGAAGTCGTTAATTCATGTCGACAAATTAATTTCTTCAAAAAATCATTATCATGCATTCATTTTCTGATGCAAGTGAAGCCACATAGACTATAACCAGGTAGAACAGAGTTGTACCGGCTCTGCCTTCCCCTACACACACGTTTGTGTTAAAAGCCACAATCCAGGCCAGTGACCTGAAATCAGTCCATCCTCGGGCGTTGGACATAACGAACTTGAAACCAGAGCTGGTTTTAGGTTAAATACAGAGAACGTTCTCAAATTTACTAAGGTATCAATAACGGACTTCTGTCATACGTGTTCATAACATCACCAATTTACAATCATCGACAAGTTTATAAAACCTAAGAAATGTTGTACAAATACCAGGTGACTCGCTAGCTCAGTATTTCCTACTTACAAGTGTCCCGCATGCAGTAATGATGAATGGGATGTCTAATAGCTGATTTTCACAGGGGCATTAGTCTACTGGCTACGGTTAAGTTACGTCAGTACCAAGAGATAATGACCGGACGGCCACACGCTGCATGTTCCTCGGTACTACCCGTCTAATCTGACCCCTTGCGTTAGTAAACCTCGTTTTCGAATGCATAGCAATAGGCTGGTATTTGGTATAGAAGCACTACAATAGCTGGTGTGTTCATCAATTACGAATACACAGACTTAATTTTAATCTATGAAGAAGTTGGTCGGAATGCAGCTGAAGTTCGCAGACGGCATGCGCAGAAGTTACCAAATAGCCACCTTCCTTCTGTGGACATATTTCGGCGAACAAAATTGTAATTAAGAGTTAGTAAAGCGTTCAAAGCACATACAAGTAACTTTTTGGTGTATTACAATTACTGCTATTTGCTTCACATCCGAAATACAGCACGTTGTAGCGCTCCTTTGTAAACCAGCGATTAGGCATCCCGTTCATCATTATTGCATGCCGGACACTTGTGAGTAGAAAGTACGGGACTTGAGAACCACCTGGTATATACGATTTGATACAATCTGATGATGTTGATGCAGAAGGAAACATGTCATTCTGTCACTTACAAGTACAGTATGTAATAATGTTCTAAGAATTATATTTCTACAGAATGAAATAAACTTAACAGTTATATCAATTGAGTCAGCATTCAAAAGAAATGGCTTTCCTTCTTAACGACTTTGAATCGAAGCCATTTTTTAAGTACGTAAGATATTATCAAAATACATTTTGCCTATTTTCTTAAATACCACTATTTTCGTAAAAGCATGTTGGAAATTTGACAATGATTTTATAATTTGAAGACAATGGGCTTTTGATTTTTTATTGTTAGGTTGTACTGTACACGTTTGTCAGTGTACGCTGTGTCGATTGTCGTTGACTGGAAACGTTTGTCGTGGTGTTATAAGTCAATGTTAGTACAGCTAAGGTGTTGCAAGTGTAATACGTTACTATTGCAAGGGTTCTGGCATAAGTTATCGCAACTACTTAGTTTGGATCGAATGGTGGATCTACCAGACAAATAAAAGAATACAGATGGAAGTGGGGATCGTAAGGTGCTGTGAATGTATGAAAAAAGCGGAGTAGGTGTAGGAAACAGTCAGCCATTTGTGCTACATAATGTACAGTAACTAAACAATCAAAGTAGTCCTCTAGACTGTCCAGCTTGAGGGAAACGTCGGATACCAGTCACCTCACCACGCGTCAATTTTGTAACCTCGTTTTTCACATCGTTGGCTATGTCTTCTCACGCCCCAAACTGTCTCCTACGCAATGGTTCTTTCACTTTGGGAATGAGATCAAAATCGCATGGAGATAGGTCCGGTGAGTATGGCGGCTGATCCAGTATTTCCCATCCCGAGTGCTGAAGTTGCCTCCGTACAGCCTCTGCTGTATGCGGTCTGGCGTTGTCATGGATAAGGATGACGTTATTTTCCCTTGTAACTCAAGTGGCGCCCATCATCTGTCCACTGTGAGTGGCACGTCAGTCTGGGCACTAGCAGGTCTTCCGGAACGTTGCACGTTGCTACGTGTTTCACGTCCATCTCGCTACGGTTCGGTATGGAAGGGCATTATACCTTACGGCTTCAACAAGCTCTCTATGACATACTTTGGCATTGCTATCCCGGCGAACGGCCAATGCGTACGCTGTTCTAGTCTCGTCACATCCATTCTGCACGAAGCCTGAGTCACTACTGTGGTTCCATAGACCTGTGCGTGGTGTAGTTCTGTCAATTTCGCCGTAAACGATACGCAACTCAAACGTAACCCCCGGACAGTAACCATATTGCTCTTGACCAATAGCATGCTTGCTTTGTCAGTGACAGTCCACATGGAGTATTTCAAAAGCGTACCGGTCCTTAAGCCGACTCGCTTGTCAGGTCTACAGTGTTGCACAGCTGCACGCAGTTATGTCCAGTGGCTATATAGTTAAAAGTTGACAACGCTGTGTCTCGAGTTGGGGAAATCCTGGCACTGCACGGACAGGGAATGTAAACACAGCCGGCCATCTAGGTTTCAAAAGCGTGCTGATCGTTATCGAGGACATTGCAAGAACTATGTCTGTCGAACGCACCTCCATCTCGTGCTGTGTCCATGTACTAAGAGTGTCATGATTTCCAGGATCTATGACCATTGTGTTGTAGCTGTATTAAAGTTGAATTTACAGGAATCATATTGGTTTAGGAATAACTCTGTAGCTGTGAACAACGAAGAGAATTCCTTTCATTCACAGAAACATGCAGATTTATCGCTAAAATATATAACAGTGTAGAATTAAGTAAGACTTGGAGACCTGGATATTGGCTCATTGTTAAACATTGTTTTCTCTGTGGCAGGCTGGAGATAGAAGCACTTGCTCGAGTCTACCGCAAGCTGGTGGCCAATGCAGCCAACTCACCTGTAGGAAGCAGCGCAGTGGGAAGTCCAGCTCCAGCAGTGATACCAACACCAACTGGAACTACAACCGAGGTTCGAAGATTTCTCTCGTTTTTTACTCTTTGTAGAAAACCACACATTTATTTATTTATTTCGTGTCAGAGTGTTGAGAAACTTAAAAATATAAATAAGGTATTATATACAAATAAAACAGAATGCACTTTATGTCACAAAACATGTTTCACACAATGTCTGCCCAGAAATGGGCAACAGAAATTCCCTCTTCAGTGGCTTGAATCAAGTCTTGAAGTGTACAACGAACAGGGGAGGACTGACAGTCATACAGGTGTTGGGTAGTTTGTTGCTCCCCACAATCGCAGAAGTCTGACTGATCTTTCAGATAACCCCATTTCTTAAGGTTATCCTTGGATTTACCTACTCCACTCCTCAAACGATTAAGTGCCTTCCAGGTTGTCCATTCCAAATTATGACCAGGGGGTGGAGATTCAGAAGGCACCATCCAATCAGAAAGATGCTCCATTTTTGCTCGCCACATATCACAACGTGTTGTTCTTGCTGGTTTATCGAGAGCCTTGGAGACATTGAGGAAACTTTTCCTGGACTTCAGTCTTCTGGGTGGAGGTCGATGTCCAAATAACGGGTGGTTGCTTGTGAGATCCACCTTCGACCTCTCTTGCCTTGCAAACACTTCTCGCCGAATGTCTGGAGGAGAAATACCAGCCAAGCAGTAGAGTTTGTTAGTGGGAGTAGGTTTCAGACACCCAGTTACTATTCTACATGTTTCATTAAGGGCTGCATCCACCCGCTTCGTATGGGCTGACCTAAACCATACAGGACACGCATACTCAGCTGCAGAAAAACTCAGAGCAAGAGCTGAGGTTCTTAACAAAGTTGGATGGGCTCCCCATTTGCTTGAGCCAAGTTTACGGAGGATGTTATTTCGGGCTGAGACTTTCTGTCCAGAATTAACACAGTGTTTCTTGTATGTTAAGGTCCGGTCTAAAGTGACACCCAGGTACCTAGGTGTAAAACAATGCTCCAGTTGCTTACCCTCCCATGTCACGCACAGCTGTCTAGTAGCTTCTCGATTTCGAAGATGAAATGCACACACCTGGGTCTTAGTCGGGTTTTGCAGTAACCGGTTCTTCTGATAGTACACTGAAAGTTCCTTAAGTGCATTTGAGAGCTGCATTTCAGTGGTTTGAAAGTCGTCGCACTGGACAGCTAAAGCCAGGTCATCGGCATAAATGAAGCTTCTTGTATAGGAAGGCCTTGGCTGGTCATTTGTGTAGATGTTAAAGAGGATTGGCGAGAGGACACTGCCCTGAGGAAGCCCGTTCCGTTGGTCCCTCCACCTACTGCACTTTCCTTGAAACTCAACAAAGAACCGGCGATTCTGCAGGAGAGTTTCAACAATCTTCGTGAAACCATAGTCTCTGGTGAAGTTATAGAGCTTGGTGATCAAAGTTCTATGGTGCACTGTGTCGTATGCTGCTGTAAGGTCCACAAATACCACACCTGTGATTTTACGTCTTTCAAACCCATCCTCTATGTGCTGAGTTAAATTGAGCACCTGTGAAGTGCAGTTCCTTCCAGATCTAAAGCCCGCCTGTTCTGGAATAAGAAGGTGATCTGCTTTAGATGTGAGGCGCTCAAGTAGGATCCTCTCAAATATCTTATATAGGTGACAAAGTAATGATATTTGCCTGTAGCTCTTAGGATCTAATGGATCCTTACCTGGCTTCAAAATAGCTATCACTCTAGACTTCCTCCATACCTTAGGTATCTGTTTACTCTGCAGGCAATTGTTTAGAAAATCAACAACCCACTTCCTTGCTCTGGAACCAAAATGTTTTATTTGTTCCACTCTCATATCATCCAGACCTGTAGCCTTGCCATTTTTGGATTTGTTTATAGCTTTCTCTAATTCCTCTAGGGTGATATTATTAGTGAGGTCGCTAGACTCCTTATCTATTTGGCGTTCTATTTTAACTCTATTCATATAACCCCCTATTTTTCCATTGAGCAAAAGTTGATGAGCAATGGCATCTGGGGACAAATTGACGTGTACAGGGGCTTTTGTGAAGTCATTATTAAGCCTCTTTAAAAGTCGCCAGGCTTTCTGACTACTTTTAGACATGTCCAGCTCTTCAAGGGTAGATATCCAACGATTTCGTTTATCTTCCGCTATCATTGTTGTCAACTCTAGACCTTTCTGCACAGTCTCTTCGCCAAAGGGATTCGTCTCAAATAGATCAATGTATTCAGCCATCAGAGCTGAGGAATGTTGATTGAGTCCAGGAACATAATTCATTCGACAACCTCTGGGAATTGACTGTCTGGAGCTCTTGTTCACTGCATCTACAAACAGGTCGTAGTCAGTCATAGAAATACCTATATCAGATACAGCATCTTCCAGATGTGCAGTAAACTTGTTCCAGTCTGCTTTCTTAAAATTATATCGCCTGCGGAAAGGTACGCTCATAGGACGTACCGCAGCAAATACCTGACACATGATGGGTCTATGCTGTGCGTGTGGTATTGGGGTGCCGATGTTCTTTATACACTGCTGAGCAATTCCTTCGCTAACAAAGATTAGATCAGGGTTATAACCTCGTTGCCAACGCCCGCTGTTAAAAGAAGGAGGAAGTTTAACATCGTGTAACAGTAGCATCTGGTGGGTCTCAGCCCATTCCAGCACAGCCTCTCCATCTTCATTCTCATGTTCATATCCCCAGACGTTGCTTTGGCTGTTAAAGTCACCAATTACAATGTGGACGGCTTGATTGTCGAAATTCCTTGGTTTCTGGAAATGGAATGCAGAATTTGGTGGTTTATATATAGAGGAAACAGTGCAATGATTTAACTCAACTGTGAGGAGTTCTACGTCAGCACAGTGGATAGGACTGCTATACCAGGTTTGACAAATATTGCGCTTCCATGCTGTTGACTTGGTCTCTCTACCACTAAACGCATGCCAGAAATTCTTGGCCTGCTCTGATTATTGTCTCGATGGGTTTCTTGTACACAAAGGACATCACAACCATGTTCCTTACATAAATACTGTAAGAGTTCTTCTTTTACAAGGGACATTCCTTCGATGTTTATAGACATAATCGACAACTGTGGTCCTGAAAAGGACCTTTTTAAAATCATCTTTCAACACAGAATGGCTCTGTATAAAAGGATAAAGGAAAAAAGTTTAATAATTATACATTAAGTACTAACACTAAGAGTTTTGAAACGTAACTACAGTACTTACCTGGTTCTACAGTTGAAGATCTCCGTGCAAAAACCGCTGAAGTCCAATTTGTTTAAGAAAACACGTTTGATGTGTATTGGGCAGAGAAATACAGTGTCTCATTTAAACTCAGACCGAACGCACGGTGTTTGTACTCTGCGCTACTGCAGCTGCCTCGGCCGAACTTTTGTCGCGCGCGGTCGCCCTACTTTAAGCGTGTATACAGTCTTATATGAAATCTTATCTTATAAAATATGCTGGAAGGTCTTCCTGCCTGGGTTATACAGGCATTGTACCTGGTAACCACAGCCGCAGCATCTTTGGTAACCAAGGCCTACGGTAACGACTAATGTGACGTCACTGACGGTACACTTTCTATTTCAAGACATCTATTTATACATATCCACAGCCGCAGCATCTTTGGCGACCAAGGCATACGGTAACGACTATTGCCACGTCACTTCCGTCACACATTTCGTCCCGTACGAACATTTTCAGATGACCCGCAGCTAGTTATCGCTAGCATTCGGCTGTATTCTGTCAGAAACTCCGAGTTGTTTCTTAACCGACGGTATACTCAGGTCGCTATGAAATATTTGGCCGAAACAGTGTTACGTGATTGTTAGTTAACGGGCATGTCAGTGGAGAAATGGCTCGTTTTGACATTAGCGGACGAATAAGACTGAGTGGAGTTTTAAAAAGTAGGAAACATCATGATATGATTGCTGTTGTTTGAGTCATCAGTCAACAGACAGGCTTGATGCAGCTCTCCGTGCCACCCTGTCATAGGCTAACCTTTTCATTTCTACGTTACTGCTGCATCCTGCATCTGCTCCAATCTGCTTGTCATACCTTGGCCTACCCCTACCGTTCTTACCACCTACACTTCCCTCAAAAACTAACTGAACAAGTCCTGGGTGTTTAAGGATGTGTCCTATCATTCTGTCTCTTCTTCTCGTCAAATTTAGCCATATCGTTCTCCTCTCACCAATTCGTTTCAATATCTCTTCATTCGTGATTCAATCTACCCATCTCACCTTCACCATTCTTCTGAAACACCACATTTCGAAAGCTTCTATTTTTTTCCTTTCTGAACTACTTATCGTTCATGTTTCACTTCCATAAAATGCCGCGCTTCAGACGAAAGTCTTCAGAAACATGTTTCTAATTCCGATATCAATGTTCAAAGTGAGCAAGTTCCTTTTCTTAAGAAAGGCCTTCCTGGCTTGTGCTAGTCTGCATTCTATGTCCTGTTTACTTCTGCCATCGTTAGTTATTTTACTACCCAAGTAACAATATTCACCTGCTTCCTTTAAGACTTCATTTCATCATCATCATCATCATCATCATCATCATCATCATCATCATCATCATCATCAGTTTACCCTCCAGGTTCGGTTTTTTCCTCGGACTTAGCGAGGGATCCCACCTCTACCGCCTCAAGGGCAGTGTCCTGGAGCTTCAGACTCTTCGTCGGGGGATACAACTGAGGAGTATGACCAGTACCTCGCCCAGGCAGCCTCACCTGCTATGCTGAACAGGGGCCTTGTGGAGGGATGGGAAGATTGAAAGGGATAGGCAAGGAAGAGGGAAGGAAGCGGCCGTGGCCTTAAGTTAGGTACCATCCCGGCATTCGCCTGGAGGAGAAGTGGGAAACCACGGAAAACCACTTCCAGGATGGCTGAGGTGGGAATCGAACCCACCTCTACTCAGTTGACCTCCCGAGGCTGAGTGGACCCCGTTCCAGCCCTCGTACCACTTTTCAAATTTCGTGGCAGAGGCGGGAATCGAACCCGGGCCTCCGGGGATGGCAGCTAATCACGCTAACCACTACACCACAGAGGCGGACTAAGACTTCATTTCCTAATCTAATATTACCTCCATCCCCTGACAACTTCGTTTGACTGCACTCCATTACTTTTGTTTTGGACTTATTTATTTTCAACTTGTACTCCTTACCCAAAACTCCACCCATACCATTCACCAGTTTCTCAAAATCCTCTGCCGACTCAGATAAAATAGTAATATCATCGGGAAATCTCAGGGTTCTGATTTCCTCTCCTTGGATTGTGATTCCCTTTCCAAATTCCTCTTGGATTTGCTTTCCTGCCTGTTCTACATACACAACGAAAAAGGGGAGGGTAACCGCATTCTTATGTCTCTCCTCCTACTATGAATATAAGGTTGGAATTCAAGAGGACGAATTGGGGCACAGATTCGTTTGTAGGGAGACAAATTAGGGATTAGAATAATTTACCAAGGGAGATGTTTTATATATGTTGAACTTCTTTGACATCTGCCTTCTGAGCGATAGCCGTAAATTCAGATCAGTGGTAATAATAATAGGGCTCAGCTACCGTGTGCAGACATTTCAATTTCACGCCATCTGGCTGTCTGCTCGTCAATTTCGACGTTCTGTTTTACTCTAAGCCTACTAGATGGGAGTAAAGCGAAACTCTCTCGGGCGTCTATGGCTGAGATTTAATTAATTTTGTCGGATAATTATGCCTTTGCTGGCAGGACCTAGCGTTTACAGTGCACTATGTCTTCTGGTATGGGCTAGATTAATTTTGTTACTTTCATTGATCTGTCTCTGTCTTATCGTTGGCTTTGACAATATGAAAGTGACTGAGGTATGAGCGATGCTAGTAATGCCATTCCTTGGGCAGCCAGTCCCTGCTATGAATGGTGTGAAAACGTTGCTCAAAGGGTCGGTTTGTGCATTATTTCAGTGGGCTTGGCAGACTGATATGTAATAGCAACTTCTGGCTCGGTGAGGAAAGCAACGGGAAACTACCTCACTCCTCATTTCCCTAGTACACCTCTTCAGTGATGCCTAGGCCATCTATGACAGCTGATGGCAGAACTGTTGAGGATCCAACCAGCTTTAGGGCTGAAGACTGAACATACACAAACCCAAATGTGTCATCAGAGATCTTCTACATGCCGACATCGTACGATATGGAGTTTCGAATGCACTTTTTACCGCCCTTCAAAAATCCGACTATCTCTGCCGGGTTTGAACCCCTATCTTGGGATCTGGAGGCTGATACTCTACCACTGATCCACAGAGGCAGCTAGATCAGTGGTGATTGATGATGATGAGCTCTGATTTGATAAGTGTTTTGTACTTCGAGCAGTTTTGGTAAATATTATTGTGACGTTATTTCACCCTGGTGGTTCTGGATGTTATGACTCATATTGACACACAGTTTGAGTGAGAACAAGTGTTCTGTGATTAGTTGTGTGATGGGTTTCTACAAGGATAGATTTTCGACAGTGATTACAAAACCAATATTTTGCAAACTCAGAGGTCCGCAACCTCACTATGTGCACTTATTGTTCATTTCCATCTGTATCATTTGTTTTCATTCCTTTTCTTCTTAGATTAACACAGTTTTTAGTTTCAATTATTTTTTTTTTGTATTAACACCTGTTTCACTGAATTCTGTCGCAGTGAGTTGTCTTTTGCTCCACGTAATGATGTAAATATTGTATATTTGTGCTAATTTCGTTTCCGTCTAGGCTCTCTTTAGTTTGTTTTTTCATTTGTACCTTCATGATGTTTTTTGGCATTTTTAACTTGTATTATGTAAATTATTTCAACCCCCCTCATTTTTCACTGAAGATGGCTCAAACGAGCCGAAACATGTTTGATTTACTATGTCTAATTATGGAATGTATGATTTATTGGCTTAGGAGGATACTCTCATTTTTTCACCTTTGTAAAGTTTGTTACGTCTTTCAAGAATTTTTGTGTTTGAATGGGACGTAGCTGAAAGGTGTTCTGTTCCATACTTGACACATTCCTTCACTTTTTATTCAAATGTTCAAACATTCGTCCAGTAGGGAAGCAGCTAGTTTGATATGCTATGTTCCAGTGTTGTTGCGGACTCGATCGAGTGGTGTTCCGCGAGCTGCTACACAACACGTTCGACCTCGTCACAGAAGAGGTTCTCATGGATCGTATTTTCTGCGCCTTCGACCGCTACAACGACGGCGTCATCAGACTGGAGGAGTGGGTGTGCGGTCTGTCTGTGTTCCTGAGAGGGACCACAGAGGAGAGAACGGCCTTCTGCTTCCTTGTCTATGACCTTAACAACGACGGCTTCCTCACGAGGGACGAGATGTTCCATCTACTGAGGTGGGTTTTATCTTCTACACAGTCGAGTTTCGTTACTTCCATGAATAACGTCATGTGCTGCTACCATCGAACTGGGAGAGCTGTAAATGTCTCGCGGAACTGTGCTCAAGCTAAATACGCTGGCGCAAAATCATCCAAATACCAAGAAGGTGTTTTGCTAGTTTAACGAATCTTGGCGGGCGTGTTTGTACATCTGAAAGTCACCTAAATGTCCTGCAAATCGCATTAGCGTGGCGCTAGTAGCGGCCCCATGACGTTGCACATCAGGTGCTCTAAATACGGGCTGTACTGTGTCGCCGCCGTGCTGGACTCACTGTGCTCTGTCTGCTCACTCGCCTCATTCTCGTGTGTTCTCGGCTACGCTTCGCGCCGGTATAAAAGTCGCCGCTGCCTTGGAATCATGGGTCAGGCATTCTCTGTTTATGTAAGCGGTGGGAGCAGGAACTGGCCCGTGGCGATTTTAAATACTTTTCTTTCTACGCACATCATTTCATCTCAGTGCAAGGTGAGCAGACCTATTCTTCTTCACTTCTTGGCCCCTCAGGCCTTAACTTACATGTTTTTCGAACTCTGGCCCATTCTGGGCTCGTCCTACTGTTTATTTAAACAACTTCAAATCCTTTAGACTTGGCCATATGTCGTGCAAAGGACTTGTCCTTGGGCGAACTTTTCTCTCTGATACGGAACTTTGTGTACGTACTGTGTGCGTGTGATTTCAAATTAATTCCAATAGATACAGCAGCCTAATATTTACCCTCTCTCACCCTCGCCATTCCCGTCAACACTGCTTCCCATTCCCTGTCCTTTCATATTTTTCTGTCCCTCTGACCTCCTTCCTATTTCATAAATTTTACGTGGTTCTAAATTGTTATAGTGGCCTTTACGCATTGTTAACTATTTCGTACATGGTGTGTAATTATGGTGGTTTTTCTCTTTTAACGTGTGAAGATTACTGTTAGATCCCTTCTCCATTGTCGGTAAGATTATTCTATCTCCAGTTGTATCTACTTTTATTCCATAAAGTGTTTCCTCAGGTGTATATCTTATTTTCCAATTACAGGGTTATACCTAGGTCTAGTCACGGTCTAATGATCGTTCCTTTAAATTTTTCCTTGTATTGCCATTAGTAATTTTGAAAATTCTAGTCACGATCTCAAATCAACTTTTCCCTTGATGAGTCCCATATAACTTTTCGAATTTTAGCTTGTGCTTGGAAATGGAGCAATCATTGTAATTTGATTTTGATAATTATGAGAATTTCTTGATTGTAAAAATGTTTCCCATGGGTGGTTTGTTAATGCATCTTGTGATTTGAACTTCGTTGTTGGAACTGTTGTGTTATCCCTACTTCCCCTCTTTCTTTTTCTTATGTACTTACCACGATATACCTCCTGAGCAAAGGTCCAGAAAATCCCTGCGCTAATTCTGCTTAAGTCTTGGAGTTTATCCTGATTATATGCTTCGTTTTCCTATGTCGTCTGGTACTTGAGCTTGCGAATACTATATGTGCGCCACGAAAGACTTGGCTGGTGTTTTCCGTTCCGCGGGACCTTGGGTTCAGTGCTTTGGTTTCTAGGCACATTCTGATTAATAACTTGGCTTTGCATTCGCATTCCCATTATCAACAGATATTATCAATTTACGCAATGTAATGCTAATAATACCTAACAATGCTTGGTGGCAGCAGTGGTCGCGAGAAGGTACGCTCACAGGAAAACCGGGCTCCGGACGTCCCCATGGCACCACCGTGACGTAGGATCGCCGTATTAAGCGTATGGCTGTGGCGCAGCGGACTGCGTCTGCAGCAGCAATTCGAGAGGCAGTTGGCACCACAGTGACGCAACGATCTGTTCGAAATCGGTTACTTGAAGGACAGCTCCGAGCCAGACGCCCTGCGGCGAGCATTTCACTTACCCCAAACCACCGCCGCCTGCGACTTCAGTGGTGTCAAGCGAGAGCTCATTGGAGGACGGAGTGGAGTTCCGTTGTGTTTTCCGATGAAAGCCAGTTCTGCCTGTGTGCCATTGATGGCCGTGTGTTGGTTAGGTCAGATGAGCGCCTGCATTCCACTTGTCTGCGGCGTCGACACACTGACACTGGACCTTCACCGGGAGTTCTCGTCTGGGGAGCAATTTGCTATGGCAGCAGGAGCACTCGCGTGGTTATCCCACGCACTCTTACTGGAGATGTGCGCGTCCGTCTGGTGATTCGACCTGTTGTGCTGTCGTTCATGAACAGCATTCCCGAGGATGTTTTCCGACAGGATAATGCACGCCTCTATGCCGCTGTTGTAACCCAGCGTGCTCTACAGAGTGTCGACAAGTTGCCTTGGCCTGCTCGATCCCTCGATCTTTCCCCAATCGAGCACGTATGGGACATCATTGGACGACAACTCCAGCGTCATCCACAGCCGGTATTAACCGTCCATGTATTGACCGACCAAGTGCAACGGGCATGGAACTCCATCCTAAAAACTGACATCCGGCACCTGTACAACACAATGCATGCATGTCTGCATTTAATAGTCAGGCGATTACACTGGTTATTAATGGACCAGCATGGCACAGTTGAGATGACTTTTTTCGAGCGAATATTAACCTGTAGTACTATACCTTTAATCAATTAAATATGTTACCTCGAGAAATATATATTGCTAAAATTTCCATATTCTACATTCCTTATTTCATGGTGTTTGGATATTTTTTCCGCCAGTGTATATCGGCTGAAATTCTTATGGCGACGATGGGATAGGAAAGGGCTAGTGGGAAGGAAGTGTCCATGGCCTTAATTAAGGTACAGCCTGATGAGATTCGAACCCGCTATCTTCCGAATGCAAACTCACAGCTGCTCACCCCTAACCGCAAGACCAACTAGCTCGGTTAAGGTTTCTTAGTGGTGTTGGGGATGAGGTCAGTACAGGACGATTCAACTAGCCCATAGACATGTCGTAGCACAACAATAGTCTAATAGTAATGTATTGTCCAGGAAGAAACTCTGAGTCAGGAACAACATACTGTGCAATTTGTTGTTACAATTGGCTTTAAGTTGCACCGACACAGTTAGATCTTATGGCGACGATGGGAGAGGAAAGGACTAGGAGTGGGAAGGAAGCGGTCGTGGCCTTAATTATGGTACAGCCCCAGCATTTTCCTGGTGCGAAAACGGGAAACCACAAAAAACCACATTCAGGGCTGCCTACAGTGGGGTTCGAACCCACTATCTCCCGGATGCAACCTCACAGCTGAGCGCCCCTAACCGCACAGCCAACTCCCCCGGTCTTTACGATGAGGCCTGCTTGGGATTGCACATCAATTGCAATGCCTCCTTCCTTGTTGTTTTCTCTTTCAATATTCCTTCGATATTGCACTGTGCGTTATTGTTCTCTCCTCTTTGGACCGGGTTTCCTTTTCATTCTCTGTTGGCATCCTTCCATTCTCAAAACCTTCATCATCATCATCATCATCATCATCTGGTTACCCTCCAGGTTCGGTTTTTCCCTCGGACTCAGCGAGGGATCCCACCTCTACCGCCTCAAGGGTGGTGTCCTGGAGATTCAGACTCTTGGTCGGGGATACAACTGGGGAGAATGACCAGTACCTCGCCCAGGCGGCCTCACCTGCTATGCTGAACAGGGGCCTTGTGGAGGGATGGGAAGATTGGAAGGGATAGACAAGGAAGAGGGAAGGAAGCGGCCGTGGCCTTAAGTCAGGTACCATCCCGGCATTCGCCTGGAGGAGAAGTGGGAAACCACGGAAAACCACGTCGCGGATGGTTGAGATGGGAATCGAACCCACCTCTACTCAGTTGACCTCCCGAGGCTGAGTGGACCGTTCCAGCCCTCGTGCCACTTTTCAAATTTTCGTGGCAGAGCCGGGAATCGAACCCGGACCTCCGGGGGTGGCAGCTAATCACGCTAACCACTACACCACAGAGGCGGACTAAAACCTTCCTTTTAAAAATCTCTCTTTCCATATTTTCCTCTTCTGACTTATTTCATTTCTTTCTAAATTTGTACTGGTGTCTGTATCCAGCTCCCTGTTGATTATTTCTCCGAGAAGTACTTGATTATCTGTTTTGTCAATCTCTTATCACCCATTATACATGTATGTCCGAAAAACACCAATGTTCTTTTTCTTATGGTTTCTGTTACATTTTCTATAATCTGGTATATTCCAGTCCACTATTACTTCTTAATTTCGATTGTTCTGTTTTCATTGGACCAACTGTAAGATTTTTTCATATTTTTTTTTCTAGCACTTCACGTTCATTTAAAGTATATTACAAAACCACCAGCCCCGTGGTGTGGGGGTAGCGTGCCTCATTCTTACCCGGACGCACCATGTTCGATTCCCAGCCAGGTCAGGGATTTTTACCTGGATCGGAGGTCTGTTTCCAGGTCTACTCAGCCTACGTCATTAGAATTGAGGAGCTATCTGACGGTGAGATAGCGGCCCCGGTCTAGAAATTCAAGAATAATGACCGAGAGGATTCGTAGTGCTGACCACACGACATCTCGCAATCTGCAGGCCTTCGGGCTGAGCAGCGGTCGCTTGGAAGGCCAAGGCCCTTCAGCGGTGTAGTGCCATCGGGTTAGGTTTTATAATTCAAAACTGGACATTCACTTGTGCAAAGACATTCTAGTTTCACCATTGTATTACAGTTGTTTACATATGCATTTCATGTTGTTATAATTCTTAGTGATGCCATACGCTCTATCTTTTGCATCATTTCTTCTACAGCATATTTTTCTAAACCATTTTCTTAAATTATTTATCCCAGGTACTTTACTTTGTCTATTCGACCAATATCCGTCACCAACAATTTTGGCGTGTGTTTTATTTTCGTAATAAATCTGTTGTTCTACACAGATGTTCAAACCTCTTTGTTAGCTATTTATTCCAAGAGAGTGAGAGAGAGAGAGAGAGAGAATATATATCATTATCATCAAAAGTTTTCATCAAGGAAGAGGGAAGGAACTGGCCGTGGCCTTAAGTTAGGTACCATCCCGGCATTTGCTTAGAGGAGAAGTGGGAAACCATGGGAAACCCCTTCGAGGATGGCTGAGGTGGGATTCGAACCCACCTCTACTCAGTTGACGTCCCTAGGCTGAGAGGATCCCCTTCCAGCCCTCGTGCCACTTTTCAAATTTCGTGGCAGCTAATTTTATTTTATTTTGTTTTATTTGTTATTTAGAAGAAGGAAAGGATTGTGTTTGCTTTCATAATATATACCAACACCCTTTTTTTTAGCTTTGTCTTTTTATGAAAATAGCATAACTCAACAACATTAGTATACAGAACAATATATGTATATAGGGAGGGGAGTTAGGGATTGGAAACTTACCAAGGGAGACGTTCAATAAATGTCCAATTCTTTGCAATCATCTAAGAAAAGAGAAGGCTAGGAAAACAACAGATAGGGAATCTGCCACCTGGGCTACTGCCTTAAATACAGATCAGTAGTGATTGAGGTATTGAGTTATTTTCCATTGTATCCAGAGATAATATTTTATTCACAAACAATATTAATGTCAATTGCAATATTATATAATGCTACGAGCCGCCAATGATCCTTCACAGTAGCGGCAATTGGAAATTAGAAGTAAGTAGGGGGGGGGGGGGGGGGAGGGCAAAAGTGTACAGACAAGAAAGGATACCCGAGTTTGTGGAATATAATGGGCGGGGGGTAATATACAGCAAAACTGAAAGAAATAAATAAAGCTGCAAAATAGTAAGGATTAAATATGTTCTCTGAGCAAATTTCAACAGAATGGTAAGGTTCACAGTTTATCAACTTAATTTCGGTAATAACCGTTTTTTGAGATTTTGATTCAATACTATACAATAAAACATTCATCAAATGAACAATTAAACATGTATTACAATTAAATAGAAGTATGGCGTGATTAAACAATTTAAAATCATTTGGTATTGGAGTGCGCTCTAAGAAACTAACAGACGCTAAAGAGAGCGCCACACTGGCGAGCTTGCGCGACAAGCGGGTGAATTATACCCCAGTGTCCATGATCTGTATATACCCCTCACAGCACATGCAAAGTCTCCACTACTTGCTGTGGCGCTATACAAATCGGTTAGCCGCGACGAACGACATTTTGTGATTTCCACTAATAATTTTGTTAATAATTAAAGAAAATAAAGGGAAGAATTAGCTGATAAGACAACAGGGATTGTACAGATTTCTTGTTTTAATAATTCCTGTAATTCCTAGTTTAATCCGGCTAAAAGTGAATAAGAATGCAATATTTATTCCACAAAGTGCCCCTTTCCCCCCCAATCGACCCCCTGATCGCCGCTACAGAATTCCTTTATTAAATTGATTCATGCGGTATATTAAAACGACTTCTCGTTGTAGTCCTTATTGTAGTCCTCAAAAATGACTGTGTTCAACAAATGAGATACCGTTCCTCTCTCAAAACCGCCAATCACCTATTCAGAACTTACAATACAAGTTGTTTATTCCCGCGCAAACGAAGTCACATCTTGGAACTGAAGTGATATCTCGCGTTAAATTCTACAACTACTACACCTGGTAGTGCGAATGGCACCCACTAGATGGCAACACCAGGTAGTTTCGTTGGTTGGCATCCGCTGCACGTATTCTGTTTGCCGAAAGACTTCATTACCGTACTACTGTACTTGTCTTTGCGGTCTTTGCCCCGCACGCCTTCTATTTAGTTACCCTCTGAAAGAAAGCAAGATAAAAATGATTGCACTGAAGAGGACACAAAACCAATACATTTCACATTATTGTACGACTTCAACATTTCACGTGCCACTTGACGACTAGACTTTCGACCCTGGGCTAAATTCAGAATAGTTTTATTCTGCCGTCTTTCTAACGCTAGTAAGTCATTTGGACCACCGGAATCTTTACACATCGGTGTATTAAGGGACGAATCCTCCTGCGTGACAAGGTTGTGAGATGAACAGCAGGCAATGGTATGATGATAAACGGGGTTAAAAGGCAGGTTGTCAGTTTCACAAATAGGAAAAGTCCTCTCAGTTCTAATTACTGTGTAGATGTGGTGAAAGTTCCTAATGGGGATCACTGTAAGTGCCTAGATGTTGATATAAGGAAAGATCTCCTTTGGGGAAATCACATAAAGAGTGTTGTAAATACACATGGTTATGAGGGTATTTAGGGATTGTAGTTGGAATGTAAAGGAGAGAGCATATAAGTCTCTGCTAAGACCACAGGTACAGTGTGGTTCCAGTGTAGGGAACCCTCACCAGGATTACTTGATTCGAGAACTGGAAAAAATCCGAAGAGGAGCAGTTCGATTTGTTCTGGGTGATTTCCGACAAAAGAGTAGCGTTACAAAAATGTTGCAACGTTTTGGCTGGGAAGACTTGGGAGAAAGAAGACGAGCTGCTCGACTAAGTGGTATGTTCTGAGCTGTCAGTGGAGAGATGGAATGGAATGACATCAGTAGACGAATAAGTTTGAGTGGTGTTTATTAAAGTGGAAAAGATATGAAAATAAAGCTGGATTTCAAGAGGACACATTGGGGCAAATATTCTTTTATAGGAAGGGGAGTTAGGGATTGGAATAACCAAGGGAGATGTTCAATAAATTTCCAATTTCTTTGCAATCATAAAAAAAGGCTAGGAAAAACGACAGATACGGAATCTGCCACCCGGGTGACTACCCTAAATGCAGATGGGTGATTGATTGATTGATTGATTGATTGATTGATTGATTGATTGATTGAATTGATTGATTGATTGATTGATTTCGGCCACAAAGCTGACTACTTAGTTAATTAATTTTTATTTATTGTTTATTTGGTGAGCGGTTTAACGTCTTGCTAGCACAAAAAACGGTTTTGGCGACGACTGAAGAAGAAAGGGAAAGTTGCCGTCGGCTTAGTTTAAAGTAGAATCCCAGCATTTTCCTGGTGTGATATGGGGAAAGCACAGAAAGCCATCTTCAGGGCTGTGGATGGTGGGGTCGAACCCACTATCTATGGAAAGCAAGCTCACAGCTACAGATAGCCAACTCGCTCTGTCAAGAAGCATTTATATAGAGCAACAACAAGACCACTTTCCGTTCCTGTTAGCAAGTCGGCGATAAAATAAAAAGTGAACATGTTTACTTTAGCTTAACTTGCAGATAACACAAGCACAAGTCTGTTTTCTCTTCTCCTTGCTCCATTCTCCCACACTTCCATGCAAACGTACATATGCAGGGGCTTATGTAGGCTGGTGCAATCGGTGCACTACACTGGGGCTCCCGAAGACAGGAGGCCCGCATGAGCAGCCCAAAAAGATTTTGAAGGTGATCTACTGTTATTGAACATAGTTGTTTGACTTCTAGCTATCTCCATGTACTGTATGTAATACTTGCTGTATGAACTTAACTGTATCTGTTTAGAGTGATCAAAGCTGAAATATCATTTTCTGAGTTAAAACTGATCAAACGCTCACTTAGAAGTTCTTAAGTGGTCTGGCCCTATTATCAATAGAAAGTGAAAGGGCACGACAGATTAACGTTGAGAGAGTCGTTGGTATCTTTGCCGATACGAAATGAAGAAAGAAAATCTCCATATCTCAATAATTGTTTTTACTGTTGAATAAATACTGTGTTTTTCTGATATCAAGAACATGTGGACTTCAAGCTTTGTTAAATTTTTGTCTCCGTTTTTCTTTCTTTCTTAATCCGTTTACCCACCAGGGTTGGATTTTCCCTTGGACCCAGCCAAGAATCCCACCTCTACCGCCTCAAGGATAGTGTGCTGGAGCGTGAGACTTTTAGGGTCGGGTTGATACAACTGGGTAGGAAGAGCAGCACCTCACCCAGGCGGCCTCACCTCCTATGCTGAACAGGGGCCTTGTGTGGGGATGGTAAGATCGGAAGGGATAGGCAAGGAACAGGGAAGGAAACGACCGTGCCTTACGTTAGGTACCATCCCGGCATTTGCCTGGAGGAGAAGTGGGTAACCACGAAAAACCAGTTTTAGGATGGCTGAGGTGAGAATCGAAAACCCCCTCTACTCTTCTGACCTCCCAAGGCTGAATGGACCCCGTTTCAGCCCTCGTACCCCTTTTCAAATATCGTGGCAGAACCGGGAATCGAACCTGGGCCTCCAGGGGTGGCAGCGAATCACACTATCTATTACATCACAGAGGCGGATTATTATGATTTACGAAGACCTAACACCTGGTATGATCCTGTTGATCTTCTGCAAGCCGGGCTGAGTGGCTCAGACGGTTAAGGCGCTGGCCTTCTGACCTCAACTTTGCAGGTTCAATCCTGGCTCAGTCCGGTGGTATTTCAAGGTGCTCAAATACGTCAGCCTCGTGTCGGTAGATTTACTGGCACGTAAAAGAACTCCTGCGCGACTAAATTCCGGCAACTCGGCGTCTCCGAAAACCGTAAAAGAGTAGTTAGTGGGACATAAAACAAATATCATTATTATTATTATTATTAGATCTTCTGCAACGATAAGTGAGTGTCTAACGTTTCAGGCAAATAAACCTAAATCAAATAATTAACACCTCATTATTTGATTCCATCGTTCTTGAAATTTGTAAAACCATGTAGAGTGGTACGTATGCATGCTTGTTTATGTATGGTTAAATCTGATGTATAATATATTTCGTGCCAGTGAGTATAAGTCCTGAAGTCCTCATAGTAGTCTACAAGTTACTAATTTAATTTTTAACAGTTAGCAGAAAGAAATGAAAATACAATTTTCTGAAATATTTCGATGTTGCCTATTCATTTCAAACTCTCTGCAATTAATACTGTCTCTACCAAACAAGCTGTACATGATGTAAATATAAAAATTAAGAGATTAAGTAAGAGTTTTAGAAATGTCCATGTAGTAGATACTTTAGGTCTTGGCAGGCAAATGTTCACTAGACATGGGTTACATCTAAATGGTAATGGAAAAGCAACTCTCTGTAGACAAATTGCTACAATTATCAACAGAGATTTGCAAACTAATCTGTACTTAAGAAAACCCATACCACTAAACTGGCACATACAGGGAAACTTGCCAGAAAACCCAGACCCTTAAATCAAGATCTATGTACAAGGATCTGGGTTCCAGGGAAGTTCTCAACTCATGAGTCAAACATTACCCAATTGCAACAGTCAAGTTTTAGGGAGGAAGGAGGTCTGAGATTGCTCTTGGTAAACTGTCAGAGTGTAGTAAATAAACAATTAAAATTCGGTACATTGATGGAAACTTATGAGACGGATGTGGTGATAGGAGTGGAATCGTGGTCGAGAGAAGGGGTGGGTAATACAGAAGTATTTCCAGAAGGGTATACAGTCTATCGTAGAGACCGAGGAGATAAAAAGGGAGGAGGGGTATTTATTCTGGTGAAGGAAACTTATTGTTCGCATGAATGGTTTACTGATGAAAGGGATGAAATATTAGGGATAAAATTAGTTTGTGATAATATGAAGGAGGTGGGAATTATAGGAACATATAGGCCTGGAAGAGAGGAAAGAGACATGGAAATATTTGAGAAAATAATAGATTATACTCATAAAAACAATAATGATACGGTAATAATTGGGGGAGATCTAAACTTGCCTGAAGTTGAATGGAATGGAGCTGCAAGTGAAGCCCATGAACAGAAACTGGCAAATAAGTTAATTTGGGAGGGAGGATTTACACAAGTAGTTCAAGAACCAACTCGTCTCAATAACTTACTAGATGTATTCTTGATTAAACCATGGGAAATTGTTGATAAAACTGAGGTAATTGAAGGAATAGGTGACCATAAAGCTGTAATAATGGATGTAGGACTGGTACCAAAAAGGCTTAATAAGAGGGTCACACAAGACAAGAAATTGTACAGAAAAACTAAAGTTGATGAATTTGGGACTTACCTTAAATCACAATTCAGTTGTTGGATAAGTGAAGGGAGTAATGTGGATACACTTTGGGCTAAATTCAAAGGAATCATTTGGGAAGGAGAGAAGAGATTTGTACCTGTTAAGAAGGGTAAAATGACCTCAGACCCTGTTTATTACACAAGGGAAATAAGAAAATTAAAAAGAAAATGTAGAATAGTAAACAGGAAAATCAAAGAAGGTAGGGAGAGTAGAGAAAGTAGAAAACAGCTAATGAGGGAACTGAATAGAGTGAAAAAGGAAGCAAAAGAGAATTATATGAATGGCATTCTTCAAGAGGGTAATGACCACAAAGGGAAATGGAAAAAGCTGTATTCATATATCAGGAATCAAAAAGGAAAAGGAATCCAAATTCCTACAATGGTGGGAGAAGGGGGTGAACACTATTTAACAGATACTGAGAAAGCAAACCTCTTTAGTAGGGAATTCCGAGATTCAGTAGAAGATTGTCAGGACTTGGAAACCGTAACAGAAGATAGAGAGGGAGAGACACAGAGGGAAACAAGAAGCTTCTCATTCACAAATGAAGATATTTTCAGAGAAATCCAACTGCTTCAACAAGGAAAAGCAGCAGGAAGTGATCAAATTACTGGGGAGGTATTAAAGACAATGGGGTGGTAGGATAGTGCCTTATTTAAAATTTCTCTTTGACTATGTCATAAATAATAGTGTGATACCAAAGAAATGGAAAGAATCTATAATAATACCAATTTATAAAGGAAAGGGTGATAAAAGGAAACCAGAGAACTACAGACCAATCAGCCTGACCAGTATAGTTTGTAAAATACTGGAGAATTTAATAGCAAAGTACATCAGAGGGATATGTGATGATAAAAATTGGTTCATGAGGAGCCAGTATGGATTTAGAAAGAAATTTTCTTGCGAGGCACAACTGGTGGGATTTCAGCAGGACATATCAGACCAGTTAGATTCAGGAGGCCAGTTAGATTGCATAGCCATAGATCTTTCCAAAGCCTTTGATAGAGTGGAACATGGAATATTATTAAAGAAATTGGAGGGAATAGGATTGGATGTAAGGGTTATACGTTGGATAAGAACATTTCTAAATTCAAGGGTTCAGAAAGTCAAAGTTGGAAATAATATATCCCAGGAAGAGAAAGTCTGGAAGGGAATTGCACAGGGTAGTATAATCGGTCCGTTACTTTTCTTAATATACGCAAATGATTTAGGGAACAATATAACATCGAAGATAAGATTGTATGCAGATGACATAATTGTTTATAGGGAAATAAATAACATTGAGGATTGTTCAGAATTACAAAGGGACCTTGACAGTATCCAAGAATGGGTTGAAGAAAATAATATGAAGATTAATGGAGGCAAATCAACTGTTACAACATTTACAAACAGGAGCTTTAAAACTGAATTTGAATATACTTTGGATGAGGTAGTTATCCCAAAAGCTGGCAAGTGCAAATACTTAGGTGTGAGATTTGAAAGTAATTTGCACTGGAAGGGTCATGTTGATGACATTGTTGGGAAAGCATACAGATCGTTACATGTCATAATGAGACTACTTAAAGGATGCAACAAAGAATTAAAAGAAAAAAGTTACTTAAGTATGGTTCGTCCATTATTGGAATATGCAAACAGTGTTTGGGATCCTCACCAAGAATACCTAATAAAAGAACTAGATGGTGTGCAGAGGAAAGCAGCAAGGTTTGTAACAGGGGATTTCAGGAGAAAGAGTAGTGTATCAGAAATGTTAAAGGAACTTGGGTGGGAAACTTTAAGTAAGAGAAGGGAGAAAACTAGACTTATAGGATTATATAGAGCCTATACAGGAGAAGAAGCATGGGGAGATATCCGTGAGAGGCTTCGGTTGGAAAATAATTATATTGGTAGAACTGACCACAAGTACAAAATTAGAAGGAATTTTAGCAGAAGCGATTGGGGTAAATTTTCTTTCATTGGGAAGGGCGTGAAGGAGTGGAACAGTTTACCAGGGGTAGTGTTTGATCCTTTTCCAAAATCTGTACAGATATTCAAGAAGAGAATAAACAACAACAGAGATAATAAATTAAATGTTAGAGGGCATTCGACCAGTGCAGGATATTGTAAATAATAAATGTGTGTGATTAAATTAATTCCATCCCCTGGTCTAAGGAGTTTGGACAGCCCAAGTAGGGGACTGCCTGTAGGGGTGAAGTACAGTGGGGACTTCGAGGGCCCTGGGACCGCTACGGTAGCTGTGAAGGCCCTTCAGGAACTCTGAAAAGTGGTGGCAAAAGGGGCTCTGGTTAAGACGCAGCAGGTCGTTATGCTACTTAGGTTCCAAAATGGGTAAAATATAAATATGTAAATAAATTCAGTGTTAATTTTAATCTTATACCAGTTGTATAGTATTATTAGAAGTAATTTCACATACCGTACTGTATATGAGTTGACTATGTTCGTAAGATATTATAAGTAGAATTTTGTAAACAATATAAATTTATTAAGGATGATGTGTGTGTTTAATAGAAAAAATTATTAGCATAAATTGTATAATATTGTACTCTAGAAAAATTTTCTTCGTCTCCTGTTAATTTAAAATTTAGTGCTTGACAATAATGTATTTTAGTGTACCATTTGCCACCGAGGTAGACACCTCATTTGCAAATAAAGAGATTTTGATTTGATTTGATTTGATTTGATTAGGGTCGCGCAGCTGTGAGCTTGCATTCGGGGGATAGTGGGTTCAAGCCGCACTGTGGGCAGGTCTGAAGGTGACTTCCCGTAGTTTCCCATTTACACACCAAGCAAATGGTATGGCTGTACCTTAATTAAGGACATGACCGCTTCTTTTTCAATTCTAGCTCTTTCCAATCGCATCGTCGTTTTAAAACCTGTCTGTGGCGGCACGACGTAAAACAACTTGTAAGAAATACTGGCTCTGGTTAATAATGCAAGCCCTGAAATGCAGCTGCTTTTAACTTATATTTCTTACCCCTGGCACGGAGGATGTGCGTGTGTGTGTGATCCCCAGCCGAATCTACGGGACGCAGAGATTTGAAATTTGAACATAAGTAGATGGAAGGATAAGGAGTGCAAGTGTAGGGACTGTGGGTGTGGCCAGGCATTAAGGAGTATGAGGGAGGAGTTGGAGAGTTTGAGAGAGATAATTAGGATTCTCTCAGAGGACAGGAAAGAAAGTAGGCCTCCCTCAAACAATGTACATGATAGAGTAGGTGTAAAAGAGGGATGGGAAGGAAAGAGGGGAATTGTAGAAGACAGGTGGTCAAATGTTCTAAGAGGAAGGAAATTGCAGGCTAAGGGCTCTATTCAGTATCAGAATTCAGGACAGGTGTCTGTGAGAAATCGGTACGAGTCACTGCAGGTAGAACAACCGAGGGAAGATGAAGAACGGGGAACTGTTGCTGAGAAGTGTAGAAGTACGAGGAAGAGAAAAGGTAGGAAAAGTAAATGTAGAGTAGAGGATAGGAAAAGACAGGAGGGACAGGGTCATGGGAGGGAGAAAGGAGGAGGAAGTAGCTTCTGCAGCTGTCAGGAAAGATACGGCTGACCAGGGCGGTAGGGGATCAAAAGAGGTGGGCAGGGTTGAGGCTCTGGTCATGGGGGATTCCATTGTTAGACATGTGGGGAAAATGTGTGGAGGAAAGGCAACCAGGGTAGAGTGCTATCCACAAATTAGGTTGAGGCAGATGTTGAGGAAAGTAGAAGAGAAGGAGGAGGGAAACAAGGAGGCAAGTAGGTATAAGTACCAACATAATTGGGGATGTGTGGGATCTGGTAAATGCAGCACGGGCGGAGTTTAAGGAAGTGGAGATTGTTATCAGTGGAATACTGACTGGAAGGTGATTGGGGATTTAAATGGGACCATGGAGGGGGTATGTGGGAAACTGGGAGTGAAATTTCTAGATCCTAATGGGTGGGTAGGAGATGGGATCTGTACTCAGATGGCCTTCACTTAAACCGCAATGGTACGTATAAGTTAGGCAATTTGTTTACAAGGGTAATAGGGAGGTACATTCGGGGAAACGGGGTGGTTCAGGGAGCGGTGATAAGGGTACAGGGATCTGGAAGTCAAGTAGGGATGACATATTAATGTTAGTGTTGAACTGTAGAAGTATTGTAAAGAAAATAATAGAATTAATTCAACAGATATATACTTATCAGATATTGTGACAGGAGTTTTATCATGGCTGAGAAATGATATCATGCATGCAGAAATTTTCTCATGGAACTGGAGTGTGTTTCGTAGAAATAGGATAGGAATGGTATGAGGGGGAGTATTCATTCTGGTGAAAGAAAAATTTGTAAGCTACTAAAAAGTTAAAGATGGCAAACATGAACTTCTACGTGTAAGGCTCGTTTCTAAAGATAATAGGTATCTTGATGTCTTAGGAGTGTACAGACCGGGAAAGGGTAGCGCTGACGCTGATTCAGAATTATTTGATACTAGCTGATGTACCCGTGCTTCGCTGCGGGATTCTCAGAAAGACTGTCTTTGTGCTTTTCCTAACGACAGTTAACTTAGGTCATTACAAAAACGTCAGTAGGAATGTAGGGATTAAAAGCAATGTTATTATACAAAATACTCTCCCAAATGAAAAACCGCACATTTTCTCACTGTTAACGAACAGTACTACGGTGCCGATCTAACAGTCCAAAGTTCCAGTGTTGGAATGACCAGGCTGCAGACAGCCATGAACATTCCTCTGCCATTGTTCCCTTAAATATACACACTGCTCATTCCAATCAGTGCCTCAGGGTAGAGATTGAATAGCTCGAATGCTATGATGAACCAGCGTGTTACGTACCAGTAGTATCAGAAAATTTATGAACCAGGGGAATGGCATGCTTAAGAAGAAAGTTATCCAACTCCCTAGCTACTTCTCGCCAATATTCAGGCAGACTGTTATACTCGGTACGACCGGGCGAGTAGCCGTGCGATTAGGGGCGCAAAGCTGTGAGTTTCTATCCGGGAGGTGGTGGGTTCGAAAACCACTGTCGACAGCCCTGAAGATGGTTTTCCGTGGTCTCCTATATTCACACCAGGCAAATGCTGGGGCTGTACCGTAATTAACGCCAGGGCCGCTTCCTCTCCACTCCTAGCCCTTTCTTATCCCATCGTCGCCATAACACCTATCTTTGTCGGTGGGACGTAAAGCAAATTAAAAAAAACTCGGTATGCAGCAGCAATCCCATCTATAGTACATCACCGGGATAGGTTTAAAGCGATTGTTGAGGAATGTGAAAACAGATTTGTGGCTTTAAAGGTGGTAAAGAATGGTAAAGGCCCACTGTTTTATACCAGAGAATCAAAGAGACTAAGATGAAGGTGCAGGTTGGAAAGAAATAGAGTTAGAAATGGCTGTGGAAATAAGGAGAAATTGAAGGAACTTAGTAGAAAATTGAATCTAGCAAAGAAGTCAGCTAAGAATAGCATGATCGCAAGAAGGGGTTTCGAATGCACCTTGAAAACGAATTTTTAATTTTCGCTTTCGTTGGTGCCTTATGAACGAAAAAGAAAAAAAAAACCGTCGGAAAACGTGTGTTGGGATGACAATCCAACGTGCTGTCACCAGGATTAAATGCATAAATTCACTGTCACTGTACATATGGTAGGTAGAGAACACAAGTCAAGGAACCATTTTAAGTCCATGGCGTAGGAAGCTATTTCCGGTTCCCGACACAAGGAGCCACATTCAATCCGTAATATCCGGAAGTGTTTGTCTGTGTGCATGTATGCGATGCCAAGCCAAATATACGGCACGCAGAGATCTAAAATTGTTAACATAAGCCCATTCTTATATGAATGTTAATACAGGTTAATATCTGTTTTCACAACGACATGACACACATCTGAAGTCAAATCAAACGCTTATTTTCTCTGAATCTACCGTAGACAGGACCTGGAGCAGTTCCTGTGTACTGGTGTTTCTGGTCGATTAGCAATGAACTGAAGGAACAAGACCCTTTACGTTTAGTTTACGTTGAGCTTCAGAAGGACGGTCCATTCAGATAAGTCAGTTGGATATTTTCCGAGATAAAATGATTGAAATGTGACACTCTTATTCCTTGGCATGTCTTTACTGACGAATCATCGAATGATTTTGCCCTCAACATTCAGCGAAATTGTCTGCTGCTTTTATTAACTCTAGTATCAACTCCCAACCTAAACTTTCTTGTCGTAGCTGAAGACGAGCATGAAAAGGGGTCGCGACATTTTTGAAAGTTTGTTGGTTACTGACAGGCATTGTTCTGTCTGGAAGGCCTATAATTCCCTTGACAGTTCGCCGAATGATGATATCTAGGCTCTGAAAGATATAAAGACCGGGCGAGTTGGCCGTGTGATTAGGAGCGCGCAGCTGTGAGCTCGCATCCGGGAGATAGTGGGTTCGAACCTCACTGTCGGCAGCCCTGAATATGGTTTTCCGTGGTTTCCCATTTTCACACCGGGAAAATGCTGGGGCTGTACCTTAATTAAGGCCACGGCCGCTTCCTTCCCATTCCTAGGCCTTTCCTGTCCCACCGTCGCCATAAGACATATCTGTGTCGGTACGACGTAAAACAAATGGCAAATTAAGATATAAAGCGGAATTTTAGTCAGTGGGCCACTCCGTAGCGAGTAAAGTAGGGAAGGAAGATGCATTGGTTGATAATATTAAGCTTTTGATTCGACTTTAACAACAATGATTTAGATAACTTTCCCGAGTTTTTGCAGAATGGTGAAAGTGCTTCTTTATTAAACAATAATTCATCATTAAATGCGCAAGAGGTAATTCCTCCCAAACCGTGGTATATATTGCACTGTACTAGCCTTATAATTTTTTTTTTTTAATTTTGGCATTTGGTCCGTAAGACCATGCTGCCAGCTCTGTACATTTAGAAAACAGGAAAGTCAAAGAGCAGCTTCTTTACAACATGGGACCGTTCATGGCATTATGACTAATTGGTGATGGAAAGCCACGGTACAGGAACTTTGGTTGGATGAGAACAGTTTTACTACAGACTACAGAACAAACTTATCACAATGTTAAATTAGCTTCACTTAAAAATTTGGCTATTGCTTGATATATACGGATGTCATAGCTGCTGAACAACGACGAAACGGAAATGGGAAGTGGAACTTTCAGTTGTATAAGCGTTTGATATAAGTTGGTCACTTGTGGTTTGTATCTAGTGCATCCTAAAATTGTATGGTTGAGGTCTGCTTCTTGATTGGGGTCAGAGGGACAATTTGGGGAGTCTATAACTTTGAGTCTGAACAGATGACTGGGGTAAGATGCATGTCCAAGTCGCATTCTGATAATTGATGTCATATGGCGGCGAGTTAGAGATAGTAGACTGAACCATGGTCTTTGTGGGATGTGTCTCTGGATAGCGGCGTAATGCTTGCCTTTGATGCGTTGAGTTGTTGCCCTAATTTGACCATTCTTTGTAAGCCTGTTTCTTGATGTGGCTTTGGAAGTCCGTGTATGGTAGGCGTAGTGCTTGGAACTGGCCTTCAGTAATGCTCTGCTTTGCCAGTTGGTCTACGGTTTCATTGTGTATAATTCCAGTGTGACCTTTGATCCACATAAGATGAACTTCTTTTCCGTTTTCCTTAGCTTGGTATATGCAACTTAGGATGTCCATGATGTATTTATTCGAACGCGTGTTCCTGCATGGTTGTTCTAGTTTTTGAAGTGCACTCTTGGAGTCCGTGAGAATTAATATTCTGCTGAAGTGCTGGACGCCGTACGTGATGGCTGATTTAATGGCAAGTATTTCAGCTGTGAATATTGAAGCTTCGTGGGGAAGGGAGAACATTTTGCTAGTGTTGAATGCAGGGCAGTAGTACGCATATCCGACTCCTTCATTGGTCTTAGACCCATCTGTGTATATTTGAGTATAACTGCCCCAATATGCATCGATAAAATTTGTTACTTTTTCGTTGATATTGGTATTGCAGATAATAAAATCTGGAAGATGAAATGTGGATGGTTGAAATACTGAAAGTTCATACCTCTGTCGAAATACTGGAAGCGCTGTATCTTGAAGAGTAAGGGGTATGATGTGCTGCAATTTCTTGATACTTTTGACCAATAGAGGTGTCCGTAGTCTTCTGTTTGTTCCTCTGTCATACAGTGGAAGGAGGCGGTGCAGTTTAGATGTTATAGGGTGGCTAGTTATGGACGAGCGTTGCAGAATAAAGTTGTTGGCAAGCAGATCTCGTCTTATCTGAAGGGGCATTTCTTTAGCCTCTACCAGTAGTGCGTTAGTAGGACTTGAGTTCATGGCTCCGAGACATATTCTGAGTGCGCGGAACTGCAGGACATCTAGTTTTCGAAGAACATACTGCGGTGCGTTGCCGAAAAAGATGCAGCCATAATCTAGTGCAGATCGGATTAACGATCTATATAATAGTAATAGGACAGATGGGTCAGCTCCCCACCATACTCGACATAATGCTCTGATTATGTTTAACGTTCGGCCCACTTTAGTTACCAGGTACTCGACGTGGGTTCTCCATGTAAGTTTACTATCGAGGTATAAGCCTAGTAGCTTGGCTGAAGTCCGTAAGGGGAAGGAGTATGGCCCAAGATGTACAGATGGTGATATTGAGTGGAATTGCTTTCGAGTGAAGACAATAATAGAGGATTTTGTTGGGGATAAATTAAGACCTCTTTGAAATGTCCAGGCGTGGAGTTTCCTTGCAGCATCATCTAGCCACAAACATGTTAACCAAAGAGACTGCGATGATGCGTAGATACATACGTCGTCTGCATACTGAAGAACTTTGACTGTTTGTTTAAACATGTGATCGAGATCTGCAGTGTAGATGGCATACAGTAAAGGACTCAGTATAGCACCCTGAGGGAGTCCTTTTGTTACTAGTCTGGGCCCATACAAGGTGTTATCTTGGGTTCGAATATAGATTGTCCGCCGGAAAAATAAGTTATATATACCTCGCACGTATATTTCGGGAAGACCAAGGTCGTGTAGCTTTTCAGAAAGTACTTGTATACTAAAGCTGTCATATGCCCCAGATATATCGAGAAATATGGCGGTAAGGTAACCATGGTTTAGAAATGTATGTTCAATGTCCGTAGTCAGAATGCTAAGATGGTCGTAAGTAGAACGACTTTTCCGGAACCCATATTGAGATTGAGGCAATAAATTGTGAAACTCTAACCACCACTCCAATCTTAGTTTCAACAGCCGTTCAAACGTTTTAGCTATGCATGAAGATAGAGCGATGGGTCTGTAAGAAGAAGCTTCGTTAGGATCTTTAACTTGTTTTAAAATTGGGACAATAACCTGCGTCGTCCAGTCGTCGGGAAAATTGGTTTCATTCCAAATATATGTGAAAAGTAAGAGCAATATTTCCTTGGCATTGCGAAATAAGTTAGAAAGCATGCAGTAATGTATATGGTCATATCCAGGCGCAGAGTTAGCAGTAGTTTTTAAAACTTGTTCTAATTCATGTAGCGTGAAAGGTGATGTGAGAATATCTTGCGTAGGACGGGAAAGTTCGAACGGTGGACGTTGTTTCGGAGGAAGTGAGGTCGTAGGTGGAGCAATAAGATCTGAAAACTCTTCTGCCCAACATTTAAGTGCCTTAGGGGTTGGCGTTTTTTTCTTCATTTTGTTAACCATCGACCATATTTGCGATAGGGGTGCATCCTTAGTCAGCTTTTCACAATAAGATCGCCAGCTATTCTTCTTTACCCTTTTCAGAAAGCGTTTGACTGCTGCATCTATATTCTTGTAATTGAGGAAATTTTACATTTTAGTTGCTCGCTTTAACTTGCTGAGGGCCTGATTTCTCTTAGCTATCTGTCGACTGCATTCGGAATTCCACCATGGAGCAGGGAATCTTTTTGCGATGTTGGTTTGTTTTCGTTCAGGAATGGATATGGCGGCAGCTAAATTAATGGTGTGTACGAAGGCGTTGTATTTATCAAGCGTGGTTTTTTGATGTAACACAGAGAGTATATTTGCGTCTATCACCCTTCTGTATTTGACCCAGTCAGCGTTTTGAACGTTCCATTTAATAGTGGATTTGACCGGTGAAGGACGAAATGGTAAAACAGGCGAAATGATGATAGCATAATAATTAGAACCCATTGGATACGGCAAGATTTTCCAATGAAAATCAGATGAGATATTAGAAGAACAAATGGTTAGGTCGACAGCGGAGAGACGTTGTCCCGGTACTGGTAACAGGGTAGCCGATCCATCGTTTAACACAAATAAATTGAACTCATCTACTATTTGTAAGACAGCATCACCATATGTATCATTTATCTCGCAACCCCATGTTGTGCTATGTGCGTTATAATCGCCACAAAAGAGAAAAGGTGGCTCTATCTGTTGCGTAAGCCGATACCATTCTTGAAGTTGAATTTTTGTTCGTGGTGGGCTATATAATGAGACCAATGTAATATCTTGGTTGTTAATGCGAACTCTTGCGGCAACGGCCTGAAAACTTGCAATCTGCGAGTGATCAATAACTGCTTCTACGTATGGAATTGTATTCTTTATTAATATTGCTACCCCTCCATATCCGTCTTCTCGGTCCTGTCGGATGACATGATAGCCAGGAATGGTTAGATTAGAATCGTTCTTAAGCCAGGTTTCACTCAAGGTGGCGAAATCAATACCTTCAGTGTATAAAACTCTTCGTAAGGTCTCTTTATTCGCAAGTACGGAACGTGCGTTCCATTGAAGTATTTTATTCATTACCTGAAGTAAATATACTTGCGATCATGTTATGTATTATAGCCGGGTTAAAGGCCTCGGGCGTTGTAGATTGAGCTTGAGTAAGGAGGAGCATGATAAGGTTAAATATCTTTCCGATCAAATGCTCATAATTTTTGGAGGTGGTTGTCATGATGTTATGTGGTTGGGGGGGATAGGGGTTGTGGGAAATTGGTGTTACAGGCAAATGTGGGGGAATATACTGACGTTGTTGAATCGATGGATAATTTGGTTGCGGTGTAGATGGGGGAGGGAATCTCTGGGGCCGTTGCAATTGCTGTGATATGCGAGGATGCACTCTCATCGTCGTTTGTTGTCTTTGAGGAGGCATTATTTGTTGTTGATGGTGCTGTGAGGTTAACGACGTGTTGGTCAAGTTGTTTACTTGCTGAGAAACCTGTTCTGGATACCGAGGCTGCATGTTAGCCGGCGGGATATCCGTGCGTGGTAGATGTGGCTGAAAGTCAGCTGGAGACGGGACCGTTGATTGTGAGAGAGGAGGGAATTCTTCCCTGCTTTGCCAATTGAAAGTCGGGGCCATTACAGCAGTAGAATAATTCCTATTATGGTACATTTTGATTGCTACTTCTTGAGATACATTATTCTGAGCCATAAGGTATTTGATTTCGGACCATTTCTTGTACTCGGGACACTCCCTATCCGTGGCTAAGTGTGGACCGTGGCAATACATGCATGATGGTGGTGCAGTGTCAGTACAAGTTCTTACGTCATGGGGTCCCGCACACCTACTGCAGCGTTGCTGTCCTCTGCATTGAGATAATGAATGGTTATATCTTAAACATCGGTGACATTGCATCACTGGAAAGATGTAAGGTTGAACTTCGCACCGTGTTCCTAGGATATAAATATGTTGAGGTAGGTGTTGGGCACGAAATGTTATGAGGCAGACTGGAATAGGTCGCGTGTCTCCATTGGGAAGCTTCTTTGTAAATCGTTTCACTTGGGAAATGGGAATAGCACTCTGAATTTCCTTTAGAATTTCATCTTCACTAAATGTCGTGTCTACATTTCTGATAATCCCGAGCCTGTGCACAACACTGTTGGGAATATAGACATCAAAGTGTTTTTCATTCAAAAAGTTTGATTCAACTAGCTTGTTTGCTGCCATTCCGGATAAAGTCTCGATACAAAGTCTATTCTTACCACAAGGTTTAATGTCCAGAACTTGTTGACGGGGAATTATATTTTCACTAAAGATCAATCGTCCTATTGACATCGGATGTAAGTTCCCTATATTATCCTTAGTCCCTTCAACAACAACAAGGAACGGTCCGTTATCAGTATTATTGTACCTATTATTTTGACTGAGACGGGATGACGACGGTGTACCCCCAGTAGCAGATGATGGGGCAACTAATGGGGTATTAACAGAAAGTTGGTTTGATGCATTTGTGTCATTAGTTGTGTCGGAGGAGTCATTTTCATTCTCAGTATCCATGTCCATTAACTGTTCCGTATGTAAGTTGGGATCGGCACGAAAACGCTTAGTTTTAGGGTCTAAATTGTACTTCATATTAGAACTATTATGACTATGTGTACCTGTACTTGATCCTCGTTCTGTTGATAAGGTGCCCGTGCTGACGTTGCTCTCTTCATGATGTCGAGTACGTAAAGTGTGATGTTGCTCCACTGGGAGGGCTGGTTGCTGTTGATCTTGAAGACTTGATTGAAAATCAAGAGGATTTAATCGTAAAGGTGTTGTAGCTGGATCTGCATAACAAGTCTGTAGGGCAGAATTAATGATCTGCCCCGTATCGGGCGGATCATTCATAGTCCAGTTGAGAATGTTAGCTGCAGTTCAAGAGCGATAAATATCCTACACGAACACTGAAAGCTGTACGACGGGAATACCAGGCTATGGATGAGTCACACGTAGCGAGCACGAAAGCGACTGCACTCCACCAAGGTTGCGAACGTACTGTATAATTTTTATAAAATATCAAAACCATTTCTTATTAACAGTGCTGTTGTAATTATTATTATTATTATTATTATTATTATTATTATTATTATTATTATTATTATTATTATTATTATTATTAATTATATACTGTCGCATCAGCACACACTTTCTTTTAAAACATAACCGGTTTTCGGACACTAAGTTCCACCATCAGTGTTACAATTTAAATTTAATTCCACATGAGTATGTCGTCAAAATTAGCTAAAATGAGTTTAAAATGTAGTCCTGTTGACATTAATATAGGAAGGGCTGGCTTTCCTCGAGCTCAGGCTGTTGGTCGAGTACTGACAAACGTTCAGCTTTAAGTACGGAAACGAGCCGCAGCACAGTCTTTACCAGTAGATTGCAAAATTGAGACAATCTTGAATTGATATGGCAACCTGCTAAATTGGAAACAAATCCATCTAGTTCATATTCAGGTCTAATTGAGCCTTCAATTCTAGATCTAAAACTCGTTCAATTATCCTTCTATTTATGAAATAGATTGTTATAGGACGCCAGGAATATAAGTTGTTAGTAGGCCTATGATCTTTTCCCTTGACTCGTTGGCTGAACGGTCAGCGTACTGGCCTTCGTTTCAGAGGGTCCCGGGTTCGATTCCCGTCCGGGTCGGGGATTTTAACCTTAATTGGTTAATTCCAATGGCACGGAGGCTGGGTGTATGTGCTGTCTTCATCATCATTTCATCCTCATCACGACGCGCAGGTCGCCTATGGGTGTCAAATAGAAAGACCTGCACCTGGCGAGCCGAACCCGCCCTGGGATATCCCGGCACTAAAAGCCATACGACATTTCATTTCATTTCATCTTTTCCCTTTTAAATTAGAATTGTTGGATCTTGTCTTAACTTCTCTGGTACATCGTGAGTAAGCAGCCTGTTAATACGTTTTATTTCTATTTTTATTTTATTCAGTTTATCGTCTAGGTTTTGTTTCTCTCCTGAACTCACCAAGGGATCCCACCTCTACCGCCTCAATGGCAGTGCCCTGGAGAGTGAGACACTTGGTCGGGGATATAATTGGGGAGGAGGACCAATACGTCGCCCAGGCGGTCTCACTTGCTATGCTGAATAGGGGTCTTGTGGGGGGATGGGAGGAGTACAAGGGAAAGGGAAGGAAGCGACTGTAGCCTTCAGTTAGGCACCATCCCGACATTTGCCCGGAGGAGAAGTGGGGAATCTCGGAAAACCACTTCGAGGATGGCTGAGGTGGGAATCGAACCCCCACTACTCAGTCGACTTCCCGAGGCTGAGTGGACCCCGTTTCAGCTCTCGTACCACTTTTCAAATTTCATGGCAGAGCGGAGAATCGTACCCGGGCCTCCGAGGGTAGCAGCTAATCACACTAACCACTACACTACAGAGGTGGACCGGTTAATAATTAAAACTATAATAGCGTATATTTGGAGCCCTGTAACCGTTCTTAATTGTATACGATCTGGTCTGGCAGATGTGTCCAAAGATATGGTTTTATATGCGTTTTAACTTTCTTATGGAAATTTCTATTGGCCAGACATTTTCATTAGCGGTGCCAAATATATTCTTAAAACAGTCCTCTATTTCACTCAGTGGAACTGGGCGCTTTTGTGAGCTATCTGCGTAATTTTACGAACTGCTGTTCTCTTTCTGTTACAATAATTCTACTGAGCTATTTAGCACTCTTATCTGTCTGGGTTTCTTTTCTTCAAGCGTTGGAAGATTTTTGAGGATTAAACTAGCTCTTGTGATCTATAGCAGAGGAATGTTTACGTTATTTTCTCAGCCGATAGTAACGCGTGGCAAAGTGTTCCGCGTAGTGTTGGCGTCGTAATATAGAAACGTAAGAAAACGAGCAATTTTGATGTTAAAATTATAAGTACTGAAGGAAAGAAGCTGATCATGGATTTCTGGAAACAATGTTCGCCAGTCTTAGGACTGCAGTTTTGGGCTTATCTTCGAGTTAAGTGTCTAATAATTAGAGTTGGGTCGATTCGTGAACGAATCGTTCATTTGAACGACTCAAAATAAATAATTTATTGTGTGAATCGATTCGCGGTATGAATGATTGGTCGTTCAGATGAATCGTGGAATTTGGAGTCGCACGAGTAAGAATGAATCGTCGTTGAAATGATTTGTTGTGAAGTCGTGTGTGGTCGTAGCCAACTGCAGCGAGCACTACCGATCCGTCGCGAGTGACAGATGAGGAATACGTTTATAACACCTATGACCCTCGCTGTTTTCCGACCTACTGTACAGGTCACCTACAGAGCTGAAATATAAATTTTATATTTTTGCTTCGTAGAAGTTCGCGGCCGAAGGTAATGCTGTCAACCCAAGTTGAATTCCGGGTTGTTGGACAGCGACTATTTCATAGTCGACTATTCGTCATCGTTCCAGATAACTTCATCACGAGCATTAAAATTATACAGATTTCCTAATATTTTGTACGTCTACAAAGTACTGCATTAGAAAAGGAAGAAAATATTAATGTAACTGTATAATAGTGCTTGACTGAGATCGACGAATCGCCTATTAGAGGGTACAGCAGAAAACAGAGAGAAGGGGATAAGTAAAATCGAGACAATGATGCATTAAAACAATGAGTAGTACTCGTGCCTTATGCTTGAGGATTTAGTAGATACATGATGGAATTTCACTTGAGTTTATAAATTATAATTATAAATTATGATTGAGGAAAACTATCTTCGATATTTTTGTGGACGTAAGGCGTCGTCTCAATTCAGTTAAAGTATTTCCAGCTGGAAACAAACACGCTCACGCAACACACAGTCATCTTAACATCAGCTGGTGCAGCCTTGCCACCACCTAGAGGGATCCGCCTTCCTTGCCAGAAATGGTTCATCAATATACTTATCATGTTATATTATCGAGGCAGCCAGTGGCGTAACGGGGTTTGTAAAATGTTTAACGCTGGAGTCGAACTCTCCCCTAATAAATTTTCGTCCGAGTCCCCTACATGTTGTCGCTCCTCCAATTCCCTTGGTACTTCATCGCAGGAAATTCTCACAGATGCAGCTTTCTGGATAAGCGATGGTATCACCTTATTGTACGCTGCAGTAGACAGGAAAGCTTGTTTGTTTAATGTGGGTTCGAGCACGGTGGCTTCAGCTAAAATTGTCGTTAATATAAGCAAGTGATTCAAACTGAAGAATGCCGGGGACATGTCCTTTTGCTTGACCCGCCATTTTGTACCTCAACATTTTTGACATCGTCCGTTCGCGCCGTATTGTATCTCTAACCTCTACGTCATCATCCGTTCGCGAAGGCTCAATGCAAGCTTTACCTCTATTGAGTTGATATGGAGCCTGGTAAACAGATATGTTATGTTGGGCGTAATAATAAAACTCGTAGAAGTCAGCTCTGGTGAGTGTGGTAGTGGCGGGAGAGATGACATCCTGGGGATTGGTCGGTCTGTGCAGTATGACTGCCGGCCGTCTCGTCATTAATCCGAATGATACGAGCACCAGTGAAAAAGGAGGGGAGGAGAGAAAGAGAGAGAGAGGGAATCCGATTTCAATAAGTTCTCCTTTATCAGATTATAATTAGGTAGAGTCTTTTTAAAAAATTTCTTGAATATTGGCTTTTCAAAACGAGTTTCCCATCTAGAATTTAATTATCTGTTTTTTAATTTGGTTTACGTCGCACCGACGCAGATAGGTCTTACGGTGTCAATGGGATAGGAAAGGCCTAGCAGTAACAAGGAAGCGGCCGTGGCCTTAATTAAGGTACAGCCTGGTGTGAAAATGGGAAACCACGGAAAACCATCTTCAGTGATTCCAACCTACTATCTCCCGGATGCAAGTTCACAGCTGCGCGCCCCTAACCGCACGGCCAACTCGCCCGGTGAATTTAATTTTCATTGAAATATAAAAAGTGTGATTTTTTCCTTATATGTGCTGCTGTGAATGATTTATTACGTATTTACCTTTCGGGCATAACCTCAGATCAACCAAGCTTCCGTAATTGATTTATTTTCTGAGAAGTAAAATATCCAGATGTGATAAGTTATTCGTTTGTTGTTTATTCCTCGCGGACAGTGAATATAATTTGGTTCGTAATCCACATTAGCATGGCATTTTATCTGCATGTTGACATCAGTAGTCTGGCTCCAATCAGGCGAGGAAATGACAGTTCGAGCGGTTGGCAACCACACATCAACACGTGCCCGGTCGTTCTCCAATCAACGTGGAGACCGCGGGCGGTTGTATGGTTACATCATTTTCGATTCCCTCGATGAAGGCATATTTATACTGGAATATACTTTGATGATGTAACATTATGGCACGTGCAGATGATTTCCATCCCATCCCTCAGTTTTAGGCATATTTACTATCCATGAGCTCACATATTGCATAGGTAACTAAAAATAAAGAAAGTACTTTCGGAGAAGAACACGAGAATCAAAATTAACCTAATCACCACCGACATTGTTGGAATAAATAAGCTCTTTACTTCAAAATACGTAAGCTACTCATTTATAATTGTTGGTGTAATCCAGTATTACGAATTGCGTTGCTTTACAAAATTCTATAAATGAATTTCAATTACAGATTCAGTATAGCCTACTTTAATGTTGCTGGTGATATTTTGCATGTATACAGCTTAGAGCATTATCATCGAAGGTACACAGAGTAGTGACTAGTGAAGAAACCTTTCACGCATCTATGGGTCTTTGGAATCGTTCCCCGTCCGGCTTGAACGAGTCGTGAAAGAACTGGAAAAGAATCGTGAACGTAAGAATCGATTCGTAATGTATGAATCGATCAAGAGCAACTACAATTACATCAGACCCAACTCGTTGATCAGACCCTAATGCAACGACATTAAAGATATATAGACTGCTAAACATACTCGTTACAGCGCCCCTGTCTGAAGCTCAGTGAACTACGGCCGTCATGACAGTTGTAGGCAAGAGAACTTGACACTTTGAGACTGGCCAAGCCGCGTGTCACTTTAGCCTCAGTCGTATTATCAGTTCATGAGTAGATGTGGTTATTTTTGTTGCAAAAATCAAGTCCTATTTAAAAATAGCGAGTCCAGACGTTTTGAAGACACTGTTGACATTAATAATTAAAAGACTTTTAATGAAATAAGCCCACAAAATCTGGCGGCCGTTTGGTTGGAAGAAGATGAACAGTAGTATGTTGTAAAAATACGAGATTTTATTTTTCAAGATGCCCACGTCGTGCGCAGCATTTAACTGCACCAATAGCCATCAGAAAGGGATTAACGTTACATTTCACAAGTATGTATGAACAATTAGGTATTTGCGAATTATTTCAGTATAGGCCTAAACACAATTCCATATCCCATAGGCCATTCTAATCATGACACATTTTTTTCCTTCAAGGTTTCCTTTGAACAATACACCTTTGTTAAAGAAATGGTTGATTGCAGTAAGGAGAGACCATTGAGAGCCAACCAATGCAAGCAGATTATATTCAGATCACTTTATACCTTCAGATTTCAGGTAAAAATTATTATTAGCCTACAGCAATATAAACTCTTATTAGGGGAAAGATGCTTAACTCCTCCAATATGTGGAGCCTAACATGTAAAGTAGATAAATTAAATCTAGAAGTTAAACTCTTCATTTATGAATTAATGAATTTAACTTTAAGCTCCTGTTGTAACCGCTAGGTCTTTCACAGGATTAAAGTCCGTGATAATGAGGTGAATGCCTTAATGGTGAAACAGTTTACCTATTACTTACCAGACACTTATCAAAAAGGGGCAGGGGAAAATCTCTGATAAAATCCTGAACCTGGTAACTAGGTTTGACAGCAGCTTTAACCTAAGCAGGCATTTTAGCAACTGAGCCACCACAGTGGCCACTTCAGTTATGATCAGAGAAACCAGTAAACTGAGATTCCAACAGGGATAGAACTGAAGTGCCATGGCATTTTTCTTTCATTACTGCTCTAACTGGCATCAAAGATTAGTCAAATACAGCATATAAACAATATTAATTCAAATCTATTTATGTTTTTCAGGTATGCTAATGACAGAAAATACCTGAAGGATAATGCTGTACCCTCAAAGTTTGACTTCCCTTCACATCTAAGGAAACTAATCAATGGTAAAGCAGGACTATGTTGTTCCTCCTATAGTGGTACTAATCACAGGTAACGTAGGCTCATGGTATCAAGGGCACTAAATTTCATATTATTATATTGGTGGGTACTAATCACAAGTAATGTAGACTCACAGTATGTCACACATAATGGTTCCACTCACAGGTAACACAAACCTATGGTGTTTTGCACATAAGGGTTCTACTCACAAGCAATGCAGAACCATGGTATTGCTCACATAGTGATACTAATCATAGGCAATTTAGATCCATGGTGTATCACATTATGGTAATGGCCACAGGCAATACAAATCCATCGTGTTCCTCACATAATGGGCAACGCAGACCCATGGTTTTCATCACAGTGGTATTTATCACGGCGCCAGTCAAACCTGTGGTTTTTCTCACAAAGTGATGCCAACCACAGGCAACGTAGACCCATGGTGTTCCTTCTAACGTGGTACTACTTATAGGTAACACAGTCCCATTCTGAACACAGTGGGACCGACTGGTGGAATGCACGCGATGACACTTATCAGAAACAACACCCAGACCTGTAGTGTTTCTCGGATAATGGTACTGCTTATTCGTAACGTAGACCTCGCAAGGTGGTACTAGTCGCAAGTAACGTTGACCCATGGTATTCTGCACATAATGGTACTAATCACAAGTAATCACATGGGTTTAATATCATCCCTTAGTCGCCCCCTTCAGTGGGCTCTTATGACAGGCAGGGGATACCATGTATTTTAAATCTGCGACCCCAAACCACAAGGGGAAATCGAAATGATGGTTCATTTGAGATATTGTATTAGTTTTAATTATCTGATTTGTACTTAACTGAACTAGCCGTTAATGATCTGATGTTAAGTTCAACCCCTTACATTTGTATAGGCCTATTTGTGTGTGTATGTAGATACCAAAGTATAAAATATGGTGTATATTTGTACAATTATTTTATTTTTATTTTTTTATTATGATCAGGAACTGTCTCAACTGTACTTGAAGATTATACAGTAGGTAGGCACTTACAAAACAGTATATCATTACCGGTATGTCAGTTATAAAGGGATATTTTCAACATAAATTGTGCTTATAATATTGTTTAAGGTATATTACTTTTGTATATTTGTGTTCAAAATCTACAAGAGGATTAAACATTTCATTCTACTATACTAGAAGTAGTATGTTTGTTTACATTTTTATATAGGCTACAGCCGACACGGTATCATAGCAAATTGTTTCTGAAGTATTATGGAGATGGCATTTATAATCTACTTTTGAATAGGCCTGCTTGTGTATATATAGAGACCACAGTGTAAAATATGGTGTATATTTGTACAATTATTTTAGTTGGTTTTTTTATAATGAGCATAAACTCTTCTATCTGTACTTAAAGGTTATAGGTAGTACAACAGAGTACAGAATTATGTCAATTATGAAGTGATATTTTTAACAGTAGTTGTGCTTATAATATGGTTTATGGTGTATTAATTTTGTATATTTGCGTGCAGTACCTACAAGATGATCAGATATTTCATCCTATTGTATTAGTTTGAGGTTTTGTTAGTTTACATTTTTATATGGGCTAACAGCTGACATATCCTAGCAAACTGTTCCCTAATGAACATATCTAATAGCATTTCACGGCACTTACGAGTGAACTGGCGATGGTTGGCTTGTGTACCGTAACCCCCTACTTACTTTGAGCATTCAACATTATTTCATTAAATATTGTTACAGGAATCTGGAGCCACCTTACAACCAACAGTCTATTGTCACATAACCACAAATGAATTATTCACATTCGTTAAACACTGTCATCACACAACTTCTACTGTACATTTAATATATGTATTTTAAAAAGAATTTTATCATAACTAAGGCCGGTTTTATTGCATGAAACACAAAGAATAACGAATTTAACGTATACGTCTATACAAGTACCGTCACTCTGCCATGACACTTGTCGTTTGTTTTGCCTACAAGTGTCATGGCTGCCAGAAGTTCAAAGTGATTCAAAGATGGTCGGCAGATAGCAGTCTATATCTTTCATGTCGTTGCCCTAATGCAGAAAAAACATGGCGGACATCGGCGTGCGATATGAGAGGTTGAGGGAAAGGTTATGCATGTTTATTCTGAGTCACCTAAAGAAAATATCACAAGTCGAACCTCATGAAATGCAACTCACTAACTCAAAATATGAATAATTAAACACCATAAGTAGCGTTGTCGCGTATTGTAAGTCTAAATGAAATTTCAGAGGAGAAAAAACGAAGGGAGAATTATTGTATCAACGTCAGGTTGAAACACAGAGTATAAAAATATTTCACATATGAATCTCCGGTCAGCAAATACGATATATAGATGTCAACAAAGTACATTATTAACCTTAGATGAAATACTATGTAACGCCACCATTAACCACAGCCCATTATGTAAAACACGCAAACAAATTTCCCCAACAAAATTTCAACCCTCCCAAATCCATCTGTGTTGTTGAGTAGGTACAAGCGATATTTGTATGATGAACTTGACCGTCTAAAGCACTCGTCACCTTCAAACTCATCAGAATTGCTGGCATAATTGTATTTTATATAAAAAAAGAAGAGCCTCCGTCGCTCAGACGGCAGCGCGTCGGCCTCTCACCGCTGGATACCGTGGTTCAAATCCCGGTCACTCCATGTGAGATTTGTGCTGGACAAAGCGGAGGCGGGACAGGTTTTTCTCCGGGTACTCCGGTTTTCCCTGTCATCTTTCATTCCAGCAACACTCTCCATTCTCATTTCATAGCATCTACCATTCATTCATAAATCACTTTGGGAGTGGCGACCCCATCGTACTAACAGCCTATATCTGCTTCATTCATTACATCCCTGACCCGGTCAATGAGTGGAAAACAGGTTGTAGGTTTTCATTTTTCATTCATAAAAAAATAACATAATCCTCACGTTAACTCACGGGAAATGGGGTTAGGTTTAGTTTATGCATATTCACTGTAAAACGTTGAAAATTAATTAAATCATTCTTGCACCACCGTTTAAGATTAATTTAGTCTCTAAATCATAAATATTGGTCATGATTTTCCGGATCTTTCTGGGACTGATTTAATTTTCTTTGTAGTAAGGTACGTTGGCTGATAGGGTAAATGCTAGGATAGGCATCATTAGTTTGAACTTCGGAAGTTCGCACGGCACAGGAATTAGATCACCACCTTCTATAGGTATATGTCTTCCCTCACAATACATTTGATTTCGAAAATGATAAAATCATGAATGCACACAACATTATTAATCCTATGATTCGTTTCGAAGTTTTCCTTACGAATGCTCTTAACCCAATTTTGCCTTAATACTAGGTCTATTGGAAACGGGAACACTGAGCTCTTACTTACATCCAGGCACACAGCACATTGAAAAATAAACATATTGCATAGGTAACTAAAAATAAAGAAAGTACTTTCGGAGAAGAACACGAGAATCAAAATTAACCTAATCACCACCGACATTGTTGGAATAAATAAGCTCTTTGAGAACAAACAGCTTCTTACGGCACTGAAAGAGGATCTATAATCTTCTTAAGACCATAAATAAACATCATGTACGATTAATAATATTCAAATTTCCATAAATATTTGGTAACAACACGGCTTACACAAATCAAAACAAACGCATGCTAGCCAACGACATTAAAGATATAGATATCTTTCATGTCGTTGATGCTAGCACTCCAGCTGCCGCCATTGTGTACAGTTTCGATAGGTCGGTTAAGGTCTGAGATATTGAATGAATCGTTAAAATCGATTATCGAAAAAGAATCATATTGCCCAACTCTACATGGACTAGTATCCTCTTGGGACTTCTCTGTTGCAGGCCTACTTTGCAGTGTGGGTTCAATTCTCATCTTATTTGACAATTCAAAACCTCTCTTAGATTTATGTATACTTAGTCTATGGACAAAATTGAGGGCACTGCTCTGCCATTTTGAGTTAAGTGTGCACACTCCTCATTCTTATCAGCGCCCCAGAGCGGGGATCAAATAGCTCGAATTCTGTGATGAACCAGTGTGTCACGTACCAGTAGTTATCCGAACAAGTATGCACCAGAGGAACGGCATGTTAAAAAAGAAAGTCATCTAACTCCCCAGCTATTTCCCACAAATATTCAGCATGCTTTTCTACTCGGCATGCAACAGTAATCCCATCTATCGGGGATGAGTGGCAACAGAAGGGACAAAGCACGGCCGACTGGATCCCTCGCTGCGCTCCGTAAGGAGCTAGCTAGAGCGACGCATCAAGTCGGCCGTGGACAAGGTAGCTCGTTGGACAAAGCACATCGCAATAAACAATAGTCAATGGAATAATGTTGATATTGCAGGCCTTCACATTTAGTTTTCTTCCAATTCTGAGATATTACGACATCCTATGTGAAAGGAGTCCTTCCTCCTTTGATGACTCTCTCTTGTCTTATACTTCAAACAATCGTGCATACACGACATTTTTCTCATTTTGAAAATCATCTACAAAATTTTCTTTCTCGATGTGGGCTAGTGACCAAACTTTTTTTCAGTTTAAGGCAATCACGGCAAAATCCATTCCCCTCACATTCGACGTTAGCGATGCTCGGAGCAGCAAAAGTCGAAGCTCATGAATTCTGTTATAGTCGGTACGGTAAAAATGTGTATGTATGTATGTTCAGTCTTCAGCCCTAAGGCTGGCTGGATCCACAGCAGCTCTGCCATCAGTTGTCGTAGATGGCCTAGGCATCACTGAAGAGGCGTACTAGGGAAATGAGGAGCGAGGTAGTTTCCCGTTGCTCTCCTCAGGTAAAAATGTATAAGATGTCAATAATAGAAAATTGTATTATACCATTTGTTACGTAGTATTTATCGATAGGACCACTAATAACATAAACAATGTTTGAGAATTACATTTTAGGTCTTCCCCTAAACAACCATTTCAGTCATCGTGAATAACATTATAAAACCCCAAACCCCATGGCACTACAGCCCTTGAAGGGCCTTGGCCTACCAAGCGACCGCTGCTCAGCCCGAAGGCCTGCAGATTACGAGGTGTCGTGTGGGCAGCACGACGAACCCTCTCGGCCGTTATTCTTGGCTTTCTAGACCGGGGCCGCCATCTCACCGTCAGATAGCTCCTCAATTCTAATCACGTAGGCTGAGTGGACCTCGAACCAGCCCTCAGGTCCAGGTAAAAATCCCTGACCTGACCGGGAATCGAACCCGGGGCCTCCGGGTAAGAGGCAGGCACGCTACCCCTACACCACGGATGAATAACATTATTTGTACCCTAAATTGTAGTGTGCCTTATTCCCGATTTTACATGCCGATTTTCATTAAATTATGTTAAATCATTTTCTCGTGATGCTCGTATAGACAGATAGACAGATAGACAGACAGAAATGACAGAAAATTAAAAATTCTATTTCCGTCTGAGTGTGGACACGACCGATACGGAAACGGAAATACCATTCCTTTTAATTCTGAGCAATGTATGGACACAACCCTTTATTTTATATAACATACATATAGAAGACTCAATATTTTATAAAGTATAATCAAATGGCAATACAAATTATTCAGAGAATCTTTCAAAATATTTATCTCATTTTCAGTGATGGCGAGTTGTTTCAGGATGGCATCCCTTTTCGATTTGGAAAGGTGCAATCCAATTCTATACCTTCAGCAACATCATAAAGCAACACAAACCCAACACAAGAGGTCTAGAATCTCTAATAAAAGCCTTAAACCGATCAGAAGAGTTCGTAAATCTTTAATAAAATATTAAATATGTAGGAACTCGAAGTACAGATACCATTTCTCAGAAACAGCTGAATATAATAATAATAATAATAATAATAATAATAATAATAATAATAATAATAATAATAATAATAATAATAATAATAATAATAATATTCGTACGGCCTCAGTTACCGTGTGCAGACATATTAATTTGACGCCATCTGGCTGCTTGCTCGTCAATTCGAACTTGGTTTTACTCTAGGTCAGCTAGATGGCAGAACAAACTAAATCTCTCTTGGACTTCCTACGGCTGAGTTTTAATTAATTTTGTTGGGTAAACATCAAATGTGTCACCGGAGATCCTTTTCACATCGACATCAAACGACATGAAGTGTCGAATGTTTTTTTTCGCCCATCAAAAATTCAAATAAAATGAAAGACGCATGAACACACAATTAAAATCGTGTCCTACAAATACGAAATAAAACAGTGATACAATTCACAAGAGTAAGTAAAATCTGTCTAAGTGCCGTTAATAATATTTGTGTTAAGAAGTGTAATCTTTGATAATCCTAGTGTAGAATAGACAATATCTATTTCAAAAGAGCAGTAGGCAAGATTTGTTACAGGATCTGCCATCTTGGAGCCTGCTTTGCGAAGAACAGAGAAAAGACATATATACCAACCAGGCATGCCGAAAGAAAGCCACCAGCACACTGCGACACCTAGCGAGGAAATTGATAAGCATGAAATCTGTTCAATATGCGACGAACAGAGAATATGTAGGACAAAACTTCGAACACCAATGCAATAAAAATGGTGAACAAGATGAACATAACAGTTACAAAGAAATAAATAACAGAAGAAGAAGTAAGCGCTACCAACAGGTCATCACAGGAACCTCTATGGACAACACGATTCAAGAAGCAGAAAGGAATGCATGGCTTTACTTGGGTAAACTACCCAAAAGAACCACAACAGAAAGTGTCAAAAACTTACTTCAACAGAGAGGAACAGAAGAAAACATAATATGTGAGGAATAAATTCACCGGGTACTTATAAATCGTTCAAAATAGGATTCCCATATAGGCAACTAAAGGCAACAGAAGACTCAAGATTTGGGTCTAAAGGAGTGATTGTGAGGCCTTTTTGTTTCCAACGTCGACACAGAAACAGGACAACTCAGGGAATCAACCTGGAAAATTACATGTGAAAATAAAACCAATGCAAACAAAAATAAATACGTCCACAAAAATGCAAAAAATTGATACCATAAAAAATAATAAATATTGCATCCCAGATTCATTAAAGACACTACTTTGGAACATTGAAGGATTAGAAAACGCCCTGGATTTGATACCAGAAAACTTATTCCAACCATATGATGCTGTAATATTAACTGAAACATTCCTCACCGTAGAATGAAACACCAAAAACATTTACTCCATACAGTCTCACGTAACACAAGGTCTACGTGGCAGACCTAAGGGCGATATCACCTTGCTATTAAAAGCCAGACTGTCCCCATTCAGTGTCATGATGGAAATCGATACCATTCTAATGGTAAAAACAAAACTATGCATAATAATCGCTGTCTACTTTCAGCTCGAATATAAAGAAGAAGATATCATCGATGAGCTGGGCACAGCAATAAATATAATCCATCGCAACGAAAGAACCATATTAATGGGAGATTTAAACTATAGAGTCGACATTAGTCAAAAGAAATCGGAGAACGTAGTCGAGCATTTAGAAAGCGAAGACTTGATAATGGTAAATAAAAGAGACTCTAAAACATATATATGTGTAAATGGTTGCAGCATTGATCTAATTTTCGGCAACGTAAGGTCAATGCAACAGAAGATACTATCAAATATAGTTGCAAGGAAGCACCTACCAGTGAACACGATCATAAAATTGGAAGAGTTACAAAAGACCGAAAATGAAAAGGAAAAATCCAAGAGGGGGAGAAGAGTTGACCAAATTAGATTAGCTGAAACAGACACAGATGCAATAACAGAAAAAATTCGTGAAGGCAATATAGATAATGCCATTGCCAATTTAAAAAGATGTATCAAAGATACCGTCATATATAATAATCAACAAAATCGAAAAGCGAAACCCTGGTTTAATAACAGCTGCTGTAAAGCAAGGGAAGACACGCTAAAAGTACTGAGATACTCGAGAATAACGCCAACAGAAACATCCCTACGAAAATATGATGAGGCAAGAAAGAACTATAAAACAACAATCATAAAAGCAAAAGACATGTTTCAAGACAAAGAAGAGAAAAAACAAATAGAAGAGGCAGAACAACAATGGTACTGCCCAAAAAACCACATTTTCCGAGCAACATCCCGATTAAAATATGGAAAGAACATTTTAGCAAAGTCTTGCAAGCAAAAGAAACTCGACTAGAAGAGCTAAATGAAGACGAGTATCCAGAGATTAATTTCAATCCTTTTACGGTAGAAGAAGTAGAACATGAAATAAACACAATAAAGGACGAAAGGCTTGTGGTCCAGACGGAATTTACTACAGCAACACACCTCAAGAAAATATGGACAGACCTATACAATGAATGCATAAAACAAGGAAAGATATCTCATAACTGGAGACTTTCTACTCTTAAAATTTTGTACAAAGGGAAAAGGATACATTAGATATCCAAACGCATATCGTGGAATAGCTCTCGAATGTACTGGCCTAAAAATATTGACAAGCCTTATAACAAAACGTCTATACAGCTTGGTTGAAGGATCAGTACCGGAAGAGCAATTTGGATTCATAAAGGGTAAATCCACTCTCCAAGCAGTAAAATGTTTACAAGGGGATATATAAGATGCATTAAAATTCCACAGAGGTAAACTACACGCTGTCTTTATAGACTACACTAAGGACTTCGACCACGTAAATAAAAACATAGCAATCGATAAACTGGAAAAACTCACTGGGAAAAATTACATCACGAGGATTTTAAGGAACATTCTGAACAAAACTTTCATACAAATAGATGACAATGTTGATATAACAGATCCAACAGAACAAACAAACGGGGCTTAAAAAGGTGATCCACTTAGCCCGCTCCTATTTAACATAGTAATTGCGGGCATAACTCGGAGCATTAGAACTGAAAAGGTCAAATTGTACGCATACGCGGACGACATGGTGCTTGTATCCACTGAGTTAACGAATCTCTAGGAGGCTTTCAACAAACTGATAGTATGGGCAACCGAGAACGAACTTCAGTTAAATGAAAATAAAACTGTGTCAATGAGTTTCAGGAAAGGAGGCAAACCGGTACCTAACGATGTTATAATTTATAAAAGAGACACACTATCGATCGTAACGCATTACAAATATTTGGGAATCACATTACAGGCTTACGGAAATGTATACAGTATCCATGTTCGGGAGAGAGTTATCGCCGCTTTATCAGCTGTGAACAGTATATCGAATTTACGGAAGTTAACATGAAATACTGCGTTAAAAAGTTTTATTAAAAAATCACGCCAATAGTGACATATGGTTTCACATTAATCTTGGACCAACTAAGAAAGAAGAACCTGAATGAAATCGAAAAATTAAAAGCAAGATTCTTGAAAAAGGCCTTATGTATTTCAAAGAGTACACCCTCACGTCTGGCATATGTTCTCGCCAGAGAATCCTCCTACATTGAGGATTTCACATACGATCTCTGTCTGCCATCAACAGAAGCATACCAGAGTCTACTCCGAGAACTGCAAGGAAAAAAAAAATCCTGAATTTTACGCTACAGATGCTATGGTCAACAGAGAATGGATACAAGCCAATTATGCATTAAGACACTTCATGGCGCGTTTTGCTGTTCATGGTTTCCTCCACCGTATCTGCACGAGAGACATCTACCATCAACCGGATGAATTATGCGTATGCAAACTTTGTGATAACCCATGTGACAGATATCACGTAATGACATGTAAGTGCAGTGAAATATCTCTGACAAAATTCTGTGAAAATGCTTAAGAGTATATCCTCTAATTATGCACATTGTGCGAAATTAAGTTAAATTAAAAAATATTCAGCTCCCTCTGCCAGGTTTGAACCCGCGACTTGGGATCCCCAGGCAGACACTCTATCATTGATCCACAGAGGAAGCTACAATGTCAGTTGGTTGAAAACAGAGCTATTAGCATAGTTATGAATTTATCCTTTGAATTGTGTTCTCTTTCAGGGATCTTCTTTTGATTAATTTGAACAGGTTGAATTTGTGACGTGTCCTTGCTTGAGATATTCTTTGACATTTTGTTATTTACTTTTGTATATGTGAAGTAAGGTCCGCCTCTGTGGTGTAGTGGTTAGCGTGATTAGCTGCCACCCCCGGAGGTCCGGGTTCGATTCCCGGCTCTGCCACGAAATTTGAAAAGTGGTACGAGGGCTGGAACGGGGTCCACTCAGCCTCGGGAGGTCAACTGAGTAGAGGTGGGTTCGATTCCCACCTCAGCCATCCTGAAAGTGGTTTTCCGTAGTTTCCCCACTTCTCCTCCAGGCAAATGCTGGGATGGTACCTAACTTAAGGCCACGGCCACTTCCTTCCCTCTTCCTTCCCTGTCCCATCCAATCTTCCCATCCCTCCACAAGGCCCCTGTTCAGCATAGCAGGCGAGGCCGCCTGGGCGAGGTACTGGTCATTCTCCCCAGTTGTATCCCTGACCCAAAGTCTGAATCTCCAGGACACTGCCCTTGAGGCGGCAGAGGTATGATCCCTCGCTGAGTCCGAGGGAAAAACCGACCCTGGAGGGTAAACAGATTACGAACGAACGAATATGTGAAGTAAGACGCACACTAATGATTACGCTTCTTATAAATATGATAAGAAATAAAATGAAATGGAGCCAGATAATCAATCCTACGATTTTCTCTACTTTGTGAGGACCGACGTGATGGAATACGTGTGTATTTTAATCAAGATTTCCTGTCCAAGAAGGGTGCAGTGCGCAGCTCGGCAATACAGTATGTTACAAAGAAATTAATGATAATTACTTGCTTGTTGCAACCTCTGATAACCGTCAAAGTACCGTGAAGTACTACGGCGATTTTGAGGTCATTAAAGTCAGAACAGATGAAATAATTTCAAGCAGTGGTACAATTAGCTCTCCTCTCGGTGAGGTTTCTCCCCTGTGGATGGTGGGGGTAAAGTAACACCCACGGTATCCCCTGTCTAACGAAAGGCGACTAAAAGAAACTGAAGGGGCTCTTAGCTGAGTGCTGACATTGCTTCCAATTACTTGTGTCAGGCTCCTCACTTTCATCTATCCTATCCTCCGACCTCCCTTGGTCAACACTTGTCCTTTTCCGACTTCGACGGCATTAGGTAGGGAGCCCAGGTAGTTTTTCATTTTCACGCCCTTCGTGGCCTTGTGTTTCTTTGGCAGATAGCTTCATTTTTCGAAGTGTCGGATCCCTTCCATTTTTTTTCTGAATGGTTAGTTGTACTTCCTCTTAAAACAATAACTACCACCACCACCACCCTCACCACCACCCTCACCACCACCACCATCACCACCACCACAGTGAGGCTGATGTATTAGAAGGGAAGATGTTGTGTCAGCTTAATAATAAGAGAACTTACAAATTGCCTGAAGTAGAATTAAAGACGTCTGCCTCTGTGGTGTAGTGGTTAGTGTGATTAGCTGTCACCCCCCGGAGGCTCGGATTCGATTCCCGGCTCTGCCACGAAATTTAAAAAGTGGTACGAGGGCTGTGATGGGGTCCACTCAGCCTCGGGAGGTCAAATGAGCAGAGGTGGATTTGATTCCCACATCAGCCATCCTGGAAGTGCTTTTCCGTGGTTTCCCACTTCCCCTCCAGGCAAATGCCAACTAACTTAAGGCCACGGCCACTTCCTTGTCTATCCCTTCCAATCTTCCCATTCCCCCGCAAGGCCCCTGTTCATCATAGCAGGTGAGGCCGCCTGGGCGGGGTACTGGTAATCCTCCTCAGTTGTATGCCCCGATCCAGAGTCTGAAGCTCCAGGACACTGCCCTTGAGGAGGTAGAGGTGGGATCCCTCGCTGAGTGCGAGGGAAAAAAACCGATCCTTGAGGGTAAACAGATAAAGAAGAAGAGAAGAAGAATAATTAAAGATGTTTGATAGAGATATCAAAGAGTGGTTGGGATTTTGGTCTCATTTTCCAGAGATCCATGAAGACAGCACCTTACATGACAGTTTGAGTGCAATTCATGGAAGGGGATTCTGAACCACATGAGACTGTTCATAGTTACCCGCAGACAGCAGACACTATTTGAAAGCCATTGAAGCCTTGAAAGAGCAGCTCGTCAAAGATGATCTGTTGCAGATGTACGTTTGAGAACCTTTAACATTGGTCATTTCAAATGTTACGTAGAATGAGAAACTTCTAATTTCTGTTTTGTCGATTAAATTAGAATCTCATTCACACTCTCGGAATACTTTGAAGATGGGCTGTACCGATTCTACCACGTGGTTGTTCTCTCTCGTAGAATTCAGCCTGCGCGAAGAAACTCTGAGAGCATGGCAGAATGTCAGCTTTCCGAACAAGCTGGGAGTTTAGAAGAGGGAAATATGACTCGGTTGGAATGTCTTATGAAGTTTGCAAAATAGGAAGTTCAAAATGAACGGCTCAGACAGGTTTGAGAAATGTGGAGGAGAAAGACACGCACGAGAAGAAAGATTGTTCTTCTACACCAAAGAAGCAAGTCAATGACGAAATGAGCGCTACAAACAGTTGCACCCCTTCATAGCAGCTCGGCTGAATCTTGTGCCATTTATGGGAAAACTCATGAATTGTGAAACGTTGTTTTATGTGTTAGTGACATAATACCTGTCAAAGAACTGTAAATCAAATGTTTATTGCTCAGCTTGTGTAATACGCGTGTTAGCGTCATGGTGCCAGAAATATACAAGGCTGAGAAAAATGCAAGAAAGGATAAGGAAGCAAATCAACTGCGGATAACTTCTCCGATGGAAGATCACACATGAATCAGTCAGGTAATATTGCAACGCCTGTGATTACCCTGCCTAGGACATGTGAACAAAACATGGTGAAGGATTGTTTGGATCGTGCATCTCAACGGTCGTAGCAGCTGATTCGCTAGGACTGAATCTTGTGCTGAAGAGACAGTGAGGCATGTTTTGCGAGGTGGGAGTCGGACATCAAAAGTGAGTCACAAGACGCCCAGAATGAAGTTGCTGAAACCTAGAGGAAGTTTCAGCTGTGAAGTCGAAGTAAAAGATCAGTTAAGAATGTATCGCAATTCAAGATACCGCACTTGTAGAATGAACTGTGACTGTTGTTGTTTGTTTGTTTGTTTGTTTGTTTGTCCAACCGGTGTCCCGTTTCCCTACGGGGTGGGGTATGGGGTGAGATGAATATGTCGTGGCGGGTTTTTATGACCGGATGCCCTTCCTGACGTCAACCTCATCAGAGGAGTTAATCCGATGAAATGAATGACGTGATATATGATAGTAGGGAGAGGGTGAAACCCGGTGCCGGCACATAGCCTACTCCTGTCGAATAGCACCAAGGGGTCTGTTCAAGTTTTAACGTCCCCATCCGACGGACGAATCACCATCAACAGCGTCATATGCCCTCACTCCATATGAGCATTGCAGTGAGGTTTGTAATTTAATCCAGGCTCTTGGCACGCAATCTAGTGATTAGAAATTGTATACCACCACCTCCCCTACCCTGAATTTTTTTTCGACCAACGGGACTCGAACCGGCTAGCCTCGGTGTCAGACCGTTTAGACTTCAGGGCCTTAACGATCATGGCCACCAGGCGGGCCATGAATGAACTGTGACTGATCAGTGATATTTGTCACGACGGACTAGTATGCCAAAATTCTCACTTATGGTGGTCTCACAGCCATTGAGACTAATCTGGATTTTGGACTCTTAATGGAGATCCTGCTGTAGAATAACATCCACGGAATTCCCTGCCTGTCGTAAGAGGTGACTAAAAGGGGCCCCAGGTGTTCTTAACTTGGAAACGTGGGTTGGCGACTACAGGGCCCTTAGCTGAGTCCTGGCATTGCTTCCACTTACTTGTGGCAGGCTCCTCACTTTCATCTCTCCTATCCGACCTCCCTTGGTCAACTCTTGTTCTTTGCCTAACGAGACGGTATTAGCTTCGCGAATCCCAGAGAGTCTTTCATTTTTCAAGCCCTTCGTGGCCCGTCATTTACCGATACCTTCATTTTTCGAAGTGTCGGATCCCTTCCATATTTTACTTCTGATTAGTGTTAATAGAGAATGGTTGCCCAATTGTACGTCCTTTTAAAGCATCAATCACCACCACCACAGAGAAGAAATGGCACCAGAGGAAGGAGGAAAAGAAGAAGAGGTGTGAAATTATAAGTGAGTACAAGGATCAATAATACTAGAAATTAACTTTCGACGTCTTAGGTCATGATCAGCACATGTAACGAAGATGGCCAACCGAACACGAGTTACCTGAACCCATAACCATCGATTTCTCAACGGATGCTCTATCCGTCTGAGCTATGATGGCCTACGTCATCTCTGTGCTGTTGGAAAGTATATTCATTAGGATCAAGAATACTTCAGAAATGTATAAATTAATTACCTACAGCAGTTATGAAAACAAGCAAAGAAGCAAAGTTATTTCCGGACAGACCATGAAGGCTCCTGGAGAGGTGGAAGGTAAAGTCTTCCACTATCCGTAACCTCGGCACTTAATGGGGTAGAGTGGTTAGCTCTACGCCCGATCGCCTTTGCCCCCAGGAATTAACCTGGTTCGCAAGTTTGGTGCAGGCTGAGTGAACCTTAGAGCCATGTAGAAATCTCGTTTCTTAAATTGTTGAACTTCTGATGGGGAATCGAATCCCCGTCCTTCTGGATGAAGCGAAACTCGGCTAGGCAGCCCCTAAATACCAGATCAAGTTTTTGTTAAATAGTCCTAGGACGATGGTTTTCCAGCTGGTGGACCTTTTTTAAGCTCTGCAAATTCCATGCCCCCACCATTCCGTTATTAGAACCTTTTTCAGAAACACCTATATTTGAAGAGAAAAGTAAGAATAAGTGACAGAATTTCAAAATTCACAATAACATAAGAAATTTGAACAAACTTCAGGATGTGTGGCTGAAGAAAGAATGAAAATTGAGATATATAAACATATAGTCAGTGTCAGTATTAAACTGTTGCTTCAAATCGAAAATGCTGATCTATAGAGAAGTTTAAGTAAACATGTAGCTAAATTCATGAGCTGTGGAGGATCAAACCAGCCTTCGGGCTGAATACCCAACATACATTTACACTCACAGTAAGTTAATCGATTTAAAAAGTCCAGTTTTAGCCTTTCAGGCAAACAACTCATTGTTGAAAACATCCTAGCGATATGAGCTACGAATTCTAGGTAAATAAAATATAAAAGTATGAGGATGTATTCTTCTTTTTTTATACCACTCTTCCAACACCTTTGGGGTCGCAGGTGAGAACTGTGTCGAACATGTGAATTTGGCCCTGTTTTAGGCCGGATGCTCTTTCTGACGCCAACACTATACGGAGGGATGTAATCACTACTGCGGTTGGTAGTGCAGTGTGTTGTCTCAACATGAAAAGGAAAGTGCTGGGACAAACACGAAGACTCAGTCCAAGGGCCGAGAAGAATTAATCAGAGGCGATTAAAATCCCCGACCCGGCCGGGAATCAAACCCGGGACCTCTGAACCGAAGGCCTCGACGCTAATCATTCAGCCAATGAGTCGGAAATAAAAGTATGAGAATATATCCTTTATTTATTCCTAAAAATCACAACCCTTTTCTTAATCATCGTTATCCGGTCGATTAGATTAGCAGTTTGTCTTGTTTTCCCTCTACGAGCGCTAAGCAGAGTTTCACTTAAGCCCTTAGGCTGATGACACACGGAGCGGTTTTCGCCGAGTCGGCAGCCGAGTCGGCCGCCGCGTCGGCGCATGGTTCTATTGTATCAGATGGGATGAAACAGACACAGCGGTGCTCGCCGACAGGCGGCAGATTTGCCGACTCGGCCTGTCGTGTAGCTGGCGGTGCAGCGAGCGGTTTGAAGACTTTGTGCGCGCTCTAGCGCCATAGATTTATTACATTCAGCTGAATCACGGCTGACTTGATGCTTCGCTCTAGTCGGGCGTGGCTGAATTTACGCGGCGATTGCATCATTGGTACGTATTCTTGTATTAGATATCATGAAGTATCTTTGAAATTCAATAATATACACGTAAAAGGACATATAGAGTAAGTAGTCTTTTGGACTAAGAATAAGAACAATCCTTTATTTTTCGGTAATTTTAGCTAGCTTCCTCACCTAACGTCACGCTCACTAATGTGTTTTGTCCACTGCCTGCTCGATACGCACCCGATGACTGCTTATAAGCAGTCATTTTAGATGCAGTTCGAGCAGGCAGTGGTTTCGTCACAGTCGGCAAAAACCGCTCCGTGTGTCATCAGCCTTATACTTACATTCGGCGTGGACATCTTTCAAAAAATCAAAGCATGTTGAGAGCATGGAACCAAGGAACACATTACAGAAAGAATTATGTAAATAAGTTAATTTGGCTAGGATTTGATTAAAAAAGTAAACGAGTAAAGAAACAAGTGATTTTAGGTTGCTTTTCCGGAACTGCACTTAGGCCGGAAGTGATTTTTGAATTGTGTTGTTTTAGTTTGATAGAGCTGTCCAAGACTCTAGAGATGGGCACTATCGACTGAAAACCGCTATCGACTAGTCGGGCGATAGTCCCTTCGAACTATCGACTAAATATTCGAATGTTCTCAGTCGAATCAAAGTATTCGTTACTTCCTGTCGAGAAGACTGAAAAGTCGAATGATTTCAGTCGAATGAAAGTATTCATATAACGCAAGTAGTCAGTCGATGAAAAACATTCGAATGTTTCCAGTCGAAACTCTCCGTATCAAAAGTGGAGAGTCGTACTTTTACGAATTCGACTCATTTTAACGCAGTTTACCAATAATTAGAAATCGCTTGTATAGACACCCATTAAAATCCGATTTACGCACTCGTTCGTACACGGGGCTAATAGATAGAGAGATGCCCTTTCTTGGTGCTAAATGGACAGTGAAACGTAGAAAGACGACAATGAGGCTCTATTTCCGAACAATGCTAACAATAATAATATGTAAAACGCGTTGCTGTAGTACACAATGAAGATATACTGTATTTGAGAACAGCCAAACACAATACTACCGTATTTTCTAGATTATTATTATAGTTATTCAGATTATTATTATTATTATTATTATTATTATTATTATTATTATTATTATTATTATTATTATTATTATTATAGTTATGCCTTATGTATGAATAGGGCGTAAAGTAATTAACATAAACAAATATGCAACAAAATAAAGAGCATATCAACGACAAGAGAAAATCGCCATATATCGTAGGTACATATGCAGTTAACATAATTATATATTACATAACCGAAGTGACCATAAACCGATAGTTCCATTCGTTTCCATGTCGCTGTGACTTGAGTGCCATTGAATTCAGTCGACTTGTTTTTTAAAGTAGTCGACTGTTACGATAGTTTAAACTATCGACTAGTTCGATAGTTATCAGTCGATAGTGGCCATCTCTACAAGACTCACAATTTGAAACCTTCCCGGGCCCTTTATCCCTTCAAGTTTCGGCACAACAGGGAATTGCTTAATTGTACGTTTTTCGTAGTGTGGGGCACCTGCTTTGTCTGCTGAGAAATGTTCTCAACATTAAAACAATTTGCTTTTAAGAACTGAACCTTGATTCAATAGCAGCGCGGTCATGTAGACAAGACCGACTCAATGCTACTGGCAGTCCACTAGCCGGATTTGTTGGAAACGTGGATTCGTTGTTTTCGTACGCAGTCGGTGTAATTTCATGAAAGTTCATTTATAGAATATAATTTTGCGAGTGTGTTTATATGAGTCAGTGGGCACTTAGGGTCTGTAATTACATGCAGTGATGTGGCAATGTGTGTGTTTTAATCGTGTTTCGAACCGGGTTTAAGTCTCATACAACAAACTTATTCTTAAGTTTTCTAAAGAATAAAACAGAATATACATCGTGCTATTTTGAAGTCCATGACAAAAGAGCAGTGTTCATACATAATTTTCTCTTGTGATTCATGTTGTGGTTGACTGTTATCAAGCAGACTACATCAAATTTCACTTTGCAAGGGCTTCTATTCATAGTTACCGGCATTCCTCCCTGCATTACTTGAAGAGTTCTCTCTAAGTAAGTCATTAGACGTGTATTACCAGAACTGTAGAGGTCTAAGGATCAAGCTTGATTTATTTTATACAAACTTATTAGGTGAGAACTTCGATGTAGTTGGCTTTGACGGAGAGCTGGCTAAATTCTTCTATTAGCAATTACGAGCTCTTTGATCAGAGATATAACGTATTTCCATGCGATCGTAATAAAATATATACAGGTAAAAACTTGGCGGAGGTGTTGTACTGGCTGTCAGCAACAAATATAAGGCCTCACAGGTTGACATAGATGTTTCAGGTGAGCATGTATGTGTTAAACTTCTGAGGGAAAATCTTGATAGTGTCTTTATTTGTGTGGTATACTTTCCGCCTAGTACTAAACTGGTTGCATATAATGAATTTTTTCGAAGGTATTGAAGCCAGTCCTATTTTAAATAGTAAACAGTTAGTAATGTTAGGAAACTTTAATTTACCACAAATTATTGCAGAAAACGATAGATATAACGTGTACATCCCTACGCATGAATAATTTCTTACAATTCATGGGATTAAGAGATGCTAACGGCGTTCAATCAGTCACTACTGATCTGCATTTACGGCAGTCGCCCAGGTGGCAGATTCACTATCTGTTGTTTTCCTAGCCTTTTCTTAAATTATTGCAAAAACATTGGAAATTTATTGAACATCTCCTTTGGTAAGTTATTCCAATCCCGAACTCCCATTCCTATAAACGAATATATGCCCCAATTTGTCCTCTTGAATTCCAACTTTATCTTAATATTGTGATCTTTCCCACTTTTAAAGACACCATCCAAACTTATTCGTCTACTGATGTCCTCCTACGCCATCTCTCCACTGACAACTCGGAACATACCACTTAGTCGAGCAGCTCGTCTCCTTTCTCCCACGTCTTCCCAGCCCAAACTTTGCAACATTTTTGTAACGCTACTCTTTTGTCGGAAATCGCCCAGAACATATCGAGCTGTTTTTCTTTGGATTTTTTCCACTTCCTGAATCAAGTAATCCTGGTAAGGGTCCCATACACTGGAACCATACTCTAGTTGGGGTCTCACCAGAAACAAATATGGTCTGTCCTTTACATCCTTACTACAACCCCTAAATACTCTCAAAACCATGTGCAGAGATCTGTACCCGTTACTTATAATCCCATTTATGTGATTACCCCAATGAAGATATTTCCTTATATTAATACCTAGGTATTTACAATGATCCCCAAAGGGAACTTTCACCCCATCAACGCAGTAATTTAAACTGAGAGGACTTTTCCTATTTGTGAAACACAACCTGACTTTTATCCCCGTTTATCATCATACCATTGCTTACTGTCCATCTCACAACATTATCGAGGTCATTTTGCAGCCGCTCACAATCTTGTAACTTACTTATTACTCTGTACAGAATAACATCATCTGCGAAAAGCCTTATCTCTGATTCAACTTCTTTACACATATCATTGATATATATAAGAAAACATAAAGGTCCTATATACTGCCTTGAGGAATTCCCCTTTTAATTTTTACAGGCACAGATAAAGCTTCACCTACTCTAATTCTCTGAGTTCTATTTTATAGAAACAGAGCAACCCATTCAGTCACTCTTTTGTTAAGACCAATTGCACTCATTTTTGCCAGTAGTCTCCCATGATCTACCTTATCAAATGCCTTAGACAGGTCAATCGCGACACAGTCCAATTGACCTCCTGAATCCAGGATATCTGCTACATCTTGTTGGAATCCTACAAGCTGAGCTTCAGTGGAATAACCTTTCCTAAACTCAAACTGCTTTCTATCAAACCAGTTATTAATTTTTCAAACATGTCTAATATATTCAGAAATAATCCTTTCCCAAAGATTGCATACAATGCATGTCAAACTGACTGGCCTGTAATTTTCAGCTTTATGTCTATCACCCTTTCCTTTGTATACAGGGGCTACTATAGCAACTCTCCATTCATTTGGTAAAGTTCCTTCATGCAAAATATAATCAAATAAGTACTTCAGATGTGGTACTATATCCCAACCCATTGTCTTTAGTATATCCCCCGAAACCTTATCAATTCCAGGTGCTTTTCTAGTTTTTAACTTTTGTATCTTACTGTACCTCCTCTGCGAACCATGTGACCTTGCCGCGGTGGGGAGGCTTGCGTGTCCCAATGATGCAGATAGCCGAGCCGCAGGTGCAACCATATCGGATGGGTATCTGTTGAGAGACCAGACTAACGAATGGTTCATCGAAAGGGGGGTAGCAGCCTTTCGGTAGTTGCAAGGGTGGCAGTCTGGATGATTGACTGATACGGCCTTGTAATAATACTCAACATGGCTTAGCTGTGTTGATACTGCTACACGGCTGCAAGCAACGGGAAACTACAGCCGTAACTAACTCCCGAGGACATGCAGCTCTCTCTGTATGAATGATGTACTGATGATGGCTTCCTCCCGGGTAAAATATTCCGGAGGTAAACTAGTCCCCCATTCGGATCTCCGGGTGGGGACTACACGAGAGGGGGCGATCATCAGGAAGATGGATACTGACATTCTGCGAGTCGGAGCGTGGAATGTTAGAAGTTTGAATCGTTGTGGTAGGTTAGAGAATCTGAAAAGGGAGATGGATAGGCTAAAGTTAGATGTAGTTGGCATAAGTGAAGTACGTTGGCAGGAAGAACAGGATTTTTGGTCAGGCGACTACCGAATTATCAACACGAAATCAAACAGGGGAAATGCAGGAGTTGGTTTAATAATGAATAAGAAAATAGGGCAGCGGGTAAGCTACTACGACCAGCATAGTGAAAGAATTATTGTCGTCAAGATAGACACCAAACCAATGCCCACCACAATAGTGCAGGTCTATATGCCTACTAGTTCAGCGGATGATGAAGAAATCGAAAGAATATATGAGGAGATAGAAGATTTAATACAATATGTAAAAGGTGACGAGAATCTAATTGTGATGGGAGACTGGAATGCAGTGGTAGGCCAAGGAAGAGAAGGTAGTACAGTAGGAGAATTTGGATTGGGACAAAGGAACGAAAGAGGAAGTCGGCTGGTTGAATTCTGCACTGATCATAATTTAGTCCTTACCAATACTTGGTTCAAACACCACAAACGACGGCTGTATACGTGGACGAGACCTGGAGACACTGGAATGTATCAAATAGATTTCATTATGATTAGGCAGAGATTCAGAAACCAGGTGTTGGATTGCAAAACTTTCCCAGGAGCAGACGTGGACTCTGACCACAACTTGTTGGTCATGAAATGCCATCTGAAGTTGAAGAAATTGAAGAAAGGAAAGAATGCAAAAAGATGGGATCTAGACAAGTTGAAAGAAAAGAGTGTGAGGGATTGTTTCAAGGAACATGTTGCACAAGGACTAAATGAAAAGGCTAAAGGAAACACTATAGAGGAAGAGTGGAGAGTCATGAAAAATGAGGTCAGTAGGGCTGCTGAAGAAATGTTAGGAAGGAAGAAAAGATCAACTAAGAATCAGTGGATAACTCAGGAGATACTAGACCTGATTGATGAACGACGAAAATACAAGAATGCTAGAAATGAAGAGGGCAGAAAAGAATACAGGCGATTAAAGAATGAAGTGGATAGAAAGTGCAAGGTAGCTAAGGAAGAATGGCTGAAGGAGAAATGCAAGGATGTCGAAGGCTGTATGGTCCTGGGAAAGGTAGATGCTGCATACAGGAAAATCAAGGAAACCTTTGGAGAAAGGAAATCTAGGTGTATGAATATTAAGAGCTCAGATGGAAAACCACTTCTAGGGAAAGAAGACAAAGCAGAAAGATGGCAGGAGCATATCCAACAGTTGTATGCAGGTAAAGATGTAGATAATTTGGTTCTGGAACATGAAGAGGCTGTTGATGCTGATGAAATGGGAGACCCAATTTTGAGGTCGGAGTTTGACAGAGCTGTGAGAGACCTCAATAGGAACAAGGCACCTGGAATTGATGACATTCCCTCTGAATTACTGACTGCCTTAGGCGAAACCAGCATGGCAAGGTTATTTCATTTAGTGTGCAAGATGTATGAGACAGGAGAAGTCCCATCCCATTTTCGGAAGAATGTTGTTATACCTATTCCCAAGAAAGCCGGTGCTGACAGGTGTGAAAACTACCGCACCATTAGTTTAGTATCTCATGCCTGCAAAATTTTAACACGTATTATTTACAGAAGAATGGAAAAACAAGTTGAAGCTGAGTTGGCAGAAGATCAATTTGGCTTCAGAAGAAATGTAGGAACACGTGAAGCAATCCTGACTTTACGTCTGATCTTAGAGGATCGAATCAAGAAGGACAAGCCCACGTACATGGCATTCGTAGATCTAGAAAAGGCATTCGATAATGTTGATTGGACCAAGCTATTTATGATTCTGAAGATGATAGGGATCAGATACCGAGAACGAAGAATTATCTACAATCTGTATAAAAATCAGTCTGCAGTGATAAGAATCGAGGGCTTTGAAAAAGAAGCAGCAATCCAGAAAGGAGTGAGGCAAGGCTGCAGTTTGTCCCCTCTCCTTTTCAATGTTTACATAGAACAGGCAGTAAAGGAAATCAAAGAGAAATTTGGAAAGGGAATCACAGTTCAAGGAGAAGAAATCAAAACCTTGAGATTTGCCGATGATATTGTTATTTTATCTGAGACTGCAGAAGATCTCGAGAAGTTGCTGAATGGTATGGATGAAGTCTTGGGTAAGGAGTACAAGATGAAAATAAATAAGTCCAAAACAAAAGTAATGGAGTGCAGTCGAACGAAGGCAGGTGATGCAGGAAATATTAGATTAGGAAATGAAGTCTTAAAGGATGTAGATGAATATTGTTACTTGGGTAGTAAAATAACTAACGATGGCAGAAGTAAGGAGGACATAAAATGCAGACTAGCACAAGCAAGGAAGAGCTTTCTTAAGAAAAGAAATTTGCTCACTTCAAACATTGATATCGGGATTAGAAAGATGTTTTTGAAGACTTTAGTGTGGAGCGTGGCATTGTATGGAAGTGAAACATGGACGATAACTGGTTCAGAAAGAAAGAGAATAGAAGCTTTTGAAATGTGGTGTTACAGAAGAATGCTGAAGGTGAGATGGATAGATCGAATCACGAATGAAGAGATACTGAATCGAATTGGTGAGAGGAGATCAATTTGGCTAAATTTGACGAGAAGGAGAGATAGAATGATAGGACACATCTTAAGACACCCAGGACTTGTTCAGCTGGTTTTTGAAGGAAGTGTAGGTGGTAAGAACGGTAGGGGTAGACCAAGATATGAATATGACAAGCAGATTAGAGCAGATGTAGGATGCAATAGTTACGTAGAAATGAAAAGTTAGCACAGGATAGGGTGGCATGGAGAGCTGCGTCAAACCAGTCTATGGACTGATGACTCAAACAACAACAACATCTTACTGTAAATGTAATTGTTGTCAGAGATAAATTTTAATACTTATTTAGTATTAGTCACCTTCTCTATCTGGACATTATCCTTGTAACCAACAATCTTTACATACTGCTGGCTGAATACTTCTGCCTTTTGAAGATCCTCACATACAAACTCCCCTTGTTCATTAATGATTCCTGGAATGTCCTTCTTGGAACCTGTTTCTGTCTTAAAGTACCTATACATACTCTTCCATTTTTCACTAAAATGAGTATGGCCACCAATTATGCTTGCCATCATGTTATCGTTAGCTGACTTCTTGCTAGATTCAGTTTCCTAGTAAGTTCCTTCAATTTCTCCTTACTTGCACAGCCATTTCTAACTCTATTTCTTTCCAACCTGCACCTCCTTCTTAGTCTCTTTACTTCCCTCTTATAATATAGTAGATCTTTACCATTCCTTACCAGCTTTAAAGGTACAAACCTATTTTCACATTCCCCAACAATTGCTTTAAACCCATCCCAGAGTCTGTTTTACCGTTTTCCACCCATCATAGTTACTTATTAAAAACTCCCTCATGCCTGTTTTATCAGCCATATGGTACTGCCTAACAGTCCTGATTTTAATCTCTTCCTTTCTTTCACATATATTTTTAATTACCACAAAACAGCTTCGTGATCACTAATACCATCTATTACTTCGGTTTCTCTATAGAGCTCATCTGGTTTTACCAGCACCACATCCAGAATATTCTTCCCTCTAGTTGGTTCCATCACTTTCTGAATCAGGTGCCCTTCCCATATTAACGTATTTGCCATTTGTTGGTCATGCTTCCTGTCGTTCGCATTACCTTCCCAATTGACATTTGGTAAATTGAGATCACCCGCTACAATCACGTTCCTTTTCTTATCGTTTCCCACATAGATGATTATCTTATCAAATAAATTCTGAATCAGCATCTGCACTACCCTTTCCTGGTCTGTACACTCGAAAGACATCAAGTTGCCTATTATCTTTAGAGATGAGCCTTAACCCTAGAATTTCGTGTTTGTCATCTTTAACTTTTTGGTGGCTACGAGAATGAATACCCCCCCCCCTCCTACCATTCCTACCCTATCTCTACGATACACCCTCCAGTTCCGTGAGAAAATTTCTGCATCCGTTGTTAATAACAATGGCAGAATGCTTTACCTAGTATTGTCAAATATCACTCCCATTACTGTCGACAAAAACTTCCATCCTCTCGTACCAGAGGACAAACATCATCCGGCCTTAAATATTACTTTTTGTTACCAAAAAAGGGAGAAAAATGTAATAATGCGGGAAATAAAATTGTGTACAATTATAACAAGGCAGATTTTGAATTGTTATACAGAGGACTTTCACACATAGATTGGAGCTTTCTGGAAAACGACACTGATGTTAACCGGGCACTAGATATATTTTATTCTAAATTTCATTCTGTTATAAATTCCTGTGTTCCGGTAACCGTCAGAAAAAAGAAATGATACCGTTGATAGTTTACGCAAGAGATAATCAGAAATATTAGCGGAAAGCATACCATCACAGGAAAATGCGCGAAGGGCAGAAAAATCAGACTTCCCATTTCTTGAAATTCAAAGAATTGAGAAGAAGTGTTAAGAAAGATATAAGCATTGCGTATAAAGCCTATATCGGGCAGGTAAAGCATGAAATAGGCGTAAAAACTAAGAACTTTTGGTCATTCGTTAAAAGTAAGCAAAGGAACCCCTATGTCAGTGTAATGAAATACAATGGAAAATAACTATTAAGCGACAAATCTGTTGCTGACAGTTTTGCAGGCTATTTCTCATCTGTATACTCCGAGAAACGGGCGCGTTATGATTGACCGAAATCTGAGAATACGGATATAGATCCATTGATGAATGTACTAAATGTTAATGAAATTAGTACTACCGAAATTCAAAACGCAATACGCAAGATCAAACCTAAAAAAGCTGCAGGCCCAGATCTAATCTCTCCGTATATAATTATAGGCTGTGGAGATATTTTATTACACACTCTCTCAATTATTTTTAACATTTCGCTAAAAACTGGAACTTTCCCTACAAAGTGGAAGATAACACGAGTTACTCCGCTTCGCAAATCCGGCGATAGGTCAGTAATTAATAACTAGTGACACCCAACATGGCTTCAGACCGGGGAAATCGACAACGACAAATCCGTTGGAGTTCACTCATGAAGTGTCGGCAGCCATGGATACAGGAGGCCAAGTTGATGTAGTTTTCACAGATTTTAGAAAAGCATTCGATAAAGTTGATCACGATGTACTTTTAAATAAATTAGCTTATTATGGACTCTCTTACAGCTTAATAAAATTATTTGCATCATATCTTTCTAATAGACAACAATTTGTGTCTTAAAAAGGATTTGAATCTGAGTATTACAATACTCGATCTGGTGTCCCACAGGGCTCAAATCTTGGACCATTACTCTTCTTACTACTTATTAATGATCTTCCTAAATGCATACAGTATTCGAACATATTGATATTCGAAGACGATGTAAACATTTTCAAAACCATTCGTTCACAGGTGGAAAGACCTCAATAGCGTATCACATTGGAGCGTTATTAACAAGTTAGGTTTTAACATTAACAAGTGTCATGTAATGGTATTTTCCAGTAATGAAAATAAAGTTAGTGACTCGTATAATATTTTGAATACTAATCTGTCATCAGTGAATTCTATCAAGAATCTTGGTGTGCATTTTGACGCTAAATTGACGTTCTCTCTACACATACACGAAGTTGTTGCAGATGCTTACAGAATATTAGGATTTATTAAGAGATGCACACGTGACTTCACAAATCCCGAGGCAATAAAACTATTATACAACTCCTTTGTAAGAAGTCGACCATTTGGAATCCCACCTTTAAACTATATGAAAACAAAGTTGAAATGGCGCAAAACAAATTTCTTAGATACCTTACGTACAAAATAACTAATAATTACCCTAAATTTGATTCGTATGATGAATTAATGAAACAACTTGGCTATAAGTCCTTAACAAAAAGACGAGTAATTACAGTTCTTCTATTTGTCTGCAAATTATTTAACAATCTTATTGGTAGCTCTAACTTGCTCTTTCTGTTCAACTTGTCTGTCCCTAATCCATCTATACGCCCGAAACATGTTACTTTCTACTGCTCTAGATCAAGAACCCAACAACATAGTAATTCACCAGTGTTAAACTCATTGAAAATATATAATAAATATAGCAATGAGTACAGACTAGATATATTTGCAACTACATACACATCCATAGTAAAACGATGTAAACAAATAACTTACTTGTTTTCTGTTCTAAGTTAAAATCCCACTTTGCTGACTCCTATTGTTAAGCTCATAACTTTAGTTATCTTTCTAGTTTCTAGTTATACCATCTACCTCATCATCATTATTGTCTTCGATAACATCACTACCATCATGTATAATTACAGTACACACCGGGCGAGTTGGCCGTGCGCGTAGAGGCGCGCGGCTGTGAGCTTGCATCCGGGAGATCGTGGGTTCGAGCCCCACTGTCGGCAGCCCTGAAGATGGTTTCCCGTGGTTTCCCATTTTCACACCAGGCAAATGCTGGGGCTGTACCTTAATTAAGGCCACGGCCGCTTCCTTCCAACTCCTAGGCCTTTCCTATCCCATCGTCGCCATACGACCTCTCTGTATCGGTGCGACGTAAAGCAACTAGCAAATAATAATAATTGCAGTACTAATGCAGCTTTAAAGCAGTTCGTAAATCATTTTAATTTTACTATTTTAAATACCTTGTTATACCATGTGCATATGTAACTGAATATTTGTAATACTATGTTACTGAAGAAAAGTGTATTTTTATTTTATTTATGACTTTACTTTACAAGGACTTTCATTAAGAGATATTATAATTTTAATTTAATATTTGTTTTTATCTAATGTATTAGTATATGTATATGTGTTAAACATCATTAGGTTTGTACCTGTCTGAAGCACAATAAATTAAATAAATAAATTTAAAAAAATTAAGCTCGCCCGTGTAGGTTAGACATCATTAGTTAGTCAATAGAATTTTTGGATTGATGTACCTGGAGGGGTAAAGACCTATTAAATCTTTGGTATCTGAACATTTCATTACTAAGTTTACCATAATTACGCGAGGTGCTCCTATGGCATACGTCAACATATTGTTTTAAGAGTTTTCAGAAAGGAAAGCTTAGCGTCGCTTGAGTTAGCAACATCATTTCGAGGTGCTGAACGTTAGAAATTGTACACCACTTCGAGACTAACGCAACACGTTCTGTTTCATAGTTCTCATGAGGGTGAATATATGGAGGAATTTCGCACCTTACTTTATGTCTTAACATTCAAAGTGAAGCTATAGGTAGCCTATCATTTTAACAGCTTCATTATGCATTTCCTTCTATACAATGACGTGAAATCTAAGAAAATGTTATTTGAGTAAGTAACTTACCTTCAACTCTTATCCCGTTTCTCTCAGGAATCGGATTTGAAGTGAGATGAATCTTCGTAGCGAGTTTTTACGACCGAATGCCCTTCCTGACACCAACCTCATCAGAGGAGTTAATGAGATGAAATCGTTGACGCCGGGCTGAGTGGCTCAGACGGCTGAGGCGCTGGCCTTCTGACCCCAACTTGGTAGGTTCAATCCTGGCTCAGTCCGGTGGTATTTGAACGTGCTCAAATAGGTCAGCCTCGTGTCGGTAGATTTACTGGCACGTAAAAGAACTCCCGCGGGACTAAATTCCGGTACCTCGGTGTCTCCGAAAACCGTAAAATTTGTTAGTGGGACGTAAAGCAAATAACATTATTATTATTATTATTATTATTATTATTATTATTATTATTATTATTATTATTATTAAATGATTAACGCGGTATATGATAGTAGGAAGGTGAAACCCGGTGCCGGCACATAGCCTACTCCTGTCGAAAAGCACCAAGGTGTCTGATCAAGGCTTGACGTCTCCATCCGTCGGACGAATCACCATCAACAGCGTCATGTCCTCACTCCATATGAGCGCTGCGGAGAGGTGTGGAATTGAATCCAGACTTTTGGCACTCAGTCTAGTGATTAGTAATTATATACCACCATCCCGCCTACCCTGCCGGCCAACATTCTGCAGATGAAAATGTTTTCGACCAACGGGACTCGAACCGGCTAACCACGGTGCCAGACCGTGTAGAATTGACTCCTTAACGGCCATGGCCACTATGCAGGGTGTCAATTGACTAAGTGACATTTCTCAATAATCAGCTTGTTCTCTTCTACTGTCGGGCTGTCCCTAGAATACTCGTATATGTGATTCTACTTTATTATATGCGATGGGTATTTGTTAGCGTAGTGTTTTCATGTCCGGCTCTGTGGTGTAGTGGTTAGTGTGCTTAGCTGCCACCCCCGGAGGTCCGGGTTCGATTCCCGGCTCTGCCACGAAATTTGAAAAGTAGTACGAGGGCTGGAGCGGGATCCACTCAGCCTCGGGAGGTCATCTGAGCAGAGGGAGGTTCGAATACCTCAGCCATCCTCGAAGTGGTTTTCCATGGTTGCCCACTTCTCCTCCAGGCAAATGTCGGAATGATACCTAACTTAAGGCCACGGCCGCTACCTTCCCTCTTCCTTGTCTATCCCCTCCGATTTTCTCATCCCCTCACAAGTCCCTTGTTCAGCATAGCAGGTGAGGCCTCGTGGGCGAGGTACTGGTCCTCCTCTCCAGTCGTATCCCCCGACCCAAAGTCTCACGCTCTAGGGCACTGCCCTTTAGGCGGTAGAGGTGGGATCCCTCGCTGAGTCCGACTGAAAAATCAACCCTGGAGGTTAAGTGGATTAAGAAAGAAAGAAAGAAAGAAAGAAAGAAAGAAAGAAAGAAAGAAAGTAGAAGAAAGATGTTACATGTATCATGTTAATTTGCCGCCATTTGTATAATATGTAGCCTATGTGATAGTTTCGTGTTAGCCAGTATCAGCAATCCGGCTACTTCAGCCACCATTTTTTAAATATTACGTTGTGAGTTGGACAAGAGAATGTTACCGAAACGAACTCTGCTGTATCGATATGAGTAGTTAAAAGTTCCAAAGAGTAGACAATCAGCTCGTTCACGATATAGAACGAGGATGAAAGGGTGGCATACAGGTATGCTGAAGTAGAAAGGCAAGTGCATGGCTAAGAACAACTGTGCTTAAATATGGGAAAAAGAGCACGCGTTAGTGGAATGATGAAGTCAGAGCAGCTTGCAAACTTAAAAAAGAGACCTATCAAAAAAGACTCCAAACAAGAATGGAGGTAAATGAGGAATTGTATGCAGGAAGTGGAAGGGATGGCAGATACACTACAGTGTCATAAAGCACCAGGAATAACTGAAGTGGTGAAGAATAGTGAAGATGAACGGATGAAAAGGCTTCGTAGAGTAACATGCTTGGGTAAGATACCTTCTGATTGAAGAAAAGCAGTACCTGCATCTGTCTGTTAGCAAGTGAACAGGAAGGACTGTAACAACTATCGAGGTATTGCTCTGATTGATGTACCAGTTATGGTTTTCTCAGGCGTTTTGGAAAAGAGGGTTTGATCGATGCGAGAGACTTTCAGTATGCGCCAAGTAATTAGAAATGCTAAGAGAGGAATAAAAAGTCATGTTTATGTTTCGCAAATCTAGAGAGCCATATACCAGAGCAACAAAAGGAAAGAATGTTGGCCATACTGAGGTACTGTGGGATCAGCGATAGGCTATTACAGGCAATCAAAGTGTTTTATGTTCACAATCACCCTACAGAAGAGTTCTTGGTTCAAAGTAATTAGAGAGTTTAAATAAGGCTGTAATCTTACATCCTCATTGTTGTTCATAGTATTTACACAGATCATTAACTGAAACGTATGAAATGGGTGGGAGGGATTCAGTTGGGCTTGTTACTGGGTCTTAATGGCAGACTGCGCTGTGCTGATTTGGAGCCTGAAATGTGATGAAGCGACTAAAGTGAAACCTAGGAGGATCGAATGCCAGAGAGGTAATACAAAAATTTGAACAGGTGGATCAAGTTCCTAGGAAATGCATTCTCTCAGGAGGGCAGTGCAGTAAGTGAGGTTGACTTTAGGTATAGCAAATAATAATCACCACCATCAGTTGTAGAGGCTTGCAGACTGAATATTGAAAGGCAAAATAGTTTATAAGGTGAATATATGTATGTATTGAACCCATAACCTTTGTATGCATGTATTCGTTTATGTATGAACATTTAGGTACCGTATAATAATAATAATAATAATAATAATAATAATAATTATTATTATTATTATTGTCACACACACCTAGAAGTGCAGGTCGCCCATGAGTGTCAAAAAAAATACCTTCAGGAGGGCTCTACAGAGGCACCAATCAATCAATCAATCAATCAATCAATCAATCAATCAATCAATCAATCAATCAATCAATCAATCAATCAATCAATCAATCAATCAATCAATCAATCAATCAATCAATCAATCAATCAATCAATCAATCAATCAATCAATCAATCAATCAATCAATCAATCAATCAATCAATCAATCAATCAATCAATCAATCAATCAATCAATCAATCAATCAATCAATCAATCAATCAATCAATCAATCAATCAATCAATCAATCAATCAATCAATCAATCAATCAATCAATCAATCAATCAGTTATTGACCTTTGAGTTTGCAACAATTTTCTAACACTACTCTTTGGTCTGATATCACCCAGAACAAATCGTGCTGCTTTCCTTTGGATATTTCCAGTTCTCGTATCAAGTAATCCTGGTGAGGGCCCTACACTCTCGAACCATACTCTAGTTGGGGTCTTCCCAGTGACTTACATATAGTCTCCTTTTCATCCTTACTACAAGCACTAAATAGAATCAGTCACCACTGATCTGCATTTAGGGCAGTCGCCAAAGTGGCAGATTCCCTGTCTGTTGTTTACCTCGTCTTTTCTTAAATGATGTCAAAGAACTTGGAAATTTATCCAGCATCATCCTCGATAAATCATTTCAGTCCCTAATTTCTCTTCCTATAAGCGAGTATTTGTCCCAATTTGTCCTCTTGAATTCCAACTTTATCTTCACATTATGATCTTTCCTACTTTTAAAAACTACACTCAATCATTCCTCTAGGATACTAATGTCTACTTTCTGAACTGCATGAAACCATTAGAAATGACACCAGTAAGAGTGGCGGACATCGTCATAGAAAATTGTGTACAGATGCAGGTGGAAGGCATTTTCAGTATTTACTCTCAGGAATATCTCACAGTTTCTCTACAGTCAGAACATGTTGCACATGGTCAGAAGTAAATGTTGATATGGGTCGTCCTCTAGTAATTGTTGGAGGTTTGACGCACGAGAAGTTGATGGCTGTTACACACACAGTTGCGCATCAGACTATCTCCACAAAAACAGACCAACGTCATCCACCATTTTAATGACCTTCTGGTCTTCAGTACGAGACTTGTGCCTCTTTTTCCAGCAATGATTACAATGACCTAATCATATTCTGACTCTGAAAAACTGTTTTCACTTGCAGTGCTAATTGGGAACGATGATATGTAATATGGGCGTCACGATCGGAAAAACAGCGCGGTAAGGAAGGAGATTTCTGTTGCTGTGGTATTATTGACTACAGCCATCGTTTACAGAGTTGGAGTCTGGCAGTTCAGTGGCAAAGCGCTGAAATACAAAAACTAAACAAATACCACCAAACAAAGTGGCAGTGCCACGCCCATCTCACCGACTCTCGTTTTGAAAGTGATGATTCATTCTCTGAAGATTTATTTTTTAATAATTCTACTGCGCACAGGATAACTTCACACTCGTTCATCTTCTCTGCCACGCAGGAAAGCATAGAATCATGGCTTAGTAGACGAGAGAGCTCTTCCCCTCTTAGTAGCCTCTTATTACGTGCATGGGGTACAGAAAATGCATCCTTTGACTCCACCGATAGGGGAAACAATAGGTTCCGATAGATCAGAGAAAAATGAGTATATTCACAAAGGAATGGGAAGGCTGGGAGGCCTGCTAAGGACCATGTACCAATATCAGTTCAATTCTTGATACTTTGTTGTTTTCTCCTCCGTTTCTTCCAATATTCTTTTATCCTTTCACCACGCTGTTTCTTTCTGTTCTCCGACCACTTCGCACCAGGTTTCTTGTTCAGTCTTCCTTGAAATCCTTCCATACTTACTACCCTCTTTCTAAAAATCTCTCTGTTCATAGCTTCTTCTCCTCTTATATTATTTATTTCTAAATCTTTCTTTACTTCTTGAATCCAGTTAGTTGTTGCCTTTTTGTCCCAAAAGTACTTGAAAATCATTTTTGTTAATCTGGAATCATCCATTCTGTAAATATGTCCAATTAATTGCAATCTCCTTTTTCTTATGGTTTCTGTTATATTTCTATGTCCCTGTATATTTCATCATTTCATCTTAATTTCCATACTTCTGTTGTTTTCACAGGGCCTAAGATTCTTCTCATGATTCTTCTTTCTAGTACCTCAAGTTTATCTAATCTATAGTTTAGTACCAGGCATTCACTTGCTTATAAGCATTGCGGTTTCACGGCTTTAGTGTAGTGGCTTATTTAAAGACTTTTAGATAGACACTTTTTGTTATATTCTTTGTGATACCATATGCTCTTTTCATCTTTTGTACACTTTCTTATACTGCAGATTTGTCTAAACCATTTTCTTGAATTATTTTTCCCAGATATTTGAATTTCGTTACTCTTTCCACTGGACCAATATATGATGCCAAAAATTTTGGAGCATTCCTGATGTTTGTAATACATTTTGTTTTTTCTACGGAGATTCTTAAACCTGTCTTCTTGGCTAATTCTTCCAAGAGATTGATTTGTGTTGTTGCACTTGTTAGGTTTTCTGACAATATAGCAAAATCGTCTGCAAATGGTAGGCAATGTATTTCAGTGCCTTCTTTTTCTCCCCAAAGTTATCGGCAAAATGTTATGTTCTTTAAGCTTTACATTCCACATTACAGTATTACAATTTTCTGTAAAACACAGCTGAATAGAAGCGGTGACAAACCGTCACGTTGCCATACCCCTGTTTTTATCTTAATAGCTTTTGATATCTCTTATTATTATTATTATTATTATTATTATTATTATTATTATTATTATTATTATTATTATTATTATTATTATTAGTCAGCCTTGTGGCGTAGAGATAGCGTGACTGTCTCTTCTTACAAGGCCATGGGTTCGTTTTCCGGCGTGTTCAAGGATTTTAAATTTTGGTCTGAGTATTAGAACGGGGTTCACTTGATGCGAAGATTTTCTCAAGCTCTTGGTTACAGGCAGAAAGCGCACAGTGAGAAAGCGCTACTGACCTTGTACACATAGATAAAATTCTATCCACGTTAAAGAACTTACACCGACAATCACTTAGGGAATGAAAGCTCAGTTCGTATGTCGTATTGTCTTTCCTCAAATGTTACCAACGATCAAAAGGTTACGTAGTGTAAAATGTAAATCACGACGGGAATGTTTGATGCGGAACAGAATAATTCAGTTCAAGGAGCCACAGACCGTAATTATTAGAAAACTATCCAAACAACCAGTTCGTAATGTGCCGCTGAATGATTACAAAGTTACTTGCCCATCTGGCCACCGATGCTAATAGCCGAGGAGCTGCTCGATTCCTTCCACGTGTACATCGCTATCTCCTTCCTCCTCACTGGAACTGGGGCTCATTGAATCACCAAACACAGTGCTGATGATCTCATCTTGTTCCCATGCTTGAGTGCTTGTTTGTTGGTCACGGTCTACCACTTTTCTCCAATCCTCGGCTTTCAAATTATTGTCTCCCTGTGGCGGGGGCGGAAGAATAACACCCACGGTATCCCCTGTCTGTCGTAAGAGGCGACTAAAAGGGGCCCCAGGGGCTCTGAGCTTTGGAGCGTGGGTTGGCCCTAAGCTGAGTCCTGGCATTGCTTCCACTTACTTGTGCCAGGCTCCTCACTTTCATCTATCCTATCCGACCTCTCTTGGTCAACTCTTGTTCTTTTCCGACCCCGACGCTATTGGGTTTGCGAGGGCTAGGGAGTCTTTCATTTTCACTCCATTCGTGGCCCTTGTCTTCCTTTGGCTGATACTTCATTTTTCGAAGTGTCGGATCCCTTCCATTTTTTCACTCTGATTAGTGTTATATAGAGGATGGTTGCCTAGTTGTACTTCCTCTAAAAACAATAATCACCACCACCACCACCTGTCATGCCTTGTCTTTGGCCAATATCTTCATTTTTCGAAGTGTCGCATCCGATCCGTTTTTATCCCTCTGATTAATGTTATATAGAGGATGATGGCCCAGTTGCACTTCCTCTTAAAACAATAATCACCACCACCTGTCTCTCTATTTCTATCTCAGAAAAAGAAGAAGAATAGGTGGAAGAAGAAGATCTATACTCTATGTTGCCAGTATTAGTGTTAAGTATCTTCCCTTAGCAGTGATACATGCATACAGGGATACAACAGCACATCCGGGATTTAATACGACGACGGGTTGATGTGCTATGTTGTTCCTCTGTGTTTCCTGTAAAAAAAAATCTAAACGGCAGAGGTAAACTTTCGTAAATGCAAAAACTACTATTTTGAGGGTTTCAACAAGTCGTATGCGACTAGTTTTGGTCGTGTATTCTTATGGGTACAGCCAGGCTGAGTAGCTCAGACGGTTGAGGCACTTCCCTTCTGTCTCCAACTTGGCTGGTTCGATCCTGGCTCAGTTCGGTGGTATCTGAAGGTGTTCAAATACGTGAGCCTCGTGTCGGTACATTTAATGGCACGTAAAAGAACTCCGGGACAAAATTCTGGCACTTCGGCCTCTCCTAAAACAGTCAAAGTAGTTAGTGGTACGTAAAAACAATAACATAATAATTATTATTACGGGTACATTATTGTATGTGTATGTTTCTCAGGAATGAAGATAAGCTTTGTGATAGTATCGTATGTGCAAGAAGAAGGCAGTGATAAACAATGGTAAGAGATTATACCACAGTACAACCTTGTGCCATCCACTCCACGCCTTCGTCCTTACGATAGTTCACCTCTGACGTCCAGAACTGTACTATGTAGTGTACCGTACTCAGGGGTAGTAACCCTCTAGGACGATGCCTCCATTCCTGTATAAACATCCGACTAACTCAGGTTTGGGCAGAGAAGTGGGTTGGTTGTCGAAGGGCCAGTCTAAATGTCGAAGTTTATCGCTTATTATAAGTATATGATAGGAATAATGGAGGTTTAACTCGAATGAGAAACAATAATATGGGGTAGGATGAGTTTATTTCGTAAAATAACCCCGAATCATACTAACACAAATGAAATTCAAATAATAAAATGATAATAAAATTATCACAGAGATAAAATTGAAAAGAAAATGGACATCAAAACGTTAAGTACGCAAATAATTAAAGGCAAAATGAAAGTCCAAACACAACATTAAATATTTGTGAACTTCATTTACCTACGCTATATTTACAATGATCACAACATTATTAAAGTATCTCAAATATCTACATTGGATTAGAAAAGGGAAAACTTATATACTACACTGACTCGGCGTGAAACGCGGTTCACCAAAGAGATCTAGTAAGAACTAGATTGACCACCAACATTCACTCAGCACTCGGGCTGTTCCCCATTAAACAACAAGACAACATATCAAAACCACATGAAATTGCACAAAGCACCATCCTGTAAGAGAAAACGTATATTATACTTTATTAAACAAGTGGAAAGCAATGGGCAACATTTGCATTCCTATGCTGCATTTGCGCACCAGAAAGTGCGTTCCTCTGTCACATATTTCCTGTTTTTCGGTGGGCTGAAAAGAAATGTTAAAACTCAAAGACTGCACTGAGGGCTTGGTCACTGTTCGACAAGATTGTATCACGGAGAAGACATCTCATTTCACACTGTCTATGTAAACACGGCTGATAAGTAAACCTGTAAGGCGAGCTCGTATTTCCTCAACTGCTCGGCAACTCACATACAATTGTGCTTCTTGCTAGCATGCTATTATAATTCAACACACATCAGATTCACTGGCCTGACATAATTTCCCGTCAATTCTGATTCTCAATAATCTCCCAGAATACAATTGCAGGACTATACTCACTGCACCTAATTCTCATCACATCATCAGGCATGCAATCGGCCTGCATCACCAACTTCATAAATCAATATGCATTAAATTCTCTTGTATTTCTTACAATCTCATCAGCCTTTCTCATTATAAATCCGGGTTTGATTCCCACTCAAATCATTGTACGAAACAGTTTCCAACCCACATTGGAAGAATCCTTTTCTAGTCAACGTTGCGATGCAGATCTCCACGTGTCACAGCTCCTGAAATAACATGCCTCATGCAGTCTGTTACTAACTTTCTAAATGACAAAAATAAAACTGAATTTGTTCTCAACGCAGCAAGTGTTTAACTCGGAAAGTGGATGATCTTGTCAATCTAATCCTCCTATCTCTAACATACAAGAATATCGGAATAATTCTAAGCTAATTAACATGCATAATGACACAAAAACAAAATAAATCCTAACAACTCCCTCAATATCCCATCTAACTAATCGCAAAGTAAAAGAAAAATATAGAAATCATGCGTTCCCTTTCTATCTGTATCTACAGCATCACAAATGTAAAATAAATACATGCCGTCCGGCAAAAATTACGTTAAGAAAAATCCCTACACTAAGCTTCACTAGTATTAAACATAATTCATATAACATGCAATCTAATTTTAAAACAGGCGTCTTATCTTTGACAACTCCCTGGATATCGGCAACGGCTCACATCCTCGCACCGATGATGTTCTACTCCATGTTCACCACAGCTTTAATACATTGAAACAATCTTCTTTCTTCTAAGGGCGGTGCCATCTTCTTGATGAAAGTTCCTGTACACTGCAACACAGAAGACTTCAGGTAAATGCCTCTTCACCGCTCTATGTGCACGTGCCGAGTAAACCCTTGTCAGCTGTGAACTAAGCCACCATTAATCTGACAGAACAGCATACGTAAAATTAAGAACACACATTTAGGGTTTAACACAGTTAGTTAGAGCGGCTCGCGGTTCGGTACGAAAGTCCTTCGCGATACGCGACCGACACAAAAATGCAATACAGTTGAGCGTCTCTCCATCACTCATCCGTCTGCGGCTGATATTACCGTCTATGAACTTTGCGTCATAATGTAATCGGTAATTTATCACTGCACCAGTTAATTGAGCAAACTTCACAACTAGATGCAGTGTTTTTCGGTCGAAAAGACCATACACTGTTATATGTCTACCCACGTGGCAACATTCGCGCACAAATATAAGAGCAGTATAGAACAACGTTCACTCCCGGCGATTCACACAGTCAGAATGACGCTCCCAATGATCGGGACGCTTGAGAAGCTTGGCTAACGCCGTTGTCGCTAGGAGATTCCCGTATATTCAAAGAATCGACCAATCGGCGTGCTTGTTATTTACAATGACTTTTATATTAAATAAAATTTACATTAAACACACTCCGGATGACTTAAAAATGACTCAGATTATTTCTATAGTGTATTCCTTATTATTTTTCACTTTCAGACCTGTGGAAATCCATCAACTAACAGAACTGATTCTTCTATATCCGTGTCCTTTTTCACGCAGATATCCATGTTGGTCAACCTGGGATTTTAATTCCGCGCAGTCCAGCATTCACATTGGCTACACCCACGCTTCCTAATCGGCTGAATGCTCCTCTTGGTCAACGTCTTCTACACGTGCCGAGATATGCTAACTTCTGGTAACACTGAACCTTTCTCACGGTCACAGGGAAGCATCGCGCAATATTCAGCGACTTTATGTCTCCACGGACTTCCGGTCTCAACTATTCTGTAATCTACTACTTTTACAATGCCTAACTGAAGTTTATCTCAATATAATTATTTAATATGGCAAATATATATCTGATTGTCTCTTATGGGCCGTCAGGAAACGGCTCAGTAGAGTTGTAGAAAATTAGTCCTAACTTAAGCATGTCCGGATCCATGTCCATATAACACATTTTCTTCTTCTACGTGTGAGGAATGTGTTCTGAAAGCTTAGCCAGTTTTATTGTAACACCCTGTATACATCTCTCTACCTCCTGAAACTGTAAATCACGTCCCATTCTCTCACATACTTTGATTGACTCTCCTCTGATGCCAGAAACCTGTTCTTCTCGTTCAGATTTAAACACAAGAGGAACTTGTATATTTCTTTTCATAATTTGAGGATTTGCTTCGGGCAGTTATAAACTGGTAACGTTACGCCAGACAGCAGTGCTCTTTTAATTGAACTCGGAGATTGCCTGCGCTAACGGGGTCATTGTGTCAGCATGGAGGAGGCGATGTTGGGAACTCAAGCAACTGAAGTTACCTTGAGTTCGGCGGCAAAATTCAAGATCAGCTATATGACTAGTTTCTTTAGCCTAGGAAAAAAGGAAATTATCCACTTTCCACTAATGCTAACTATTGGCCACGCCTACATTCAGCGGTATGCAGGTTGCAAGTTGTTAACCTCGGAGGCTGCAAATGAGTTTGGCATTGTCTTTATTGATTTTCACCAGGATAGTCTCTTTATTCTTTCCTATCCGAATCACTTCGGTCAAGCCTTAATCCCTTTTCAACTCTGACGTAATAATAATAATAATAATAATAATAATAATAATAATAATAATAATAATAATAATAATAATAATAATAATAATTGTACCGGAGGTACACCAACCCTGTTCATTTAAAGTGAGCGCCTTTTAGAAGGCCATCTGGAATACGCACAGTGAACTTTCTTGCACTAGAAGTTTGAACGTTTATCGTCAGGTGTCTCTACTGTCTACGTACGTGCCCCCTCTGGTGGGAACAAGAATAATTAATTTTCAAAGAAATTTGTAATTTCGAGATTTTCAGATCTGAAATGTTGTAAATTCTTTTTTGTGTTCTTTGGTTACTAGCACTGCTTCTTCTAAATTTTCGACCAATAAGGAATTTTGTACATTTATTAAATCAACCAATCAAAATTGTGGGTGTGGACAGGGCTTCGGCCCAGAGAGTTGTGGAATCTTCCTCTCTACTATAAAAGCTGGTACCATTTGGCCCATGTCTTTTCGATCGCTCCAGTCCAGTCAAGAAGTAGAGTGTGTTTGTAGAGGAGGCAGGGGGCTAGTCTGGCCCATCTCCGGAAGGCTCACCAGCTCAAGGTAATGGCAGACATCTTTTAATCATGTAATCTGAATTGAGGGGAAGGTTTCAAATTCTTTCGTACTGTAAAATTCTATGTTCTATATAAATGTTCATCCAAGTCTAAAGACCGAAGTCTAACTTGGGAGTAAAGGGTGTGAACCTTCTTTTATTCCCCTTCAACTTGGTGTTGAGGTGGCTATGATTTCCTAAACTTAAAATTTATCTCTTCCTTTTGTCATTTAAATTGTTTCTCCATCTAATCACCTCCGTAGTATAGGCTTAGCCTCTGTAACTTCGGGCCAGAACCTCACATAGGGTTTTATGAATCTTCAAGTGAATTTCAAAGGAGTGCAATTGTTCACCTCTTAACATTTTGATTTCTGACCAATAAATTTATTTTTCTCTAAGGCCAGGTAGAATGGGCAATTATTGCTTCTGTTAACTGTTCTTTTCCTATTTAAATGTAATGTAGACTGTCGAGCAAGTAAGGCAGTGGAATCAGGTTTATTTTTACCTAATTAAACTGTGCCTTTGAGAAGCTTGACTCTTGTAAATTTTGGAGAGTATCGTGTGGAGCAAAGACGCTCTCTGTGTATTGCATATTTTAGGATTGATTTTTATTATTTTCTATTGTTATTTGCATCATCAGTCTGTAAGAAACATTAATATAATTTTGCTTTATGTTTCTAAACTGTCTTCCCTGGCTTCTCTACCGTTTCATTCATAATTTCATATTTTCAATGGATTCCTTCTTCATTTAGCCTATCTACCACTACCACTACTACTGATCTGCATTTAGGGCAGTTGCCCAGGTGGCAGATTCCCTATCTGTTGTTTTCCTAGCCTTTTCTTAAGTGATTGCAAAGAAATTGGAAATTTATTGAACATCTCCCTTGGTAAGTTATTTCAATCCCTAACTCCCCTTCCTATAAACGAATATTTGGCCCAATTTGTCCTCTTGAATTCCAACTTTATCTTCATATTGTGATCTTTCCTATTTTTAAAGACACCATTTATGAAATACATAATTTAAAAAATCTATTTCTGATATTTTGTAACATACTTCTCAGGATTTTTTTCCCTTCCCTTCACTTTGATTCTCAATTATTGTTCTTCTTCCTATTCACTGCATCGAACTGTTCTTAGATTTCTCCCACATCCTTTCCCAAAAGCACATTGTCAATCAGTCGGTCATTATTGGTCTACTCTTGCTCAGGTGGCAGATTCCCAGTGAGTTGTTTACATAGTCTTTACTTAATTGATTTCAAAGAACTGGGACATTTTTCAAACATTTTCCTCAATGAATTATTCGAATCACTAATTCTCACTAATTTTCTTCTATGAATATTTGCCTCACTATGTCGACTCTTGAATTCCAATTTCATCTTCATACTACGATGTTTTCTACCTTTAAAAGCTTCACTCAATCTTATTCGTTTACTAATGCCATTCCCCGCCATTTCTAATATTGTAAATGTTGGAGCTCCGTCTCCTTGCTTGAATTGACTGGAGCAGTACTGATCTCGGTAATAGTGTAACGTTTGAGCCACCTAGCTCACCTCCTTATTTTACCTGGTAATGTGTTATTGTTTAATAAAGTTTAAAATCTGAAAAGAAAAAATGAGGAAGCAGGTAAAAGTTCAAATTTTAGACTTTTAAATTAAAATTCGATCTTTTCTCTATCCACCCATTCATGCCCGCACTTTCTTACACCTCTGTGTTTCGCAGAAACCCAGGGAATAATAATAATAATAATAATAATAATAATAATAATAATAATAATAATAATAATAATAATAATGGCCGGGCGAGTTGGTCGTGCGGTTAGGGCCACACAGCTGCGACCTTGCATCCGTGAGATGGTGCATTTGAACCCTAATGTCGGCAGCACTGAAGATGGTTTTCCGTGGTTTCCCATTTTCACACATGGCTGTACTTTAATCAAGGACACGACCGCTTTCTTCCCACTCCTAGCCTTTTCCTATCTCATCGTCGCCATGAGACCTGTCTGTGTCGGTGCGACGTAAAGCAACTTGTAAAATAATAGCCTTAACGGCTTAACGCTGTACAGCACTCTGTCAGATATTTCCTTAATTAAGGTACAGTCCCAGCATTTTACTGGTGTAAAAATGGGAAACCACGGAAAACCATTTTCAGGGCTGCCGACAGTGGGGTTCGAACCCACTATCTCCCGAATATTGGATACTGGCCGCACTTAAGCGACTGCAGCTATCGAGGTCGGTTCGGTAAATTTAATGGAATGTATTACATCTCCGCCTTCTGTACTATTGAACACTTTTCATTGTTGCCTATAAATGTCTCAGAATCTTCAACTATTCGTGTTAATTTTTGTCATTTTTAATGTTGTAAACATTCCTTAGCAGACAAGGTAGGGCTCCCCACTACGAAAAACGTAAAATTAAGCAATTTCCTCAATTGTGCCAAAAGTTGAAGGGCTAAAGGGCCCGGAAAGGTTTTAAATTGTGAGTCTTGGAGAGCTCTATCAAACTAAAAGAACACATTTCCAAATTCACTTCAAATTCAGTTCCGGAAAAAACAGTCTAAAATCACTTGTTTCTTTATTCGTTTTCTTTTTAATTCAAATTCGACCCAAATAAACTTATTTACACAATTATTTCTGTAATATATTCCTTGGTTCAGTACCCTCAGGCATATTTTATTTTGAAAATGCCCGCAGCAAATGTAGTTGTAAGGCCTTAAGTGAAACGGGGTTAAAAGTCAGGTTGTGAGCTTCACAAATAGGAAAAGTCCTCAGTTTTCATTACTGCGTTGATAGGGTGAAAGTTCCTTTTGAGGATCATTGAAAGTATCTGAGTGTTAATATAAGGAAAGATCTTCATTGGGACAATCACAAAAATGGGATTGTAAATAAAGGGTACAGATCTCTGCACATGGTTATGAGGGTGTTTAGGAGGTGCAGTAAGGATGTAAAGGAGAGGGCATATAAGTCTCTGGCAAGACTCCAACTAGAGTATGGTTCCAGTGTATGGGACCCTCACCAGGATTACCTGATTCAACAAGTGGAAAAAATCCAAAGAAAAGCAGCTCGATTTGTTCTGGGTGATTTCAGACAAAAGAGTAGCGTTACAAAAATTTTGCAAAGTTTGGGGTGGGAAGAATTGAGAGAAAGAAGGAGAGCTGCTCGACTAAGTGGTATGTTCTGAGCTGTCAGCGGAGAGATTGCGTGGAATGACATTAGTAGACAAATATGTTTGAGTGGCGTTTATAAAAGTAGGAAAGATCACAATATGAAGATAAAGTTGGAATTCAAGAGGAAAAACTGGGGCAAATACTCATTTATAGGAAGGGGAGTTAGGGATTGGAATAACTTACCAAGGGAGACGTTCAATAAATTTCCAATTTCTTTGAAATCATTTAGGAAAAGGCTAGGAAAACAACAGATAGGGAATCTGCCACCTGGGCGACTGCCCTAAATGCAGATCAGTATTGATTGATTGATCGATCGATTGATTGATTGATTGATTGATTGATTGATTGATTGATTGATTGATTGATTGATTGATTGATTGATTGAACTCTGGACTGACTCACGTTAGCGCTCGTAGTAGTAGAAGAAGGCAAACTGCTAATCTAATCGACCGGATAACGATGGTTAAGAAAAGGATTGTAATTTTTAGGAATAAATAAAGAATATATTCTCATACTTATCTTTTTCGGTTCGTTTTGGCTTGCTGCGGACCACGGGGCTCGTCTTAGCTCTTCTGCTTTCTCTTGGCCCAGTACGCTTTCATTTTCTGGCTGTGTGCCCGCTTCCTTCCATCCGTCTACTTAGGTCTGGTGGTCCCTGTACTCTTTTTGCTTGTCAGGGACAGTGTAGGATGGCCTGTCGGTACTGAGATCGGTTCTCTGTGGTCTCTAATGGGATCTGTACGTCTGATTTTACTGAGGTGATCCACTGGGTTTTGGAAGCCTTTCCCCTGCTTGTCACTGTGAGGATTCTGTTGGTGACCCTGCAGGGTTTCAGGCGGGTCATGTGTCCTTAGAAGGTCAGTCGCCTTTTCCTCATATACGTGACTATGTCTTCCTGATGTTCGTAGAGCTCGCTGTTGTGCCTGATCCTGCAGGTGCCATCCTCCTCTCTTATGGGTCCTAGTATCCTCCTCAAGATCTTCCTCTCTTTAAGTTCTAGTTTCCTGAGTGGGCCCTTTCGATTCATCAAGAGGCACTCAGAGGTGCAGAACGCAGAGGGTCTTACTACTGAGTTGAAGTGCTTCAGCTTGAGGTTCTTGGAGGTGCAGATGATAGACCCTCTCTAACTTGGTGGACCTGGTGTCTATGGCTAAGTTTCGCTGTCGCTTCACATTCTTTACTATATTTTATTTACCTAAAATTCGTAGCTCATATCCCTAGGATGTTTTCAACACTGACTTGCTTGTCTGTACTATGAGTATTTATTTTTGTGTTTACTTTACTTTGCATTAGTTGGTCGCAGTCGAGAGAATCCATATTCCTTGAAATTTATACTTGTTTTTTACTCTATGAATGGTAACACTTGGAGTTTGGTCATCTTGCATTGAAGTCGCTTTATAATGTTCTTCTTTAGGTATCCCATAGTGTAGTAAGCTATAGAACTCAAAGAAATAGAACATAATATTTTGGAGTCAGATAGTCAGTTCATCTTGAGTCTGTCAAGAGTCAGAAGGCAGTGATTCCAAGATCTCTGTTCTTTCATTTGTTTTTTGAGTAGCGAGCAAAATAATGTTCGGAAATAAAGTGTCATAGGAGTAAGACGCGAACTGATTATTATATATTTTTTGTTGGAAACATTTTCCCTACAATTCCTAGACTTTGTGGAGCTGATCCGGGCATGGTAGAGGACGGCTTTCTGGTAGGATATAGTAATGGAAGGTCATTGTCAGTCATTTGGGAAATTGAGATTTTGTCCTTATCCATTTGCATCATGTTCATGGCTGGGTATTCTGAATGTGTAGAGAATTAACACGCTGTAAATGTGGTGTTCCAGGAACTGCCTAATCAAACATCCGGGAGATGAAGATCCAGACGAGGGAGTCAAGGACTTAGTGGAGCTGGCTCTCAGGAAGCTGGACACGGATAAGGACGGCAAAGTTTCCTTCGATGACTTCCAGTCCGCGGTGCTGCAGGAACCGCTCTTATTGGAGGCGTTTGGACAGTGTTTGCCGGCAGAAAACGCGTGTCTCACCTTCATCTCCACCCTGCAGGGATAGACACTTCAGGCTATGTCGTGTTTACAACTCCGTCCAGGTTGAACTGTGTTCTGTCCTTGTTCAATGTATAGTCGCTGGAGAAAGAATGAGTGCACGGTATTCTATATTCCTCGCATTAATATTTTATCAGACTCAGTTTTAAATATTATCAAAATATAATACCTGACGAATTTCAAACGTAAATAACTCGGCAACGCAACAAGCCATATAAAGATTTATTGCACATTTGGAAAGAGTAGTGTTTGCCATTTGCGCCACATACACACTAGGTTTTGAAAATAATGTCATCCAAATGCCGACCGTCCTGTTCGATGCACCTCTGAAGCCTCTCCCTGAAGTTCCGCATGACTCGCTTGAGCATGACTTGTGGCATTGCCTCGATTTCTTCACGGATGGCAGCTTTCAGGTCTTGTAGTGTTGGCGCCTTACGTCGGAAGACGCGATTCTTCAAATATCCCCAGAGAAAGAAATCGCACGGGGCGAGGTCAGGGGAACGGGCTGGCCATGGAACGTCACCCCGTAAGGAGATTAGACGTCCTGGAAACAATTCTCTGAGGAGACCCATCGACGCCCTGGCTGTGTGTGCAATTGGCACCTTCTTGTTGGAACCACACAGCAGGATTCCCTAAGTCGGTGAGTGTCGGCTGCAGGAAGTTGCGTAATAGCTGTACGTAACGATCCGATGTTACTGTTACAGTTCTGTCCTCCTCTTCAAAACAGTAAGGGCCTACAATTCCAAAATCAGCGATAGCGCACCAAACAGCAACACGCTCGCTGTGGAGAGGTCGCTCATGGAGCTGTTGAGGATTGGTTGCGGACCAGTACCGAAAATATTGTTTATTAACGTAGCCTGACAAATGAAAGTGCGCTTCATCACTTGCCAGGACACTGGTGCCAGCTGCTAAAGCTTCCAGGATACTCTCACATCACGCTCTGCGGTTGGCCCAATCGCGTTCACTTAGTTTATGAACACCCACCATTTTGTACGGATGGAACTTCATATCTGCGTGTAAAATCCACCTTACGTGCGATCCGAGAGTCCCAGAGCACGTGAATGCCTACCCACTGAACGTTGAAGACACTGTGTAACGGCGTGTTTCACTGCACGGACGCTACGAGGCCTACCAGATGGCTTCGTTTTCACACTCGAACTGTTCACCCATAACAGAATAGTGTTCCTGCTCGGAACTTTCTCATGTCGGCTTAAGCCAAAGTGTCTGCTGTGTTGTGGTAACAGAGTCGGCATTATTTAAATAAGTCTCCATCACGAAACCTCAATGTACACCACTCCACGCCATGCTAGCCCCTGCACGTGTTCTCCACGGCCAAGGCCAAGACAATAACACCTGTTTGAAAGCTGTGGCCAATACGACCTTTAGTTCGCTCCAATCTACTGTATGTAGCCTGCTCTTTTAAACTGCCAAACAAAATTGTGAATGGCTTGTTGCGTTGCTGAGTTATTTACGTCTGACATTCGTCAGCCGCACCCTGTACAAAACCTGTGTCCGGCTCATTGGCTGAATGGTCAGCATTGACGCCTTCGGCTCAGGAGGTCCCGGGTTCGATTCCCGGCCTGATTGGGTATTCTATCGCGACTGATTAATTCTTCTGGCTCGCAGACTGTGTGTTTGTGTTTGTCCCAACACTCTCCTCTTCATATTCAGACAAAACGATACACTACCAACCACCATAGAAACACGCAATAGTGATCACATCCCTCCACATAGGGTTGGCGTCAGGAAGGCATCCGGTCGTAAAACGGGGCCAAATGCACATGTGCGACACAGTTCGCATCCACGACCCCACAGGTGTGGGAAAAGCGGTTGAAGAAAAGGAAGAAGATAGATACAAAAGCTGTGGATACTCACAACAAACTACTGAGAAAAGTGTAGATGCCTCCGAGGATCTTTCTTGAGCGACTGTACGTTGTGACGTTTTCCTGATGAAGGCAACTGATGTAGTGATCCGAGATAATCAGTCGTCTCAGCAGCTCGAAACTTGTCTCTCTGTTTCACATGGTACTGTATTAACGGTTTCCTTAATAAAATAGTTTCCTTTCTGTTACCTTCTTCTGTATAAAATACAAATTAAACAAAAATCTTCCTATGCCCCTAGGATGTCCTGAGAATCACGTCACGGAGTGACCATTATTTTCTTTCTCTTGGAGTTTTCTTTCACTTCACATTCCCTCCGGCTATCTCAGCTAAATATCCAGGCTTTCTCATACAGCAATCACCAATTGCTACTATAGAATGCGGCTGGGAACTACATCATTTAAAAAATACATAGGTTACAACCCGCGGAAGCTCGCGATCTATTTAAACGCGTGTGCAACATTTCTCTCTTTCAGATACATAATCAGAACAGGAGATTTACCCTTCCATCAGCCACTGACACTTCCCTTCTAAATGCTATAGACCACATGGCGATGAATTAAGTCCATCCTACGGTTCTTTTTGCAGGCCAACTTATCTATTACTGGAAACGAAGGAGACGAGCCCATGGGGAAGTGACTTCGTCCCGTAAGACACATTCGCTCAAGTGCAAACAGCATTTGCTCAAATGGCCTGGTCTAGCAGCTGTAAGTAATGAACCTTACTGAGGTCTCCAGGATGTGCTACACCCTGACGAAAGCCAGTGGTAGTGAAAGTTCTTCGGACTGTGTAGAGGTTTCCTACACAACCCACTGCAACTCTTTTGTGAAATATATAAAATATATGACAGTGTAGTGAAGAAATATTTTATAAAATGACCTTTTTATAAATGTTTCTTTGAAAGAAGGTGTGAGCTTCGTGCTATCTTTTGTAGAAGATTTGACTTGTTACATACAAAATGGCAGATCATAAGTTCATTCGATTCTACAACCAAATTGCTTATTTCCCAGTATGACGTGAATGAAATGTTGTACAACATAGGACACAAGTGTGTTTAAACATAGGGGAGGCGATACATACTGTACAGGAAGGTTGCACAGGTTTGGATGAAAAAAAAAAAACAACCAATGAATGGATTTGGCTAAAAACTGAAGTTGAATATGATGATTACATCATATATTTCATTTCTACCATTCATTTAATTCTGATTATTGTAAGCAACTTCTTTTAATTTTCAGATAAGTCATCTGAGATAACCTAAAACCAAGTGGGTTTTTAACTTGTAGTATGAACAAGCGGACAGATATAACACTTGTGATGGTTTCATTTAAAAGATACCGCCACACTTTATGAGAATTTTTCTCATTAATAATACAGGTAAAAACTAATAGTGGCCAAACATGCGCACACCTGTCAATCCATTTTTGCTGAACTATGATAACATATTTTATCTAGTGTAATAGTGCAATGGCTCTATGTTATAATGTGTTATAAAAGTTCACTTGCACAAAATATTTTATGAAATGTCTTTGACATGGGTAAAACCAGCCTTACCCCCTGCTCCCCTAGCAGTATTAGTTAAACAAATTCGCAGGACCGCTCCCATGATTGCCATATTGCAATTCTGCCAGCAAATAAATATGCTTGTGAGAAGTGACAGTAGAATGGGAAGAGACACAGTTTACATGATCCGAAACGTGTATTGTCTTATAAAATAAATGCCATGCATGTTAACCACTTGCGTGCATGCGTATAGCCAGGAGCCGCCACTAACTACGCTCCGTGAGTCGTATATTAAATATGATCGTGACGAGAAAAAGGTAAATTCCGTTTCTTTGATGGCGACAACTACTCTGCTATAGTGATGGGATATTCGATTCATTTTACTGACTCGATTCATTTGATTTCGTTTACGTTACCGAATCGATGCAGTAATCCGATTCACGGCACATGAGAGTCAGCGTGTAGCCAACACCGTCTACAATATCAGACCTGAATGCAGCTAAAATGGCGCCGCGTTCGGTTCGTTAGGAAGTAAGCATCAGCCTGTGCTAAGCGTCATTTTAATTTTTTCTGTTGGCTTGGTTTAATTAGGGAACGTTAGTGTAGCGATGCTTAAAAGTAGATCCTTCATGTTGACGCTGAACTTTTGAGGCACCGTCCGGCTCCATGGCTGAATGGTTAGCGTGCTGGCCTTTGGTCACAGGGATCCCGGGTTCGATTCCCGGCAGGGTCGGGAATTTTAACCGTTATTGGTTAATTTCGCTGGCACGGGGGCTGGGTGCATGTGTCGTCTTCATCATCATTTCATCCTCATCACGACGCGCAGGTCGCCTACGGGAGTCAATTCAAAAGACCTGCACCTGGCGAGTCGAACATGTCCTCGGACACTCCCGGCACTAAAAGCCATACGCCATTTCGTTTCATTTTGAGGGACTTTGGTGGACAGCTTCTCCCTGTCAGTGGCTCGTCGTGACGAAGTCGTTCCCTGGCTCTCTCTTGCCCTATCCAGATGCATCTTTCTTGCATTTGATCTCTTCCTTCAAGTATAAAAATCAAAAATGAAAAGTGCAGAGAGATGTACAAAGCATTTAAAACATTGCATGTCGGGTAAAAACAAATTCTTCTTTTAGCCGCATAACTCATGTCTGATTATTGTGATCTAATGGTTGTTGTCGCCATTGTCTACGGCTATCCATTTCCGGCTCCGTGGCTAAATGGTTAGCGTGCTGGCCTTTGATCACAGGGATTCCGCGTTCGATTCCCGGTAGTGTCAGAAATTTTAACTATCATTGGTTAATTTCGCTGCTGCACCTGGTGAGTCGAACTTGTCCTTCGACACTACCGGCACTAAAAGCCATACGCCATTTCATTTCATTTGGTCTATCTATCTTCTGAGAGCTCTTCCACGTGGCCTGATACCATTCTTTTCCTTGAACAACTATTATTTCAATGCTATTTTTTCTCCTTAACACATGTCCAAACAACTGCGGGGTTCTCTGTAATAAGAGTGGAAAGTCGATTCGGATACCAAGCTCTTGTATTATGGAGGAGTTAGGTCTTTTCTCCGTCCAAGGTATTCGTAGCATCCTCCACCAGCACCACATTGCAAATGTGTCGATGTGCTTTTTGTCCTTGGCCTTCACTGTCCATGATTCACAGCCACAGAAAAAGACTGAACACACTAAGACACAAACCAGACATTTCTTTGTGTTTTTACTGATCGCTCCGTCACACCAGTTTCATGGCGACTTTTCCGAGAACAGTTCTTCTTCTGATCTCCTTCCCTCAGCTGCCAGTGTTACTCAGTAAGGAGATGTAACGGTTCAAATCCCGTTACAAGGTGATATCTGTATTATTATTATGATTATTATTATTATTATTATTATTATTATTATGCCCGTACTATTATTATTTTATCTGTGAGATTACTATTATTGTATTATAATTATTATTCAATTCCATTCTGCAATGCTTGTCGCTTGCGTGATTGTAGTTGAATGTATGCATATATACGTGTGTGTAATTTAACACTAAAACATGTTCAGTAAAGAGTTGCTGTATATCAGATGTGGATGTGACATTGCTACATTGTGCAATACTGCTGGAGTAAATGCAGAGTCATCGCTACATCATGGCTACGTCATCGTGAGCATTTAGCGCTGAGCTCGGTTTCTTTGAGTAACCCAGGCCGCCCCGGGCTATTTCACCATTGTAGATAATATTCGTCGCGAGGTGAGAGCAGATCATAGTTATTTCAGGAGGTTACGTAGGTGCGTCAACCTAACGTCTATATAAGGTGGCTGCATATTGTAGCGTCAGTCATTATTCTACTGGAAGGAGAGGCCACAGTTGGTCATTAATCATTGGTCATTGAGAGAGTGAGGCTACAGTTGGACGGTCTTAGTTGAAGATACGGACGCGAAGGCTTTCCACGAAGTCATAGAAGGATAGACTTACCAAGTAGTCAACAGGATGCAGAAGAAGCAGTCACATGGATACATCACCAAATTAGGCTTGACACATCTACAGTAAACACCAGATCAAAGGAATACGTCGTAATTACACTCAAAGTGTTGAAGGTACAGTCAAGTGAACCAGTGAGGGATATATTTCGTATAAATTGATAAATGTCCGGTCAAGAATAATTCAAATTCATGCCTAGTTTCTTTCAGTTGCAATGTCATAATTTCATATTCTCATCTGTTTTATCGCAACAATACTTACTATTTTTATATACAATTTCAAGAATATATTTTGTTCTATCAAATTAATCTTTCGTTTCATTTATACAGTAACATTTCTTAACCTCAAATTTAATGGGGAAACCGGACGCCAATCTCCTTTTCCCAGAACTTATATGGTATGTTGTCAAAAGTAAATTTATTACCCCACCCCCTAGAGATAGTCAAGATTCTCATTCTATTATTACTGCACTTGAGTTGTACCTGGCGCCCATCAAATAACGTATGTGTAAGTAAGCCGATAAGAAGTAAGTGTGTGTACAAGGTCCGACAAATGTGTATTTTATTTAATGAATATACATTTTTATATTTTTATATTTAAATGTAGTTTTATATATGTTCAAAAGTTAGTCAGTGAGTTAGGAACATCTCAGAGACAAGGTAAACAAATTCATTAACAACGTCCAGACCTACTAGAGGACTACAAAATTCGACCTTCTTTTATCTATCAATAACTATCACCTTCGTTAAAATTAAAAAAGAAAACTACTACAGAGAGTAATAAAATTATAAGATGTTCAGTGCAATATTCTGATAAATTTATACAAAAACTCTATTGTTCGACCTTTATGTTTATACAAGTATTACAGGAGTAGATAATTGGATTTGCAGGTGATGTTATACTGCATAGAATAGTAAATGAGTGAGCGACTGCAGAGGGACCTACTGTATACTATCGAGAGTAGACAATGGTATTATGATAAACGGGACGGAAGTCAGGTTGTAAGTTTCGCCATGGGACCTCATGGAAATCAGTGTAAGTTGTGGTGGTAATTCTTACTTTATAGGAAGTACAACTGGGCAACCATACTCTATTTTATTTTATGAAATAATTCTTCTCATACAGAGGCTGTCTTGCGACGAAGCATCTCTCTCTTCAGTCATTCCAGTCATGACTGAGTATCGTGACCCAAGGACTTTGTTGTTTCTTTTATAAGCTGATCCCATTCTGTACGAACTTGCGTTTTCCGGACACTAATCCTCCATGGTAAGTCCATGATCTCTCTTACTTGATCAACCCATCTTTTTGCGACCCGCCCTCGTGACCTTGTGCCACAAACTTTTCCTTGGACAATTCATTTTTCCAGGTTGTCATCCTCCCTTCTCATAATGTGACCAAAGAACTGTAGGATTCTCTGGTACAGAACTTGGCATAGACTATCTTGTATTCCATTTTCCCGGATGGCAAAATCATTTGTTCACCTGGCTATTCACGGTATTCGCAACATCCTTCTCCAACATCACATTTCAAAGGCGTTGATTCGCTTCCTGTCTTCGGCTTTTATAGTCCAATTTTCGCTATCACACAGCAAGATCCTGAACACAAGCGAATGGACTAATCTTTTCTTCGTATTCATAGATATTGCTCTATCCTGCTAGATCTTCTTTAATTTTGCCATAGCTGTACGTCTTAGGATGATGCGACGTTTGATTTCTTTTTCGCAGATACTTGTATCCTAGATCATTGAACCAAGATAAGGAAACTGACAGACTCTTTGGAGATTCTTCAGGTGCTGTGGCAGCTGAATCTCTGCACCTGTGTTGACAATCATTCGTTTTGTCTTGCTCGAATTAATTTCCATGCCAAGATTGTGACTTTCCTGTTGTACACGATCCATTATCTCGACAAGCTCCTGTACACTGCTGGCTACAAGTGTGGTGTCGTCCGCAAAACGGAGGTTATTAATTCTCTTCCCACTAATGGAAAATCCTCCTTCCCAACTGTCGAGGGCATGCCTCATGATATGTTCACCATAGATGTTCAACAATTGAGGTGATAAGATGCATCCTTGTCTCACACCTTTGGAGACTTTGAAACTTGATGATAGATCACCATCAACTCTGAATTTGGCCAAGTTGTTATCGTATAAGCCTTTTATAAGTGAAATGAGATGAGATGGAATTCCCATTTCCTCTATAACTCATCAGAACTTTGGGAACAAAACACAGTCAAAGGTCTTTTGGTAGTCAATGAAGTACAGAAACAAAGGAATGTTGAATCCATGTGCCTTTTCAACCAACTGACGAATATTTAGAATCTGTTCTCTGGTTCCTCTTCCCTTGACAAAGCCACCCTGTTCTGATGGGAGGTGATATCTAACGCATGGCTTCAAACGTTAGATATGCACTAATATTGTACTAGCATGTGACATTAGTGAGATGGTTTCGATAATTCCCGCAGTTCCTTGTTGATCCCAGAAGTGGTATGAAGATGGAAATGAGCCAGTCTTGTGGCCATACACCACCGTCCCATATCTTGTTACAGATGAAGACTCCTTCTTCTCCCATTTCCCCAGTGATGCCACCACTCAGGTGTTTAATTGCATCTTCTACTCCTCTCCTCAGTATTGAAGGCTCCGGTTCTGAGTTAGATTGATTAGGGATGTACTTATTGCAAACATTCCTATAGTCACATCTGCATACAGATTTCCACAGTATCTTTTCCATCTTTCAGTGGCCAGTTGTTTCTCTCCAATGAGAGTACCATCTTCATCTTCCACAACCCATGAACGGGGCTTGAAGTCACGGGTAATTTTCTTTACCTTCATAAAGTATACTTTTACATTAATGTATAGAAAATAAATTGATAAGCAGCCTCTGTGGTGTAGTGCTTAGTGTGATTAGCTGCCAACCCCGGAGGCCCGGGTTCGATTCCCGGCTCTCCCACGAAATTTGAAAAGTAGTACGAGGGTTCACTCAGCTTCGGGAGGTCATCTAAGCAGAGGGGGGGCTCAAATCCCTCCTCAGCCATCCTCGAAGTGGTTTTCCGTCGTTTCCCACTTCTCCTCCAGGCAAATGCCAGGATGATACTTAACTTTATGCCACGGCCGCTTCCTTCCCTCTTCCTTGTCCATCCCTTCCTATCTTCCCCCCCCCCCCGCAAGGCCCCTGTTCAGCATAGCAGGTGAGGCCACCTGGGCGAGGTACTGGTCATCCTCCCCAGTTTTATCCCCCGACCCTATGTCTCACGCTCCAGGTCACTGCCCTTGAGGTGGTAGAGGTGGGATCCCTCGCTAATTCCGAGGGGAAAACCAACGCTGGAGGGTAAATAGATTAATATAGAAAGAAATTGATACAGTTGAGATTTTTTTTGTTTTTGCTAGTTGCTTTACGTCGCACCGATACAGATAGGTCTTATGGCAACGATGGGACAGGAGAGGGCTAGGAATGGGAAGGAACTGCCGTGGCGTTAATTAAGGCACAGCCCCAGAATTTGCCTGGTGTGAAAATGGGAAACCACGGAAAACCATCTTCAGGGCTGCCGACAGTGGGGTTCGAACCCACGATCTCCCGAATACTGGATATTGGCCACACTTAAGCGACTGCAGCTATCGAGCTCGGTAGTTGAGATATTAAATAGTAACCTACTGTAATTGTAATCCTAATCAGATGGAGAAGAAACTTTTCCCTTGGGAAAAGCTAATGATCATGAATATGTCTTTCAATAAATGAAACTCAATTACTGATAACGAACGATTTATTTGCATCATTTCACAGAGCTGGGTGCAGAGCGCCTTGTTGGTGCGTCTACACCTGGCAAACAATCGAAGAGAACTGCAACTGTATGTCAAAGGAACTTAACTTGCAGCCGCAGCATCTTTGACGAGCAAGGCCTACCGTAACGACTAATGTTACGTCACTTCCGTCACATATTTTATCGTGTTACACAAATTTTCGGACGACCCCGTGCCATAAGACATATTCATGTCAAGAATGGAAGGGGCTCGACTTTTCGAAAATGAAGGTATCGGTTAAAAATACAAGGACCATGAAGGGCGTGAAAATGGTAGACTCGCTAGCCCTCGAATGCTCTAATACCGTCGGGGTGGGAAAAGAACAGGAGCTGACCAAGGGAGGTCGGATAGGATAGATTCAAGTGAGGAGCCTGGCACAAGTAAATGGACGCAACGCCAGGACTCAGCTAAGGGTCCCGTGGTCGTTAACCCACGCTCCCAGGTTAAGAACCCTTGGCGCCAGTTTTCTAGTCTCTTATGATAGACAGGGGATACAGTGGCTGTATTCTTCTGCCTGCACCCCCCCTCCACTCCACAAGAGAAGAACACTGCACCTAGGTATTAATATAAGAAATAATCTTAATTGGGGTAATCACATTAAGGAGGTTGTAAGTAAAGGTTACAGATATCTTCACATGGTTTTGAGGGTATTTACGGGTTGTTGTACGGGAGTATGGGACCCTCACCAGGATTACTTGATATGCCAACTGGAAGAGATCCAAAGGAAAGAAGGACGATTTCTTCTGGTGATTCCTAACAAAAGACTAACGTTACGGATATGTTGCAAACTTTGGGCTGGGAAGACTTGGGAGTACGGAGACGTTCCTCATGTTCTTCTAGCTGATAGGTCACTGGAGCCACGTACTCGTAGTAAATTGTCTATATGAAGATGGAAACACAAATGTGTGAGACTCAACGTCTCTTCCTCTTCCATTTTAAAATGTTACCACATTTTTCGGGAAATAAATGAAATGCTGCTTCCACAGCATGTTCCACACCCTGTGGGGTTGTAGGAGCAAAGAGTGTAGCACATGAGAACGTCGCCCTGTTTTACGGTCAGATGCCCTTGTTGACACCAACTCTATGTGGAGGAATGTATGCCTATTTATGTGACCATCGATCTGGTCAGGGATCGAACCCGGGACCATCTGAACCACTGAACCGAAGCCCTCATTGCTGATCATTCAGCCAAGGAGTCGGACAAATAAATAAATAAATAAATAAATAAATAAATAAATAAATAAATAAATAAATAAATAAATAAATAAATAAATAAAGGGCGCAAAAAGTTGAGAAAATTAAAGAAAATTGAGATTGTTGCGTGTTTTAATACGCTTCAAGTAAGTCAAAAAATCTGGTTAAAATCCAACAATCCGAGGTACTCAGTTTTCATATGGTACTTTGATATAAATTACACCACTGGAAAGAACATCTCCCAAAACACAACGTGTAATGTTCACGGCTGCCTGACGAAAAGAATTCTAGTTGTAAAAGAGAACGTAAAGCATGAAACGCCTATAGTACTGTAGGTACTTAGAAGTACAAGTTATATTTTAAGGAATACAATAAAGTAAGCCGTACCTTGCAATGGGTTAAAATTATTTAATACTTTGTTTACAATTTGGTTTACGTCACACCGACACAGGTATGTCTTATGAGTAGCGGCGACTGGGAATTAGAATTAGGGAGGCAAAACAACAAAGTACCTGCAAAAAAAGGGTAAGTTTCTATGCTCTCTGAGCGAATTTCGACACAGAGATAAAGGTCGGCAGCCTACCAACTTAAGTGCGGTAATAATAGTTTTGTGAGATTTTTGGTTCAGTACCATACAATTAAACTTTCACAAAAGGAACAGTAATGACACATGTATTACAATTAAATAGAAGTCCGGTGTGATCATACAACTAAAATCATTTAGTATTTGACTACACACTAAGAAACTAACAGACACTAGAGAGACTGCCAGACTGACGACTGCGCGCGGCAAGCGGGTGAATCACACCTCAGTGTCCATGACCTTGGCAACAATATACCCCTGATACCCTTCCTCAGAGCACATGCAAAGTGTCCGCTACTTGCTGTAGCGCCAACGGCTGTAGCCGTGTTGAAACATCGGATCGCGTGAGATCTCCGAAGTTAAGTAACTTTGGGCGTAGTTAAGATATGGGTGGGTTGTCACGCGCTGTTGGTAGGGGGTAAGGAAATGGAGCAGCGGAAAGGAACTGGCCACCCTATCGTACGTAAACTCCGGCTCAGGCACACCTCTGTGGAGGTTCGGACCTGCCTTCGGGCAGCAGAATACACCCTTACCCGTAACTTGCTATGGCGCTATACAAATCGGTTAGCCACGACGAACGGCATTTTTTGCATATTTCCGCTAATAATTATGTTAATAACTAGCTGATGTACCCGTGCTTCGCTACGGGATTCTCAGAAAGACTGACTTTGTGGTTTTCCTAACCTGATCTCAACATAGGTCATTACAAAAAAGTAAGCATGAATGTAGCGATTAAAAGCAATACTATCATATAAAATACTCGATCAAATGGAAAGCCGCACGTTTTATCACCTTTAACGAACAGTTCTGCGGTTTGATTGCGGTGCCAATCTAATAGTCCAAAGTTCCAGAGCTGGGATGACCAGGCCGCAGATTGGCATGAACACTCATCTGCCATTATTCCGCTAAATACGCACACTGTTCATTTCAATCAGTGCCTCAGAGTAGGGATTGAATGGCCCGAATGTTATGTTGATCCAGTGTGTTACGTACCAGTAGTATCAGAAAATTTATAAACCAGGGGAATGGCATGCTAAAGAAGATAAGTTATCTAACTCCCCAGCTACTTCTCATCAATATTCAGACAGGCTGTTACACTCTGTACGACTGGGCGAGTTGACCGTGAGGTTAGCGGTGCGCAGCTGTGAGCTTGCATCCGATAGATAGTGGATTGGAACCCCATTGTCAGCAGCGCTGAAGATGGTATTCCGTGGTTTCCCCACTTTCACACCAGTCAAATGCTGGGCCTGTACCTTAATTAAGGCCTAAGGCACTCCTAGCCCTTTCCTATCCCATCGTCGTCATAAAACCTATCTATGTCGGTGCAACGTAAATCAAATAAAAAATACTCTGTACGCAGCAGTAATCCTATCTACCGGAGATGAGGGGCAACAGAAGACACAAAGCACATCACGACAAACAATGGTCAATGTAATGTTATTGTCGATCAATGTTATGATCTTTCTATATTGTAGGCCTTCACATTTAGTTTTCTTCGACTCTGTGATTTGGAAAATATTTTATACCATAAACTGTAGTTTCTTATTCTCCGAATTTACATACCGATTTTCATTAAATACTGTTTACCCATTTTCTCGTTACTCGGCGCTGATATAGACTTAGTAACAAAAATCCAAATTCATGAATATCCTTGTGATCATAGCCAGTACGGTAACAATGTATAAGACATGAATAATAGGAAATTTAATACTATATAACCTTAGTTATGTAGCATTCATCGATTACACCTCTAATAAGAAATATTTGAGAATTACATTTTAGGCCTTCCCCTAAACTACCATTTTTCTCAGCGTGAATACAATTATTGATAGCCTAGATTGTAGAGGCTCATCCCCCGACTTCACATACCGATTTTCATTAGACCACTAATAACATAAATAGTTGAGAATTCAATTTTAGACCTTCCCCTAAACTACCATTTCACTCAGGAGGAGCAAAATGATTTATAGCCTAGATTGTAGAGGCTCATCCCCCGACTTCACATACCGATTTTCATTAAATTCTCTTCAACCGTTTTCTCGTGATGCGTGTACAGACAGACAGACAGACAGACAGACAGACAGACAGACAGACAGACAGACAGACAGACAGACAGACAGACAGACAGACAGACAGACAGACAGACAGACAGACAGACAGAAATTACGGAAAAGTAAAAAGTGCATTTTCTTGTTACTATGGACATGACCGATACAGAAATACCATTATTTTCAAATTCTGAGCAATGTACAGACAAAACTCTTATTTTATATATATAGATATATAGATGATAGAAAATAAAGGAAATGATTACCTGATAAGACAACAGGGCTTGTACAAGTTGTTTGTTTTAATAATTCCAACAATTCCTTGTATCAGACAGCTAAAATGGAATACAAATGTAACGCTTCCTCCACAAAGTGGTGGGGGGGGGGACTTGGTAATTATTGTAATATTAGTCCCCATCCAGTTTTGCACAACAGTACAAGAGGCTATGTTCAGCCAAACTGAAATAAAACTTAAATGCCTGGTAAGCAGATGCATGTTTGGGCAGCACACTAGAAGTCAGTGCTGTTATCTAGTGTCAGAGTCATGAATCATACCGTCCAAAGGTTTCCAATACATTCATTAGGTCCTGAGCAATTCTATCAGGACTCAACGTAATGTTCTGCTATTTTACATAGGGTTAAAATGGACATGGTTCCTTAATGTACCATCAGGACACGAAGAGATAGCAGCGTTCAACGGAAGTAAGTGAGAGGATAAGGATTGAAAATCTCCCTCACATACGTAACAGCGTATTGGTGTTGATTATTATTTTAACGCGGATACTGTTTGGGCTTGGAATTACTGCCATCAGTTTCCCGACGCCATTGTAACCAGTGTTGGTCAGTAGCGACATCTTCTCACTGTGCGCTTTCTTCCTGTAACGAAGAGCTTGAGAACATTTTGTATCGAGTGAACCCCGTTCACCTCCTCAGTCCACAATTAAAATCCTTTGACTGACGTAAAAACGAACTCAGCCGCGTTACATCTACGCGACACGGACGGCTAATTAAAAATATCTTTTCGGCCGTCTGTGGACTACGTTTGACAATCTTTGCAGTATTTTCACCTTCCCTACTTTCACTCTCTGCCAGTATCTATTCATCCTTTCTCCTACTTATTTCTTCCGCTATTCTGTACAAGATCTACCTTTTCTCAGTAGTGTCTCCCCAATCTCCTGGAAACAGCGGAACGTTTTGACGACTTGTCTAAATCGGTGCCTCTCCATGATGTAATCTTCCGAAACATCCATCTTCATTAAGTCCATGCTCTGTGTTCCTCTTCCTGAAGAATTCGAAGATTCTCTTCGCCAGTCTGTTACTCTCCATCATCAACAAGTGTCCATCAGTTCTCATCAGTTCAACCACTCTTTGATACAATTCTTTGTTAGATTTTAGTCTCCTGTCCCCATTTCTTACATTCGAGCCCAGATCATTTTCTTAGCATTTTTCTTTACCGCTTCCGGATGTTATTATTCTTATTAGGACCAAGTTAAGTCTTGTTACATTTGTCAGTTTTCTTCGCTTTCTTTTGAGCCCAGAATTCCCTCATTCTCTGTGAGTGCGCCAGCTTGCGTTCCTCTGTCCAGGTGCTACCTTGTCTTCTTTTCGGTTACTTGTCTCGGTTTAGTCCATTCGTCACTACCTTTTTGCGGAAGAGATCTCTACTGAAGGCGTCTTCCGGTTTTATATGCAGTATTTGGAGGTATTCATAAACCAGGGCTTTGTGGTTTCGGGTTTTAAGTCAAAAAAGTGAAAGATCTGTTTAGTCAGCCTGTTTCCGTCCATTCGTTTGAGATGACCGTAATATCGTGCCCGTTTCTTACGGATTGTTTCTGTAATTTTCTTTATTTTACTGTACACTTCTTTGTAGGATTTTTTTATAATGGGTGACATTCTTGTCAATGGATCCTATGATACTTCTGATGATTTTGCGCTTTTTTTCTTTTTTCTCCAATTCTTCGAGGAGTCCTTTATTAGCATTTAGGGATAGGGTTTCGGCTGCATACACAACTACTGGCTTCAGAACAGTTTCATAAAAATGTCGTTTAGTTTTTGAGACAAGCATTTTTGTTATATATTATTATTATTAAACGGTAATCAACTCATAGGTAAACCATAATTCAATTATCACGCGGTAATCAACTTATAATTAGATATTCACACGCTAATTAACGCACAGTCACACCGTAATTAAATTGTCACACCGTAATTAAATTGTCACACGGTAATTAAATCATCATTAAATATTCACACGCTAATTAACTCATAATTATACAATAATTAAATTGTCACACTGTAATTAATCATCATTAAATTGTAAATAAACTGATCAGAACAACCCAGTTTAAATTGAGACAATCCCTAGCTAAATATTTCAATGGAGGGGTTGGATATCAGTCCTGTAGGCATCTCTCGAAATTCTGGAACTGCTCACGTAGCTACTTAATATTCATGCAATTACCGATTCTGGATTAACTACTATCTATATTAAATTATCCGTCCTTAAATTTACTAAACTAATGGTCCTATGATGCATTAATTAACTACGGTCTTCCCCAAAATTGAGCAAATAAGTATCACAGATATTTTCATTTAAGAAATAATTAAGAAATTATTTTACGAGAAACTACTATTACGCTCTATCACAAGACTCTAAAAGACACTTGAAGTGCGCCTGCGCTGTGAGTGAGTTTCTATATTGGTTGTTTCCCCTCCTGTCCCTTCCCCTTCCCTTCTCAAACGTAGTCCTGGTGGCTGGTTTCATCCAGCGTTAGGCTCTCATTAATTATTTGTCGCTCTCTTGAGCAATTACTGGGAGGTTCCTTTCGAACCCAAGGCTTCTGGACTGCGAACATCGGAGCGTAAGTCGTGAGTGAATGTTGTATGTGTGTGTATTGAGTGAAAGGTTAATGCTTGTGGCCGCGAATGGGTGTGTGTAAGTGGATTTGAGTTGTGCTTCTGTGTGTGCTGTGCTGCTTGGATGGGCCGGGTTCGTAGTCCAGGGGCCTATGGCCGGTTGAAGGCCGTTTCTTTTCTTTAATGTTAACTACTTGTCTCTATTATTTTCTGTGGATAACTGATCTTCTGTTCCGTTTTATACGTAAGAGGCCAATAGAGGTTTATTGCTTTACCTGTAACGAGTGTTTCTGCTATAATGTTATACATAATGTTGTACATATGTTGTCTGTGAATAACAGACAGATGGGTTTGCAGATGGAATGTTCCTATTTTCCTAGGCCCTAATGTTAGCACCTTCTCATAAGTGAATCTTCTCATGCATACAAATCTCTCAGAATTAAACATTTCCCCTATTTACAATTAAAATCACTCAGACCTGTTATTAATTAAAATAAAATAAAAAAACTTTGTGCTCATCTTTGGCACTTATACATTCAAATAAGATTACATCCCTAACATTATAGCGTTAGCTTATGACAAATAATTCCCGCCCCTACTAGCCATGCCATTTAATTAGATCAATACGCATCTCCATCATCGGGTAACATCTTGTCAGCTGGGGTGGTCCATATCGGGGTTTAGTGTTGATCCATGAGCACCAAAGCGATCACTGGTAGTTCCATTTCACCATTAAGCCGGAAGTCCATGGTCCTCGATTGATGATGTCACTTGTAGTTTCCTAAGCACATAACACGTCACTATTTTATTTCCACAATACGTTCGATTGCATTCAGCGCGGGTGTCCGGCCACGATTTCGGATTGGTACCTTGTAGTTCGCGGTTCAATATCGAATTATCTTATTCCTCTCAGCCACTGTTCATTTATTACTACCTGACATGGTCGTTGTGGAGTAATAATAATAATAGCTTTATGAGTCGAACTGAGTGTGCGCGGCTCGACACAGTTTAAATGTTTAATTACTAGCGTCACGTATGTTAACTCAGTGTAGAATTCACACGAATTACTCTCCTGCGTTTGAATTTTAGGTTTCAAATCAGCAAACAAAGAATTACTTCGAGCTCAGCTAAACATAGCTTCGCCCTTCGTGAGCTGAGAGTCCCGAATGACAAGCTGCACCCTTGGCATTGCTCTTTACATTAAGGCTGTTCCCCCCACCTAAAATCTGCATATGGCCTATCCACGGCCCACTAAAAGTCAAATAGTGCAACCATTAGGTGATTAGTATTCACCTGATGTGAATGAGACACATCCGTGCGATTATTTTTCGTTGGATCTTCTGTAATTAATTAAAGTTTTTCCTGTTTCCCCCTCTACTCTGGGATAACTCCCGCATCAGTGAAGTGTCTTGACATTTACCAGATGGCCCCTGGTGATTTTCCACACAGATATAACGAAGTATTCTTTCTCCATCCGTAAGTCATCAACCCGGAGCACATTATACACTCTAAATAAATGCCCCAGTTATAATTATCTCTTCTAAATCGAAATGCGACTCCAGAATTCAGATTTTATTAATTTTCACATCGTAGACAATCAAGTTGGCCAAGCTGATTTAAAGATGGGTCCCATATTTCGCTTCGAAAAAGTTTGCCTCCCCTCACTTTCTTGAACGTGAACCACCGATTGCAACCCCACCCACGACTTCACGGGCTTGGCTCTTCTGCGGGCTCACCGCTGGACAAAGAAAGATGTTGCGCAATAGATGGCAAATAATGAAATTATATAGATTGAATTTTAAAAACTTATTTTATCTGCCTCAGTGATATTGATATTAATTAATTTCGAGATTTCCTTCCTCAATTAGCATCGCGTCTGCAACTTAAATGACCAATCTTAACCAAATGTCCTTGGATCATGCCCCTGTCGGGTGCAGTATGCACGCTACGGTTTTGCCATGCACTTCAAAATAATCACGATTTATATTCCTAATCGATTTCTCTCTTAATGTTCTATTCCGTAGGAAAATTAAGAATAGTTGTATGAGAGGTATTGCCATAGTTAGACTAAAAACTGGTCCACCTAGCGCACTCATGTTCTTTAATGGGTAAAAACACGATCAAAACTAGCTCATTCTCACATTACTGCGTATAATTACAGATCCTATATATCCACTGACTCATGTAAATACACTCGCACACTTATATTCTACAAAGGAACTAACATTTATCGTCAACTTTCATAAAGTTACACCAACTACATATGATTACAACAAACCAAAACAAACCCACATTTCCAACAATTCCGTCTACTCGATTCGCCATATTTGAACGATCGAGAGTAGCATTAAGGTCTGAGGATTGGAGTCGGTCTTGGTCTGAGGATTGGAGTCTGTCTTGGATGGTCAGGGCTCGACGAATGGTTACTCTTGCTATAACTAGGGCTCGGAGAACGATAGTGAAAATTGTGATACTGTAGTGTATTTTTAAAACACTGAGTGCGCTGGTAACATCAGCATAAGGACACAGAGATGTATACACTCTGGAGAGAACAGCTGCTCTTCTCATTGAGACCTTCATTGTAATGAATAGATACGCCATGCTCTGCAGCAAATGCATATCCAAATTGAATAATGTTAAGTACTGAATATATATATTTAGTAGAGTGTTCAGAACATAGCAATTAACACCTTTGGAAAAAAATCCGTTAGTCTCTTCTGTTTGTTACTGTTAACTTTTCCTCCCCCCACGTTGAAACGTCTCGTCAACACCACGCAGCCGAGTTTCGTAAATGGAGCTTGTCATCCGCGATTTTGGGTGTTGCTTTCGTACGTGACCGGCAATGGATTCACGCCCGAGAAACAGCGACGCTTCGCCGATTTTCCGATCATTAGAAGTTCGTCTTTCGGTTCCCGTCGTATTAGCTCCCAGCATCACTGTAATTCTGTCTTTACTTGTTAACTGTTCCTCACACACCACAAATGCCGTATTGCACAGTGAATGCTGCACACAATTCGAGTTACACAGTATTTTTTTCCTTCAAGGCAGGAAATGTTTGCTTCGAGAAATTCGTGAAACCGAATTTTGAGTAATAGATAGATAAATACACGCGAAGAATAGGAAAAACGGCCAGGAAATTTAAGTTACTTCGAGATACTGAAAATCTGAGTAATGGAGGTTCGAGTTAACGCGGTTCAACTGTATATCTTAAGGGTTAAGAAAGGGCTAGGAAGCCACTGTGATCTTAATTAAGGTACTGGCTAGATGTGAAAATGGGAAAACACGGAAATCCGTCTTCAAGGTTTCGGACGGTGGAATTTGAAGCCACTAAGCTGTGACCGCTTCGTGATCCAGTGGGAGTTGACTTCACGCAATACCTTTCGCTTAGAGGTCAAGATTTGAGGTTCGCGGTCTTGTACAAGAAGTGCCCTTCACAAGTGCAGTCCCACCCAAAAAAGCGCATGTCCTCAAGTACAGCTTGTAATGCAGCATTCCCAGACGGCTACACAGTTTTTGCGACAGATTACGTCTATTTCCTCCGGCTTGACATCAGCACCGGGTGCATTTTGAAAAAAGTTCCGAGTCATCTAATTGACATTTCAACACGTCACTTTGTAGTTTTTATTACGAAAGATGCAGAGCTGTTTGTTTTACTTTATCCCTGATCGTACACGTCTTACGGCGACAGTAGGATAATTACTTGTGGGATGGAAAAGAACAAAATTAGACCAAGATAGGTCAGATGAAATATATTAACTGATGTCCCTGGCACAAGAAAAGGCGATTCAGCTGTCAAAGTTGAGGTTTGTTTACTATATTAATACTGTTAGTTCTGTTCCATTTCCTTTGTATTTACAGTAATTATTTCTAAAACATACTGTATCATGAGGACCGATTATGTCTACCCTCTTAGCCCCGTTTCCTGATACGGAAACCTCCTGTGGGTGGGGGCGGTAGAATAATACCCACAGTACCTCCGGCCTGTCATAAGACTAAAAGAAGATTGAGGGGCTCTCAACTTGAGAGCGTGGGTTGGCGCCCACGGGGCTTTTAGCTGAGTCCTGGCAGTATTGCTGCCACTTACTTATGCCAAGCTCCTAACTTTCGTCTATCCTGTTCGACCTCCCTTGATCAACTCTTGTTCTTTTCCGATCCCTATTAGAGCACTCGAGGCCTAGGGAGTCTCTCATTTTCACGCCATTCTTGGCCCCTGTCTTTCTTTGGCGGATATCTTCATTTCTCGAAGTGTCGGTTCCCTTCCATTTTTCCCTCTGATTACTCTTACGATGATAGTTGCCTAGTCGTACTTCCTCTTAAAACAATAATCACCACCACCGCCACTCACCTGATACGGGATGGTAATTAAATTATATAGCATGTTTCTACGTCACTACCCTTGTTTCAGTTGAGCAGCTAATGATGTTTAAATAATTTCGTGTGGCTATTTCTAGCCGAGTGCAGCTCTTGTAAGGCGGACCCTCCGATGAGGGTGGGCGGCTCTGCCATATGGAGGTAAGTGCGTGTTATTGTGGTGGAGGATAGTGTTATGTGTTGCGTGTGAGTTGCAGGGATGTTGGGAACAGTACCAACACCCAGCCCCCGAGCGTATGGATTTAACCAAGGAAGGTTAAAATCCCCGACCCGGCCGGGAATCGATCCCGCGACCCTCTGAACCGAAGGGCAGTACGCTGAGCCAACAAGTCGGACGAAGATGAAATGAGTGGTGGTGAGTGATATTGGGGTAAGGGAGTGCAAGGAATCGGCTGTTCCTTATGTTTAAGAACTGTCCTGGCATTTGCCTGTAAGCGAAAATGGGAAACAACGGAAAAACATTCTCAGGACAGCTGACAGTGGGGTTCAGAACCACATGGAGAGCTAGGTTCAAAGTCGTAGGCCTGTACCATATGGACATTATAATAACCTAGAAATATTCCACGAAGATGCACAAAGATACAGACATTTTCATTATTATTGAAAATTATGAAGAAGACTTTGCTGAAGAGAAACGTCCACGAGGAAGACCTAGAAATGCCCTCCATTAACACCCAGGCCAGAAGTATATTTTAATGAAGGAAGTGGTAAATGACAGGCCAATCTGGAAATGTTTGTGGCAACTAATTAGTTCCTCTCAGTTTTAATTACTGTGTTGATGGGATGATACTATCTGAAGGGGAACACTGCTAGTATTACTCGCGAAATACTCCCTCGTGCTGAATCGGTAGACCTCGGCAATCTTCGAGAGTCGTATTGGCAACCTTTGAACACAAACTATGATTCGGCGTGAGACATCTGGCGTACACTTTACGTACTAGTACTGTTGTCGTTTACACAGCAAAGCCAAACTATAGAATTCATGCTAGGAACAAGATTCGCATCGAGAAATGTTATATAATGTGTGTGTGAGACACAGTTGTTGGCGTAAGATAATAAAGGTTTAGAAAATTCCTATCGATCGATCATACTATCGATTCAATTCAGATTTCATTTCCATTCAGTTGGTAGCATTACCGGAACCGGGTTAGCTGCCTCGTTATTCCTCATCCCCGTACAAAGAAGTATCAGTAAGTCGCGAGTAATGCCTAGGAGTTAGTGTGAGGAATGATCTTCACTGGTGTAATTGCATTTATGACGTTGTAAATAAAGATTACAGATCTCTTCACATGATTATTCCGGTTTTTAAGGGTTACAGTAAGGATCTCTGGTAAGACTGCACCTTAGAAAATGGGATTCTCACCAGGATAACTTAATACGTGAACTGGAAAAAATTCAGAGGAAAGCAGTGCGATTTCTTCTGGGCGATTTTCGACAAAGGAGTAGCGTTAAGAAAATGTTGCAAAGTTAGATCTGGGAATACTTGACAGTAAAGAGACAAGATGATCAACTAAGTGGTATGTTTCGAGCTGTCGGTGGTGAGTTGGCGTGGATTGACATCAGTAGACGAATAAGTTTGAGTGGAGCTTTCAAAAATAGAAAAGATCGCAACATGAAGATAAGTTGGAATTCAAGAGGACAAATTGGGGCAAATATTCATTTATAAGAAGAGCAAGGGGCTGGAATTATTTACCAAGGGAGGTGTTCGATAAATTTCCAAGTTCTGTGAAAATGTTTAACTAAAAGCTAGGTAAGCAATTGATAGGGAATCTGCCACCTAAATGCAGATCATTGATGATTGATTGACAGTCTTAGGACTGTAAACCAATGATGATGAGGGTCATGCTCTTCAGCGTTCAGTCTGCAAACCTGAACAATAACTAAGTGTATCCACAGTTCTCCTTATGCAACTAATTCTCCGGTTTCATTTAGTTCCAGCTTATCACGAGCCTAACCATCGTCACCTTTGTCTCCCTTTACTTCTCTTACCCTCTATAGTCCAGTTTTCTATTAGGTAACGTCTGTTCGTTTGACATGACCCCACTACCGAAACAGGTTCACTCGGACAGCTTCATGCATCGAGTTTATACGTACCTAACTTAGCCTCTATCTCTTCACTACAATTACCTTACTACCATTGTTCCCACCTGCTTGTACCACCAATCATCCTCGCTAATTTCGTGTCTGTTACTTCAAAATAATGAATAAGATATGCTGAGTCCACCCAGGTTTTACTTTCTTTTTCTGTCAGAAAAAGACGCCGATATATAGACACTTTCGTCCGACAGCTGACTTCTTCTTTACAGAATACTGTTGATCGCAACTGCGAGCTCGCTACACTTTGGATGGATTTCATTTCGTAGGATGTACTACTACCCTGGCAAAAGGCACACCACAAGTACCGGTACTTGAAAAGATCCACGTGTTTCAATTTTGTATTTCGTAGCTGACAATAAGTCCTCGTAGGTTTCTTTCTGACCGACATCGCATTAGTCTCAGACATGCTAATTTTCATATTACAATACTCGCTGTATCTGTTTTCACAGCTCCAAGGTATTACAGTGCCTGGTTTCAGCGCGCTCTGTCATTTCGAACAAGTCCTCCTAACTGCCATCTAAATGTCCACCTAACTGAATCCTTCCCTGCCGTTCTATGAAGGAAGAAAATATATTTTTCCTTCCCATAATTTATGGCATCTAAGGAAATCAGGAAAGCAAAGAGAATAAAATGAAACACGCATTCTTCACGCGGAACTGACCTACCTCTAAATAGAATTGTATTTTACAATCCGCCGAGCGAGTTGGCTTATGGGTGCGCAGCTGTGAGTTTGCATTCGGAAGGTGGTGGGTCCGAACCCCACCGTCCGCAGTCCTAAAAATGGTTTCCGTGGTTTCCCATTTTCTCCCTCATTTCCCTTTATTAAGGCCACGGCCACTTCCTTCTCATTGCTAGGCCTTTCCTATCCTGTCGTCACCATAAGACTTATCTGTGTCGGCGCGACGTAAAGAAAATTATTTTAAAGAATGTAAACAATTACAATCCACTACTTTTATCAAGACGCCCGGGTGTTTTGCATATCGGTAAATCTGGGACACGAAGCACGCGTATTTAAGCACTGGACAGGCCAGGTATCGAACCTGCTGTCTTCTGCTCAGAGAGCCGGCCGGGATTCTGTCATCTGACCCTTCCAGCTCGGATGATGTGAGTTACAAAGTATTATTATTATTATTATTATTATTATTATTATTATTATTATTATTATTATTATTATTATTTTTACATCGTTATGCCCTACTCAGGAGCACGGTTGAACTTGCTTAGCTGATGTGCTGGCCTTCTTTTCCTCCCAAAATCTCTTCATCCTCTCGCTGAGCTTCTTCCTTCGTTCTTCTGTCCAAGTTATGGTAGCCCTGGTGTTGGGTTTGTCTTCAAAGTGGTGATTGTCGATTTTGGTTCTGAATTTACATCTGTCCTGTACAATGTCTTCTGAGATGTTGATTTCCTGGAGATCTGTTCCAATTTCACGAAGCCAGCTGTTCTTGGTTTTAGACGAAAGGGCCAGCTTGAAAATTCTTTTAGTTAGCCTGTTAGTTTTCCTTCTGACAATGTGTCCATAAAATTTCAATCGTCTTTTCCGAAAAGTGTGAGAATTTTTTTTCAGAATGACAATATATCTCCAGGGATGATTTTTTTCTCCATATTCCATCTATACAAACTGGGCCAAAATTTTCGTAAAATTTTCCTTTCTTGTTTCTCAATGTCTTTGGTTAAAGATCCGCCACCAATGATTAAAGTTTCTGAGGCTTACAACGCTTCAGGTTTGATCACTGTATTACAGTGTCTAAGTTTTGCATTCCGAGATATTGATATTTTATTATACCTGTTCCAAGTGATCCTGCATGCTTTCTGTAATTTGGAAATTCTTTCTTTATTTGCTTCGCGGTTTAAACCAGAGAGCCGAATAATTTCTCCCAAATATTTAAATTGGTTCACTTGAACAATTTTGCCGAATTTAGTTATAATAATAGGTTGTCCATCTAAGTATCGTGAGGCTCCTTCCATGTACTGAGTTTTCTCATACGAAAGTTTGAGTCCCGTTTTGATGGCAATTCCGTGTAGTTTTTCAGTGGAATGAATTGCTTCATGCCTATTACTGGAAAGAATTGCTATGTCATCAGCAAAGGCCAGACATTGCGCGTGAATTCTGCCTTTACGTAGTCTTCCAAGGGTTATTCCTTTAGTTTCCTTTTCCCAGGTCCTGATTACTTTCTCAAGTACCAAGTTAAACAGTAACGGCGATAAACCATCCCCTTGACGGACCCCGGTGTTAACAGGAAAAGGCTCAGATATTTCACCTAGGAATTTAACTTTTGAACTAGTGCCAATTAAAGTTTGTTTGATTAATTCTCTTGTTTTTTATCCACTTGAAATTCTTCTAGAGTATTATTATTGTTACCGTGTTTTAGCGGTAGGTAGAGGTGAAAGAAGGTGCGGGTGTGAACGGGTCTCAAGCTACGAAAGTAAAATTAATTTAAAATTTAACAAGGTTATATTTTCTTTTCAAAATAAGGAAATAACAAGCATGGCAGGTACAAAGTAGCAAGTCAAAAGGGTAGTTACAATATTTACAGGATTTGGGCTTCGCGCCCTGTTACGACCGCGCTACTACGTCTTACCTTCTGCCGCATTCTTCTGCTTGCTCGCCCAGCTGTTCACTAACTGGCCTGCTATCTCACACTGCTGCTTCCTCGTTGTGACATCACACCTACGTATTTTTCATCGAGTAACTTCTCGAATATGTTCACCACCTATATAAGCAAGCTATTCCTTACTCTCGGCGGTCAGACATTCAGTTGGAAAACAACTCGAGTGGAGAGAGCGGAACTGTTCTCCAACGGCTGGTCCGTTGGGACGTTTTACCTACTTTTATTTGTGAATTGCTGCATTGATTTATCAACAGACTGGGTGAGCAAAAGTTACAACCTTTTATATCTTTCAATATCAAGATTTGAACTTTGAATGTTAAATTATATGGGGTTTCGTGGTTTCAATTCTAACTAAGTCCTTCAGACTGGAACCTTTTATCAACCTCATACGCCAGAATCAACTGTGTTTGGACAAGTGAGAGTAGTGTTGCCACACCTTGAACTTTTCACTGACCCGAGTGATCGTTTACATTGCCAACGTGATAGCGTCTAAGCAGCCTGGAAGGATCCCCCCCCCTCTTCATCCCTTTTTTTTTTCTTCTTCCCTCCTTACTTCGCTTTCTTTTTCTTTCCTTTTCTTCCTTTCGGATATTGAGTACTAAAAATTCTTGTCATCCGATGCGCTATAACCTTCCTGCCCTCCTTTGGGTGCAAAATCGAGATTGTAAGGGTGGCCTTAAATCATTGTTTATATAAAGATTTAGTGGCTTTGTTTCTTAATTAAAGTGTTTGTGTACTTATATAGGTGTTGATTATAGTTTTCCCTGTCGAACCTTGCTCTTGGGCTTTTCTTGAAAGTCATAATAACAGATCCCAAGAAATCTTAATAATTATTACTTTTGATTGTGTCTTGGTTGTCAAACGGGCTGAGCCCTTATCTAATGTTTGTAATCCCCCCCCTCTTTGCTTGTTGTACCCTGCTTATTCTAGTTATTTGAAGTTTAAAATACAACTTGTTTTAAAACCATTCTCCTCTTCTTACATTTGTTCAGTTGTGCGTTCTCTCTCATTCTTTACCTTTCCCTTTTCCTTTCTTCTTTTTAAATAAAAAAAAATGTACTTACCACGGACACCCCTCTCGGGTAGCCCGCCGTGGCGTCCACTGGCTCTGCTGATTGGTGAATGATAAAATCTGATATACTAGGTTTCACCCAACGAGGCATTGACCGCAAGTCTTTCCGTGGTCCGACAAGTCACCACCAGTGAAATAACTTTGGTATACCTTGAGCGTTGTGGTGTCCCAATGATTATCTTTTGACGATCTTTGTTGTTGTGGGTCGAGCATCTCATTTTCTATGCTAAGGTTTCCGTTCCTTTTGCCACTGGTATGAATAAAGTATTTATTGGTACCCCACATTGACCTATCTCGCCACAGCCCTGACTTCACAATGCTTGGGCAATCAGCTCAGTTTTACCCCAAACACAAGTTTCAACAGAGGTGCAGAAAACCCCATTCATGCCTAGGAGCCCTTGCTCCAAATTACACTGAAAAGCCTCCACTAGGCATACAACACTCAATTTTCAAAAAGAGCCACTCGCTCTCAACTTTAAGCCTCTCAAAGGCCACACCAAACTCCACCTTCAAGTTGTCCTCACTGGACATAGACACAGGGGTAAAATACCCAACCTACTGAGGTCTATTGAATGAAAAGGGGTAATTACATGACCTCCAAAATAACAATTTGAGAGGAGGCGATCTGCACTCCTAATACACTTTGTTTTTAAAACCTACTTGGCACTAGGCCATTAATGCAAGGGCTAATCCCATACTACAGAGGTGACTTCAGAAAAGAACAATTTACATTATATTAACGAAGAATAGGTTGAGAAAAATAAGTTCACCTCAAAACATTATGATTGGGAGCTCGAGAGGGTTAAGCACTCTCTATCCCGATATGCAGTTCAAAAGATGAAATAAATACAAGTTTCTTTACATTTTAAGGAAGGTTACATAATGGAAAAAGCTTCGGACCCGCCCCGAGAGTTAAACTGCTGAGCTAGCAAAGAAAGAAGTTATTAATTGGCCATTACCTTGTTGTTGACCGCTGCCGAAGAAAGAGGCGCTTCCCGCCCCCTGCTATGTACTTTACACACTGAAAGATGGAACAGAAGTGGCGCAGAGACCCTAAAATCAGCAGTTTATATACTCTCGCGGAAGGTTCTAGGCGTTAGGGGAATGAGAACACCCGCCCACAATCACTTTATTGGAGAAGAAAGAGAAACCCCTACACAAGATGAAGAAGAAACACATTATTGGTGGAAAATTAAGTTAAGAAATTCGGGATTGGCTAGATTTAAAACAAGGGGAAAGAAAGGGTTAATATTGCCAACTTAAACAATGACTGAAAGAAATTTAGCAAGGAACAAACTTTTGAAATTAAATTTTCTCCAAAGAACAGTTCTTTTTCTTCGCACTAGGGTGCACTATTGTAGTTCTTCAGTAGTGTCCTCTAGAAGAGAAAGTTCACACTTCTTACTTCAAGCAAAACAAAACACGTCAAAAATGACACAGTTCTAAAACTCCAAAATTTACAGGTAGTGACATCTTCTGAGAAAGTAGAAAATTAATACCGTCAATCAAGTTCAGATTTCCTCCAGCAGAGGAGTTTCAACTGGCGCACCTTTTGAATTAGCGGCGTGGAGGTGTACCGCCCGGTACAGACCTCCCCCCCCAAATGTTCCTCCAGGGGTGACACATGAAATTTGTTTGAAAACTAGGTCCAAGTTTTGATGTAGATGTGGAGATTAATTGCCGAAAAATTTATGAGATTTTCTTAATGTGGTTTGATTCAGTTTCAAAATTTTTGTTGTAACTGGAGAAGTAAAGTTTTTATGTTTGTAGAAGTTGAATTGAGAAGGAAAACTTTAGTTTTAAAATCGAGGAAAAATTTTCTAAGTCCACCAGATTTTGTTGTTGAATTCCCAAGTGTAGTCATCTCTTATAGTAACTGTCCATGTAATTGATGTTGATTAAGTTGGATGGCCAGACCGGCCGTTGCAGCTTGCGTCCAGAGGAGGCCGCTCGGACCCCTCAAGTACCCTGAGATACCGCTCGCCCGCACTATGAGGGGAGCAGTGGTGTTGAAACACGCCGCGCCCGCGGTGAACATATACAGGCTGCGGGCAAGTAGCAGGTCGTGCGCCGCACATCAGCCTTGGCCGGGAGGAGAGCTCCGGCTCGCCGTGCACATGTCGTCCTCGCTGGGGTCGAGGGGGCCCTTCCTCAAGCCCAGTCGCGGCACGGCGCCACGCGGCTGCGGGGGCACTGAAACATTAAAACTAGGCGGCAGAATTGTTGGACCATCATCATTTTTTTGAGGGCACAGGCTTGGTGGAGAGGTAGAGGGGCCAGCGGCGTGCAGATATCCATGGCATTTAATATAAGCAAGCCACAGTGTGTATAGCAGGAGACGGGAGCGTGGTAATGGCCGTGGTGACAGAATGGCAGTTTAACGGTGCGGGGAGGGTTTACAAAAATACTTACATATGAAACTAAATTTTATAGAAGGGGCAGAAAGCCTTAAAAGTGAAACTCAAAAAAAAAATATAACCTTCATATTCCTTTCAAATTATATGAAGCAAGTTAACACAAAATTTACACTGGTTTCACCTGTGACAGGTGAACCCTAAATATCCTCTCGGTGGCTGGATTACTTAATAACAACGTAACCGGGGTAAGAAAATCGAGAATGACACATGGCCCATGAAATCTGGGGGCAAGCTTGCCCGCGGGAACAAAGTTCTTGACCATAACTTGGTCACCTACCTTCAAAGGGGTGGGTCTCCGTCCACGATCATACCTTTCCCTAACCTTTTCATGAGACACTTTAAGATTGGCTTTAGCCTTCTTCCAAAGATCTTTAATGTTGTCCGGATCTATTGTCTCGGGCAGAATGTCACTCAGAGACCAGAGGTTAGAGAGCGGCGTGTTGGGAACAAACTTGAACATCAAAGAAGCTGGAGTAAATTTATGTGATTCATGAACCGCCGAATTCAAAGCAAAAGCTAACCAATGCAGGGACGTATCCCACCTGGAATGACCTTCATGATGATAGGCAATAAGCGCGGACCTGAGATTACGGTTAACCCGTTCAGCCAGAGATGGTTGAGGGTAAAAAGCAGAAGTAGTTACATGAGAGATGGACAAGTCGAAACAGAATTTACGAAAAAGATTAGATGTGAACGCCTTAGCATAATCAGACACAATATATTGGCACGGACCAAAAGAGGCAAAAATAGAATTTAAGCAAGTAATGGTAGACTGAGCGGTAGCCAGCTTAGTCGGAAATAACCAGGAAAATCTAGTAAAGCCATCTACGCATACAAAGATAAACTTGTTAGCATTTCCCTTAGACTGGGGGAAGGGTCCTACATAATCAATATACAGGCGTTCCATGGGGCGCGACGCTTGATGAGAAGACAAAAGGCCTACCTTGGAGGACATGGTGGGTTTACTGAGCAAACAGGGTTTGCAAGCCTTCACTAGTTCACGGATTTCACCGTCCATACCTTTCCAGATGAACATTTCACGAATCTTCTCACGAGTTTTAAAGATTCCCAGATGCCCTCCTAATGGGGTCTCATGATAATACTTGAAGATCATAGGTACAAGAACAGCTGGAACGACAACTTTCATCATCTTATCATGCCTCGAGGGGCAACATAGAACACCATTCCTCAGAACATAAGGGACGACATGTTCCCCAGAAGAAAGGGTTTCCATTATCGGAGCCAGCGTCGGATCTTCACGTTGGTATTTCTCGATATCCCTAAAGAGCATGGGAGCATCAGTTAAGATGGCATTAACATCAGATAGTATGGACTCGGAAGGTGATGAACTGCCGACCGGTTCATGGGTCTCGACGTCGTTAGAAAACATACGTCTGAGTCCATCAGCAACAACGTTTTCGGTACCTCTGATATGCCTGACATCGAATCGGAAGGCAGAAATACGGATGGCCCAACGGGCTAGACGACCAGTACGACGCGGCCTACCTAAGACCCAGCTTAAGGCTTGATTATCTGTCTCCAGGTCGAATTTGACATGTTCCAGATAGAGACGGAACTTCTCTAAGGCAAATAAGACTGCCAACCCTTCGAGCTCATAGATAGAATACTTGGCTTCTTGAGCCAATAGAGTCCTAGATGCATAGGCGATGGGTCGCCTCCCTAGTTCAGTCTCTTGAAGAAGGACTGCAGCTACTGCTGCCGACGACGCGTCGGTTTGGACGATGAATTTCTTCGAGAAATCAGGCATAGCAAGTACAGGGGCATTACAGAGAGCTAATTTAAGATCTTCAAAAGCGGCTTGTTGAGAAGGTCCCCACTCAAATTTGATGCCTTTCCTACGAAGAAGGTTTAAAGGCGCCGCTCTATTAGCGAAGTTAGGAATAAACTTCCTGAAGAAATTCACCATACCAATGAACCTGGCGATACCTTTAATGTCCTTGGGAGGTTTAAAATCACGGATGGCCTGTGTTTTAGAATGATCGACTGCTACACCATCAGGTGACACAATATGCCCTAGGAATGACATAGAGGGCTTAGCAAAGGCAACCTTGGACAACTTGACAGTTAACCCAGCCTTACGAAGGCGATCGAGGACTTCTCGCAGATGATCTAGATGTTCTTCAAAAGTCTCTGCAAATACGACGACATCATCCAAGTAGTGATATAAGTACTCAAATTTGATGTCGGAGAAGACCCTATCTAGTAGCCTAGTGAGTACAGCTGCTCCCGTGGTGAGCCCGAAAGGCACGCGGTTGTATTCGTATAAGTTCCAGTCCGTGGCAAACGCTGTAAGGTGTTTAGACTCTTCGGCAAGGGGAATTTGATTATAGGCCTGATTCAAGTCCAAGATAGTAAAGAACTTGGCCTTACGAAACCATGAAAAACAAGAATGAAGGTCAGGAAGGGGCACAGATTGCAACACCACCTTCCGATTGAGAGCCCTATAATCAATGACAGGCCTGAAGCCTCCTTGGGGTTTCGGAACTAGAAAGATAGGTGACGAATACGCCGACTTAGAAGGCCTAATAATACCGTCCTTCAACATCTGATCGATGATTTCTTTCAGAGCCTTCATTTTAGGTGGAGATAGCCTATAAGGTGGAAAACGGACAGGAATCGAATCCGTGACCTCGATTTTGTATTCAATAAGGTCAGTAACACCAAGAGTATCAGAGAACACCTCTGGAAATGACTGACATAATTTACGAATACTATCAGCCTGCTCCTCAGGTAGATGTCTAAGGTCTAACAACATCTCATCCTGGGTAGGCGAAATAGATGAACATGACACAGAATTACACTTTAACAAGGGAATTTTACATTTGGACGCAAATTTGAATGTGCACGACTTACTCTGAAGATCGAGCACAAGACCAGTGTGAGAAATGAAGTCCGCTCCCAGTATGATGGGGCAAGACAAGTGCTTAGCCACAAACAGTTTGGTTTTCCATGTAAATTTAAAAATACGAATTTTAACCAGTAAGGAACCTAGAATTTCTAATGGAGATGAATTAGCCGAAACATATTGAACAGGAGATGAGACATAGTCAGGTAGTTTACAAACAGATTTCAATTTAGAATACCATTCAGCCGAAATAATCGAACAAACACTGCCTGAATCTAAGAGAGCTGTTACAGGTTCATTATTTAACTCAATCTTAAGAAAAGGAATAGGTGCGGGGGAATCCGCCGCAATCCTAAGACACTCTTTGGGGCATTCCAAAGATGAATTTGAAAATTGCTCGTTCCCTGAATTTACAACCTGTTTATCAGGGGCTGAGTCTCGGGAAGATGGATTAGTCGACTCAGCCGAAGCCACTAGTCACTTTTTATTATTGGCATAGGTGGAATTTGCACCAGAAGTTGAGCAGGAGGGGGTGCTATTCGAATTTGGGCAATTCTTAGCGATATGTGAGAAAGCCCCACATTTAAAACAGCCTTGTGATGAACCAGCCCCATTCCTTGTCCCACTCGACTTGATCAGTGGACACTTATTGCGCAGGTGGTCAGGCGACCCACAAGCATAACATTTACGAGGGGTGACTGATCGGCGAGGTGGAGGCCGAGTATTACTAAAGGAAGGCGGGGGTTCTTTCGCTACACGCAATGAATCGGCGTATCTAACTCCTTCTGCTGAGACGGCCAATGCTTCAAGTTCAGAGAAAGTTTGCGGGCACGCCGCGAAACACAAATATGACCTATAGGGTGGTGAGATACCTTCCACAATGGCTTGTACAATCTGATCCTCAGGGAAGTGAAGAGCAAACACCCTAGTATAAAACTTAATGTCCTGTTTGAAATCAGCCAAGTTTTCATCCAATCGTTGTACACGATAATAGTACTTCTGAATCAGAGATGACCTCGCGCGGGCGGGAATAAAATTTGCAAGCAGGTGTGCATGAAAATCTTCAATAGATGACTGTTCGGCTATGGCTCTTACTATTTTGTCAGAGAGAATACCCATTGCATAAGGATAGATAATTTGCAAAATTTGACATGGAGAAAGAGAAAACACAAGGGCATGATCCTGAAATTCAACTAGAAATCTTAAAAATGAAATTACTTCACTGGTGGTATTAACGGAAAACTTAGAGATACCTCTGAGCAACATTGCCAATGGATGAGGCAAGCTGCTAAACCCGGGTGACATAGTCGGTAAAGGTTTAAGTGGCAAAGAAGTTAATTCAGAACGTACATTAGTCAATGAGTTACGACGTTCAGACTCGTTGTCTAATGGGGCAGAGATAGTTTGAGCAGCAACGGTTATCCTATTGACTTCTCCCTTAGGAGGCTCTTCCTCGCTCCCAGCATTCATCGTGGCGGGTTGATCAGTTTTGGGAGGAACCTCCCCAGTTAACAATTGAGTGACCTTGCTAGATAATTCAGACATATTTTCAAGCAGCGTACTAGCTTCCTTCCTCTGAACGTCATTCAACTTTAGAGACAACAGATCGTTAACTCTATTTGAAAAATGAAACAGCCTAGCTTGCACACGCTTAATTTGATTAGGAGACGGATCAATTTCATCAAAAAAACTAACTTCAGAAGCTAGCCCAGTAATATTCTCCGTGATCGTGGAAAGAGAGTCGTCAATTTCTTTCTCTCCCAAATTGGGGATGGAAATGGGCAAATCTAGGGATTCTCTAAGCTTGTTTGTGTCTACTGCAACCGTGCCTCCAGATTGTACATTTCTGATAGTTAACTCATAGATCAACTCCTCCTTGCGCAAATAGTTAAGATGGAGAACATCGCGAGGGCCGGGCATGGTGACAGAACAATTTTGAAAACCTCAAAAATTCCAGCAACTGAGAAAATGGTTAGAGTTCGGAACAGAACAATATTTAGCCGTCAAAAGGGGCTAAAATGAGACCCATTCAACCACGCTCTGCTACCACTTGTTACCGTGTTTTAGCGGTAGGTAGAGGTGAAAGAAGGTGCGGGTGTGAACGGGTCTCAAGCTACGAAAGTAAATTAATTTAAAATTTAACAAGGTTATATTTTCTTTTCAAAATAAGGAAATAACAAGCATGGCAGGTACAAAGTAGCAAGTCAAAAGGGTAGTTACAATATTTACAGGATTTGGGCTTCGCGCCCTGACTTCACAATTCTTGGGCAATCAGCTCAGTTTTACCCCAAACACAAGTTTCAACAGAGGGGCAGAAAACCCCATTCATGCCTAGGAGCCCTTGCTCCAAATTACACTAAAAAGCCTCCACTAGGCATACAACACTCAATTTTCAAAAAGAGCCACTCGCTCTCAACTTTAAGCCTCTCAAAGGCCACACCAAACTCCACCTTCAAGTTGTCCTCACTGGACATAGACACAGGGGTAAAATACCCAACCTACTGAGGTCTATTGAATGAAAAGGGGTAATTACATGACCTCCAAAATAACAATTTGAGAGGAGGCGATCTGCACTCCTAATACACTTTGTTTTTAAAACCTACTTGGCACTAGGCCATTAATGCAAGGGCTAATCCCATACTACAGAGGTGACTTCAGAAAAGAACAATTTACATTATATTAACGAAGAATAGGTTGAGAAAAATAAGTTCACCTCAAAACATTATGATTGGGAGCTCGAGAGGGTTAAGCACTCTCTATCCCGATATGCAGTTCAAAAGATGAAATAAATACAAGTTTCTTTACATTTTAAGGAAGGTTACATAATGGAAAAAGCTTCGGACCCGCCCCGAGAGTTAAACTGCTGAGCTAGCAAAGAAAGAAGTTATTAATTGGCCATTACCTTGTTGTTGACCGCTGCCGAAGAAAGAGGCGCTTCCCGCCCCCTGCTATGTACTTTACACACTGAAAGATGGAACAGAAGTGGCGCAGAGACCCTAAAATCAGCAGTTTATATACTCTCGCGGAAGGTTCTAGGCGTTAGGGGAATGAGAACACCCGCCCACAATCACTTTATTGGAGAAGAAAGAGAAACCCCTACACAAGATGAAGAAGAAACACATTATTGGTGGAAAATTAAGTTAAGAAATTCGGGATTGGCTAGATTTAAAACAAGGGGAAAGAAAGGGTTAATATTGCCAACTTAAACAATGACTGAAAGAAATTTAGCAAGGAACAAACTTTTGAAATTAAATTTTCTCCAAAGAACAGTTCTTTTTCTTCGCACTAGGGTGCACTATTGTAGTTCTTCAGTAGTGTCCTCTAGAAGAGAAAGTTCACACTTCTTACTTCAAGCAAAACAAAACACGTCAAAAATGACACAGTTCTAAAACTCCAAAATTTACAGGTAGTGACATCTTCTGAGAAAGTAGAAAATTAATACCGTCAATCAAGTTCAGATTTCCTCCAGCAGAGGAGTTTCAACTGGCGCACCTTTTGAATTAGCGGCGTGGAGGTGTACCGCCCGGTACAATTATTATTGTTGTTGTACCAGAGGTACTCCTTCCCCGGCTATTTGAACTGCGCGCCTTCTCTACGGCCATCTATGCCAACGGACTTGAAGTTTTAAACTCCCAGACTTTCTTCTTCTACGGTTAGATGGCTCCACCATCGATTTGTTAACGCACTCTCATGGACTAGAAACAAACTAAGTGCTGAGGATTGTTTTTTTTAATGTGTCGAAGTTGTCCTCCTCTATTCTAATCTACCTATTAGGTGCTTGTAAATATGATCTTTAGCCAATAAAACCCGGGGGGTGTGTATGGGAATTCACCCTATCAGCGAAAGGTAGTTCAATTTAATCCGGACGCTTCCCCTATGGAACTATAAAAGCAGGGCACTTTAGGGTTGTCTTGTCTGAATTGCTCCAGTGCTTGGGAGTGCCTAGGGAGGCAGGGGCGCAGCCTTCTTGAAGAACATCCGGCGATACAAGGTAATGGCAGAATTTACCTGAAAATATGATAGCGTCTGCGGTTAGTTTGTCGGGAAGGTTTCAGTCCTATTCTTTTCAATGTAATTTTGTGATCTGGTGGTATTAATGTAGGATTTTCGGCGAAATCTGAGGAGTCCAGTTCTATTCCCTATTGGGAAATATGTAATATAAAGGAAAGGCGAGTGGTGACCCTCTGCCGTCTTCCATTCAACCCTTCAATTGGGTGACTAAACTTTTCAACCTCTAAAGTTTGGAAATCTTGTCTCGGCTTTAAATGATCCTCCTTTGGTCACCCTTTTTAGTTTGGGATTAGCCTCTGTATCATTGGGCCTTAAGCCCACTTAGGTTTCTAGACATTTCTATGAGGAGTGCTGCTGTTTCTCCTCCTCGCCTTTTGTTGATGGCCGGTTTTGTGTAACGTTTCTTTTTACTATTAGGGCTGTGTAGTATGGGCAATTATGCAACTTTCATACTGTAACTGTTTCTCCGTTTTAGTTTCCTTTGGGAACAGTGACTATTATTATGGTTGAGCAAGGGATAAGCCCAACATGGAATAATCGTGTTTGAAATCTTTGAAGTGAGGTCACCCGACGTGTTGCCTAGTGTAATTTTAGTGTGTCGAAAGAAACTGATAGCCCCGTAGGGGCTAGACTCTTGTTATTTTTTTTCTCAGACTCCTGTGAAGTGAACCTGCTCGAAGAAAATCTTGCTCTTTCAAGATATTGTACTTGTCAGGAGCAATAATTAACTTCTCTATGTAATCTAACGACTTGGTAATTATCTAAAGTTTTGCTCCTGATTTCAGGACTTCTAACTTCCCGTTATTGTTAGAACTGACGAGCTCATTATTAACCTGTTAAATTGTTCAGTTATCCTATTCTATTTTCTATCATTTTTAAGAAAAGAAAGAATTAAAATTTCAAAATTTGTTATGTTAAATGCTGCTCTAAGTACTTCCTTGTCCAGCCATTCAACACAGGCGTTTCCTATTCCTCTGTGAACCATGGAAATTATTATATTATTGTCCGGCTCCAAGGATAAATGTTTAGCATGCTCGCCATTATACCAAGGGGTTTCGGGTTCGATTCCTGGCTGGGTCGGAGATTTTAACTTTCGTTGGTTAATTCCTCTGGTGGACAGACACTTAGATATTTCACCCAATATTTACAAAATATTACATTACAGTAGCAGTCAGGAGACAATCACATGCAAGTCGACATACAACTTAAATATTTTCAGTGTTTTAACACCACGTCTTACAACCGACTGAGCGGCACAATGACCTACTTGTAGCTTAATGTTGTAAATACGTGAAAATCGAGACCTTTGAGGCTTGGTGCATTTTGCACATTGCAGTTGCCAATCGTTGTCGTGTGGACAGCAGCTAATATTACACATAGCAAGTTGACGACGTTGAGTGGCACCTTCAAGGATATCAACTGCTCTGTGCTTTCCCGACTTCCTCGTTATCTTACACCAACCCTCCGGCGTAATAACCATAATAATTATTAAGATATCTGCCCTGCTGAGCCAATAGTCCTTGAAACTGCTTCTGGCAGTTGCAAACTTTGGGCTGGGGCAACTTGGTAGTAAGGAGCCGAGCTACTGGACTAAGCAGTATGTTTCGTGCTGTGAGTGGAGAGATGGCGTGGAATGATATTAGTAGCTGAATGAGCTAGAGCTGGGCTTTTTAAAATAGAAAAGGTCATGAACATAGAGTTGGAATTGAAGAGGACAAACTGGGGCAATTATTCATTTATAGAATGAGGAGTTAGGAACTGGTATAATTTATCGAGGGAAATATTCGATCAATAACTTTCCAAAATCTTTGATATCATCTTAGCATAGACTACGTATAGAACTGATAGGAAATCTGCAACTGAAGGATTACCCTAAAGATTGATTGATTTTGATTGATTGATTGATTGATTGATTGATTGATTGATTGATTGATTGATTGATTGATTGATTGATTGATTGATTGATTGATTGAGACGGTCTGATCGACTGGGTTGGCTGCGTGGCTGTAAACATACAGTCGGGAGATGGTGGATCCGAATTCCACCATCAGATTTCAAGTTGTTTTCCGTGGTTTCCCATTCTCACACAATACAGTTGCTGCTGCTGTACGTTAATTAAGGTCACCGGCACTTTTCTGTCCGAAAACCTCACTGAGTTAGCGGGACGTTAAACGGAGAGCCAAAAGAGGGATCATTTGTACCCTGCAGAGCACATCAACACTGCAGGATCATACCTACCTGCTCACCTGCTCTTGCATACGGGCACCAGCTCAGCTGCAGTCGGCAGAAATGGTGGATAGTTGGGTTCTTATGACGAGAGGATCATGGGGAACTCATACAATTACATTAAACTACGAAATGAGGAACACTTGCGCAGCGATCAGAATTCTTGAGCATAAGTTTGTATTCATAACTCAAACTGTTTACAATGATTGCACCTGGAGTGCCCAAATAAATGCCCCAAAGGCTCACATCTACAGTTTAAAAGGAAAACAAAGAAAATACAATCTGGATGATGATGTTATGCTGAAGTTTGTCGATCTGTGAACCAAGAAAAACCGGATGTGTCCCCCACATGGAAACCGCATCCCTATGCCTGCGACATAAAATGATATGATGGTAGAATTAAGGATACCCGCAGAGATTACCGCTATTATGAAAGTTTCCTCCCATACCGGGATATTTATATACACAAAAATAGCAGCACAATAAGTAATAAAATAATCTCAGATAACCTACTCTAGCGCCCTCAATTTCATATTTACACGGACGTGAACCCACGTCCACCAGGCAGAATTTCGTGTCAACAGATGGACTCTCACAATAATTATATCGTGCAAGATAACTTAAGGGTAAATATGCAACCATAAGAAATGCAGAAACAACAAAAAATAAAGGAAAGGAGGTAAAGGTTCGAATGAATGAGGTAACAGTGTCCCCAGAAAACATCTCTGTTTCAAAGGAAAGATGACCTTCCCGCGGGCTACACCAAGATGGTTGTGCCACCCCCAGTGTGCGGGCCGTGCATTGACCTGCTTCGTCTAGCCATGAGGGACTCGCCCTAAGCAAAAATATTTGTAAACACACCGACCGGCTGTGACCCAGTATCCTGGTTCTCGTGCTCCCAGAGCTAACTTCACAAAGGGGCTTTTATTTATCGACGCTTGACGAAGCAAAATAGCCACAAAATAAGTGAGGAAATACATCTTACACTATGTATCCGATTTCACTGACAAACAACCACGGTCCCCAATTATAACATAAAAAGTCTACGATCGTACTACACCCCGATAAATCAAATATCGTCAAATTTACGACGAGGTCACAGTCACCTAAGGTCTGTGGTTCAAGCCCTGTCTGGCAGAGTCACACAGAGTCCAATAATATTAATGTCTCCACCAGCGTTACAGATCACGTTCATCTAAGTTGCATAAATAGAGCCATGCCTATGATCGAAATACGATTAGCATGCACCCCTAACATCACGCAGGTATGTCTGCCCTTCCCCATAAGATGAAAGGATGATTATTCAAGTACCCTAATCATACAAGAGAAAAGAAAACGTATCCAACGACCGACACAAAGACATATCCCGTCTACCACTCTCAAGCAACTTATATCCGCATGGCACACAACATCTTGCCGTGTTATCAAGATTACATCTTTGTCTGCTTTACATAAAGATGAAAAAAACAAATCTAACTACTCTTACCCTTAGATATATCAAAACAATCTTAATATGCAGCCTGATGGGCCACAATCAAATCCTATATTAATATTTACAAGTTTAATTCTACTATCTCTGCGTGACACCTTAACTCTACCACTTGCCTAGTATCTCATAGTCCACTTATCTCATTATGAGGATCTCCTCCTCTCTCCCTCCGGGTAGGCTATCATGATTTAGCCCATCATGGTAGAGGTCTCAGCCAGGGTCGATTCTTGGAGTCCGGTCTTCCCGCCCCGCTGGTCCATGGTGCTGTCTTCTTCTTGAGGGATGCCTCGTTCAAGGTAGCGTCTTCGAAGCCACGTTCTGAAGTTCTTGCACCTCACTTCCCTCGGAATATCTCGACTTCTTACTACAATGAAATATTCACTTTAAACACAACGCAACATTCTGGACTTCATGTAGGTTGAGCTAACATACAGCGCTAACACTTTGCAATATACATTCCTCGTCCTCCATTCTCGTATAACTGAATACTCGCTAACTTGTGCACTATGCCACAAACTATTTTCTGCTCTAGAGACTATCCACTCGGTTATTGTGTTTTTATGCTCGCTTAATTTGAATTCAACAGTCTATCAGAGGATAAATATAGACCTCCTTAGCCTATTGTCCACACTTCCTCGGCACCTCGGGAGCTTCGCCCCTACCGCTATTATCAGAGTCTATAAGTACGGCGTTCTTTTGTTGCTGATACAATTAACCACAGGCGATCTCACTGATAGGTATCTGAACATCGCCCCACCTATAAATCTACTACCTGTAACTCTGTAAGTCACCGATCCACTGGATCAAAGTTATCGCACTGTAATAATTACACACTGTCTTTGTTCTGAACAAAAGGTTTCTGGCGCAATATAGGCAGACGTGCGACGCGTGCTGGCAGAAATACGATCGTCGACTGGATGATCTCCCCCCATATCACTCAGCTTTTATATGAGGCAACACACCAAAGGACGCCAGGGAAAGTCCCGAGAAACAATTTGAGTCTGGAATGTGGCCACTACAGAGCTTCCCACGGTGGTTCTTCTTGGTACATATTTATTGATCTACTTCTATGTTAATAAATCTAGAGGTATCTATAGCTTCGTAAAATTCTGGCCATCATTTCCATCTTTTTATTTTCCTGAGAAACCTTCAATTACGGGCATTACAACTCAATTTCCGTAATGTGGTGGGCCTGTCTGCTCCCGCTAAAAATCTCTGTTAAGATGGCAGGTCTCTCCCCCAGACAGAATCCCATCTCTCTTTCTCTCTTCCTCACATATTCTTTCTTCGTCACACATGACCACGCCTTGCCTCGGGAAATCACCTTCTCGATTCCCGCGCTGTATATAGCATCACGCCCTCACAAGCGGCGTCCTACTGCAAAATTTTTACTGCGTTAAATGTCCATTCTCGCGGTTAAATATAATGGTACACATTATTCATAAAAACATCAAGCGTAGAATACAGGTTTTCGTAACTATTAAACGAAGCATCATCATCAGCCAATTCTGTCATTACATGATGTGGCCTGTTTAAGTCGTGAACTCAGGTAAGTCTTTATCAGAACTCTCCAGGTGGCAGGTCCAGGTCAGGGATTTTTACCTGGACCTGAGGGCTGGTTCGAAGTCCTTTCAGCCTACGTGATTAGAATTGAGGAGCTAACTGACTGTGAGATGGCGGCCCCGGTCTAGAAAACCAAGAATAACGGCCGAGAGTATTCGTTGTGCTGATCACACGACACCTCGTAATCTGCAGGCCTTAGGGCTGACCAGCGGTCGCTCGGTAGGCCAAAGCCCTTCAAGGGCTGTAGTACCATGGGGGTCCAGATGGCAGGTGGCTGTTCTCTGCCAGGTAGCACCAGCTATTCTCTTGATGTCTTTGTCCCATCTGTCTGGCGATGTTGATAAATACTCGTCACCCGTGCGACGCCCAGTCCGCTGGGAGACTTCCAGATCGCGCGCAACACTCCGCCTGTTGTCGACGTATGCAGAGTACGTTTCGGCCTACAAGTGGCCACGGCTGGTCCGTGGTTTGACAGCTCTGCACTCCAAGTGGTCAACCGAGCAGAGGAAGGGTGGTCGCGGCTCTACCATGGCTCTACGCCTATGTATTCGGGAGACGGAGAGGAGCTGGTCCGCACCATCGGCTGTCCTGAGAACGGATTTCCGAGGTTTTCTATTCTTCTGCACCAAGGGGAATATCGGAACAGTTCCTAGCATAGGCCTCTCACCTTTTCAGAGCATCTCAGGTGACGCGGCATCGGCATTCAATCAACGAACCTATGCGAGGCGTTGTGGCCTGACAGTAACCGTCCGAATATGTCTAGGAAGGGGAAATTCCTTAACACGTGATTATGATGATGATGCTTGTTGTTTAGAGGGGCCTAACATCTAGGTCATCGGCCCCTATGGTACGAAATGAGGCGAAATGGAATTAAAATTTAAAAGTACAAAATTCATCCCCTCACCCGAATTCCAAACGTGATGATGAGGAATGAATTGATGAATATGAATTTAAAACAATCATTGGATAAGACGCACAATGC